>NC_064885.1:11502500-12702500 GCF_929443795.1 Astur gentilis
CATTTCGTCTCGTCCTATCTCCAGCCACCTGACAGAAGAGACCAGCACCCACCTCACTACAACCCCCCTTCAGGTAGTTGTAGAGAACAATAAGGCCTCCCCTCAGCTTCCTTTTCTCCAGACTGAACAGCCCCAGCTCCCTCAGCTGATCCTCATAAGACTTGTGCTCCTGGCCCCTCACCAACTTGGTTGCCCTTCTCTGGACATGTTCAAGCACCTCAATGTCGTTCTTGTAGTGAGGGGCCCAAAACTGAACACAGGACTTGAGGTGCAGCCTCACCAGTGCTGAATACAGGGGAACAATCACCTCCCTGCTCTACTGGCCACACTATTTCTGATACAGGCCAGGATGCCGTTGGCCTTCTTGGCCACCTGGCCACACTGCTGGCTCATATTCAGCCGGCTGTCAGCCAGCACCCCCAGGTCTTTCTCTGCTGGGCAGCTTTCCAGCCACTCTTCCCCAAGCCTGTAGTGTGGCATGGGGTTGTTGTGACCCAAGTGCAGGACCCAGCACTTGGCCTTGTTGAACTTCATACAATTGGCCTCAGCCCATCGATCCATCCTGTCCAGATCTCTCTGTAGACCCTTCCTACCCTCAAGCAGATCCACCCTGCCTCCCAACTTGGTGTCATCTGCAAACTTACTGAGGGTGCACTCTATCCCCTTGTCCAGATCATTAATGAAGATATTAAACAGAATTGGCCCCAATACTGAGCCCCGGGGAGCAGCATTTGTGACCCGCCGCCACCTGGATTTAATTCCATTCACCACAACCCTCTGGGCTCGTCCATCCAGCCAGTTTTCCACCCAGCGAAGAGTACACTTGTCCAAGCTGGGAGACATCAGCTTCTCAATGAGTATGCCATGAGAGTCAGTGTCAAAGTCCTTGCTGAAGTCCAGGTAGATAACATCCACAGCCTTTTCCTCATCCACTAGGTGGGTCACCTGGTCATAGAAAGAGACCAGGTTGGTCAAGCAGGACCTGCCTTTCATGAACTCATGCTGACCGGGCCTGATCCCCTGCTTGTCCTGCACAAGCCATGTGAGCACACTCAAGATGAACCGCTCCATAATCTTCCCCGGTACCGAGGTCAGGCTAACAGGCCCGTAGTTCCTTGGATCCTCCCTCCGACCCTTCTTGTAAATGGGCGTCACATTGGCAAGCTTCCAGTCCTCTGGGACCTCCCCTGTTGACCAGGATTGCCAATAGATGATGGAGAGTGGCTTGGCAAGCTCCTCTGCCAGTTCCCTCAGTACTCTTGGATGGATCCCATCTGGTCCCATCAATTTGTCCAGATGGCATAGTAGGTCACTATTTCCTCCTGTATTATGGGGGGTATATTCTGCTCTTCATCCTTCCCTTTCAGCTCAGGGGGCAGAGTACCCTGAGGATAACTGATCTCCTTATTAAAGACTGAGGCAAAGAAGGCATTAAGTACCTCAGCCTTTTCCTCATCTCTGGTGGCAACATTCCCTTCTGTATCCATTAAAGGATAGAAATTCTCCTTAGGTTTCTTTTTACTGTTAACATATTTGTAAAAACATTTTTTGTTGTCCCTTACAATAGCGGCCAGATTGAGTTCTAGCTGAGCTTTTGCCTTTCTAATTTCCTCTCTGTATGACCTAACAAGATCCCTGTACTCTTCCTGAGTTGCCTGCCCTTTCTGCCACAGATGATAAACTCTCCTTTTTTTCTTGACTCCTAGCAAAAGCTCCCTGTTCAGCCAGGCTGGTCATCTTTCTTGGTGGTTCGTCTTGCGGCACATGGGAATAGCCTGGTCCTGAGCCATTAAGATTTCCTTCTTGAAGAATGTCCATCCCTCCTGGACCCCTTTGCCCTTCAGGACTGTCTCCCAAGGGACTCTCTCAACCAGTGTCCTGAAAAGGCCAAAGTTTGCCCTCCGGAGGTCCATAGTGGTGGTCCTGCTGACCACCTTCCTTGCCTCACCAAAAATTGAGAATGCTGTCATTTCATGGTCGCTAAGCCTGAGACAGCCTCTGACCATTACACCTCCCACCAGTCCTTCCCTGTTTGTAAACAGTAGGTCTAGCAAGGCTCCTCCCCTGGTTGGCTCACCTACTAGCTGTGTCAGGAAGTTATCTTCCACACACTCCAGGAGCCTGCTAGACTGCTTGTTCTCTGCCATGTTGTATTTCCAGCAGACATCTGGAAAGTTGATGTCCCCCTCAAGAACAAGGGCACACAATTGTGAGACTACCACCAGCCGCTTGTAGAATGTTTCATCTGTCTCTTCAACCTGGTTGGGTGATCTATAACAGACCCCCAGCACAATATCTGCCTTGTTGCCCTTCCCTCTCATCCTTACCCATAAGCACTCCAGCTTGTCATGACAATCGTGGAGCTCTGTACAGTCAAAACACCCCTTAACATAGCGAGCCACCCTACCACCTCTTCTACCTTGCCTATCCCTTCTGAAGAGCTTGTAGCCATCCTTTGCAGCACTCCAGTCACGGGAGTCGTCCCACCATGTTTCTGTGATGGTGTCTAAGTCATATCTATCCTGCGGCACAATGGCTTCCAGCTCCTCCTGGTTATTGCCCATGCTGCGTGCATTGGTATAGATGCACTTGAGCTGGGCTATTCTTGGCAATGCCACCCCCAGGCTCATCTCTGGTGAGCCTAGTTTTATCCCCTTCCCCCTTCAAACCTAGTTCAAAGCCCTCTCTATGAGCCCCGCCATCTCACGAGCAAGAATCCTTTTCCCCCTTTGAGATAGCTGGACTCATCTGTCGCTAGCAAGCCCGGTGCTGAATAAACCTCTCCATGATCGAAAACCCCAAAATTTCACTGATGGCACCACCCTCTGAGCCATGTATTAACCAGGTGTGTTTTCCTGTTCCTTTCAGTATATTCCTCTGCCACTGAAGGGACTGAGGAAAATACTACCTGTGCTCCCGATCCTTCCACTAATTGCCCCAGTGCCCTGAAGTCCCTTTTGCTTGCCTTTGGATTTCTCTCTGCAGTCTCATCGCTGCCAACCTGCACAACCCACCAATGGGTAATAATCAGAGGGCTGAACCAGACCAGGGAGTTCCCTGGTAATGTCTTTTACCCGGGCCCCAGGGAGGCAGCAGACTTCCCTGTGGGATGGGTCAGGTCTGCATTTTCAAGTGTGGCCGCTTGGTACTTGAGTACCTCTGTTAGAACTTCAGTCCAGCTTTACAGGGCTACAGCTTCATCCCCTTACTCTTGGCACTCTTATACTGTTGAACATTCTCTGTTAATAACACATCCCAATAATCCACAGGATTTAATTTTTAAAAGCACTTTTTCCATAAATGGAAGATATGGTGGGAACCATTAAAGAGTTTAGTAATGTTAGGAGGCTAAATAATAGGCTTTTTAGTCTTGGTCTGCAATGCAAAGAAGCGCAGTGGTACCTCATTTCTGCCTCACCAGCAGATAAAGTAGCAATACGGTTTCATAGTATATGGGATGCGTTTTCATCAGAATTTCATTATTTTCTCAGCTGAGTGACTCACTGGTAAACAGTGTTTCTCTTTTATTCTATCCCAGAACTGACTCTGAACTGAATCATGGAAAGTGCCACAGAAATGATAGTTAAGAAGTGATGAGTACTTAAGCAGTAATGCAATTATAATTGCTATGTTATAACTCTTCAGGTAGTCTTTCTTCCCTCTTCTGAATAGAATTAACCATCATCTTCCTTGTTACGGAGGATACAAAGCTTAAAAAATAAGCAAACCAATCTGGTCTATGTTTTCTGCCAAGAATCTTTCAGTGCCCCATAATCCGTGGTCCTGAGCCCAGAAGCAGTGCTATTAGGAAATACGGTTTGCATTGGGTTGGTCATGGCTGACTGAGCCCAAGCTAGGAATTAGATGTCATTTGTAATTGCCATTTGTCTGTATGATTTGGGAATTGATAGCAGCAAGAAAACCAGAAGAGAAGTTAATAAATACACCTACATCTCTGCTACTCTTGATAAAGTTTGAGTCATAACTGGACCTCTGATAAAATATTAAAATAACTGTAAAAGCCTAAGAAGAAGGCTAAACTAAAAAATGTTTTGTTTTGTTTTGTTTTTTCTCTGGGTTCTTCTCCTGAGATGCCACAATTGGGATACACAATTAAATAACTTGCCAGCTGAGAACACTTACTGCTGCAGTGGGCATTACTAGGAGATTCAGAAGCTTGAAAAGTAGGTTGGACATCTTGTGGACAATTCAACAATTATTTTTAAAGCTCTGCTAAAGCAATGGAGAGTCCAAGCTGCCTTTTTGGCATCTGCTGTTGAGTGTACTGTACATTAGATATACAAGAGATGGGGCCAGGGGGAGTTTCAAATTCAACAGCCAGCAGCCCAGGTATCAATTAAAGTTGGGTTATTTTCATATGTCACCATTATGACCCTTTAAACAGTGCGGCTATAGTGGAATCAGGGTGCCTCTCTGACCCTATTCTATGCAAATGCACCAAGGCCAGAAGGACTAGAAAACCTACTGAATTTTAATGTGAGAAGTGTGTGATGCCCCTACCTCATTGACATTCTGGGTGGATTTTTTTCACTAATCCTCACACTCAGTAGGCATAACTTTCTTGATCTTGGTTCTTCAGTGGGCTGTGCAGGTCAAAAAGGCAACTGAGACGGGGCAGAAAGAAGTCAGGTGCTACAACATGGGGCGACATACTTAGTTAAAATTAGAAACGGGCCTGAACCATGAAGTTCAGGTAAGAATCCAGACTGTCCCGAAGTTGGAGTGATGGGTGAGCCATGGCTTTGGGTCAGTCCCATGGACATACTGACCAGTCAGTTCTTCTGCAGCGAGAACTGCCCAAAGTCCCTTCCTGGGTTTACATTTTGAGGGATATTTTTGAGTTTATCTGTAGTCAGGAAAAACTTGGTGAGGTTTCAACGTAGAGTTGTCTTGAGGTAAACTGTATGGTTCCTTCGCTTGAACCTCTCTCCATAACTGGCATGGAAGAGCAGCTCTGACATGAAGAATAACAAGAGAGAGACATAAGAAGAATTAAAAAATATTTTTCTGCAGTGATTTTTTTCAGCTATATTATGTTCTCCTTGAAATAGATAGTGTTGGTAACCTCCTGGTTCTGGGAGGTGTGGAGGCCAAATGACAAAGGTCAGCAGTCTCCAGATGTCTCTGGCCAGTGCCCATCCAGTAATACACAGAAGGTGATAGGCTGCGTCTTCTCTGTCAGTCTCTGCTTCTTCAGTGCCTTCTTGTAGCCATGAAGGAGCTTCCCATAGCTATGAGGCAGCAACTTGAACCCATGGTTATGGGGGAAGAAATAAGCCTTTCATGTTTCTTACATGATATTTGTTGCTCCCATTGAAGATCTGTCCCATTGCAGAGCTGCGTGGTTGCACTACACCATCTACCACCCTCATGCATGGATTCAGCCTTTCTGTTTCCCTGTTTGACTCTGTCCTCGGTGTTTGCTAGAGATTGATGGATGGACTCGGGAGGACTGACCTGGAAGGTCGCAGCCATACTATGTACCCTGAGCTTCCACTTCAGTGAGGAGGGGATGTAACGTCGAAATGTGCTTGCTTCCCACTGTCTGTCGAGAAGACAGAGCTGCCAGTGAGATAAGAAAGATCACTGCGTTTTGCATACACCTACGTGCATATTTAGGGAGATAATGCTAAATATGGTGATTCTGGTATGAATTCAGCTTGCTGTGGTGTGTGATGTACACTGTAATGGTTTTATGCTGTGTGATATACACAATAGTGGTTTTATTCTGTGGCATATTGAAGGGCAGTGTTCTGGGTTGGAGCATTAGAGAGTAAGGAAAGTGGGGTGCAACTGCAGAGATGGTTTTCATTCACTTGGCAGTTTGGTTTGGGTTTTGGGTTTTTTTTTAGTTGGCTCTGGCTTGCTTTGCTTTTTTTGCTCTTTTATTCCCACCAGCTTTATAAAATCTTAAATGTTTATGAATTAGGGCCACATAGTATTTAAATTTCCAAACAGAGAACCATTCTTCTCTATAACAACCTTCTGACTTTCTAAGGTTGTCAGACGTGTTAGTCTTTTTTTTAAAGGGAGTATTGTATATAGAACCTCAATTATTTCCTCATAAAGTGATTTTAAAATGACTCCCCAGTGATTTTTAGGAAAGTGTGTCTAGACCTTTTTTTTTCCTGCTTTATCCCAGTCTCCCCTTCCAGCCTGCCCCTATCATTTTGTAGGTTATGGATAGTTGAGGATTTGCTGTACTGCAATTTAATGCTGAGTGTATGCTGTGACCTTTGTAGGGGGGAGGCTGTTGGCAGTATCATTACAAATAAAGTACTAACAGATTTCAGAAGTTTGTAGATTCCAAACTGGATGCTGAAGCTTGCAGTCATTTATAAATTTACATCCACAGATTTTCAAATTTGACACCAAGGTGCTGGTGTAGCCCCTGCTCAAATGCCAGCTGTTTGCTTTTCTGAATCCCCCTTCATAAGCCAGGCATCCTCCCTTTCGGTGCCTCTGCAATTTGACTTGTGTAGCAGTTGCAGCTGCAGAAGATAAAGCCTTGGAAGGTCCAAGCAGACATGTGCTGTCACGTGCACCATGCCAGTGTGCAGGTATTTGTTATTTCAGGTGGACATGGCCAACTACAAAGGCTTTACAAAGCCTGGGCCATATTAGCCAGGCTGCTCTTGGATGGAGACAAACGGTCAGACTCCAGCACAATGAAGGAGCCAAGCCATTAAGTTGGGTTTGGGGGTAATTTTACAAACCCAGTCAGGGCAGCTGGTGGTTGAAGTCCAGTGTGGCACAGCATCCTCACGCTCACTTTCGGCGAGTCGACCCCTCTGCACAGCACAGGTTTGCTGCAGTGTGAAGGTAATACTAGAGACAGGAAAAGTCAAGTAACTGAGATGCCTGCAACCTCTGGCCTCTCTCAGCAGGGCAGACTTGGTTGAATAAAGAGCAGACACTCAACCCATACAGCTTCAAATGCCCGGGCTGGCTGGCGTACCGCTGCCAGGCCCTGCTTCGCCTGCTGCTGCGGCCCTGGAGAGGGGCTGCTCCTCTGAGAGGGGCTCATCGTGGGAGGGAAGATTTGCATGGCGGGATGCTAAGACGGCCAGAGCTGTGGTTGGCTTTACTGCAGGAAGTGGATTAGGCAAATCCCTGAAACAGTGCAGAAATCCATTTTTCCAAGTGCTGAGGCTGAAGGAAACATATAATTAATAGTATCCCAATTTTTACTTAGTTAAGTCTTAGAGCAAGGTATCCTGGAGTTTATATTTTTAGCAGCCACTTTAAGAGATAGTGGGGGAGGATAAGCGTGCATGGGGGGAGAGATTAATTTAAAATTGATAACCGCATGGCAGCACCACAGTTTTAACAAGCTCAAGGCCTGCCTCACGAAGCCTGCTGTACTCAGGGGACTAGAGTTCAATTCTCCGTGCTGCCAGTTGAAATCAGAAATCACAACTGCAGTGATTAGCAGTGAATTTCCTGATCTTGGTGCCGCAGGCAAAGGAAGGAGGGGACTGGTTTTTTCCCTATCTCCTGCATGGTTAACCCCCTAGCAGGGGAAACAAAGGTAGGGAAAGGGAATCTAGGGGAGTTTACAGCATTTAAAGTTGTACATGCTGTTTAAAAAAAAATCAATGACCATTAACGGCCGGGTCAGACTGTGGAGAAGTGCCCAGCAGTGTCTTAATTAATCTCATTGCTAATAGAGGAGCATCACTTCCAAATGCTACCCCTCTCATTCCAGCGATGTAGGTCATATCCGCAGAGGCAGTATACGGATGGCAAAATACAGCCTGCTTTCAGGGACTTGGATGTCAATCGAGAGTAATCCCAAACACTGGTTTTACCAGTGTAACTAGAATCAGATTTGACTCTATTCACATCAGCATCAAGTACCACACTGCCTTGGTTTCCCTGTGCTTGTTCATCAGTGATGCGATGGCAAAGAAACAAGTAAAATACTGTTCTATATTGTTACATTCTGAAATTTTTTTTATTGCCTATTTAATACTACTCCACCTGATTAACAGAGAGCAGCAGCACTCGTCGTGTGTGTGATCAGTATGTCTGCACAAAGCTACCAAACTGGTCCCTTGGTCCCTTTCTGAGTGTTGTTGCTGCTGAAGGTTGCATGTTCAGATCCCTTGTAATGTAAGATGAGGGAATTTTGACTAACACATGCAAACAATATCAAATTGAAATTCATAAAACTATTGTGAGGTGTAGCAGTCTCAGGCAAGGGGGGCTCATTTCTCAACTCTCTTTGGCCTGAAAAACGTTAGCATTTTGGTGGCTAGAGCAGGAAAAGTTGTTGCTTCATGGATTAATATGTAATTGGTCTAGAAATGACCTTCTGATCCAGACCGTTGCCTGATGGAGAAGGCTGGAAGTGATTTGCTCGTTTGTTCCTTCCTGACCCTTCTTTGAGTTGAAAAAATAGTATTTTTTCACCTGACCATTGCTGAGCTGCCAAAGCATCTGATGTGCAGAGCCATCGTACTGAATTAATGCGTATAGTTGGGTGCTTGTTCTGTACATGGGGTGGCCAACTGTGTGCGAGAGGCTCTACACCTCTAACCATCTCCTCTTCAGTAAAAAACAAAAGGTGCCTGTCTTGGGGGACTGGGAGGTGCCTCTCCTGTGGGCAACTACTAAAAGTCCTCTACTTGCAGCGTTGCCCACTAGCCCTGGAAGATGCCGACGGCGTGTGGGCTCCCTTCTGCCTCCACGCTGGGAGCAGGGCTGACCTGCACTGTGCAGCCTCTCACCACGAGAGCCTTGTCTTTGGCCTCAGTAACGCTGGCCATCAGCGAGCTTTTCAAGTTGGATCTGGCAGTTGGTGAAGTTTCTTTCGGGAGAGTTGAAATTCAATTTCACAGGAAGATCTGATGAAAGGTTTATGATAAGTCATGCTCCAGCTGGTCTCATGTCCAGGGTCTGTCCCCCAGCAGTGCCTGTTTTTTCATGTGATTTTTGATTTCACCGTGAAAGGTTTGTATAAATTTAGTTTCTCAGATCAATAGAAGAAGACTGAGCTGAATTATCTCCTCACCTGGCAATTTATCAGCTAAAAGTCAGTAAACTACAGTCAGTCAAGTATATGGCAGCAGAATTAGTCCTTTTGCTTGTTTTAAGGGAGGATTGTTCATTTGGAAATTTTTAATATGAAGATCACATATATATAAATATATATATATATGGCATACTACTTAACTACAGAAACTAATATGGCTACAGTAAAAATCAATAGAGATGCTGATATCTTGGAGACTTCCATGGATGAACACCAACCTTTGCTGTTTTAGTGCTATTCATTTTCAAGCCAGTATAGTAGCAGAGGAATAAAAGTTGAGTCTGGGCAAGGTGGCAAATCACAGCATGATCCCTGCAAGACCCACTTGCTCACAGCAAACTGTCCATGTGTTTCTTCATAGTATGCGGTGAGCGCCTTGAAAACTAGCTTATTACTAATGAGCATTTTTCAGTGCAATTTTTCACATTTTTTCTTGTTTTGCTGGCTACTGAATAAATTCTGATGTGCTTTTTGAATTTCAAACAGCACTCTTAAGAACTGGATGTTTGCAAAAGATATCAAGACAAAAACAAAACAAACCACCCAAACCAGCCATTAATCCCTAATAGCTCTTGCCTCAAGCATATAAAAATCTCCTGACAACGATCTTTTTTAAACCTGGTCAAATGACAGATTCACAGTGCATCAGTCACAGCACAAGTCTTCTGTCTTCAGTGTGACTTGAGGCCACAGAGTTGTCCCAGGGAAAGCACAAAGCAACTTCTTTGAAGGTAAGAAGAACCTAGATTTAAACTGATGTAATTTGAGTGCAGGATTTGGCCCATGGACTCCAGTTCTGGCTCCCTTGGCACCTGTAAGCTTTTTATTACTAACTAAAGTTGGTAAGTAGTCCCCCTTAGGGTGTTTTGGCTCATAAATGAAGGCCAACAAAATATCTAATTTTGCTAAATAGAGTAATTTTTTATATGCCAATAGAGGGCTTTTGGTTAGATTTTGTTTTCTCTCTCCCCACTGTTACTTAGAAGTGAAAGCTCCAATGTTTGCTATCAACCTCAAGAAGCAAAGGCATCTCTTGTTCTTGTTTCCCTGCCTCATCCTGTTCCCTGAGGCCATACCTCCTCCTGTTCCCCCAGCAAGGTGCCACACTTGCGGGGATCCAACCCTGGTTCTCAGTGTCGGCTTCTAGTGCTGAGACCCCCCTGGGAGCCTTTGCTGGAAAAGGTGCTATTCAGCACATCATACAGAAACATCAAATTCAGTTATGTGAAAATTTCAACCTTAAAATACGAAAAGTCATTAGCATTTGTGTAATTGTACGTATCTTGTTTTCAGATTGTTATTTTCTCTTTAGGCAGTTAAAACATAGGTTTCTTTCCTTCTTAAAACCAAACCTGTTACAGTATGATGAATGAAACAGCAGAAATAAAAGTGTTTTAATAGCATGAACGGTTACAAACCCTTCATTGACAGGTATTATTATTATGATAATCATTCAGCAGAGTTGGAATTTGTAGAAGCTGTTTTGACCAGCCAGCAATGTGAAATATTTGGGGGTGAATTTCATCTCTGTAAAGACCAAAAGCCATTTAAAAAGCAGACTGGAGTCTTTTGATTTACATTTCTGATATTAAACAGAGAGCCGCTCTCTGCATTTTTTGCTACAGGGCATCGCTTCATTGCTAAGAAATAGGGCTATGGCAAGAATCCAATTTCTTAATGAACCAGCCTATCTGGAGCAAAACAGCTTTTCACACCATAATAAACAATGAACACCTTTTAGATAACAAATTCAATGGCAAAAATATTGCATTGTACATGTCATAGCCCCATAATTTAATGGAGGCACTTGCTGCATTAGTGGTTTACATTAATTTTTAAAATTAATTTTGTTTGGCCTGCGGGGGAAATATTTTCTTTTTTGTTTCTGATATCCTGCAGCTCATTAACACTTTTTTACTGCTGCTCTACAATACTGTCTGTAATCGTCCAATTTGTAGCTAGAGGCTCATTTTTTAACTAGAGAGAGAAAAAAAGAAATGGAGCTTTTACTGAAATCATAAATGAAGCTTCAACCACACTGAAAAATCAGCATCTCTAACAACAGCTAGAGTATGGTGGCTTTCTGAGAATGCATTAATTAAACCCCGGATGGATTGTTAGCGTACAATTTCTGGGTAGTTTTGTAGCCTGGGTCAGGGAAGTTTTCATCCCATTTCTGCCTTGCAGACATTGGCCAGGGAAGCATAGTTCTTCCCTCCGCCGTACGAAGAGTTCATACTTCTGGACACACAGGGGCTTTAGCTATAGCTCTTCTATATTGTCATTTTCCTGGGAAATGTCTGACATGGATTTCAATTTAAAAAGTGATTGTGCTTATTCAGAGTTACTGGAGAGCACAAATGCATTTTTCACCTTGGAGCATTGGAACGCTGCCCTGCTCAGAAAAATGAGACAACGAAAATCAAAGTTAAACAACTTCAGCATCAGCCCAATTCTCTGCACTGTTCACAGTTGTTAATTTAACAGTGGACTGATTCTATCTTCCTGAATAAAGTGCCATGTGGGCAGCTGCTGCAGGATCGCAGCCTTTAATGCACACTCCACTAAGTCTTCCTGGCTGCAGCAGGACTTGAAGCAAAACAGCTCTGTGGATAACAAGAAGCAGCAAAACCCAGGCTGAGCAGGACTTTTCCATAGGGCCCCATCTGACTGTGCTGTGTATCCTCAGCTGCTGCAGCTCTAGAGGTTTTAGGTGGTCCTCAGGTCTTTACTGAAATGGTCCTTGAACGTGCTTGTATGTGAGAAAACGGGTACTCTGCAACACCTACTGTTTTGCTAATGCTAGCAGTGAAGATTTAAGGTCTTTTTCAGTAAGTGGCATATGTTGCAGCAGAGACTCACGTGTGCATGTCCCGGCAAAATGTTGGCTTTATCAATACGGGTGCTCACGAGGAATCAGCCTGCATGACAGAATAGAGGAATAATCATTACAGGTTGCACAAGGTGGCAGGATTATTTCTCTGTCTTGCTATCTATCCCCCATCATTGCACTATCTGAGTGCCTGTCAGGGCTTGTTTTTCAGATTTTCAATATAATTTCACAGCTTTTTCAACACGACTGCCCAAATGTCAATTGTGCAGTACAACATAGAATTACTGAGCAATGAAAAATGTAGGTGTTGAACAGCATCTGTATTGCTTGACCTCCACTGTGCTTTCACTTAATGAAAACAATAGCTGTGAATTTGGTGTAGTTAAGCTGAACTTTATATTTAATGTAAAGTGCTGTATTGCCATGAATATAAAGGTATATTTCATTGAATTTGATTAGATCGTATTCCTGTGCCATTAAGACAGGGCTCTCATAGCATGCAAGAGGAATGTAATGAGTAACTGGAATCTTGCTATACTCTGTTACAGGACAGTATTTGTAGATAGGAAATTATATGTAATTACAGTGGGTGAGATCATCAGTTTATATAAATCAGCATGACTTTGCTGATGTCAGTAGAATTATGCCAATTTACACCAGCTGAATGAGACAAACACTTGCACAGATGTCCTGAGTCTCCCCATTTTACAGTGGTGGGAGTCCTGACTGACTGCAGCTGTCGTAGGTTGGGTCCTCTGTGATAAACCACCTTCAGCTGAGCAGTTTATTGTGGCTGAATATGGGGGGAGTAGATTTATACCACTGCTAAATGAGCCTTAGTGTGCAGTGTTTGTTTGTTGGTGAAGTGTACAGCAGAAATCTGTGCAAGAAAAGGTGTTCTCAGCCTGCATCTCCTCTGGTAAATGAAAGACTGATATGTTGGGCTAGTCAAGAAAGAGCAAGCTGAAAATCAGACTCTTGCCTGCACTGGAAATCCCTGCCTTGAATCTGTAATTGTCCTGTTAAATCAAGTGTGCTGCATGTAGAGCTGCTTCAGTTGAATTTCCATCACTCCTTCAAGTTAAGGGAAAGGAATCATAACTGGGATTGTTTCTTGGACCTTATGTTTTTAGCAGAGAGGAGGCAGCAGGGAAGCTGCTGAACACAGATGAGCTGGTACAAGTCATTAGAACAATGGTGGACAGCAGCAGGGCTGTGGTATTGAATAAACCATAGGGGCTATTGTTGTCTTTCAGAAAGACTATCTGTCTTTTTTTTTTCTCATGGAACTTGTAGCCATTTTTAAGCTTTCATTTTTCATAATGTCACAGATAATCTTTTATCTATTATCCAGTAGTGCTATTCTGACAGACATTTGCATCAAATGGGAACGTGCAGGCTGGAACTCTCTCTAGTGGGGAAACCAGCTTGATCTGAAAGGTTATTCACTCTCGCTGCGTCTCGGGGCTTTGTTCTTGATTCGCACACATTTCCCCCCATCTAAATGCAGGCATTTCTAGAGCTTTTTCTTTAGAAAAACCTTTAATTCTGAGATCTGAGCTTATTCAAGCTTCTTCCTACATACCAGTCAAAAACTTGTATTCACGGCAAATGATGAATCTGCTTTGAAACATTTGTTGAAGACTCTGTATGCCTCCAGAATCCTTTCAGAACCTTTCCTACAGAGACACTGGCAGCTTTCTTATTTTTTTTAAGGAGAGGGAAAAGTGATGAAGGAAGGAACTTAAGCGGCCATAAGCCTTTTTGCAGTTGCATCTCTATCCACCAAAAAAAACCCCCACCAAAAACCCCGATGGGGAACAATGACCTTTAAAGATGTGGGTAGAACATGAGCTGAGTGTCTAAAAGTTAGCAAAGCAGAAAAACTGCATGTGACTGGAAATATGAAAATGTGGTTCAATATTACCTTGGTTTCATAATTCTTCACTTATGAGGTTATTAAATGACAATATAAAAAGGTGAATAAACCGCCATTTCACATGGAGAATTTCACTGATTGAAGAAGTAGCCTTATTCTCCATCTAATATACCCAAATAGGTCTTCTTTTTAGTGCCTTTTTGTGTTCTTGGGTTATTTGAAAGTCCTTCTCACAAGACTGACTAAGCAAGCAGATTCATTGTCCATCACATCCTTTCTGTTCCCCTTTGCATCTAATCAGCACTTTCAACAGTGCGTCACTCCCAAAAATACCACGCTTGCAGAGTCAGCGCTGGGTGCGAGCCTGGAATGGCTGGTGACACGAGACCTGGAAGGCATGCTTGGTAGTTATGGTTTTGCTAGTAGCTATCGATGCCTTAGGGTGTGACCAAGGTCCCTGCTGCCGTGGGTTAGTCGTTTTACCCTTTGGTGCCAAAGGGGTGTAGCATGGCACCCACATGCCTTTCCAGCAAAAATTATCCCAGCCCATATTTGACAGTTACTCAGTGTTTGCTTCTCTTGTGCAAGCCCACGGGGGCTCTGACTGCTCCGTGCTTCCCAAGACAAGGCTTGGAGGTGTATAGGAAGTGCTGGCCTTGGAGTGCCTGACCACGATGGCAGTTTTCTCCTTTTTATGTTAAAATGCTTATCCCAAGCTGCGAAGGAGCATACATCCATTCCTGCTATTAAAACTGAAGCAATGCAAGTTTGCCATGTAAATATGTGTCCCTGATCAGTGTAGGTTTTTTTATTACACACACCTCGTTAATGTACTTGGTCCTTTTAAAGTCCTGGCTGAATAGGAATGAGCAGCATTTCCTCTAGTGGAGGCTGGATAAAAAAATTTCTTGAACACCAAAGCAATAATGTTGAGTTTATTGTGAACCTTTTTAAGGGGTGAGGAGAAACAGGAAGGGGCAAGGAATTAATTGTTTTCCCTTCTCCCATCCCCAAGTTTTTCCTTCTTTCTAAATGTCTTCTGCAATGGCAAATTTTGAATTGCAACATTGAAATTGTGTAGGGATCCCTGTTATTAACCCTGCAGCCATGGTGTGCAGAAGAGGAAAACATCAGTGCTCCAACTTAGGATCCTGGGGGGTTGGAAATGTGTTTCTGAGTGTTGCTAGGTGTGTGTTTCTAGGTGCTGTATTGTTTATGAGAATAAAAATTAGCTGTTTCGGGTATGGAAAACACCAGAGAAGATCTGATCTGGCCACAGATGAAACAGAATTTGGTTACCAGAGGTTTATGCTGGTAGCATGTGCGTCATTCAGTGATCATTAAAGGAAAGCTTCCCATTAGATTTTGTGGGTTTGGGGATGGGCCGTGAGTAACTGTAAGGAATCTGGAGTCACATTTGCTCTTGCTGTGGATTAAACCTGAATTAGTTCTCTCACAGCAGTGAAGTTTGCAGGACTACCGCAGTGCGTGTGCAGGGAAAAGTCACCAGCCAGCCACCCTGGGTCTTCCACTGCCAGGCCAGGTCACAGCTACCCCCTTCCGCTTTCTTCTGCTGGATGTTGAGTTTCTCACATTTGCATTTTCAAACTTTTCCTTATAACTATGAGGGGGACTTTGTTTATAGGAATTTTCCTCCTTTGAGGGAAAACCGAGTGTCTCACATAGTTATGTGAATGTGGGGGCTGAGACCTTGAGGAAAATGCTGACTCCGTGGAGACTTGCTGTGGGATACAGGAGCCAGCTGTGCACTCTTACCCTAATTTACACTGACAGCAGCAACTGTGTCTTTTGGCCCAGCCAAAAGTGTCTTCACGTGTTATCTGCCGTTGTTTAGTAGGGTGGAGTGTGTGTGTTGAGCAACAGCCAGTTGCAGAAACCTGGTGGGCTTTGGGTGCTTGGAGCAGAAACAGCTCGTCCTGGCATTGGGTGAGTGGCAGCCCAGGACATCTTCCCATCAGCAGGCCGGGATCATGCCCTGCTCCCAGGGTCTAGCAGCTCCGAGCTGTGAGAGAAGCAGATTTCCAGCACCCACTTGTACTTTCTGCAATGATTTGCTTTGGCGGTCAGGATTGCTGCCAAGGCGAGTGCAGGATGTGGCCCGCAGCAGACCCAGGCTGGTGCCCTTCGAGGATGAGGGGGTGAGCAGCTCTCCCCTTGCCACCTCCTCACCAGCCACTGACGGCTCATCACACTTTAAACTTGGTAGGTACAGAAGCATAACTTCATGGCAATATCTGTATTTTAAATATATTTTCTAATAGTATTTTAGTAATTATTAATTAGGAAAGTGATTAGTAGTTAGGAGCTCAGTAACACGTGAAAGCCTCTCGTCCTGATTGAATGGTGTTACTGCTGGTAATAAAAACATTGGAGGCGCATTAAATTCTTCAGTTTAATTAAGACTTTATGTAATGATAGTGCACTTTTGCTGTGTTTTATCTGGAAAGGACAAGAAAACTGGAGTAAGGTCCAGCACACTGAAAAGGTGGATGTTTTTGTGAAGTTATTCTAAGTGATGTGGAGTCACAGCTGAAAGGGGCATAATGGTGGAATTTGGTGAGGAATTGAATGCGCAGCCTATGTACGTGGCTCAGGGCCTTAAAAAAGCGAGTCTCAAAGGTGTTTGATTTCTAATGGCATGATGTGAAAAGGGGTGACTACAAAAATTCCTTCCTAAAGAGACCTAGCTTTCCCTTTCTTTTTATAATCCATAGCTAATGTAACTTTTTAACTGTGTACGTAAACTTTACAAATGCGTGTGACGTGGACACTGTCTTCTTTCTCATTTGTTTGCGAACACGCATGCTTGTTTGCCCAGCGTGACAAATCTTTTACTCCTGCAGTGTGGTGTTAGGTATAAATCCTCCTTGGAGCAGTGGGGCTGCACATGGTGCCCACCAAGATGGGTGAGCGCTGGGGAGAGTAGTTGGAGTCTGAGAAATGTCGGGATGTGGGTCACAAACCACAGATGAGTTGAAAGGTTTGTTTTCTTTACCTTTTATTTCCTGAAGAATAAGTTGGAGCTGTGGGTGCTTAGAAACAGTTTGAACTCCTTCATCAAAAACTGGTTCTCTTATGAAACTCATCTGTAGTATATAAGATGTGTGTGTTTAATTCTGTCTGTGGTGTGTGTAAGCTCCTATATATTTTAACTAACAGTGCCAGGAATACTAGCCAAGGGTAACTGCAATATTAGTAACCTCAAATTATAATGACTTACTTTTATACCTCTTTTTAATAGTAGTTTGCCACTCGTACTGAAAGTTTTACAGTTTGTACCACTTACTGATAAATACTTCATAAGCTCCTGTGGCTCTCTGCTGCTGTTGCGCTTCATGCCATAGATGCCTTCATTTCCATGTGTGTGTACTACATATTACAAAGTGAAAATGGGAACCTTATGGGACACAGATGCTTTCTGAAATATAAATCATTATTGCTAATGATGATGCAAAAGTGTATACCTAATAACGTGTTGTGGAGTCTGTTCAGTCCTATTAGCGGAAAGTCTTGGCCTCTTGGGTTCAGCATCTCAGAACAAAGTTTTAAATAACCAGCTGATGACGCAGTGTCTCAGAATAAAAAGTAAATCTGTGTTTTTAGCTTCTGCTCTAGTCTGTTGAGTTTGGTTCTTTCAGAACTGGAGCAGTGAAATTCAGTAAAGCATGCGACACCTGCATAATGAGCAAGTGGACTCAGAAATAAGTGCAGGTTAACCCGATTTTAATAAGGTGTGGCAGCAGCGGAGCCCAGGACACCATGTACAAAGGAGAACAAAATGAAAGGGCTTTCCGATCTTGAATGTATGCTATTGAATTCAGCACCAAGAAACCTGGAAGTGTCAGATTTAAGGATTCATTATCCTTGCATATAGAAATTGTAGTACAGAAACTGCTGACTGATAAATAATGTCCCTCTTTCTTGAAGGAAGTGTGTGGTTTAAGCCCCTTTTTTGCCTAACAAGTGGTATCAGAGGTGAAACAAATACAGGAGGTTCTCATGATTAAATTGACCTTGTTTTTTCCTGTCTGGACTTTGTAAATGTACTCGATTGCATTATACTGTTGACATCTGAAAGTTATTACTAAATGACAAGTGTATGATGTTAGCCTTTAGAAGTTATATCTGAGTTACTGTTCTGTAAACTCCCGTGGTCACAGGGAAGCATAATCCAGACAAATACCAAGAAGACGTTTTCATGGCAGTGGAAATGGGGATCATAATGCTCTTGGGAATTGTTGCTTTGAGTTCCCACTGGCTAGGTGATGTACACTTGTAGACCTAGAGGTGATGTTACTCAGTCTTTTTAATATTTTATTAAAGGTCTCTATTATGGAAAAATCATGCATGCCCTGAGTGTGTAAGGGAGCTCAAAGGATCTATTGCAAAACACATGAAGCGTGGAAAATTCCCAGGGCAGCAGGGTTGGAAACAAAGCTTAAAGCTTGGGAAGGGGGGGGAGGCAGGAACACTTTAAATAGGTTCCCTTCAGCTGTCTCTTTGGAATAGATGTTGATGTTTTGTGCTGTGTTAGGGACTATCATGGAAGGTTTGGTTCTCGGTCTGAAATTGCCCTCGCCTCCCATGTGGCTGTGTGTCTTGGGACACATGGCGTGCACTTGTGTTTTTCTCGGCAGCGGGGGTTCACTCGCAGCAGTATGTTCCACTGATGTCATCTGCTTGCATCCACCTGAATTCAGGAGGTTAGCAACAGGTGATATGTTGGGCAATATTTCATGGTGTTGGTTAACTATTTAATGATGATTTGTTACCTGCCTTTTCATTTCAGTGGTGGGCACTTGAAGGCAGGCACTGCAATAAAAGTTTCCCAGGAGCTGGTGAATGCCAGTAAGCATAAAGCTTAAGGAAGGGGCTAGGACGGTGAAGCTCTGAAGGGATAGTATGTTTTTCATATACTAACATTGCTTTTCAGTCTGTGCAATATAGCTAGATGGGTTCATATCTTCTTTGATTCATCTCTTAATTAAATGCAACAAAGGCCTGCCTAAACCGTAGGAACTTTGAAAATTTATTGTTATATTTTTTAAATGTACAAAATTGATACAAATTACTGCTAGCCTTTGTCCACCAACTGTTTTAAAACTTAATCTGTGTGGTTAACAGCAGGAGCTGAAAGACCAGAGCAACCGCACTTATTATAACCAGCCGTCTGAATTCTCTTATCCTAAGAGGAAAGGTGGATCTTGCAGGAAGTCCAGAAGGTCTAATAAACCCAGGGAATTTAAGAGCAAAAGGTGCTGCTGGTAAAGACCAGGGACACCTGCGCTACACTTTACATTATAATGTCTCCTCTGAAGGGTTAACAAAAGTAACCTGCACTCAAGTTGCAGCCACTTTTGCAAAGGTAGCCACAGCTCAAAATTGTACTGTTGCCATTATTGCCTTGGGATCTTCCTGCTTTCCTCGCTCTTTGGCCCAGGCAACACTCCTTGGGTAACAGTACCTTTGGGCACCTCATTAATCCCTTCTCAGCTAATGCTGGCAGCCCTTGTTTGTCCTTCCAGGGAGGCTGGGAAGATCTGTGTGATGGCATTGAGCAACTCTCAGTGCATACATTCCAGTTGCCAGTGCTCACGGGATGGATCTGTCACATTAGCCTGAGCGTTAGCAGTGTGTAAGGTTTAACTTAGGTCCCTTGATGAGAGAATTAAAGAGCATGTCTGGGCTCTGAGTTAAGGGCTCCTGTGTGTTGATAGGACTTGAGTTATTTAAGTTAACTTTGCAGTGAAGACAACCCCTAAGGGACTGTCAGCTCAAGAACACCCACTAACCACAACTTGTCATGTTATTACACAGAGAGAGAAATGAGCTTTTAAGTAATTAGTGCCCAAAGCATTCACTGCTTTGTAGGTCAAAACCAAAACCTTAATTCTACCAGAAAACTAATCAGAAGCCAACATAGATTTCAGAGCATGGCTGTAATAAGCTTTCCTTGTGATGCACCATTTAGTAAATAGGCAGCAGCCTTTTCCGCTAGCTCAAATTTCCAGCTGACCAACTGAGAGTATGTCATTGTAGCCTTAATCACAAGGTGACAAAGGTAAGGATGGCCACAATGGGTCCAGGATCCAAAACGAAAGGTTGTGCCTTTATCATGGAATGGAAATGGCAAAATTCATTCTGGCCTCTAAGGTGTGTAGCCTGGGTATCTGCGAATTGACTGGAAAATCAGAGGTAAATAGGAAGAACATGTTGCTCATGCAGCAGAAAAGCTTGCTGTCTGAATTTCTGTTCTTCCATTAATATATGCCTGGATAGTCTCTTGGGAAAGGTACTTGGGCACAAAACTCCATGCAGGGTCTGTAGTGCCCTTTGGCTCACAGCGGGTGTGTGCAGGCAGGCAGGAATCCACTTCTTATCCACAATCTTGAGTGCGGGTGCAAAGATAATAGGGTAGTTTCCTTCTTCAGGCACTTCAGAGGATCCTGAGTATCTCTTTTGGAAGTGGTTGCATGCATTTGTACATGAGTTGAACATTCCTCTCATCATTGCTTTAAAGTGTGAGGATTAATTAAGCCATTGTAATTGTACGCTCTTGTGTATGGTTAAAACGCAAGGGGAGTGGAAGGAGGGAGGGAGTCGTGTATTCACTTAGCCTGTTCAACCTACCATACGCTGCTGTGTGTACTGGTAAAGATAAGGAGCAATGTTAAACACAACATTAAAATAATAATGCTCATTATAATGCAAGTTGTCAGATGTTTATGCCAGTCTCAGTGAAAAATAAACTTCTGCTACCCTTGTAATGTAGATCACTTTTTCATAATGCAAGAGGAAATGCATTGCTTGAATTGTGTTTCTCATATTTTACCAGAATTTCATGGGGCCTGAAACTTTAATTTCACATGTTGGGGTCGATTTCTGAATTTCTTGTGAGCAGAAAAATAAAATTAGACAAATATATTTCAAAGGCAATATTTGTCAGCTGAGAAGAGAGAACCTTAAGGGAAAGGTGGTGACAAGAGGGATGGGTGAGACAGAATCCTCCAAGGAAATGTGTTTTGCGGTACCATGGAATCTAGAGGTGGGAAGAACTTGTACGTAGGTGTGAATAAACCAGATCTTTTTTTTTTTAAAATGCAGTTTCTGCCATACCAGGCAAGTAGACATAACTACCAACTAAGTTAGCAAGTATACTTGTAGGAATATAATCCAAACTACTCTTGATCTTTACCTCCAAGCACTTTTCAGCCCCTCTATGCTGTAAGATCAGAAAGCCAATTCCAGTCATTTTGGAGAGGAGCGGTCTAAAGCACTGTCAGCTAAAATGCCATGGCAGCTGGGTGAGGTAAAGATGGAATAAGAAACTGATGCAGAGACCTCTTCTCTAAGCATTATATTGCTACTCTCTCCATGTCAACATGTCCTTCACTTGCTGCAGGATGAGTTCAGAATTGATTCTTGGGTAAAAGACACTCCCCTTTTTCATTTTTTTTTCTCTTTAGACCATATAACTTTATAAATAAAGCCCAGGAATGGGACTCGACAACTTGATTGATTCTGATCTTGGTCCGCTGGTGGCAGGGAGCAAGTCTCTGCCTCCATCTCTCCTGCTGTCATCTAGGAAAGACCATGATGATGATGTCCTTTCTAAAATAGTTTCAAATATAGAAATGTTAAACAGTAGCAAAACTTTCTGTTGTCTCTGTGCATGTAAAGTGACTATTCATAAGTGTCTGTGTTTGCAGCATGTTTGTTTTGAAACCATCCTTTGTGTATAATTAAGGATGTTTGAAGAGAAACTTCTCATATCTGCAAATGAGGTAAAACCTTCAACTTTTAATTGGTTTATCCTGTTATAAATCAAGCAGAAATTTTGAAAGTGGACTTGCAGCCCACGTTCTGTAGGTTGTGTTTATAGAGTGAGCGTCCTGGCATTCATTACAGAAATCCTGTTTCTCCTGCTCTCTTCCTGCTCTTCCCTCCCCCAGTCCCTTGTGCTGACCCCTAATCCCAACAAAATGAAGATCTGGTTGTCATATGGATTGCAAAGCTTTCCTCTTGCATCACAAACAGTATAGATCAAACCCACCTCATTTAAAAACAGATGTTTTCTGGTAGTGATTAATATAGTGTCTACCCCCTTCCTTCTTTTTTTTTTTTTTTTTTTTTTAGAAGAACCTGTTATTTTGTAATAATCTGCTTTAGCATTAGCTTAACGGACTGAATTTAGGCACTAAGAAGGCTGGATGAACTAGTTCACTTGAAACATGAAGCTGATCTGAATTCTCAAGCCAAGCTCAAAATGAAATCATTTACATTTCCATGCATGTCCTCACTAGTTTTGGCTTAAAGGAAAAATCCTGTGTGGATAACCATGTTCTCAAATACTTTTCTCAAGCGAGAGCTTCAGTGGAAACTGTGAGATGCTGAGCACTCACGGCCTCTTGTGTCACTGGTGCCTTCTGAATTTAAGAGTCTCTCTCCAGGTACTCTTTTTGAAAATCTCAGTACCAGGTCTTTTGCTTGACAGTTCTTTCAAAGAGTGATTTTTTTTTTTTTTTTTTTTTTTTTTGTCCCAGTTTATTTGGCCAAAGTGTTTCCCTTTCTTACTCTTCCACTCCTAAGCTTTGCACAGTTCAGCTTTCTCCTTCTGTGTTGGAATTGGCTGCATTTTACTGAGGAATCAAATACAGAGGATTTGAGCCTATAAATCCTTGCTCTGCGTGAGTCCTTATTTTCACTAATAGCCCCGCTGAAGTCATCAAGACTGTTTACATGAATAGGATCAGGAGTAATTCTAGTTGGGTCTAATTAGTTACACCAATTTAAGTGAAAGCAGAATCAATCCATTGTTTTGCAGAGTATGTTAGGATGAAATATGCTAACGCAGAGTATAAAACCATGTTATTGTATATAGCTGCATGGTTAAAGGACATTGTTGTCTGGCATTTTTCACAAAGAGTGATCATTAGTACAAGTTGGAAAAATATAGGGTTTGAGGCTGCATTTTCCCTGCAATTTAATATTACTTGGTATTGGTTAGAAATAAATTGTTACAGACTCCCTTTGAATTCCTTTAGGGTAAATATTTATCACATGTAACGTTTCCTCAATATTCTGAATTTTCAATACAATTAGCTTCACTGTAGGTTATTTACTCCAAGTTAAAATTCAAGGAAAAGCCTCCAAGTGTATTTTGAGCTGAGCTATTCATCAGAAGTCTAACACTATTTTGTTCAAAGTGAACCAAAAGCTGTGGGAGACTTTCTAACTGGGGAACTGCGCTTGTGAGATGCATAAAACTAATGGTGTACACAAAGTGTCTTGTTTTTCTTCCTTTCTGTGGGGGGTGTTTCAAATACTCATTACTTTGTCCAAAATGGGATCTTGGCGGTGAGATGATAATGGGAGGAAAGCACAGCTCTCTGAATTCCCAACAGAAGTCTCACAGAAGTACGGAGCCATTTAAAGTCTGTCAACCTAAAAGACCATGCTGTCAGCTATTTACTTGGGGAACGCATGCCTGGGTGTGAGCAGGGATGGCGAGGAGGTATTGGGGAGTACCCACAGGTGGTGGGAGGTGGGTGCTGGTGAGCTGTACTGAGCTGAGGTCTGGGTGTGCCATGTGTACCACCGTGCTGTTGAGACCATTATACTCGTTTCACTTGTGAAATAACCCCGAACCATAGATATACAGCTCACTTTGCGCTAGTTGAATATTTCAGTGTTCCAAGTGTACGTTGATTATAATTCAGCAGCCTTAACATGCCCTTGAGCTCTTTTGTAGGGTTGGGTTTTTTTGACTTCCTAGTGAAGCTGCTCTATTATAGAGACCTGATCCTGTTTGCTAAATCCTATTTAATCACAAGCTTTACATGTTCCCAAATCAGAAGAATTGCAGTCAGTGAAGTTTGCTTGAAATTGGGCTCAGGTTGTCTCCTCCAAAGTGCTGAAGGGCATGTTAGTCTGGGTGCAGTTCCACGTTACAATCTACTGGTGATAAAGTTGGTGTAAGAGGTTCCTGCCTTTCCCATCTGTAGTTTAGTGACCTTTCTGTGGGTTGTACTGTGTACTGGCTCAGTAGAATGAGCCAGGATAAGCTGGGGGATGAAGAAAACAAAAGGATAATTCAACTGAACTGGTGGAAGTCCACGAGGGAAGGGGTAGGATCCTTGGGTAACTGTTGGAGACCTTGTGACAAAAATAGTACTTGTCAGTGACATTTTCAAAGGCCGTGTTCTAATCTCTGAGATTTTTAACTAAATTTAGCATATTCCTGGAGTTAAGTTGAAGAGAGTTCATATACTTCAGAGTCCAATCCCACCTTCAAATCACACTAGTTTCAGCTGGGTTGGGTTTTTTTCATTTTCCTTGCATAAACATTAAAGATACCATATACAGCATTTGATCTACCCCAAGTTCATTTAAGTTGAGTAGTGCAGCAAAGAGATTAATTTCTCCTTCATCCAAAATGTGACTTCTGCTTGCAGTAAAAGCTGGAGAGGATGAAACCTCTTGTTACTTGCTTTAGGAGGGACAGGCCAAAATGTTAAAATGCTCCAAACAATTCAGGATATTTTAAAGATTTCTAAAAGCTTTTTCCTCTCTCTCTCTCAAAAAGATGTTTCATTATAGTAAACTTCAAAGAGTACATTTGATCTGCTGGTATGGTTTTGACTGTATCCACCAGGAGTTTACTTAAGCCAAACAGTGAAACAATAATGCATGTTGTACAGCTGAAATTAAAATTAACCTAATGTACAGTATTTGCTACATTGCACAGCTGAAATGAACTCCTGGTGGACAGTGAAAAACATGCTGGCAGATCAAATACACCTTTTGAAGTTTATTATAATAAAATGAAATAAAGCCACCAGGGGAAGCATTTACAAAAAAGAAAGGCTTAGGAGGGCTACAGCTGTTGTATACTGTTCTCTTTTGTTTTGTTTTGGTTTTTTTTCTCTTTTCTTTTTAGTTTTTTTTTATTTGTGTTTACTAAGGCCCTGATCCAGAGCCTACTGAAGTCATTGTGAGTCTTCCCATTAGCTCTGTTGGACCCTGGTATCAGACTGCTGGGACCAGGCTGGCCACCTACTGCTGAGAGCCGTGTGCTTCAGCAAGGAGCCTTATTGACTTCATTAGGGCATTTTCTCATGTGTCGCCCGAATGATCCACCAGAACCTGATGCGTTGCTAAAGAGGCAATTTTCTTGGAAGGATTCTTCATATAGAGAATTGTAGTATCATAATTGTCAGTCAGCCAGCATTTTGCTCCCACTAAACAAATCCTTCTCCTCCATCCTTTACTCCTGATAAATACAATCATAGTAGTCCTGGTTTTAATCAGGAGATTAAGAGTGTCCGGTGACTTTAGCTGGCAATGTAAGCCCTCTTTGCTGTGGAAGATTAAGCCCTGCGGAGGTTATCCTGTTTCCATAAGCAAAAAGAATTTTTCATTGACATCAGTAGATTAAATAAAATTGCCTATTTGGAGACCTTTTCCTTCTTTTTTTCCCTGAAAGGTGATTAGTGTGTCCTGAGAAGTGTCAGTCAAAACTACAAGAGCATAAAGTACTTGGCATTGCTCACTCTGGTCTCTCTAGGCAGTTTTGAGGGATCAGACTGAATACAGTAAGCACTTGCCAGTGAGACTGGTGTAATTTCCTCCATCCAGCATTATGCCAGTTAGGAGAATAGAGTAACTCCAAAATCAAATTAACATCATCTTCTCTTTTTCCCCTTATTTAAGGGGAATAATAAAACAATCCCCGTGTATTTATATGCGTCCCACGTGAATCTAGTAGATCTGATGTTGCATCTATTAGTTTGCTTTGACAGAAAGAGGTTGTTTTGACACATGACCCAGCAGGAGGGCATTATGCATACTATAAAAGCTGGTCTGGAGAGCACATCTTGCCAGTCCCAATGCACACAAGCAGTCTGCAGCTAGCCCTTGGGTCACTCAAGTTAGCCAATGTTACCAGGCTGAGAGTATTATGCTGGGATCTTCAAAGGAGCCAAAGGCAATTAGGCACCCAGTTCAGCCTGAATTTCCATTGAAGTTTCCTATGTAGGTCTTGTTGCGTGAGTTTCTGGAAATCTTACCCTTGACAGTGTACCGAGCGTTGCTGCTGCACCTCTTAGGACCTTGTTCTTGTTTGCTTTGGTGCTTCCTAATAGAAGCACCCGGCAGACTCGGCTACAATCGGAGTCTGTTTGTGCAGGACACTGAGAGTATATATAGTATACATCATCTATAGACTATATGTATATAGTAATATGTATGTATACATATAGTTCCCATGTCAAATGCAACTGAAGCTCTTCATGCGCGCGGAGCTGAAGCTTGGGCAGATGAGGAGCTTCTGTAGATCTGTTTGCAGCGAGCTGGTTTGGGTATGGGACCTCGATCTGTGGCTGGGTCAGAAATGGAGCCCAGATCTTCTGTCTCAGTCTGGTGTCTAACCAGGGCACTGTCTTGTGCAGGATCTGGTCTTTTGTTTTAGTATTACAGAACTGCGGCTTGATCCTATAAACCCTTCTGTGCGGGGGGTAATCTGTACTTACGGGATTAGTCTCTTTGAAAGCACTCCTGTGTAAATAAAGTGTACTCGCAAGAGTAAAGCTTTAGCAAGTGTTTCAGCTTTGTATGTAGAAGAGGTGTGATGCTGTAGCAGGCAGCATCCTCTGGATTTGGCCCAGTATTTTTTCTCAGCCCCTGATGTTAATGGGTGGCAAACCGAGAATTATGCGGATCCTAAATTGTATTTGTTTGACAGATCAGGCATTGTCTGTGTATTCCCCTCCCCTTCTCCTGGAGCAGTAGGCATTCCCCACAGAAAGTGAAAACTGAATGAACTGATTGCTTAACCTCTCCTGACTCTACCCTGGTGGTAGATCATTAATGGTGTAGAAAACGAGGGCCAGCGCTGGCAGCACAGGGTGGGGTGTGTGTGCATCTTTAAGAGATTTATGTGGAGGTCTGAGATGAGGAGACAGCGCTGTGGTACATCATCATGCAGGAGACATCAGAGACGTTCTTCTTCGCTTGGATGCATTATCATAAAAAGTGATTTAGACTAGAGCTGATTGATGCAAATGGTCCTCTGTTCTTTCCTATCATTAGCGGCCTCTTTCAGTGGCCAGAGGCAGTGATTAAAGCTGTCATTTGGAGCTGCTCATTAAAGACAAGCACCCGAGTAGCAGGAGGAAAAAAGGTTGAAGAAGCATGATTTCCACCACCCTCCTTCCTTAAAAAAAAAAAAAAGGCATTATCCTTTTTCCAGTTCTGGCTCTACAGGAAAAGTCTCTATTTGATGTGAGTGAGAATGCAGGTGATTTAAAAAAATAAAATCAGAACTACATTATTGTCACTTAAGATTTTGAGGGTAGCACAGCGCAATGTTAAGAAGACCATTATAAAGGTATCACTGGGTGTATTTGTTATGAAATAACCTGATGAAATACTAAACGGCATTATCCACGCAAGCCAGGGATTGCCACACAAAAATTGTACGGGGCTGTAATGACTGTTCTTTTTGGGGCTGGCTGAGAAGGACGAGAAGAGGCAAACGCAGAGATGCTGGATGGTGATTAGATTTGACATGCTTTATCATAACAGATTTGCCTCTTCAGACTTTAAATTCTTCAGGGCAAGGACTTTGTTTCACTATAGATACATACAGAGTGTCACACCACAGAGCCACGGTCTTGAGTGGGACTTCTAGACATCATCATACCACAAATGAGAAATCAGGGCAACTTGTTGTTAAATACATGTCTTGCCATCGTATTTTTGTATAACCAGGGACCATGCAAGTCATCCATAAAATCATCCACAGAGTAGTCATAAAGCCGAGGATCCAGTGATTAATCGGGGAATCCTGAGCAGTGGTCTTTGGTTCACGCCTTCGTCCTCTGAGATCATGGGCAAGTGGGCAAGTTGCCATTCCTTCAGGGCAATTCCTCCAGTTCTTCGTGAGAAGCCAGGCTGATGGAAGTGGTCTGTCCTTCCACCGTTGCTGGGGATTTAATGATTTGAGATGGTGAGGTGTCTGGGTAGAGAGGTGGAGGAGTGCATGGGAAAGGGGACAAAAGGACACAGATTAGAAATAGCAAAGCCTTGTTAGAAGCCAACTAGCCTCTTGCTCTTTGGGAAAGGCGGTGGCAGCCCGCGGGCAGGTTAATTGCGTGCTGTACACGTCCTCTTCCCCGCATGCTGGCTGCTGTCAGAATTAACACATTTTTAAAGAGGTCACAGCCGGAGAAGCTCGATAAGTGCTTTTAGGCCAGCCTAATAGAAGATGCTGAGGAATGACTGAGGGGAAGTTATGATGATAGTGAAGGAGTAATTTAGCATATTAGGGGAAATATGTCAAACCAAACTGATTGCTATAAATACAGCCTTCTTATTTCAGAATCTGGCTGTGCCCCAAGGATTTTCCTATGAAATTATGGAAGTGCAGCTTACTTATTACTCGCTGACTTTCACACCATTGTGCCTTCTTTTTCGGTCATGTGTCTAATTGGTACCTTTCCGAACATGCTCATTTTTCTTTTAGTAATCCCATGTGAGACAGAAGAGACAATGTTGTGACTCTGAGGGGGTGGTGGCTTCCTTAAAGCTGATGTTATTCTTCAGGAGAACCGTTCTGCTTAGAGTTTTCCCAGCTGGGGCAGGTTGCAGGGTGTCGGAGCAGGAGGTATAAGGGGTCTAAGGGCTTCGGTGCTCAGCCCTAAATGCTTGGGAAAGGAGAAGGGGGCACTTGCTGGGCTGAGTGGAGCAGCTTTGGACAGAGCAGGCGGTAGAGGCAAGAAGCCGAGCTTGCTGAAGGTAGCTGGTAACAGCCAGTTTGGGATTTGCCTGTGATTTTAACAGCTAGCTTTTCCAAACTGGGCCAAATTGCTTCCAACAGAGCCTACTACTGCTTGTCTATTCAAGTGTGATCCTACTCTCATAGCAGTCATTACGTTTTATACATTAGATACATTATATTTTAATGTATATCCTCCTAATACTCAAATAATCCTTAGTGTACTGACAATGGTAATAAATTTCTTGATATTAAAATGCCAGAAAAAGTGAGCATTTCGAGTGTCATGTCAATCAGGTTTTGGCTGTAACTGATCTGAACAACAATCAAGGCTTAAAGACAAATATTTTGAACTTGGAAAATGCTCTGCTGCTTATTTCCTAGAATTCATTTGGGGCAGCAAAAACATTTAATACAAGGGAGGAGAAAGGTAATTGCGTCAACAGAATTAAACATTACTATAGTTTTAGACCATTTTTTCCTCCATATACATCAAACCCAAGTTGCCAACAATTAGAACATAGAAACGCTTCCAACAGAATTTCCTTCCTTCTTTGTTTCAGTTTTCCTTTATGCCAACTTACAGATTCTCTGTATCCGTCTTTCTTTCCTTCTTCTTTCTCTTTCTTGTTGCAGTCGATCGTCTCCGTGCAGCTACAGCTCTGCTCTGGAGGTGGGACACAGCCTTTCTCGAGGAAGGCCACGTGCATGATTTGTGGCATAACCGATGCTTGCCACAAACGGGAAGTGTTGAGTGTGGTATGGGTGTGACATGCACAACCGGAGAAGCTGATGTCATGTGCAACAGAGGTGCTTCATTTGGGTATCCCCAGCAGTAAAAACCTCCATGGGCTGAGGTGTCTCATTGACAGTGTTTCCTATCATTTTTGCAATAATAAGCTTAAACTAAATGACTCTCTTAGTAAAACTAAGGATTGATATTAATGAGAACAGGTTAAGATGAACACTTTCATTATCCTCTCTTGTGTATGTTTTGGAGGTATACAGGTTGTTTAATCTCTTCACTTTTGACTTTGCAGGATGTTTTTGACTATTGAATTAAGAGTGGGCTGCACGGCAGAGCTTTCAGTAAAACTACTTCTGTGATGATGATGGTATTGATTATTTTAGATTCTGTATAATGCCATAAGTATACATGACACTTTACCACATGGTTGGTCTCCGCCTTGCAAAGCTTACAATTTAGTGCTATTGTCAGTATTGCTGTCAGCCCCACCGCCGCAGCTCGCTACCGGCAGCCAGAGGACTAGAGCTGTGCAAAAGCTTACTGACTTTGAAGTTAGTCCAAAAGAAAACAGCAGTTTGGCCCCATGCTGGCCGGATTTAGCTCGGGAGCTTGGAAGACACCGGTTCAGGCACAAAGTGCAGAGAGCATGGCTGAACAAGTGCGAAGATAATTTTAAAATTTCATTTTGTTTCATCTGTTTTTACTACAGAGCAAGTTAACAACTCTTAGGTCAAGAGAGCGTTTTGAAACTATTGATTAATATTGTTAATAAAAGACTTAGAGTTGCTAAATGAGGCTTAGGTTAGGAGAACAATGTGTAGATAGACGTACACAAGCGTCATAAAATGTAGGTATATTATTATTGCTTATGTATGTGTAGCCTGTGTATTCTCTGTCTTCCTGTCTCAATATAGTTGCGTATAGAAACACCTGAAAACACCTTCAAAGAAACACAGTTATGTAAGAACTTCTGGATCCTAAACCATAAAGTTATGTTCTGTTGCTGTCAAAAAATTAAATACACAATTCACATTTTCTTCGTGATGGAGAAGTTGCAATAATTTGGGGGTAAATTAAAAATACAATCCAATCATTTCCTTGTAAAACCTGGTGCTGACATTAGCCTTTAGTTATGACATTGCAATTATCTCCATAGCAACCCGGTGTGATGTGACAGCTGCGATGACTGTGGGTTCACGTGCTCTTGAGCTGGAGCTGAGGGAGCTGGTTTCTTGCCTGAGATGTTCCTAATTTTTTCCTTTCTTACAGTATTTTTGCGTTGGTGTAACGTGGCTGCACTCAGCTTAGGTCCGATAGACCTATTCAAAGAGCAGAGAGTAAGATTCTGTGCGTTTATGGGAGTCTTTCAAGCACATTAAGGAGCCATATCTTATATGATCTCTTCCATTAATAAATAATTTTGAGAAAGCTCATACACGAATATAGTACTTTCAGGCCATTACGCGCAGGAATACATTATCAGTGTAGATTGCACCTTTGTTAACTGTAAAGCCTGTTCTTCAGTCACACACATTTTGTGTCTCCCTGAAGCCTAGCAGGATACCAGCCTAAGCAAAGCTAAGAGCACAAGAGGCTTATTGCCAATTGAAACAGCTGAAAAATCTAAAAGGGTACAAGCCAAAATCTGTTACTAGTTTTAGATCGGACTGTGTTTTACATGGCTCAATTCCTTGTTCCATCCTTAGATTCCCCAATGATAGGTAATTCTAGGAAAGACTCAGAGACTATCTCCCACGTTTTCATTTTTAGTCATCTGTTGAGGTTATGATGTATAACTGCCCCTTCAAACTGAGGTTGCATTGCAAGGTTTCTTCTTTGGACCACGGCAGTGTGACTGAGCTGAACCGGTAATCTATTCTCATATCTCCACCTTTAGGGAAACAGGAAGGCTGGCTGGCACATCAAGGCTGAGCAAATTCACTTTCAGCAGTGCATCTCCAGCTCTTACTGTCACCAAAAATGGCAGGAGTTAAACCTGTAGCACGCTCGATGCGGAAATGACTTCTCAATACTAGCTCACGGCGCTTTGTCATAGAAATGCATTGCCAAGCATGCCTATAATTTGTTAGGTAAACTTCTAAATTATTGTTATTCCCCTGGTGCAATCATGGATTGAATGGTAATGGAGGCATCCACCGCCAACTTTAATGCTTTTGTATCTAACTGTGGACAGTGCTTTATGTATTCATTAGGCCACCAGGTTGGAAATGCTATTATCGCACAGTTCCGTGAAAGTGATGGTTATATATATATATCTCTCTCCAATATGTCACTGCTACCACCTTTTAAGAGAAGAACTTGTTTTCTTTGGGCATCAAGACTAAGATGTATTTCACCACCCTGATGTGTAGTGAGTTTGGTGATTAAATTTCTATGTGGTGAGATAAGACAGCCTCCTGAAGGATTTATGTCCGTGTTGCTCTGTAGGCTATGTATTTGTGGTTTTTTTTATCTTAGTGAACTGTGCTGGAGGTGTATGGGGGCTCGTGGGGGGGCTGTTCTTTTTGTTGTTTTCTGGCTTTTGCACTTAGTATCCCTGAAATCAGATTTTTTTGAATTGACTGGCCCTTAAGGGTAAGCTGAAAGGAGACACAGTACCATGTTACGCTTGGTGTATGATTCAGCAATGGGAAGGAGGGTTCCGATGCAGAGCTTTGGAGCAAGCAGGAGTGTGTAGGCAGTACTGCCTGTGGGGTACTAGAGGGAAGGAGTGAGACTGCAGAGAGATTGGCTGCCATGGGCTTCCTCAGGATAGTAACCTGGTCCTAAAGTAGCTGGACTGCTCACCCTTCCTCCTGCCTTTATTCTACCTCTTCCTCACGCTTATGGTGTCCTGGGACTCCTCCATCACACGGGCATCCCACAGCTCTGGTCTCTCCATCCCAGGAGAGACACAGGGCAGGAGGCAGAGCTTGGATAAAGGGAGTTGGTACAGAAGAGCCTCTGAACAGTGCTGGGTCTTTCCTTGCTTCTTGTGAAGCAGGAAGAGTCGACTCGGGTTCTCCTGGTGCAGGGCAAAGCTGCCTTTGATGTGAAAGAAAAGACTGCTCCAGCCCCCCAGTGGTGTAAATCTTCTGAGATGTCATACGATCAGCTCCTGATGTGCAGAGTATGGGAAAATGCAGAGCAATGACATTGTAGCCAAACAGAAGGGAGAGATCCAGAGAAACCATGAAGATTTTGGAAGGTACTGGGTCAACACACCCAGTAGAGCTAGAATTTAGCCACTGTGGCACTCCATGGGGTTCGATCCACAAGGAGCTCAAAGCTGGCCTTCATCATTGCACTTCAAAATATTTTGCTTTTATTAAATCTCTCTGAATAGCTGTTTTGTTGCCGGTTTTCTTCTAGGCTCTGTTATCCAGTCTTTATGCCTTATTTCTTCTCTTTTTTTTTCTGAGAATGAAAAAGTGACACCTTACCCTCCCGCAAAGGAAAATTGATCTTTCTCAGCACTGACAGTTGGTGTCTGCAAAATATCTCCATTTAAAGGGTTTGGCTTTCCACCTGAGACCTCCAGTAAATCTATCCGCTGCAACAACTGGAGCTAAGAACACTCTGAAAGGAACTAAAATTCCATGTAAACATGATTTAAGCATCCCTTTACCTGGCATCTTTAGCACTGTTTTTTCTAAGGATGATCCTGGTTAAGGGATGGGAGTTTGATTGGTTTTGTTTCCTCCCACTCCAGGCTTATTTAGAGGGATCTGTGGCTTTCAAGACACTGTCAACAAAAGGACTGACCCTGCCAACATCACTGAAGTCTGGGCTTCGGTGGGACTATTCAAAGTCCCCTTATGTGCAGTTATGTAGGCTTGACTCAAAATCTGCTGAGGTGTCACTGGAAATCCTCCCGTGCTTTCAACGGGACCTTAAATTTCTGCAGATCAGCTTTTCCAGCGTCTGCTGCGCTGCAGAATAGTTCCTCAACCGTGGGGTTTGCAAGCAGCATCTCCTCTGCTCTTCGTGCACTTGAACTGGATAGAGAGCTATTTAGGTTGGCTTAAGGTTTTAGTTTCTGTATTAATTCTCTCCTGACCCTCGTTAGCCGAAAGGAAAAAAACAATTCTGAAAGGGTTTGATTTCCTAATATTGTATCTTCTGTATCTGCAATGCCTGTTGTGGCCTATTAAGAATTAAACTGAGATCACTAAACTCATTTCATTTATGCCTTGGGCCTCATTCAAACCCTGGTTTCCCAGCAAAGTAAGGCCAATGGATTAAATTTTCACCTAGCTCAATGGAGTGGTTTTTGTCTCTTTTAATGCCTTTGGCATTAAGGAAAGAAAGGAAGAAAGGGGAGGAAGAAAAAAAAAAAAAAGAAGAAAAAAAAAAAAGAGAATGATACTTTGACTGCATTTTGTTAGTGCTCCGGCAGTGCCTTTACTGGGATTATTTTGTAGTGTGCTGGGCTTTATCCCACTTCCAGTGGGAGGGGAGGAGTGGCAGAAATGCTTATTGCATCTTTATATCGTTAAGCAGTTTGTCTGACCACAAAATTATTTTTTTTAAAGGGATTTGGGTCTCTCTTTAAAAGGCAGTCTGGTCTTCCCTGGCCACGACCAGCAGCATTAGCTGCTGTCAGACAAATTACAGTATGGGTGAAGCTGTGATATCGACATGTGCGACTTGATCTTTTTTAATGGGGGCACCACAGGGGTTTCTGACTGCCCCACTGAGCTTAATGTTCTGTAAGGAAAAACAGACACAGAACTGAAGGACATTTCTAATGGGCTGCCTGCTTAACCCTTTGGTAGCTGCTTGCCTGGCTCCACAGCATCTTTCTTCTTTAGGGCAAGTGTTTAAGGAAGCCCACAGGAGCTGACTTTCACTTATCCTCAATATACTCCATTGTGATACCTGGGAAGGCACTATTCTGTAGGGACACGGCTGTCCTTCCTCCCCCTTCTCTTCTCCTTAGTTCATAATTAAACCAAATGGTTGCAAACTCTCTGGCAAAAGGAGCTCTGTAATTATAACAACAAAATAGCTTGTAAATTGGAGTTGTCTGCTTCTTTATATTAACAACGGCTTTATGTCCAAGTGCAGCTATTTATTTTGACCTTTCATAATAATTAGCTTCCTAGGGATAAAGAATTCGACATCTATGAATTCAGCAATGCAGAATAGCAAAGGTGAAGACCCTTCTGGAGAGTGGGGAATTCTGCAGATTTATTCAGGGTTTATTTTATTGTGCATGTGATCCTGTCCTTTTTTACTTTGTTAACAAGCTCCGAAATCTAAGCATGCAAACTGCACAACCCAAGGATTTCAGTAGGTATACCTTCTCCCTGTATACCTTCTTACCATCTAAGAGTACTGCTCAGAAAGGCATGTAAGGCTCTGGAGACAGGGCATTAAAAACTACCACTTTGCAGAGCTAGAAGGCTCACCTCGCAACAGCCACAAATTGAAAGGTTAGCTTATTTTGCTTAAAACCTCAGCCTAAATGTCAGGTACACGCAGACACCTTGGTTACTCAGTTCAGTTATTTGGCTCCCAGTCATTGTTATTTTACTCCCTTAACTTTTACTGTGCCTCAGTTTTCACTAAGTCAGTGGTCCATAAGCACAGGGTGCAGAAAGTGTTGTTGCATGACTGTGAAGCCTTTCACTGGATAGATTATTGCAGTCTCCATTTATTACTAATTGTCATTAGCACTAAAAAGCCATGAAAGCTCTTAGCATCTTGTTTACTTCATGCAGCTTGTACCGAGGACTCCTCTCTAGCTCTCAAGATAGTGGAGTTGTTGTAAATAGAACTTAAAAAGTAATAAAACCTATATTCACTGCTGTATGCCACTTTCAGAGGCAAGTGCTTATCTCCTGTGCTGCGTCTTCAAGGATGGGGCTGGAAGGAGAAATGGGGCTTCTTTCATAAAATGTGTGTTTTCTAGTTCTTCTGGTTATACCCTGTACCAAAACCTCAGATGAGAATATTTTCAGCCCTTGGCAGACCCTCATGAGGGACAGGTAAAGGGCCAGAAAATTCCATGTCCTTTTTAGTGGTTGGTTTTTTTTTCTGTAGGTATTGTCCCACACTCAGAATTCATCCATCATCAAAGGTCGCTTAACTATTTTACCAACAAAGCACAGAGGGGTGTTGGCTTTGCGCTGTTTCATCAGCTGCAGCAGGACAGACGTACCTGCGTAGCCTGCAGTCTGGTTTTGAACAGATCTGAACTGGCAGAATGAATTTGTACCCTGGGAGGGATAGTGCCACCCAGGATACTGCCACGCTCGCCTCGCAAGTTTTTTCTCACCTTCTGTTTAGACCTTTGAGTTTCTGGTATGGAGTGACAGTTTTGTTAGCCCACTGCATGTTGTGTGTTTAGGTGCATGCAATGGACTAAGCTTGTAAGGGACCAGCTCAAGAGAATCTTTAGATAGAATCATCACTTGGGTCTTACTTTGGGTTTCAGCGAGAGTAGGGAACAATGCAAGAGGACACAATTAGCTTTGCACTGCATGCTTTTGAAAATCCAGTGTAGATGTATGCAGCAGGTTGTAGAGGTAACTCAAGACACAGGAATGAATTCAGCATCATTTCTGTACAAATTGGAGTCATGTATTTGAGGCTGAGGCCACCAAGCATCTAATGGCTTGCTAAAGATTATTCTTCATATGCTGTCTACAAGGTCCTTGCCTTTATGTCTTGCTTTGAGGGTGTGTTTGGGGATATGTAAGCATGCCAAGGCCATAGTTGCAGGATGCATAATACCAGAGTGGTGCATTCCTGGAATATCCCAGCAATATTAATATGAGCTGAGTCAGGTGTATTTATGTGGTTACATTTCTGTCCATTCAGCCAAAGCATATGATAGGACTTTATGTTGGCTTCTGTGCTCTCCGTTGGCTTTCTATTAGCTGTGAGATGACAGGTGATACCTTCTCCAGGCTAAAGTTTGCTGGGACAAACTCACCCATCAACTGTTTTTTTTAAATTTGCATTGGCAGTGTGAGTTGATATACAACCAGCCCTTTGAGTTAGAATGCTGCAGGGCTTTTCATCAGGTAGGTGCCACCCTAAAATTGGGTTTATTGTGCAATCAAACCACCATCTTAGTGCTTGTCAGTGCAGAGGACTGTTGTTCTCTACCTTCTTGCACCTATGCAAATATCTTATATCTGCTTGTGTTGGAGCAAAGCCACCCTATGCACGCTATGCCTTGTTTTTCAAGGAATAAAAGCAGTTAACGTTGCCAGCTGACTACTAACAGAAACAGAATAGATTGGTATTTAAAGTTTATAAACAGCAGGGAGGGTTGATAGTGCGGCAAGGACAAATGGGGTAAAATTATTTTAAAGGAAAGGAGCATCTGAATACTGATCAACTGAAGGAAAATGTCTTCATGGTAAAGTCTGATTAAAATTATGAAAAATTGTCCCAAGGAAGTAGGAAGTGCTCCATCCACTCGAGGTACAGTACTCTTACCTTGTCACAGAGCAGGGCTACATGGCTGCACTGGGGCTTTTTCCAGTTCCATGCTGAGTAATTCTCACGGTGAGCTCAGAAGTGTAACTTCAACAACAGGTATCAAATAAAACAATATACATGTATATATTTATTTTTTTTTAAGCGTGTGAGTACTTGTTTAGTGGCTCAGGACAGTGAGAGGTACAGAGGCTTTCTGTGGGCAGGGCGATAAAGCCCATTTTGTTGTGCTTGCACATGCCTACGCCACTGCTGTTGGCCTTTGCGCTATATCCAGCGAGTACCCAGGGAGCAGCAGTGGTGGGTTTTGGGGTTAGCATCTGTTACTTTGAGATCCCGAAACATTAGCCCCCGGCAATTAATATAATTACGTCATTAATGTCACACCCCTGATGTTACTGTGTGTCAGAGTCAAGACAATTGCAGTGTTGTGATTTCTTAGTTATGTAAAAGGCGATTAAGGCAATTAAGTGGGTGATTAAAGCTGCTCAGTCAGAGGTGCTGACTGATGCTATTACCAAGAAGAAGCAATGGTGTATAGTAACAGCGATGTAAAGTACCCCCATCAGCAGGGATTGCTTGCAGCCCAGTGTCCAGGGTGTTTCTCTGGTTAGCTGGCCCACACCCCCGCGTATCCCCCCTACCTCTCTTGGCCACGGTGATTTACTAAAAGATGTTCATGAGAAATGAGCACATACAGCATCAACTACATGGTTAAATAAAAAGCTTCAATGTTCCCTTTGAAATGAGCATTATTGGCTTTATTTAATTAAATATGGATTTACACTATAAATATTGGAGCTCACAGAGCCCATGTTTCAATTAATGGATCATTTATATGTCATGCTCGCTTTGTAATTACTGGCATGTGAAAATACAATGAATTGAAATGATTTCCCCTCCTCTTCAAATAAATCTGAGCAAGAATCAGATAGAAACTGTTTTCCTACCCAGAAGTGCATGGGCATGTGTCTGCTCCCAGAACAACACCACACGTGCAAGACAGAAGAGGGATTTTTGGCAGGTCATCGCAGGAAGAGCATGCAGGTTTTGCGAGGCATCTGTTTTAATACCATCAGTGATTCTGCAGGACTGAAATCTGTGTAAATGAAGTGTTTTACTCCCAGGGTGAGGCTGGCTGTTAAGTTGACAAAAACAATGTACCAGTGGGTGCAAATGATGTAGATTTGTTGTTTTGTTTCTGGTTAGGACACCAAACAAGCCTGTTTGGAAGCTGTGTTTCGCAGTGCCGTCACAAACTGTTTGATGGTGAGTTGGTGGGGTGAGGACTGGTTTTGTTTTTTAGTGCTCGGAGAGCAAAAAGCGTAGAAATGCCATTGTCTCGTCTCTTCTGAACACTTCCCACATGCATTTTTATAGTCCCCTCCTTCTATTTGCAAGGATGTGGGATCCTTTTTCCAGGGTATTTTATGTTAAAAAGAAATATAAATAAATATGCCAGGCTTTGCATCAAACAAACCCAGTGGTAATTCAGACTGGCAAGGATGTGATGTCAGGAAACGGGGCCTTATTATTTTCCTCTCGGCAGAGCAACCAGCCCTGGCCTCGGCCATCTCCTCCTCCTCCCTGGCCCCTGGCCACGCGTCCCTGACTCGCCATCGCTGATGGCAGCCGGCAGAGCAGGCACTGGAGTCTGCCTGGCCACCATTTCCTGACCAGCGAAAAGTGGCTCTAAGGGCCCGGCCGTGCGCTGACATGGCATACATAATTCCATCAGAAAATATCCAAGGGTGGAAATCATTGTTCTCCAAACTAGCTGAGCTGGAGCCAGAGCAGAAATACTAAAGTCAGTTGTGCCTTTGAGCTGCCTATAACAGCGCCCTTTGGAGACCCATTTCATACAAAATTTGAAGCCTGTGTTTATTGCCCATTAAAGCAACCTTTATTTTATGGCAAATGTTGCAGTAATTGCCTTTTACGAAGAGCACTTTGTAACACACATGCACTGTTGAAAGAAAACCACTCTGGTATTGTCTATCGGGACTTAATGGCGCAATTAATTTTACTCCATCTGTTCCTGAGACTTTAAAGGAAAATGGATTTTTTTTTTGAGCGCACTTTAATGAAGAAGATAAAGCGGCCCGGCTGGTGTCCCACAGGCTCAGCGCAGTAAGTTCAGATTATTGCTCAGTCTGTCAGAATGGGCTGCTTCCCTCGGCAGCCGCCACAGCGAGCAGCCCGCGCTGGCCCCTCGCCGCGCCATTCCTGATGACAAACTGCCAGCCGGCTCCCACAAAAGCGCGATTAAAATGTCAGCACAGGATGACGAAGGGGCCAAGAGGGTCCTCGGAGACAAACTGTGTTCGGTATGAGTTAATACTTCACTGCAGTGTGGGGCTGGGCTGCTGCTGTTTCAGGGAAGCAAAAGGCAGAGACTTACAATGGGCTGGTGTGAAAATACAGATACACCTCATGCCGTAGCCTCAGCTGGAGCATGCTGGCACAGCGCCGCTGGCGTCCGCTTATTTATACCAGCTGAGGGTCTTCCAGTGGAGCCGAGCTGCTTTTTTTTTTTTTTTTTTTTTTTTTTTTTTTATGTCCACCACCCCATATGCACTGAAAAACAGAGATGCAGGACTTGTTTCGCTTCCCAGGGACCGTGCTGCATGTGGAGGCACTGGAGAAGGGCGGGGGATGCTGTTGGGGCAGCGGCAGGAGCCAGCCATGCTGCTGCAGGCGCTGTGTGAGGTGTTTTACAGATAGACACAGCAAAGGGTCTACGGATGGGGATTCTGTAGCGGAACCTGCGGCCCAGAGGCCCCGGAGCTCTGTATCGTGGGGCTGGGGCTGCCGCGAGGGCAGAAAACCCTCTTCAGGCAGCTGCAGTGCTGCCAAGACAAGGCTGGTACCCCCAAGAGTTTACATTCTGGTGCATTTTGAAAGCACTGTGGTTGACTGAAGCTCCTCTTGCCGCCGGCCCTGAGCATGCCGGTGCTTCCCCTGAGCTGTCCCGCCGGTGCAGCTCAGCATGGCTCCACGAGCACCGGTGGCTGCGGGAGGGTTTTCCGAGACGTTTGTGCAGGTGGGGCTGGGGGCCCTGGGACCTGCTCGGGGCGGCCCTCAAAGAACAAGCTGACTTGTGCACAAGTTGTGTGAGCGTGCTAAACCTGTGCCACGTCAGCGTGAGTATCGCCGTTTGTTCTCCTCACCATGTTTCAGCACATGTCCCTTCGTGGGGGAAAAAGCAATACAGCTGCCTGTTAATTGGTGCGGAGGCGTGCTAGCACGGCCTCAGCCCTTGCCCGTGTTTGCTAACTTGCAAGGGGGTAGGACCCACTTTGTCCCTGCAGTTTAATTCCCTGAGAGCCCTCCTGAGTAGTTGGGGGGGGGGGGGGGGGGGAAGCGACAAAGGCCTGTAATGAAAAGGAGAGGAGATTTTCAGCACTGGCATCCTGCTGGGAGCGATCTGCACTCCTCCTGGGCAGCAGGTGGGAGCTTTGCCATTGTCCCTAATGGTTATTAGCCAGCGATGAGCAGGACAAATGTGGGGTCACCTCTCCTGCTGGCAGGGCAGCAGTTGCAGGGTTTAAAGCCCCTAGGAGAGGAAGAAATGACATGGTTAGTACCTACAGCTCAGGATGTGACCTGCTCGGTTTTAAATGATCTGTTACACTTTGGGGGAGGGAGAGCTGGGGACTGCTAGAGCAAGTTGAATTCAAAATATATTGCATACTTGAATTAAATGCAATCAGAGACATTCACTGATATCATAATGGCTCTTGAATAATCAGCACAAGACATAGCACTGGGCTATTGACTATTTAAAGCAAGATCCAGCAAGACAGAGATTGCAGCGGGCTGCATTTGGTGAGGGATGTTTTTTGTTTGCCATGCCATGTGCTGATTCTCGATGAAGATTTAAAGCAAAGGATGTAAAACAGGAAGCTTTTACATTTCCAATTAAATTTGCTTGCTTCTTACAGTTCATGTTCAATTTAAAAAAAGAGACATGTCTTCCTGGGTTCCTGTGCTGCTTATGGATTTGCCTCATCCCGCCTCTCCGATGTGCTTGTCTACTGCATCTCGCCCCCTCCCTGCTCCTCTTGGCCTCCTCTTTCTTTCTGCTCTCAGAGCGCTCCACAGTTGGGGGTTGATCTTTCTCTTGTGCCCATTTAACTAGAACAGCTCTCCCTTCTCTCCCCTGAGCCACTTCCTCGCCTCAGGTCGCCCCTTAAAAACTACTGATTTGCTTTTCTCTGCTGCCAGTGCTAAATGCTACATTATTACACCTTCCTCCGCTACTTTAAATTTCCATTTTTTTTTTCCTTGTCATTACTAGCCTGCATGGATTTGTACCTTATTGCTATCAAATTTCAGGGCTTTTTCAGACTTAACTTTGTCTCCCTGTGTAGTTTGCCCTGTCTGGGAGTCACTGACCCAGACGTGTGCAGTAAAGTGTACCGGCTGTGTTAATAGCCGCGCAACCCCGCTCACCCGGGGATCTCCGAGCACTTTGCAAACAGGAGTTGAGGCTCAGGGTCTCCCGTGAGAGTGAGTGCGTTGGGTTCCAGCTGGATGAGCCGAAGCGTGGGCTGTGCAAATGTCTTGGTCAGATGGGGTCGGCGGCGGGAATGGAGATGCGCAGAGCTCCCAGCTGCCTCATGCCACAGCCAGTGAGCGGGGCTCCTCTTTCTGCTGCTGCAAAGCATTTTGTGGTACTTTCTTCAAAGGATTTGTACGAAACTAAATTGTATTGTATCGGATTAGGGCTCCATAAGTTTACTATTTGCAGTATAGCATACATCTGCTCCCACAGTAATCTCCCTTTGGATGGGATGCACATTTATTCTGTGAGCTGCTTCAACAGGAAAATAAATGTGCCCATATCAGTGTGTTATTGAGGGAGTAAAGGGATGCAGCTGGTCCTAAGCTCATTCAGCAAACCTGCGCTGTGACTTACAACTCTGTTCTGTGCACACTGTGCCATTGGCTCTTCACAGCGCTGCCTATTAATGTAAGGGTTTATAAGTAGGTTCAGTCAGGGCAAGATTCCTGTCTAACACTTGGTGCTTTCCAAACCCTGCAGTAAATCCCCTTCTGAATGGAGCACTGTGCTGGCTTTTCAAGGCTGGGGAGAAGGGAGGATTGAAAGGTTTGCCTTTGCATTCTGCACGGCTCGCCTGACGCAGACATGTAAACCACAGGAGGTTTGCGCTTGTGTTTTCCCAGCTCATTTCCCATAGCCTGAGAAGTGATCCCTGAGTGTCAGGTGGCGTGAAGGCCACTTTCCATGTAGAGTAAAGCAAAAGAAACCAGTCTGCTCCTCTGTGGCTAGCTCTATTTTATCCTTTTAAGTGTTGCTTACACAGAAATGGAAATGACTGTCCCCCAGTTACCAATTTGGACTTGGATGGCATCTCTCCGATGCCGAGCTTCATTTCAGGAACTTTCCATGTGAGGGCTGAGGAACCTTTCAGAGCTGCTGGGATGGCAGGGTTGTCATTTCCCTCAACAGACTTCTGATCCATCTCCAAAATTTATCTTTCCCAGAGACTTCTTATGCCTGGTAGATATGCCTGGCCTGGTAGATCTGGCCAAGAGGCAGTGAGAGGCTGTAAGGTGGCTTCCAGCGGGTGGACAAGTTCCATGTTGACAGCCCTGAGGGGTTGAGAAGACTTGCTTAAAATAATGAGGTTTTTGCAGTACTAAAAGTTGGGTTCTCTGTTTTGGTTTGAGGGGTTGAGCCACAAGCATAGTCAAGCTTTTGCTTGGATTCACAAGGAGCAGAATTTCCTTTTTCTGTATTTAAATGAAAGCTTAGAGTCCAGCCTGGCCTCGGGAGTCTGGGGGGCTCAGAGGCTTTAAGAAAAAGTGCCAATAGCGTAGAAGTTGTCAAGACAACCGTACACCAAGTTACAGTTATGAGGCGTACTCATAGCAGGCAGGAATGGCGATTAAAGATGCACTCACTTTGCAAAGGTTTGCCTAACTGCAAGACAAATAACGTACAAACTCAGGACTCGGAGTATTCGTGCTTATTTACTGTTTTCTAGATGTAATCTGTGGTCCGCAGGACACCCTAACGAGGCTTGTTTCTTCTCTCCTGTATGCAATAGTGTCAATCAGAAATAAATTCATTAAAAACAGTGGCAATGCATGGCAGGAGACTGGGCGTGAGTAGGAATGAACCTGAACCATGGGGACGTTGTGAAGGAATTTGGTTAGATTTGGGTTGAGGCTTAAAATGGGGGGGGGGGGGGGGGGGGGTCAAGTTTAAAAAAAAGAAAAATTAAAAAATCAAATCCCTATGCTGTGAAGTGCTCAGGTGGCTGCAGCACCTGTATGCTCCTGAGGAGTCCCAGTAGTCACAGCATGAATATTGCAGTGAAAAACAGGCTGCAAAATCAGCATTCAGCACTTCAAGAGGTCTACGAAAAAAGAGACCGGATACTCTAAAGAAAATACAGAAAATACTAGGGAACACCTTTTCATGGCAATATACTTAAAATACCACTCTGAGCCCAGGGAAATGTATAATAGCATTTTAAGACAGTTCTTGGAGAGCAAACATTGAATTTGCCCTCGTGTATTAAATCAGCACGTAAACAAATGCTGTTTCTGTGAAATGGGGGTGGCAGAAGATGGTGCAGAGCTGTCGGTAGCCCCGCGGTGTGTGCGAAGGGGATATGAATTCTCCCTGGCTCCTTGCAGCAACCAGATGGTGCCCTGAAGCCTAAAATTTGTTTGCCCTTCCTTTGATTTCCTAAACTCCTTTGCTGGTGTTAGTGATCCTAAAATTACCACTACTCAGTTTTACTGCTTGGTTTACAGATGAGCCAAACCCCACACCCAAGCACCCATCCGCTTTCTCCAGAATAAAAATCCTGATCTGAATCCACTTTTTTTTTTCCAGCAAGCCTGATCTTTACCAGCAAGCCTGGCTCCAGCAGGAGCTCCCCGCTTTAAATGCTATTAAAACTTTGCGATGCTCTGAATCCGGGGCCGAATTTTCCAGCACCGTCTCCGAAGGGTGCTGTTGCCGGAGGGGTGGAGCTGCCCTGGCGGGGTGCTGCTGCAGGCCTACCCTGCCCTGGTGGGTCCCTCCGTGGCTCGTCCGACAGCAGCAGCTGCAGGCATGGGCTGGGCCCCGCGTCCCCAACACAGAGCCAGAGCAGTCTGAGGCATCGTCGGGGCTTGCAGGAGCGGTCTGCGCCGGCCGGTTTGGCCGTGCGTGATGCAAAGTGCTGTTGAACACTCGCACACGTGTCCTTTATGCCTTCCTCTGCTTTATTTTTCCTGTCTACAGCGGAGCGGAGCTTGAGAGTAATGCTCAGCTTTTACCCAGTGATTTTTCATCCGTGGATTTCAGGGCTCTGTAAAGACTGATCGCCGTCTCCCTTTGAGGACGGCAGTGACAGCTATGGCCACGTGGAAAGTCTGTGAGAGTGCCTGCACTAAAACACTAGATCCTCAGTCCTGAGCCTTGTCAAGGGCTGAGCGTTGCTGTGACTTGTGGTGGTCTCAACTGCCTCTTCCCTGCTCCCGTGTTCCCTTCTGTCACTCCACTGCGCTATATAAATAACTTGATGGGAAGCAGGCAGACCACCTGCAAGCTGCAGCACGCTGAGCCCTTCTGCTGAGGGGGTAATAAGGCAGAGCAGACATATCAACTTTTAAAAGGCTGCCTGGCAGAAAAAGCCAATGGAGGAAAGGCAAAAAAAACCCTCCAATAAATTCCACAATTCATACTGTCTTAAAAACTTAGAGTGACTTAGGCTTTTGTTAAAAATTCCACCTCTTGATCTTCAAAACTCTAGCTAATGATGGAAAAGAAAAATCCAAAACCACAGGCCTCTACAGAGTTTTATATATTTTATAATAAAATAACTTTCCCATGACTTCCATCATAATATTTTTTAAAAAACAGCAAGACTGACTTTCATTGCTGGAGTGGAGTTTTCTATTTTAATAGGCTACAGCTGAAGCAGGTTCAAAAGGCCAGGGTTTTGGAGCGGGGGCAGAAGGAGTTAACTTCTTCACGCCCCTGCGGAGTGCCTGGACCGGCAACAACTTCGGCTTGTCAAGTTGGGGGAATTTCTGCAAATGAACTTTGCAAAGAATTATGCAGGGCTTGGCATTACAGTATTACACACTCGCCTGTTCTCAATCACTCACTGGAACTTATTTTGTAGTTAACCTCCATAAAGGACTGTACAACTGAGCAAAGGCCTGTCACACACACATTATTTAGAAGCCCTTATTATTATTTTATTGCTAGTCCTTGACAGCTGAGGAAAAGCCAAGCGCTTTAATCTTTCTTTCCCTTTAGTTTACAGTGTAAGAGCTGCATGTAAGATGGATTTGATTAATATGTAACAGAGATGCAATTCTCTGTAAAATGTGCTGTACTTTAGAACCCTGGAAAACAAACTGCATCACAATGGCTTAAATCTCAGTCCATTGTATTATATAGACATCATAAATAATAGAGAGCAGGCAGATATTGCTGCAGGCTTCATCTACATAACACATCTGAGCTCTCTATAATGTGTTCAACTTGTCACTTTTAGTACAGAAGAGAGGCAATAAAGCTAACAGCTGACTAAACCACATCAGCCTTGCTTCCACTTCCAGGGTGGTGAATGCTCATTAAGCAATCTTAGCTGTGACTTTTAAAATCCATAACTCTTACAAATGTAAAAAAGTTGCCACAAAAGATTAAGCGCAAAATACATGTCAAAGCATTAATTTTCTGCCCGTAGATTCCAACCACCGCAAACCTCAAATATTTCTCTCTCTTTTGTTTTATATATGCTTTTGGTTAAAACAGACCTTCATAAAAAATGTTTGTTTCCATCTGGGGCAGAACATACCTATGTGATTGTAGTAAGTGAAGGAAAATTGTATTTCATGCAGCTAGAACAGGCTGCACTTCTGCAGCCCAGCAGGATTTTCACTTGGCATAAATGTTGGCATGTCAGCTGAGATATCGTGGATGAAATTAGTCCCTGGGCAGAGTTCAAGTGTGGCTTGACCAAGACCGAGGTGGTCCCTCCCACGGCTTAGGGTGGGGGTAGACCGTGTGATGGAGGCAGGGCCAGAAGGAAGCTGAGAAAGCAAAGAAGTATTGGATTGGCATGAGCTAAAGGTTGGGCACAAAGCACAAAGACTAGGCCAAGAGCTAGGGAGCCAACTGCTTTGTCCTACGAGACAGTCTAGTACCGAAGGCAGGATCAGGAACGTGAGGTGCGAAGGATAAATGAGCAGCCAAGTGCCTGCAGAGCTGCAGTTGCTGGCTGATGGGATTTCTTGGGGCACCTGTGGGACAAACTCTGTCGCAGCACTCAAGGTGCAGGTGTTGCCCCTAGTGTCGCACTCTGTGCCCCAGAGACTTTCTGCCTCTGCCTACCCCTCTGATACCAGCTGTCAGATTGGCCCCTGTGGCTCCTGTGGATGCATACGTTATCCTTTAAATACTCCAGAGGCTGCTGGGTGGCTAGGACTCCGGTGGCAGTGTTCCAGTGCTCCTGTTCGGAGATCAGCCAGGCTCCTGGAGGCAAACTGCTACCTTCAGATCACCCTGAACTCCAGCCAGATGAAAGGGAAAAGCAAGCAGAAGTAGGTATTTACAGTAAGCAGGAGACAAATGTTTAGGAAAGTCATAGGTGAAGAAATAAAGAGAAAAATTCACATAGGTTATTGTCACAAGGGTTGGAGGGTCTCTGCTGGTGTCCAGTAGCCAAGAGGTGCTCTCCCAGGAGCAAGCACAGGAGAAGGATTTTTCCAGTGCCAGGGGGTAACCAGGAGAGCCCTCGGACAAACTGGGGGCTCCAAAGGTTTTTGTCACAATCTGGTTGTGAGAAAACCCCAACCCGGGCTCAGAGGGCAGTCCTGTCCTTAACCCCAGCTCAGTTAGGGTTTATCAGGCAGTCAATCTCTAGGAAAGCTAGGGCTTAAAGTGAGAAGTAAGTAATATATAGGCTTTGCTGTGGTTCTTTGCTCAAAGGAATTTCATCTTATGGCAAAAAAAATTTGCTTCTAATTATGGGGGAAACATTTGAAAGGCAAAAAATGCAACTTGGAAAGCCTAATTCCCCCTTGCACTAGGGTGGGTGCCAAGCTGTCCTATTCAAACTCTGTTTTTGTAGCGCTGAGACAAAGCCCAGATTTAGAATGGGAAAGACCTGAAAGGAGACCCGCTTTACCTCCAATTTCCCATCAGATATGAAGTTTTGTTGGGGTTTTTTTTCAGTAAAACTAGTGGTGTCACATACAATCTGGGATAGAGGTCTCGGTGGGACTAAACTGAAAGGGCCGTGAGAGGCGTTGTTGAGAGGTTGCGGGATGGAAGTAACATGGGGAGTTTTTTCCAGTGTAGCCAAGAAGCCGACGAGCCTTTCAGCAGCCACCTTCCCATCACATCGCTGTGGCCCGTTGTTAATCATGTATAACTCACGGGATTGCATGGGCACCAGCATCCTTTCAAAAAGAGGGTACAGAATTGAACAGGCAGCTTTATGTCTTATTAACACGCCCTTTTCTGGAAATCATGCAATTTCAATGTCTTATCTTTTACATCTTAAAGCAAAACAGTAATACCTAAGGCTGATTGTTCTTGAATTCTTCTAGTGTGCTGTAGTCCCCTCCTCCCCTCTAATGGCACCTGGGACTCTCAGAGGGTGTGATGCTGTCACACAAAAAGTCTTTAAGAATCTTTCACTCCAGGCTGACATCCCCACAGGATACATTTTAGCAGTTTCAGAAGCTTTTCTTTCCCATGGGGTTATTAAATGTCTGTCTTGCATATGGACCGGTATTCGCAGCATTCATTTCAGATTTAAATCGGTTTTAAAGTTCTGCATTAGGTGGTAAAGAAAATGCAGTACTATTTAGAGGCTGCGGTCATGGGAGCAAAATTGGGAGTGATGTGACAGCTAGGAGCCCTTGAAGAAACAGAGGTGAGGAAAGGGAAAGGACTGTCCCAGCAGTGTCACTCTGCTACTGAGGAAAATTATAAAAATGCCATCCTGTAGGCCTTTTACATTTTGGCAGAGTGCTAGAGAAGACAGTGTAAGGTACTGGTCTGTGCTGGCTATACAGCCAAGGAAGGAATAGGACTATACAGTCCGATAGGTCAAGTCTGTCTTTCATGCCTAAAATAAAAAATAACAACTTGTCTTTTTTTTTTTTTGGTATATATAAGCTAATTCTTTTATTGGGACATAAACATAACCTTATTTTTCTTCTTTCTTTCCACTCTGTACATGAATATCATGTTAGTGAGGGTGTTGAAGGAGGGTTGGTTTATTAGCTTGAAAGAAACTGGAATAGAAAAAAAATTGGAGGACAAGAAGGTGGACAAAAAACTAGAAGATACAGAACCAATGTGCTCTTCAGAAAAAGAAGGTATTCATTCACATTCTCCAGTTTCTTCAGGATATGTCTATATTTCAGTGTCTTGCCATATGTTGGAATGACAGCGAAGTTTACCCTTAATATTTTTCAAGGCACTTCAATGTTAAAATGATAGATAGACTTCACACATGCTCTCAACACGCTGCGTTAGTGTGAACACGGAGGATATAGAGGCTGAGCGAGTCTGTTAGTCCTTTTTTTCCCTTGTTGCTCTGTGCTTGTATTCTTATCTTTGCCATCCATTGTATCCCAGTGTGCATTAGTGAACACTGATGCTATGAAATGAAGATGTTTAGGTTGGTTTGTGTGTTTGTTTTCTGTTTTTCCACTGTTTGCCACAGGGATTAGATTTGAACTGGTCCCATGGTGGTACGGAGAGCAGTGCCTTCAAAAACGCACACCATTTCACTTAACTCTCCTTTGGAGGCCATCCAGAAGGAGCGTGTTACAATGGACGCACCAAGGGAAGGACAAAGCCTGTTAGCTTTCCCATCCACAGGGTAATTGATGTGTTAGGGTTGGTACAAGATTAGCCTGACTGTAACATTTAAATAGCCAGTCTACAGATCAGTTGCATTTGAAAGAACTTTGAAGGGGAAGCATGCCAAGAGATTTTTTTGTCGGCGCTGGCTAGCAGCTCTGCAGGAAGATCAGAATCAGCCTTCCGCATTGCACGCCTGATACCTGGCTTACCCTCCTCTTTATTACTATTGATCTGAAAGAGAAAATGTTTTAGCAATTCTGGACAGCTAATCAGTATCATGTGATTCCCATCTATGCGCGCCGGCAAAGGACAGCGTGTGGGAGCGTGTCTGTGCTCTGCCTGCTGGGGGATAAATAGAAGCCTTCAGTCTCCCAGGCTGTCAATCCAGCAGCTTTTGCTAAGTGCTACCTTCCAGCCTAACACACAGCACTACTGTTCAGCGGCAGAGCGAAACAAGCTTCTGAGCATCCGTTGTACAAGGGTGCTGTCTCTCAGCTTCCTGGAGGCTCCTGGCAGAGCCATTTTTGCACCGGGCAGTGCAACAAACTGCCTGCAAATAAATAAAGCAACTTGCAAACAGCAGCGATGGGGAAAAAATGGTGCGATAACATTTGCGAGTGAATAATGTCGCTGGGGCGAATGGGATCTGACAGGAATCTTAGCTCAGCAGCAGCTACTGAACTCTTTACGGCACAGCCAGATGGCCTGGTGCAACAACAGCCTTTCAGAATTAATAACTGCTTCTCTGGAGGGAGAGGTTCGTTCAGGAACCATTTCGCATTTCGGCAGGAGTATTTTTATTTTTTTTTCGTAGTGCTTAGTGGCCGCTCTGCTCTGGGTGAGATGTCAGCCGTGCTCAAAGGGGGGTTAAAAAAAAAGGAGAAATTCTCTGCCTCCCTCTCCACTTTCTTCTCTTCCCCCACTCTCCCTCTGCACTGCCTTCCCTCTGCCTTTGGCTTCAAACATTGCAGCTTTTAATCTAGAAATTATGGTAACTTGTATGTGCATTTTGAGAGTATATCATTGCTGCAGTTAATTAACAGTTATTAGCGTTAGCGTACTGTGCTGTATTATATGTCACAAATCATCGAGTCTCCCTGTGCAGTTACAGCAATTAAGAACTCCATCACACCTTCTGTATAGTCATTTGGTTCTCTTCCAGGTCTTTTCAAAACTGGAAATTGCTAATCAAATCATTTCTGCTCTGTGCCTCGGTATCGTTTATTCCATTCCTAATGATGTGCGACTTTTTTTTCTTTGGCCGTTAACAGAGGCATCCGTGCGTCTAACCCATTTCACACCACCGTCATGCTTTAGAGAGGCGATAATGAACTTGCAGGAGGAAGTGTAGGCTTTGGTGGTTCTCCCCCCGCTTCTTCTTCTTCTTTTTTTTTTTTTTTTTTTTTTTTTAAACCAATGTCTTTCCTGCTGTTGGGTGATTGAATTTTGAAACTGTAAAATGCATTGACAGACTTACAAACCCAACTTGCCAGAGCTGTAGCTATCACAGTTTAGCTTCAATTCAGAGCTCAGTGAGATTCCTGCCTGATCAATTTGTCATCCCTCTAAATGGAAACTAATTACTTCCCAGGGAAAGATTGCAGGCAAGTATCACCCTTTGCATCAGCAGCCTTCTGCAGTGAGGTGGAAGCAAAGTCCAAAGGGTTTTAACTAACGGAGGATAGCATAAAGCACTTCATTTCTTACCCCTTTCCTTACTCCTGTCAGGCAGAGTTTATTTTATTCATGCTCTCAATAAAATTGCCTTCACATTTGCTTGGGTCGCATGTCAAGGGCATATTTTGCTTTTCAGGTCACCTGCATGTGAACATCATGATTCTCACAAGGATGTTTGATGTCATCTGAATACTAAGTCCTTTCTCTTATCCAGAGATTGACGATTCCGTACATGTTAAGGTCCAAGACATCCTCCTCTGTGTTTCTGTGGCTGTTATAGCTTTCCTTGGAGTGTTCCAGTAGCGTCTGTGCCATGGCTGAGCGCACTGTGCTGCACCACAGTGTCAGATGGACTTGGGAAAACTTTGTTGTAGAGTCACAATCCTGGACTTAAATAGTTTTAGGCATTGTGTATTGGAGAGGAACCATCCTGCAAGCTGTTAGGAACACTGTAAGTGAAGGTGGTCATTACCTGAGCTTTTGGGGATCTGCTGACCACTCAGCAATCCTGCCATTGCTCGCCAAATAACCATAACCAAGGAATCCAGCCATCTGCTTCTTGATCCAGCTCGTCCATTGACTTCTCTTTGACATGACATGTTCTTCTGTAAAATATATACAGTATAACATGACCCTCATTGGAAGATTTTCTGAGGATTTTATACTGTTAACAAAATACATCAGAAAGGTGTGAGTGCAAAGCAATAGCTGTTATCTGGCAACAGCTATTATCTGCTGCAGGCAGGAAGAGCTCAGTTCAGAAAGCAAAAGCATCTCCCATAGCTAATTACTTCAGGATGTAGGTGCCTCTCCACTCATCTCCCCTTGCGATGGCCACCTCTGTAAGCAGCACTGGCCCCCACAGCCTCAACCTTCTTGTTGTTCTGGTTTTGGCTCTCCAGATATTTTCATAACTTTATCAGACAACACAACTGAAATTAAGACTGAACTTCCTCATTAATTCTCTTTGGTTTACTTCTGTTGTAGTTATGCAGCCATAAATGTTGTAGAAGTAGAGTTTGGTAGGAAAAACACATTATAGAATAAAGTTAAACTGAACATGGTGAGCCTTCCTGGTGGCGAGGGGACAATTTTTTGGAAGAAAAATCTGCAGAAAGCTTTAACTACAAAGTTGACATCCTTGGCTTAAGAAATCTCAAAGCAGTCAGTGGCAGGAAGCAGAGAGCGTGTTGAAAGGAGTGTCCCGGCATGCTTGTTCTTACACTATTCCCTAGATACCTAACTCGGGCTTTTCTCGGAGACTTTTGGTCTGTTATAGTAGGACTGTTCTTGTGTTGTGAGGACCATACCCAAATCTCCTTATGATCAAGAGTCACAGGACACACCACATACCTGGGGAGTGATTCACTACTGGGAGATGGCAGTGGCTTCCAAAGAGGTCCATGTTGTGCGATGGTGGGGGGTTGAGTGTGGTCAAAGGGAGCAGTGGGATGGGGAGTCCCTGTTAAGTGACTTCTTCCCACAGCCATTTCACCCACACAACCTCTGATGCCCATGTGCCGTAGCCCTGGGAGCTGCTTGCAACCTAAACACGGCTCAGCCAGTGGCCCTGCATGCTCTCAGAGCCGATTGTCCTGTCGTCGTGCTTTTTCGACGTGCAAATACAATAGAGTCGTGGTCTGTGGCAAAGGTCTTAGATGCAGATTGCTACGGATCATTCCAGTTATGAGATATTAATTTGCCACTCTGAAGAAAGGTGTTAGCTCATTCTGTGCATTGCTGAAATTAGGGTGGAATTTGAGTCAGACTTGTCTGACAGTTTCCTCCTCAGGTTAATTCTTCGATGCGTGAGATGTGAGAGGTCTGGGACTTGCATCCAGAAAGTGGTTTGTTCATAAATAGCTGGAAGTGCAAGGAAGAAAAAGAGGCTTTACTAAATGACAAACTTCAAATGGATGGAGGTTACAAATGCCGGGACCCTCTGCTGCTTGGGGAACTGGTTAGCTGACAATGAACACGCTCGTTTGTTGTTACTTTTATTTCAGAAATGTAATGACATGAAGGGCCAGAGACTTGTCTGGTTTTCACTTTTTTTTTCTAATGAACCATCACAGTTGGGAAGGAAAAGTGGGTTTTTTTACTTCTTTCCCCCCCCCCCCCCCCCCGAAAACTCATGTATATCCCTAGTGTAAAGCTTGGGGTCTGTGTTGATATCAATCAGTTTCCTCAGAAAACAACGCCAAGTTTATTTGCAGTAGCATTTGTGGCAACATGCTGTGACTAACATAAGTACCTGGTCCCACTGGTTTCAGTAAAATGTTGGATGTTTGAATTGTTCATGGGCTTTTGAAAAATTTATGCTTAATTGTAAGTTACCGGCAGCTCTTTGCTTGACTGCCTTACCTGATTCTTGCTGCTCTTCAGGCTATGCTTCAGGTGGGTTTTCTTTCCCAAACTAGAGGGTAGTCACACCAGCAGGAAGCCCGTGGGGGGCAGGAGATGCTGGCTCCGAAAGGCCCTGTCCCATGTGCTCATACATGCCCTAAGTTGGCAACTCCTACCTAAAGTAATGCATTTTCATGGTATCTCTCTTGATGTTTTGCCTTGAGGGAACATGTCAGTTGAAAGGCCAGGACAGGTTTCACCTCTCCCTGTGTGTGTGCCATGTGTGGTGCCTGCTCCAGAAGAGAGAGAGACCAGGTGTTGTTTTCCAAAATCTTCTCCAGGTTGGTCAAGCCATACATTTTTCAAAAACGTATGTCTCCTTCCCAGAAGGACATTGCTAGCCTGGCACAACCCATCCTCAGGTAATTTTTGAGGGCCAAACTTGTAATTGATCATAAACCAAATCCTTGGAAACATTTGGGCTAGCATCTGCTTTTCCTCTGAGGCATCTACATCTAGGAGCTGTGGAGGTACCTGGATCCTATTTCTGCAGATGGACAGTCCCTTGCAAATCTGTGTTTTAAAAATTAGCTATGATGATACTGAGAAAATCCAGAATAGAATCCTCTTAAGGCTTGATGTAAGGTGTAAATTGAAAACAAATCGTTAAGACAGTGCTGCCTTTATGGACACTTGTGTTTCAGTTTGAGTGGCTTTGGTCTAGCTCAGGTCAAGTGGGAGCAGACTTCTGCTGAATCAAAATCAGCTGCTCTTTAGAAAAATAAGTGTGTTCCCACAGCTTTTTCTGGCACTTTAAATACAGCAGTTTAACAGTAAGTTAAGCAATGCCATACATTCAAGCTTACTAAACAGGCTTAAATGGCAGCAAGATTCCCTTCACTGTGTCATGAGCTGGACAGTTATTAAAGGCCTGGCTTTGCTTTCTGTTTACAAGCCTAAGTCACCTATAGCATTTCAGTTGCTAAAATGGGGTGTAGCTTCAAAGAGGATACTGTTAATGAGCTGAGCAGCTGTATGGTGCATTTCTTGTAGCTCAGATATTTCTGCAGATACACAGGTATTTGGAGCATTCAGTCTGACCCAACTAAAATGCAGGCTTACTCTGAAACCCCAGACCTAGCACAGCGGGATTGCTGGGGCATGTGTCTGGCTGTACCTTTGACTTGCTTGCCTTTGGAGATGTGGGCAATAAGCTTCATTGCAGCTATATGTGGGATTGAGGTTTTTTCCCCCTATTTCATGCAGCCTTTTAAAAAACAAATTATTGTATCTTTATTCCTAAATCTACTTTGGTTGGGTTTTGTCACATGGTTTGACCTGTGCCTTAACTTCCCCAAAGACTGGAGAGGTTTCTATTTTAGGTTTTCTATGCAGCCCAATGCAGAAGCTAATTACAGAAAGATGAGATATGACCAAGGTTTGCTGGTCATCTGATAAGAACACTGCCATTATTGGTCATTTATGTGCAGTGTGGTTGTACAGATAGCCTTCAGATATCATTATTAAACACACAAAAAGGATTGGTCCATGTCCAAAAATGCTTGCAAAGTTAACTGAGAAAATGAGACAGCAGAAGGAAGGGAAGGATTAACTGTTTTCTCCATTTACACATAGGGGGATTGCATATTAGGCGGATTTAATAACACAGCAGAAATGTGTAGATTGTTCCATAGCTGCATACTGGTGTTTTAACCTCAAAAGATCATTGTTCTTGTCTATGTGCAATTCAATGAAGTAATGTCCAGTGTGGATATTGCTCATAGCTCATGGGAGCATCTGTTCAGACAAAGGGGAGGGATTCTGCACACTGTAGATGGCCTTTGCAATGGTCCACTTCAAAGTTGTTCTCCTACCATGGCGCTGATCTGCAGGCTGAGTTTTGTAATTCAGCAGCCTTCCTTCAATGAAGGTCTGGAGCTTTTTTTTCTTCTCCAAAAGATGAAGAAAACATCTGGTAATTTGAGAATCGGTCTTTGTGAAAGAGAGAGAGGAGCAGCTCCCCCGCTCACTGTGGTATCACTGTTATCTGTTTAGATACCATTAACTTGTCCTTTGAAGGTAGTAGATGAGGTTGCCAACAACAATTAAAAAACGATTTTTTTGAAAGTGTTGGGTTTCTCGGGCCCTTCTCCGATCAGGAAATGAGATTAAAATCAGTTGCTGAAAAGCTACTGTGTTTATTTGAATACAGCAGAGCATGGCGGCTCAGGCCACCTCATTAAAGGAGGGTATTATAAGCAGCCTGGTATTGTGTTTCCCATTTGATAAAACGCATTGTCTGACAGCAAGCTCAGTGCAGCTCCGACTATATACTCTGGCACATATTTTCTGCCTCAGTGGTTCCTCTCAGTAGGATAGCCAGACTCTGCCTTTCTGTTTGACGTTTTTGCTAATAATTACTTGAAAAATCATCCACTTCTATTTAAAAATTGCTACATGAAGTACTAGTCCGTCTTTGCATCATGACAGCAAGAGGCCAATGAAGTAACGGGTGTTCAACCACATGAAGCTAACTTCATAAAGCATTGCCCAGGGTGCACTGCAGGATGACTTGAAATAATTAGCCTCTGGAGGTTGGAAACCTATGCTGTAAATCCCAAAGCTCAGAGTGAGGATAGTTTTTTATCACTGTCCTTGACAGAAAAATCGTAACATCATGGCTTACTCCTTCTTTGACATAATAATCTTATAGTGGTGCTTTTCAGAATCCTGTACATACACCTCCATTTGCCTTCCCCCTCTCACAACCTTTTCTCATGGGTTAGTTTCTGTGCTGTAGGAAGTTGCCTTTGGGCCTTAAACCGTCACATAGACATGTAATAGCTTTCAGGCTTCTGGCTTCCAGTGAGAATCAGGCCCTCTCTGCATTAGACGAATTTCCACTGATGCAATCACTGCGACCTTACAGAGTGGCGAGATCCGTACGTAAATGAACTCCACTGAGAAGCTCATCCACACTGGCGCCTTTTATCGGTGAAGGGTGCCTGCACTGGAACTTGCACTTCTGTACATACACAGTGGTTTCGTCAGCACGGACGTCTCGGATGTTGTTAGCACCTTGGTGTTTAATGCTGAAATTCAGAGTGGAACGTGTCTGCACAGATACTTGGGTAAATTGTTGTGTTTATCAGGAGTGTCTTGTAGATGATAATGAACAGATGCCTTGTACGTACTACACAATAAGCCACTTGAAGTTGTCACCAGTTGTTTATAGATGTTATTAATATTAATAATTTACCACTCATTTCCATATGAAACCACATTAGGCTTGTCTACACTGCATCCAGTTACCTGCAGAAGCTGGGAAGCCGTGGCAGCGTGCCCGAGCTAACACGTCCTGCTGAGAAAATGCTGCCTTTGTTCTTGTCTCAGCGACATGGAGCAGAGCTGTATGGACGTAGCAGGGCATTTGCTGTTCGCTTGTGTACCCATACATAGCACAATGAACTGCAGTGATTAGTCAAGCCCCTGCTCCAGGGACTATTCTAAATGTTACACAGAGTTGAATGTCTGCTCAACAAGTGGCAGTTGTTTGGTGATGAAGGAGGTCTTCAAATATAGGAGGGGAGGCTCAAAGCCTCTGCAAAGGGGATCTTTCCTTTGCAGAAGACTTTAAAGGCACCAGGTCCATCTTGTTAGGGAACTGGGAGAAAAAATTAATCATAACAATTTGCCCAGCTTTGGAAATCTGAAGTTTAATCTCCTCTGATTTAGGCAAAGTTGAAATCTTGGTGTTCTGCACACATGGAAAGCAGGAGTTTATGTCAAAAGGTGAGATTTTTCTAAAGCTTTTAGCACTGACCTGTAACTTCTCCCAAGGAATTTAATGGCAAAATGCCTGCTAATGTCTATAGAAGATGCAGACCAATGCCAAACATGTTTAAAAAGCTATGTGAAATGTTCCTTTCACTCCTCTGGTTGCAGTGAGGGCAGATCTCCAACGAAGAGGTGACCCCGCAGGACTGGGAAGCGCAGTGCCAAGCTCTGGTTCCACGTGTCCTGCAGGGGTGTCTGTGTGGCACAGAAAGATCTTCTGGTGTAGCCTCAAGCCTGAAATGGAGGTTCCCAGACCTGTTTCTTCAGGGCTTGGGTGTGCTAAAGTCACATCCTCAGCGACTACTGCATTTGAATCCAATTTTGTGTAGTTTAATATACAACACGCTCTGTTGAGGCTGGGTACAATTATCAGTATTTATTCCCAGAAGCCTGGGGAGCTTTTTGTCAAAAGACAAAGCAACAAAAATTCTGCGGTATGCAAAATACAGACCTTTGTATTGCAAGTGAAATATTTAGATAGGAATCATTACTAAGTCCTTTTACAGCAACCTTGCCAGAAAGAGAGAGAGAGAGGGTTGGGAAAGAAAACACAAAGGAGGTAATAATATCTGATTAGCCAAGCAGCTGGAGAACTGATGGGGAATTGTGAAGCCTATCAAGGCATCGTGACTTTCTGTGTGAGTGACATTCTGCAGCAGGAAGCGCCTACCAACTGAGGAACTGCTCTTGAATATTACCCTTAGGACTTGTCTTTTATTGGTAACCTTGCAGTATCCTTTGCTGGAGTTGCGTGTTTCTGAGAATTCGGTGACTTGTCTACAAGCTTAATTGACAACTCTCGTCACAGTACCAGCTGGGTCAGATTCATCCCGAGCGCAATGCCAGGGAAGTCAGTAGCCGTGCATGGTGGATGGGTATTTTGCAGCTGTCCTCTGTCATTCTGTGTCTTTTTGAGGCTGAGACTGTTGCGATGACCTGAATAATGTCTGCCATGTATGCATTCTGTCAATTAATATAGTACGATTGGATGCAGTGCCCAGTTTAACATTATGCCTGTGATATCTAGCTGTCTTCTCGTTTACACCAGTGCAATACCATCATCTGGGGGGGAATCACTTATAATTTAAAGCACTATACCAGACAGAAGACTCAATCCCATTATTTTATAGTATTTTTTTTAAAATATAATCAAAAGCGATAAGATGCCTTAGGCACTCTGGTTTTGTCATTGGAGGCTGGAAGAAGACTTGGCCATTAGCCGTACCTTGTTGACTGTAGCTGTTGCTCTATACTTCTCCTGTTTTAATATCATCCTTCAGGATTCTGATGTTTGCAGGTACCTCCCCCCCCCCCCCCCCCCCCCCCCTTAAGGTTGAATTTGGCAGTGAGGGTTTGTTTTGCCTTCCTTAGAGCATCACCATACCGGCAGTTGGGATACTGAGCAGCAATTTGTTCCTTCCTCAAATTGATGGTGATATTTCCCTTAACTGGAACAGGGACAAGACAACACTGCTTTGTCAAGACTGTGGGCCAGCAAAGATGTTATCCACATGAATTTGGACATTAACTTTCTTAGTGCTGTGTTCCCTCTTGAAAAACAGTTCCTCACTTAACTAATAAAGCCATATTTTTCTCAGATTTGAGCATAGAGGAATCCAGCTGAATTTTGTAATAAAACAGCTCTTTCAAGAGAGGAAAATAAGGGAATTGTTCTTACTGTGTGCCTGAGGACCTGGAAATGTGAATGTGAACTTCATGTACCAACAGTGAGATTACATTCTAGTTCTTCCTTAACGTACTTTCATTTCTAAAATCTGTGAAACATCAGAGATTTACACTCCCAAATTTTACACTTGCAGGTAGGATCTAGTTTAGAGCCCAATATACAATATGTGAGCTGTAAGAAACAGAACTCCAGCTTCCTGGAGCTGGAGGAATTGGCTATACCAACTTAATCTGAGTCTACCTCCCACAGAGAGGATGTAGGAAGGAAATGAAAAGTATATGTAAAGTTTTGTGTATTTATTACTTTTTTAAAATACTTTTCATGGGTAAAATCTGTCTTTAATGACGCATTCAAACTGTGGTGCAGAGAAGCATTGCATAGCTAATGCATTGTTTTGTTCTTGTTTATTCTGCAGAAATGATGGAATTTCATTTTTTAGTAAAATTACCAGTGCTTCTTTATTATTCACAGGTCTTAAAATGCATGACAGGCTGAACTGCTAAGTCCTCGATGATTTTAATACCAGGTTCTTTGCGAATCTAAACTGGTTTTCCAGCCCACTACTTGGTGGGCCACAGGGGTTTTTACTGTAGTGTAATACACATTTAAAGCTTCTTATGGATGACTACGTCTGCAAATAAGCTCAGAAAGTAGAAGAGGAAATGCATTGTGTTATCTGGAGTTGAGCAGAGAGGAGATTATCATAGGAGAAACCTGAACAAGAGGTGTGACAGTTTAACAGACTGAGGTGCTGACTCTCAGTCTATAATAGACACAGGCAATTTCTAAAGGATCGCAGAGTTAAGAATCCAGCCTTCACTCATCATTACGAATAAAGAAACTTCTGGCTCTCTTGCTTTCTTTTTATGAATAGCGAAGGTGGAAAATACCAAGTAGTAAAGGACTGTGTATATTTAATTCACGTGTAGCATTACAGTTTATTTTGTTTGCTCTTTCATTTCTCCTGTGAACGCTTTTAGGAAATAAATGCAATACATTAGGCTGGATTCAGTTGGGCAATGAAAGTCTTAGTATATGTAACGTGCAATTCTAAGACAGGGACTGTCTTTTTATTTTAGACATCCAGAATCAAAGTTCATAACTAAGGCTCTTAGGCAATGCAATAACATAAAAAAGCAATACCGGAATTTCTCAATTATAATTTTTTTTCAGGAAATTTATAGACTTACAGTCTATATGCAAGGCTGGCGTAAGGGGAATTTGGGTATTCCATCAGGCTCTCTAATTGATCTCCTTGCCATTCTCATACGCCACGTAGCTTTCTTGAGCTCATGTGACTTCCAGATTTGCTCTAAGATAAAGTATATCAAAATCTGTCTGTATACAATTTAAGCTCCCTTATTATACTCACTAAAACAAGTTAACAGATGAAAAGTCTTCCAGAAATTCAAGCAGGCCCTATGCTACAGCTGTGCAGGCCTGCACAGCTTTGCGTGCAGTACGTGCCCTTAGAATGCCGGCTGTATTTGTTGTGTACGATATTTATATTTCATTCAAAACTAGGGCAGTAAAAATGATTTAGTGAAATTCACAGCTTTTGAAAGATATTACCATACTAGAGTACGTGCTTGAAACTTTCTAAAAATATTTATACATGCATACATTTAAATAAGGATGGATTTGCAACATAGTGCAACTTAACTAGTGCGTGCCGTTACCGAGCAGGTCTCCCAGCCCTCCATGGCTCCTTGACTGCAGCACTGGGAAGCGAACACCACAAAGGCATAATAGGATGTGAGACAATAGCCAGCTTGTCTGGGAATCCTGAGCCTAAACTGGCATTATGTGAAGCAAAATGCCAGACACTTCCACTGGTGCTCTCTTTGATCTGTAAGCATGGCCGGTGCGTCAAGCAGTGTTTCATCTCGGTGCAGGTGGTGCCAGTGCCTTCTGCTCCAGCCCTGCGCTCTCTGCAGGTGAAGATCAGCTGAATGAGCAGAGACGTGTGGTTTTGTGTGTGTGTGTGATGGGAATTGATGTGACACTGGAAAGCTCTTGCAAAATAGCAGTCGTGCTGTCCAGTGTTAAAACCTGCCTCGAGAGTGAGTTGCCTTCATTACACATTGCGTAATGTGGCCAGGTAAACATTAGGCAGCGTGGCACAAATGCTTTATATACCTTTAAATTCACACTTTTTTTATTTTTTAAAGGCTCACCATTGTCTAGTGTGCTGTAGAGATGAACGGCAGAGAAACTTAAACTCAGGGACTTGGACATGTAAGGCACTTGGAAAGGGGGTGGGGAGAGAGCAAGGGCTTGCCAGCCACGTGATATGCTGGAGCAATACGATAGGGACATTGTATTCTCCAAAATCTGGCGTAGGGAGAAGAATCTGGCTTTGTGGACAAATCCCACAGTGGGAACGTTTCTTTTAACTCCGCAGCTGACTTTGGCAGCCGTGAGTTTGTGGCAAGCTGCAAGGCCTCATTACACTGCTGATGAGTCCAGGAATAGGCAGCGTTGGGCTGCTATAACCTTGCCACGGATGCAGGGTTGACCTCACGGTGTCCTGGACATCTGGGATGGCGATCCTGGCACCACTGAAGCATTTGTAATTGTCTGACACCATCGGTGTAGAAGACATTGGGTGAATGATTTCTGATTAGAAAGATATAATTTCTTTTGGTCTTGGGTAGGACATCAGGAGTACAGCTTTATCGTCATTAGTTACACATTTTAAGAGGCTTATTATGTATTGCCTTATCCGTCTGATACCTAAGTTGTTGTTGTTGTTCTTTGAGTGACTTTGGCCTGATCTCATCAGATCCTGAGGGGTGCTGAGCTTTCTCCGTTTCCCATGAATTCAAGAGCACAGTGTGGCAGCTTGGATGCTGCCACGAGCCAGTTTGCTCACAGTCTCCAGGGAGGGCCAGCCAGCAATTTAGAGCTGCTCTATCTGTAGCCTGGTCAAAAGCAAGACATATTCGAAAGCCCGGGAGTACAGCTAGTGCTGCGGTACTTTTGCCCTAGGCAGGTGCACAAAGAATCAGAAGTTTCTCGCTGAGTGCTTATTCCTCCAAGCTCAGTTTTGCAGATGCAGGTAAACTGAATCCCTTCTTTCATCTGCTTTTCCAAACAGGACCTATTAAAGAGCTGTCTGGTGTTTTACAAAATTCCAGTGTAATTCCAAATCTACTGCAGACATGCTGCATCCTCTCAGAAAGAGTTTTATCTGGTGTTTTAATGTTGCTTTTCACCCAAGTGTCACGTATTTGACACGTATAAAATATCTAGAAAAGTTTATAATTACATACACGTACACACACAGATGCATACAGACACAGACCTAAAGGCATAGGCCAAGACCAACCGCATCTCCACTGTAGCCTGCTGGAAGTTGTGGAACTTTTACAGAAAATTAGTCACAGCTCTGCAATTTCATGCTTTATCATTTTTGTTACATGTATGAGGGAAATTATAAACCTTGTAATTTCTCTCTTACTATATAGAAAGCTTTAGATAACATCAAGATATGGAAGTAATACAAAATAAGATGCCTCAATACATTAATGAACAAGATCTAACATAGACACTGTACACCTCAATGGCATGAAAAGGAAAAGAGAACAATGCAGCCTTGAATGGTAGGATTAAAAAACCTGGCAGGGTGGGGGGAACTTATGAGGAAGAGGGCTTGGAAAGGTAAGGCAAAGCAAAACATGTTGTAAATACATAAGACCTCATTCCCATCTTATTTTAATATATAAGAAATGGTAGGTGGTTCGTGGCAGTGGGATTCCTGCCTTCAGACACCTGCAGAACTGTGTGCCAGGGCTGAGATCTGACCTCAGCCAGAGAGTCTGCGTGTCTCCATCCCCACTGCCACCATCACTGGGCTCCAGAGTGTCCTGTCCCACCAGACAAAACCCAGCCCTGCTCTTGCATCCGTCCGGTTTGAAAGGTGGGTTTGTTTTGCCAATCCTCCTATTGGAGATCGAAGCCTAATACAGGAATATTTAAAGGTGTTGAACATATGGCCTATAGCACTATAGCGAGCGCAGCTAGGCCTGTACAGTCGTGTCCTTCTTCTGCAGCCACGAAGACAATGATGCTCCAAAGGGCGCAGGCACGTGGCAGGGTGGGATGCGCCTTCGCTCTCTGTGGATTCTGCTTTATCGCCTCTCTCAAAATGTAATGCCAGTATTTGAAGACCAAGCTTTTAAAACTGGCATCTAATTCAGTTCTATCTGCATAAATTAAATCACCAGATCAAAGCCACTGAGCAAATGAGGACATGTATTTGGTTCTTTAAAGTACAGATCATACTTTATTGGTTCTTTTAAGTATGGTAGTGTTACAGGTACCTGTCATTTCTATTCAGTACAGAAAAAACGTAGTGTTAGACTGAGGCCAGAGTGTCCACCATCTTGGTGAGATGAGATAAATCTGGGCCTAAGAGCCTGCCTCTGAGCACCAGGCTTTAAGTAGTTGACTTACAGAAATGATGTAATGGCAAGAAAACTTAAAGATCAACACTCCATGGTTTCCTGGTCCTCCTCAATCTCAAAGCCTGGGCATTTAGTTTGATGCCATTAGGGAGGCAGCCGGCCAGGAAAAGGTATGGGAGAATTCCCAAACGTGTGTTTTACAACCTCTGCTCTGCAGTGTTTGTACTTCTGCAAACGGGTGTAATTAAGTCCCAAAGCACGTTCAAAGACGTCCTTCCGAAGCCACGCCATTCAGGTGCCAAGCAGCAAGCGGGTGCGGCGCCGGCATCTCCCCAGTGGGCCGAAGACCCGGTGCCGGCTTGTACCCTCACCGCAAGCAGCAGCCTCAGGGCGTGAGCGGTGATAGTGGCAATGCCCGCGCTCCGCTGGGAAGATGGGCTTTCCTCCGTGCGGACGGGGGAGTCTCAACTCCACAACAAAAACAGAGGAGCAGAAGGTCTTGGGGGAAGAGGGAGGGGTTTGGGTAAATGTGGGGTGAGGGCAGCCAGCGGCTCGGCTGTCACAGCACTGTGCATCTCATCTTGCCCTCAGTCTGTTTTAATTTGGCTTTCTGTTCCTCAAGCAGTTATACATGTGCTTAATGCAAAATGTTTTGCCAGGTTTATGTGGCAAGACTTTTTCTGTGCTTAAATTCGACCTACGTGTTTCTAGCACAAGGCCCATAGATTAATTTCAGCTGCAGTTTTTTAAGAAGTATGTTTAAAAGTTACCTGTCTACCTGTGGCAATTGAATTTGTCAGCTCAAACTCCACCTTTAATTGGCAAAGTTTTCCTTTACAGACACATTTTAAAAAGCCATATTATTTAATCATAAAGCAATTTACCCTGTTTGTATTTCTAGCTTTTTCCGACTGTTGTTCCCTGTGACTGGCTAATCACTGAAAAGCAAATAGATGCTTCCTCCCATAAAAACAAAATATTAGAGTGGACAGTGTAAACTGCACATTATCGCACATGCGGTGCTAGAATGAGGAAGAAGGAAAGATGTTTTCAAATACCAGCAAAGTCTCCTAAAAATCTTACAGATGATGGAGGTGTGGGGGAAGAGAGAAAGGAAAGAGAGATTTTAATTGATTAGCTCTTGCCCTCTGGGTCTAACCTGGGAGTAAAGCTGAAGATACATTATCAGGATGTGCAAAAATCCTCAGGTCCCCAGTTTTACTCATCTGCAGAATTGCATCGGTGCACTGAAAACCGTACATGCAGCGAAGCTTATTCTGTGAAGGCTCAACTGCCAAAAATAAACCTCATTGGGATTCCTGAGATGGCTGCTGTCAAGGAAAGTCAAATTTGGAGCTTTAAGCATGCGAACAGTGTCATTTTAAAAAGTCTGTTCACCAAGGAGATAAATAGGGATTAGCCTCACAAGCTGCTTTAACTCCCCTACATCCTAGCGTGTGCCAGGGAGGGAAGGTAAGAGGCACCAGTGACAGGAGATTCTATCAGGGTTTGTCCGGTCGGCCAAATCCTGGCCAGTGCTGCTGCAGGAGAGAGCGAGGATGCTGTACCCTGGGAAAGAAACCCCGATAGTGTGCACGGGGCGGTTGAAGTCGTCTTGTTCGCTGTGAAGTTGTACCTTCCCCAGTATGGCCTCCTGAACCATTTTTCTGAGTCTGTGTGCAGGTTTACTGAAGGGCAAACTGGGAAAGAGAAGTTGTATCAGGCGGGGTTAAAGTATCCTCAGCCCAGTGGTTTTTGTGCCATAGCCATGTTACTAACTGTAGCAGGCTGAGAGCTAGGAACTACCTCATACCTGTTATCAGATGCCAGCTGAAAAGGCAAAACCAAACCAACCAACCCAGAAAATTATGATACAACATACGTTTTCCAGAACAGCATTATTTTTTGCATTACTTTTAAATACTGTCAGTTGAAAAACTCTCTCTTCATAGGTACTTTTGTCATACTGAACATGGAGATACCCCTTTATGGTAATTCCTTTCACCATATTTTTCTCAAAGTTTCCTTTATGGATGTGAACCATGAATTTTTGGTATATTTTTTGGATAAACTATTTGAGCCTGAAAGAGCTTTGTCTGAAAATGCTTCGACAGAGATACTAAATCAACAGCAGCCTTTTGCCACTGCTAACAATTGCCAGGTACATCCTGAAAGCAGTTCCTTCCTCTTGTATGGTTCCAACAACATCATTAAAAAAAAAATCTTGTCCTTTGTACTTCCTCCCCCCTCCATACATGCACATATCTTGTAGTAAATTCATTTTTCAGTCCTGACTTTGTGCAAACACAATGTTATGCTGCAAGCATTAAAAGGCAATTTAGTACTCAAAGGATTAAAAGCTCATGTTAAATTGAAGACTACACTTGGCATAAACATTAAAAATTGACAGAACACCCTACACATTAACTGCACCAGGGCTCCATAATTAGCATTTAAAAGTAAAACATCATTTCCTTACTGTATCCTACTTACTCATTTATAATGCATTTATTATAATACGGATGTGAATATGAGGCTTTCCACTATTGTCAGTTAGTAAATAAAAAAAACCTACTCCTGTTAGAAACATGGGCCTATATACAAGGAATTGGGGATGAATGGTTTGTTAATCCAAATCTCAAATGCATGATGAATCAGCAGTGACTAACTAACCTCATTCTAGTTCTAATTCTCTTATGCGAGCATCCACAGAGAAAGCTCGGGGCTCGGCAGTGTTGGGTTTCATTGTGTAGCATCGGCAAAGGCAACACAGGATAAACTCTCCTTGTCGGGATTTTGATGTATTGTGTTGGGTCTAGTGTTGTGCAATGTGGGAAAATAGATATATGGTTCATCCTGTAATGTGGAAAATTTGTTGCAGATTGAAATTTGAATGCAAAAGAAAAAGAATCAGAAAGCCAATCTCATTAGGGAAGCGGAAAGGAGAGACTATCAAATGTTAAAGGGATAGTACTTTATTGACTTGTTTTATTTTTGGATGAGATAGTGTTTTGTTCATGCATACTAATGCAGACCTTTTTTGTCATTAAAAATAGAAGGTAAGGTGGCCAAGTGCTAACTCCGCTGGGTTCCAGTATACTTCTGTGTCTGATTTAAATCATGTCCCATGTCTGCACTGGCACGGCAGTGCCTATGTTACAGCTGGCTCGAGGCTCTCTTCCCATTCCACATCCCCTAAACCCACTTTCCTGTACTTCCAACAAATCTATCAGGCTTCAGCCAAACCTTTTCTTTCAAAGGATCCATAGCTCTAGGTACACTGGGAGAATTTTAATTAGGCTGCATAGATCATCCTGGGAGTCATTTGATCAAGACTACAATTTGCCAAAAAAACGTCTCCACATCCAGACCTGGGTCAGTGAGCAAAGGTTCTTTTTCTCCAGCACAAAAGGAGATATTCACTCCACTGGTCAAGGCAACCACCTTCAATTCTGTCCGGCCTTCCACTGGTGCCGCATATCGGATCGAACCCTGTCCCACTTGCACGGGGTGGCTTTGCAGATGCCCCACGTTCAAAGCGATGAGGAGGGAGCCGTCCACACCACTTCTGTGAAAACCCAGCACTGTTTATTTGTAACTAGAAATGTGGCAACATGCAAATAATCTTGAAAAAGCTTCACCGTTACCTCTGCACGGCTCGCTGACATGATAAACTTCTTTTTGTTCCTGCTCTGAAACCTCACATCATATCCTGCATCCTCCAGGGTCACTGCTGTGTGGAAGACAAGACCACGTTTTGTTCAGCCTCTGTGAAATGCAATTAGAAGCCCCTCCACAGCCAGCAGGAGCTTAAGTTAAAAGGAGAGAGGGGGAAAAAAGGGACCTCCCCGCTGTCCAGCAGTGTGTTGACTTTGAAGTCCTGGGCCATCTTTTGTCCCCCCCAGAGGGCCTTTAATCAGGACCTTTGCCTTGTCATTCGGGCGGGGGGGGGAAACCTGACACAGTTGGTGGGGTTGTCCCTGTGTGTGCCAGGAAGAAAAGTCTTTGTCAGAAATTTCCACTGACCCAAGCACTTTGTTTCTTTGTCTCTCCCAGACAACTGTTTGAACTAAAAAGAAGACGAAAGCTCTCGTATGTGCTAACAGTATTTTAATAGGGAGCCTGGGCAGCTTCTTGAGAGCTTTCCTGCCAGGTCTAAGGCTGAGATGAGGCTTTTGGTCTGAAGGCCTCTTAAAATAAACCCAGCTCAGGCAGCTTTTTAGAGCCTTCTCCTCTGCGTACGTCCTGGGTGATATAAAGAGGCTCACGCCGTAATATTGCAACACACTGCTAAGTAGAAAGACTTAATTATCATATTACGTGTAATATTCTATAGACGGAGAAGCTCAACTTGGTAGCAATTAACATCTTATTTTTGTTGTTTGTGTAGTAGCGATTTATAAATTGGCTAAAACTTCTTAACCCAGCATCATAGACATTGTATATATTTTACAAAACATGGAAGCACTAACGTAGAGAGAGCTGAATCTGGCCTTAGCGCTGGGAACTGTAGCACAGCCCCAGCCTTGCTGGTGATGTACTGCACAGCCCCAGGGCAGCTGCTTGCCTCCTTGTTGCCAGAATGGAGATGACACAGGGCTAAGCAGGAATGATTTATGCTCTGTTTTCTGTAGCATGAACAAAATGCTCCACTGAAATGCTGAGAATTATGTTAAAATTCAAGTTGCCAGTGTTTTACTCATGAAAAATCTACTTGAGCTACTTTTTAAAGAAATTTTTATGTATCTGTTACAATCTCACTTTGCTATTGAAATATGTACAGTTGGACTCATAACTATGACTTTTATTCCTCAGGTAGAGGCATAAAATAGTACTCAGTGCTTTTTAAATGATATAAAATATTTCTAAAGTAACTCTTCCATCCCAGTTAAACAAACATTATCTCCTTACCCATTTTTCCATTCACATTTTGATATGCTGCAGCTTTTCCCCTACATTAAATCAGTTCCTCTTTAGAAAAAGTGAATTATTAAAAAGGGGGGGGGGGGGGGGGGGGTAGAAAAGATTTTATAGGAACAAATAGATTAATAACTAACCGTGATAAGATCTGGCAGCCTTTCTTAGAGGTGTGTGTACAGTAGAACATGTAGCTGTATTATCAAAACAGGTTACATGTATTATATTAGATGTTTAAAGCACACCTCCTCCAGTAATGCCTGGAATAATCCAGACTGGATATAGATCAACTGATTAACTGAATCTCAGGAACAATAGCTCAGCTTTGGTATCAATTTTACTCTTTTGGCTTCTTCTCCATGACCTTCCTATCATTAATTTTTATTTGTACTATTTTTGATTTGTCCCTTTCTTCTTGTAAATTCGAACATTTGCTTTGAAGGAAACACCAAGCCTTCATCCTTGCAGATCATTCTTGTGTTCCATCCCATTTATGAAACATTACATTACAACAGAAAATAAACCTGCCTGCTCCTGCTAACACAATAACAATACACACAGTATTACATGCAACATGACTGACACATTAATTAATAGTGGAGGGACTTTCTGTAATTTATCTTGAAACTCCGCAGTCTTGGCTCTCACTAGGTTAGCTGTGTATTGCTAACATTTTTTGCTCTCTCAGTAACTGTGGTTCAACCTTGCAAAGGCTCTGTCCCTAATCCCGCAAAATTTATAAAATGGTACTTAAGTCTGAATGCCAGAACAGCTCTGTTAGCTTCAAAAGGACTTCTTTTTGCCTAAAGTTAAGCAGGTATTTAAGTGCTTTGCTAGCTTAGGGTCAAAGTGTTCAGCACCTTGTTGGACTGTGTCTTATCTACCTCCTCATTAAAGATACATCAGAACATTTGGCATGTCTTTATCAAGCAGAGAGGTGCAGCCAATTGACTTTATGTGACAGCTAAAAGTGAAGGAGATCAAGGGAGCTTGAGAGACAAAGAAGTTAGGTTTTGTTAGAATCTTAAATGAAAGAAAAATAGCGTTTTGAGAGCTAGTAAAAATTGTTTCTTGTGCTAAAAGGATTTTATTTTCAGAGGAGTTTAGATCAGGACTTTTTGAGAGATTTGGATGTGTGGATGGAGGCTGGACTAGAGCAGAATCCATCTGCTTATTTTGTTGTCGACCTTTTTGTTGTGAGTACTGTGACCTTCCACAGTGCTTTGAGTGTAGACTTCTGCAATCCCGGGTGAAGACGCACAGAAGAATTGGGAGCCTTGAAGAAAGTATTAGCGAGGATCTCATATTATTTTGACAAGTGGGTTAGAAACAGCAAGGCATGTGATAGGCTTAATACTGAGTGAAACTAGACAGCAAATTTACAACAAGAGGTCAGCTGTATGACATGAAGCAATCTCCGCAATGCTTGCAAAACGATGACCAGGGAGAAGCTTTCTCTTTTGGTGGCAACATTAGCTTGTTTAGTTCTCATGATACAAATTAAAAAGTAATTTGCATTTATATTTCTGTTAATGATCATATGAAAAAACTGTTTTAAACACAACATTGTATCCGTGCTTTCTCTCATGCTGTAAGGTCAGCACCTGTGCGTGATGGACCCTTTCATTCATAGCACAAGGCTGTGAGGTCCTGGACGAGGTTCTGCTATTACCAGAGTATCAAACAGTAGATGAAACTGGGCAGTGTTCAGTCTTTGGCGCTACCTGCATTTGTCTCACTTGACATTCCTCCCCTGAGGAGTGAGAAATGACCATATTCTTTGTCTCCTGTTCATTGTCCTGCCTATTGGGTTGCAAGGAGTCTCTCCTCCTACGTGGCTGCACTGTACTTCATGCCATGAGACCCCTATCAAAAGGTTTTTCTGGAGCCCAAACAGCTGAGTGGGTCAGTGCAGGGGAGATGTGCCAACACTGGTGGCCCATGGCCCACCAGGATGATGGCCAAGGTGCAGTTTTGGATGTCCTAGGAGGTGGAAAAGAGATGTGTTGTCCCTCGGGTGATGGTGGCCCCTGCTGCAGGGACTCTAGCTCAGAGTCTCCCGAGTACAGCTGTGTTTTGGGCAGATCTTAAGCAGTTTTCTGTTATTTGGTGCCCATATCAGCAGCCCACATTGTGAGATGAGAAGTCTCTCCTCCCCCAAGCCAGAGGTCCGCACAGTCAACTGCCTGGTTTACCCCCACCAGTTTTCCCTATGGGAGGAGACTTTTTCTGTCTATGCCTTCTTTTCTACATCTTGAAGCCTAGATGCAACTAGAAAATCCTTTTTTTAATAAAAAAGCTGGCATAAATGTAAACTATGCAGGTGTCAGGTTTACATTTATCCTTATAAGGCACATCAGCAGTAGATGTGCGTTTCTGCTAGGCTTATTTATTAAAGTGTTCTGCATGGCAAAGGAAATATATCCAGTGTTATTTTCAGGCTCAGTGAACTCCAGAATGTATTTGTGAGTTTTCCAGTTATGATGACATCAGTGTGGAAACGCGGGGAAGGGGACTCGGCGACAGCAGGCAGCTTTCCTGCCACTGCTAATTTACTGTCTTTCTGAGAACCAGATCCTAAACACTTGAAGTATTAACATCGTTTCAGCTCTTAAGTAAAACTAAAGAAGTCTTTTCATCTTTCGATTGAGTGGAGGGCTCCTTAAGCAGATCACAAGCTTTATGCTGCTTTGTCTGAGTGAGGAGGAAAACTTTAATTGTTCTCATCTTCTAGTACAGGTATTGATTAATAAAATGTATTAGCAAAGATCTTGGCCCACTTTTTGCACCATCAAACAAGTACTTAATGACTGTATTACTATGAAAATGGCATTGCTTTAAAGCTTTGGATTTGAGCCCCTTTGTACTTTGCTTTCATTTGATTTATATTTTTTTTCTTATCCCATTATGAACAATAAAGTTTCTCCTGTACTTTAATATTACACAGCGGAAGGGAGCGGAGGCAGTGAGTAGCTCTTAGTTGAGGGTACCAAACCTGGCCAAGCTGGGAGCTGCGGTGCCTGGGACGTCCCCAGGCAGAAGGATGTACTGCCGGCTGGGGAGGCTCTGTGCAAGTCCAAACTGGTCAGGGAGCAAATATTAGATGGTAAATCTGTATAATTTACTCTAATTTAGCATTTGGTGTGTAGGAATATTAATATGACTCACATGCTAAGAGGGAGAAGGCATGTTTATGAGGAACGTAACTAATAGGTCTGTGTAAGATAAAGAGCACTGCCTCCCACCTCATTTAATTGTCTTTCCTCCTTTAGGTCCCATTTGTAGAATCTCACTTATTTTACACCCCTGTGCAGCTTTGTAGCTACCTACCAGCCTACCTCCTCCCACCCCACATTCCGGTGCTCACCAGTTTATATTCATACATCATGTGTGAAGTGCCCGTATTTTGCACACTTGCTGAGCGGCAAATCCATGTGAGCTGCGCCAATGTACCACTTATTGTCAGGGCCCCATAACGCTCTCAATTTTTATATACATCTTTTCATATTCTAGCTGGGAGTTCTTGGAAATCCTACCTTTTCGTAGCCTCAAAATGCAACTCAACTCACTCTTGATAAGCCTCTCCAGTTTGCACCTTGCCAGGCCACGATGTTGTAGTAAACACTTCCATTTTACAGCACTTTGAGCGTTAGTACAAAATTGTTAAGACCTGACAACAATTTGATGCTTTTATCAAACCTGTCTTTGCCTGTACCTGCTAACGCGTTCCAGCCAGGCTGGCTACGAGAGCCAAGCAGGGCTTACGGTGACTGGAACGACAAAGCATTTCTTGCTACAAAAAAAAACATTACTGCAGAACACCTCATAATCTGTAAATTTGGAATTAAGGCTCAACGTTTTATAGTACCACTACTGGGAAGTCCCATGTCTGTAACTAAAATATGCACTATGGTGACAATAACACTTGGATTTTATGCAATGCTTTTATGTCCCGTGCTGAAAATTGAGGTGCAGAGAAATGAAATGAGAGTCCAGCTGCCTTCCACACCAGGGAAAACCTGAAAATAACTCACAGCTGACTGCTAGTCCATAGCTGCTGGGCCACACTCATACCCCCAATAAAATGCATGTTAGTGCACCTTTGCAGACACGTAGGTCTGTGGCTCTGCTGCACAGAAGTGGCTTGGGTGCCACGTTGGAGTGGGAGGAGTGGAGAAACACGGTTGCATTGCTTAAAATAGCCAGAAAAGGACCCTTAGTCCTTTCTTGCCTTGTTCCCTTCACATTCACAAATGTTCATCTCTGTCTCTCCTTTTTTTTCCATCCTTCCTAGGGGCGATGACTGACAGATTAATATATGTCTAGCTACGTGTCTTAGAAATCAAAAGGAAGGTGCTGTCAGAATCGCTTGTCAGAAAATGAGATTAGGCACACTTGTCATTTGCTGAGGATTGCAGTCTTTCAGAGATAAGGTTGCATTTAATGAGTGTAAAAAGCCTCCTTGTGAAAAAGGGGGTGGTGCAGGAGAGAGAGAATGATTATTTTTCTGGTGTCAGCTGAGTGCTTTATCATATAACTTGATACTGTGGCACCCTGGCAGGCACTGATAATGGCTGCTGGGGCTATTGCACCTCTTCAGTTGCTCTGCAGCTTCAAAAGTGATGACTTGTTACCTGCTTTTAAACTCTTCTTGGATGTCGAAACCCACTATCCTAAGGGAAAGAAGCAAAAGCATGTACAGTGTGTTTTAAAGAAAGACCTGTGAAAACACACAGTATAAAGGGAATGTGCTAAATGTATAGCCACTTTCCCCAGCAAACTATAAAGAATACTCAGCGGGTTTCAGTGAAATATGGAACTTGTCTGACAAGTGAAGGATAACTAATGAGAAACAGAGCTGTATCCCACTGAAACCAATTGTGTTTTGTTATGGAAAATATTTATCAAGCTTTTTTTTCATTTGTTGGTTCTCCTAACAGTGCCATAATAACTCCTCTTATGTATGTTATTCGTTTTCTCTCATACACATCTCAGTTATTTAAATCTGCAATGGGGTGGGGTTTTTTTCTGGTTATCAATTGGATATTATCATATCGTACATGAATATTTTAGGTGAATGTTTCATTCGTCAAAGTAATGGTCATTCTTTTGCCAAGTTAATGTCTTTGCATGGTTTAGAAGCTGGCTAAACGTACAGATTTATTGTTCATAATGTACTATCTAAATATGAGATGACAGTCAAAAATGGAATTTATCTGTTCAGCAGAAGAGACCCTACATTAGCTACATGTTTTTGCAATAGTATTTCTTTACTTGGCATACCTCTTTTAAAATTATCCTTGGAAGGAGAGATTTCTGTCATACATTCTCCTCACCAAATGAGATGTGATTTTCATTATTTTCCTTGAATGTTAGAAAATGAAAGAAATTACTTGATTGGTTTATGGTGCTGATTCAGCATTTTCTGGGCTAAAAATGACCTGAAAGACAGAATGGGATTACAGCATGCAATAATGGATGCTTTATTCAGTGATAAGAAAGTCTCTTCTTCTGACTGAGAAGAAGAGAATGAAAAATATTTCTCTCTTATTAGTTGATTCAGTACCCAGATATTGACAGACAAATTAATTTGAAATACTTCTTCAGTTTCAGAACCTGCTAGCAGGCAGAAATTAGGGGAAGATAATGGCCAAGCTTAAAAGTGGTGCATTTATGAAGTGTACTCACAGGAGTGCTAGTGGATGGGGAAGAATTTATATTTTATCTTCTGACTCAGGGATAGGATCTTACAAATGTTCCCGGTTAGACCGTAGTGTAGGTAGCAGCTCAAGAGCCCAGCAAGGTCTCTAGGAGCTAAATCCAGCTAACCCATGTTCCATCATACATTTAGTAACTCAGAATTCAAACCACAGGAAGTTGTACAGAAGGAGAGATAAAATGAATGTATTTTCTGATTGAGAAGGTATAGCCAGGAGTCAGTTTGGGGATTCTCGTTCTTCATGGTTGGCAGAGGGAAGGAAACACAACTGTGGTGTTCATCTCAGAGATTTCACAGTATTTGGAGAAGCTTGGGGGATAAATGGCTTCACACTTGTAGGACAGTGAAGATGTCTCTTTGGTACACTGAATGGGTTCAGAAAATTATGAAACCTCCTCCAGGTGTGCAAAACGGGGCCAAATTCTGTCCTCAGAAGCAGTGGAGAGCACTTATGATTTTATAGGACCAGGCCTATAAGGATAGGGAAGAGAGAGCAGCCCTATTGTTCCCTGAGCCCCACTTTTTATCTTTGTTTCCATTTGAAACCAAAATCATAAAGCTGCCTGCAGAGCGGTTGCCTTGCTGTTCCTCTAAATGAGAATTCCAGCTTTTATGCTAATTCAGTTTCAGGTTTCTTTGAACCTGCAGTTTATGGGCCTCTGCTTAAAACTGCAATCTGTTCTGCATAAAAGAAGGGATTACAAAGTGGTTTAGTTTTGCAAATGCTGCAGAAAAATAAAAATAATAAAAAAGTTGCACTGTCATTAATACACTCTCGCAAAAGTTTTCTGCTTTGTCAAATGAAAAGCTTTACTTACACTGAGAACTTCCCCAGTGATGTTATATATTCCAGTAGTTCTGTTTCCTTCCAAAAGGTGCATTTACTTTTTGTATCACCTTTTCCCCTGCCTCACTTTAGCTGAAAGCACACGAGTGCTCGGTCTCTGCTAGAAGGGCCGTCGAGAAAGCATCGCTTTCATCTGCTGCCAGGAGCCCGCCGGGTGCGCCAGGCGCTCGCCCTCGGGGCCGATGCTGCACACACACAGCAGCGCAGAGTCCGGCCTCGCCACAATTTATTTTTACTGACATCTGTTGCTACCTTTTTACGGCATAAACCAGCGGTGATTTTTGTCGTTGTTTAGGTCACTCTCAAGAACAGGTCCTTTTCTTGAACCTCTTTAAAGCATTAGAGTTTAAGTACTTTCTGGTTGGGACATTATGCCGTGGCTTGCTGTTCAAAGTCATAAAACTCTGCTGATAGCTCCATAAATTCTTTTCTTGGGGAAAAGAACCTGCATCTCCTATCCAGTAATGGACAAAATTATGTACGTTTTCAAAGCATTATGGAGGACTTTATAAGGCATCGTAATCACGCTCTGAACTCAGACACCATTGTGTCTTCTGGAAAGATTAGCAACTTAATGGAAACATAAATGTTTCCAGTCTTTCACAGAATACCAAAGAATTGGAATATCCAGTTTTCACGTTGCCAGGAAAAAGCTGCAGAACCTTCCAGGTGAGGTGAGGTTTGCCATAAATAATTTAATCCAATATAATCTGCTGTAATTTCAAAATTCATTTGCTCCTTGTGCCAGAGATGGGTAATTCTTCTTTGGAATTACTCTATGACTTGGAAACAAATGTCTGCTTCTCTGCCTGCTGTCTAGGCGGCTTTAGGTCATTTTTATGAAATAGTTGGATCTGAAAACCTCTTTCAGAGAGTGAAAGATCTTGAAATCACTTTTGATCCAAGTTCAATGCACTTCATTTGACTGTTGTTGTGGCAGAAACAAATGTCGACGCTGACAGAGACCACAGACAGATGAAGAAAATTCTGGCAAGGTCCCACATAGATAAGAGACAGAAGGTTTCAAAAACCCATCCAGGCATAACCTAAATCACGGGAAAGTATTGCTGTCAAGAGAGGGGGAAGCTTGATCCAAAGGCTATTGAAATCATTGGATTGGTGGGGTGGTTTTTTTTTTCCTTTGATTTAATTTGGCTTTGGGTGAATTCCTGAACTCCAAACTTCTCATACAGAATTACAAAATGCATTTTGTGCATGTATAATGTTCTAGCAGGAAAACAGAGGTCCTCTACTTATCTCTAAGGCACAAATAATGAACATAATGAGGCCCACAGCCCTGCCAATAAACCTTAACAGCCCTAGGGAGATGAGTAGGTAAATGCATTTCTGATTTTGTGTATGCTGAGATTTCAGGTGTGGCATGCGGTTAACATTTGAAAAATCCAGTACAGACAAGCCTGTAGTTTAATCCAGGCTAAATTTATCAAATTAGAGTCTTGTGAGGAGTCTAGGCTTTAATTAGACCAGTTCTTACCGTGTTGAGATGTGGAAAGTCTTGACCAAAGTGCTCATAGAATATATGAGATGCCACACCTTAATATTGCACATTTAGTTCCTCGTCCAGGTACAGCCTTGCTGTCCATGCGGTCCCCGGCTCCTCTGGTTGTTGTGCAGAGAACACTCTGCCGGTTTCATTGCCTTTATTAATTTATTTTTGGTGGAGACTGAAAACTGCACTCAAGCCATCCATTTCCTTCACTGAGCTCATGAAATAGCCGATCGACTGCGATGGCTTTTGCCCACTGTCCACTGTTTATTCTAGAAACCAGACATGAAACCATCTCTGTTGGGTTTCTAGAGGGGGAGATGGAAACCACCTCTCTGATGTCTCAAGATTGTCTTTGCAATATGTATTTATTAGGAGATGCAAAAACCTGTGAAATTTTAACAGCCAAAGTCCATGCTCAGATACATTGTAGGAATCTAGGGATAACCTTGCTAAGGTGGACAGCTTCGAAGAATTCTTATTTCCATTGCTGTGACCAGGATCTGAAGTTGGCCACAATTTTTTAATTTTCTGATGAAGACGGTTTGTCACATTTTTGCCGAAGTGTCCACACTCCTGATCAGATATGTAGTGAAAGCACTGTAGTGTTCGCAGCCATGGTCTGAATTTGGAGCTGCTGTGGATGCGTTCGTCTCCTGCTTATCGTTGTCATTTCTTTTGTGCATCTTCCCGCATAGTTGTCCCAGTGGAAACCATTGCAGTCAGTGCAACTGTACCTCAGATAAGAATTTTGGAAAAGCCACGATGTAATGCTGAGGAGGAAGACTGTTCTTAAGTGGATCATACAGTGGTGGAATGAGGAACAAATGAGAAATATTTGCATAAAATCCTGTAGTTCTACGTTGGTAATTGGTAGGAAGGTTTTCTTAGGAGTTTTTGCTGAAGTATAGCACTTCTACTTGTGTGGGCAGTTCAGACCACGCTTTCCCTCCTTCCCCTCTCACGCTGTAGCGTTTGCTGCAGGTAAGGCCTCCGCAGCCACTGCGCTGTTCGGTGTGTCGCTGCACCCAGGGCACTGCACCGCTGCGTGGGGACAGCTCAGAGCCTCGCGCCCACCTCGGCGGCCGGGAGAAGGGCAGTCCCTCTTCATCTCGCATCACCCACGCCCCGTCCCTGAGGTGAGCTCGGAGCTGGGCCGGGACATGAGCGTGTCTTTCCAAGCTACCCCTGGATTTTGGGCACGTTACACTTCAGGCTCAGGCGAGGCCAACCACGCGCCCGCAGCCGTTGCTCTGCTTTTGATTTCTGGTTGGTGTCGGTAGTTGCCGTCTTTTCCTTAGGAGAGTCACCTCCTCCAGGCTGAGCTCCGCCGCAGGGGTTCAGGTGAGTAGGGTTTGTCAACCCTATTTCTGAGGATTTAGCTCAAATCCCAGTGGAGCCCGCTGGAGTTCAATTCCATTAGCGCTCCTAGCCCAGTATTGGTTTGAAACCAATTTCACGATTTGAAATCTTGAAAGTACTGCCTGGGCAAGGGCTCGCGAGCCCTTAAGACCTATCTTAGAGCCTGTCCATTTCCCAGGAAACATCTCATTGTACGGGGATACCGTGCCAATGAGCATAACTGCCTCTCATCTTCACAGCAGCTTGGTTTATAGGAGACATCATTTGGCTCCGACTGCCATGCTTCAGTGAATAATCATTTATATAATAATGTATCTCTGCATTTATTTTCGGTGGTGGCTATTACTAATGGCGCGCGGTGCTTAAGAAAAACCTACAGTGACTAAGAAATCCATTGCCCGTTGACAATAACATTTGGGGCTGGAAGTAGAGGCGAGCGAGTCTCTGCAAGCTTAGGAGCCCTGGCCCCACCTGCACACCGTCGGCGAGCCCCGTGTCTCGGGGAGGTACAGCAACTTTGCCAACAGCTGAAGGTCTCCATGCAGGCCACCCCGTCTGAAGTTGGGGACATTTTTTTTCCGGTTAAAAAACCCACTAAATTTCCGGGGGGTGGGAATTGCTTAACACAATACGATATTTTCGATCGGGTTTCCTCCCGCGGAGCGTTAGTGACTGGTGCTCGTGTGCACGTGCCGCGGTCTCCGGGGCAGTGGGGACCGTCCGGCTCCGCGGCCGCGAACGGGGATGTCGTGGCTGTGGGTGTCGTGGCTGTGGGTGTCGTCGTCCCGTCCCCGTCCCCATCCCCGAGGAGCGGCCCCGCCGCGGCGGGCGGAGGCTGCGCCCAGCCCGCGCACCTCCCGCAGAGGCACGGCCGCTTCGGCCGCGGCGCGGGGAGCGCGGATCCCCCCGCCCCCTCCCCCCCCCCCCGCGGGCCGGGCCGCCCCCGCCGCGGGGACACCGGCCGCCGGCGGAGCGCGGAGCCCGGCTCGGCGGCGCGGGGCGGGGCGGGGCGGGGCGGGCGGGGAGAGGGAGGAGCCGGCGGCGGCCGGGTGGGAAGCGGCTCTCGGAGCGCCGCGCAGTGCGGAGCGGAGCGCTAGTGCCCGGGCGGCGGCGAGGGGTCCGACCGGGAGCCCGCAGCCGGGCCGGGCGGAGCAGCGCGAAGAGGAGAGGAGCGGAGCGGAGCGGCCGCCCCCCCGGGGATTACAGGCTTGCGAGGTTGTTTCGGCGGGGCCGGAGGAGCTGGGGCCGGGCCGCTGCCTCTCCCCGATGGAATTCACCTGAGCGCGGCTGCAGCGAGCCCTGGACGGCGGGAGGGACAGTGCCCCGGCGGGAGCCCGCTTTGTCTCGGGAGAGGACGGGCATGACTTTTTAAAAAAAAAAAAAAAAAAAAAAAAAAATCACCACCACCACCCCCAAAAAACCAAAAAAAAAATCAAACCAAAACGGAAGAAAAAAATTAAAAAGCCGCCCGAAGAAAGGGACGCGCTGCCGGCCGCAGCTGCGCCCCGCCGGCGCTGGACCCCGCGGAGGGAGGTGCGTTGGCAGGAGGGGGCTGCGCCGCCCCGGGACCCGGAGTTGCCGCCGCGAAGCCGCTGCCCCTGGCTCGCCGCTGCCGCCGCACATGGTTTTCTTTGTCCTGCTGCTGCTTTATTAGCTTTCCGCGGCCGCCGCTCTCCCCACGCCCGCTCGCACACACGCACACCCCTCTCTTTCTCTCTCCTCCCAGGGAACCATCTTGCGGGGAGAGGAGAGGGGAGGGGAGGGGAGGGGGGGGGGGGCTCGGCTGCCCGGAGAGGATGTCCGCCGGGCGGCCTGCGCGCCCGGCCCTCGGAGTTGTCCCCCGAAGGATTAGTTGGGGTTTGGCTGCGGGACTTTGAGAGCCGCACTGGATCGGAGTTTCCCGGCGCTGCCGCCGCCGCCGCGCACACGCACGCCCCTCCCGCACCGCCATGAGCCCCGGGCTGGCAGCCGCGCTTAACCCCTTGCGAGCAGGTAAAGCCGCTTCGCCCCCGCGGGGCTGGGCAGTGGGGGGGGGGGGGTTGGGCGCGGGGTCCGGCTCGGCTCGGCTCGGCTCGGCAAGGGCCCCCCCGGCGGCGGGAAGGAGAGCGAGCGCGGCGGTCGCCCCCGCCGGGCCCCGCGGGGTGAAGTCGGGCCGCTGAGCCCGGGCACGCCGGGCCGGGCCGGGGGAGAGGGGCGGCGGCGTCCCGCGCTGTCTCCGCGGGGCGCGGGCAGGTGCGCGGCGGCCGGGGCCGGTGGCGGTACAAGTGCTGCGGCGGGGACCGTGCCAGGAATGAGTCAAGCCGCGCTGTCTGGACAGGAAATGTTTTAGTCGTATATCCACTTGAATGACAGTACATTCCTCGATGAGGGAAAAATACTCTTTAGGTCTTTTTTTTATTTCTGTTTTAATTTTTTTTTAGCCTAGGGATTGCCGACTTCTTTCATTTCATGTTGGAAAGGATTAAGCTGTGCTTGGTTACAAGGGGATTTACAGGGGAAAACGGCCAAAGTGCAAGGAAGGGAACTGTTTGTAATCAGCTCCAGCTCTGGTTTTCGCCCTGTCTGCACAGGAGCTGGGGGGGGTGTGAGTTCTTCAACCGAGGGCTGTTAGGACATAAAGCGCCCTGGATAGTCAGTGTGCGCTGGATCCGTGTGGTTTCCCAAAACGTAACATTGCCAGTAGATAGTGCCTTTCCATCAGCTCCTCAAGTAAGACGTGGAAATGATGAGGATGAAGGGAAATGAAGAGAGGCTTTTACTTGTCTCCTGTAAAAGGGATAGCCAGGCTCCTCTCCGTGGCTTAAACGTCCAGGTTTGACCACATTGCCTTAAAGCACCCATCATGGAAAGAAAGGCACTTTGTTGTCTGCACAGATTCCTGTCAATACAGAGGAGATTTTAGGTCAGCGCTATAAAGGCGTTGTATTTTATCCTTCTCCATTAGTGCCGAGTTGTTGGGGTTTTTTCAAATTAATTTGGCTTTTTGTTCCTTCCTTTGGTGGTGTTGCACGATGTGACTACCTAACTACGAAAAAACTAGTAGTTGCGTGGAAATTGATACAGTGTCTGAACTGCTGGCAGAGATTGTATTCACTACTGTATCTCTGGTACGTTACCCTAATTGCTGTTTTATATTTAAAACCACATTTTAAAGTAACGAAACGGGCAGTCAAAGTTCCATCTCACTATTCAAGCCGGCGAAAGGGGTTTGGGTTGTTTTTATGGTAACCCAGGCAATGGGTTTTTTTCAAGTTGCTCTTCCATTCAGTAGCATGTGGCCAGTAATGCAAAATGCGATTCACTCTTGGACAAGCTTTGTCTTTGTAAAATTATTCCTTTTTTAGATGCATATTGTGCTGATAATCATCTCCCAGTTTGCTCACGAGCGATTCTCAGGCAGGATGTATTGTGCACCACGTTATGTCCGAGAAGTGCCACTTCCAGATTTCACAACAGTGTTTCCGACTGGTTTATGCGGTAGCACAGAAAAATATTTCACCTGAAAAACCATAGCTTAAAAACAATCTGTTGGTTTACGCTTGGTGTTAGAGCAAACTTCTTAAAAAAACCCCAAACGTTTTCTTCTTTTCTAGTGTTTGGAAAAATCAAGTGGATAGGAAACTTATAGCTTTCCCTATGCTGTTTTGTTTTGAAACAAAGTAAAATGTATTACTTTGAAACAGTAAAATAAAGTAATAGCTGAAACTGTAGGAAGTTTGTTTGGTTTTTAATATTGGATTTTCTTTCTAAAAAGAAACAATGGTTCAGAGAGTTTTGAATTTTGAGAGAAGCTGCATTTTAAAAGACAACACCAGGTGAAATTCACTAGAAAAGCTTATTATTTTTAATCAGAGAGCAGGCTGATGGCAAGGTTAGGAAAGCATTGAGCATCTCTTAATTTGTTGGACTAATATTGGACTGCTCTTTAAAGCACATGGCCTTCTTGATCTCTTCAATTTGTGCATTATTCACATATTTTCATTAATTTAGAGAAAGTCATCACTGAATAATAAATCCATCATTGGGTAATAAATCCAGTGTTTACAAGGTATTTAATCGAGAAGAAATACACCAGCTCAGCTTTTAAATAAGCCAGCAGTAATCTAGTAAAATCTGTCTATAAGTCTGAAAAAGAATAAAGCTATTTTTAGTAATTAATCATAGAAATCTTGTATAAGTTGAGGGTAAACAAATTATTTCAGTGTTTTACTACACAATGTTATGCAGTCTGAACCGTATCTACTTATTTATCGGTAATTTCACGCCCAAGTTTTAGTGCAGTCAAGATATCTAATATATGTTGCTTGTCTGATGTTTTTTATCCAGGTTTGAACTGAGAAATTCCTTCCCCTTAACAAAAAAAGACGCAGCCTGCTTTCCAAATAGACAGTGGTTTTAATTATTTTTCCTGAATCCAGTGAGAAAACAGTTTCTAAAATCTTTCTCAAGTGTTACATTTTATCCCTGTTTGCAATATTTCATTACTAAGCACATTTTTCTGATGCATTTTCAAAAAGCAGACTATCTATCAGCAGGGTTGGATCCAAGATACATTTCAAAATTGAGCCGCTGTCTGCATCTTGTGAACGTGTAGGTGGTAGAAGTTTAAGCTTTAGGTGTATGTATGTGTGTGTGTATTATGTACATGCGTGTGTGCAAACACAGCGGTACACAGATGCGTAAACTTAATGCTTTCTGCTTTTGGGCTCAGGATCTTTGCAAAATTAACATTTGCAGTGTCACTTTCCCCCATCTGGTTTCTTGCCATTCTAGTTTCTGAAAGGGGGGAGCTCAACGTTTTTGTCTGAAACTTAAGTAAGGCTTTTTATTAATAGGTAGAAAGATTAACTGGCATGCTTGCCTACAAAGAGCAGTAGTAGATGAGGTACTAACACAGCGTTGGGAGGAAAATCCTCCCACGGCTAAAGGTGGCTTCATGGAAAAATAAAATGGATTATTAGTTTCTACAGAGTGTGGTGTCAAGAATCAGTTATTCTGACGAAGGCAAATCTTACATGGAAACACATACTAATACTGAATACATACTCTTTATTTTTCAAAGAGTTTGTAACAGCAATTTATAAAATTACTAACCCAAGTTATCAGCACTGCTTTAAAGATGGTAAAAACCAAATGGTTGACACAGGAGGGGTCTCCAAAAATACTTTCAAAATTAATTAAGAAATCCGCAGTTTTGCAAATGCCCGAAACTGGGCTGTCTGATTCAAAATCGTGACTCTTTCCCATGGCAAGATCAATGTCAGAATGTATTGGATAATTACAGTACAAAAATACAGTTTCTGTGCAGCTAATATGTTGAATAAAAAAAAGAAAGAAATTCTTTCTTTAATAAAGAGAATCTTTCCAAAGAAATACCTGCACTGCAGGGCGGCGAAGTACAGCCAAACAGCACCACCTCATGGACACTGTCTGCGGAGGCTGCAGCTTCCATTAGCTCGCTTGGTTTTGTCACCTGATTTGTTTCTCTAAAATATACATATATATGTGTGTGTATAAATATAACGCCATGCCTTTTGAAATCTATCACTTGTAGAAAATGTAACATTTTTTTTTTTATTGGTCTTTCAGGCATCTGATGCCAGCTCTGAAAAACTGTTCAACGCTGTTACAAATAAAGGTAAGACTGCAGTTCACATCACAAACATATTTTTTTCCCCACACATTTCTTTTCATGGCAATTTCAATGGGAGATGAAATGTAACTTGTCTTGCAGAAATGTCGCAATCAGCTTGTTAGTGCTTTTTATGTTTCTCTTGGTTTCAGACGTGTTCTGTATGCCTGGTAATTGCTTTGCTTAATATAAAATATAGGCTTTAAATAATGTATTGCCTGCCAGGTCAGAATTAATTTAAATAACAATATTAGGGAATAGTTTATTTTACAAATGGCTTTAATTTAAGCTCATTTAAATAACTGTAAGAGTTTTCAAAATGTTTTAACTTGATTGTTACTCATCAGCTACATGATAGACGTGGAGTTATGAATAGCCAATTTGCACTGCTGACAGTAATAACCAGCCAACGTTTAGTATTCACAGGATAATAGTCATAAACCATGGCTTACTGTGCTGTGTGCTTTCTGTAGAGTTAATAAATGATATAGAGGGCCACATTTAAATATTCAGTATCCCATTAATTTCTTCCAAACAGCAGTCCAAAGAGAGAGTGGCTAATGATATAACAGTACATTAAGGGAAAACTTACCCTAAATCAGTGCCAGTGAGCTTCTGTGCACAGCTTGTCCTGAAGCAGCATTATTAGACTGTTGGCTTTGGGGATTTTTTATTTTTAATTCTTATTTTTGGTTTGGTTTGTGTTTTTGCGAGGAGGGTCGAGGGAGCAGCTCCAGGCATGAGTTGCGCCAACGAATATAATTCAAAGCCTTTAAAATACATCTGGTTTTCACCCCACTGTCCTATTTCTTAGTGGCAGCACATGGTAACTGCTTAGTAAAAGGGCGTGCTTGTAGCTGTAAACCCACGGTATTTTTACTTACTGGTTTTTAGGAACGTTTGAGTTAGTTTGCGTTAGAAGAGACAGATTTGATTAGTTTGAAATTTAGGTCTTTTTTGTTGACCAGGTGTGGATTTGCTCAGTATTTGCCCTGTGTGCTTCTCACAGGGTTTGGCTTTGTTATTCCGGTGGGTCGTTCTGGTGTTTTTCTGTGTCTTTTAATTCCACAAAGCTGTAGTGGTTTAAGTGGGGACAGTGCGTGACCCCGTTACCTTTGGGATTCCCACGCTGATAGACCATTGCTTCTGAAGTCTTTTGCTGCATATTGAATTACACCTATATTTAATTGTGTTACAGATCCATATTCCTGTTTTTCATGTATTAGCATCCTGTGGAAGTACAGTCTGGATTATTTCTGTGGTCTAACCAGATTATCTCACTTGGCAAGCTTATCTATCCTTTCTGATTAATTGCATTTACAGCTTCCCCCTCGGCCCCTCCATAGGCGGAGAATAGGTGGCACAGACAAGTAGAAAGGAAGAGTTGTGTTTGGAGTGACCCAAGGCCCCCAAACTACATGTGACTGCATCTTTATTTTGCTAATTCGCTCTAAAAAGCTTTGGCATTTGAGCAGCCCTTTCTTGGGGCTGGGCCAGGGCGGAGGAGAAGCCCAGGCCGTGAATTCACATTCCTGGCGGAGGCCTGTAACCAGGGTGAGAGTGAGGGGCCCTCCTCCCCCCGGGAGGTGATTGATGAAGAGTAGGCCCCTCTTCCTCTTCCTTTCGTTTTCTTTTTTTGATTTGTTTTGTTTTGTTTTTGAATCAAACACATTTCCCACATTCTTATTTTTGTTTACTTACGGAGCTTGATTCGTGGCATCTATTTGGTTGTGAATACCCGTGCTTGACAGGGAGCCTTTTCTTCCGAGGTACTTTTCTTTGGTGATTTAGTTCCCTTGAAAGGATTAGGGTTTCTTTGTGTAGCCTAAAATCAACATGGGCTTTTCAAAGCTTTGCTTGGGAAACCATACACAAATAAGCTTTTTAGTTGATGGTAGATTATTCCTTTGCCCCTTATTTCCATCAAAATGGCGTCTTTCTTTTCTCCTCCTGAGTTTCCCCTTAAAGCCATATGCTAATTCCTGTTGGTAACATGAATGACAAGGGAAGAATCAATGCAAATCCAGGTGCGGCCAAACTAGGCTGACTGGTATTTTCTTCCCCCCCCCCCCCCTCCTTTTTTTTTTTTCCACTGGGAGAAAAAGATTAAGGAGAAAGAGGGCGGAAAAAGCATAGGGGACAGTTTTGTTAAAGGGATTAGCATTCAAACTGCTAAATATCAGGAAAAGAGCCTCAAAAAAGATCCCCTGTTTGGAGATAATGTCAGTAATTGCTTGCAGCCAGGTGCAGAGGCTCTCCCTGTGGCCAGTGGTGGTTGGGAGGCTGTTGCCTTCTCTAAGTGTCTGCCCTGGGGACAGCTGACGACTGCCCAGTGCTGTCAGTTTGATATATTCCAAGTTCAAGTTCTCTCTCTCTGCAATTCAGTCTGTTTGCTTCCAAGCCAGTTCTTCCCCCCTGTGTTGTCCACGGCTGCTTTTGCCAAAAGCAATAAAAGTCACTCGTAAGAAAGGTTAGATCTGCATTGGGTAAATCATGATGAAACCTTCAAAGCTCCTGGCTGATGGACCAGGCTGGGAAGGCTCGGCCGACTGACAAGTGTACAACCCTCCGTGTCTGCAGCCATTCCTCTCAGATGTCCTGCAGCTACCTGTGTCTCATGCATACCTTTTTTTTTTCCTTGCCACTTTTATTTTGCAGAATTATTTACAGCTGAGGTAGCAGAAATCACACAAGTTGTGTATCTACAAAGCAGGTAGAAATCCTGAAGCATTTTAGGTCTTGTACATACATTTTGTCCCCTTTCTGTCATTTAGTTGTGGACTTCTAAGCTGATGATGAGGTCAAGTTTAAGGTGTGATGAATTAGTATGGATGCGTAATGTGGAACAGTCCCTTCCTCAGAAATACTAATAGTTAAAGAATCTAGAGCAAAGGGAAATCCCCCCCCAAAACCACCCTTGAAGAGGTGATAAAACCCCTTGAGAAGAAGTCTCTCAACTTCCGTTTAGGAGTTAGCTGCTCTTAGAGCTGAATGGGAAGATGCATCCCTAAATCTAGAAGGGTCCTGTGAGTTTTGGGGGGCGGCACATGGATGTTGGGGACCCCTCGGGGCTGGGATACATGTCATGGCCAAGTGATGCTGTGTTGGAGAGGGCTGTGGGGCTTCCGTATCGGGTCTGTGCTGCCACCGCTCCCAGAGGTCCCCAGCGCTCTGCCCTATCTGCAGCAGGGCTGGGAATTTGGGAGGGATGGGGCTTGGTCCCCAGGGCAGGCATCGCTGTAGGTGCCACTGAAATGAGTTGTCCCTGGCCATGAATCGGAGCCCTGCACTCCATCACTCGGGCAGGAACACTTTACCTTGTAATGCTTAAAATTATCTAGGGGAAATGATTCCCATGGAAATCCAGGTGGCTGTGTTGGGAGGAAAGCACCCAAGGTTCTGGGCCCTTAGTAATGCTTGAAAACGGAGTTGTTGTCCATTTCATTTATTCAGATGTTAAGGGATGGAAGAGGAGTGCATCGCCCACCTGCAGCTCCCGGTCTGTCCCTTCCCTCCCTGCAGGCTGGGCCTTCCAGTTTGGGATTGCTTACAGTCTTTATGTCTTTGAACGAACATAACTTTTCCTTACCCTCTGAGACCGTCAACCTTGGCACCATTAATCCTGGCCAAAGTACAGATTGTGTTCATGAATTTTTGTAACATGACCTTCCAGCATAATTAAAGTCCATTATCTCTTAATAATTTAAATAGACACATCTGAAGCTGTAGAGCAGGCAGCTCCTCCTCCTACTGTGTATTTCATTTGTGTTAACTCCCTCCTACGTACCCTTGGAAAACGGCTTTTCCTGGAGGGAGAAACGAGTCCCAATGTGATGAAGTTTTCATTTGTGCTGTATATTGAAGTTTGCCTTTGATCAGAAACACAATTGGGCTGTTACAGCTTTTTATGTTCAAATTGTTTACAGGATGTTCATGTAAACTTTATGAATCCTTCTGCTTCATGGCACCACCAGCTGTCAGGGAAATATTTATACTCTCAGCTGGAGGTAGATCAAGGCATCTGCGTTACTACTCTTCACTGGTGGCTGAAATACCGGTCAGATCAAGCCCTGGCTTCTTAGGTGGTTCTATAGCAATATCCTTCCCTAGAAAAACAGGCACATTGTTGTTTCTCCCCTCATCTGTCTGTGCTGAATTATTTCTTGAGGATCCTCAACAACATCTGTTTCTGTAAACAAGTAGGGAGCTAAAGTTGGCAAATACTTCTCTGCTGATCCCATTCACAGAAGATTCTTGGCTGTGGAGAAGTGCTCTCGCTCTCTCCAAGTAAACCATCCCCACAGCATCTCATGTTGACTGTAAGCGGATCCACTATTACATAGATAGCACGTATGCAATATTAACATGGTCAGTATGCCGGAGAACTGACTGCTGCTGCCTCCCTCCTTTCCAAGGGTCTGTTGGAATCTATATGACATCCTCACTTGCTGGGTGTATGTCCTCAATGTTGCTTTTGATTTTCTGGGGGGCTGCTCTCTTCATGCTACCACTTCTACTCACTGAAATGCTTCTGCCTAGCTTGCTGTTAGGGCTCGGGAGCAATACCAGCGCTGCAGGAAACCCACCCGTCAGCCAGCAAACCTCAGGGACTGCTGAATCATACGAGCAGTTCTGCAGATTTCTTTTTTTGTGGTTGTTACGATGGCTCACCCTCCCGAAGTGATACCCTGATGATGGTGTCTCGTTGCCTTTCCGGTGGAGACTTCCCTGGTGGCTTTGGATCACTTGGTTTGCCTGTGTTTTGTGGGTTTCAAATGGCTTTTCAATATTTTCCGTGTAAAAGTTCAGTGTCTCATTAGTGAGGGACTGAGCACTGGAAAAAGCCTCTGGTTTTGAGGACCCCAGGTTTCCTGTACCTGTGAGTTAGATTAGAAGAACTGGTGCATCACTTCACTCTTAACTTCCAAGGCAGGCAGACAAAAAAGTTGATACATGTCTCAAGATGGTCCTTTGTTCTGGTACACAAAAGAGCAAGGCAGTTATTTCTGTGCCGTAAAGGCTTTATCTGAGCAAGAAATTTGTTCCGTAACGTCCCCTTATGGCTGCATTTCCTGAGCACAGACCAATCCTCCATCCGTACGCTTTCCATGCCCCCTCCTTCTTTACGTGCTGATGGTTTTTTGGCTGGGACACGGCGGTCAGGCAGGCTTGCCAGTGCTGGGAGACACCATAGCTGTTCTGTAGCTGCAGGAAAAGGTTGCTGAATAATGTGTTGTACCCACTGTGCCCAGACGGACATGTAAAAGTCAAAGGTAGCTTCTTCCAAAACCTTTCAGATTCTTAAATCCTAAAACTTACGATCTTGCAAAACAGGAGTCTTCCAAGGCTTCACTGATAATTTTTAAGTTAGTAATTCAAAACAAAACCGTAAACCAGCTAGCATGGTACAAGCACCTGTAAGCACTGGCTTTTCTTGACCAAAATAGCAGAGGGAGACAGTTGAAAGTGTTGTTCTGGGCACCCTTGCCTATTTGGACTGGTATCAAGTACCCTTTGGTGTCAGTTGGTGACTGTATTCCCCTAAGAGTTCACTCAAGGCTGTTGATTTTGGTGAAGTCAAACTCTTCCAGTCTCAGTGAGCAAAATGGCAATATTTACTAACACATAATTATATCTATTCTGGATAGAGCACTTGTCTTATAGATTAACCTATATTTGATTTTCTCAAGAAAGACTTAGCAGCATTGGGCTGTAAAATAACAAATTGTGATAATCGGTTCAAAATACAGTGGAAAAATTATTGGAGTGGGAGTATTTTGATGACGAAGATCCTGACTTGACATACCTGCAGTTAGTGGAGTCCAAGCTGGAGTCTGGTGTGAGATTTCATAAATGGAGCATCCTGCAGACCTCCCATATCTGGCCTGCTGTTAGTCTCTCCCTTGTAATAAAATGTTGTTTTCTCTGAAAATGTATGTTTATTTAACTAGGTCTCTTTTTGCTTCACAATCTGGATTCCATTCAGTCAGTTACCACTCCAATTAACTAACAATTATTTAACATTAACAGTAATTACAGACGCCAGTTAAGCGCCTACAGATGTCAACTGTTAGCTTTGTACCTAATCACTCAATGAAATGGAGAAAGTTCAACAAACATCAATTAGCCAAGCAATTAGTATGAGGTAGGAAAGAGCATGTTATCGTGTGTGAGCTGATTCAATTTATTTTATTTTGTCAGTAAAACACACACACAGACAAGCAGCAATAAGTTGCTGAGATTAGATAAAGCTGTATTGTTTTGCTGTTTATACAAGATTTTTCCCTTCCTCTTCTTTCCGTTACATAACTGAAATGTGCTTTGCCAGGCATTTGTTATCTTATCAAATACATTTCATTTCAATTGGAAAAGCACAGCAATGTCATTTTCAGCAGAGGCAAAGACCTTTTACATCAAGTTTACGGTAGCAAGCGTGAGCTTTACCCCAGGAGAGCTGTCACCTTAGCAAAGCTACTCCTGCAAGGAGGTTTAACCCCAGAGTAGGTTTAACCCATGAGTTAAATGAAGGACCGCGTAAACGCCACTGTGCTTACACAATGAATACGTGGTTTTAGATAACACCGAACAGCATGAGTTGGTTCCTTCATTTGGTTATCTGTGTATTTAATGTTGATACTGGGTTGACTTGGGCTCCACAACACCTTGCTTAAGTTGTAGGGGGACAAAAGGGCTTCCTCAAAGTGTGCATCAACATGGCCTGAGCTGTCCCAGAGAAACAGTGGGACCAACCTGTACAGGGTGTTTCCATTGCATGCCGCTGGCTGAAGAGAGCTATGTATTTGCAGCTGTCGTGGGGAGCTACTGTGCCTCCAGCAGCACCATGTAACTATATATTGTGTGCTTGTGTGGCAAAAAAAAAAAAAAAAAAAGAGTAGGAATGGGCCATAAATTAACTTTACCTTCAGAAAGAAATGGTTGATTTCTAGCTACCATCCAAGGTGTATTGCAAGCCTCTCTTTTAAGATCTTTTGAAAACTGTAGACCTGTGCATAAAGTGCTCGGTGTGCAGTGTACAACATATGCAGGGTGCCCGGGCTTCTCAAGTACCCAGCTGTGCCACTAACCCACCAGTTCACCTCCGTAGTCCTTTTTTCTATAGGATCTAATGTCTTCTCACTTGGCACAATTTAACACCCATTGCTCAGGCCGTGTTACATCCAGCTGCTGTTAATTTTAAAAAAATGCACTCCAAAGTATCTCACATCCTACAGTGATCAGTCTTGACACTCTGGATGTCAGTAGGAGTTTCACAGGGACATCTATATGAATTGTGATTTTCTTCTGTTTTTATAAAGGCTTTATAGCTGCTTAAAAAACAAAGTGAACAGGCTTTTTTCTTCCAGTTCTCAACTGTCCCCCAAAGAAGAATGCTTTTTGCCTTCATTACCGTGCTGATATATTTTAAATGTTTCTCCACATAAAATGATCCCACAAAGTAAGATATTATTTTATCGTGCAGGCTGCCCACAGAAGTCCATGAAGTTATTTGAATTAGTCACTGTTTTCCAAAGTGCGGGAATAGGAGTGGAGAACCACAGGCAGATCTCGCCGTTGCTTTCCAAAGTCTCAGCTTTTTTTTTTTTTTTCCCTAGAAAAATACGGAGTCGGAACATGTGAAGAAGCCTTTCAGTGTGTTACTTGAGTGCAGTAATATTTGTCTGAGTAGGCAGAAAAACCGAAATCGAGCTTCCAAGTGAGAGCTACCATGTTCATTCCCATGGCAAAGACGACTTTGTGAAGGATGATATTTTAAACCGGAGAATTTCGAACTTTCTTGTGGCTCAGCACAGATTATCCAAAAGAAAAGGCAGGGCCTCATCACCAAGCGACACCACGGAGAGAGTTCTAAGAGGACAGTTTTAGTCTCAGGGAGCAGAATAAACAGACTCTAATTTGTCCTCATTTAGGCTTCAGTTCAGTAATGTGCTGCATTGCTTGACTGACTTTAAACACTTGTTAACACCGAGCATTTACTTAAGTGCTTTGCTGGATGAGGGCCACAGGAGTAAATCCTGTGACACCCTTGAGACTTTCAGCCAGTCAAGCATCACTTTTATTCCCCTTTTTTTTTTCTGTCCCTTGTGCACCTCTGTGACTGAGGGGGGCTCGAGCCCCGTTCGCCAGTCCCCGTCCCCAGCAGGTCCCGCTCTCTTCCCCCACCTTGCTGCTGCCCTGGCTATGGTTGGACTCTGTGAGCTGAGTGATTTCTCACCAGAAGTCCAAACGCAGCAAGAAAAGGGGGATGATTTTGCAGCTGAGTTGCCCGAGTGAGAGGTCCGGGGCAGAAGAGGGGGCAGAGGGTGCAGGCAGGGCATGGGCGAGGGCAGAGGGGCTGCCCCCACCTTTGGCACTGGCAGGATCGGCCCGGCCACAGCACGGCTTCGTCCTGCGATCACAACTTGGCCTGGTAGTGTTCAATGCGTGCAATTATTTAGTGTAACATAAACTATTTTCCAAGCTAGATGTGACTAGTACGGCTGCCAGGAGCACGCTGAGAAATGGTTCAAGTAGCGAGTGAGTGTGTGACTGAAAGGGATGTTGTGCAGCATTCGACAAGCTGTTTAAAAAAGCCAGTGTAAATGTATACTTAAAAAGTGACAAACAGAAGAGCAGATAAACTGATTTAAGTGCCTTTTGAAGCAGTTAACGGCCTTGACTTACATATGCTAGGAGAGTAAGGCAGGAGCTGGGGGGGGCTTTCTTTTATACTTATCCAAAAAATACTGTTCCAAAAAAGTCTTTTTATTTTTGAGCTGAAGACCTAGTCTCACAGAATGATGTTCGAAGTGGCGCCAGGGAAGAATTCCCAAGTCCAAGAGCACAAGACTCAAACCCCACCGGACTGCTAGAGCCTGTGTTTACTGCAGCGGAATTTCCCCTGGCACTGAAACCCTGGCTTTAGGCGTGCTCACAGCTTGCCCTGACCTCACCAGGGCACCTGCCTTATTCCTATCTCCTGTTTACAGCCAGAGGAGCTCCCCAAATCCCACGTTACTCCCCTCACCTATGGCTATCTAAAAGTCAAGCACAGTCTTTGGAGCATGGGCCAAGCCGCCGTCTTCCTCAGCCCTCTATGGGAACCTTATCACAGGGTTAATATCATGCTCTGTGGTTCCTTTATGGGTTTTCACAAAATGTTGTGGGGTCAAGAGGCGAGGTGGAACTGGAGGACTTGGGCTGTCTGGGTCAGCCCTTGGCCCGTGGCGAGGGAGGCAGGGAGGAACCTGTGGCTTTGTTGCTGCGTGTGTTTTATGAGATGATAAGAGGAGTGGGGAGAGGGATGAGGTGTAGCGCTATGGAGCTCCCACAGCAATTTCGTATCATTTCCAAATACTTCAAGTTAGTGGGCACTTTTGAAAATTGGAGGCAAAGGAATTTGAGTGGCTTGTAATAGAAAACAGCTGCTGCAGAGCAAGCTGTGTCCTAAGAAGAAACGGCTTCGTGAAAATAGGTCTGCTGAGTAATAAAGCCACAAATTAATACTTAGTTCATTTACTAGGTTGTTAGTCCCATAAGCACTTAAACTTCATTTGTTAAAAGAAACAGCATTATAAAAATCAAAAGCAGATGAGCAAAAGCCCTGGTTTTACTTTTGCTTGCTGGTTTTTATTGTTGATTGGTTGTACAGTTGTAGCCTCTGCAGCTTTCAGCAGGTGTGATTGCTGCTTGGGTACAACAGACCCTGTTTCAGCAACAGCACCATTTTTTGTTCTGTCCTATGATAGTAACTGGGATTGTTTGGGGTTTTTTTTCTTTTCTTCTTGCTTGTGTTGCTGAGATAAATTATTATTAAAATCTGACTTTGGCAGTTTTTCAGTGCCAGGCAGGATCTGCTGTCTCTATGGAGGATTGAGAAGCTGTGCCAGGAGTACAGCGCCTGCTGTAAATCTTAACCTCAAGTGTAGGTCTGCTTTGAAACTTTAAGTGACAGCTCTCCTTGACACCTTGGGGGTAGCACAGAGAAAGTGTTTTCATTAAGGGGGTTGCTCTCCCACGGTGGTCCTCAGTTTTTTGGTTATGGGGTGGAATGAGACACTTCAAACTTTGGTAGATGGAAATTCTGATAAGGATGCTGAGTTTCTGACACTTCTGAGAGAGAACTGCTTGAATCTTTCCTCTTGCATCTGACTACATCTAGATGAGGTACCTAAACTGTTCTTTAGGTTTTCCTGACACTCTTCCTGAACAGGTCTTGTTTAGTTGACTGGGAGAAATGGGTTGAACTCATGGGCTTTCACCCCACCTCATCTCTTCATCAAGAAAGAGGAATGATCTTGGTCTTCATTTTGGTCTTACTTCATTGCCAGTAGTTCAGTCTTGTGTTTCTAACTCCCAATCGAGTGGGTGTTGATCTAACGGTGAGGATTGTTGCTGTATGAATAAACAACCTCCAGTGTCTTTGGGATCTGGGGAAGAGTTACCATGTGGATGGAAAAATGGAAAGTTGTCAGCATTTTGGAAAGAGCAGCATGGAAGGGTTGTGTTGACTGGGTTCTCTGAATGCATACATCCAGCAGGGATGAGAGTACGCTCAGGAACAACACTAGCAATCATGAACCACCATATACATCATCTTTCACCACACCAGAAGAAATCCCATGATTACATCAGACATGTTTAAAGCAGACCACTGGAGGCAGAGTTGTTTTGAAGACCGTGGTTCTTGAGTAACCGGCTCATTATAATCCAGATCATATTTGAACAGTCATGTCTGATTGCAGGCAGGGTGAATAACCCTTAAAGTAAACAAGCAATTGCCTGTAAGCAGCTAGACCAATTAACTCATGCTGGTACCGGTCATGTAACTGCGCCTGTGGTGCTGCTTGTGGTGGTGCTTTGTATACATCAAGAAAGATGTTGTAAGTCACCTGAGGCCAGACCCACTGCCATTGCCATGAACAAACAGGTCCCTGTTTACTCTGTTTGGTTCAGGCTCCCAGAGAAATCATCATCTTTTGGTACAGAAGCTCATACTTGAGCATTTATAAGGTTAAAACAAAACCAAATGGCTCTATGGATTGAATTAGAAAACTCTCATTTGTTTTTGTGTTGCAAAGGTCACTTTTCTTGTCTTACAGCTTTTCTCTGTGCTATGGTTGGTTTTCCTTCCTAAAAATTGGCTGTTGTAACTACTCCTAGGTTTTCCCAATGGTTTCTCTAGACAGGTTATGCCCAAATTAGCAACCTATGAATTTGCACTTGGAGGGAGGAGAAACAAGAGTGCTCATCTCTGCTGAAGGTGGTGCGGTTACTAGTGCTTATCTTATAGAGTGTTTTCTTATACGTGCATCTGTATAAATATTTTACAAAAATAAGTATCTTCTTACAGTGACCCTCTTTAAAAGATCATGGCCAAATGCTGTCAGGTCATCAGGTGCTGTATGCATTTCCTGTGATTCAGATAGGTCGTGATGTAAAGTTTCTGTAGGTAAAACCCAATTTGATCAGTCAGACAAGCCTGAACCACTTCCTACAGCGTGTGTAGTGATGACCAGCATGATTTCTGAAGATTGCTTCTGCAGAGCCCAGTCCTGCGAGATGTTATGTGTGTTTGTGGGCACTGTGGGTGTGAGTCCAACTTACAGAAAGAGTTTCATATGGACAGCAGGTGAAACCCACGGAGCAGGAGAGAGGACTTGTGCCCTACCCTGCTTCTCTTCAGGTCGCTCCAATGCCTTAGGCATCGTATGAGCCTTCCTCTTTGGTGATGGTTCTCGATTTGAGGTGTTTTTCCATCTGCTTCCGTATTTGCTCCCTTTATCTATGTGCTGACTCTTAAATTATAGGTCTTTGGACCATCTTTTGTCCTGTTTGCACTGCCCGTCACGCTGTGCAAACCAGGCCCATGGCTGGGGCTTGTGGGAAGCGCTGTGATACAGTTAGATGTTGATAATAATCATCTGGCAAGCTGTTAGACTTGTCTGGAAAGGGCTGGGTAATATGCGCATGTGGGACAAGTCTGTACATCTTTTGAATTAATAAAAAATTAAGTTTGTTGGCAATCCCGCCTGTAGTAAATTAACCTTGCTTAAATAGCTGACAACTTGAAGTGGGGGCTGGCATTTTAATAGTTAAGCTGGTTTTCTCTGTCTTCACATGCCCTGTCCAGCATCTCATCTTATTCAAATAACCTAATTGCTATCCAGCCTTTCAACAGCACATCATCTTAGCACCTTGCTGCCAAGACAGTTATTCACCTAAAGGCCTCATTATGTTTTGCCAGTATATTGGGGGCCAAAAATAACTTGACAATATCTGCTCGATACCCAGGTCTCTTAAGTGACAAACAAATAATTGAGTGAAGCAAACCTAAGCACAGTGCAGCTGACACAGACCACTGTGTGCAGAGCCCTTAACGATAACAGCCACTGCTTTGCCTGGTTCATGTCAGAGCAAATCTTTAAGCAGCAGATAGTGCTAGGACGCGAGGGTGACAGCTTGGGAAATACTGTGCTGGTTATGGCAGCCAGTCAGGAGGGTCTCTTTGGCAGTCTGTGACAAGTCGCTGTCGTTTTCCTGCAGGTAAATGGCTGACATCTTAGAACAAAGGCTTAACAATAGCATTAAAAAATAAAAATAAAAAAATCACACACATACTGTCATCTGAGAGGGCTTATGGGTGGGCCAGGAGGTGGTCCATCTTCCCCTTTTAATCTGATACTGTAATTAATTTAAAGTTGATTGCTGTGAGTGGCTGTGCATTCTTAAAAATTAGATTAGCCCGTAAATTGTCTCTAACGATGGTTTTTATTGCTCTGGTAGGTTAAATAAAAGCAATGAATGTGCCTTTCTTTGGAATGTATTAATGAATCCCGAGACAGCAGGAATGGCCTGCACCAGGGGTCCCCAAAAGTAAGGTTTCCCCAGGAGGACAGCTGCCTTTCCTTGGGGTCGTCGTCCTTCAGCCCGATGGATCTCTGGCCGTGTCAGCAGGCCACCCTGGCAGGGAGCTGCTCCACCAGCAGCCCGCCGGCACGGGGGCCCGGTCCCACCTCCTCGCAGGTGCCGCGGTGCATTGAGCGCTGCCCTTCCCGGGGCAGCATCCACAGCGCTTTGCAGCACAGCCCCATGGTCGCTCTGCTCATCGTCTTGGCAAACCCCAAATGGTCAGAGGCGCTCGCAGCGTAGTGCTCCCGCGTGGCCGTAGCGGTGCAGCTGCCTGCAGGAAAGCACACTGGAGGCCTTTGGTGCATTCCTGTTTATTAGACTATATTACTAATCCTGTGTGACTTAGTGTATGTGATAAAATAGAGTGGATGCATTTAGAAGTGTGTGACAGACGCCATAACTTGAAATTTCTTGGAATTGCTTCCTTTCTTAGCACTAATGTTACCTTTTCTGTGCACGCGAGTGAGTAGCAAATTGGGATTTTCAGCCGTATCCATACAGGTGCATATGCACAGGTCGTACTAACAGCCGAGCATGGCAATTAGGATTTTCCTGCTAAAGTGCTTGCGCTTGCTTCTTAGGCGTAGTCATTGTTGGCAAGTAGATAGTGGGGCAGAGGAAGAAGCAGCATTACGATGTTATTGAAAGTGGTTTAGAAAGATGCTAAGGGGGGGAATGTTCCTTGTTTTGGCAAAGAATCTGTAGCATTTTTCTGCAACGTTTCATGATCCTGCTGCTAGCAGTTAAAACTAGGAGTGGCCAAAAAATTTCAGAAAACTTCAAAGCTGAAAAAAGATCAGCCTAATTTGTGGGTAAAAGTTTGTTTTCATAATTGACATGTCCATGTTGTTTATTCTAGTAAACGTATATGGATAAAGTAATTTGCAAATGCAAGCAAATACAGGAGGCAAGGAATATGATTCTATCTTTGAGCTGATTCTTCAGGAAATGATAAACAGACTTTAGCAGTTTTCATTTGAATATTTAGTTTTTATTTGCTTTCCTTTGGCGAATGGTAGAACATAAGCGCTGCTTAAAATCCATAGCTTATCGCTGTGCCTTTATTTTCTTGCTGCAACTTATATTTTGTCCTTTGTAGATAGAGTGAATATATTCTGTTAGGCTATGTTTTTAATATATAAAAAGCACGTAGATAACTTGCTCTGACAGGCAGAAGGTAAATGATTTCCCTAGATCTCAGGCAGTTTAAACTTTCTTTTAAAAAAGAAAGAAATTGCTTATACTCTATTTACCTCTTCCCCTGAGGAGTAAACGTGAGGTGTAGGCATCACATACTTTTTGACATGGTGTATTTGAGTTTTCTATTCATCACAGCAACACGTAGCCCAGAAGCAAATTTCCCGAAGGCGATTTGGTGGTGCAACGTGCCGAACCTTGCCTCGTCAACAGGAACATTCCTGTGATTTTATTCAATAGCAAGCGTCGTGCGAAATGGGAGCTTCACAGACTAATAATTCATGTTGTATTGTGAAGATTAGGAACAACAGCAGCAGAATTTGAGCTGCTTATATTTAAGTATAAAACTTTAAAGCCAGAAGGAATGAGAGAATAGCTCAGGAAATGCAGTGTGTCATACATATGAACTGGAGCAGATGAGATTTGGGACAACAAGTCCGCAGAAGTGAATTTGTTTGAGACATCCTGCAGACTTTTGATGCAGAAGATGTTGATACAAAAAAATGAGACTAAGTAGCAACTAAGGTACTTGGAAGTATTGGAAGAGCAATGCAGATAAATAATCGTGGTCAAATTATAGGGAAAATTCTTCAATCGTTGATCAAGTATTCCTTGAGTTAGAGGGCATGGGGAATATTTTGGCCCCCAGACTACCAAGGGAATGCTGTTCAATGCAGCTTGTGTCATTTCTCAGTATGAACTTGTACAGCTTGAACTAGCGCAAGCCCTCCTGAGAACACCGTGGGTTTGTTGCAGTGGCTTATTTGACTCTGCTTAAACATGTTCTTAACCGATTTAAAATCTTAACCGATAGAGCCGCATGCACATGGGCTTGTGTGTCCGTGCCACCTCTCTCACTAATTTAATGCTGTTAAATTCCTTTTTCAATTAATGCTGTATAATGAATGCTGCTGCTAGTCCCTTCAAGCAAATGAAAGGAGGGCAGATGGTCTGGGTGTGACACACACAGAAAAGTTGATAGTTTGGGACAAAAGTGTGCTTTCAGCTTCACTAGTGTAGTTTTGAGTAACATGATTGAAATCAGCTTATGAGGCTTTGTGGAGGTGGGAGTGTGCTCCAAGTTAAGTCCTATGGTAAAATTTCAGATCCCATTTTCTCATACATGAAAAGAATTGTAGATTCAGGCATCCCTTGGACAGCGGCAGTTAGTTGTCAGGACAAAAGATTTTACAGGTATGCGCTGTTAAAATCGTGTTACTTAAAAGGTAAACCAAAATTATACAGCCTCTGCTTTTTTCCTACGCGTTTGCAGGAATGCAGTTTCAAGTACATATATCTATGTATGTTTTTAATAACACTCTGTCGTTTGACATGGTGTCTTGCCAAAAATGAAATCATTAATGAACTCCACGGGGTATTTATGCAGATCCAAAGCTGCTCATTACGTCTATTTTTAAGTGCATTGCTGCACTGATGGCGAGGGGAATTTGTTGAAACCTGTAGCATAAAACTTGTAATTTTGTTTGTTAACACTTGCAAAAGATTACAAATGTGATCCAAGGCCCTTTGAAGTCAAGGGGAGTAATGGGATCATTAGCGTAGGAATTAGTACATGTTTTTCTAATATAATACTCTTACATGACGCTCTGGGAAAAGCTCCCCCTCCCTCCCTTCCCATCTCCTCCTGCCTGGGGAATGCACGTAGCAGTGACAGTATGTGGGGGTGTCTTTCCGAAGCGTGGCTTTTCCAGAGGCTGAAAACTTGGTCTCTTGAGTGTCCATGAAGTCTGAATGTCCACAAAGTCTGTCACTGTGTAATTTTAAAAGAAGTAGTCTAAAACCTTGTGATTCTTAGAGCCGGTATTCTGGACAGCTACTTTTGTGCATGAAAGGTGCATTTTGAAAAATGCCCATGTCGGCATTCTGGGTATTGCCCAGAAAAGATGTTTTTGGAGGTCTCTGGTGTCAGTACTTTTGCCTGTGAGCCTCACTGCTCCCAGATGAGGTGCACAGAGGGGTTAGGGATTTACAAACTTACCTTCTTAAAGCAATTGAAACAAAGGGGTGTCAGAGCCAAATGCAAGTGCGGTTTTTCCTACAAGGTGGAAAGAGCCTCTTGTTGCAGCAGGATACAGATGTAAAAAAATAACGTTATACGTGTCTGCAGAAGCAAAAGAGAGTTTCAGTGTGCTGCTGGTGTTCAGTTCTCTGCAGGTATTTAATGGGTTTTGCTGAGACATGCTCCCGATTGTAAAATGGTTCTGGAGCTGACAGACTTTGCTTAAGGCAAATTCTTTTCATTAAAAAAGGATTTAACTAATTAGACCCAACTGTCGACTGACAGCTTAATTGATAAGGGAAGTGGGCCCAGTGACCTGGAGGTGAGATTATATTGTGACTTTAAATCTTTATAGTCTCTGATAAAACTTAGTCTTCCATTGGAATGTCAGAAAACTCACTCTGGCTTTTTTACAAGGCATAGTGCCTGAAAAGATTTGCAAAAAAAGCTGTAGTTTCCTAAAATTCTTTTTTCAAAGTAAAGGTCTGATCCGGCAAATTTATTCTAAGATAAGGCTCATTGAAGCTGATTCAGTGGAAGCTTTGCACATTTGTACTCTTGGGCTCACATACAGTCCGGTTGGGGCTGATGGGTAGTTTACTTGTAACTTCTTTATTTCTTTAATTAGTTAAAGTAAAACTTAATGCCTCTTCTTTTTAACTGTTGAAATAAGTAATCACTTGGTCCAATAAATACTAGTTCTGGAGCCACTCTTTCCTGATAATTTGCTTTTTAAAATGGAAATGAGCTTGGGAATGTGCTCAGTGGTTGATGGGAAGGAAATGGTGATACAGGGAGCCCGGCTGAGTCTGCACTGGGACCTGCAGACGATCTGGGCTCAGATGAAATGCCTTTTTCAAATACATCTGGTGATCCCAAGTGACAAAGAGGAAGACTTCGGTTATTCTTTCAGCTGTGTGGAAACCATATTTTATAGGGTAGAAAGATAATGAAAAGACAAGTAATTATGACATGGTCTGGAAAAATCAAACTGGAAAACTGTCTTGATGTCCACTCAAGTCCCCTAAAGTTGTGGGAAGAGGCTGTGGTGGGTGTAAGCCACTCATCTGTATTTAACACTTTCTGTTTTGTCCAGGTTATTCCTTAGATCTAGACATGAAGTTCCTTTATTTTCATGTGTCCAGATAACATCTAGGCACAGGAGAGGCTGGCTGGCAGTGTGAACATCGGGTTTTGTGTTAGGCAAGAGAGGTCAGACTAGTGTCGGATTGTGTGAAGGGATTAAGGGAAGGTACTGGGCAGAAAGGTCTCCATCACTTGTGCTGCTGTAAAAATCTGAGTATAGTTTAAACCTCGTTTTTGGCAGTCTTTCTAAGGAAAATCACTAGTATAAAGAAATATGTTTCCTGGTAAGCTGAGAGCAGCACATCACTCGTCAGATTCAAAGGAAGACATTTCAACTGTTATAAATGCGGTGATTTACACTTGCTAATAATAACTGTAACTGTAAGTTTTGGGGGGTGAGTCCTAAGGATTTATAATAAGTGTTGTTTTCATTGGCATACTAATGCCTGACTGTAAGAGCTGAGATGTTTCTGTTACAGTCCTTTCCTCTTGGATAGAATTAGATGCATGCATTGCATATATCAGTATAATCAACCCTGCTAAGATGTCAAAACATAGGAAGTCAATCCTATTGTAAAGTCTAAACCCATCTTATTTTCCTTTTCCTTCTCTCCACCCCCCCACCACCATGTGGTTCATCTAAAATAAATAACTGAAAATAACTGAATGAATATAATCCATTTCTCCAAAGGAAGAAGAATAATTGCCTCCAGACTTCTAACTTACCTGCCAAATTGCATCCTGATGTGAATTGCAATGGGCAAATTATAATCTTTTGAGACAAGGAAAGAAATGATGGAGTCTGTAAGTGACCCTTCCCTGGTAGGCACAGTCAAAATGAAACTAAACTTGGCAAGTGATTTGCACTCACATCAGGGAAGAGTTGGTCCCCAGGTCATCCTTGAAAGGCATTAACTTATGAGTGAGAGGAAAATAGCTTGCAATGCATGCTGATGGCCTGGGGTTGAACAGAAGGCAGTCTCAAGTGCTATCAGCATTATGCAGGCCACATGCTCTATATTCCACTACTTAAGAAAAAAACCTGAACCAAACAACCAGAACAAAGCAATGACAATAAAAAGCACAGAGGAGGAGGGAAGTCCAACCAGGGAGTCTCATGTTTGCATGGTTGGTCTCACAAAGGCTTTTTATAAACGATCGAGCTGGTAGGGATGGACACACTAGTAAGATCTGAGCATCTGTCTTCAAGAAGTTCAGTATTTCCAATAGTGCCCCAGCACAGGGATGTTCCTTTGTTCAGCCCTGCTCAGGCTGCAGTTTTTGTAAGCTGTTTCAGGCTGCTCTTGGTTATTTAAGAGTGCCATGATGCAGTTGTGTAGTAACAGCCCTTCTGTGGGCTATGTCTTGGTTTACTCTGTAATCCAGTACCTTGCGTAAAGCAATTTCAGGACATGTTTTTGTCATGTAACATAGGTATCAAACAGCTGTATGTGTTTTGAAATTGCAGCCAGTATGCAGTTACTTAGGCAAAGATGGAGAGATTTCCATAATGTGTTTCAGACTTGGTTGTGGCTTTTATCCTGGTTTTAATGTTGGAGTGACTTCTCTGGGACTCAGGGCACTGCGCTGCACAGGGACGGGGGCAGCTGGAGGTGTTAATTTGTAGGAGGCCCTTTATAAGGGGGTGAGAACAGTAATGCTGAATGACATGAGTGTAAAGGTTTATTCTCAACTCCAGAAAATACCAATGAAGAAACAAAACTTCGCTTTTAGATGGGAGAGTGTTTTGTGAAAATCGTTTCCACAAACCCTACTCAAAGCCCTGCTTTGTCTGCACCCCAGTAACTGGAACCATTGTCTAAAAAGCCTTATGCTATAAAATCTAAAAATAGATACAAACTCCTCAAACTACAGTGCACACTGTAGCATCAGCTGTGTGGGGGAAAAAAAAAAAAACAACCAACCTCAAAATGTTGTAATTCCTCTGTAGAAAGGATCCTGCTGTTAAGACAAAATGTCTCAATGGACATAGTAACCTGTAGTGCATGGTGGGGTTTGATTCCTTCAAGACACATGTGAAAACTAAAATGAAAGATTAACTTTCTTGTTTTAAACCATATATGTTCTTACTTCACTTATTTAGATGTATATGGATATGCACATTTACACATGTTATGGTTTTCTGGCCCTTTCAATCCTGTGATTAAGTCTGAATTTTTGTGAAATGTCCAAAGTGACTTCCTAACTTCTTGCAGAGAAGCCAAACAATCTTACAGCCTTTGTTGAAACTCAGACTCTGTGGTATTTTACCGAGTTACTTAATACTGTTATTACCTTTGCACATTGAGGTCCATTTAGGTGCATCCTCAGAATGTACATCCAAAGTACCTGCTGTCAAAAGGCATTAGCTCTAGCTCAGTTTGGATGGTGTAGGTAGGTTGACAGATTTCCCACTAGTTGAAGCTGAAAGTCAGAAGCCAAGGTAAGAGCTTTTTACCCAACCCGAGTTACCTAAAAACTGATCTTGAACTTTCTGTTGTGGTTGGTTGTGAGAATGGTGCTACCATTAGAGATGTTGCTGGATAGAGGAATTAAGACTGGAAAAAAGAAAAAAAAGAAGGGAGTGAATCCTTCCAGCCTGGGTTATGAATAGCAGGAGCCAGTACAAAAATGAGGAGACATAAGGCTGTGTCCCACTGTAAAATGGATCTGCCGATCTGGTGAAAAACACACCACCACCCCCACCACCCCCCCAGTATCCATGGCAGATTCTAGAATAGTTGTGATTGGTTTTTTTTAACCTCAGGAATATTAAATGTCATTTGGTAAACTTGCTCTAGAAGATGCTAGCAGTACTGTAAGCATTTTCTGAGGGAAATGTGAGCTGTAGAGGTTTATTAATAGGATGTAAAACAATTATTTGTTTGTGCGCTTTCCCCCCTCAGGAATCTTTTCCTTTATGTTTTCTAAATAATACAAGACATCCTTGGCAGCAGAATCCCCACAGTTGTTAATGTCAGATTGATATCAAATTTGGCAGTGATTGTTTTCTAATAATATGTATGTTTTTCCCTTGCTGCCCATGCAAGAATGACAGTTTGCTGAAACTCAATGCAAGATTTTAAAAAAAAGGTCATCACTTGCCATTTACATCCCTGAAAACAAATGATCTAGTTAGCACAGATCCTTTTTTTTATTGTTTGCCTGCCTTTTAGTTATCTAAGAAAAAGATTTCCAAGAAGCAGGTGAGAGGTGAGGCTGGAATTCCTCCTGCTTTTTTAGCTCCTGTTTAGATGCTATTCATGTTTGGGCTTGAATAGTAACTTTCCTACACTCCAACAGAAGAGCTGATGAAACTCATTTCAGTTTTGGTCTTATTTGTACAGTTTGTGGAGATGTTGTAATTTAATAAGCTTCACAACAGCCTCGTTAAGTGATTAGTATCTTCTCTGAGGTAAGAGTGGGAAATAGAGGCCCACAAATGGAAAGTGCCTGCTGCAAGGTCTCAGAAGCCGGCTTGCGCCAGGATGCGTTTTGCTGGCTCGGACGTCGTTCCTGGGCCTGCCCATTGCTTGCCCGCAGCTTCTCAGAGGGCGCAGACTGAGGAGAGCCAAATCCTCCTCCTCCGGGAAGACTTCGGCAAGGCCTGGAGCGGGGTCCGCGTTTCTGTTTTTTCTCATTTCCCACTACTACAGAGACTTGTGTGTCTGCTACTCTGACCCGAATCAGTGCAATATTAAAAGCCTTTCCGGCTGGCAGCTCTGGTTGCTGAGACACCGAGCTGTCCGAGGAGCCGAGGAGAAATGATTCTCTCTTGCATCTTCAGCCATGTGGCAATGAAAATGCAACAGCTGTCAGGATCCCAAACCAAACCATCAACTTGTCTCTGCACCAGCCTGTTCCCTAAACAAAGCTCTCTGATTACCAAATACTATCCATCTCCCCGAGGAGCCCTGGCTACGCCTCCAGCTGCCGTCTTCCTCCAGAAGTGAACATGAAAGATGGACCGAGTCTGATCGTGGGGCAGGATTAACAACCTGCAGAGAAGAAAGGGCAGCGTTTAAAGCTCCTCTCATCTGTTATGGCAACAAAACACAGCAGAAGAAGTAGCTGATTACCAAACAGAATGCAAGGTCTTTCAGGAAGGGATTAAGTAGCTGAATGCACTTTTTTGGACTGAAAGTGATACAGTGTTAAATGTAACCCTTTTAGACTATTTCTTCCTGGGGATTATTTTGGAAAAGCACTGTGACCCTGGATCAATAAGCATCCCTTGATGCTGAAAGTATTAACTAGGAAAGAGAACATTAAGTGAGCACAAGCTGCTGTGAGTTATTTTTTCCTTATCAGTCTTCATCTCAAAATTACTCGCAAGATTCTCTCGTCTTATTTATGTGATATTCTTAGCTGGAAGATTAGCTCTTGTTAAATTTCTGGAGTGATTTCAGTCATATTAATGAGAACATTAGGAAGCATGTACTTTGCTTTAATTTAGTTGACTATATTGGAATTTAGAAGACGGTATATTCTTTTCAAAAAAATAAAAATTATTCATTTAGTGGAAGTACATACATTTTGGTGAGAACATGGGATGTTCAGCAAAGAGGAGGCTTTACATGATAGCCCAACCCTGAATCCCAGCCTTTACGATGTCTGACTGCAAGCTGGTGTGGGAAAGGGCTGGCATCAGGTTACAGAAGAATCTCTGGAAGATTTAGTTTCATGAACATAGCACAGATGTAGAAAGTATATTTTTATTTCTGTGATTTTCTTTGCTGTGTTTTTTGTGTATCAAATAATACCAAATCATTACACTGATTTGGGTGAAATACCCCTCTCTGAATAGTTTTTACTTGAATAAGCTGCTCTGTTGTTGTTCCTCATAACCAAAACTGGAGTTCTGGAACAGATATCCAGGATTATTTTGGGGGTAGAAATATTAAAACCTTTCCCCACACTTTCCTTCAGACTATTTTTCTGTGAGAGCTGCTGAGATCTCATCCTTTTCTTGATAACACAAAGTTCCCACCACACTTCGGGAATATAGTAATTCCTAGAAGACACTATATTGAGCAAACCTGGAGCAGAATACAGTGGGTTTAGTGTTAAATCAGAAAGGCATCCCTGTTCTAGTTAAGTATTACATTATATGCAGACTTGAAGTGCTTGCATATACCTTCCTGTAGTTGCCTAGGGCTGGACATAGGCTTGGTGAAATGTTCATTGCATGCCTTTACGAACCTCAGCAGCTGTACTGCAGCAGAGCTGAGGCTTTTTTGGATGGGAGGAGAAGGAGTAGAGCTCTTTAGGTTGCCGTCAGTCCACATCAGCTTCTGTAGCCTATCCAATGTGAACTTAAAATTGGGATGAGAGAAGAATAGTGTTGGAAGCGATACCTCTTTCAAGCAATGTATTCTAACTCAGCAAACGTAGCTAACTCGGCCGTATCTGCCCTACTTGAATGAATTTACCAAGTAATACAAAGTGAAGAAATGAGCAGCTTCCTAGTGAAGCAGGAGGACATATTTCCTCTCTGCTGCGATACTTGACTCTGTGAGTGACCACTTAAACCTTGCAGGCAGCAGTGGAGAGTGCCTGAGACTGCATCTCTTTCTACCAGGGGACAATGCAGGTAGGGTTTCTGATATCCATTAGGATTGTAGTACACATTTGGAGTAGTGCTAAGCCGTGAACCAAGACCTGTCATGCTGCAGGATGTACAAACACAGCAGGGCAGATGTTTCCATTGCTGCCTTTGTGGAAAGGCACTGCGGGCTAGAAAAAAGTTAGAGGACCCACAAAAGACTTAAAGTAGAGGGAGACATACAGCTATCTCCAGTTCTAGAGTCTGATGGCAGAATACCTGTTTATATTGAATAAATAGAAGGGCTCCAGTTAAGAAGTTTTTGATCAGCCAAGATGTGATCACTCTGTGGAAAAAAGACATGTTGAAATGAAAGCATTACCTGGGATACTAATTTGTTATCTATATTGAGAAACATATTATGGTTATTACTGGGGAAAGTTGGGCATTTTCACTGAAATCTGGCTTGGTTAAAGCATGCTGTCACTTGTGCCAAATGACACCAACTTGATAGTAGTATTTCAGAGAGTGGTACTTTTCCTTTTGAATCAGTATTTAATCCATGCTCACTCACACATGCTGGGGGATCCTTTGGAGATGTAGAACCCATTGTGTGGATAGTCTAACATTCCAAACGATAAAAGACTGAGATGCGAAGTAGACCCTGTTCGCACACTGTGGTGGTATGTAAGTGGATGTTTCAAAAGTCATTTTTCAAAGGTGGCATGCCAGGAGCTTGGATAAGCATAAAGCTGAGCATTTATTGTCCTTTAGTATTCGCTGGTATCTTCTAAAGCTGATACCTGCTAGCTATAGTGGCTAGTTCAAAATCAGCTGTGGGTATGGTGCCTACCTCACTTCCCCCTGTAGTCTCAAGCACGTGGTGCTTTGGGAAAAATCTGCAGTGATTCACCCACAAAATGGTTGCACTTAACCGATGTCTGAAATACATTTGCAACATCTATTCACCATAGCATAGGTACATTATTTCTTTCTTTCATGAGTTTATGGTTACTTAAACAGCTTAAAGTTCGTTCAAAATATTATTTCATATGATTTTGAAAAGTGGCTTTTTACTGTGAAAACGTGTAAAACGCAGAGGATAATGTTACCTGCCAAGTGCATAGCCCTGGAAGGAATCAGCATCTCGCCTGCTTTACTGTTACATCTTCTGCATCATTAGTGGAGCTCAACAACAGACTTGTCTGCTGTTAGGGAGGCCCTTGCCACTATTAAGAAAAACTGAATTACCATGGACTCGTAATAAGATACAATATTACTGCCTTTCAAGATTTTATCAGGAGTTTCAGGATTTTTTATTTTTCTTTTTTTTTAAATCTTGGATCCTGAAGTAATGTCATTATGTGAAAGACACTCCCTTTCATGAGGCTAAAAATGAAATGCAAATAAAGAAAACCCTGAATATATGTGCCACGGTTTTTAAAGCAGTTTCGTAGGAGGGAGGCTTTGACTTGTGGTTTTGTATACTTGAGATTGGAAATACTACAAAGTTGCGTCAAGGTGTAAGAAGCAGTGAAGCATCTCACATGGGCATAGCTTTATTCCTTGTGCGTATTTGCCGTTAGTTAAGTGGAGTCCCTGTGTCCCAGGTAGGATCCTTTATATCCTACACGTCAGACTGCGTGTGTTTGCTGCTGTGGCCACAGCTGGTTTGCAGAGGCTGTTCCTTCTCCCGAAGCCTGGTCGCTCCTACAGCCCAGCAGGTCCTGGGCTGCCTCGCCGGTGTCACCCAGGGAATACCAGTCGTACTTTGGCCACTGCTTCCACCAGCACAGCTGCTCCTTTGAAGCTTTATCTAGCTTGTCCCAAACAGAGCCAACTGTAGAAGTAAAGGTGCGCTCGTGCCGATGTAACTGCATCCGCGCTGCGGGTCTGCCAGCGCGGCTCCGGCTTCTGACCCAGCCTCTGGCAGAGGCTGCGGCGGGGATCACGGCTCCGGCTGTCTCCTGTCCCCACTGCTGGAGGCTGCGCCCTCCCGCCTGGGGATCTAAATTAATACATCAGGTTTGAGCCAAAGCAACTGAGGACCTGGCATATGTTCCCTTCTGCTGTCACACCTTCTAACAGTACCTCTGTCAGAAAGGCGTGGAGTATATGGCTCAAGATAGTACAAGGTAGCTATCACGGCTAGAAGACACTCGATATCTCTGTCGTTAAAACATTTCCAGGCATCTTTGCATGCTATACTTTGTTGAGGTGTGTTTCAGTGCTTAGTCATGGAGAGCAAGGCGGGTGAATCTTTCTCCCTAAACACCAACGGGGAAGCAGACTGCAGTACATATTCTGTCCTTAGAGCAGGTCAGCAGTCCTCCTTCACGGGCTCTTTGCCTGGAAAGAGCAATCCATACAGTACGACAAGGGGATCGAAGTTTTATCGTTCTTCTTTGTCCTCCATGATTGAATACGAATTATCTATTACAGGCAGCTGTTCGGGGAAGAAAAAAAACCTGTTGAGATCAAGTAATTAAATTTTGTCAGGGACTGCACCAAGTTGTTAGTACATCCACTGAATAAATAAAGTGAAAGATTTTAATACTGCTACTGTGCAGAAAACCCTGTGTTTTTCCCCTTCTCAGACCAGTAGTAATACTACCAGAAACAACTTCACTGAAGCTACTATCATTAATACTAAACTTGTGCAACGCACATTGCATTAAATCTGGAGTGCTGGGAGCAGAGTAACCGCACAAATCATTCCCTTGAAGGTTTCAGTTTGCGCTGGCACCGAGTTGGTAAGTGCCGAGATAAAAGGCCTGCCTAGAGCACCCTGTATTAACCAAGCCATCCATGTGAAATGCATCCACTTATTTAAGTAAATCTAACAGCTACTTGTCTTTGAACAAGAGCTTTTTTTTTCTTTTGTGGTTTCTTTAGATAATTTCAAGCTCAAATATAACTGCTTCAATCCAAAGTCTGCTGGGCAAAGGTGGTTTCAAAATTGTGGTGAAAAACATTGGCTTGTAACTTTTAGAAAAACTTGTCTTTGCAGCGCTGTATGCATCTGATATGTGACAGTAGCAAAACAAATCCTGGAGAATGCTGCCCTGTCTTCATTAAAAGTCTGTTGAGCAGCGAGATGGCAAACTCGATAGTGACAGCACAATTATTTGGGTTATTCAAGATGAGAAAAAAACAATGCTGAGCACCAGAGAGAGTGAGCAAAACCAGCTGAGTAGACCGAGCAACAGCAGATGAGGTTATGCATTAACAACTGCAAGATCAGCGCTACTGGAAGAATGAACTATTATTCATAAACAGCCCTGGCCTCTAAATTAACTAGGATGATTCAGTGAAATGACCTGTGGGCAGCTCAATAGATATTTTTGTTCAGTGCACTGAAACAATTCAGAAAGATGTAAATAATTAAAGGCTGAATAAAATCTTAGAGACTGGAATAGAAAACATTGATGCTGTTTAAAGCAGTTGCTTGAGGCAGCCTTGGAAGGATGTGCTGTTTCCATTGCGCTCTATCCCCCAAACGACAGAGCTGAAGTAAGGATTTGTAGGTGGCCAGTGGAGATGCTTACACATAAGGAAAGGCCATGGTATGAGCAGAGGCTGGAGGGGCTGGGACTGGGTATGGAGGAAGTAGCGAGGGCATCAGAGTTATTAAGGTTAATGGTAGAAGCAACGGCTGAAGTAATCCATCTCCTCCTTACATGGTATGAGCCCAGGGCATGTGTGGCACAATCCCTTTGGGGCTGGTCAGGTTCTCACCAGACAATGTGTAATTGAGTCGGGGAGCCCACTGATGCAAAATAGCTGGGGAAGCGTGGTCGTGGACCTGAGAGCAGGTGAGGCTAGCTAGAAAACCACAGGGAAAAGGAGGGAGGTAGATATTTTAGCACTTACTTTTTTCTACACTGAGACATATCCAAAACCCACAGGAGCATTTTTGCTGTGCCAGTGCTGGGGATGTCCCGCCGGGTGGGAGATCCAGTCCAAGCGCAGGTCTGAGAAGGGGCTTGAGGCAGCATTGGGCTTCGCTTTCCCTTCCCTTCACCCATACGCTGTTGTTCAGACGTATGTCCTAATGTGCCCCGCTGAGATCTGCGGTGCAAACACTGCTATAAGAGCGTGTGGAAGTAAAATTAGACCCTTGTGAACAGTTGATTTTTATCTTCCCACCAGTGGCTCTGTGTCCTGGTCTTGATTTTGCTGTGCTCTGTCTCTGTGGAACAACATAATCACCCTATTTCCAAGTGCTTTGGTTTTTTTCTCAGTATTTTTTGTGCAACAAAGATAAACTTTCACTCGGTACTTTGCAGAATCATTTAATGTTGTTTGTTTTTAATCTGTTGTGTGATTAAAATAGATTAATGTTGTAGTAACATAAAAACCCTCGGGGGGGGTTGTTCTCTTTGTAAATATTCTCTAGGATCTCTTCTGTCTTCTAAACTGTGTGTAGGGAGAATATTTAATGGGACCTGGGGAGAAAGGAGCCACATTTTAAACTTAATATAAGAATTTAATTTTTAATAGGTTTCATTTGGGGGTAGAGTATTCATACTGGAGTGGAAATTAAAGTGTCTAAATGCTTTTTATGTAAGCTGTTGGAAAGTCTATAAAGCAATGTGCGGGTAAAAACCTTTCTTTCCTTTTTTATCTGATCTTAAAAATATGAAATTATAGAAGTTATTGATCGATGTCATTCACTGATACTTAACCTGGTTTTGCAAACTTTCACCTGTGAGTTGTCTTTAGTTGATACAGAGGGGTTTACTCCAACAGGTCTCATTGTCCCCACACGGATCTCGGGAGCACTGTGCAGTGTGGGAAGTTACTACAGGAATTAAGTCACTTACAGTATGTTGCTGGCCGTATGGACAAGTGAGGAGTAGTTAACAGAGCTGCATGTGCCACAGTGGGTTTTATTCACGTTCAGGTAAAATGCCTGTGGTCTCTTGAAATTTGTGGATGAGAAGGGTGGAAAGAAGCATTAGTTGCTTCATAAATGTACTCTGGTCTTTACCCGGGAGTAAAGGCTCTGTGTTTTTCTTTCAACTTCAGGAGATCTTTACTTCGTGTTACAGTCTAATAACAGGCTTTAATCAGATCAGCCTGATGAGGAGGTGGGAAGCTCAGCTGTAGGTAGCTCCCGTTGTGCTTCGTGCACTGCTAGTACAGAGACTCTTCCGTGTCACGCCTTGCAAGGGAGACTTCAGCTCTCAAACCATCAAAATAGAGATCGCCTGCATATTTCATTGCCATTTCCACCCATGGAAGAGTGTCATGGCTTGAAGTGCTCCAACTCTCCTTGTGCAACATGCCGTTTGCAGAACTGGCTCCCGATGGCCACAGGCCATGCTGGGCTGCCATCAAAGGGAGCTTGACATGGCAAGTGTAGACAAGCCAGCTGAATTAGTGGTTAGGCTTCTGTGTCTAAATTGCAAGTTTATTTGATTTCTTTGCAGCTGATAACTTGCACGAGTTTATAACTAGTCACTGCCTCTATTTGATGTACGTAAAGCGGGGGATGCCGAGACGCTCATGGTAAGAACTACCTTTGCAGTTAATGACCCCGTCTAGCAGCTACAGCGATAAACAGCAGCGATCCCTGCTGCATAGACATTTCCAGGCCTGTGAGATTAGTTTAATACCTCAACTTTATCTTGGCATTGTGGACTGCTTTCTGTCTTCATGTGGAGGCATCAGAACGTCCTCAGGCTCTTTTGTAAGATTAAGAGCTTCCCTTGGCATCCTGACAAGGAGGAAATTTAAGGAACAAGAGTATTTAACTTAAAGCTAATCTGGTCTTTGTGAAAGCAGGAGGATTAGACCATTAAGTTCTACATGCCTGGCAGGTTTATGCCACTGATGGCACTGATGAACGAAACACTGCGGAGAGGTGAGCTGGAAATTGATGGTGTGTTGGAACTGGAAAGAAGGAACAAGAGCATTTGCGAAGCGGGTTCTGTGGGCCTTTGCCAGGCAGTGAGAGATTTTGAGTCCATGCATGAGCTGTGACGTGGCTATAGGTCTGTTCTACGTGACTGCATTTCATTAAGGAAGAACAGAGGACGTGGACAAAGTTGTGCATGGAAAAGGAAGGGGCAAGTCTCTATCCCTGCTTCATCTGGGCTCATTGGAGTCGCGTGTGAACCCCCAACCCTGAGCAACGCCAGTGTATTCCTCCTTCACAGCATCTCCTGTATGTATTTCCTGAGCCACAGAGTTTTGTGTCTCCTAAAACCACCTGTATATCTCTCAAGTTGATTTGTATCTAGAATTCAGTTTTAAGCCTTACTTGAAGAATAGCAACTTGGAGAAAATGCTCCATGCATTCAGTATGGCACTGCTTCATTCCTCCTGAGGACAAGGTGTTAAACATTTTCTACAGTTTCCAGTAAAACTGGTGGCTGTTGGTAAATGTTAAACTGCCTTCCCCCCCACCACTAGTCAGAAACAAACTGTAAGTAAGCTTGAAGTGAATGCTGGAGAGCTTCCAACGCAAAAGGCAGACTTAGCACCTCGTGGGAGCAAGAGGGGTTTGGATCCCTCCAGAAGTGGAGTGTGGGAAGTGAGTGTGGGTCCCTACCTGCAGCCAGAATAATTTGCATGTGCCGCTCTCCCTCCTTCCCTCTGAATAAATAAATGACAGTCCTACTCTAGTAATAATTAAAATAAATCCTTCTCACTTGCACCAGAACAGGGCAAATGACTGCATTTGTGAACATATATTCCTATACGAAAGTCTGCGCGTACATGCACACAGATCATACTGGAGTTCTTCATAGTTTCTTTCTAAATGTTAATGGGTCCACTTGATTTTCTATGTTGTACTGGAGATTGTTACAATTTCAGCCTTCTGCATATTATATAAGGATTATATATGATTATAAAGTATTTGTGGTTGTCAGGGCCTAATGGAAAACTAAACAAATGAGCTCAGGCATGATTATAAAATGCTCATGGCTGTCAGCCTCACTTAAAAGTGAAAAAACCCAGCTAGGTACTTTCAAATATCCAAATGCTGAACAAGGAGTAGTGCAAGGAAATAAATTATTATATATTACATTTACTTACTCAGATGCATTAGTCGAACCACAACGAAGAGTGTTGGCATTCTGCCAGGCTTCAATTTGACCTTTTTTTAATCCTTATCATTATTGTCATGCAATGAATACAGAGAGGCCTTAAGCAAGAGCTCATTCTTGTTTTACAACAGCCCCTGCCCTGAAAAGCTCATCATCTAAATACTTGGAAGAAGAGACAGGGACAAGCGCTGACCTAACTGCATCTTGAGGGAGCTGGAGCAGAACTTTAATCTTCTAGTCTAGTGCACTGTCCCTGAATCGTGGAGATTTTCCATAGTTCAGATAATTTTCTCTATATATTTGGAGATGTTGCAAGATCCGTTTGCCCAATACATCCTTAAGGGTTATTGCTAAAAGCTTCTCGTAGCCTTGTAAGAAAGAAGCATGTGCTTCAGCATATCTGCTACCTATTAAAGCTGGTAAAATAATAGTTTTCCTATATCATAACAAATCACATCTCTGCTAAAATAGCTGCAAACATTCTCTAAGACTTAATGAGCTCTTGCTGTTTTGCAGTGGTCCAAACAACTTGTTATTGTGACTGCTACGTAGTGCAGAATTATATTATCAAAACTCTCATAAAAAGACAAGATGGGGTGTCAGAGAAACTCATCCCACTCTGCAGGGAAGTGTGTGTGTTTCTGGGCTGTGTGGCACAGAAATGTACTTTTATTTCATGGTCATGCAGTTTATAGGTGTGTAATCTCTTGTAATTCTGATGTGATTAAACAGAGGTAGTAGCAGAAGGCATTTTTGTTTCTTCCTAAAGTCCCTGTAAACTGAAGCACAGTAAGAGAGGACAAAAGAGAGAGAAGGAAACGATTCATAGTTCTCTAATGCTTTGCATAAAGCCGCCTTGGATCCCAAAGTGAAGCAAGATAGGGAATTTGGGGAGTTAAAGTCCACTTTGACTTTCAAGAGCTTCTCTCGATCAAGCTTCCTCACCCCATCATAAAAAATGTCAGTGTGAAATATCTGAACTAGAGCAAATTGAACAATTTGGCAATCCTAATGCTTTCATCTGAAGTCTCATGCCTGCAAGGATGTGAAAAAGTCAATAACATGAATTGGAAGGTATTGATTATTTCGCTGGGCTGCTGTTGAAACATCATATGGGCTTGATTTGATCTCCCAACACCCAGTAAACGTTTGTTTTCACTTTCACCTCCCTTTGTGAAAAGAATTAAAAATAGTATAAAGCTGAAAGTGGGGGGGTGTTTTCCTAATTTTAAAGTATTTTCTTAAACTTAAATAAATGTTATTTGTAAAGGTTCCCCTCACTCCAAGATGGATATTTTGTGCCACAGATGGGCCTATTCTTAATTTACTTTGTAAGGCACTGAACCTTCTGTTCGACACTGCCATCTGCAGCCCTGTGGATTTTAGGACATTTGGATAAGTCCTCTCTCCCATCAGCCAGCTTGTGGGGCTGGGCCTCTGCTCCTTGGAAACAAAACCCGTTATGGAAATGTCCTTTTTTCCTGCTGCCTTTCTGCCAGGACCTATCTTGCCACCTTGCTAAATTATAGGAAGAGATTTAAATGAAAGCCTCAACTGGGAGGAAGCTTGGGGTCAAAGTCTGTGATGTGGAAGATTTAAAGGCTGTAATGCTGCAACAAGGTCAGCTGTGTTGACTCCTGAAACCAAATGAGCACCTTGTTACCCAAATTGCAAGTGTGAAGCTGCCTTCACTTTGTACTGCTAAGCATTTACACTGTTCTACCTGAGACAGATAGCAAAAGAGAGAAAAAAAGAAAAGGGATTATCGTGGCTATTTGTAGAACTGATTTGACTGTGAGATTATCCACAAGAGTAAAAATATTTACATCCCAGTTGGTTAAAAATCTGTCCAGAATGTCTATTTGTTTAGTTAGCATTAATTACCTAAACCAGCTCCTTCTGGTAAAAGACTATTCAGTGTTTGGTTAATTTCCAAGATTCAAACATTTTGCTTTAAATTACTAGAATTTGGACGGAAACATACACATGCTAGTTTGCTAATGCAGTGTTAGGAAAATAGGCACGCTGCACCGTGAGCAGAAGTCGGGGGGTTGGCATGGTCCCACCGGCGCATGGTGGTGTGAAGCGATGGGACCCAAACGGCCACAGCCCTCAGCTGAGCCCTGCAAGAGGAGTCAGGCTGCCAGCGGGAACAGTGGGAGAACAGGAGCCAAACCCCTTCGCCCCCAACTCTGCAAAACTCCCGAGCACATCTGACCCTGATCCATGGTTAAGTGAGCTTTAGCATGTGCTGGAAGTTAAGCGCATGCTGTAACGCTGCCCTAAGAAGGGTGTTTTCCTTGATGAACGGCCTTTGAGAGGAGGAACAGAGAGGGGAAGATAACATGTGAGTTATTCAGCTGTTGAGATAAAAACAGAAGTTGAGCAAGAAGAACTCCTTTCTCAAGGGTTCACCTGTGCTAATGGAAGATGTTCAGATACTGCATCCCAGGCCAGCTCTGCAGCGCACCAAGCCAAGGGAGGCTTAGGTGAACGGGATTTTTCTGCCTTGTACCTCCAAGCCAGTTCCTCAGATAGTGTGGAAATTCCTAGCTTGCAGTTTTGCAGGGTTCAGGCTGCCAGCTGTCTGAAGGCAAGTTGCTGATTCCTTGCCGGAAAGGTTTGGAGCACGGGCTGTTGCTGGCACTTGGCAGAGCTGTTGAAGTAACAGGCGCAGTGTGCAGTCCTGACTTGGGGGAGGGCTGCTACCACCACCCCCAGTTGTAGGACACCGGGGATGACCCAGACCCAGGAAAGCCTGGCTGTAGCACCAGCAAGCAGGGAAGTCGATGACACCTTTGATGAGATGACATAAAGATCCCTGAGCAGGTACGCCCTGAGCACACCAGTACCTGGGCACACCGCCGCTGCTGTGCCAGCTGGTGCACCGGAGCCCAGGTGTCTCTGTTGTGTTCCTCCAGAAATCAAATAATCAGCTGCTGGTTAATCAAGAATTGACTCTCTTCACATCCAGTTAAATATGTGCGTAACTTGAGGGAGGCCAAGAGCCTTAATACTGAGGCTGTTGCTAGTTTAGGGAAGCGCAGCAGGTGCTGCTGCACAGGACTGAAGGATGGGGGAGTTTTGAAAGCGTTTCTTTCAGCAGCAATGTCATTTAAAGCAAGCTTTGCTGGTTCAGGCTTGTGGTGGTTTTAAAAAGAAAAGAAATGAAGAGAGAAGAAGTTACTTTTAATTCAGATTACTTTTCCAGACCAGCTTATAAAATGGCTGGCGGGGGCAGGGGGGTAGCACAGGGTGGGAAGGCATAGCCAGGGGTGGATGCATGGACCTGTGTGCCCACTGGAGACAGTGCGGTGAGACTGGATCCTCCTCTTGATCTGCCAGGAGTGCAAGTGTGACATGCTCTGTGCTTGCAGGATCTTGAGTTTGCTTTGCGGTGAGCAGCAGAGGTGGAAGGACTCGTATGGGAGCAAAGCAAAGCATGGCCTCTGTTCCGACAGGTGCCTCGAGCACTTGTTTCCCCTTGTCCCTATCCAGAGCCCTACTTGTTCAACATTTGTTTTAAATTTTGGTCTCAAAAAGGTTTGATAAAGTTAATTTGAAATATTCTGGTGAACCTGTAATGTGGAAATAGGGAGATGGCTTCTCATTTCCCTGCCAAACGCATTTAAAAAATAACAAAAGGAGATTGTAAGTTGAGTTGTAGACCTGCCTGACACAAGATAATGTTAAGGTGAAGAGCTTAGGAGGATTCAGAGGATTATTAGATGTTTATAGAAATAATAAAAATATTATCACAATTCTACCAGGTGGGATATCGGTTTGCCAGAGGGAGCGACCCTCAAGGTTCATTATATTAACCGGCCTCTGGCTGCGAGGGCTTGGAAGAGCTTTCCTTGTGCGCAGGTTATGACTGTGTTGCATTCACATCATCCCGCTGCATCTGCAACTGGTGTGAGTCAGAAAGCAAATATTGTATTAAATGGACCATTGATGTTATGCATCACATGTGACCTCTATACCCATCCCTGGAATAGCTGTCTCTTCTGTTTTCTGATCTAATGTGTGATGTATTTTGCTGAATTGACACTCACACGGGTGCCTCCTGGAGAGAGAAGATAAATGGGAAACTGTGTTTGTTTATTTGGAGGAAACACTCATGATTAATGGTACAAACTGTTTATACGTATAAAGAGTCCTTGCTCTTACGCCTGGGAAACCAGCTGCTGACAATGTGGGGCTGTCCTGGCTAAGCACCGTGATTCCTTCCCTCTATTTATAGTGTCGTGGAGAACTGGAACCCGTGTAGAAATCGGCTCGCCGTGCAGTCAGCAGCACGGCTCTGTGCCACACATACTGTATATCCCAAATGACAGCTGAGCAAACTTATGAAATAACAATTGAGGATGATTATATTGGTTCTGAGGATTAGCACAGCAGGTAGCCGTGTTGGCACAGGGCAGGGTTTGGGCCAAAGGATAAGTACACATTCTTTCTATTATTGCAGCTAATAGGAATCTGCCAGACTTTGAAGCATAGAAAAGGCTCACTGGCCACCTGTGAGCTAATCACATGGATTTGCCTCATTCTGTATTTCAGCTCACTTGGAGCCTGTAATCTAATTTTCAAACAGAGATGAGAAGAGTGAACAATTCATTTTCTACTTTACATGGCTGTGCTGGTAAACTTTTAATCCTTTTAGAATTACAGTTCCTTGCAACATGGAGGCAACACCACAAAGTCCTGTGTGTAAGGCTCGAGTCTTTGAATGCACCAGTTGCTGGATAATAATTAGCCTCAGCAAGGCACAGCATGAATCAAAATAAAAGTGAGGAGCACAGGACATTTTTCAAATGGTATTTTGAAGCATGCATAGGCTAACGATTTCGGTTTGTATAGAAAATCCCTGCGTTTTGGACTGCAAAAGTACCCTGCAGCAGTCAGAGTTGTCTTCAGCTTCAGACTTTGTACCCCGATGTTGGTGTCTTTTCTGCATGTAGGACACTATTGTGTCAGTCTTGTATTCTACCAGCTAATTAACCATATCATAGTTCCAGTGGAATTATGTGTGTGGCAGATTTGGCTTTAATCTGGTCTTCATTGCGCACCATTTATTGTGGGACTGAGGGTATTTATTTAGATTTTTGAGTGAGGTGCTGAGCTGACGTTAAGCTGAGGGTGCTTATGTCTGCTAAAAGCCAGTGTTCATGCTGGTGTGTTTTAGGATGTGTTCGTGTGTGGCTGCTTCTCAAACAGGTTCTCTATCATAAAGCAAACACCATTGATGTGCTGTTCTGCTGTTTTCATTAAGGACAGGTCCATCAGTGAGCATACAGTAAAGGTGAGCACTGCTGCTTCTGATGTGCGAAGGCCCTTTCACACCAATTCAGTGTCTTTTTAGTGATCTGTATGGACAGTGCAGAGATAATCTAAATCTCTGGGAAGAAACACTTCAGTTAGAGCTTCCTTGAAGACAACATGTACCTCAGTAGTGAACAGGTAGTTCACAAGTGCTTCACTCTGACTTTGTACCTTAGCTTGGATTTTGCTTTCAAGTTGGTAGTAAAAAAAGGTAGCATCCCAAATTTCATTTTCTACAAACTACCATGGCTAGTGTTCTCCGAAATTTTAGTTAATCTTCTAGCAAAAAGATACAGCGGTACAAGTGATATCCCTGCGATGACGAGCACTGCAAGACCTTTGTTCCATGTTGTAAGCTGGTCATCCACAGGGGTTAAGGAAAAGACTTTCCTGATCACAGAGATGCCCAACTGGCTTGACATGTTGCAACATGTTATTGCTCCAGGTCTGTTGGAGGGCAGGCACCATGCTCGATAAGTCAGTAATCCTATCAAAAATCCTGTTTCACAGAGTCTTTCTGTATGTATTTATAAGGAAGAAAACCCCTCATGTCATAGGTAAATGTGTTGAGAGTAGTTCAGCTCCTTTGAGTAAAACATGCGACATTGTATGAAGCAATTAGGATATAACTCACCCTTTGCTGTACCAAAATTTACTCTACCAGGAACCACCAACTGTCCTGACGTCTGTGAAACCAGAGCTGGTCGGCAGCACAGCCTTTCTGACTGCGATTAACATTGATACAGATTGACAGGCACAAATCAGCATCTCTCTGAGACCTGCCAGGCTCCCATCATCTCCCCATCTCCGTGTCTGGAAATTAATTTGACTTAGGCAAATAGTCAGATTTCATTTCATTTTTTTTTGTAGGTTTGGTGACTAGGGAGGGCTGCAGTCTGACTGGTGTCCGTTTAGTTCAAGTAATTGGAACAAACTAGTCAATGTTGAATAGATGTAAAGAGCAGGCTGGGAGAGCCATGGTCACAAAAACAAGATGGCAAAGCAAACGTTTCAGAGTAATTATGTAGGGCCTCTTACTGAGGTAGAGAAGGCATCAGGAGATCTTTGGACCAGAAAAGGCCCACATTACCTTCATTGAATTCTACAGGAGATAGTGATGTTCCCTTATGAATGGCTGTAATAAGAAGCTAGAGACTTTTCAATTTTTGAATTATCATACAGGCTTTAATAGAATATGACACTCCTGTTTATAAAATGCTACAGAATGATGTAAGAACAAGACTGGTACATGCTGAAGAGTCATTGACATGATCGTGCCTTTTTCTCAATATCATATTCTTTTCTATTTTAATTTCTAGAAAGTCTTTTAAGTCCTCTACCACTGTCCCACACAGGAGGAATTTGGTATCCAGAGTCATGTTTACATACAAAGAAAAGCTTTTAGTAACTATGGTGTCAAAGCAATGAAACAAAAACGGAGTGGTAGATCTTCAGTTATGGTACAGCTGTATATTTAAACCTATTCAGTAATTTTGCCCCTATTTTTCCCCCTTTAAAAATTAAACAAATTCATGGGATCTGTTTTAGCCCAATAAAAGAAACACAGACAATTTAAAAAGAGGTGGGCATTACTAGACATATATAATTGACACATTTAATGAGACCCTTTGTTGACCAGCAACATTGAAATCTTGTTTCTACATTTATCAATATGACCCAGACCAGAAGAATTCTTCCTAAACAATACTATGTTAGAGCAGACAGTTGGATAATGTCCATCTTTTTCTCTGCAGCATTGGAAACACGAGCAAAATAGTGCCATGTGTGAGAATACTGTAAAGCAACACTGATCAGGAGTAGTGATGTGTAAGCTCAGAAAAGTTTTGCTGTAGACACTAATGAGCTAAAATAGTTGTAATTAAAAGTGCGTATCGTCATGGTCATGCTGAGTTTCATCTTAGTGTTAGCAAGAGAGGCACGGGAGTTCTTAAGCTCTCTGCTTATATGGACATCATGCCTTTAAAAACAGAATAGAAAATTGTTGGCTCTAAAGAACAAATTCACAAAGGAACCAGTGGTATGTGTCTGGTGAGTTATGGGTATGACACCTCTCAGTGGGAATAAATGTGTTCTTTTTCTGTATAAACATATCACACAGATCTTTTTTGTCCTTCATATATTAAACTGAGTTGTCATGCTAAATTCGATCAGTGCTCATAAGGTGATACTTTTCAAGCTGCTTTTGAAAGCCGGTTTTGTTCAAGCTCATTCAAGTAATCCTGTCACATACGAGCGGGATGAGCAGATGTCATGAGCATTAGAGGGCATATTGCAGCTACCTGGCCAAGGCAAATCAATAGTAAGGAAGGGGGGGTGATGGATAAACCCAGTATATTTTTCTTCCCTCACCCTGTGATGGGGTTAACCTTGTGCTGAGGTTGTCCAGTCCCTATTGATAATTGGAAAAAATTATCAAGCCTTGCTGTGTTTTCTTTCTTTAATTGATTAGTATCTTGTACTGCCACCTCCTTTACTCTTGGCAGGTTTGAAACGCTCTCACCATGCTTCTGTTCTGCCCACTGGGTGGGTCACAGGGTATTTGTGTAATAGCCAAAAGGGTAAAGGGGAAGGCTCTTTTCTGAAGCCAAACCAGTGACGTTGGACTGGACAGACCTTTGCAAGCGCCGACTCCTCTCTCAGAGGTGGAGGGCTTCGGTGTTGCATCTTGGCCTAAGTCTCTAGGTGTTTCGTCTCTGCTCACAGCAGTTTTCGCTCCACTCACTCCCTTTGCATGTATGCTGGAGCTGAGCTTGTTGGGTTGTGTGGCCTGGGAACATGTTTGGGGATAAGGACCAGCAGCCCATCCTGTTTTCCCAGCACAAGCAAAGCAGACACACACACCACCAGCTTGCCTTTTATAAACAGAGTGACTAAACATGTGCTTGAAGAGCGCTTGGAAGGTTGCGGTAGGAAATTCAGTCAAGGAAGATTTTGAGAGAGGAATGTTGTCTCACTGAGCTGGTTTAATGCCTTTTAGGTGTCAAAGTAGCAAACATTCAAATTACGATAATTTATCCAGGCTTGCAAAAGGCCTTTGAGAAGATCCTGAAGAAAAGGCTACTGTGGAAGCTCAGTTGTTACAAACCAAGAAGCAAAGGACTGTTACCAGCAAAATGTAGCTGAGGAAAGGAAAGCAGAGAGTTGGGTTATTTTCATCATGATCTGTTTGCAACATGGCATTAGATTAAGGGCAGCTGAAGTCTGAGTCCTCTGCCCTGAGTTGGTCAATGTGAAAGACAGGAGAGCAAAGAGCAGCAGTTACACATGATCGAAGGGTAACTGCGCTAGCTGAAGCTGGAGAGAGATGTTAGAAACCATAGAGAAACGTCATCAGGCTGAGAGAAGAAGGACTGAGAGTCAGTTTAGACAAACTCAGAGCAGAAAACAAAACATGCAGGTGCCTATAGACCTCACAGGGCTCTGAAGTAGCTGGGGCAAGTCAAGGCAAGAAGGTGGCTGTTACTAGCGATGGTTTAATGCAGACCTTCACTCACGTCTGCAGCTGCAGGCTAGGAACAGCTACCCACAATGTGAGTGAGGAATCGGGTAGTGAATAATATGGTAAGGATGAAAATGCTTTTGTATAAATGAGTGGTCCGGCTGCTGAGGGCTCTGCAGTGTGGGTCAGCTGCTTCCTAAAGAAGGTGTTGCAGAAGCATAAGAGGTGCAACCGGGTAGCAGAAAAAATAACAAGGAGTGATCAGGCATGTGGAAAAAGTCTCATAGGAAGAAAGACTGGGAAGATAGGAGTTGAACATCTTATAAAGGAGGTAGAAAGGGAAGAAACCTAATTTTGTAAAGGAATTGGTGATATTGATGGTTTGTAAAGTCTTTTTCTCACAGACTCACAAGAACCAAGTGGAATTAAAAGGTGAGAAATGAAAACCTTGTGGAAGGAACATTTTCATATGACATGCTAAGAAATTTACTGCTGTGGGCAAGAACTTGTAAATGCTCAGAAAGGACTTGAGATTTATGTACATAACAAGCCCATGGTTGTTATCACAGTTCTAGAAAACCTTGGAAGAAAATCTCAGGCTTTTGGGCATAAGCCAATCATTGACCAGAGATCAGCATGAGGTCTCATGGCTTGGACAGGTTGTTTTATGTACGCTGGCTGCAAAGTTTTTATAGTTGTTTTGGAAAAATCTTGTGCTGGCTGCAGTCAGTGTTCGGAAGCATGGACCTCCAGCCTGGTTTAATAAGGCGTTGTCTATGTTTCTTTGAAACTAGGTGTGCTTTACAAATACGGTGACTACAAGACCTGGATTTCTTTAATTAAAATGCAAAATTGAAACAGGAAGCTACAGCTCTTTGTGCTCAAACCTGTTATTATTCAAGAATATCCCCCAATGACTTTGTCAGCGTTACTTCCCCCGTGGGAAGTTTGCCAGCCCGTTTGAGAAAAGACCACTTCAATAAGCACTCTGGTGCTGGTAGCTGGCTATTGAACACTTCAGAGTTGCATAGTTAATGATGTAATTTATTGCTTCCAAACTGGAAAGGTTACGAAGCCAAGAGATTTTCCCTATTGGAAATAAACCTTTGGCTGTGCGTGTGTGTGTATGTGTGCGCGTTGAAGCAGGATTGAGCTATCATGGTGTTGCTTTCTCCTACGGTCTGTTAGGATGTTACAATTGCATGCATCTATTTCCTATTAAGTAAAATGCGATGATTTCTGAGAGAGAGCGGTGTTTGGATGTTCTGTATTTCACTTTCCTCTAGAAAGCTATATCCCATTCCTTTTTACTAAGTAAAGAGGTACTTTAAAAAAAAAAAAATCAAACATCAAGTGCTTTCAATATTATACTCACGGTGTACAGGATATAGGAGTTACATTTATGGCGTATGTTCTGTTTAACAGCTGGATGAAATAAATTGTTTCATGTGAAATATTGGAGGACTCTGCATTCTCAAATCAAGGCCAGAAGCAGCTCAATGACTGAAGAATTGTCAACATCTTGTGCAATTCCACTAAGTGCTTCTTTTCATTGATCTGCAGCTTTATTGTTGACAATTAAATCCATTTCAACGCAGAAGATAAACATTTTTAACAGGAGGTAGCAAAATCTTTTGTCCTGAATGATTTTCTTCTCTGTTTTATAATTAAGTACAAAGTGTGTCACAAGTCTTGCTATTCAGTTGTACTAAATACCTGCTTACTGTGGAATAATTGGTATCAGCAGATGACAGAGCTGCTAGTAACCATGCTTTTGAACGCATGTTTTTAATTTGCATAATCAAATACTTTGTTAGTGTCCTTGGAAATTAGGATGAAAGATGACTGTGTGCTAAAAATGAAAAATTGTTTTTAGCAAATTACGTGTATCCAGTACAACAGATGAATTGCTCTGGGGCCTTTATGATACATGTTGGCTGGTGTACTCAACAACCTCCTCCATCCTTTGCAGTAATAGTTTCTGTCATCTGCCTTTATTTATCCAAATGTTTCATTGACCAATGTCTAATCAATATGAAATGTACAATCAGGTCTTAAATCTGATTAATTATTTCAAGCCTTGTAAAATGCTTTTTGAAGTATACCTCCGAGGGCCGGTGGTCAGCAGCGTATACGTTTTCTGCATTCCGTTGACTTCAGAGAAGTTCTGACGGTTTGTATTGGTTGTGACAGTTTGCACCAACTGCCCACTTATCCATGTTAAAACTGAAGAAAATAGTTTTTATATTTTTTGAAAAATCTAATTTTTTATCTTGCATTAAAAAGTTGGCAGAAAATTTTAGTTAGGCAGAGGTAATATTGTCAAGAGAAGAGTTTAACTTATCGAAGTAGTAAAAGAAAATGAATGCTATTTTTAAGTTAAACAATGCTATAAAATATTTCCTTGGTAGGCTGAATGCTCAATCCCAAAGATAATGCTGCAAAACACTGAAAACTCCTATAATTTTCCTACTTGTGCAATAAGGACATTGAGATTAATCCAAGAGAATGGAAAATTCAGTGTTGATTCTGAATTGCTCTCATAAGACGCCTGAATACTCGCAGGCCAGACGCAGAGAGGCTGAATCCTAATGTGGACAGAAGGAGGAGTGACAGGATATGATACAGTCTGATTTCTGAATGAAACTGAGTTGTTCCAGACCTGGACATGGAAAAGTTGGATGATTTTGTCTTTAGAAAACAGGTTTGGCCACTGTAAGTTGACAGCATCATGCAGGACGTTGTCTAAGGAGATTTCATTCCCCAAGTACCATCAGGTCAGGTCAGAGCTGCCCAGTTCATATGTCCTTGGCTGCCACTCGGGACCTGGCCAGGTTGGTAGTGCCCCAGTTCTCGTGATGAAATGCCCTGTGCTGGCACTTAGCATCCTCTGTGGTCTTTGGTGCAACCAAACACGGTGAACCTATCTGCAAACAACACTTGACCAGGCAAAATTAGAGCGTTCATTATTGGTGAATCTCTGGGAATTTCAAATTTGGCGAATTTCAACAGGGCCGTTTTGTCAGCAGAAGAACAGTTGGGCTTCGTCTTGTGGCTGTGATGTTCTCAACTGGCCATCTCTGGCCATCCTCTAGCTCTTTTGGATCACCCAAATGGTACAAAGGAGCCAGAACAGAGAGTTTAGGTCAAATTTTACTGGTTTGCACATTAGGAAGAGAGGCAACGGCATTTCAGCAGAACGCTGCATATAACCTGTGTTCATTATAAAAATCCATGTCTTTTAATGGAAGTGTTTGCATGCACTGTGTATTTCTCTGTTAACAATGTGTATACATATAACAGATATGGGTATAAATATAAATGCATATGTATTACACGTAACATACATGTATACAGACACATGGGAGTGCATGTGTATATGTGTATGTTCATAGAATGTGTATAAAATATAATGTAAACTCACAGCTGCAGAGTCTCTCTAGTTCACATGCAGTCATTTGGTTTACTTTCAGGTCTTCCCAGTGTGGCCTTGTCTGCTCCTCTGGTGTTATTGAGCCAACCAAGTAATAATCACGTAGACACAGCAAACTGCTAACAGCACTTGTGTTACTTGGAGGGGACTGAGAGTCCTGCATCTTGAGAGATCCCCAGATTGTGTATGTTAAGTGAAAAATAGAGGAATTTGAGATTTAAGACACATCAAAGGGCAAAGACAGGAAAGGAAGATAATGGAAATTGCATGTCCTGTCTGTGTGGGACAAGCTTAGCCAATATTTCTCCTCAGTCCTCAGAGAGCATCGAATTATGGCTTTATTCCTTTTTCAGTAAAAAGACTGACTGCTGCTGGATGCAATATCAACCCAGTGGAAAAAGGGAAGCCTGTGTCAGCACAGAAGTTACATCACAGTTACTGCTCTTCTGAATACCGATGCAGTTAATTTCACTTTATCCAAAATAGAGTATGGACACTGCCATCAAATAAAGTTAGCTTGCTTGCTTCTTTAGCTATTGGATGGAGATGAATTCCTATGATGTATAAACAAACTCAGAAAGTTGTGTAGTTGGCTTGTCTGTGTCATAGTGACATGAAGGATTTTTTTCCCCTTAGTTTTTACACTGAGCTAGTCAGTCAACATCCAGAAATAATGTGATGTGCAAAGACGTGCTGGTAGAAAGAGAGTAATATTGTACGTATGACCTTGAAGTACTGTTGATGAAGACTTGAGCCCTCCTTATGAAACATAAAATTGGTAGCATTCATCACTGATGTGGGATTTCAACTCCCTAAATAGATACTGTGGGATGAAGAATTCTTTCTGGTTTATGTACGATAATTATCAGTCATGCAGGGATGCATGTACCAGGCATACTGGGGTTAGAGAGACTCCTGGACATCTGATAGCGTTTTGGGGTATAGCGTAGGTGCAATGGTGCAAGACGAAGGGAGGGAGAAACTGTGCGCACGTTCAGTGTTTGACATTTGGAATAACATTATCTTACTAAATACAGCATCTTCTGAGCTGTGAACTAACAGGAATGGTACTGAAGGGGCTGTGTAATGAAGATGTAAGCAGCAGCAAAAAATACCCGGGAGACACTAGGATTCATAGCCCTTTTCTCCAGGGGCGGAGGAGCAACAGCGTGAGGAACAAACTCCCCAGCAGAGAGCTGTGCTGAATAAATGTTACACACACGAGAGACTCTAAAAATATCAAATGAAAAGATGTAATGAATGCACTGAGTGCAAGGTGTTCCCCATAGATTTGGAAGTATCACCTCTGCAGGATTTTCAGACCACCTACTGTATTCATTTTGTAGGGAATTGCTAATGACAAGGCTAAGCCCTCAAAGCCCTAATTATTAAGCCTTTCTGTCAAAAAAAAAAAAGATAAATCTCGTAACTCTTACACCTGTAAGGACTAGGAACATAGATCCACCTATTCCTGAACAAACTGTTGCTCATTTCTTTCCTCCCTGGAGACCTGCCTTAACACATGTGGCGATCGCACTCTGTCTAACTTACAATGTTTGATCAAACAGGATTGATCCAAAGAATTAATGCAAACAGAGTTTCCTTTATTTAGAACCTCACATTTAATTGTAATGAGATAGACTTTGGGCATACAGCAGAGTAATTATTTTTATTCCTCTGGAGTCCCACTATTGCCCCCAGTGTTCTGATCCAAATTCGTAGAGGAGCCTCTGTGCCTGTTACAGATTGCATACTACAGAAGTGATTAAAGTACATCCTCATCAGATAAGTCTGTTTACTTCCCCCCCCCCCCCTTTCTTCTCCTCTCTACCTCCCTTTTGCCCCAAAAAGGTTTTTTCCCCATCTCCTGTCCACAAACTATTAAAACAGTCTGAACTCCGCTTTACCAGGCTGCTCACCATTGCGCAGGGCCTGTAAAACACTTAGTAATAGGGGGCCTGACATGGGGTTTTTTAACTCTGCATGAAATTAAACCCAAATTATGCTATCTTTTTGACACATTTCTGCCAGGCTGTCTCTGGCAGCTGTAGTGATGCGAAGGCCGGCAAACACGCATGTGCCCGGGCTATGGACTGGCAGAGTACACTCCCCATCATCTTTAGTTGCACTCCTTTACTTCAGGGTTTGAACAATGTAGCTGTCAACAATTTTCTCTGAACGTATATTATTTTCTTATGCAAAGTCCAACTGTTCAGAGTTGCTGTGCGATACTGCCCTAAATGGTACTCCTAATTCCCCCTGCCTGGCTGCCTGCAGGCATTGCATTTTCCAGTCTTCCCCCAGATTTGTTCAAAGGAGTGCCATGCATCAAATACTCATTGGCAGAAGGTGTAGGGGGGGAGTGGTTCAACTGGGAAATCACTGTAGAGCCCCAGTGAGCAGAACTCCACTGTAGCAAATGTTAAAATTATAATAATATCCATTGTTATCAAAGAGTTGGAAAACAAAACCAAGTCATTCCATGACCAGCCAAACCAAAAATCCTTGGGTTCCTACTAATATGGGTTTTAAGGTTTAAATCTCATGTAATGAGGCACAGAGCTCACATTGCATTTGTTCCCTCAGTGGGTCAGTAAGGGAGTCATGATCGAGTTATAATAATAGAAAATAGTAGCACTAAACAGGGTCTCTCTACCAGGTGGTTTATTTTGAGGAGAGTTATCAGAGAAAGAAGATGAGAGGCAGATGCACACACTCACATGCAGAGTGTGTTGTCCAACTCTCGTGTCTTTAAAGAAAACATATTCAGGACTAATCACGTTGCCTTCTCAACTTCTTGGGCCATTCTTCTGAAAAGTAATGTCAAAAATGAATGTCACTGAAAGAAAAATGGAGGCAAAAATATGTTATTTCCCTTAACCATTTTTTTCTGTTCATCTGGCAGCCCAGATAATAGAGTTGTTATACTAAACATATAATAGTAATTAGGGATAAAGGGACGTGCCTAGAAAACAACCAGTTCTCCAAGCAGAGAACGCAGTGGAGCCTGGCTTCCTGCAGAGCTCTCCTCCTCGCACTGCAGCAATTTGTGCTTATGTGATTCAGTAGATAATTTAAGTGGTTTTTATGTGATCATTTAGTGACTGATTTTGCCAAATATGCATACAGATTATGTTGCCTACACTCACAAATTTATCAGCACTGTTTTATGGCCCCAAATCTCAGACTCACGCGATTATTGTGCAAATCTAATTTTTCTTACAATCTGATGAAACGCTAGCACGGTTGCATGGGAAAGTTGGGAAATGAATCCCTAGGAGACAAGACCCAGAGGGCAAGTATGGAGGACCCAGTGTATATTGTGTGACAGAGACAGACCAAAGCAAAGCACAACCCCTTGTGATATTTTCCCTAAGGCAGCGGTGGGGATTTTTGGGGAGGTCCGACTCAGGATTCTTAGAGCACTTGAACCACGGCACTCAGTTCAACTTTTGTGTGCTTGCTTTTTTATACATTAATGAAGACAACCAGAAACTCTCTCCTTACGATAAAAAATAGGAGAAGAAGTATTAGGAGAAGGACTTGAGGGTTAGGGATGCTGCTGGAAATGACTTTGGATTTGATTTGGTTTCACATTGGCACAGTCCGTGATGAGAACAAAACGTAACTGCCCGGAGCGCGACTCTGGCACAGCAGTTAGTTTGGTTTTGCCCATTTCGTCACGCACTTAATTGTTCTATCTCTTTCTTTTGTTGTTGCAGATAAAGAGTTAGGAGTCAGTACGCTAGCTGAAAATGACGACCCTGGTGCTAGGGGCCCAGCTGTCCCGAAAATATCAGGATTAGAAAGGAGTCAAGAGAAGAGCCAGGACAGCAGTAAAGACCCCATACTTGAGCCTGTGGTGCCTAAAGACCCTTGTCCTCAGGTGACACAGCCTTTGGCCCAGCCCCAGTTGGAGCCGCAGCCTGAGGCACCCTGCCCCAGCCCTGCGCTCGCCCCGCGGCCGGAGGCCCCTGCCCAGCCGCCCCCGCCGCCAGCCGCCCAGCTGCCACCAGCCCCAGAAGAAGCCGCCCGCCCGCCTGCGCCGCAGCCGCCCGTCCAGCACCCGCCCCGGCCGCAGTCGCCGGTGCAGCCGGCCCATCCAAACCTCCCTCCGGTGCAGCCCCATCCGGCCTCTCAGAGCCTCTCGCAGCCACTCTCTGCCTATAACAGCAGCAGTTTAAGCCTCAACAGCTTAAGGTAGGCGAACAGAAACGCGTGCGCGCTGAAGCCCCGTGTCTCTGCAGACTTGCTGCCCGGTGGCGATGCTTTACCGTGCCTGGAGGAGGTGGAGATGAATTAGCTAAAAGAGAGAAGTGGCAGCACATCCCGTCCCATCACTGGGGAGTAAAGGGGACTTTGTGCATTTAGCCGTAATTCCTTCCCTGAAATGAGCCAGGATCACTTTATTTCTGATCTAGTGTTCCCCTAAATGCTAGGTATTCTCAAGCACTTCATTAATTTGCTTTTACTTTTCCTGCCTGTCACTGTTTACTCGGGTTTTGGAGGGGATTTTATGCAATATGCACCAGGGGAAGAAAATCCCAATTCTTGCAGGTTGGGCTGCTCTCTGAAGGCTAACTTCTTTTACCCTCCCATCCCTGTAAACATCTTCTGATTTCTCCAGCTGCTGACAAGCCCTAGAGCAAGAAGTATGATAGAGCTGCTGTTGGCTCTGCTGACAGCCTAGCACAAACAGTCTTGCCCCAGTGACTTTAATTTTTTCCTGCACTGCTGACACCTTGCAGTCTTCAATGTTTTTCTCTTCACCTGGCCACAGTGAGATAAAACTCTGCCTTTTGTAGGGGGATAACAAAGATGAACAGAGAGATTAAACAACATGTTCACAGGAACCCATGACGTCTCTGTGAGTCAGGGACCTCAGGCTTCCCCTACTCAAAGCTAATGCTGTCAGTACTAGGTCATCTTCACCAAATCTGAGCTTCCAGGAGGCAGATGGTGTCCTTCAAGACCTGGTGAACCATCATTATGGTTGCTTCAGGGTTTGACTAAAGACTGGGAGGTGTTTAAGACCTTCATTTATTTTTAACCAAGTTGGTATTGCTTGCCTTTAAAAATCACTGCAATAGAAGCATGTCATTACTTGAAATGACGACAAGTAGAATGAAGCATTACATGAATATATTTTAAATACTCATTAGTAGGAAATGAAACCTGAAAAATTGCAACCAATGTAATCACAAATATTTATTTTGCTGACTCGTCTTCTCTATATTGTGGGGGTAGAGAGAGGCATTAACTGTACAATGAGCATATATCCATTGTTGCCTTCTCAACTTCGTTTCATATTTTCTGCAGTCTTTCATCTTACTAAGTCATAGCAAAAAAAGCCTAAACTTTTATTAATGCAGTGATCTCTGATTTTGAGCTTCATTTGCCTGAAAACACAAGTCAGAAGCAGTCATGTAGAAAGGACCTGATAATTAAGTCACGAATGCACAGGGTTGATTACTGCTTTGTGTGTCATTCCTGTGTTGTTGGAGGACAGAGTATCAGCCTCTTAGAGGAAGGGAGAATATGTCTTGGGCTTTGGTGTGGAGAGACCAGAGGAAGTAAAAGATACTAGCAAAGATACAGCAGATGATTGGAGAAAGGCGTATCACCGTGGTATTGCTAGAAAACTAGAATAGTAACTTGCATTTATAATGTATGACTTACATTAGTAATGTGTTTCGCGTGGGCCACACATAGCTTGGTGGGGTTGTGTATGTGTACTTTTGGAGCTTTTCTCTCTTCCATGCAACACTTAATTGCTTTTCTTTTCATTAACAGCAGCAGCAGAAGCAGCACTCCTGCCAAGACTCAGGCCCCTCCTCCACACATATCTCACCACCCCTCAGCCTCACCATTCCCCCTCTCTTTACCCAGCCACAGCCCGCTGCATACCTTCACGCCCACCCTCCAGCCCCCCGCACACCCACATCACCCCAATATGTTTGCCCCTCCTACGGCTTTGCCTCCTCCACCTCCATTGACGTCAGGGACACTGCAGGTTCCAGGACACCCAGCTGGTAGTACTTACTCAGGTAAGAGACAGATGGATCATGACCCGAGCACGTCTAGCGCAGTGTAGGAAGCCAATTCTCCAGTTTTAGTCAGAATAATTCCTTTTGGTCCATTCGATGGGAGCTGTTGGTTGGGTAGAGGCTGGACTCATTGCTGAACGATGTGGAGTGATATCAAAGCCAAAAACACCTAGAGATACCCAATGACATTTCTTCTGCCCTGGGAACGAATATTTTTGGAAGGCCCTGCTTTTTCCATGTCTATTTTTTGATCCCCATGGTAAAAACACACTAGAGTTCGTAATGTGCCCACACAGAATATGTGACCCCCCAGAGCGAATGTCTTTGCTGCAGTTGTGGTCTGTGCTCAGCCTTGCTTCCCTGGCTAGAGGGAAGGTCTCCAGTGGCTGTGCACACAGCGGTCCTGAGCTTGTATACGTGCAAGGGTTTGGGGGGACAGGGTGGAGATGTAGAGATTTTTATCAGTGGAGAGAATGGTGCTCTTTTAGACTTGGACTGTGGGGAGCTGTGAAGTGTCTGTTCTTCCTGGGTCACTGAGAGGGAACTGGGGGAAGAAAATGAAGGATTTTCAGCATTTGAGTAACATCATTTTGTGTCCATGCAGCAGGGTACTCATGTTAGCAGCAGCCACTTGGTGTTTACTCTCACTCCAGCTTACCTGTACCTCCTCACCTATTTAGGACTATGTCCATGTCCGTACAAATTCAGGGAGAACCCTGAGGTTAATGCTCAGAGGAATGCTGTAGTGAAGACAGGCTTGGTGAGAGAGGGGAAAGGGAGACTTTTGTCTGTGTCTGAGGCCTTTGGGGAAGATCTGAGGGAGCTTTCTTACCCTGTATAGTGTTGTGATTTACCACCAGGAAGTTTTAAATACAGCGTTGCTACCACCACCAAATGTAAGTGGCACGAGGTCTGGAAAAGCCCCTGAGCTCACAGGGGGTTGTTTTGCTGTTTGTATTTCAGAACAAGATCTACTCCGTCAGGAACTAAACACGCGATTTTTGGCCTCGCAGAGTGCAGATCGTGGGGCCTCCCTCGGCCCGCCGCCGTACCTGAGGACCGAGTTCCACCAGCACCAGCACCAGCACCAGCACACACACCAACACACACACCAGCACACCTTCACGCCTTTCCCTCACGCCATCCCACCCACTGCCATCATGCCAACGCCAGCACCGCCCATGGTGCGTACCCCAGGCAGAAATGTGAGGATAAGTAGAGCACAACTCTATTCTTTATTACAAAACTTTAAGAATTTCCCAGGTTGTGGGGAAGGAGTACTCTGCTACCCAGGCGTGGTTGGGTAGGAGAGGAAGGGCTGTCCCTTCCTCACGATTGTCACATGTGCGATAGGTTCAGGTGGCAGCGCAGGGGCTGAGGGACCAGGCTGCTGGCTGAAGGGGCCCTCTTAAGTGGGACTTCCCAGTGCTTGGAGTGGTGCACTCTGGTGCTTCCTCCATTCTCCTGTCTCGTAAAGACCTTGGTTTACCTTGAAGAAAGAAAAATCCCAAAGTTTCATTGGAAACTAATTTTCTGCGTATTTCTTCCTCTCTGTTGGTTGCCAAATAATAGAGAAGTAGTCTTCTATTTTACCAACAGAACTAAAGCAAGGAAATATAAAGTAACTAGTTTGTGCTTTGATCCCTTTGCAGTTTGACAAATACCCTACAAAAGTTGACCCCTTCTACCGTCACAGTGTGAGTTTATTACTCTGTTTAAAACTGACTTAACTGCTTTTCTGTGGTGGGTTGGGATCACCACTCAATCAGTGGCACAATGTCGAATCTCTCCCTAATCATCACTCCAGGATTTACCATTATCGTTCTTGGTTGCTTTGGCTTTTGAAGGCTTGCATTCATGGTGCTTGTTTCTGATAAAGATGCAGTATCAGCTTTTCCAATCAAAAGATCTCTTGCTCATACACATTTGAAGACAGGTTTGATGTGAAAAAGATGAGACAGAAGAGCTGACTGTTACACGAAGCAGGAGAGAGCAGTAATTTCATCACCGTGTTTCAGTTGTGCCACAAACCCTTAGACTGATATTTCTCCTAAGAAACTTGAAATGAAATGACAAACTATCATACAAATCCTTCAGGGACAGATAGTCTAATAGTTTTCCTAATAGATCGTATTTTGGTTTATAAAATCTGAAAACTTGTCTTATTCTTTGGATTTCAAAGGCACATCTGATCCACTGGGCTTGTTATGTTTTGAAAGCTCTGTTTGATGACAGCAACATGAATCCAGCTATGCACTAGATGTGTTTATCTAAGAGCTACCAAAAAAAGTTATTTGTTGAGATGAACTGATTTTTAATATTCCAGTTAATTGTGAAGCTTCTGCTCTTAAGGGTTTGAATCTACTGATTCATTTGCTGCTGAAATATGGGTTGCATTCCTTCATCATACTGGCAGAGGCAGGTATCTGGTTGAATATGACAAGAATTTCTAAATCCAATAGTGATATTTTGATGAGAGAAGGAGTACTGCATCAGCACTCAGAAATTTGCAAAGCACTTAGCTTTATGTGTGTGTTTTGCTTAGAAGTGGAACTGGGCAAAAAAAACTGGTTAAGATGATAGTGTGATGCTTTCTGCTGTACCGATTAAACACAGTTCCTGCTAACAACTCATGCCTGTAGTACATGTGAATAGTCCTATTAATTTCTGACACGTCATTTGAGTAACTTTAACTGTATGAGTGTGTTTGCAGGATCAGAGCTCTAGGAGTATTAGGCAAACATTTAAGCCTGTGATAATCACTTTTACTCCAAAGGGTAATGCTGCTCATTTGCATCGTTTGCAAAATCACACTCTTATTTGCTGAGCTTTACATGGATTCAAAAGATATATTATCATCAATGTGGCAAGTTGATTCAAGCAAGAACACGTAACCGGGAAATAGGTAAATGAATTTTAGACAAAGCACAGAAGTCGACATGTAATAATATAGGAAACATTGCAAAAGTCTCTAACTGTATATGCTTTTCAAATTCAGTGACATAGTCTTTTATAAATCTGGCAGTTACCTGGATTGTAAAGGTCATGGTATTACCCCCTTTAAAGTAAGGAAAGGCTTCACGTTGGTCTCTGTTAGCCAAGGAGCCATGCTATTGAACATGGGAGAGCTCCGCCAGCTGAGGTCTGGTCCACTATGCTTCCCCTGCCCTTCCTTCAGGAAAGTTTTGTCCTTGTGAAGCAGTTGCAAAATAATCACTGTTACATCTGCTGGATATTTAGCAAGCTAATACCAGAAGATCAAGGTGATGGTGACAAATTACATTGGATTAACAGTCTGTCTTGAACTACAGCAAGGCCATACTAGCTAGGGTATTTCAGTAATCTCTTCTACTATGATTATGGATTATCTAGGTAACAGAGGAACTGCTTGCTTCAGTTGCCTGAGCAGCTGCAGTATCAAAAAGCGTACTTTTGCTGGCATAAGTGAATACCTGATAGGGCTTTTCCTCTTAGTAGAAATATTGTGAAACTATGGCACTTCCATAGCACTTTTCCTAGTGACAAGAGTTTCCACTACAGATCCACACCAAGAATTCAGACATCTTAAAAAAAAAGCTGGCAATGGTTTTAAAGCTTGTAAATGAACTTTGCAGGAGGACAAGGTCTGTTAGAGAGTTAAAATCAATCTGCTTTAGAATAGAGAACACAGCTCACATAGAAGCTCATGCAGAAATTTAAAACAGTTTTCTTTCTTGGCACCTTTGATTTTACAATCATTTCTGTGGCGGGGGTGGGCGCAGCTTACCGTAGCACAGTGAGGCATTACTTTTACCTACAGTTAACGCTGAGTCTAGTTTAGTGTTACATTGCGCCTGGCCCCAGGAAAGCTGTGAGTACTACATTGTTTCCTGAAGAAAGCTAGAAGGGGAAAATGTTGCTCAAAAGAGAGGAAAAAGAAGGAAGCACTGACTGCAAAAGATGTATTGTGAAAACTGGAGGAATTTAACTGATACAAAGAGATCCTGGATATACAATATTTACATTTTATTAATACTTCTGACCTTAAGGAAAGGTCACATTTAATTAACTTACTAGTTGTTACAAAACTCTAAGGAAACCATTCCTTATTATTAGTCATAGCCAGTAGAATATTAAGTATTACATCTCTTTTCATCATTTGGAATTAGTCCATTACACACAGAATTAAATGCAGAAGACACTGGAGGATTTAAAACACATTTTACTCATTAGAAGTTATTGTAAATGAGGACATGTGTCTCTTAATGATTTCTCAAATGCCTACAGTTCTGTATCAACTAATCTACAAATGCTTTCTGCATCATTGAATAAAGCAGGTCCAAATTAAATAGAATTAAAAACAACAATAGAAACATGTTATGAAAGGGGACTTGATACAATGCTTTTAAACTGAGAAAATCTTTTGCTACCTCTACAATACTGAAATATTTTCTCAGCTTTCAGTAAATATAAGACAAATAAATGGCCTTGCAAGATAAGCTAGTGGAAGGAAAACCAATTAAGAAAAGCACATACATATGCCTAAACATAGCATAAACAAATTCATCAAAACCTTGCAATACTGATTTACTCTGGGATGTGATTTTCTCAGTGTTTGCCCACTCCGTGTGTCCAGTCTTTTACTTTGCCCAGTCCTGCTTCTGTTCGATTGGCCATTAACTCATTTATTTTGATCTTAAAAGTAGCATACAGTAGATTGATTTTTGATCAGCTGTGTTCAGAGGTGAATTTGTATCAGCCAGATAACCCCTTCAGGTTTTTGGGTGGCAATACCAGCAGAGTTAGCAGCCATGCCCCATTAGATCTTGATTGAGGTTTCACAGCGAGAATATATTTGGAGTGTGATGCTTTGAACCCCCGACTCCTACCAGAAAGCAATTTTGTGTGTAATCTCAGCATTTTCTGTGGAATTGGGCGAGTTATCTGTGTTACAGCATGAGTAAAAGATTCACAGCCGGACCACAGAGACAAGATAAGATTTGGATGTTATGGTTTACTTGCTTGTTTCCCATGTGTTTGTCTGCATTAGTACAGAACCACTTTTTTTTTTTTCCCCCTAAATTCTCTTAGAACAGATACTTTGGGATCAGTGAGGTCAGTGGAGATGTGCACATTTTTATGCTTAGTAGTCTGTCTTTATAAGAACACTACCCTAAATTTGGGGGGATGGGGGGTTGTGCCTCAGTGTTTTGTTTAAGTAATAATTTTGAACAGATCAGATTGCCTCTCTGCTAATATTAGATGTGGCAGGATATCCTCTCAGACAGGTTAATGAAGTAAGAATTGTGCGTATTTTCCTCATTTCCTACAGATACTATTAAAATCCTAACGTACTAATAGAGTTTTAATGATACATTATCCTAGAACTCATATGGGGTTTTTTCCCCCTTTAACAGTAGTTTTCTGAGTCTTATCTGGCTCAGTATTCTGCCTTTTCTCTTGAAATGGTTTGCAAACTGAAACCATTTAAAATGTCTATCCAATTAAAAAATTAATAGTTGGGGGAAAAAAAAAGTCTCTTTTACGCTATGATGGCCTAATCCAGGGGACAGTTTGTTGCTTTATGATTTCGGAACTGCTTTTAAGCTCTAAACGTCATGACATTTGTGAACATTTCATTGACTGCTTTAACTAACATTGTTGCAACAAGATCACTTCTTCAATGCTTCTCAGTTTTCTCCATGTACCATTTCCCTAACATTATGCAGGAATGCTTTCTCTGTCTTGTTCAACTTTCTGTCTTCATTTTGACATGTGCTTGTATTTATGTTGTTCTATCTTTTTGTTACAGCTGTTTCACTCCTATCCTCCAGCTGTATCAGGTATTCCTCCTATGATTCCTCCAACTGGCCCCTTTGGCTCACTACAAGGAGCATTTCAACCCAAGGTAAGAAATACTCCAGTACACTCGTGGTGTGAGCGATGTTAGGTTTAGGGTTAGCATGTGCTTCAGATTCCGGAGCAATTGAGATCTGAGTTACAGCCTAATTCCACAGAGGACAATTGGCTTTTTCCAAATTTACTACAAAGAAGTTCTTTCTCATTAGGTTCAAATATATTTACATGCATTTTTTTAAAAAAATCTATATAATGGCATAGTTAACTTTAGAAGCAGTATAATTAGTTCTCAGGTAGTATGCATTAATGTAAGGTCATGTAATAATTAAGATTTTAAGAAACCATGATCATTATTGTTTACTCATTTCCATAATTATCTCGCAGCTCCACCACAATGCAATACACTGATTTGGTTCTCCTCTCATTTGTGATAGCTAGGATAGATAAATGTGATGAGTTTGGGTTTTTTTTCTTTTCTTTTGTTTTCATGAAGTCACGCTTGATTTATAAGTGGGAGGAAATCATATTCTGTAGTCTGTAGTCTTTGCAACTAAAGACTGAAATCAGGACTGAAATTTCTGCAGAGAAGACACCTTTCTTAAATTGGCCCATCCACTGTAATGACTGAGTATGTAAATTGCAGTTCATTAGTGGAATTCTTCATATGTATGGTAATCAGACTGTTAACAAGTCTGTTACTTAATTGTTAGTTATACTGTAGCTGATTTCTTTTTTTCTTCATTTTAATGTAGGAAGAAGCTCTGTCTAAATGTTTTTTGTTTGGGTTTTCTTTTTCCCCACAAAGCTGCATTTTGTTATATTAGCTGAATATTTACATTCAAATCATGGGAAAAGCTTTAATCTTTTTCAGCTGGATGTTGCTTTTTCCTGATATCTGTATGGTAACAGTTCACCGTGGATGGAGTTCAGATCCTTGTACAGTGACTAAACAGATTACTGATGCTTTGCGCGTTGACAGTCAGGTTAGCAGTTTTAGCCAGTTCCAGTGCATTGCTGATAAGCAGCAGAGCACAAGCTTGGGCCTCCAAATACTGCTTTAGATGCCATATCATAAATATGTCGCTAATCAGGTTTTCGATAGTGGAAAGATTTTCCAGTGTAAACAGTCAATGTTCCCTCACGTGTTTTGGATTAAAGTAATGGGAAGTTGGTGGACAATGACAGTCTGAAAATTGAGATGATAATACGGACATTACTAAGTGGATTATAATAGTTATCCTTTCCTCTTTAAAAAGTTTATCCTCATTGCTTAGGCAATGTTAATGATAAGGTATTATTTTTCACTTTCTGTTGCTTTTATGTGTTGTGTTACTCAATAATGCTGTCTTTCCTTGTGGTATTTCTAGACTTCCAATCCTATTGATGTTGCAGCCAGACCTGGAACTGTCCCACATACCCTTCTACAGAAAGATCCACGGGTCTGTAGAAAATGTTGTATTTTTCTCAAGTAAAGCTTATTCCCCCTGAAAACCTTCAGTGCTAGAGCTACTGTCTTCAATACGTCCCAATTAACATCCTAAAACTAAAGCTTAGTCTGAAATGTTTTAAGTCAATGAGAACTAGAGAAGTTGTATGAGAGCAATTTAAATCCCAATCCTTGCTTCTGCTCATCATTCGCAAAAGCACATAGATACTATGCAAAGGCAGAGCTCTTCTCTTGCTGTCAGCAGGCATCCCCACAAGCCCGGGGGTAAAGGCATAAAAGTCCAATTCAAGGTAGAAATGTACAAACCTCTTCAAGATTTATGTTTATACTCTGTAATTGTTTTTAATGTGGGCAATGACAGTTATTCCCTTGGTTACTGTATCATTGATCGCACGAGTGAAATACGGATGCACTTTATTGATTACTTGGCGCCTCTGGATTTTTGAGTTCTAGCGTATGTGAACAGCATTTATTGTCTCAGCACTTTGTCTCTTAGCCTTTTTCTGTTCTTTGCGAATGCCCGTGGGTTGTTTGCATGTTTGAATTAATATACATTGTTTGTAACGAGGAACATCATGCAGTCATATTTTTAGCAGAACTCTCTGACAAAAGCAACAGGGAGCTCTCCTTAAAAATCTGTGTTGTGGTATGGCTAAACTTTTAAGTACAGCAGAGCTGTTTTCTTTGGGTTATGCCAAGTTCCGATACTTTGGTTTGCTCTGAATTGGTGCTGTAGTTGAGCTTTATACTGAAAGGAACCACGGGGGTTTTTTTTCTGGTTTTTCTGTCTAATCGAAAAAATAACTAGAGCCTCCCCATTTAGCTTTATGCTCCCTTTCAACTTATAGTGTAGTTTCAAGTATTTCAAAATGATGTATTGTGCCATCACTGCATCTACAAAGTACCTCTTACACCTATAAATCTCCTTCAGTATTGCATTTCAAAACAGAAAATCCAAAACAAGTAAGAAATACCCAATAAATTGAATTTATTTTCTATCATTAATTGATGAAATGTGAGCAAAAAAGGAGAATAAGAAAACAGTCTACCCCAAAAAAACAGGCCACACAAAAAAATAATAATGAGAAAATTGGGTTTTTGTACAGCCCTTGTTTACCAACATCTGTTGCAGCGTGAAAAATACTTAAGGCAAAGCCCATTTATGACAGAGAACTCATCAGTCAAGCAGTCAGTCAGTAAAGGCTATTTGTATGTTCAAGTCCATACCAGACATTTCATACCATAGCCATTGAACAGACACAGTCACTGGTTTGCAGGGGCACGTCTGAAACACCATTCCATCCCGTTCCAACTCAATTCGTGGGATCAAGCCTGGGAAGAAGGGGCCCTGTCCACTACCCAATCTTCTCATGAGCTGAGCAGCTTTGAAAGATGAGAACAGAAGTTTGCCCAAAGGATAGATCTGTGTTTTTCTTCAGAGTAGTTAACCAGCCATTTTTGTAGCATTAAATCAACAAATTAATGATGATGCCAGAGGACAGAGCACTCTGTGTGAGGCTTGTTTAGTTGCTTGTCAACACGTAGGTACAACAGCCGTGGGGGGAGGGAGACCAGCTCGAATACGGAGGCTAAGGACTAATTATTATCCGAAAGGGCTTCATTTGAAAGTAAAATTATAACATTTTAATTTCATCTCTTAATGAAGCAATACAAATTTGTTAATTAGAGCAATTGTTTGAGTGACAGGCATGTAACCAAGCTGTCATTTCTTCTTCACAGTTGACAGATCCGTTCAGGCCCATGTTGAGGGTAAGAAATCTTCTTGTGATACAGTTTGTCAGGCTTGTCTCAGTCCCCACCGGGTTAAAGCAGCAGACTAATTATAAAGCAATGCTGTGTTTCATCTTGGGTATTTTACACTGTGTTTGCTGAGCAGCATGGTCAGTCCTTCTTTGTGTGCATCTTGTGGTCACTCAAGGAAAATACACAGTTTCAAAGTTGGAAGTTTTCTGTTCTTCTCATGCAACCCCCTAGCATGAATACTAGAGGTTAAATATTGATAATCCTTCTATCGTGCTGGCTTAGCAGGTTTCCTGAGCCAAATCCTAGAGACCTACCCTGGCAGTGATCCCCTGTCATTTCACTGCAGACTGAAGGATTTTGCTTTTCATTATTTACCATGTGTTTTCAGTGTTATTTGGTATGCTACCTCCTACCGAAGTATCTTACTTTCAAGCGTAGGGACAATCCACTTCAAACACAAATAAGGATCAAAAGGTCCAGTCTTTTAGTGATCCAAAAGAGGGGTTTTTGTTAATTTTTCAACATGTTCAAGAAGGTCTAGATTTTGATCGAAACAACCAAGTGAACTTACTAAATCACTAGCACAGCCAGTTGCTGTGAATAAGCAAAAGGCTTGAGTTTAGGGGAGTATGTGTGTGAGATGGGTTTTATTTTTCTGTGTTTTCAATTGTTGGTTGTTATATACCGAGAAATAGAAGGCAGACCATATGCCATAGTTTGTGAAACATTTAAATTACCAGTAGCTTGAGGACCTTCTTGAATTCCTGTGATTATTTTTAAATCTGCAGGAATCATTAGATGTCTAGTTAACTACAGACCTCTAAATAACAAAATTGGAGAAAGTATATCCTGAATTGAGTCTTTTTCAGACAAGATTTCCAGATGTATTGGAAATGGAGTACAAAATTGACAAGAAAACCCAAATAGCACTCTGGTTCTTTCCTCCCTGTCTCCTCCCCATGACTTAAAAGCATGGTGGCAGGAAGGATGCAAAGAGCCTTCCCAAACAGTGTGAATTGACTGACCTCCAATTTTTTGCAGTATATTTATGCACCAGAGTTTTGGAGGTACAGACCAGAAATTATATGTGGGAGTCAGATTCATTTTGAAAAACAGTGATCTTTTAAAGAGCTTTCATTTTCATCTTTTGATGGAAAGGCTAGTCTTAGAATAGCTGCACTTCCAGAAATGAACTCAGTGTACAGTTGTAAAGCAATCCAGCTACTCAGAGCAGCTGCTGACTGGAAGACAGTTTCATTGATTTCAGCAACACAAGCTGCATTCTCAGCCAGTGGCATCAGAAGATTACAAAAGTGTGTAAAACCCGAGCATGAGTTTATTTGAAGAGGAGAGTGATCAGGGGCATTCCTGGATATCCAGATAAACTTCTTAGTAAGGGACAAATTCTTTGCATTTCTGCTTTTCCAAGAGGATGGAGAGGGAAGGCACCGAGGGGAGACCCTTTGCTTTCAGTTGTCTTGGCGTGGGGAATCCCTTAGATGGGGCTAGGAGTTGGCAAGAGTTGCTAGAACTAGAGGAAAGCATCACAGGTTTTTGAAAGTTACTGATTCATGTTGTATTCCTTTGTTTTTTTCCAGAAACCTGGAAAGTGGTGTGCTATGCATGTTCACATCGCCTGGCAGATATACCATCATCAACAGAAAGTCAAGGTCAGTCTTTTGAGCACGCATGAATTTCAGATGAATTGCACAGTGCAAACCTGTGAGAGGAAAAGTTTGTCTCTCGCTGTTAGCAGTTCTGTGCCATGGGTAATGGCTTGTTAAAGTAACCTTATGTAGCATTAAGCATAGCCTTCTGTTTCATTGTGATGGTATGTTGGAATTAAAAACCTAAAGGTAGAGTCTCAAAGGAATGTCTGTGATGCCTCGCAGCAAGGACACCAGATCTTAGGTGATAACAACCAGTTTGTAGCTAGGAAGAGCTAAATTGGTGTGCCTCTGAGCTACAACATTGCTTTTATTTATGGCTGAGGACACAGTCACATCAAGATTAATTTTTTTTAAGTCTGGAGAAGCTAGGCAGATGTATCCCATTCCTCTTATTAATGTTCACAGACAGAAGATGGCACAGGAAGATTTCTCCTGTCCCTAAGATGCTTTATCCAGTGTGGCTGCACAGGCTCCCCTCAGTCTTTTTACAACCCATCTCGTAGCTGGAGGTTGGCACCTCTGTGTGTCTGGGCTGGTCGGGCAGACACAGCCTCTCAGATGAAGTAATGCTATCCAGACACTGCCTCATTGCACTGAAGGTGTAGGGGTGGAAATCTTTTCTTTGCTGTACATGTTTTGAGACTTCAAGGGTAAGGGCCATGGCCAGTTTAGGTTCTCCTGAAACAGACGTCAGAGGAAAACAGATAATGTGTTCATTTAATACTTAACGGTATTTCCGTTCTTACTTTAACTGTATTTTCATTGCACTTGGACTCTGTGAAGAAGATTTCTTTCCCTTTATAATATTTTCACTGTACTCATCACTGAAAAATTCTCTGTGGCTCCTGAAGTTTTTCAGTAAGTCAGGAAAGGTTGGTGTTCTTTACTGTTCATACTTGTACTTCAGGAGTCAATAGCTTGTGTTAGAAAGTAAAATTAACGAGGAGTCCATAGCACTTTGCAGTCAATGTGTGCAATTGAATTGTATAAGGTAGTGCTATAAGAATATGAAGATGTTGAACAGCTACTAAAACCAGCAGCTAATAGAGTTTAAAAATAACCCTTTTAAACAAGGTTGACAGGTTAATTTGCTGCAGTAGACATATCTCTCTTCTCTGCTTCCTTATGTTTCCCCTGCTAGTGATCTTCATTCATCTTCCCATTATCAAAAAAGACAAGATTATAGACCTAGAGAGTTATATGTCCTTTTTTTTATTTTATTGAAAAGGTATTTTCTTGAAATGAAATTATTATTCCCATGCTATCTATGTCCTTTGAATCTTCCTTGATTTGATATTCAGAGAGAGGTCATACTGGTGTATTTATAACTCATAGTAAATGCCATTTTCATGCAGCCATTTCTTTTACCTAATACTTCTCCATCTTGCATGTTAAAAAACAGGAAAAAAGCCCAGAAGTACAGGGAAGGATGTTACTTGACTTTTTGAGGTTGTGCCTGATGATAATTTCAAGAATAATTGGGAAATGTATTTCACTATCTCAGTTCAGTCAAAAAATTGGGTATGGTCTACAGTCAGTAAGGCGAGTTGGTTTACGTCCCTGTGGGCTGTCAGACTCCCACACAGGAACGAAGTCCTCCCCTCTGCATGCGACCATGAAGTGTGAAATCTCTGGCTGAAGGCTCATACAGAATGATTTCTCCTTCTAGCCCAACGTTGTGAAGGTGCCTTTTCTTCACAAGTTGAAGATGCTGCCTAACTGTAGATCAGGGAATAAAATATATTTACTCACAGATTTCAAGTTGCATGCAGTGCCACCGGACTGCTTGCAAAGTATGGAAGAATTGGTAACTATCTGGCCTGCTAGTAATTGCTTGCAAAGGGAAACAGCAGACACTGAAGAAGCAGGCAAGATAGGAAACTTTAACACACAACCTTCCTGACCCCAGGAAAAATTGCATGCAGCTGTGGATGCTGTTTGCCTGCCTATACCTCAGCACCAAGACACAGTTCAGACCTGTGTAACCTGTCTGCACACCCAGGGAATTCCTCAGACAAAGCCAGGGTTGCGTACCAGCTCTGGGCACAAAGCAATTTTACACTCCTTAGACTGACCAGGGCGTTACTGGCCCACATTCAGCAGAGAATTTATGCTCCATAATTGGCCCTGTCTCTTTTAGGAAAGGCCTTATGGCCCAATCTAACATGCCATGAAATCAGTGCAGACATTTACATTGATTTTAGTGGGCCCTGAGTTAAGGTGTTACACATTTGCTGGACTTCAAATACATTTGTAAGGATTATCATCAAGAGGAGTTGCTCTCCTGAACAGCAACTGGGGATAAAATAAATCTGATCAATTTTCCTTGGTACTATTTTAAGGTAAAAAAAATCACATTAAAAAATCTTCTAACACATCCATGATATTCCTGTTCCTCTTCAGACAGGGGATTTTTTCATTATTTAGAAGAGCACCATTCATATAGCTGCAATTAAAGTTTCAGCCAGCTATTGCTATTCTGAGTAATGCCTGTCAGAGGTTTATAACTTTGTTGTTAAAAAGAAGAATAAAAAGAGTTCACAGCATAAAAATCTGGTACACAAGCTTCAACTGAGGCGTTTGTATTTTCTGAACATTCTGTATTTAATTAGTAAAGCACTACAGTGTTACTTCCTTAAAAGATATGACCTTAACTTGGCCATCTTTTCCATTTCAATATTTTTGCAGGCCATTATCTCAAAGCATTGATAAAGCCTTCTTTTTTTTTTGCTTTTTTTTTTTTGTTCGGTTATTTTTTTTTTTGTTCTCATAGCTACATAGACATGTTACTAGCACTTGAAAAACAGCTACTAGGCAGGCACATTAACTTGGTCATAACTTTTTAATATGCATATTTATATCATTGTAATAGTCTGTACTCTGAGCTGGCACAGTATTAAATACTGATTTATAAAGCGTAACATGCTTCAGAATTCCTGTTAAGATCTACTGGTTCAGTGTTACACATTTGTAAATCCTTTCAGCTGACCTGCACAATTAATCAGCAATCTGTGTTTTGGGAGTTCTGGCAGCACAGGTAATTGGGAATTTGGTTTTCCTCTGCATTCTATAAAACTATTGAATTAGAGACCACTGAAATGAGTATGTGGCACAAAGAAGAGCCCACCCTTCATCCACTTACCATTTACTATACAGCTACCTCAGCAAATTTACCTTAAAAAAGAAAGCCTGCTCATTCTTATACCATATATGTACAGACAGTGACATACAGTGCTTTGAATTTGGAGCGCAAGCAGTCAAAATGGGACTTCAGTTCTTTAGACTCAAATATGCTTCATCTGTAATTTGATTCATTTTAGGCCCTAGCTTGCTCAGTTGCAGTCTGAGAGGGACTGAAAGATACACTGCATCAAGTGTTTCTTGATTGCAGCTTCGCATTTAAAAGTAATGGTTCTGGTGTCCATTGACTTGCCTCTGCCCTAACTGTCTGGCAAGGGATGCCTGTAGTGGGAAGAGAGGGTCAGCTGGCAGTTGTGCCTGTTACAGCTGATGCTTTCATCCAGCTTTGAACACTCCTGCCCACCTGGCATCAGGGTCAAACTAACATTTCTCTTCGGCTTTGTTTTTATTATTTTTAGACAGACCTATTCTTACAGCTAAGCAAGTGTCTGAGGACTCTTCAAAGATTTTTATGTTTGTTCTTTAAGTCAGGTCTGTGCTGAAATGCTTTGGTCCAGAGAGCTCGATGTGAGCATATGTGAAAACACTTGAAATTTGTGAGAAATGTGCATTGGGAGACAGATTTTTCTCTCTCTGCCTTAGATCCCCCTTCCAGGAAGACAGCTGTGCACCTATGCTTGGGGTCCCAAAAACTAATATTCTTGTTAAAACATCAGTTAGTGTGAATAAATTGCTATACCCACATCATTCTGAAAGTGCCTTTTACTGCTATCTTTTAGGACAGTCTATTCCAAATCCTGTTTTACATTTCAGAAACAGATGCAGTCTGATCCGCACAAGCTGGACTTTGGCCTGAAACCTGAATTTCTGAGCAGGCCACCAGGCCCCAGCCTTTTTGGAGCCATCCACCACCCCCATGACCTGGCCCGGCCCTCGACTCTCTTCTCTACAGCCAGTGAGTACTGAGAAGTGAAATCTCCTTCTTGTGGCGTGCTCATTAAAATGCTAATCCTTGCCATGTTAAAAGGAAATTTCCCATATGCTTTGGCTTATGAACTCTCTGCAAGACATGCTAGGGGCTATTAGTCCATTTGATAAATATTTTCAAATTATTCTCTATGCTTTTAAAAAAGCCCAACCTGCTGAAATGCCATACAGGTGGTAAATGGAGGAACATTTCTTCACACAGTGATGTCCAATGCATCATGGAGATAACAGGTTGGAAATAAGCTGTATTTCACATGCTCTTTTTTTTTTTTCCCTGTACTGAAACATTCCCCCCATCCCCCCTCCCCCCTTATGCTCTAACTGGGGGTTTCTGTTCAGAAAAGCCGCTGCACTTGCATAGGATCCTGACCTGAGAGCCCCCAGTCAGTCTACAGCAATCTCTGCTCACATGAGCTGCCATTTAAGAAATTACAGTCAAGCCCAGAGCACAGTGAGTCCCTTTCTGAGCTTTTGCTAGGAATTCACCCCTTTTGCTTTGTTTTGGCAGGTGGGGGTCATCCAGCCGGCACCCCTTTCGGCCCACCACCTCACCACAGCAACTTTCTCAACCCAGCTGCTCACTTAGGTATGTTCTCTCTGCAACTAACAGTGAATACAATGCAAAAGTAACACACGCTGTCCACTGAGACCATTAATGGTTTCCCATGTGGAGACTCTTCGAGTACCCTGCCTACTTAACCTTTACAAATTGCACATTTTAGCCATTTAATTTTAGCCATTAGCCAAGTAGCAGTTCTAAATACACGATAGTATCGCTGACAGCATGTTTTGAAATACTTCTGAAAACAGTGTGGACATTAAGAGGAGCAGAGCGACAGGACTGCTTAAGCTTCACTGTAGTCATGTTTATAACCAGTCAAAAAAATGCCTTAACCTTAAGGCTTCGGTTCATAGAGGTGTTTTTTTTTTCCTAAATCCTACTTAGATGTCTACTTTTCCATTTAAGTGAGTGGGAGAGATATCTTTAAAATACTGTGATCTGGCCTCAGATGTGTCTGTTAGTGAAAATTAGTGAATATGCATTTAAAAAAGGAACCACCCAAGTTACCAAATGTTGTTATTTCCCTTCTAACTTACTGATGTTGTAATAAAGTGGTCTGCTGCCTGCGGGAGCATCCAAGATGAATACTCTAAATTGGCATTTTATTTTGCACAGGGAAAGATTTGGGAGGGTCACCAAATTGATACAGCAGACGAACAATGTAGGTTTGTCATTCTGCACTTAGCTGCCTATATAAAATGCTAGGTTTGGTCTTCCTTTTCTCTGTGCTGGTATTTATCAGAAGTAGTTTCATCAGAATTGTTAGACTTCTCCAAAATAAAGTGAGAAGATAATTTGCTTCATTCATGTGACTTATCTATAGCCTGTATGCATTAAGTACTAAAAAAAATTATTCCAATATTTTTCAGTCCATACTAGTTTTTTGTATAGTATTAGCAATAAATATCAAGAGAATTACAAAATGTTCGGGTCAGCATGACATATCAGTATAATAGGACATTTTATTTATATCCTGGCTATGGTTTAGTAGACATGGCCTGAAGGTGTTTGGAGCACAGTTGCCAGAGTTAATAGTAGTCTTGCATTTCCTGAGAAAGACTGTGGAATTGAATCAGAAGGGAATAAAAGGAAATAAAAATGGAGATGTTTGCAGGTTTTAAATGAAGTAGCTACTTACACTGAAGTACAGGCCTCAATGCCATGTATATTTTAACATCTTGTTTTCCTTTGAAGAGGAAGTTTTTCTAGTAAGGTGATTGCATGCATACTGTCATTGAAAAAAAATGGGGTTTTATGTCCCACCCCTTCACAATAACTGTTCTGTTGTGGGAGGATGATGCACAACTACTGATGGGCACAGTCTGAGCTTTCATGCAGACATAATGCAGTTGGATAACACGCTAACGCTTTGTCATAATTACCAACATGCCAGTGAGCTTCAGCTGTTTCTGTTGGTTTGCAGAGCCTTTCAATCGACCGGCTTCCTTCAGTGGTCTCACTGCAGTGGGTAGTAATGCCTTCGGGGGACTTGGGAACCCGACAGTTAGTGAGTAACCTCTTTGTGTATGAATTCTTGTTTGCTGTGTAATTCAGGATATTGAGTGATGGTGACTATTTGCTGTCTTTTTTACCAGTTGCTTAGACCACATGCCACTAAGAGATGGGAATTTGAAAAGCCATCTTTTTCTTCTAAATAACAGCATTTTTTAGTCATCAGTAGATTATTTTGTAGTAGTTACTTAACAATTTGGGTTCAACATAGTGCTAAATGTCACCATTACATCGTTCAATAAAAAAAAAAAAAAAGAATCTATGAGTCTAAGGGACTTTGTGAAATTTTCTTATGGTTTTGTTGCATGTTCAGAAATAGTTAATGTGTGCAGCATCCCTAGCTGTGGATGGGAACATATTTTTTTTCCTTTCTCACCAGTAACCCAGGAAATGTGCCTGGAAAAGATCACTAACCTGCATTTATTTGTCCAGGATCATCAACATTTCTCTAGATTTGGCCAGTCACAAAAGATCATCCTTTTAAAAATCAGTTTCTTTCTCCATACTTCAAATCTGGCATGATTTTGGTCACCTATAATTTTTCTTTGGTTCAGGATCAAACACAATAAGTTCCATTATTTATAGTCCATATAATGGTCATTTCCTGATGTTTCAAAAATACTTTGAATGAGGATCATTGTCACTTTTATCTTACTATGTCATCCCTTGTCAATTTTATCCACAGCATTTCCCTTTCCAATTAAAACAGCTGTCAGATGCCTGCCCATTTTTAGGAATGAGACCCTCTAATGAATCTCTGTTAATTTCCTTTCCTTTTCCAGCTCCCAATAATATGTATTCATTTTAACTCTGAGTGCTGTAAAAGTTTTTTTGGTAAGTACCTTCACTAGAGCATACCTTTTCTTAAACCTTTTTGTTTTCCACTTCACCATTTCAGCACCCAACTCAATGTTCGGCCACAAGGATGGCCCCAGTATGCAGAGCTTTAGCAACCCTCACGAGCCCTGGAACCGACTGCACCGAACTCCTCCTTCGTTCCCGACCCCTCCGCCCTGGCTGAAGCCAGGAGAGCTGGAGCGCAGTTCATCTGCTGCAGCTCATGACAGAGATAGAGATGTAGATAAACGAGACTCATCTGTTAGTAAAGATGACAAAGAAAGGTACGAAAGAACACTTCCAAGAATTGTCTAGTTCAAAGCTTGGGGCTCTGTTCCGCTTTTAACCCTTCCCAGCCTGGCACATTGTTAAACCAGAGCTTCAGTAGAGGGACATCTGGAGAGCTGACAGCGTTGCTGCCTACGGCGCGAGGCACTACGGAAGATGCAGGTTTCTAACTTGGGTGTTTCCTAATGTATCTGTTTCTCTTCTCACTTGCACCACACTTCATCAGAAGGAGCTTTGCTGGAGCAGAGTTCAGGCAGTGTCAAGTGAGAATAGAAGCAGATCCACACACTTTTGTTACTTTGTGGGTTTCATTGTCATAAGTCTTTTGAAGACTTACCGTGTAGATAGGTGCCTGACAGGATGAAAAGAAGGATTATAAAGTCCATCAGACGCATATCTGCACCTTCAAATACTTAAATAACTTTGTAAATCAGACCTTGTCTGCAAAAGAAGTAACGCTACCTTCCTCTTCAAAAATAGACTGACCAGGGGGACCACTGATAGACTTGTAAAATTATAACACTGTAAAATGCACTGGGTATGTCATGTTCCAATACCACAGTAAGTTTCAGTGCATGCAGTCCATTAAATGAACCTTAATTCCCCTCAAAAAAGACACACACACATGCACTGCTGTTACACACCTTCAAGCACAGTGTTTTACATGGACTTGCACGCTAACATGTCCAGGCTGGGAAGGGTTAATGGAAAGTAAAACCTGGTCATATTTTTTTTGTCAGGACTGTTCCCATTATACAGTTAACTCAGTAACAATTCCTCTTAACATTTAAGTACCAAATTATAAGAATTTGCCATTCAGCAAGTGTCATGCCTTCCTTGAAAAATGTAGAGAGGCTGATTTCAGCTTTTTCAGTTGTGGCTTAATGGCTTTCCTGTTAAGTTTGCACATTACTTACTACATAATGGCTATTTGTTTCTAATTTTTTAACATAAAAGAATATTTAGGAGATGTGCTTTTCTGACTTCTCTGTCACTAACCCAAATATACGCATTAGTAGCCTATTCTAAAAGAAGTTATGCTAACACATTAGATATTCTAAAAATACATTTAAGAGCTTTTCTGTGTTGTTGTAAAATGTGAAGAGCAAGTCAAACTACAGATCTTTTCACCTACATTTTCCATTTGGAATATTTTCTGTTTGGTAGCATAGCTTCATTATTTTCATGTCTGGTGTTAATGCTTCAAAATAAATTGCTGTTACAAATTGGGGATTCTGTCCTGCAAAATGCTTAAGCATGTGAGTAACTTTACTGGCTTGAATGGCAAAGCATTTTAGTTACTAATGATATGGGTCGTCTTTAGAATAATGTGATTATTTCAGTTGCTGTTTTGTTGTTTTCTTATGAAGTGTTCCTGCTGAAGAAAATCCCTTTCTGAAATACATTCCTTGCAAGCTGCTTTGGCATTGCCTGAACTCCATATCATAGCTCAGAACATATTTATTTTCAATAGTTTGAGAGCTTAAAAGTAAGCGTCATTCATACTTCATACTTCTGCACAATTATGCCTACCAGTTTAGTACAATGTTTTCACCGATTTAGTGTTGCTGTGCATCCATCTGCGTGGTTTTGAAGAGTTCTACTTTGCAGCATGCTCACACTGTTGCCTGTATGACAAGATGCTGAGAATCCCTTCCTGCAGACGTGCTCCCTATGTAGATAATGTCTGGAGTAGTTTGTGAGCCTATTTTTTGTAATACCTATTATTTTACCTTCAGTGGCACCCAGCAGGGTGAGGATGTAGCCTTGCTTTCTAGTTGAGGTCCCAATCTCTGTTACCTATTTTAAGCAAATTTGTGCAAACAGGAAGAGCTGGGAATCACACCTGGAGGTATGACTTCATCTCAAAATCATCCTGTCATCGAGGGTCTAACTTTATCAGCCCCAAAATGGGCCTTCTAGCCAAAAGCATTCATCTAGATTTCTGCTGTTATCAGTGGAAAGGTACCTCAGAGGTACATCTTAGCTTGGCTCTTCCCCATCTAAGATTGGTGTTAGAATAGGGTGCCATCAATCACTGGTCGCTCTTCTTGGATAAGCTCTATGGTCAGTGTACTGCAGCACCCTCGCAGCTAGATGGAGATAAGGTAAATTCCTCAAGATAGCTTAGATAATGTGAAACTACAATTTGTGAACCTTTCCTAGGTGCAGAGCTGACTTGGGAGTTTCACTGCAATGTCCTGATACAGTCCCCACTTTCTCCTGGAACATCATTTGCAGCTGTGGAGGTTTTTTTGAGGACTCTCTTAGTCCAGCCCAGCATTAGGAAAAAATCAGTAAAAATAGCTATGAGGCAAAGTACGCAGCATAAGATACTCAGTATCTTTCAGTGTAGCATACAGCCTGAAAACATACCTTACTTATTACTGAGTTCATGTGAGAACATGATCTCAAGTTTCTTCTTTGTGGAGACAGAGTCTTAGAGCTGTTCCCATATTACTAACCTAAGGAATCCTTGACACATCTGAAGATAAAAAATTATTCCTTCTCTGACCACTGAACTACATGTAGTTCACTTAAGTGAGCTATATAATCAATAGCCTCTTGAGAGAATACCATCACTGTAATTGAATAGGATGAAACTGGCAAAGGAATTTTGGTTGCACATATATTTTTCTTTAGTTACAGAAAATACCTGTTATTTTCTCTAAATTTTATGTGTAATTTAAAATACATCAATTACATAGAAAATTGATTAAATATCAGCAAGAGGAGTCAATGAGCTCTCCTAGTGAAATAAAACAATTAAGTGTGCCCTCTGAACTAGTCCCATGAGCAAAATAAATAAAAGACTAGGTACTGCAGAGTCTCCAAGCCAGTGCTTTCCAGCAAAGTAAAAGAATAGAGTCTTCCAAGTTGAGAAGCCTTCATTGGAGTGCCTTGACTTGGTCTCACTGTGTCCAAATCTGGAAGCTGTTAAATCAAATGCCTCAACTGTTGGCGGAAAGCAAGAGGAAGGAAATTAGAGCCAGGACACAATTTCCAGACTGTTTAGGGCATAGTCAATCAAAGCAGAACCTGATACCAAGGAGTTAATTGGAACTCAGTGCAGACTAGGCGGTTCTGGTATCAAATGCTCTGTCTTAGAAATGTTTTCTAACAGTCACATTCTGGACTCTCTGAGGTCTCTCAGACATGGCACATAAAATGACAGTTTCAACAATTCAGTCTAGACACAGCAAAAGATGCATCTGGTGAGATTATAATAATGAGAGTTTCCTTTTCAAAGATATTTTTTCTGCAGTTACTGCATTTTCACCATCCAAAAGTACCTACAGGTAGAAATCTTATGCAGTTCAGCTCAGCAGAAAAGTAGGTAGCAGAAATTGTATAGGTGAAGGAGCAAGTGTCCACTTCAGAGTCGCCCTCCGAGTTGCCCTTCAGCCAGCCAGTATTGCTCATCTTGTCCAGAGTGAGTTTCAACCTGTTGTCCTCATCAGAGCATGTTCAGGTTACACATTGCTAAGCAGAGGCTGCAGCATCCAAAGAGAAACCATGTAAACTTGAGCTGGTTGGGACTTCAGAGGGCCTCACTGCTTATCCCTCACTTTTGCCTTTAACAGCACATTGTCCATCACCCCGCATAGAACAGAATTTCCATGCTCAGCAGGCAGCATGTGTCCAACACTGAATATCTGGAGCTGTCTTTGTGGAAAGACTCCAACTCAGAGATCAATTGAAATTACTGAGAGGTTAAAATCATTGGAACTGAGGAATTAGATTGACATTATGAATACAATTCATTTTAAATAGGAAAGCTTTTTTACTTAGTGTTGCCCATAACAACTCCTGCTCAACACTGCTTCCAGAAAATAGTTGGTACAGAATCCATTCACATATTTAGGGTTTTGTCCACTGCCAGACAATAATTCTCTAGTCTTTTGTCCAATATAAATAGGTTTGAAAGATGGAATGAATTCACAGTATTTTGAGACTTCCTAACATTGGCAGGGAGATGCACTGGCCCTGTCCCTGCTCTGCTTGCTCTACCCTAGAAATGGGAAAGGGTTGGTAATCTGAAGAGCAACTGACTCCAGAGCAATTATGTTTTCAGAGCTAGCCTGAATAATGGGCATGTAGGGTAGAGTGATCTCTGCTGAGGAAGTCAACACATAATCTATGCATGATGGCCACCTCTATTAAAACGCTTGTGCAGGGGGTCATTGCACACTTAGAGAAGTGCTTGTCCAGAGTGGTGGATTGTCACCATCAGTACTGGTGTCTTGAGAGGTTTTTGTTTTCATTTTTAAGAAGTCAATTGAAAAGCTAGAAGCTTGAATAGAGATAAGAAATCAGTAACGTACATAGGTCTAGAAATTTTTTTAAAAGTCAGTTGAACAAAATGTCATCTATTTTCCCAAATGTATTATTAATAGCAGAAGCAGGTAAAATACTATTAACCATGTAATTTGGATTTAATTGCCTCACTTTTTTTGGATGAAATTAGTGTGTTTTTATTTTTCTCTCTTCTTTGCAAACAATTAAGGCTGTTGTCTTAGAAATATGTGTACTAGAGCTAGATTCCCTTGGGAGCCTTCTATGGACTTCAGTGTTTGAAATATCAGATCATTCACAAAGCAGCTTCGGGGATCTTCTTCTGGGTCGAGATAATAGAATAGGCCTAGTTTAGAGATGGGATGTTCTTCTGGTGTTTTGGGTGTGCAAAAGGAACAGTGCATTTAATGATGCATGTTACTAGCTTTCTGCAAAGCAACGAGTATGAAGTCAGACACCCTAGAGGCTTTGTTTTATTTGCAGAGTTTCTCATGCCTTCATTTTTACACTTCTCTTTCTTCTAGGGAGAGCATTGAGAAAAGACACTCCAGCCATCCTTCGCCAGCACCTATCCATCCAGTAAACTCCCTCGGACATAATCGCAGCTCAAATGAGCAGATCAGGAGCCATCTGAATCCCGAGGTTCGAGAAAAAGAGAAACCCAAAGAACGAGAGAGGGATCACTCCGAATCTCGGAAGGAAATTAATGTTGAAGAGCACAAGGTGAAGGACAACTATATTTCGGAGAAGGAAGGCCTGAGCCATGAAAGCCGAGTGGTGGAAGAGTCTAAGCAAATGCCCAGGGTTCCTTCACCCTATGCTAGGCCCCCCGTTGTGGAGAGCACCCGGCCTAATAGTACTTCAAACCGTGAGGCTGAGAGGAAGAACGAGACGGCATATGATAATCCGAAGAAAAGCAATGAAGTCAAAGTGAAGGAGGAGCGAAAGGAAGACCATGATGTTCAACCTGAGGGACCTCAGACTCATAGGTCATCTGATCAGCCACCACCTATATCTACATCTAACGTCCATCCAAGTCCTTTAGTGTCTATGCCCATGACTGTAGGTGTAACTGGTATACATCACATGAACAGCATCAGTGGCCTGGATAGGACTCGCATGATGACCCCTTTTATGGGAATTAGCCCAATTCCTGGTGGAGAACGTTTCCCCTATCCTTCTTTCCACTGGGATCCAATGAGAGATCCCTTAAGAGATCCATACAGAGAGCTAGATATTCATCGGAGAGATCCCCTGGGCAGAGACTTTTTGCTAAGAAATGACCCCCTTCATCGTCTTTCTACGCCAAGATTATATGAAGCAGACAGGTCATTCAGGGATCGGGAACCTCACGACTACAATCACCACCACCATCACCACCACCCTCTCTCTGTTGACCCTCGACGTGAGCATGAGAGGGGCAACCACTTGGATGATAGGGAGCGGTTGCACATGCTCAGAGAGGACTATGAACATGCACGCCTGCACTCAGTTCACCCTGCCGCCTTGGATGGGCACCTGCCTCACCCAAGCCTAATCACGCCAGGACTTCCTAGCATGCACTACCCCAGAGTCAGTCCCCCGACGGGACACCAAAATGGCATCCTCAATAAAACTCCCCCCACAGCAGCTCTCAGTGCCCCTCCACCTCTTATTTCTACTCTGGGACCTCGGCCTGGGTCTCCGAGAAGGACTACTCCTCTGTCAACAGAGATGAGAGAGAGGCCTCCTTCTCACACCCTCAAGGACATTGAAGCTCGATAAGCAGAGCAAGACTCAAAAAAAAAACAGAGAAAGAGGGACAGAACATTGTAAATGAACATAATATAAAGACCTTCTTACTAATCATTGATACAGACTGGGGATGTGACCCACTGTACAATATGTATAGACCTGAGTGCAAAGATTTTGAAATGGTTTTTTTGTATATTATATGTTGAAATTTTCCAGATCTTTTAGCCAAGTCCATATGTTCCTTGTGTCTCCTACTCTATTTTATTTCTAGTTTAAAAATTTCAAAATTTGAACTGAAGAACAAGACAGTAATCTGAATGATTTGACTAGAAACAAACCACCACCAATGTCAACCATACAAAGCTCTTTCAGACCAGAAGTGAAGACAATTGTAGATATTTATGTAAAAAGATTGCTTCATGGGTTAATGGTTCATATATGCAAAAAGGGTAAGATGAAAGCTTTACTTTGTACAAATGTAAATAGATAAAATTAAGTAACATAATACATTAATACTTCTTAAACTGTGCTATTTGCAAACTTAATATTGATCAACACAGTCTGCTTATGCTGTGTTACATATATTGTTATAGACAGCTAAACCCCTTCAACTATGCAATGAATTTTAAGGCTTTTCACAAAAGCCTTTATAACTCAAAGGAGCCTTTTCAACACACAACATAATTAAAGTCATATTTTCCCTGAACAAGCTCATCTATAATAGAAACCTATTTCTCTTGCTTGTTTTGATGAAGAAACAGCCCATTAGAAGTGTAGTTTTCTGTCTGAACCCCTGCATCAAGATGCTGATGTTACTGTAGCTCATGTATTCCTTAGAAGGCATCAGGGTTAGCAATCTGTAATCACTGATACTGTAGTCATGACAGATTGGTTTTCAGTCACATTAATCTGGGTTAAACAGAGTAATAACCAAATGCTGGATATTTTCCAGAACTTTCGTCACTTAACATGTCAAATTTATTTTTGGAAGAACATCTGCTTATAGCCATTCATGTCTGTTTTTATTGCCAGTGTGTCATTTTTATCTGTACACACACTTTTTCTTTTGTTAAGTGATTTTTAGCTACATTGAAACAAATCCTACAAGAAAGCTAATACTTTTCTAAATGATGGATATGTTTTCACTGTGGATCAGTAGTTTAATTAATGAACTCTGATGCAGATTTCATAATGAAATTTATTGTATTTCAGTTGGTAATAAAGTCTGTGAATAGTTAACAGGTCAGCCTTGTTGTTCCCTAATCATAGAAGACATGAAATAACATGCAGAACATGGTCCTTTTTAAAAATATGCATCAATCTTCTGAAATCTGTCTTTTCATAACACACTTTTTTATAATGCGTTAAGTTTCTTGTCTAAATATTTGGAGAGAATATGACTTTATCAGAGAGAATTCAACATCTTGTCTACTGGACTGTAAAATATATGTATGAAATAAAATTAGTTCCATTGGTCTTCTAGTGTATTAAAGTGCTATCTGAAGTTGTTATCCTGTTTTGGCAAAAAAAGAAAAAAGTTAACTACAGACAGTTGTTTCTAATGATCAGAGATCTATTTTAGTAGTCAACTGAAGGTTTAGTTGTGAGCTTCAGATTTTGTGAACTCCAGATGTTGTGCAGTGTTTTTTTTTTTTTAAAGAACAAAAGGAAAAATACAAAAAAACCCCAACCCTGAAGAATATGTACACTGGAACCGTAGTGGTAGCTTTCAGTATTGTAAAGAGATTGTTATATACAAACCTTTTTGCTGTTTATCCTGTATGTAATAAAGTCCTTTCTAGATCCTATGTGAAAAGAAAAGTGAAGCGGCTCTCAATCTTCAGCATGTTTCCTCATCAGCGAAGACTTGTGTAATGTAAATTGTGCCATGTTATTAAAAAATGTGAACTAAACTGCTAGGTGCTTCTTTGTGTGGAGTACCCCATCACTGATATGGGGAAGAAATACTTTTTCCCAAGAGTGGGTATTTGTTCAGAAGAAATAGCTATTAAAAATGTAAAGGAAATGGCAAGCTTTTTAAGCCATCTTATTAAAATTATTATAGTAATCAGGAAAAAAAGGAGATGAGATCCTTGGCTTGTCCAGATTCTTTAAAATATAGTAATACCCTACTTCTGTGAGCTTTTAGTTAACTGACCAATTGGTCTTTCAAGATAGTCCCATACTTGGAAGTATGTGGCTGTATTTGAGCCATTTTGTGAATTTGTGCAGTTCCACACAAGCCAATGGCATTTTACCAGTTTTCATCAGCTAAAGACATGGCTATTGGTTACTATGAACAATTTGTACATAAATATGTCCAATTTCTTGCAAATTGTTTCGTTCTTCACAGTACAGTTTTTATGGTGTTCTTTTTTGAAAAAAAAAAAAGAAAAAATTAGCTCCTCATGATATGTGATTTCCAGGAGGGTTTTTTTAGTTTGGGGGCTTGGGGATTTTGGTTTTTACAAGCTTGTTGCAAACACTTCAAAACCTTTATCCAGGTTACTTTGGCAGAGGTAGCTTGTGACACTGAAATTTGCTTTCTTGAGCTCGACAGGAAATCTGTCTTCTCCCTCAATAATTGCCAATTGTTTTGGTAAGCAATTAAATGTATGCAGCCATATATCCAAGTTTGGTTTTGTTTCTCTCTTCAGCCCTGTAGCATTTCTGTCTGTATTCTACTCTTCCTCCCATGTAAATCTGATGAAAGTGAAATTTCCCTGAATTTCAACCATGTAACTAAGAGAAAAGAATAGCTAGCCCTATGTCTTTTTTAAAATCCAGGTTTGTGTAAACTGTGCTAAATGTACAACAGTAGCATAATGTGCGAAAAGAGCTTTTTTCTTTTCTGCGAGGAACCTGTATCTCTGTCTTCTGGTTGCACATCATTAAAAAACCTTCCAAGTTTCTGAAGGAAACCAGTTATAGATGGCCGTAGGAGGATGAAAACTATTGGAGCAAGCTTGCACAGATACAGTGTGAGGGGCCCCATGAGAGAGGGTCTAATGAGAGCATCATCTTCCAGGCTTATCTCAGAGCATTGTAATAGGAGTCCTAACAGCTTTGTCAGTGACTTCATGGGGAAGAAATCTGGTATCTGATTGTACAGACTATGATCCTTGTCCTCCCAGGTGCTGAGCTACTCCTGCTGATGGTCCTTAATTCCCAATCAAGCAAATGAACTCTCACTCCCAGAGTCCCAGAAAGCATTGAGGCATTTCACTCCCTCTGAATTCAATACAATTTAAGTGGCTATATGCCTTTGGAGATCTGGGTGTCAGGTCTTCTTATAAGAGTGGTGATGCTCAGAGGAGTATGCCTGAAAGGTATGGTAAGAGATGAAACAAGATTTTTAATGCTTTTAAACTTTTTCAGATGCATTCATTGCTTTTCAAAAGTTTCATATAGGGATGTTAGCTTGCAGGTGTAGACAATTTCATCTTTTTAGCATGGTTTTCCATTCAAGACATGTGTCTTAATTCTTCATTTTTTGAATCACTAATATTTAAGAAATGAAGTTTGTTTAAAGACCATGCCAAATACCACCTGTAGGAATGCAATGAGTCATAGGGGTATTATTCTATAGGGTGTGAGAGATTTGGATCGTAGAACACCCTGAGCTACTATGGTTACAACACCCAGGACTTTTTCTTTATGCTTTAAAGCTCCCACCTTTCCACGCTCCCAACTAGTTAGTTTTCTACTTGGCAGCTTCCTATCACCAGTTGAGATGCCAACTAAAGCAGTGTATAGGAAGTGATGGTTTGAAAGCAGTCATAACATTTGTTCCCTGATACAACATTCATTTTATGCTGTGCTTTGTCCCTTCTTTTTCAACTTGCTATATTGTCGTTTTTGTTTTTCCTTACTAAATACCTAGCTCTAACCTGGTTTTCTGCTATTTGTATGTTGCTGATACTTTCTTGCCTTTTTGCCAGTCATGTTCTCTTTCATGGCTTATGATAGCTACATCTATTACAGGCAGCAAAATACACTTCAGGCAAATTTTTTCAAGAGCCGTAGACACTGTATATTTTTGTTCCTTTTTATCTTTGCCTGTATGAGCTCATGAAAATTTGTAGCCCTTGCTGGACTGGAAGATAGGCAAATGGAGGTTGGGGAGGATTTTACTGAAAGTATTTTCATTTGCTGTGGCTATGCCTTGTTAAGTACATTTCTAGTGTGATTCTTGATAATTTGAACTCTAACTACTGCTTCACACATGCAGGTGACCTCTGCTGAAAGCTACCGGGGGCACTGGAACAAGGTAACAGACCACTGATTATATTCCATTTACAGAGGAGCTACTTGGCTTACTGCTTGTTTCTGACAAGAAAGAAGAGCAAGCTGTGGTTCAAACAATGACCAAAGACTCAAATTATACGGGGTTTTGTTACTACCATGGTGACTCGGTTAAGTCTCACCTGGATAAACCAACTTGCTTCTTTTGACTTCCAACAGCCATCTTTGGAGGCATACTCATGCATAGCTTTAGAAGGCAATTTGAAGCAGGATCCCAACTTAAATGGTCTGAATTGCCCTTTGAAGGTGACTCAACTCCAGATGGAGACTAGCCTCTAATGTAGTTCGTTCGGAGAAGTCCATGCAAATGAGTGGTGGAACTACCTCCTCCCTTGTTGGTTTTACAGTCTCATCAGATCTTCCTTCCTTTGCACTGTAAAGTACCAATCCTAGCCATTCTTTATGTGAAGCTCTTTGGGACACAGTCCATCTCTTGCTACATGATTGCACTGTGCTTGGTGCCCTGACTGGGGCAAGTGAGCATTTCTTCATGCTGCTATAATACAAAAAAACCTTTGAGAGTACCAGAGACCAGAGTGAAAACTGAAGGCCTCGGTGAATTAGCCATGGTAACCACTATAAAAGACTCCCGATTTTTGCTAGCCAAGAAGAAACAAAGCTGTGGTTGAGGGCAGGCTCTGTTCTCCCTGTGCCCTGTCTTCATCTGGAGGGGCTTCTGGCCATGGGCAAGGTGGAAGTTCCCAGCTGGCAAGGCCTCTAAGCACTTACCGTGGAGTTGGCAGACAGTTTCCAGCATGGTCCCTTTCTGCCAGCTGTGTGGTTGGGGGAGGACACACCTTTCTCTTTCCACAGGTATCTTGCAACTAAAATAAGTTTAGCACAAAGACATTTCCTGGTCATAAAGAATATCCCCTCCTCATTTGTGCACTGTTTGCATATAGAAAAACATATATACATGCACACAGAACATCAGGCACAGTATCACAGATGAATACAGCAAGGAGTGGGTATGAAATCATGTTGGCACCCTAAAATCTCAGACATCCTTTTTGCTGCTTTCTGCTGAGGTCTTTCCTGTAGATTGCAGTCATTGCATTTGATGTTTCCTCTGCTGGTCTGGTAATACAGACTTCACTATACCATTATCCCCATTTTATAAATTGAAAAAATGCATCTGCAAACACAAAACTCAGTCACCAGTGTAATATCAGCCACCTACTTCCTGAGTCATCCCAGGAGTCACCCAGGAGAACTAGGTTACTGCCTTGGTCACCACGAGAACAAAAAAAAAATCCTGAATCAGATAAATTGCAGTCAGTGGTGGTAAGAGATGAGGCATTTCTGGGCTGCTGTTTCGTATTTAGAAAGCGCTTTGAACCCTAGCCCATGTTAACAACTTCCTGGAGTTCTAGATTTGCTAAAATTTCCCCATGAAAGAATGGGTTTACTTATTTATTGATAATTCAAGTACCTCAAGTATTGACCCAGGTTGGTAAGGGCTGCGGTCATTCTGCTTATTGAGGGCAGATATTTTACCACCTAGTGTGGCCTATTTAATTGTCACTATTGCTCAGTATTGAAACTCACTCAGAGTGTAGTGTTTTTCTTGGTTGGATTTATGATACATTTCTCTTCTGAAGAACCTGCATTTAGCCCTAGGAACCTAGCTATCCACCCCCAGTACAATCATCTTTGTTTCAAGACAAGAAAATAATTAAGTGAGAATTTAATCAATTGATTAAATGGAGACTTTACCTATCAAATATACATTACTGTATGTTGCTGAAATGCATCTTCTGCTTTGCATCTTCAAAGCCCTTAACTAGTTTCTGATAATCAGTGGTGGTTTGGGGTTGTGGGGTTTTTTTTTCATGCAGCAGAGATTGCATTAGCATCAAAAGCTTGGAAATTAATTCTTTTCTTTTAAAGACAACTGAAAATGCAAGTATAAACTTCCTGGGATTTTCAGTGGTCCCTATTTTTGAAGGGCCTCAGTGTATTTGGGGCAAACATGATGCATTTGGAGCTCATCTGATAAAAAAAAACCACCCAAACCCAAAACTCTAAACCAACCGCCAGCTACTTGCTCTCCAAAAGGAAAGTTTTGTCTCAGTACTAGAATGGCCAAGTACAAGCTGAATTTATTTTAGCCTGTTGGAAAAGGCTGTCGTTCATCAGAGATACCACAAGAGGGTAGTTAAAGAGAGACTGAAATATGTGTAGGCTGACGGAATGGCTATGCTGTTTCGTGCAAGGTGAATGTAGCTGTAAATTATTTTTATGAGAGTCTGATCTGTGAGGAACTCTCCTGTTCCCCTGCATAAATGACAGCAATCTCAACGGTGCTGTGGCAGGCAGTGATCAGGTTGACTAAGGAGTGACCTTGCTTTATCGCATTTAATAAGAGGGACTAGAAGTAGTCCATACCCAGAGCATTCAGCTAGATAAAGGCAATCATATTCTGGAGAGTTAGGCTTAAATTGCATGGTGCTGCTACAGTCTAGCAACAAAGCACATCATTTATGTTAAGGGAATAAAAGATGCTTCTCTATAGCAAATAGTAGGTATGATATGACTAAGTGCATGTCAGCTTCTCAAAGCCTCAGCCTTTAGTGAGGACATTAGTCTGTTTTTTCCATTACCTGGCCTTTGAAATGACTTGCCAAGGACTAAGCAATAGAATTGCTTCATTTGGAGATGGGGAAAAAATTAATGCCAAATTTTCTAAGGACATACAATGGTTTATTTAATATCATCAGATCTGTCTGCTTTATACCAGCAGAAAACTTGGGTCTGTTTTTTTTTCCTTTTCTACCCTAGTCACCTTTGCCACACTAGCAGAGAGCTAACATTTCCCTGATGCTGTAAAAGCTCTCCTGACTCTCACAAGGGGCTGCCTGCCTCAAGGGGCATTTCCTTGAGCAGGGCCTGAGGAGCAGGCAGCAAAGCATGGCCCCACATGGCCTCAGCTGCTTTTCGGCCAGGCTGAGGGCCAAAGCGGGCCTGGCAGAGCCTTCATCTCCCTTCCCACAAGAAGGCTGCCCCGCCTGCCCCGCAGACAAGCCACAGCAATCACCTGGAAATTGGTCTGTCCCCATGGGCACGGCCTGGCTGGTGTCCGACCAGGACCTGGTGCCCTCAGAAAGGGTGGCAGACCTGCACGCTCCCGGGGCACCTGCGGGTGTGAGCCCGCGGGCCTGCTGGCCTGACTGAGGAGAACCACACTCTGCTTTGAACAGGGTGGCCCTACCTCCTTACAGCCAAAACCTGGATGCCCAGCTCTGCTCACCTGAGAGTCGCAAAAGTGGTTTTCACGAAGCCAAGCAGCAAGGTGGGTCAGTGGTGGTGGGGTGGAGCACAGTGTTGAGGAGATGGTGGCTTGGAACCATGTGCTCAGGGAGGGTAGGGTCACCCCAGCCAGCTGCACCGCCTCACCAAGGGCTCCCTGGGCTCCCTTCTGTGGCGCTGAGGGTGGCCTGCAGGCACTCGGCCCAAAGGCAGAGCTTGATGGGACCAACAGCCCTGACGAACATGTGTCATCCACCTTGCAGCATTATCATTGTAGTTTGTTGTCAGTGGAGTCATGCTATGATAGTCATTACGGTTTTAAATGACTCATTTTCCACTTAACTGTATTATTGCGGCTTACAGAGCATCTGGAGCTTTGCAGCAGTAAATACATCACTGAATGCTGCAGCTATATACTAATCTGTTGCTTTGAAGAATCTGTTTAGCAAAACACAGTTGGGGCAGGCAGGTGTGTTTGTGCCTGCGCCTCCTGGCCCAGCTCACCGCTCACAGGCATCTGTCCTGGTGGTACCAGGGGGCAGAAACGCGTCCGGCTGGTGACATGCTTGCAGAAACTGATTGATCGTCTTTAATATAACTTCATGCCACCTGAAGTTGGCAAATTTTTACAAGAAACTGAGAGATTCTTGTCAGATGCACGCGAGAGATCCCGCGTTGGTGCTGAGGCAGCCAGATCCGTGAGGTGTTGGTGTCCCGGGGAACGACGTGGGTCTGCTCTGATCAGTCTGTCCTGACTGGAAGGACCCCTCTGCACTCCGTGTGTATATATATCTATTTCGCGCCCCCCTCCCAGCTTGAGCCCTTTCGTTCGTGCAGGCACGGCCAGGAATCGAGCTGTAGAGGGCAGTGTGGGAGAGAGAAAACTGAGCCAACATGGCGGCGGCGCTGCCGGCCCGGCGGCGCGTTCAGACACTAGAGGGAGATGCCGTCCCAGCCTGGCAGACTGCGGCTGGGAGCAGCGCACAGCCGCGGCTGAAGCGCTAAAGATTGACTGGGGGGGGGGGGGGGCTGTTTGGGGTTTTGTCTTAACCCTCAAACGGATCTTGCCTGCTTGGAGCTCTTGTGCCGGGCCGCAGAGAGGCGGCGGTCGATACCCTTCAGGCGGCCGTGCCTCCCGCTCTCCACAAACCTCAGCAGTCCCCGCTTCCGATTTTAGACGTGCAAGGTGTTAGGATAAGAAGAGCCTAGGTTGGGAGTTATTTTGATAAAGGCATCTTGAGGAATGCAGCAAGTTGAAGTAAAGGCTGGACAAAAATGCACTAGCTGTAAGTTCATATGTCGCTTGCGGTCATGGAAAAATGAAGTAGGAAACGGAGGAGGTACGATAGACGTGGCTTTTACAATGCATTTATTTATTTGTCATCAAAAGAGGTAGTAAACGCCTTTCTTTTTCTGCCAGCACCTCGTCGGTGTCCCTCCTGTTGGGGGCCCTGGCGCCCCCAGCCGTCGGAAGGACAAAATGGAGGACGGCGGCTCCCTCCCGCAGTGGCCGGCCCGGGGTCCCCGAGGCGCGGGGCTGAGCCGGGCCCGGCCTCCGCTTCTGGGGAGACTCCTGCCGGGTCTGACCGCGCTGGGCCGGCCGCTCCTGGCACGGCAAAAGTGCTGGGGAAGGTCACTGTCGTGGTAGTCTGCAGCTCCATGTAAAGCTGGTTGACAGTAAGAATTAAAGAAAGAAAAAAAACCTGTTTAGAGAGAGGAAAGAAACCCCCAACAGCTCCTCTCCCTTTTTTCCAGATTTTTGTCACCCGTATTCAACTTGTTGCCTCTTCCCTAATAGCCTGCTTAATTTCCCACTTTTACCTCAGATTAAGAAGGCAGGAGGCTGGGGTACAAGAGCAACACTTTGGTGGGGGTTTTTTTCTTCACCAAAGTTGAATTTCATTAGACAAGTTTGAGTGGGAAAAGTTTTTTTTGAATACTGTCCAGGCAAGTCCTTGCCAGCTGAGGCAGCATGTTGGGATAACCAGAGAGCTTGTCTCCAGCAGTCACTCAATTTCTGTACCAGGATGGGCTGTATCCTCCAGCTTGGGTATAAGAAGCAGGACCTCCAGAAGGGTTTTTGAACTGGAAATTGTGTGTGCCCCAGCATTTTATGTGTTTAGTGTGATAGCAGGACTCACGACGCCTGGCAACAAGGGGGTACAGCCAGACAACGTCGAATTAGAGGTAAAATTTGTTCTCGCTCCAGTTGTGTGGAGGTAAATCAAGTGTGTATTGTTCTGTAGCATGTTTCTTCAGCTGACTGCGTGTTTTAAAGTTGTATTTCAAAGCAAAGGACTAGAGGCTTCAGGTTTGATTTCGAGTCTAGCCTGCTGGGGAGCCTTAAGTCATATTGAGAATCTCTGCCTCTGTTTCCTTCTCTGTCATATGACTCTTCCCCCACCCTTTCCTTCTGCAAAGAGCTTTTAGCTCTATTATCAGAAATGCTGTATGAGGTGTTTCATCGTGGTATTTTGTTGGGGTTTTTTCCCAGTTATATTTTCTAATACCCATTAGCAATGCAGTAAGTCTGTTTGGCAGATTATTTAGTTTTGTCTTTAGGTTGACTTGAATTTGGAGGGATTACAATCAAAGTGGGCATCGGATTTTAAGAATTATTCAGTAATGACTGCAATAGCTTTATGTTGCTGCTGATTCTGAACTCAATGAACTTCTTTCCTGTCTCTGCAGCTTTGACTTGGAAAACTTTTCTCTGGCACCAAGACTGCTTGATGAAACGGAGAACGGTATATGTCCAGTAAATCTAGTATAGAGTAGTTGGATCTCTGTCTAATTGATCATTTACATGAGTTTCCATGAAATTCTGGTATCTAGACTACTGGGGGCCTTGTTTTTGTGCATGTACCTATGATACCTTTAGTTCTATCCAAATGTGCAGGACTGAATTTGCCTGTAACTGAATGGCTAAATGATGAATGTCCTTGACTTTCACTTCCAAGATACCTTGCATACGAATACCTGCAGCATTTTGGTGTGTGAGCTAAGTCTTTGCTAAACCCGGGAATCCAACTGAAAAATAAGAAGACAGCTCTGCAACACTACACTTGTCAGTGATTCATGCTTTTGATTTTTATTTTAAACACATCCTATCAGTGAAATTGCAGTGAAAGACTATCGTATTGCACACTCATCTCATCAAGACAGGAAAAAGACCCTTGCAAATACATGTATTGGGGGGGCAAAAGACAGAATGTGATAGTTAAGGGTAAAATTGTAGGATTTTCTTTTATCTAGAATCCTAGATTTGAGTTGTGGCTCTTATAAAGGAAGATTGGTTTGCTGTTATCTTTTGGGTTTGGCATGTGGCTATCTTCAGGAAGTTCTGACAGATTCTTTGGACAGCTTATGTATTGGCAAATATGGAGTTAGTAGCCTGTAAAAAATATCTGAATGGTATAAAAACAATTCTTTAACATTAGCCTGGGATAGGATGTTTTATGAGGATACTTATGCTTTTGAGGGAGGGACAGAGTATTGCCTAATGGGGAGATGAACAGGAGATCTAAAAGGAAATGAATGGGAATGATTTGTACATAATAGAATACTTGGTTCCAAAATCAAATGGTTTTTATGTGAATTTCTGAACCTGCCAAGTGGTGCAAAGACAGAGGCTGATGATACTTGTGAAACTTTTCTTCCTGTAGGTAGCTGAAGACCTGTTGAAGATAATAATAAACTCTTTTGCTGCTGAGCATCAGTGAAATCCCAGGAGTTCCTGAATTTGCCACAGGTATGAAAAAAACTTATTAGAGATGTTACTGGAAAAGTTATGGCAAAATCACCTATTTTGATTCACTCAGTAAAGCTGTTGCATTTTTATTACAAACGTGAAATACAAGGGAAACAGGCTATCTGGCAGTGGCACCAGTTTGGGATTGTGGAGCTCTGTGTTGTCTTTTCAGTTCACTAGAAGAGAAGAGAGTCTCTTCCAGAAGAGACTCGCAGGCTTACCTAGTTTACCCAATATCAAAATGAGTCTAATTTTCCAAACTTCTCCATGTATATTATACATTGTATTGTATCTCCATCCTGTAGATCTATGAAAACAAAAAACAAGAAAAGTCACTCTTCTGGGTGGAGGATGAATCTCTCTACTGATAACTTTAAAAGACAAAACAGGAAATGTCATTTTGAAATGTTCTACCCAAAATGAAGTGATGGTTTCTAAAAACCCAGTGAAGCCACAGTCTGAGATTGTTTGCCAACAGAGCAAACAGAGAGCTGGGACCATACCAGCCTCAGGAAGCAGAGTTCAGCTTAAAGTCAGTGAATCCCAATTTTGCTGTGCATATTCCAGAGCAAGCTAATTTTCTCAGGGCTGCTAAGTCAAGAACTGAGTCTTTGCAGTAAGCAGACTTTCATGTTCCCAAAATACTGGCACATACCGTTCCAGAGGAACCCAAGGTAGTTTCTAATGAAGATATTTTCCTTTGAAATCTGACCAAAGGCCCATTTCTTGTATTTTCCCTGAGGGGTGCACAGACCACAAATTTGAAAGCACTGCAGTTAAACCAAAAGTCCTTTCAGGTAATTTATGTGTCTGCTCTGCCTGTGATGTTGTGAAATCTCTGCAGCCTGCTAGGAGAGTATATGGGGAAACTTAGAATCATAGAGTCATTTAGGTTGGAAAAGACCCATAAGATCATCAAGTCCAACTGTTAACCTAGCACTACCAAGTCCACCACTAAACCACGTCCCTAAGTGCCACATCTACACATCTTCTAAATACCTCCAGGGATGGTGACTCAACCACTTCCCTGGGGGCAGCCTGTTCCAATGCCTGACAACCCTTTTAGTGAAGAAATTTTTCCTGATATCCAATCTAAACCTCCCCTGGCACAATGTGAGGCTGTTTCCTCATCCTGTCACTTGTTAGCTGGGAAAAGAGACCAGCACCCACCTTGGGACAACCTCCCTTCAGGTAGTTGTGGAGAGCGATAAGGTTTCCCCTGAGCCTCCTTTTCTCCAGGCTAAACAATCCCAGTTCCCTCAGCTTGTCCTCTTACATAGGTCTTGTGCTCTAGACCTTTCAGCCAGCTTTGTTGCCTTTCTTTGGATGTGCTCCAGCCCCTCTTGTTGGAAGCTAGCACATCTCTAGGAAACGCTTTCATTTTGGTTCATTGCCTTTTCCAGTGTTTTTCTGGAAAATTTTCAGCAGCTCTAATTCTGCCTTATGGCAAATGCCTCAGGGCACAGCCAGGCACACTGAATGTTTGTGTATAGTACTGAGCCCTGTTTGCAGTTGAGCTGTAATGCCTGAAGGCCACTAAAAAGCTCCAAATAGTAAACCTTGTACACTTGGCTAAGGCATGTCCTCTACCATGTCACACGTAACACACTTTATCTAGCTGAAAGGGCTTTGATACTTTGCTTAGGACTTCACACAGCTACAGAAATAAGACGTGAAAGGGAATTGCTGCCTACCACACCAGGAGCATGCTTCATCTCAAAGCAACTGCTGCATGTTGTACCATGATGACTTGAGCTGTTCCCTGTGGGGCTATTTACTTGTTTTATTTGCTTAGTCTTGGATCTGAGTCACCTGTGCTAGATTCTGTGCAACACAGGAAAAGATGGCTCGCTAACCAGGTGCAACCATGAAACAACCAAGATTGTGCAAAGACAAGGATACATCTTTGCCTTAACAGGATGGGCTTTAGTGCCAGAGTTTTTTCAGTGGTTTAAGTGTTGCTCAGCTTTTCCAGGCAGTAAAGAAGCACTTTCAGGTGGAATTTGGTGGATGCTCAAACCAATAGCTTTGCCTACCTTTCAGGTGAGCTTCTCTCACAGGTGAGAGGTGATAGTATGGCAGAAAGTATGCAGGTGTTTGCTCATAGGCTACAGCTGCAGCTAAAGCTTGGAGGAAGAGGAGCACTGGGAGGTTTGCTCTGCTCCTCTTAGGTCAATCATCCTAAACCAGATCAGGATGCAGGTGAATAAACTTAGCACCTCATTGAACTATAGAGAACAGTTGAAGACTTGCAGTTACACATTGAAGACAGAACTCTGTCTATTTTGTGGAGAGTGTTTTTATTCCTAGGTAAGTCTTAGGTTTTGCTGGTATCTTGTAGTATGTGTTGGGCTGATCGTCTAATGATCAAAATGGCTCCTATTTGTTTAGTATTTCTGTATCTCACAGATTTAAATGTTTTTTTGGTTGTTTGTAGGTTTTTTGTGGGTTTTTAGGGTTTGGGGTTTTTTGTCATGTTTGTAAGAAGAGTTTTATAAATGGGGAACCCAGTCAAAGAAAAATGAAGTTCAAGACTGCATGGAGCTGGTAAAGGAGGAAGGGATAAGACCTCAGCTGTGGTTTCCCAAATTCATCCTTTTCACCAGCTTTGTAGGCATCACTAGCAGTGTAGTTATTCTAGAGACCAAGTAGCCAGATCAAGTATGAGTTAGGAAGAAGAGGAAGGATGCAGAGTAACATGTAAAGCCCCAGAGCTGGTCACTTCAAACCGTGAATGACTTTTGTTTTCGAGGAATTCATTCTAATGCTACTAGTGCTCAGGCTGCTTTTTACATGAACAGAAGACTTATCTCTTCTGAGTTGCAATGTAGCATTTTTTGCCTGCTCTAAATTCACTTAATTTTAACTTAATCACTCTGCATTTTTTGATGTTTCTGTAAGACTATAATGTTGCTGTCTCAGCAGTAATACTGAAAAGTTGAAAGAAGTTAATCGTGCTGTGTAGCTCAATGCCTTATGGTTTATTATTAAGAATAAAGACAAGCACTCCACTATTTTATCTCTAATGTGCAGTTAACTTAATTCCTAATCCTCTAAAGAGATGGTGTTCTTCCTAATGGTTTGGCTTCTGCCTTGCTTTCAAGCTGCACATGAAACTTAAAAGCTGAAATGCTCAATGCTGAGAAAATTTTAATAAATGCATGCATAAGTCAGTCTTCATTAGGCTCTCCTTAAACATTCAGGGAGAGAAGTTTTCCTTTTACCGGAGTGCCTTGTTGAAATTAATGCTTAGCAGGCTGCTTTCCTGTTCCTCTTGTGTGTATAATGGCCATTGACTCATGGTGCAGCGCAAACACGTACCCACGGTGTGATACAGTGATAGCTTAGTGCTTTAAATGTTGTAACAGTCTAAAACACCTATTCCTTCTCAGTTGCTCGTTCTTTTCTTGGCCTGGCCACCGCCTCCTCCCCATTATTTTTATAGTGCCTTGCTAGATCTGAGTATTCACTGAGGACACGTGGGCTGTGGTACAAGTTAATAAGTTTCTGCAAGTAGTTAGATCTTTAAAATGGTAGTTTTCTTTCTTTTCAGTGTATTACAGTGCAATAGTATTTACAAACAGCTTAACAAGCTTCATCTGCAGAATTTTGGCATTGTTGTGTTTTCACTTGTAGAAAAACTTGCACTTTTGTCCCTGTTCACTCTCTGTCTGGGACACAAACTCCAAAAGTGCCAAGACAACATCTGTGTTCAGATTAAGTTTTCAAAGTGCACATAGTCACCAAACCCCTGTTGGTTTAGAATATTGTTTTCATTGCCCTTTTCTTTTGGGTATGTTTAATTTCAGCCTCCTGCAATCATCCTATTTCATTAGTGTCCTCCACATTCATTTTTAATCCACTCAGCTAATAGGATTAATGCACTTACTGTATTTATTGTACAGTATTGATTTGATAATACCAATCTTCCACTCTTAACTGTAATCTCATATTTTCTCTGGCCTCAAAACAGCCTTACTAAATGCCACTCCTTCCTCACCTTTGCACTTAGACTTCGTATAAAGTAACAACAGCAATTAAAAGCCCTGAAGGTAATCGTGCTCTGCCCTGCAGGCCCAGTGTGCCTTGCTGACTTCATAAGCACTAAGGTGAAGGTGTTGGGTAATGATGCTACATCTCTTAATAGCTGCTCCTTGTTGACATAAATGACCTCCCCAAATCTAAGGCTTGTGTTTTTGCAAGTGGTTAGTCACTTGGGTGTTTAGCTTTGGTACCTTCGGGGGAGGTTCAATACCTCAAATATTTGCTTGCCTGCGCTTACTCTTCAATATTCAAACTTCTGGCAAGAGCTCAACGTCCAAATTCCCTGGTGACCTGTGAAAATCTCTGCCTAAGTGTCTAAAGCCTATAAATCTTAAGCTTTCCTAGAGTCAAGAAATGTTTGTAATGAGGCAAAGTCTGATTCACTGAAATTATCAGCAGCTTTCTAGGAATTGTGGCAAAACAGAACCTGTGTTGATCTTCTCTGTAAAGAAAGTTCTTTTGTTGTTTGACAGTCAGATGTGCAAGTTCAAGTACATGTGGACTCTACAGTTTTAAGCTTCGTATGCATCTTTATTTTGATTCCTGAAAAAGCATATTCATTATGTAGACTGCATTCTCTAAAAACCTGAAATTGTGCGCTAAGCAGGACAATGATCTTCCCCACTTCTCCTCAAATGAGCTGAGACTTCCCCCTGTTTAACCTGCCTTTGCTTGTCTTTATGTGGCTCTGAACGCGTATGAAGCTTCATCCATCCTACCCCAGCTGAAGCCTCGTGCGCTGTGGAGGGGGGAGGGCGTCTGAGGCTGATCCTTTGCAAGGAGCTGCTTGCACTTGGGATCCTGTCTCCTCCAAAACGATACTGCAATAACGACTTATTTTGGCACAGAGGAAATGGGAAACAAAATGGTCTGCCTGTCCCTTTTTGATGTTGATCCAGCATTTTGGAAATAGGGCCTACCCCCACTCAAACTGGCTGTACAGTCCAGAGCAGAGGCTGATGTATTCGCACAGACAGAGTAGTCTCCAGGTGTAGGCAGTTTCATTTTCTGTCTCTCCATGCAGTTGTCACAGAGTTTTAAAGAATATTTTCATTATGCTGTGGCAGTTGTAAGACACTTCCTCAGTTTGACAGCTTCTATGCCAGCTCACTACTCTCATCGCACAGATGAATTTCTCTTTCACGTTCAATATCAACATTTCACTTTTCTGAGATCCAAAGCTGTAGCGTAAGCAAGGAGAGGACCCAACCATCAGAAAGTAACAGGCTGTAAACACGAGGGGTGTGTGGATGGTGTCACAGGGATACCAAAGGAAGATGTGGTTGTGAGGGGATTTTTTTTTTTGTGCTTTTTGACATTGCGTTGACTTAAGTTTTAGTTCATTCCTTAAAGAAATCCTCTTAAGGCTAAAACCACAACCCAGGACAGCAAACATCTTGTGGTATTTTGCTGTCTTGGTGGGAAGTCAGGGCCTCCGAATCCCTCTGCAGACTGTGTTAGGGAGCTTATTTAAAAAAAAAAAAAAAAAAAAAAAAAGCTGAGGTCTGTGCTTGCCCATTTCAGAGACTGGGCAGTGTTGTACCACCTGTAGAAAAAGAAACAGGAGGCAAACTAATCTCTATAGGGACAGTTGTGCATTGGAGTTTTTAATCCTGTTCTTCTAAAGCTTGTCTTGGGTCAACCTCACTGTTATTCTAAGCTGTGGCCTATTCAATGCCAGTCCCAGCAGGGTGTGAGTTCTGGGTTAGGATGCTGGATTTGGGGTGTGCTAGGCTTGCTTGCTACTCTTTGCTCCTTTGTGGCCTTTTGCATCTATGCAGGTAATGCCAGGCAGTGCTTCATCTTGAAAGCTTGAAAGTGTTTTATTTCTTTTACTTTGCATCTAGTAGGTGGATATCTGATCAGTGCTCTGAGGTGCTCCCATAAGTCTGTTTCATGGCAGGTTTGAGAAAGGAAATCTTTGTGATGCTTTTCCATGTTATAAAAGTGTTCCTTGGGTAAAACTAACTCCTCCTATCTGCAACACCTCTTTGAGCTTCTCTCCAGCTCTCCTGTAGGCAGTAAACAACTTTTAGCAGACACTTTGTTATTTTTCCTCTTCTAAAGCATTTTCCAGATTCACTTCATACCACCTTGCTTTCCCCAAGGTCCTACTTCCCTGGAAGCCCTGTGAAACAGTTGACACAGCCACAGCATAGGCAGGAACAAAAAGGAAAGAGGGCAGTGGGATGGGGCTGGGAGTGCTTGCAGCAGCAGCTGGCTGAGCCCTGTCCCCTCTCCTTCCTCCAGCCCGTGCAATCCGAGATCATATGTGTGCATTTGGGGGTAGTTTCAACCCGCTATGGACAGGGCTGTGGAGCTGGGATCAGGGTGGCCCCGGTTTGCCAGTGGAGTTTTGGGGGTGGTCACTGAGGATTTCCACACAGCCTGGAGGTCAGAGGTTGGCAAACAAAGTGCTTTTGTATCTAGGGGGCTGGAGCTGGGCCTTAGGGGACAGGAGTTGCCAAAGCAGTGAGTGCAGGGAAGCTCTGTTGCAAATGAAGGAGCAAGATTTGGGGAGCTGTGCATGGCTTGGGGTGGGGGCTGAAGGGGGTTGAGCTGAATGGTGCAAGAGCTAGCTTTTTTGAAGTCTTAGTGCAAGTACTTTTAAAAGTTACCATGTTTGGAAGAGGCTGGAGCTTGTGGATGTGGCTTAGGACAGGCCTGAAAAGGTGGGGGGAGGGGGGCCCTGTCTAGTACCACAAAAAAAAAGGCTAATCCCTAATGCTTGGGAAAAAAATCTGATTCTCATCTGAAGTGAGTGTAAATGCTGCGTTTCTGATTTGGTTGTGTTTGCTCTCTGACTTCATCTTTGTTGCCATATGGGACAGCATGCCCCATGGGGCAGGAGAGCAGTTAGAGCCTCTGTTAGAGCTGTTGGGACTAATGGGGTTTGAGTGTGTCGGATATCTTCTCCTTTAATAAAACTGCTTGCTTCTGGACTGGAAAGAAAGTGAGTATTAACTGCTGCTTCAACCGCTTAAGCGTGTCTAAACTTCATTTTGCAACATCTTATTTCGTGTCCCTTATACTCTTGCATAGTGTCAGTCCTGCTGTCCTCCTCTGGTGCTGGATTAACCATTAGCAGTGGAGTTACTTTAGTACTGAAAAGCAAAGTGTCAAACTACTGCAGTGCAACTCTAATGGCAAACAGCTTTTTACTAGAACAGCCTTTTAAAATTGAAGCTGAGGGACCATGGGCCTTCACTTTTGGATGATGAGGTGGCATATGATTTTAGTACTAGTTGTATTTAGATATTTGTGTGGTGTTACTAGTGTAACAGCAGATGAAACCATTTTGTCTCAGGAAATCTCATTTTTTCTGTGGTGTGCTCTACAATGATCCAAGCCTAAGGAAATGGGTTAGTCAAAACAACAAACCCTGTTTTTAGGATGTCTTTTGATCTAAGTTTTTTGAGGAGCTCTTAGCTCCCACATCAGAGTTAGATTACAGAGGAGGATATACTATTGCTGCCACTCTGCCATGAAAGCACCTGTGTGACCCTTGTTTCCAACTGACCACGACTGTAACTTGTAGAGCTCTGCTTGGAAACAGTCCTACTGTGAGCAGCTCTTCATGCCCAGAGCCAATTCTCAAATTGTGCATTTCATTTTTTTCCCTATTCGGAGATTGTGCCTGCATTGTCTTTCTGCATTTGATCCACTGCACCTTTCTTTTTTTTTCCTTTTTTTTTTTCTAGTTTGTCTTTTGCTTTTCTAGTATGCACTTCAGTGACTGGGTGGAAATAGCTACACTGCTGAGAATGAGTGGGGAGGGAGAAATACAGCAGAAAAATTGCTAGTTGCATCTGCTCAACCTTAGCCATTCCTGGACAAAAGAAACCTTTTTCACTTCCTTCCCTTCTGACAATTTATCTCTGACTGAAGTTTTACTTATATATATTAATAAAGAAATAAATTTACCCCTCAGAAGAGGATTACTTATTACTCTAACTTGCTAATTCCTCATGCTTCTTTTAAGAAACAGTGCAGTAGTTGATAGCATGCAGTTTTTGGGAGGCCCAGCCCTGGGCTGTGGCTAGCTCGGGAACTGCAAACAAATGTTTTTTCAATCTGGGACTCTGACTCCAGACAGCAGTGCAAGGCTCGCGGAATGGGAGTATAAGCTAATTTAGGGCAAGACCTATTAGGAGCAGCTGAGGTCACTTGGTTGGTTCAGCTTGGAGAAGAGAAGGCTGAGGGGGGAATGTCATCACAGTCTACACCTTCCTCAAGGGGGGCAGCAGGGGTGTGTGTGTGTGCTGATCTCCTCTCTCTGGTGACCAGCGATAGGACACGAGGAAATGGAATGAAGCTGCATCAGGGGAAGTTCAGATTGGATGATAGGAAAAGGCTCTTCACTGAGAGGGTGGTCAGTCCCTGGAACAGGCTCCCCAGGGAAGTGGTCATGGCACCAAGCCTGTCAAGAGTTCAAGGAGCATCTGGACAACGCTCCTTATCACATGGTTGAGTTTAAGGTAGTCCTGTGAGGAACAGGGATTTGGACTCCATGATACTTATGGGTCCCTTCCAATTTGAGATATCCTGTGATTCTATAACATACCATTCTTTTGTTTTATGGAGTAAATACTTTGCAAGGCAAGCAAGCACATCAAACCAGCACAGCTACCTGCATCCAGTGAACGTACTTTTGGGTGGAAATGTCAGTCAAGTGTTTCTGAATTGTGTGCAAACAAGATTGTTATGGCCTGGCAACATTCACATCACTGGACAGAAAAAAGTCTCTGCTAAATGGCATTGCTTTGTAGTGGATAGCGTTGTTTTAAAAAATGAGCTTGCGAGTTAGGTTTTATTTCTCATAGTAGCTGCTTTACCTGAGGGGCGTGGCCGTTCTCTGGTATAACTTAGCATTGTCCATGACAGTTGAGTATTATTTCATGTCAGAGCAGCGGAAAAGCAGAGAGACTTTTGCAGGGTTTAATCAGGGGATTGGTGTTAAGAGCCAGATTACGGTAAAAATGGGGAAAATTTATATAAATGGAAGTGTCTAGTTGTGCAAAAATAACAGCTAACAGGTGGCTAGTACTAACCAGGCAAATAGGAGTAAATTATGATTTGGATGCAGAGCTGTTGCCGTGTTGAAGATATGCAGCAATTTAATAAGTTCCAGGAACATAACAAATTCCTAAGGGCCCAGTCCTGCTATGCACTCTGCAAATGGACTTAATTGAATTGTAATGAGGCTAGTTATGGACAACTGTTCCACTTATACACAGCTCATTGCAGGATTAGGTTCAAACTCATGAGTGCAACGCATGTTAGAGCATTCCTTTAAAAATAAAATTTTCAAGTTGTCAGAAGGCCATCTGAACACCTTATTTATGCTTTCAACTTCATGTAAGACTTGAAACGCACCTTTCTGCAAATGGGCAGCTGATGAGAAGCTGTCTGAACACAACCTGCAGTGGGAATGACAGTTGAAAAGTTTCCAGTGAACCTTGTAAGTTGACCATGTTGTGATCTGGCACGCAAGCGCTCCTGTGGAGAAATTATATGTCAGTCTCTAACTAAATATGACCCGAGAAGGAGATTCCGTGAGGAAAGGTTTGAGGCGGGCTTCTGGTCTTCAAAAGCAATGAAGCTAAATGAATACTCAAAGCAGTGGCACACTCTGTGATCCTGCTATAAGTAAGTGATTTTATTAATAAAAATATTTCTAAGTGTAAGAGAGAATGTTCTCAACAAGTGGTTTGTTTGTGGTTTGGTTTTGGTTTTTGTTTGGGTTTTTTTTTTTCCATTCCTGGCAGTGTTTACACACTGGCAGTTAAAAAGAACAGCAAATACCTTCAAAAGTTTATTTAGAAATAAAACTGGCTATAGGGCTGACTAATACTGCTGAGGATTGGGATCCAATTATGTGACATATCAAAGGAGACTGACAAGCACAATTCCCTGAATGGGATCTTGGAAGGAAGCTGTGGCGCCTCAGTGATAAGTTGTGCCACACAATACAATTTTCATCCTAAGATGCTTCCTCTGGAGGTTTTGGTAAAATGCATTACTTATTTCATCATATTTTGGGTGGAAAGTAGGCAAAGTTTGAGCTTCTATATTAAGAGCAAGTTGAAGTAATTTAAACTGCATCCTGCACATCAAATTCTTTTCTCCACATGGTAGGCTCAGTACATGTCCAATTATATTTAACTTGCCCTCAGGCTTACGTATAAATCTCTGCTGAAATATAAGACTATAATTACTGTCTAACTATTTTTAAATAGGTAAAAATGACCTATCAATACATAATAAACAGAGGTAACAGTAGTTTATTCACGTTTTCTGAAAGCTTCAATTATTTCTATTTGGATATCAATTAGAGTTTGCTTTTAAACAGAATTCAGAGTAGTAGCATTCAATTCACTCTAAATTAGATGGCAGTATGTTTCACTTAATATAAATTGTGTGTGATTACTTACAATCAGTTTAAATCAATAAGTTTTTGATGGATTTTTACCCTGTGCTGTGGTTTCTCAGTAATAAATCCCTTGTTTAGTCCAGAAGGCATCACTTCTTTTGGCAGCTTTCCATGCATTTCAGTAATGAGTATTGGATAGGCACAGTTTCAGCAAATCAGCATTTAAGGGAGAAAAAAAAAAAAAAGGTCCCTATAGAGGATAAACGCATTAAAAAAAATCAATTTAACTCAACTAGTCCCAATTCAAATGAACAGAATACTCAGCTTTGAGAATCTTACAGTCTGTTCCTTGTAGCAGAAACTTGTACATATCCTGGCCTAATAATTTAAAGGCAGGGAGTCAGAATGTGGTCTGTAATTCAAGGGTTGGAAGCTTTGTTACAAAATCCATGGAGGATAGCTGCAGAGTATTATTTTTGTGTTTGCTTGATTGAACTGAGTCACAAGCTGGCTTGACTTGTTCCCGAGGTCATGCCACCTATCTGTAGAAACCACTGTCTTTACCCCAGAAGAGAAGACTCCTGTGAACTTGAGGAGGAGTTGGTCTGGAGAAATTGCATAGTGGTCACAGTGCATAATAAAAGATACCCCCTACCTGCAAAACTGTTTGTAGTTGGGTTTTAATAGGAGTAAAGAAAAGAGCCCCAGGAGGTAGTGGCAAGGCAGCAGGCACTTGCTGATGGTGACATCCTGGGTTCTGTCGATCTCCTTGAAATATGACTTGCTGGTGACATGGGTAGGAAAGTTGTTTGTGAGCTCCTTGAAGATGAAGGAAAATGTGGTCTCTAGGGATGGTGGAGCACAGTGAAACCCAATGTGACTATGGTGCTGCACTGGTATGAATGGCAACCTCCAGCCCCACTTACTGTTGAAGCCTCTAGCAGAAAATCTGTTGGTCTAAAGCATCTACTCTATTTAATCGCGTGGGGATGGCTATAGTAATTAACTGAACCAGAGTGAAGAAATCAATTTTCATCTTCCTGAATGGAAAGCTGCTGTTAGGCCAGGAAGCTCTTCCCCATCTCTCATGTGAGCTCTATTCTCCAACTCATTTATGTTATAGTATGAGTATATGTATGTTCAGTCTCTCCCATTTCACACTTGAGCTTCTGGTCATATAAGCCACACACTAGTACAGTACTGCTTCCGAAGATGGAGTAGACTTCATGAAGGAATTCTTAGAAGAAATAAAGCATGGAAATGAATTAGTGAAATCCTGAGCTTCAAAGACTGCCAAAAAAAGTCAGGGAGTGCCAAGTATTGCAAGCTCTGGCAGTGGGGAGGCAGCAGGGGAGCAATATAATGAAGGGTCTGTAGGCATAGAGAAATACAGTGTAAAACAAGCGTTTGTTTTGGTGCAAGCATGGTAGCTTAGGGATAACTGGCATAAAATCACTGAACTTTAATGCTAGCACCAGACTTCAAGATATGTACTATCACTCGCTGGATGCTCTGATTCTTTGTATAAATTGGTCTATTTTTTCATTTGTTTCTGGAGTGCTTGAGTTGTTTAGGAAGCAGGTGGAAATTGTGGAGCTCCTGCAGCCACAAGGGTGGTAAAGGGGTATTTAACAGCATGGATTGTTATTTGTTTTTAAAGGTTCTGCAGATCTGCTGTCTGTCTTGGCAAGAAATAGCAGCTGTTTATGGCTATTTCTTTTTGGCAGAATGAAGAGTACTGGGTTGGGCATTCTGGTCCTTCATCTGCTTTCCCTGCAAGGGTGCAGAGGTGCTTAGCATTTGTTAATAGACTAACCCGCAACCTCCACATATGCGTTCTGTGTGTGCTTTCTTACAGGGCTTGTGCCCTGGACCTTTCCCCTGCTGCTTTTTCAGAAATATATTATTAGTCCGTGAACATGAGGGATTATTTTGTATCTGGGCTACCTGAGTGCTCTAATTTGTGAAGTAGTTGTCACTGGATCCAGGCCTTGCATCAAGGCTAACGCCAAAAGAACTATTCAAGGTGTGCATGCAAGTGTATAAGTTTATGCTTCTATTTAATTTGATTTGGAAGATCATAGAATGGTTTGGGTTGGAAGGGACCTTCAAGATCATCTGTGTTCTATCCAAGCCCTTGCAGCATGACCCAGATGTCCCCATCTGGTGCCACATCTGACTTGCAGCACGTGTAGCAAGGAGTCAGTCACTTCCACTCAAATGGAAACTAGTTTTGAGAAATACTTGCCTGTGGGCACAGTATAATAATAGCACATGGGGAGACCATGTGCTATAACTGAACTGTTGCTGATAGGCAATGAAAAATGACTGTACTTTGAAGACTGTGCCCATCCCTTTCTCTTTATCACGGTATCTGTTTTAAGATCAGTTTGTGGTAATCACAATAGTTGGCATTTCTCATTCTTGGAGCCTATTGGGACTCATCCCTTCAATGCAATAAGCAGTTGGACTTCTTGACCTGTGCTTTAAGCTACCCTCGGTGTTTGAAGGAGATAGTTTAAGGAAGAAATATGTTCATTACACTCACTAATACTCCCTTTTTGTCTGCATATGGATACCATAGCAATTGCACAATAGCAAGAGCTACAGATAAGATACCCTGTGATCTTAAATGAAGCTTCTGGTGTTACAGTGCTGAAGTACACAAGCCTGTTGAATGGTGCCTAAGGGTTTGCAGTTACCTTCAGCGTATTTACCACATCCAAAGTAGGGCAGATGAAAATGGCTTCTTGTGATGAACATTCATCTGATGTATAGCCATGCATCTACCTCTGCTTTTTTTTCATTGCTCAAGACCATTTGTCAGTGCATTGCAGTTCAACAAGCCATTTTTCTTGCCTTACCTTTTAGGCGAATATTTGGGTGATCCAATGCCTGCAAAAAGTTTTGCATACCTATTAGCAAAATCCCTACCTGTAGCCACCTACACTCTAGCTGAAACCTCTGGCTGAGCAATCCTGCTGTCTTCAGTAGGAAAGGGTGCTACAGGCAGTGGCTGAGTCCTGTGAGGTAGTAAGGCTGCAAAGAGACTTTTTTCCTTTTGGTTTGGTTGTTTGTTGGTGGGGGTTTTTTTTGGGGGGTGGGGGGGGAGAGGGGTAGTGTGGGGTGGGGAAGGACATTCCCACCAGAAGCAGTTACTAAACTTTCCACTCAGGAATGGGTGCTGGTGGTACAGGATGCTCTGAATAGTAGAGCATGGGTCTTCTCTCCAATCTCCCATTGCAAACTGGTGTGGAACGGTGTAACTGGCACATTGTTAAGCGCTTCCAGTGACACAAAGCTGGTCCTTTGCACTATAAAGCTGTGTGAACAGGCTTTATGTTTTCCCCCCAGCCTTTGCATGTAGCTTGAAACATGTGAATGGTTCTGGTGTAGGTATACTTGAACACCTTGAGATTTGCCATTTGGAAATCTGGTTTCTTCATGCCTTTTAGAGCAGCAGTTGTTTCCAGGCTGTTGTCAGTATGCTGCTGTGTTACCTCCCAAATGCTTTTCATCTTTGGGTAGCTGTGCCTGCTATTTCAGGCTTGCCAAACATCTTAGATCTTTGCCGCTGTTACAGCTGATCATATTCCTATGGATGATTTTGCATTTCAATGTTGTGAAATTTCAGAGGGGGCTTCAACTTGCCTTAGCCTTACCTTCAGCTCATGAGTCGTTTCTGGGAAGATACTGACTGAAGCAGACTGAACCCTGACAGGTTAATAAGGCTGCAATCAGGGGAGGCAAAAAATGTTCCCTGCAAAAATTCTACCCCTTGTTCTTCTGAGAAAAAATGTGCAAGTTGGGAGATGCTGAATCTGAGCAGCAGAAGATTTTGCTCCCCCTCATCTCCCTGGGAGAATGAGGAGCGACAGGCCAAACTTCTGTTTGCTCCCCTGGCTTGCTGGAAGGGTGGTGTGCAACCTTGTGTCTCAGGCATGGGAATCCACCCAGATCCTGCAAGTCTGATCATCTGACATGTGGTGTTCTTCTAACTAAAGTTTGTGTGAAGACAAACTGTCTGGAGAAAGGAGTTGGAGCAAATGAAGTATTGCTCCACCTGCACCTGGGAGGTCTCCGCTCACTGCTTTAATTTTTTTATGCTTCACAAAGAATGGACAGAGAAAGTGAGAGAGATAGTGGGCCACACCACTCATAAATAAAATACTTACATAGTTTGGAAACACAGACAATTACAGTTACATTCATTTAGTGCTAAGCTACTGAAGATTCAGAGAATCCGTCGCAAGTGCATTTAGAATTCCCTCCCTCCAGTCCTAAACTGTTTCTGCTCTCTCAAGGAAGATACAGAGATAGCCTCATCTGAAAATAACCTGCTGGTGAACAAGCAATCTGCTAAAGAAAACACGTTTCTTTTACAATTCTATTTTACATCTTTCTGTACTGTTGTGTGAAACTGCTTTCTGCAAAGAACTTGTGGTTCCTTTGGCAAGAGAGGACTTGACAAATGTGCAGTCCTCTTAAACAAAACAACTATTTTTGGAAACTGAAGTCTTTTGATCCAATAGAAAGGACGGATTCCACCCTCCCACCCCCCTGCCCCCCACCCCCTCAATTGCATTCTTAGGTTAAATTACAAGTCTAATGGATAAATCAGAGACTCGGCTTTGAGCAGTCCATATTAATTAAAAAAAAAAAAAATTTACAATGAGGTTTCTTCTCTTATCTCCCCCTCCCCCCTTTGACTTTCTGTCAAGGTGATGGTACTAGATTTCTGTTGTCAGTAAAGACTTGGCCAGTGACTTACCCTGTGTATATTTAATGACCAATAAACTTGTGTTGCATGTGGAAGCTTTGGGAAGCTTAAATGGGATTTTGTACGTTACCTATGAGACAAAGCTCTTTTTCATAGTGGCAGTGTGCTCAAATGAAATGTTGGGGGTTTTTTCCACAGCTATGCTTCTTGACATTTAGCAGCTTGCATCCTGTCTCTACCCTCTGACTTACAAAAAGGATTGTCTGCATGGTTTTTGCTGCAGTATGTCTTCATTTCAATTGCAAACTGTGTCTATTAGTATTCCACAAATAACCATTTAGGCACTTGGGTTTCTCGGTAAAAGGAGAACTTAAAACAAGAATGGATGTGATACTCGGATGTCTCCTGGAAAGCTTGAGGTTTTTGCCCAGAGGCTGTCAGATTTTGTCAGTGACCTGGGCTTATTTTATAATTGCCCCCCAATATTCTTCACGTGCATTTTTTCCCTTTGTAACAAAGGCAGGCTTTGAACTTGCATTTTATTCTATACTTTTTTCCCTGTTGGGCACAGGAAGGATTCCTTTTGCTTAGCTACCAAAAACCAATACAGAATTGAGTGCTTTATCCTCAAGGAGTTGAGGTAGCTTGTACCCATGGGGACTTTGGGAGCCTGCAGGTCAAGCTGGTGATGGCAGGGGGGCCCTGGGAGGGAGCCTACTGCTCCTCTTGGGCTGTGGCCTCGGGAGCTGTCCTCTGGCTCTGTCGCCTTGTTTTCCCTTCATCCTGTCTTCTGACTCCAGTTCATCCATGTCAAATAAGCATGGATAAAGCTGAATTGCTGAGTCCCTGGGACTGCAGCAGGGTCAGTACAGAGCAGCTAACTCTGCTGAGAAGAGGAGCAGTTGGTGCTTGCCATGGCTGAGTGCATCTGAAGAACATAAAGGAATTTGGGATGCACAGACTGCAATGTCTTTCATCTTGCCAGTGTATTACCCCACAGGATCCTTTCTGGGTGCTTTGAAATTTTTCAGGATTAAATGGGGATCTCCAGTGACCTATTCACTTGCCTTCCCATTCCTGTGAGGGAGGGTGTCTTGGATCTCTGGAGTGTTAGCATGATAACGTTTTTAATGCAGAGAAGTTGTTTGTTTTGTTTTTTCTCTTTTCTTTCTATTTTTTCTGATAGTTGAATTGGGCTGGTTCCAGCCTAACTTTGTAACAAAGCCCTTCTGTCTGTTGTGAAGGGCTGAAGGCATAATTACTACTTTCTCATTTAAATTCTAAAATTGCCTTTCAAATCTTACCTTTTCATTTCTTTTGTAAAAGTCTTCTATGGCCTTTTGAGGGATGAGGAAACACAGTTTCAGGACTGCAGTTTTGGTAAAAGGCTATAAATCTCTCCCTGTGTTCTTAACACAGAATTTACATAATCCCGAATAGGGGCATTGGAAGTGTAACTTCTAACCACTTAACTACATTTAACTTTTGTAAAGTTGGATCCATGTCCAGGGAGTATCTGGCTGGGGGAATGCAATTTGATTGTTCACTCTTCATGGTTTGCTTTATTTTTAAAAGCTGTGCTTGGGCAAAAGAGTGCAAGGTACCCTTCTGCCTCTGTTCATCCCCAGGTTGATCCTGTGAAAGAGGGCTGCTTCCTTCATGGAGAGCTGCAGCGCTCAGCTGGGAGAGACTGAAGTGCATGTCAAACACCCCATGAGCAGCAACAGCGGACAACAAGAGGAACGGTGAGCAGACCCACATGTCAGCCTGAGTAGGGAGCACTGACTGTTGGAGAGGCTAGGAAGGTGATAAGGAGAGAGGAGCCACTTGTTTTATCTCTGCCTTGCTCTTCACATGTTCACCCAGGAATGATGATACTTGTTTCATACCCTTTTCTTTGAATCTATCACACTTGGTGCATTTATGTTTTTGCTGTTGCAGAATTTAACCTGGTTTGGTTTGTTTTCTCCTAAGCTGGCTCTGGAGATTCAATGCTCTTTTGGTATTTTTACTGTTTTCACTTTAATGGAAAGGTGTAGGCAGATCCATCTCCCAGCTCTCATTGACACAGGATGCTGTCAGATAAATCAGAGCATCAAAATGTGTTCGCTATAGAGGAAGGTCTGCTTTTTGATTATACTACCTTATTACCAAACATATTGCTCTCAGGCAAGTGTGGGGAACCTTTTCCTTGCTAAAGGCTATATAGACCTTTCAAATAACTTTGACAAGCTAGACATTAAAACACACAGTTGTGGTTTTTACCCCTTATGTTACTATTAAATAATTTTGCTGTGGGCTTTATGAAATAAGTAGATAGCTGTAGTCAGCCGGCGGGTTGCAGATTCACCACATAGGCTTCACAGACTAATAAGCTTTCTCTTAATAGTGTCTATAAAGCTGATGCTGCTAGAGCTGTAATGTCATTGCTCAACTTGAAGTCAGATACTTCCAGACATGCCTGCCATGTTTTTCCCAGCTGTGTTAGCCACTGTAAAGCAGCCATACCTTGTTGAAAGTGTTGATAACTGAGGGTATCTTTTGTAGGAGGATGGCCAGAAAATACCCCTGAGCAGCAGCCCAACCTACATCATAAGGGGAAGAGACAGGTCACAGTTGCATGCATGCATTGGGATTTGGAAGCTGGGAAAAGCAGAATCATAGAATCATTTAGGTTGGAAAAGACCTTCAAGATCATTGAGTCCAACCATCATCCGTGCCCACTAAACCATGTTCTGGAGTACCTTGTCTACACGCTTTTTGAATACCTCCAGGGATGGTGACTCAACCACTTCCCTGGGCAGCCTATTCCAATGTCTGACAACCCTCTCAGTAAAGAAATTTTTCCTAATATCCACTCTAAACCTCCCTTGCCGCAACTTGAGGCCATTTCCTCTCATCCTATCACCAGCCACCTGACAGAAGAGACCAGCACCCACCTCACTACAACCACCCTTTCAGGTAGTTGTAGAGAGCGATAAGGTCTCCCCTCAGCCTCCTTTTCTCCAGACTGAACAGCCCCAGCTCCCTCAGCTGGTCCTCATAAGACTTGTGCTCCAGGCCCCTCACCAACTTGGTTGCCCTTCTCTGGACATGCTCCAGCAACTCCATGTCTGTCTCGTAGTGAGGGGCCCAAAACTGAACACAGTACTTGAGGTGCGGCCTCACCAGTGCTGAATACAGGGGAACAATCACCTCCCTGCTCCTGCTGGCCACACTATTTCTGATACAGGCCAGGATGCTGTTGGCCTTCTTGGCCACCTAGGCACACTGTTGGCTCGTATTCAGCCGGCTGTCAGCCAGCACCCCCAGGTCTTTCTCTGCTGGGCAGCTTCCAGCCACTCTTCCCCAAGCCTGTAGCGTTGCATGGGGTTTCTGTGACCCAAGTGCAGGACCCAGTACTTGGCCTTGTTGAAACTCGTACAATTGGCCTCGGCCCATTGATCCAGCCTGTCCAGATCTCTCTGTAGAGCCTTCCCCTCAAGCAGATTGACCCTGCCTCCCAACTTGGTGTCATCTGCAAACTTGCTGAGGGTGCACTCGATCCCCTCATCCAAATCGTTGATAAAAGATATTAAACAGAACCGGGCCCAACACCGAGCCCTGGGGAACACCACTTGTGACCTGTCGCCAACCGGTTTTAACCCTATTCAACACAACCCTCTGGGCTCATCCAGCCAGCCAGTTTTTCACCCAGTGAAGAGTCCACTTGTCCAAGCCGGGAGACGCCAGCTTCTCAAGGAGTATGCCGTGAGAGTCAGTGTCAAAGTCCTTGCTGAAGTCCAGGTAGATAACATCCACAGCCTTTTCCTCATCCACTAGGTGGGTCACCTGGTCATAGAAGGAGATCAGGTTGGTCAAGCAGGACCTGCCTTTCGTAAACCCATGCCGACCAGGCCCAATCCCCTGCTTGTCCCGGACTTGCCACGTGAGTGCTCTCAAGATGAACGGTTCCATAATCTTCCCCAGTATGAGGTCAGGCTGACAGGCCTGTAGTTCCCCAGATCCTCTCTCTGACCCTTCATGTAAATGGGCGTCACATTGGCAAGCTTCCAGTCCTCTGGGACCTCCCCTGTTGACCAGGATTGCTGATAGATCATGGAGAGTGGCTTGGCAAGCTCCTCTGCTAGTTCCCTCAGTACTCTCGGATGGATCCTATCTGGTCCCATCAATTTGTGAGTGTCCAGATGGCATAGTAGGTCACTAACTATTTCCTCCTCTATTATGGGGGGTATATTCTGCTCTTCATCCTTGCCTTCCAGCTCAGGGGGCAGAGTACCCTGAGGATAACTGGTCTCCCTATTAAAGACTGAGGCAAAGAAGGCATTAAGTACCTCAGCCTTTTCCTCATCTCTGGTGGCAACGTTCCCTTCTGTATCCATTAAAGGATAGAAATTCTTCTTGGGATTCTTTTTACTGTTAACATATTTGTAAAAACATTTTTTGTTGTCCCTTACAATAGCGGCCAGATTGAGTTCTAGCTGAGCTTTTGCCTTTCTAATATCCTCTCTGTATGACCTAACAAGATCCCTGTACTCTTCCCGAGTTGCCTGCCTTTTCTTCCACAGATGATAAACTCTCCTTTTTTTCTTGACTCCTAGCAAAAGCTCCCTGTTCAGCCAGGCCGGTCATCTTTCTTGGTGGTTCGTCTTGCGGCACATGGGAATAGCCTGGTCCTGAGCCATTAAGATTTCCTTCTTGAAGAATGTCCATCCCTCCTGGACCCCTTTGCCCTTCAGGACTGTCTCCCAAGGGACTCTCTCAACCAGTGTCCTGAAAAGGCCAAAGTTTGCCCTCCGGAGGTCCATAGTGGTGGTCCTGCTGACCACCTTCCTTGCCTCACCAAAAATTGAGAATCCTATCATTTCATGGTCACTAAGCCCAAGATGGCCTCTGACCATCACACCTCCCACCAGTCCTTCCCTGTTTGTGAACAGTAGATCTAGCAAGGCTCTGTCATGACCCAGACTGGACAGACCAGGGAGTCGTGTTTAGTTCAAAATTCCCTAGGGCTAAATCAAGGTGAAACAACACCAAATGATCAGTTAAAGATTTTATTCATGACAGAAGTAAACTGAACTGGGGAGGCATGGTAGTAGATGGCAGGGTTTCTCACAACAGGAATTGGCATAAGACTACTTCTGTAAACCGTGTAACCATATACATCAATTCAGGGAATAAGGAGATCCCTCCTGTTGAGTCATGAGGTTCAGAGCAGACCCCCGTGCTTTCCAGACTCCTCCTCAGAGAAGGGTCTAGGTGCAGCTGGATGCACTCTTAGTCTCAGACTTGGTCAACGGTTTATGTCTTGAAACAGATGAGGTGTAGGGACTGTGGAAAAAGGAAGGAGAGAAGACAGAGAGAGAAAGGAAGAGAGAAAGATTTCACCGGTCCTGGGTCCAGCATTGGTCCAGTCAGCCGAGGGGTCCAGTTCTGGTGGACTTGCGTGCCTGGGGCTTCAGTTTGTGTCCTTTTATCATCCTTGCCCCTCCTTCGGGCAGCCATTAGGCTAATTAGGTGTCATGAAGGGTTTGTGAGCCTTTGGGCTTGGGGGTCATTTGGGGAGTAACTTCTCCTTCCCTGCAGACATGGCCATTGTTTGATCTTTATATCAGAACAGGGAGCTGGGCACCTTCCAGCACGCCCTCCTCCTCCTGTTGCTGATGTCTAAGCTGATGGGCTTTTCACCTTGGTTCCTTGCTGTGCAGGGTTTGTCTTTAAGCAGAACTTGCCCCACCACAATGTTTGAGACATTAACTCTTTCAGTCTCTCGCAGGCTCCTCCCCTGGTTGGCTCACCTACCAGCTGTGTCAGGAAGTTATCTTCCACACACTCCAGGAACCTTCTAGATTGTTTGCTCTCTGCTGTGTTGTATTTCCAGCAGATGCCTGGAAAGCTGAAGTCCCCCACAAGAACAAAGGCACATGATTCTGAGACTACTGCCAGCTGCTCGTAGAACAATTCATGGGTGTCTTTCTTCAACCTGGTTGGGTAGTCTATAACAGACTCCCAGCACAATATTTGCCTTATGGGCCTTCCCTCTCAATCTTACCCATAAGCACTCCACCTTGTCATCACAATCATGTAGCTCTGTACAGTCAAAACGCCCCCTAACATAGAGAGCCACCCTACCACCTCTTCTACCTTGCCTATCCCTTCTGAAGAGCTTAACAGCCATCCTTTGCAGCACTCCAGTCACGGGAGTCGTCCCACCATGTTTCTGTGATGGTGACTAAGTCATATCTATCCTGCGGCACAATGGCTTCCAGCTCCTCCTGGTTATTGCCCATGCTGCGTGCATTGGCATAGATGCACTTGAGCTGGGCTATCCTTGGCAATGCCACCCCCAGGCTCATCTCTGGTGAGCCTAGTTTTATCCCCTTTCCCCTTCAAACCTAGTTCAAAGCCCTCTCTATGAGCCCCGCCATCTCATGAGCGAGAATCCTTTTCCCCCTTTGAGATAGCTGGACTCATCTGTCGCTAGCAAGCCCGGTGCTGAATAAACCTCTCCATGATCGAAAACCCCAAAATTTCACTGATGGCACCACCTTCTGAGCCATGTATTAACCAGGTGTGTTTTCCTGTTCCTTTCAGTATATTCCTCTGCCACTGAAGGGACTGAGGAAAATACTACCTGTGCTCCCGATCCTTCCACTAATTGCCCCAGTGCCCTGAAGTCCCTTTTGCTTGCCTTTGGATTTCTCTCTGCAGTCTCATCACTGCCAACCTGCACAACCCAGCAATGGGTAATAATCAGAGCGCTGAACCAGACCAGGGAGTTCCCTGGTAATGTCTTTTACCCGGGCCCCAGGGAGGCAGCAGACTTTCCTGTGGGATGGGTCAGGTCTGCATATAGGGCCCTCTGTCCCCCTCAGAACAGAGTTGCCTACAACACTTACTCTCCTTTTTCTTTTTTCAGAGGATGTGAGAGTATGTGGGGGACTGCCCGACTGAGCCTAGGCACCTCCCTGGGTAGGGCTTCACCTACACCCTGATCCTCATTGACCTGGTCCTCAAGTTCCAGAGCCCCATACCTGTTGCGTAGGGGCAACTGGGAAGGTGAGAGAGACCAGGAGGGGACTCACCTGCCTCCCCAAGCAGGGACCTGTATCCATTCCCCTCCATCTCTTAGGTCCCCTCCTGCCTGGTGGCAAGAGGGCAGGGGAACCTCTGCTTCTTGCAGAGCCTCCATCTGCTGCCTCTGCCTCTGCCTCAGGGATGGTAGGGTGTGGGCCCACCAATCTCTCTCCCTCTCACGCTCCCTGACTACTCCTCAACCTTTCCACCTCCTCCTTCAGCTCTACCACCAGGCTGAGCAGATCACCCACCTGGTCACACCTCACCCAAGAGGTGTCCCCACTGCCCTCCATCATTTGTGATAGACTCAGGCACTCCCTGCAGCCAGAGACCTGGACAGCCGCATGTTTACATGGGACCTCTGTCTGCATTGCCATAGCTTTCCTAACAACGGCTTTCCCCCGAGTGGCAGCCATACCTGGGTCTCCCTCTGGGCCAACACCCACCGCTTGAGTAGCCTTCTGGAGCTGGGAAGAGTCGGGGCTGCGCCCTACCTGCACGCCCTGCCTGCGCGAACTGCCGCCCTTTCTGACGCCGGCGCTCCTCAGGGCCGTTCAAATCTCCCGCAGTTGCAACGCCCGCGCCACGCCAGCCTCTCTCGCGAGAGCCGCCGGCTCTGGCCGGTCCCTCCGCTCTGCCCCGGCTCTCCTGGGCCTCGGGAATCTCTCGGTCCACCTCAGTCTAGCGGTTAGCTGCCGGCTTACCGTTGCCTCTGCGGGCCTCACCGGTGACTGAAACCCTTGTGAAATCCCTGACAGAAATTCCCTTGTGAATAGAAGCTAAGTTTTGGCAGATGTCCTATGGGCCATGTGAATTCTTTTGAAAGAGTTAGGTTTGGGGTTTTTTTTTCCCTGAATCTTGAGTGAAGTTGAAGGACTTCAAATATGGCAAAGCTTTGCTGTTAATGGCTGAGTTAATGAGGCACTGAAATGATTTGTCTTTGGAGGTAGAAGCATTTTCATCACTGATGGCTGCTAAGATCACATTGGGTAAACACCTTTGGGGAGTGGTGTGGGTCACAGCTGACCCTTTCGAGGCAGGGAGACAGATGAGGCAAACTTACTCTCTTCCTGCGCCCTTACCTGGTGTTCTAGGACTTGCAAATTGAAAAGTAACAATGGCCTAATGCATCTTCTTCATGGTACATGCTGACCCTGACCTTCAGCTTTTTTCCCTTTCCAAAGAGGATTTTGAGCAATGGCAGTACTTGCGTTGACTGGTGCTTCAATAGTGAAGGCATCCCAGGCCACATGAAGGTCAGTAGCACTGTTTGCTTTTGGAGAGCAGTGCTGGGAAAACACATTTCAGAATCTAAGACTGAAGGGACTTCTCTAATTCTTTAAGGCTTTGTGAGTTTGCAGCTTGTTAGGAATGTGAGTAGGTTATGGGTGAGGTCTGTAAGTAAGCATTGTGTTGAAGCTTATCTCCCTCAAACTTTGAGGGAGACATCTCCCTCAAATTACTGGCAATTTATATAAAAGAAGGAGTGAGTAGAAAAAACACTAATGAAAGCATATAATAGTTTTTGCAAGCAATTAAGTGGGAGATAGCTTTTTGGCTCTAGAGAGAGTAAACAACTAGAAAATCATGGTCATTTGACAGAAGGAAATTTATTTTTTGTCATTACTGTATATTGGAGAGATTGGTAAATGAGACTGTTTAAACCTCGATCAGTCACCAGCCCACACAGGATCACTTTCTTCTTTCCTCTTTCTCTTAATTTAATTTCTTTGCTGAAATTGACAGATTCAAGTATGAAAGGCTTTAAATAGGTGATCATTCCCAGCTCAAGAATTTGCCTGGCTTTTTAGTTTTCACATCTCATTTCAGAACACATTGCATTAAATGACATGAAATTACCAAGCACTTTAATTACCTTTTTTTCTTTTAAAAACAAACCGTTCTTATCCATTGCTATTGCTTACAGACTCTATGACACAGAAAAGTGTAGTAGTTTACTGGTGCAATACCACATTCCCTAATTGTATTATGCTTCAGGACATGAAGAGAATTTACCCAGCTACAGCCACGTGAACTTTGGGAAGCACAATGCAGCTTCTAGTGCCAGAATTACAGCTTGCTGTAGGACTCTGCCTTTGAAAGTATCTCCACATCTGAAGAGTACTGAAGAGCCAGCTGTGTCTCTTGAGCTTCTTTTGCAGAAGAGAAGAAACTGATCATTGATTTGGAAATGAAGATGAATGGGTTGTATTATATTTTTAGGTGTTGCTCCTAATACTGTTGACGTTGACTTGCTGCTGATGTAAAGTTTTGTTACCTGGGAAGGAGAAGTGAAGGAAGGCAGATCAAAATGGAGCAAGGGATAAATTTACAAAGATTCTAATAAAAAAGAATGGCGATGAGGAGTGAATTGTCGTTTCTAATTGGAACGGACAGTGGGATCTTCCCATACAAATTACCATTTCTAATTGACTTGTAGGAGAGTGCTTGCTGTGGTTTTTCTGCAGTGGTGTTGCTAGGAAATGTTGCTAGGCAACTATTCAATGACTGAACCGACCTTTAAGATAAATATATGTATTTTTTCCCCATTTTGATGCTGAAGAGCAAACCTCTATTTTATCTCTTGTACTGGCCTTTCTCTGGGCAGTAGGAGCTATTTGGGCATGGGGATTGCTAAATAATAGTCTGCTTAAGATTTGCCAAAGCTGTTTTGTAGGCACAACATTTTTGTGTGTCACATTCTCAGGAGCTCAATTTCTTTCTTGCAATGTGAGCAGCAAAAGTTGGCAAATAATGTCTTGAATAATTTATCTGATTAATTTTGTGATCTTTATTGAATAAGTCATTGAAGAAACATTCTTCACTATTCACCTGGCTACACAGGGGCAGGCAGGGCAAAAGGAGAGCATGAGATGACTATTAGTGCAGTGTGACAAATAGAATTTTAAAGACTCTTATGTTGATTAGGCCTTCTCATAAGAAGCCTGGTGGCACAGCACAAAGCAGCCACTGGGACCATTGGGAGTGTTTTCCTTTTACCAGCTGTCTCTCAAGCAAAACCCTTTGTTTATTGTCATGTTCAAATGAATCATGCTCAAAATTTTTAAAATGCTTTTGTCTGTCCAAAATGAGTTATCGCAAGTTTGGGTTTTTTCCAGAGGAACAATCTGTATAGGCTTATAGTCTGTAAGGCTCATAATTTAAAAGTACCTCTAGTTAAAGACAACTCAAAGAAAGCTATAGAGATATTCTAGGTTTTTCCCTGGCTAAGGCTGAAGTCTCAAAATGCAAAGGCTTGCTGACTGAGCATTGAGTGCCAGCCATATAGGAATCATATAATTTGTCTACAGTCCTATCAGAGAGCTGATATGGAGGGGCAGCTTCTGCTCCATGGAAATGCACAGGTTTGCATCCTTCAGGGTGTGTGGTCTATCTCCAGCACAAAGCAGTGAAGGATGATCCTGAAAGCTGAGACAGAGAAAGTTATTTTGTTGCTAGGAGCTGGGTGGTGCGGTTCCCTCTTGCAAACCCTTGAGTCTCACAGTGGCCAGCTGATAGAATAGTATAGAATTCAAGATAAGGGAAAGCCTGAACCACCTGCAAGCACCTCCAAGGAGGGAAAACGGGGAGCAGCCACTGGCTGCAAGGGAGACAGGGTTTTACTTGGCTAGTGCATAGCAGCAGCAACCTGCCATGTGCTATATCATTCTGCTCCCTTCTTTCCTCTCTCCACTCAGCCCTAAGAAGATCTGTGAATAATATATCTTCTGTGAATACTCACTGCCCATCACTAAACTTCCCAGTAACTTCACAACTGTCCCTGGACCTATGTGTAACCAGTCTTGGAGGATGCTGTGCTTGCTTTTTAAACTATTTTTGACATCCTGCTTCAACCCTATTGAACTTCAGATCTCTTCTTCTCCATACATTGCGCCCCTCTCCCACATATACTCTATGCAGTGAAAAGACCCGATTTCTTGTAAAGTGTTGCAGACACCCAGCTGATGCAATGCTTGTTTTGAAATAAACCCAGATATCCACCACTGTCCAAACTAAAATAACCCCTGTTTGTTCCAAGCTTTAAGTTAGCTGATGGGGATTTCCCAGTGCCTGCCTCTACTGTGCTTGTTGCCAAGGAGGATATCCCTGGATTCTGCTTTTCCAGAATTTAGGCATTCAACCAGTCTGTCTCTATGTATGAAAGAAAGATGGGTGCTTCCTGATGGTCATTTATCCATCCTTTGTACAACATCTATTATATTGGGGGGATTTACTTTCTTCTCTGTTCGCAGATAGGTCAGAGTACCTGTGTCTGAGCACAGAAGTGGAGGTAAGAATGAGACTGCCAGGGAGGAGGAGGAAAGTCTTGCAGTGAATAACGCTGCAACAATTTCTGAAAGAAGGTGGCTTTTGCAGCATTTGGGGCACATTAGGACCTGTTCCTGCTACATGTAGCAAGGACTCGGGATGATTAGCATGAAATTGAATTTTGTGTTAATCAATCTAAGGCAGTAGTACAGCATAAAACTGACTAGCACATAATTGCATTCCTTCCCATCCATTAAATAATAAGAGAGCTTCAATCCAAACTTGAAGGGCAACACCTGCTCCTATGTGGTCATGGGAAAGAGTCAATGCTATGACTGGCCTTTGTAAAGGAACAGGATTCTGATTCAATGAAGCAACCCAGGGCTTTACTGCCAATGAGGTGGAGGCTGGCTTATTAGAGTTTGGGTTTGTCCTTGCTTTATGTTCTATGCCTAGGAACAACAGTTGTTTTAAATTAGGCCAGAGTGGAAGTATTAGAGGACTGGGACAGGGTATTGTGACGATATTGTATTGCCAAATTTTAAAATCTAATCAAGTTTAGTAACCTTCTGATTACAAAAAAAAAAAAAAGACTATAGTCTTGTATGTGAATGTGCAAATGGACTTATCTTATTCCTTGTTTGGAGAAACCATCATGGGTGCACACAACACCTTATGGAGGCTAAAGTTTTAAGTTATTTGTGGAAAGTCTAGATTCTGCAAATACTTATCTCTTAGTACATGTGTAGTCACAATGAAATTAGGGGAAATCATAGAATAGAATCATTTAGGTTGGAAAAGACCCATAAGATCATCAAGTCCAACTGTTAACCTAGCACTACCAAGTCCACCACTAAACCACGTCCCTAAGTGCCACATCTACACATCTTCTAAATACCTCCAGGGATGGTGACTCAACCACTTCCCTGGGGGCAGCCTGTTCCAATGCCTGACAACCCTTTTAGTGAAGAAATTTTTCCTGATATCCAATCTAAACCTCCCCTGGCACAATGTGAGGCTGTTTCCTCATCCTGTCACTTGTTAGCTGGGAAAAGAGACCAGCACCCACCTTGGGACAACCTCCCTTCAGGTAGTTGTGGAGAGCGATAAGGTTTCCCCTGAGCCTCCTTTTCTCCAGGCTAAACAACCCCAGTTCCCTCAGCTTGTCCTCTTACATAGGTCTTGTGCTCTAGACCCTTCACCAGCTTTGTTGCCCTTCTCTGGACATGTTCAAGCACCTCAATGTCTGTTTTGTGGTGAGGGGTCCAAAACTGAACACAGTATTCGAGGTGTGGCCTCACCATTGCTGAGTACAGGGGGACGGTCACTGCCCTAGTCCTGCTGGCCACACTATTTCTCATACAAGCCAGCTTACTCTTTTAAAAGTTAATTTCTGGAGGAGAGAGCTTTCATTGTCTTTCAGCTGTAGAATGCCAACCAGTTTTAAAAAGTTTTAGCGAGCATTTATAATTGTTTTCAAAACTATGGAAACATAGTTGATTTGATGCTTTGGTTTGGATACCCGTATAACATATAGACATTGTTAACAAATAAAACATTAATATGTGTTTGGCTTCACAGTGTTAAGTAGACTAACTACAACATACCTCAATCCTTCCTGCAGGCTACTGTCCTCTAAAATAGTGTGCTGTTCTTCAGAAATGTTTTTTAACTGAAAACCAGCAAAAATGGGTAAGTTACATAGCTAGAAAAAGGATTCAAAATTCTACAGCTTGCCACAGACTACCATAGCTTTCAGAATATATTGATTTTTGCAGTGTTAAACAGTATATGCAATGCCAGTGCCTAGATTGAGAACATGTCAAATGAATAATTTACCACCCAGAGAGAGTAAGCCTGTCTACAGGAGTAAGAAGAAAAACAGCCCTGTGAACTGAGACTCTGCTCTCAAAGCTGAGAGCTTTCTTGGAAGTGGGAGCATCTGATGTTGAAAGACCTCTGGAGGTAGAGGCTTGTTTGTGAGAAATTCTACAGAGCAAGCAAGAAGAAATGTGTCTGTCTCATCTCATGGCTTCCCTTCCCTGTGTGAAAAGATGAGAAGCTCTACAGATGCATCTTTGACCTGGGCAAACCTTCAGGTTTTCCTGCTTGGAGAAGATAGACTGGGGTTAAGGTTCAAACCCTTGCTGCTTCATGTGGTCCTGTTGGCTTGGCTGCAATGTAGAGGGTTGGTCAGGAGAGATGGATTACTTGCACATCAAAGGAAAACACAGTGTTGAAAAGGCTGCCTCTTGTTTAACTTCTTCAGGCTTTGGGTGCAGGTTTGTTGCTACAAGCACCAAGATGACTGTTACAGAGCCTTCTCCCATTTCCTCTTGTTTGGGTTAAAGGATGAATCTGTCTGGAATAGACATTAGCTAGCACAACCAGTCAGACCTCGGGATCGTTTCCCAAAATGAATCATGAGAAGAGTGAGTGTTTCCAATTCTGTGGAAACATTAAAACTTGGTACCTGCACAGAACTTCAGCAACAGAGATGATTTTCCACAGAGCTTCTCACATCTGCAAGGCTATTTTCTGAGAGCTTTCTGACTGTTCTGACTTGCTTACTTAATTGGCATTATTTAGAAGGCAACAGTTCCTCTGTCCTCTTCCCTCACCTAAAGCACGTATATGCTCTTATCTCCCTGCATCATTCTTTCCTGTTTCTTAAGGAGGGGACAGAAAGAATAGAATCAAGGCAAGTGATAATGGGAACAGTTAACATACATTCAAGTAAACCAGCAAGTTTTCACTTGTCATACTAAGTAAAGGAGGAAAGTGTAAGTTGGTAAACATGAAATGTAAATGTTTTTCTACAAGCAGAGTAGAAAAGAGAAAAGAGATGGTAGAGAAATGTCATTCCTTCCTCCTCATCTTCTCCATCTTGTTAGCCTCCCCTTGCTTGGATTTATGTGAAAACTTGTGGTTCAGAAAGTGTCATGTCTTACTGGTCAGATCACCAAAACCAAGGAAACTGCAGACATTGGCTCCACTGTTTCTGAGCATGGTTTTACTTCCCTGGGCCTTTAGTTTCCCTCTCTCTGTAAGAGGGAACAACCTCACATGCCTGTTCAGATGCAGACCTTAAGGAAATTTATAGAAAGAGACTTCCAAAACCCAGCAGGCTATATTTGAATCCTTGGGTAGGAACCTAATACAATTTTTGATCTTTTTCTAACCACGATTATACACAAATGTTCATGTCTGTTCTGAAAACGAGACACAGTTGGGGGAATTAAAGTATGTGCTGTGAAACTCTCTGGGATATGTAGAAGTGATAATAGTAGTTGTACTGAATGGTTCAGGTTTTGGTTTTCCAGAATTAGCACTACCAGCCTTTACATTGTGTTTTGTTTTAAGGTACAAGTTCTTTGCCATAACGTCAAGGCACAGATTCTTTATTGTAATTGCTGTTATCAGTGTAAAACTTGTGTTCACTCTTCTCCTAACTTGAAGTAAATTGAAGTTCTGGGCTAGAATAATATCAAGAACTGGAGGGGTCTTTGTCAATTAACTTGTGCAATTTGTAGAGGGTAGTAATGCAGATGACAGATCATACCATTTTTTTGCAAGGCTGTAAGCAAGTAAAGTACCAGGCAAATGAAAACGTTTACCTTCTCAAACAGTCACCATTGCCTCTTCTTGCACCTTTCAGAGCTTGTAAGATGCCTACAAAATATGGTATTTACTGTTTGAAAATGCTGGTGCTAATTCTATTATTGCTTGCCCAAAGAAAATGGCCTTGCTATAAAAGAGGCTAAATGTTTCCAATCACTCCCAGAAATGAAGCATGCTATTGTTCTGTAATGGCTGTAAAGTTGTAAAGAGAGGCAAAGAAATAGTTGCTACCTGTTGGACAAAGGTTTGGGGCAGTTCTTCACTTTCCTTATCTCCTTATGTTACAACAGTGGTAAGTATGCAAGGTAATATGAAGGCAGATCTATGGGAATTGACGTTGGAGTCATGTGCATGCCTGGGTACAAAGAGCCTTAGGTTGTACCTGCTCAACAAGAAAGCAGTCCTGACTCTGGTGAGTGATACAGCAAGAAGGTAGTATTTAGAGGATTCCTCCAAAAGTACAGTTTTATCAAGTACTATATTGTTAGGGATGTCAGATTTTGCAATTTCTTGCTTTCTGGATTTCTTTTCTTCCATTTTGCTCTTCCAACCCAATTCTTGCATTTCCCAGGTTTCTTTCTCTAGTTGGGCATAAGTAGTTTCACTGCAGCTTTTGTTAGTAAACACCACCAATGGAAAACTGGCATTTTCTAGTGGGAAAACTTCAAAAGCTCCCATCTGCATTGATTTCTCCCTTTCAAAAATGTTCCACAAGAAAGGAAGTAAATGACCCTTTTTGCAGCTTCATTATTCCTGATCATTGGTACCTACAACAAGAGCAGGGTGGGTTTTTTTCAGTCCAAGAAACTGAAAAATCCTGAACTTGTGATTCCTTAGGTGACCCAGAAAGAATGTGGGTCTACCTGAATCTTTTCAGGATGGGTGATGTAGAGAAACGGAAGGGGGCCCACATCTGATTTACGCAGACTGATTTATAAAGAGAGAGCTTTGCTCTAGAGGCAACTGTGTAGGAGGGGATGCAAGTTGGGAAAGTTGTGCTGATAGCTTTAGTCATCTTCTGAGGCTGCATTTAAAGGAAAGGAAGAGTGAGAGGTTGCAAAGAGGTAACACCCTTGAGCTCTACCCTACGTTCAGTTCTTCACTATTTCTAAGTTCAGCCCCAGTCCTGTTGCCATACCAGATCTCAAGTGTTGCTGCTGAATTCAGCCCTTTCCCCTCCTTTTCCTTGTTCCCATACCTTGAATGTCTGTGCTGGGTTTCCACCTTGATACACGGTAGTAGGATCTTGCCTAGAGCCTTTTGAAAATGCCAGGGGAGAAAGCTGTGCTGGGGCAGACCTATGAGAAACAACCTGCAGAGCTATTGCTGCATTACTGGTAATGGCTTTGCTAGCTAGGAACATGTAGGGCTATACCAAGGGGCTACGTGGCTCTTCTCCTTTTGCTTAGATTTCTAATATCCAAACCCTGAACCCACTATGATACACAGTGGGACTAGTGAGTGCTTACAAAACAACACAACCTTTGCCTTTACATTTAGCCTCAGACCTGATGCAATCTGCATTCGAGCAAGAAGGTGTATTCTGAAATTAAAACAAGTCTATGATAAGTTTAATAGGATTCATGAGTTTAATCTCTCTTGACAAAGTGAATTCATCATGATAGTAAAAGAAGAGTTACTAGGTGATTAAATTGTTTTAGTTTCTACACAGGTTATTTAATGAACAATTGGTATGAACATATTGCCTGATAGTATGTTTTAATACTAGATGATAAAATTATTTCCTGCCAAAAACTTTCTCAATGTGGAAACTAGAAAATATCTTCAAGCCTAAAATGTTTAAGTATTCATGGAAGAATATTGGAAAAATGCTAGACAGCATATTGCTAACTCCACTTTCCTTTTTAAATGAGAAGTCTTGTTAGTTGGAAGACCAAGTATTCATTTTCCTGTTAAAAATCAAAGAGGGTTTCCACACTGGGTTAGAGAGGCTTCTGGTTTTAGAAGTCCATGCCAAAGCATATCAGATATATTGGTTAAAAGTGAGAAACTGGCTTCAAGCCTCCAGCTCCAACATCTGTTTAAAAATGAATAGAACAAGGAAAACATAATGGCTGTGAACAAAATATGAGGGAGATAGTATTCTTTCATTTCTGAATAGAATTTTTTTGTACCACAGTCACTACAGTAACATTTGAACACTTCCGAGTAGTAAATTAAGTAATGGGGCTAACATCTGTAATCTTTTATCTGCTTTTAGATTGCAGAGAATTCATCTCACTTGCGCAAGTGGCTATCTTTGTTCCTACAGCCACACACAAGGCTGTTGCGTATCACATTACTGCGATATGTGGTCAGGACTCTTCGAAATGGCCTTTATCTGCCTGTTTGCTTTTGATATAGTTGTTCACAGCACTGCGGTGAGAAGTGTAGAACAAACACGTGGAGACTGTGGAGTTCAGAAAGTAGGTAGGGCCAGGGAGGCTGCTTGAATGTAAGTCTGCCTGCACCAGCATCTGACTCTTACCTGAGCAGCACCTCCTAAAATGAACCTCTGAGTAATATAAGAGGCCTCCCACATGATCCATGTTAGAGCTTCTGATAAACAGATCCTCACATGCAGGTAAGTAGAAATGACAAAAGTATGCTAGAAAGCGCCATATTCTATAACAAGATACCTACAGTTATGTTAGGCTGTAAGGGGGGGAAGCTTTGAAAAGTTGAAGGAGAATGACTGCGCTGTTACCAGCAGTCATTTCCTTCTAACTTTGGGGATAGAGGAACTGTAATGACCCCCTAATGTCTTCAGTAATCTACTGAAATACATCAGTAGTATACAGTGACGCAGCAGAACCAATGTACTGCTTTTTGTGTGCTATTGAAGAGTAAGAAGTACACAGCACTTTTTATTTCTCTTTAATCCCCAGAGAGAAACTTCAATGACCTTTATCCACAGTGTAATAACTTATTATAATACATCATATTCACATTCTTGAGTCTGTACAGAGAAATATTTTAGGAAGCATAGCTAAGGAAGTTAAACATTTTTTCTTGTCCGCAAGGGACTCTTTGGCCTCTGGAGAGGATGCTTCCTGGGTTAAAAATGAGACATTCTTTGGATGTATTTGGATAATGTTCATTACATACACTCTGTGACTTGCTTATAAATGAGCATGAAAATTAATCTCCTTCTTAAGAGGATATATAGATTAGGGGAAGCTTGAGAGATTATTATATCCTGTTTGAGAACATATCAAGTGAATAGAGCTTACTATTATTCATAATGATACATTTCTATCTGACATTAGCATAATATACCTGTATAGAAACTTAAAAATCTATTAGTTCATTAGTGAAGAGCATTCACATGTTTACTGTACAGTTTCAAACTGTCACTTTTGGCTATGGTTAAAAGTACAAATTAGGCAATTGTATTTTTGACTGAAGGCAGCTGAATATATTGCTAATAAAGTCTGTTCTATTAATATGTCTGTCTTTGAGAATCATCTTGGGGTGAAGCTCCTCTTTAAAGGCCGTAACCACACAAATGAGCTGTGGATAGAAGAAACAGGATGTGTCTCTGCTAATGAGGGAAGAGTGGCTCCTTGGCTTCATGGATGAACAGTGGCTTTCTTTAAGTTACGTTAAGTAACTGAGGATATGAACCTTAGGATAAATGGACAGATTTATGCCTCTATCTGTGAAAAAATAACAGGGATAGCCATCTCTAACCTCTATCTTCTTGTGCTCCATTATTTGTCACTTCTTGTGGTATTGTCAAAACAACATCTACAGAAAACACTGAACTAAGAATTGCTCAAAATGCATTCAGTAAATGTTGAGACTGTCTTGGGTTTTCTCCCCTCTTTCTCAATAACTAACTGAAATATTAATTAACATCTCCAGTTCTGACTTCATCTCATAATTAAGGGTTTGCGTAGCTGGGAATCCGCAATTGTTGGGAAAGCAGCCTTTAGAATCCCTTAGGATTTGTTTTCCTTTTTAAAATCATAAGCAATGGTGGTGTTGACCTACATAGCCTCTGGGTTTTATTTTTTTTAAACTAAATTGTTGCAAAGACTACTAATTATAGCATACTCAAAAATAAATTGGTAAGCCATCAGTAAAAATTGCATTAAAAGCAGCATTATTTCCCATAACATTAATAAGCACTTTTGGGGTGTGATTTATTTTTGCACCAATTACTGGAAAGTCTCCTGGAAGACGTATTTCTGTGTAGTTAATGTAATATACATGTATGCAATTTTCCATTTTAGTGCCTATTGATTGCTTCATTTTTCATCTGTATTAGGCAATTCTTATAATTTCCTCTGGGCTTTCAGAAATGGCAGACATCAAGGGAAAATTGTAGTGGCATGTCCTATGGGAAATGCAAAAAAGCAAATAGATCAGAGTCTAACGGAAAGGACTGAGTTCAAGTGCACTTGCATCATGAGAATTTAAACTGCTTTCCAACCTTTTAGAGATCTGAAGGTATTTTATTGAAACAACTTTGCTTTTATGTATTTTACCTGGAAATGAATTCTAATTGTGAGTGGAGTCCTTGTGCATGTAAGAGAACTGTGTCCATTCTGCTGTTTGGCAATCTAAGTTCAAATGGTGAAGTTGACTATTCCTTGCTATCAGCTGTATAATTTGAAAACTTAGGTTCAAGTTACAGGTAGCTCAGGGAAGTTATGTCATAGAAGACTAGTTCCCAAAATTCAGATTTGCTACTTAAAATGTCCAAGGTTGTAAGGCACACTAGTATCAAAATGTAAGAGAAGGTAAATTCACGTGTATCCAGTATATGTGAACTTTGAAGCAACTGTTTTAGTTCAAAACAAGAAAAATGTATACAACGGCAGTCTAGATCTTTGTAGTTAATTGGCTCCTCTCTGCTTTCACCTCCCACGGCCTCCCTGTGGTGGTGTGCTTGGAGGGACAGGCTCTGTTTTCAGGTCAGGTGGTGCAATGTTAATTACAGACGTGAATTTATCTTCAGAGCTCTAAGTAAGATAATTAAATATCTTCTTATTCATATGTGCTGAGTGCCACAGTATATAGCTGTTTATAATACACTCTGAGATAATGTAGTTAACTTATGTTATGTTGGCAGTGGTAGCTATAACTTTTTGCTGTTTTAATGGTAACTTGTGCTTTTACAGCCACTTGTCAAAGAAGAGAGTTAGGCACAGGATTTGGCTGCAATTGCAGAGTGCAGGAACAAAATTGGAGCAAAGGCGCTGACACCCAGTCCTTTAAGACCACATTATTCTGCTGAGATTGAAGGTGTTGATCAGGTATATGGATTAGAGAACTCCCAACCAAACTTGTACACAGCTCCAGTTAATCTCCATCCTAAACCAGGTCACTAAATCCAGTCTGTATTTAGTGAGGAGAGAAGCGTTATACTGGATGATTCACCCAAACTATTTTAGGAAGTGCCAAAATTTGGATGAATGAGAGTGAGAGAGAGAAATCCAATCTGTCAGGGACCAGCTCTGCACCTCTGTAAACTTTTTCAGTTTTGTCACACAAAACAGTAGCATTGGAATTGATAAACTGGTCCACTTGTGATGAATATAAGATTTTTCAGAGGTGCCCATGAAGGAGTTACCCAATACCCAATTAATCTTTTTGGTGGGATTTGCACACGTGACTTCTTTAGCCTACTTTGAAAATCCTAGTAACTGTAACTATTCCATAATGAGACCTTTTCAAGTTACATGGCAAAAGTCTTGTGCCTTTTTCATTTCATGCATTTCTTTCCTTAGTGCACATAGCAAAAAGTTTTAAAGAGGTGTTTCCTTGTGAACAGTAATTTGGAGGTTATATTTATGCCCTTCCAGAACGGTCAGCTTAAAAACTCCCTTGCAAGATTAAACCTGGGATCAAAATCAGATATTAACCAAATGGTATGAAAGATAGAAGTTCAGTTCTTTTCTTTGAATTAATTTGAAACTCTTGATTGAATACTGCCCTCTGCTCATGATTTGGCACTGTTAGTGCTTTCTACCTTTGCTGTAACCTCTTCCACTGGCACTTCAAATTCAGGTAGGTCTTCCCAGGCCACTAGCTCCCACTCTCTTGGGCAGGGAGGAGACTTGTAGCACTGAAACCTTCCAACTGAAAAGAAAAAAAACAAACTTAGATCTTTCTTCTTGTGGCCTTATCTTCTGTTAAAGTTCCTTTTCTACCTCGGATCGTCCACTGGCCCTGCTGAGTCTCTAGCAAGACACTACCTAGGACCTCTACAGTCAGCCTGCTAGAGTACTACGTGGTGCTTTCTATTTGGGGTACAACTTCACCTTCTTGAAGCCTCAGTGTAGTGTCTTTATGTGACCTTTCTGCCATCTGCAAAGATCTTGCTCTTTCTAATTGTGCTTCTGAGGTGTATGGGATTTTTCTCAACTGAGTTCAAGTTGTTCTTGATTGCAAAAAGTCTCTCACTTTTCTGTGAATCCAAGATGGACCTTGAACTTAAGCAACACAGGGATCCATGGGCCAAAGTTAATCTTCATGAAGAGGCATGAAGAACTGGATCCTCAGTACTGGCCAGGGCCAAGTTAAGAGTTGCTTTTCCTGTGGTTCACTAATTAAATACTTAGTGAAATAGTCATTACTGGTACTGAAAAATCAGTCTTGGCTTTGTGCCTGGGCATGACATTTACTTGATGTACATGGGGGTATCTGATTCTCCCATTACAGCTGCATTTTTTGGCACTAAGTTTGTCTAGTCTCTCTGAGCACACCAAAGTCATGACTGCTGCCAGCAACAGGCAGTTGATAATATAAATCTATTCTTGTACTTCTCTTTTTAAGGCCTTGAAGATGCTACTGCTATCCTTACATGCAAGAGTTCATTTGTGTTGAGAACAAGCAGCTGGGACAAGTGTCTGTCCAGCTCTTTGTACGATACAATGTCTGCGTGATGAGGCGGTGTGTGTGCATAAAGTAACTCTACTGGATTTCTAACTTCCTACACCTGAAAACCTCTTCTCTTTATTCAGGTCCATGCATGTTAAGAGCAAGTTCATATGAAATACTAGATGTCCTCAGGAAGAGAGATCTTTCCAGTGAAGTCTGGGGAGGATGAAGCACTGCTGAGCACACTTTGTATGTACCAGCCTTGAAACCCTGATCAAAACCCCCGAGAAATCCTAACTCCTTGAGCTAGCTGTGTCGCGCATGTGATGCAGATGGTAACCAACCCTTTTTAGTATCATTGTCTCTTCAAATATTCTCTACTCCTGCTGCAGGAATGTGCCGATTCTGACTGCACAAACCTTAGTTTTGTTCCCTAATGGGTCGTCCCTTCCCTACCTTTAGTGGGCCTAAGTAGCTTTGTGATTTCATTTACTTTGCAATTTTTTAGCAAGTCTCCTAGAGTAGTGCGCACATGTCCTATTCTCTATTTTTGTTGGGTGTGATACAACTAAAGAGGGGATTTCTGCTGGGGAGAAGATAAGCTCGGAAGACATGAGGATGAGAATATCGAATTACCATTCTCCTTACTGCTCGACATAACCCATTTACCTTTTCAATCACTTCCTCAATGGTGACTGCAACTAAGAACTGTAAGTTTGGCTATTTTTCTGAAGCAACTGAAGATACCAAAGCCTGTCTGGCATCTTTCTAGGCTATTGTTCTGTGGCAGTCCATTTACTGGGGAAAATACAACATTTGCTAAAAATTTAATATGTAGGACAAAGTTGCTTAAGTAAATTTGCTGAGATAAGGCTGGAGTGTTCTAGTGATGAATTTGAAAGGAGTACTAAAGAGGAGGGTAAGACACAGAAAATGAAGTAGGCAAACTGTGTCTTCGCTGAGCTGACGCTGCTCTTTGGAGTGCCAAGAGTTTCTTCTAGCATATGGGAAATTTTATAAGGACACAGACTGGAGCAAAAAGCAGAGCAATTCAAAGATCATTCATCTCTTCTAGTGATAATAATTTCTTAGCTTTTATCTCTCTGTGAATCTAAAAGCACTTATGAAAGAATTGGTATAAATTTTCCATCTTAGACTGTGGTCAACTAATGGCTGAACTAGAAATGGAACTTGAGTGCTAAGTTGTCAGTCTGGTGAAACACTGGTATCGGGGTCTATAACAAGCTCAGGAGAGGCAACTCCTGACTGACATACAGTGGGTATGGCACTGAACTTTGCTGGCTTGTGTTGCTGTAAGCCTCTGCCTGTTCCTGGGATCGCAGGCTGTTTGGTATCTGGTGTAATCGCAGTGTGCGCCGTTCCTGATGCTCTGCCTCCTTGCTTGTGGCTCTTTACAGTGGCAGGGAATGCAAGGGAGGACGTTGGGACTGGGGTTTGTGATGGAGGTTTTGAGCCAATTTGCTCATTTTTTTGGACTGGGCAAAAGGGTAAGGAAGGCAGATTTTGTACAGCAAGGCTTTCTTGCAGCTGTTCTGATTGCCTTGGGAAAGCAAGCAAGCCTGGTAAATGATTGTCTCAGTATTGTTATTGCTTTGCAATGATGTTGAGTGAAAAAAATCTAGTTTGTTTTTGGTTTTTTAGCCTCCTGAATCCATTGTTATCAGGATGATTTCCTGTTATAAGTCCTAAATTTATTCAGGACATAGGAAAGGAAACCTTTGTAGCTACACTTGTACTCCTGCATGTCTGAAGTGTAGGATGGTTGTTTTTGAAGAAATAAAATGTGACAGTCAGAAGCTAGTTAAAAAACAAATGATTTCAATACATGAAATAACGTTGCAATGACTACAGGTTGATTAGCTCATCTTATCTCCTGGATCAAATTACTTACCTGCAAGTAAACCATTTCTGAATCCCCCAAACAGGTTCTGATATTATCAGTAGATTTAGGCAATTCAAAATGCTCACAATAAGCGTGAAGAAGTAGGTATTCTGTCTTTACCCAAGAAGCAGATAAAACCTTACCCTAGGTATGTGCAATAACACAAATGTATGTCATATCTGGTTTCCTTTTATATCGTCTTATTCCAGTTGACAACAAGAGTCAGATATACCAGATGTGCTTAATCTGGAAAAGAATGTCAGCAGTATCAATTTTTTCTCTGCTTTCATATTTCCTGCCCTTCTAATACTCAAACATGCTGATCTTATTTCTCCTCACCGTGCTTCTCGATGTACTCTTTTTCCTATTTCTCTTTCTCTGGCTTTGTGCAGCTCACTGTATATAAATGCACACGTACCTACCTTTACTTGGTTCTTCCAGAAGGAAGAGAAACTACAATAATAAATAAAGTCTGGTAGGTGGAATGAAGGTGGAAATAATGTTGCAGAGTACATCATGTCTGTGACTGCAGGCTACTTTGTGGTAGATCTGTGTTTATTTTACAAGTGTCTTAGTTACTGGTAGCTTTCTTTTACCCCTTCCAGACTTAAAAAAAAATAAAAAACAAAAACCTAATAATTTTCATGCAGTAAATAGAAGGGTAGCACTTTATGGTTTTAAAAAAAGATTGGAAGAAAAGCCACTTTTCCATAGCAAAAACATTGTTAATAATAATAATAATAATAAAATCTTTATTAATCAGAAATAACAATTGAGATCAAAGTACTTTACAAATTTTTCCTCTCAAAAGTACTAATTTGAAATTTTGAATTGAAATTTTCCTTTTCTTTTACATTCAATGTGAGAGCCTTAATTTCCAGGTTGTTGATTAGTTGAAGGTTGGTATAACACAATCTCTGCTCCTAGGATTTATTCTGCTTTGTGTGGTTTCAGTTAACTCTCCCATGTAAGTGGGTGGGCACACTCTTCATAGGTGTCTACCAAATAACTCCCTCAGGTCTGACTTTGTAGTAGCATTGTGAAAGGGTGCATGAACGTTTGCCAAGTTTGGGAAACGGGTATTGTGATAGTGGAAATGTTGGTTGGTGGCTTGACCAGAGTTTTAACCTCCCTAGTCTGTCTCCATGGTGTTATTCTGACATGTTGTTCAGAAAGCATTTGCATTGAGTTGTTTTCTGGAAGGTCAAATTGAAGATGATAGCCAAACCATGAACGTGGGAGAGGGTGGGGTAGGGAGGCATGGGGTAATTTCAGTGGAAATGAGTCTTTCAGTTTGAATTTATGCTTGGCAAATATTGTAAGGAAATTACGAGGAGGTCAAGATCCAGTTCCTTTTGTAGAAGGATACCAGTCAGGAGTAGAAAGCTGATCTTTGTATAATTTGGTAGAAGGAATTGACGCTTATATCTCTGGAAAGAAGGAAGAGAAGTCTAGTTCAGATGGGCTGGAAATGGCATAAAGATATGAGAAGCAGCAAGCAGACACACTAAAAGGACAAGACCAAAGAGGGCGTGTGTAGGACCACCAGTTCATTTATTTTGCTTGGGCAAGTTGAGCCAAAGCTACAAAAGCAATGAGGGCAAGGGGTTTTCCAGGCTTGCCTATGGGACTGAAGTACTTTTAGCACCCTTGCCCAAACTGCACTGCCGCAGAGAAAACCTCAGCAATACAGTCACCTATCCAATCACTTCTGCCAATGCTTGCATTCTTGTGGTCTTTGAAATAAATCAACAGTAAAAAGGAGAATTTTATTTTTTTTCTCTCTGAACCTCTCCCCCTTTTTACCATTCCAGAACTGGTACTAAGCAATTGAAATCATGACATATACAGAGACTTAGTTATATTGAGGGCCAAACTATTTGTTTCTGAATGGAGGGGACAAGATGGATTTTTGGGGAGAACTTTCTGTTTTGCTGTTTTATAATGAAGCAAAACTGCATGTTTACATAAGGAAAAGGAATTAGAGAAGTTTTAACACTAGTATTTTGTTTGAAAACTAATTTTTCATGTTAACTAAACCTCTGCAGACCAAACCTTATATATAACACTTGGTGTTACAGATGGCATGGGCTGACTTCTAAGATCTCTGGTTTGAATCCTTACCCCTATGTAATATACCATAGGCCAACCATGCATGATATTCTTGACAAGAATAAACCCAGCTGGCTCATATTAGCAGAAACCAACATTTATTTCAGTCAGCTATTGAATGATAGTCCTTTCAATGTTGCTCTTGTTGCCAAGTCTGCTTTCCAAAACCCCTAACAACATTGCTGAATATTGTCAGGAGCAGTGATTTTTCACACTCCTGCTCTTTGCAACCATCTCAAACTTACCTTTACTTTCCACATGTAAAACTCTTTTCTTCATCATCTAACAAGAATGTTTTGAGTTAATTCATATGGTAAAATATATCCGAGAAGTTCTTCCTGTCTGTTCTGGAGAAAGCTGCATTCCAGACACTGTGGGATGGGTATGTGAAAGGGAAAGTATTCTGGTGCATGTGATATGCTTTTTTTAAACAGCTTAAGAAAGTACACGAACAAGAATGCAGAATTCCAGCTCATGAGAACTAGAAACTGAAATGGCTCCAGGATCTGTGGGTCAAGAGGAAAACTTGGTGAACTTCTGCATATAATACTTTCCTAGTGGTACACTTTACTTTTCACCTGTCCTAAAATGTGAACTGTGCATAGTGCAAAGAGAACCAAACATGTGCAGTGACACTAAGGAGGAAAACAAATGGCGTGGAGAGTAAACTGATCTAGGCAGTGAAATGCCAAGCAATTGGCACTGACTTTGAGGGTACTGCAGTGCAGCCTGATTTGGTCCAGAAGGGTACTTCAGACCCTGTCTAACCAAGAGCTTGTAAACAGTGCTCTTACCTCTTCTGATCTTGCTCTTGGCATGATTGATCTCACTGAGGAGCAAGAGGTGTCCACTGAAAATACTACAAACTTGAGGAAAACTGTTTTTACAGTAACATTGAGAAATATATCTTTTAAAAAGGTATTTATTTCTTGAAGCAAGGCAGTTTTTACTGTTACCTATACATTTAAGAAATGTACATATATGAAATTTGATTTGCCTATAAACTTGTTGAATATAGGCTCTGCATTAGTCTGAACATAAAAGCATTCATTTGACCTGCTCTAATATACATTAAAATTACCTTAGAGTTAACTGTTATTTTTCGCTTCCATTATTGTCTGGATTTTTATTTTCCTTACTGATACTCAGTGTCTTATTCATCCTTCTTGTTCAACCTTCATAATCTGTGAGTACATTTGGATTTTATTGTGCATGCAGAATTCCTGCTTATTGCATTTGAAACACATCCTGGAGGGAGCCATTGGAAATGTAAACAAGGTGCTGAAAGCTGAATTGCAGAGGGAATGTGTGAGGAGCCTCTCAGCCCAGGGACATAAATCCACTCCTAGAGAGAGTGGAACAGGATTGCATTGGTTGTTATTGCAAATTCCAGGCTCCCTTCCATCTGCAGAAGAGCTGCAGGGGATGGAACAGGCAGGATGAGCTGTGTTTTAACCTTCTTTCCTGTTGACCCATCCTTGCTCTTTTCTTGAAGACTGAAGTCCCCAGGAGCTCCCATGTATAAAGCTTATGTCATCTTGCAGATGAAGAAACCCCCCCATATGGTGTAAGTGTTCATTACACAAAGGAGAGTGTCAGTGGCTTTGAACAGAAACTGTAGGTTGGCAACCGGTTGTGTTGTTCACCTCATCAGACAACCACCCCCATTACGCTCTATCCAGAGAGATAGCCAGTTTAACTGTGGCCGGTTTGCAAACAATGTGCAAAAACTCATGTGTGGTGGGAGTGGTGCATGTCTAAGTATCAGAACTGAATGAGTTGCCTGAATGCATGCTACTTGATCCACTTTGCTGTGCCTCTCTATAAAGTATTTAAGTAAGTGCACCCAAAATAAATTACATTCTGATTACTTCATCACTGTGAAGTTATTGTAATTGAGAAGATGGCCAGAGAAGAGTAGCTGAGAAATTAACAGGAGTCTGAAGGATTTGATTAATAAGGAAAATTGCTAGAAGGTGGTGACGGAGGGAGGCATGGAACATAATACACTATAAATATTTGAAGAACAAAAATAGGAAGAGGGATTACTCAAGACAGAAGAAAGGTGAAACTAGAGAGGTATGAAATAAATGCAAGGAAGAAAAACATTCCTGACAGCGAGATGTTTCAGGCTGTACCTCAGAGGGACACTTGACCAATAGCATGTCTTAAAACTAAATTGAATAGACAAGGAATAACAACCTATAGCAGGCAATCCTTTATGGTAAGGCAGGAGGAGATGATGAGTGACTCAGACATTCATGGCAAGATTAAGGACTGATAACGTGTCTGGTGTGCTGATATTTTAAAGTTGAGGCATCATGTAGGTGTGCAAATGGGAAGAAGATACTTGAGCAGTCTAGTGCATAGACCTTGTGGAAGGGAAAAGCTGGAAGCGTCAGTCCTGAGATTTCTGGAAAAAAAAATTACTGTCAGTACAGCTTCTAATTTCATCTTGAATTAAAAAATGTATTTTTGTGACAGAAAATGGATTTTTTAATTGCATATTAGATAGCTATGGTTGTGTTTTAGACCTATCCCAGTTGCTCCACAGTGCTGCAGCTGTCAGAGGTGTGCAAGAAGTCCCAAAGCCATGTTGCGGGAGGAATCTTGCGCTCGTGTGTGTCTCAGTTCTGCTGCAGGGTTGGACTAACAACCACTTGCTGTCTGCTCAGCACACTTAATAGAAAGCACCTTTTTAAAGCGACTCAACTTCAAAATGGAAATCGGTAGGCTTGCAAAGTAAGCATGCAACAAAGTTATATGGCAGTGTTCCCTGGGTAGGGAATACGGTCTCCCTTCAGCCAGCCAGCTGCTGCCTGAAGAGGGCACACCTCTACTCTTCCCTCCTTCAACCACCTCCTTTCAGTTAATTCCATTCTATCAGGCAACATAAAGTGAAATGGCTAAGCTCAGGTCTATGTGGTACATTTTAATGTGATAATGTTTGTCAGTTGTCCAAAATCCTCTGCAGGAACGCATCTCAGTAGATCTAACTATCTTCAGTATTTACTATAAATTCAACATTGTCAGCAGGAAAGATAACTTACAATGCTCACATTGTATTTTACTTTTAGTGAAGCCGTTACTGGAGTCATGTCTTTTATTTATATTAACATGTTGTTAACTGTAACCTAATAAAGATGCAAAATGTGTGAAATCAAATTATCTACAGATTTAAGGAGTGTACATAAAGGAAATTTTCAGATTTACCTTCACATTTGTTGAATATAGACCTTGCATCAGTTTGAACATGAAAGCATTCAGATGACTCTGTTTAATTCCCTTAACTAACTTCTGTTATTATTTTCCTTGCCTCCCTTACTTCAGTTTTAAAATATTTGGATCCCAATTAGAAAATTCCCTTAAGTTGTAACAATTTCAAATTGTAAGGTTTATTAAAAAATATCATTTGGGCTCTAAGAGCTTATTAGTTAAAACCTGTGTTCCAAGATAATCTTCAACTTTACAGAAGGATTTCAGGTTTTTAAAGGATTTTTTGTTTCTGTTTTTCATTAATTTGTAAGTTAAGAAGTATGGAAAGCCTCTTATTCAATAGAGAGAACTTTTCAAAACATGTCCAAGCCTATAGTTTGGTGGGTTTTTTTAACAAGGGAAAAGCATATCAACTTATTTTTTCCAGTATTTTGTCCAAAATACTGAGACCTCTGTATATAAATACTAACCAAATTAGATCTGGTAGGAATACAATTTTTTTCCTGTACTGTCTCGTTGTGAACCAGATTTCCATAATGCTTTTTTGTTGTTGTTAAAAGCTGTTGCTGAACTGCAGAGAACCTCAGGACTGCAAATAGCGGCAGCTGCAAAGTATTTGGGAAACATGTTTGTTGGGTGCTTTTGGTTTTGTTTGGGGTTTTTTTTGTTTGGTTGGGTTTGGGTTTTGTACTAGCCATGGACGCTGTGCACATTCTGTAACGTTACTGACAAAATAAGCATGAGTCAGTAAATTATTTGGAGATCTGTCCTGTGAGGAAGTCATGTGTGAAGAGTTGCTAATGCTGCTGTGCTGGTCTTGTTAAGATTTCTATGTAGTGCAAGTAGGATGGGTCGCGTTGCTTGGCTGTCTAATTAGCCTCTTCTCTGTCACACAGAACAAATGAGCAGAGCTTGGTCAGTTTGGTCTCCTGGGGCTTTTATTCCTGCTAAACCCTGGGTACCTGCTGTCAAAGGGGCCCCTGTGTTTCCCTGTGTGACAGTGCTCGCTTTGTAGCAGCCTTGTTGTCCTAATTCTGGTGTGAACTTCGTCACATTTCTTTCAGATTCCTTACCAGAATCATTTCAGGTTGTATCTCCCCAGATGAAGCTTCTTGGTCCACGTCGAAGAAGCTCTGCTGTCTGCCCAGTAAGCAGACACAACAGGACATGTTGCACTCTCTCAACAGCCCGCTCTGAGCTGTGTGACCTTTTATGTATACATGTCATAGAATGAGGATCAGGCCAGTATGACTTATAGCTGTCAGGAGCCTTTTAATAAAATCCTTTAAAACTTGGATCTCTAGTGCATTGAATAGTCTGCCCCATTCTCAGGGCACCTGAGCAATGTTTAAATTTAAGGATGTGGGTACTTGGTTCCACAGGCTTCACTGGGAATTCTATGTGTCGAATTTAGTAAATACTTAAGTGATGAGTTAGGGGCTTGGAGACCAGGGATCTTGTGCCAAACAGTATAGCATTGAGCCCCCAAGACAGCTGACCCCTAAACCCATAAGGGTTTATTTTTACAATTAAAAAGACAAAAGCTCATGAATAATGTATGTGGTCAAATCAATTGTGCACATTCAAAATATCAATCACAGAAAGAGAGTCAGGCTGTGTAGTATGCTTTAATGTTCACTGTTGGGAAATTAGAGGGGAAAAGGCCACTTCTATTCATTCTTTGAAAGTAACAACAAACAGCAACAGCAGCTGTAGTTGGCTGGGGCAGAGGCTGGTGCTACGAGATCAGTCTGGAAAAGAGAATTAGTAATGGATCAAAGCTGTAAAGTTATGGTTGTGTCACTGAGCTTTTCAAGGGAAGTGCATTCAGATGTGCTCCTAAGTGCTCATCATCTAATGAGACAGAATAAAGAGTAATTCTTTAGGGAAAGGATGTATAAAAAAATAACAGATATGCAACACCACACAATTCACAGCACTTGGTCAGAAGAACAAGGGTTTCCAAAAGGCATTGGGGGTATGTGTGTTGGTGGGCTTAGGTGGGATATACCATGCCTGGGATAATCAAAGTTTTTATGTCCAGTGGGGCTCTGTAGTGATTGAACTCCTTAGCGGTTACAATGGAAAGAGATTTGGGTGGGATTTTTTTTGTGGGTTTTTGGTATTTTTTGTTTTTGAAACCAAGTGGGTTATTTGGGCTCTCTTCATGACAGCTAGTTGTCTATGCTAACTGGGAACAATTTTCTAGGTAGAACTTCTTTAAGCTGTAACTACTCTTGGGGCCAGCTGAAACTGAGGAACCCTGCAGCTGTGGATGTTGTCTCCCATTATGGCTGGAGGCAGTGAAGTCTTTACGGATTAAGAGAAAAATCCCCCAGGACCTTGCTGCATCTGACAAAAAACAGGCTATAAGTGACTTTCCCAGTATCTGACTAAAAGTCCCTTGGAACAGTAGAGAGTTGTCATGGATACTTCAACTCCAGGACACTATAAAGCCCATCATTTGTTACGTTTATAAAATGTTCCAACACTTTAAAATCTGCTCTCAGTACCATTACAAACCTACATCAAAGCAGACGGTATAGTGCTACAAGAATAACCTCTTTACCTCCTCAGGCATGGTGAGGGCTCTGTTGCTCAAAAAAATCCAACAGTGCCAATGAGCCATCACCTGAGCAACATTAGGACACTCTTTAATGTAAATAAAGGTAAAATCTGTCATGGTTTGACTAGAGATCCCTTACTGCTATAGATGTGTGACTGTCTTTTTCAGTCTAAAGTGTTCTGTGTTCCCTTAACTGAGGTAAGCTATTTTGGATACATGACAGCAGTTGATGAGCACAGACCTGCAACACTAGAGCTGTTTTGTATATTTTGGAAGTTGGGGCAAATGCTAGGGTAAAAGGCTGGCTCAATTATTTGTTTTATTGTAAAGATGTGGGGAGAAATTTTCTTCATGTTAAAGTTGCAAACTGGAGAGCATAAGGAAAAGTTGAAAATAAGACCCTTTATTAACCTGCTTTGGCATGTGTCTATGTTTAATACTCTGGCAGACTCTACCCTATTTCCCTGCATAATTGCCAATTAGTGCAATAGATCTCTATGCATCTCTCTAGAATTAATTTTAGCTAGGTGCTGACAGATTACAAGGAGAAGCTAGGTGAATAGAGGATGGGTCCTGAAAGGCAACTTCTTCCATGTGTCCTTAAATATTCTTTCTGGGAGCTGACAGTAACAACAATACCTGTGTTATTGCTCTGTTGAGCAGATGTAGGGGAAAACATACATTTTTTCAGAAAACTTAGCTTTCGGGACTGGTTCCAGTAAAAATATTTAAGTTGACTTAAATGAGTAAGCTGTCAAGTGCACCAGTATTCACATGATTCCCCCTTTTAATGTTAAAAAGAATGAATTGTAACTTCTCTGAGAGCATGGCATTCATACTTCATTGGCTTGAGTGAAGCAGATAGCCAATTAAGGTCTGATTGAAAAAAATGTGTGTGCTCTAATAATAATGACTTGTGGCTGTAGTTAGGATGGGCTAATAAATTTGTAATTAAAGGTGGTGTCCGCTTCCCCAGCACTGTCTGCCACTCTGTAGCGAAGAAATACAGCCTTGCTTGTCACTGACTGCTATGAAGGCACCTCCAGTTGCCACTAACTCTTTGATGTGCACATCTGGAGTCGGAGCAGATCTGTGGGCAATTGCTAAGTTAGGTCATGCTTGACAGGTTCAGACCCTGTCCCAGGGCAGTCGTGGCACACTGTAGGCTTTGTTACATGAACAAAGATGAGCCTGTGAGGCTTAAAACTGCCAAAGACCTGCAGACAAATTCAGAAGAGAGCTGTCTGCAGGGGAGGACTGCATTCCTGAGTTGGAGAGGATGACCATGTTGTGTCTAAGAAGGAAAATGGAGGAGGTGAGTTGGTACATTTTCCTGATGAAAGTGCACACCACACTGACATCTTCTGCCTCATCCTGGCCTGGAGCAAAACACTGGAGGCACAGAAGGCTGCAACCCTTCTTTTCTGTCCATCTGTTCTCAGTGCTGGAAAGTGAATCCAGTGACATCATGTCGTTACAGAAAAGATTAAAACCAAATACAACCTCCTCCTGAGCTGTGCTTCAAGATCTTGTTCTGGGCCTATCAGAAATGATAAAAAATTTTCTTGCAGCCTTCACTGTATTAGGCCCTTATTCTATATATGGAATACATGTTTGCATTTTTGTAGGAACACTCCATTATCTCTGGCTTTCTCCTGTTTTCTAGCTGTGGTGTTTGTGATGTTTTATTCTACGCCTGAGTCAACTCCTGTACTATTTTGTTTCAGAATATTTTTCTGGTCTCTCTCGCTCAAGTGAAGGTAAGCAACAATATAATATTAGAGAGGATTAGACAGGGGGTAAACACTCTCTTCATGCTGTCAAAAAAAAAAAAAAAAAAGTCTTGTCAGTGGTTTTGAACTCTTAAGTGCAGGAATAAATAACAGGAAGTTAGCATTTCTTTCGATCAATGACTGAATTGAATTTGGATGAATCATTGATTTTATTTTTTTTTGTGACAGAGATGTACTAAATTGCATCAAAGAATGTGTCTGTGCTATAAAATTAAAAGTAACAGGCTTGTGTTTGTGCTTATAGAAAATTGTCTAGTCTTATTCAGGATGATAGTAGTAAATACTGAAACCTATACATCCTACTAGGAGATATGACAGACCTGTAAAAAGAACAACTATAATTTGAAGGCTCTCTGCTATAAGCTTCCTGTAGTGTTTGGTGAGTCTGCTGAGCTTAGTAGCAGTAGAACAATGTTGCTTTCAGAAGAGATCAGCTTCTTGAAGTTTTGGTGCAGATGCTGGAAATGAACCAGTGTAAAGACGCGATATCCTTTTGTAAAGCAAGAGGAAACTTTCTAAGAATAGTAACTTTTATAAAATAGTTGTGCAGTTTGAGAATTTGAGGGGTGTTGCAGTGTTTTTTCTTGAACATCTAGGAGAAACTGTAAAGCTGTCCTCATGATGGGGTTGAAAAAGTGATTATGGTAAATCTGCACTTCAATGGATCTCCAGTCATTAGCTTCAGCCTCAGGTATACTAACCTTTCAAGGAGAATAAATCAAAAATGCTTAAAAGTTTTAGATACGCTGAAGGCAACACCCACCTTCTGCATAGTTAAAAACATCAAAAGGGAAAGATGGCTTGCTAATAATGAAGTTTGGGAACTCGAGAAATTAGAGGTCATTTCAGATCCCATTGGCCCCAGAGCAAAACTGTTTCAAGGCATTTTAGTTTTCTGACCTTCTTTGTACATATTTGAAAGCCACAGTTTTTTACCTAAAGTACTCTAACGAAGATTAAACAGCTTTCTAACATCTGCTGTGCTCATAGTTTGTAGGAAGAGCTATCAGTTTTGGTTGCTATTAAGATGGATGGGGTTTTACTTGATTTGGAAAAGGTGTTTAAACAGACTTTGGTTTATGTTTTTGTGTTCTGTTATACTCTGAAAATGGGGGGAAAAAATACCTTGCTTTAATTTGGTGCCTTTAATGCAAAAGGAAATAAATGCTTTAAAAATAAAGCACACCCACATCTAGAGGTCAGTTCTCTTGCAGGCATAAATAGCAGCATCTGTTTAACAGCAAGCAGCAGCTCTGCATAATGATGTAGCATAGAAGCATATCAATACAAAGAAAACTGGGAAAAAAAATAGAGGATAAAACTACAGACTGGTTGGTTGAGTTGTAAGAGCAACTAATACTTAACAATTGTGTGGCGAATGAAGGATTCAGTAAATATTGTCTACCTTTCTTATTTTATATGATCCTATCTTGCCTGACACTGTGTTAATCAGAGAGGCCCTTTTGCTCAGGTCACAGCTACTCAGAGTAGAGGGGGCTCCAAGGACATCAGGACTTGACGTGTCCATACTTGTCTCCATGCTACTGGGTCTGACTGATCAGAGCCTGAACTGGGACTACTGAACTGCAAAAGGTCTTTGATCTGGAAAGGAGAGTGAAGTGGTGCCTGGATAAGGAGCTTGAGAGAGGCACCCAGATCTTTGGAGGGGCAGTCTGCTTTGCTGGGCTGAAGGAGACGCTCCAGAAGGAGCTTGTGATTTAGGTAAGGGGACTGCATATGACCACATCTCAACGGCACTCATCTCTGCACGAGGGCATCTTCGAGTCAATGAATAACATGTATTGAGATGATGACTTCTTCTGAGGAACTTTGATTAGAGACTCCTAATGAAAAAAGGTCTCAACTGGAGCAAGCAGCAAAACACAGCTGCAGCTCAGAACTGGGGAAATTTTAAGTACCCAGAGACTGTTCATAATTAACAGGACCATGGAGAAAGGTGCCAGACAAAGGGCCAGGAGGTGCAGATGAGAAGGACTGAGAAGAGTTCAGAACTGCAGTTATCAACCTTTTTTGTTTTTATTCTTCCATGCTATTCTCGTTTTTCCTTCTTTTTTTTTTTTTTTCCTTTTTTTTTTTTTTTTTTTTGGCTCTTCATGTGACCTCAGTCGGTAGAAAGTGTCTGGCTGCACATAGCATTTGGAGTCTTCTATGGAAGCCCCCTGCACTTGACCGATGATCATTACAGTGTTACTGGGTGTCTTGCCTAAAACAGAGCTCCCAACAGCACAACAGTGTTGACCTTTTGGTGCGACTTTGGCTCTGGCCCAGCACAGGAGCTGGGTTGCTTTCCCAGCAGCAGTTTCCAGCCTTAGGTAGGTTTTTCTCTCTGGGGACTCTCATTCCATGTACAAATCTGAATTCAGGGCTATACTCAGCTCAATTTACAAATTCCCCAGGGATCATCTCATAGGATATAACAGCAGCAGACTTCGAAGGAGAAATGTTGGTGTTTGCAGTATACTCTAGTGCTTCTAATTACAACCAGCGTTGCAGCGCTTGGATTCCTTGATGTTCATATAAATTCCCGCTTGGAGTTTATAACCCAGGAATACAGGCTCTCTGCTTGAAATATCCTCACAGTCAGACCTGGAGAAACTCCTCTGGAGAAGTAACTGTGGATTTTTGAACTTCAGATGAAAAGGCAGTTGCTGAATCTCTTATTTATCTGAATTTCCCTTGACTTTAATAAGAGATTGAACTGAGCATAGGATGCAGAGATTCAGTCTGAGTTTTCTGGAATTCAGATTTGCTGTTGCCTGATAACACATTGCCTTGCATGAGTCAATTAGCCTGTACTGATGATCGATTTTTATTTCCTGTTTCATATTTGCATGCTTTGCTCAGAGCTTGCCTCTACTGGAATTAAGGAATTTCCACATTGTGAGATTATCCCAGTGATGAGTATAAAACTAAAGTTGAGGAGAGCTTGTTTGATGTCTGGGCTGTGATAAAAGCAGTCTGTAAATTACAGCAGTGGTTCTCGGCATGTATAGGATGCTTCTGGTGAGGAACAGGAGGCTGTGTCCGGATGCTTTAGTATCCCACAGCTTTTGGGATGGGTTTCACATGCAGCTGCATGGGGCTTTGAATGCAGGCTTGGAAGATTCTTACTGTCAGAGCCAGGAGGACTGATCGTGCTTCCCTCAACTCTGTCTAATGAATGTAGTGCATCAGAGTGTGGTGTGCTTTGTCCCAAGGATAAAAGCTTTTATAGCTCAGCATATTTGCTAAGATCTCCACTGCTCTCTCAGTAAGGAGATTAGTTGAGGAAATAAGTTTTGCTCCCTTAGGAACTGTGGTACATTGCCAGTTTGTAAATACACAGATGCCATCACAAGAAAAAATCCAAATATTATATCAAGCTGTGATGTCTGAAACATTGTTTTATATTCTAAAAGACTCTTGCTTTGATATTGAAGACTTAGATGTCACAAAAGGGAATGTGTATGATTTAATTTTTTGCAGGGCTACAGCTAAAGAGAATGGTAAAATTCTAGTGGTGGCTGCTGTTAGTATATTTGCAGGAAAAAAACCAAAACAACTTCCTAATGTAAACTTCATGCTGTATTTTCTGGAGTATGTTAGTCACAGTATAACAATCTTCAGGACAGGGGAAATAGGAATATAACCAACCCTCTCTAGCCTCAAATTGGCCTTTATAATTGCACATCTTCTCCTTTTGCTTTACCTCTTAGCTTGAGTGTCCCAGCTTGATTTGAATTCTTATGTTGAGTTGGAGGAGAGAGAAGCTGCCAGATATTTTAATATAACTTTATATTTGTCACATGAGATGTTTGGCTCAGAGAAATCGATTCCACAGTTTTGTTTTACTCAAAGGGAAAAACGTGCAGCACTCTGAGTGCCATGAATTGGCTCAAATTATTTCATGCCTGAATTTTCTTTCACATTATAGTACAACAGCAGCCTTCTGCAGCTCTCTCCCAAAAACTCAGTGGTAGATTGAGCTGGTGGTGCATGAGATGTCATCTGGCACTGTGGTCTTTGGGACATCATCCCCTTCATTTCTGCTTCCTTCTCACAAAGAAGTAGGTCACTACTAAGTTGCTTCTGGTGCTGCTGTATTAGGTTCCCTTGTTCACCTCATTTTTCTCTGAACTGAGGGGAAAAAAGATAATTTGCACTAATCTTCAAGAGCTGATGCAAAATCCCAGTGTTGAGAGATGAAAAAATGGGGATATGTGAATCTATGAGAAACCATGGTGCAAACATGTAGGTGATTTGGGAGGAACGATAAATTTAATAAACATATGCCCTGTGTTTTGGTGCCATCACTGCTACCATCAGGCTAAAAAGGTCCCTGCTGTAGCTTTGACGTAGGATTGGCTTCTTTGAGTTTTATTGTGTTTCTTTTTAACTGCATGCAGATACAGTATTGCAGAAATTCATATATGTGGTGGCTGCCAAGCTAATCCAGGCTATTGTCTGTATCCAATAACTCAGTGCTAACTGCATGCTCTGCCAATGCTGCTGCACCATAGCCCACAGTGATGCTGTTTGTCCCCAGGGACCGTGAGCAACCCTTCTGCTCATCTGTCCCTCATGCTGACTTAAAAAGCTTCAGCACTTCAGATCGTTGCACTGCAAGGGGCCCTACTGTTCTCTCCTGCTCCATCACACCTAGGTAAACAAGCCCAGGCTCTCCTTGCAGACACATTTCAATAGTTCACTCAACGATCCTCATCAGTAAATACAGGTGGGGGAGAAGAGAAAACATCTTTCTACGCCTCACATTTTTAGAAACCGCAAATAATACAATATAACTTACACTTTCCTGGAAAGCATTTTGTGCAATTTGAGCATTTTTCACCCTAATTTATCACCTCTGCAAAGTATCTTGTTTTCTTGCAGATTTATTGTTTTCTTTAGCTCAGTAATTACCTAAGACTGTCAGTGAGTAACATTTTATTTAATGTATATGTAGTAAAGGGCTTGGCAATTAAAAGGCAAACAGGAAAAAAACCACCCAGAAAATGCTTTGGGATTTGGTTTTTCAAATAATTGCCTTGTTCCTGTGGAGTATCTGCAGCTGAGACAAGTAAAATCTCTCAGGCTTGATTTGGGGATAAAGCCCCTTGGAGAAGGGTTTTGATGAGGAGGACAAAGCAGGGTCTAGAGGCAGCATCATGGATCTGGACTCTCCTGCTCTCACTATAGGATGCTTGGGAGAGCTCAACACGTTGTTTAGAAATGAAGATCTGATATCCACTTTGGTCTGTTGGATTAATTAATGCTGTGGGCATGATCCCTTAATAAAAGTGCCGATATCAGACAGTTTCATAGGTAATTAAACCTGATGAGCCAGGAGGAGGTCCTATCCCATGCTGTGAAATGCTCTGTGGCAGAAGGAAGCTATTTAAATTACTCTGAAAGATGGGGCTTTCACTGGGGGTTACAAGGGCACCTCAGCAAGGACGCTGTACAGAGGACAGCAAAGCACTGTTTTGGACTTTTGTGTTGTTTATGTAAGCCACAGAGAGTGCTAGGCAGGCAAAGCATCAAATGAAAATAAAAAGAAAATACTCAGCCACCTTGGACAAGTTAACGTGCACTAGACAAGTACATACATGAACTGTGTGGATCAAAGAGAAATGCTTGATAATGTCTGAATAATGCTGCCCTTTAAGGGACTTGTGCTGGACTGTAAGGTTCCTCCCAGGGCATGTGTATGGGCTAATTGCAGTGCTGTCAGTCTGGCAGCCTCAGGTGTAGCTCCGGCCTTACGCTTTCTTCTCTGAAAAGAATCAAGATGTTGCATTCACAGGCTCTCGCTTGTGGCTCTTTATAAACTACCACCAAAGTCTGCTTCTGATGTGCTTAGCCATTAACAGGTAAGGATTTACCTGAGGAAGAGTGGGCAAGGAGGTACCAAAGATCTTCCCTTTCCCCTTGGTGTCAGTTGCTATATGCTCTGAAGGGCTGTGATGTGATGTTATTACACTCATGCATCCTCCTCTTTAGGTCAGGGCTGTGCCCTTTGCAACTTAGCAGGGGTTTGATGTTTGTTGGTTATTCTAATTGTTGTCTACTCAAAGCTGGATTGGCCTTGATGTATTATTTCAGATTTAAAAAAAAGCAAAACCTAAAACCACTATAAAATGCATGTAATTTTGAATAACATTGATACATATTGGACTTTCTGGCAGGGTTGTGAGCACAGCTTAGTGTGGGGTAGGTCTCTGAGCGTGGGCATGCCATGTAAAATCGTAGGGATTGCTGTTGGCCTTTCCTGGGTTGGTGGAAGTTTTGCCTGTGACCAGTCTGGGCCTGGGGCATTCCTCAGTTGCTGTGGTGGATATTAACATTTGAATGCAAATGTCACCGCGGTGTTGGGTGAGGACATTGCTATACAGTGCAACAGTCATAACAGCTTCAGTATCATCTTAATTGCTGGTTATATCTTCTGGAGTATCCTCCTCTTCCTCCTAAAGGATTCTAGATCACCCCCCTTCAAATACTAGCCAACACCATTTTCCTTGCATACAGGCCATTTTTTTCCTCTTGTTGTTTGCCTCTAGTTTTGAGGTGTGCTATAAACACTGGTTTGTAACAGGATACCACATGACATGAGAATTAGCATGTGAACCTGCAGCCTGCTGCAGCAGGTGTTGGACCTTTAAGTACTGAGTCAAGCTGCAGCTGCAAAACACAAGCCTCTTGCTGGCTGAAAAGTAATGGCATGCTCTTTAATAATAATCGAGTCGTGGATCCAGGATTTGGAAGAGGGCTAAAACTGCCAGTTGGAAACGCACTGTAAGTATAACAGATACACTAGAGGTATGTTGCATTTAATACACTTGCAGAAGACCAGGCTTTGCTATTCTTATCTGTAACATGTTAAAAGTTACTTTGTGATCTGTTCCAGGGATATAAATAGGCTTTACTAGGTAAAGCGCTACCCAGTATAAATAAAGATGTCAAATAATAGTCCATAACAAAAATCCAGATAATGGGTGGAGGATGATGGCTTTCACTGTTTACTTAGGTGTCTTATATCTAATGTGCCATAAAAGTGTTGTATTTTATAGCCATGGCTTATATTGAAGGTGAGCGATGTTATATTTCTTAGCCTCCAGTATTCCCTTTGAACATGCCTTTATCCCTAGCTATATACAAGCAATTGCAGAGCCCAGTAAGGTTTTTATTTAAGGATCATATGGGAAGCATATGGGAAAATATCTCTTTGGTTGCCCTGTCATTTATTAATGACAACTTATGAAATCTTTTGATTGTTTGTCTTTGCTTAGGTGTTCTTCCCTTCCCCTGAAATTCAACTCTCCTCCCCTGGGCAAGCCGATAACTTTTGCTTGCTTGCTGGGGAAATGAAAAAGATATGTCTACTGTGGTGGGTTCATCCTGGCTGGATGCCTGATGCCCACCAAAGCCACTCTATCATTCCCCTCCTCAGCAGGCCTGGGGAGAGAAAATATAATGAAAGGCTCATGGGTCGAGATAAGGACAGGGAGAGATCATTCCACTAATTACTGTCATGGGCAAAACAGACTCAACTTGGAAATTAGTTTAATTTATTACCAATCAAATCAGAGTAGGGTAATGAGAAATAAACCCACATCTTACAACACCTTCCCACCACACCTCCCTCCTTCCTGGGCTCAACTCCACTCCCAATTTTCTCTCCCTCCTCCCGCCCAGCAGCAGCAAAGGGGGCAGGGAATGAGCGTTGGGGTCAGTTCATCACATGTTCTCTTTGCTGCTCCTTCCTCTTCAGGTGCAGGACTCCTTGCTCTTGCCCTGCTCCAGTGTGGGGTCCTTCCCATGGGAGATAGTCCTCCATGAACTTCTTTGATGTGGGTCCCTTCCATGGGCTGCAGTCCTTCAGGCACAGGCTGCTCCAGCATGGGTCCCCGTGGGGTCACAAGTCCTGCCAGAAAACCTGCTCCAGCGTGGGTTCCTTTCTCCATGGGTCCGCAGGTCCTGCCAGGAGCCTGCTCCAGCATGCGGTCACATCCACCTGCTCCAGCGTGTGGTCCTCCACAGGCTGTAAGTGGATATCTGCTCCACCATGGATCTCCATAGGCTGCAGGGGGACAGCCTGCCTCACCATGGTCTTCACCACAGGCTGCAGGGGGATCTCTGCTCTGGCATGTGGAGCACCTCCTCCCCATCCTTCTCTACTGACCTTGGGGTCTGCAGAGTTGTTTCATATATTTTCACTCCTCTTTTTGGCTGCAGTTGGGCAGGGTAGCTTTTTTTTTAATTTATTTTTTTCCCCTTTCTTAAGTAAGTTATCCCAGAGGTGCTAGCACTGTCACTGATGGGCTCAGCCTTGGCCAGCAGCAGGTCTGTCTTGGAGCTGGCTGGCATTGGCTCTGTCAGACACAGGGGAAGCTTGTAGAAGCTCCTCACAGAAGCCACCCCGGTAACCCCCCTGGTACACCAAAACCTTGCCATGCAAACCCAATAGACTACTGAGGGTTAAACTTCAGTTAAGGGAGTGAGCAGCAGTAGCAGATGAGATCCCTAATAAGGCTCTTGCTTCTGTGAAAGTGCCCATGATAATGCAGATGGAAGGAAGATCAGTATGGAAAACATGACCTAGATGTTCTTTCTAAGCAGAATATTTATATATACACATAAATATAGATATAATGTTGTTTCAGGCACTGGCAGCTCTTTAAAGGAGCAGCACAAGCTCTTTTTTTCAGAGAAATACCACATCAACAGGCTTATTTGTCTCACCACAGTCCCCAGTGATTAAAGCTACACCTACAAGAACAACTGAAAGCTTTGCCTACAAGCCTTCCTCCTTGCTAATGCAGCTGAAAGACTATTCATTATCCCACCCAAGGCAGAGTTTAAAACGAGATCCTTTCCAGACTTCCTGCATCAAAAAAGAGAGATTCAGGCATGCTTTTGTTCAGCAGCAGAATCAACTATACACAGAAATATTTTAACCTTTCTGTATTGAGTTCTGTGTAGGATACCCATACTGTAGGTATATGGACTCTCTATACATTTTGTGAATGGTCAGTTGATGTGCTTATTCAGAAATTTTGCAGAAAGCTGTTTTGCATTATGAATGTTTTTTAACCTGAAGTCTAATTGTTGCGGGTTCCTGAATAATTGATAAATTATAACCATGAATAGCTTGAATGTGATTAGTTAATATGAGCTAGAGAATTGTCATTTTTATAAGTAGATCTTTCAAGATATTAGAGTTCATAGCATTTGAATAACCGTTTATTAAACATTACCTTAGTTAAAATTAACCTGTTCTTGGCTCATTACATGTCGTATGTAAAAATTTATTTTGTTCCCTGATTGAATTGTAGTCCAAATTAATGTTGTGACCTTGTAGCAGTTCATCACAAATGATCTCATAAGCCAGAGTGGAACTAGATAAACAGCAAGACAACTCAAACACAGACTTGTACATACTGGTTACTCATGTGATTCACTTCAGTGAACTACTGTAGTGAAATTTTAAATATGGGGCTTAAATGGGTTTGTTATATGTAGGTATTGTCCTGGCTATTTGCACAAGAATGTTTAACAGGCTATAGTATATCCCTTCAGGTTCTTATTGCACTACTGAGACAATCCATGCAAAAGAAACAAAATGTATCTTTGCAAGCAATTCACAAATGCAATAATTAAATTCAGTAAATGGTGTTTTCTTATTCACTGAATTGCTCTGAGTAACTTTTCTACACTCCTCCTCTCCTCTCTGACCCCCCCCCCGCCCCGTCCCCCCCGCCCCGTCCCCCCTGTCAAAAGCTTTATTCCAAAACCCAGTACTTGGGATGCCAGTTCTCTCAGCACTTAACTGATCTAGTACATTTTGTCTAAATGAGTGGCATCATTGACTTCAACAGGACTGTCCATGTGCTTGGCGTCAGGTGTGCTTAAGCATCAGGAGTCTCAAGAAAGTAATTTTTCAGTGCGTGGATGTCCAACTCCAAAGGCAGTTCTGTGTCTGCAGGGCTCTGGAGACCAGGCCTTCCAACTGGTAGCTGTAACTGGTAAGCTTAAGACCTGAAGTCCTTAATTTCAGTTATCTTGAGATGTACTCTAGCTAGACTGCAAAATAATTTGTATGTGGCACTGTTAATCCTGAAAAGTGATAGCTGGTGTATTCTGTGCACTTCTTAGCCTATTGAATTCAACCTATTGAATAGTTCTTGTGATCCTGTCTGTGATTCCTCCTTCATCTGTAGTGAACCACTACAGGCAGCTTAGTAGCTAAACTGAGTGAGTAGCTTTTCTGTTTATTTAGTTTGTTTTTTTAAATGTATGCATATATATAATTTCAAAATGACCTACTCAGTTTTTACACGATGCAGTTTTGTACAGGCAGAAAAAAAATCCATCCATGGAATTTTTTTGCTCAAGATTACAAATGCCCAGTTTGAAAGCAAGCTTCTACCGCATTACCCACAAAACAGGGACAGTCAGGCATATATGTTTGCTTGGAGCTATGCCACATGCATCTCACTGTCCAAAGGCCTGTTTCCTGTGTGCACATGCCTTTCTCTGTATCCAGCTGGTGCAGAAGAGGGCTTACAGTGTCAGAGATGGAGATGTCCAAAATTATGTCAAAGAATCCTTCTTCCTACCTTTGTGCTGTCCTGTTTCTGAACACCAAAATGCTGAATACTGGAAATGAAAAATATACATGCTGTATTAGCTGTCCTGTCTTACCTGGTGTGAATTTGCCCTGGAGTAGTTGTGAACAGCATTTCTGGATAGCCAAACCTTGTGGCTTTTCTATGTGAATTCTGGAAGTGGGAGGATGTTTCCCATGAGAGCAAAGCAGTTTGCAGAGGTGCTGTTGGGATTTCTTCAGCCTCTCAGTCCTGTGGATCTTGTTCCTGCTTATTTACTATGACCTCTGTGGGTCATAATAACCTTTATTTCTTTCCAGAGCTGTCTTCTCTGTACCTCAAGTACTTTCTGTTTGAAATTTTTATACTGCTAGTAATAGCACCGTGGAATGAGTCAGCTCCATACTGCTTACAGTCTGTTGAATGAAGGGATGCTGAAGGCATAATTTCTTTATTACTGAAACCTGGTTTTGACAAAATTTTAGAATTCAGTGCTTTCTTGCAGATATGTGTGTCTAATTGATAGAAAGCAAACACCAAAGCCTCATGTAAAGATCAGACACACGCCACTATGCTGGTAAGTTGTATGCCCCAGCATTTGCTGATGCAGGAATACTAGAGCAGCAGAGGTCTGGTTAATTATTCTGATATCTCCCTTGCTTAAAAGGCTCCGAGATGCATGTATCATTGCAGGGAGGGGGGGGGGGGGGGGGGGCAGGAATTGTTGCATACAGTAGGTTAGTTCTCAGAGAAATACTAAAAATATCTTTCCCTTGAATATTAGCCTTTCTGCAGTGATTACTCTGTGTAGAATATGCAAACACACTGTCCAGACCACGAGTAAACCCACACTGGAACAGCATCGCTGCTGGTGCATGGTCCTGGCTGTGCTGCTCAGTTTCATCAGCCATTTCCAGCTCTGCTGTCTCAAACAGGAGACTTGAGCACACTGCCACAAGCTAGAAACTCACCTTACATCCTGCTTGTGTTTTCCATTTCTTTGAGGCTTTGAGGAGCTTAAAGATCACCTCACTCAAAATACTTGATTAAAGTATCTCTGTGAGAAGGTAAATCCTGCACTCCTCACCTGAAGCATTTTTCCACCTGCCTGGTCTTTTCATGTCGTCTTTCCCAGAAAATTCACCTTCCTCCTCTTTTCTGTTGGATGACCTGCATCCACTGGCAAAAGGAAAGGATAAGACCAGGTACTTACAAAGACCAGGGAAAGAAGCAAGGTGTGAAACATTTTTAGGCTTTGGCTTTACATGTGACAATCAAAAACTGTATTTCCTCCTTGCATTCCCTCCTTGCAAATACTCTTTCCTCCCTGTCCCACCATCCCACATCAGCCCAGCCATTCCTGTCGCTAAGCCCTTCAGAAATAACCAGGGTATTTAGGATTAATAGGTGCGCTTTAGTGTTTCCATCCACAAAATGGGTATTGCTCATCTGGAGGTTATGGTCAGTGTTGAATGCTCTAAAGCTCCTTAAAGATATGATGTCATAAAAAAATGTAAAGGCTATTTATAATTTATTATTTTTTTTTGTATGTAGTATTTACTGCCTTTCCCTGCCTTCTTGTATAACATAATGAATGGTGTTCTGCTTCCTGAAAATGTGTGGTAAATCAATTGTTCAACATTTTTTTCCAGTATCCTTACTTAATGTTAGTTTTCATGCACACATTTTGGAAACTATGTAAAATATGTTTTAAATAGCAGAATAAAATAAATGCCAGGGCTCTTACAGCTTTTTCCACCTGCTTTCAATGCAGAGTTGCCAAACAATTTCAGTGTTTTATAGCCTGTTGCCCTAAATCAAATTCTGTGTTGCTTTTGGTTTAAGGGCTAATAGCTTTTTGAAATATATTAGTGATTTCTGGTGACAGATCCAAGATTAGCTGTTTATCCATAGTTCCAAGAGGTATTCTATAATCCTGTGGCACAGTAAACTTTATGAGGAATTTTACAAGCTTTCATGAGTGCATTGTGTTTTAAAATGCTAAAAAAGCAGTTAAGGAGAGAAGAAAACAAAGCACTGCAGTGTCTCTGTCTGATGTTCCTCTGGTCTTTGAAGTGCAGCATTGCTAGTGAGTGAGGAGGAATGGCTGCAGGACGTACAGTGAATGAGGAAGCCAGCAGGCCGAAAGCTTGAAGCGCTGCAGAACTGGTTTACTAGAGGCATATAGCCCTTAATATAACGAACAGCAAGAATGGTGTAACTCTGTCTTGAGCTGAAGTTGCTGGCAAACCTTGAGCATGCACTTGGTAGCAACAGCACTGAGAAAATGACATCCATTTGATTCACCTTCACTGATTTTTCACTTAATGCGATTTTTGAGGCAGTGCAAGAGCAGGACCTTTGGAGTACGTTCATTGCTCTGCTACCGGTCCTTGAGCAGGTGGCTCGTGCAGGACAAGGAAAAGGCAGAGTGCTTCTGGGGCAACAGCAGGGCTGCGGACACGTGTGTTTCTTTGTGCTGTTGCAAACTGTGGATGCGACTTGAGTGAATCCCTCCATCTCTTAATGCTTTATTCCCCTTCTGTGTGGAGAAAAGGGAAAACACCCAGGTGCTATGATGAGATGGACCAAAGGAGAGAGAACTGGATAGGCTCAGCACAGCTTTTTTCCCTTAAAAAAATACTCTTCTCTGCAAGATCTACAGCCCTAGATGCAGATGTATGTTCCTTCAGGGGATGCATTTTAGAGGCAGGGTCTAGCACGTAATTCTCTCTGCTTCTTAAAGATGACATATCCTTCACCCACAACAAATGCTATTGTTGGAAAGAAAACAGAAGATCTTTCTGGCCATTCTTCTGAAATGAAAGCAGCAATCTTCAAAGCTAAAAACAATCCCTTCGGGCTAACTCAATAACTACTTAGACCATATGAAAACAGGCAGTTTGTACTTGTCAGGTACCAAGACTCACAACTGTTTTATGAGGCTGGAGCTACCTGTGGAGATGTTTGCATCTGGCAGTGGCTGGAATGGTGCTTCATCAGGATGTGGGTGGGCTGTGCTTGGTGACAGAGACGATTGCTTGAATCCTGCTTTTATAACTGGGAGAAAATCGCAGCCTGTTTTGGGCACCGGTTTTCCTTTGATGGATTAAGTTGTAGGTTTTACTCAGCCTTGGGATCTGCTTTCCTTTGCAGCTCCACCATCCAGTGACTAGTGTGAGCGGAGTAGACTCAGCTGTAGTGGGTCATCCTCCTCCCATGTTCCTGCATTGTGCAGCCTGACAAGAAGGCACAATACAGCCAGAACTGTGGTTTGTATTGTCCCAAATCTCCTACAGCAGTTTCACCTAGACATTAAACAGGAGGAGGAGAGAGGGTTTTATCCTGAATGACTTCATAGCTGAGAATATTTGCGATAAAAAGGAGACTCCTACCTGAAAAGAACTCCTTTCAGGAGCCTCCATACTGAGTTTTGTGGACCCCACCTCCCAAACTAAGCACCCATGAGAGGTGGTGGAGAATATTTCAGCACCGTTGCTGAATGGAGGATTTCAGTATGTTTCTTAGGGCTGCCTAAAAATATGAAGTTGGCAGCAGAGAATGTGAGTTTGTGCAGTATTTGTGCAAGAGGGCAGATCTACCAAAGAGCTCCCTTTCTACATAGGCACTAGCTGTTCAGAATGGCTCAGCACGTTGGGCTTTACATGCAGAGTGGAGCTCTGCTGAAACTGTAGCCCTCAGCTGAGTGTCTGAATATTTGATCCATGACTACCCTGAAGACTCAGCTCTGGGCACTTTGCCTAGGGACACCCAATGAATCAACAGCAAATCTGTAATAAAATCCAGTTTGGTGGGGGTTTTTTGTTTGTTTTGGTTTTTTCCCCGCTCTACCTTTCATTGAACTCAACAAGGATACACAGCACCTTGTATTTATCTGTGAGGTATTGCTGAGGCATGCGCTTGGTATGTTTTGGGAACTTGTAAAAAAGTTGATATACATATTTACAAAATAAAACAAAAGGTTCCCTGATAGGGAAATTCAGTTGTTTAATTCAAAGTGTATATATATATATGTCTGTTTCTTGACCTACTTGATTTTCTAAATGTTAAGAACTGCTTTGAACTATTCTTTTTGCTGGGATGCAGACCTCTTGAAATTTTTGTGAGAAGTATCTTTTAAGTTCTGTAACAAAAATTTTATTCATATCTATCAATGATATTTAATGAGTGTGATGGAGTACACAGACTAGCATTCATTAAGCAGTTGTTGCAATCTGTGGTACCTCTTTATTGGGAGGTTTAAATTTTTAAGGTTAAAATAGTGTATTATATCCAGATGGTCAGCCCACCATTCATAATCACAGCAGGATAAAAGCTGCCCTAGCATGACTGTAATATAGTTTAAGCACAAATCCAGTGCAAGAGATATCTTAATTATTTAATAAAAGAATTACATGAGAAGACGTGAAGAAGCAAGTATTCACGCACACTGGCTTGTAAAACTCACAGTAATTTTTTTTGCTGGTTTTCTTTATTTAAGACAACAGTCTTTTTATTTTTTTTACCTCAATACATGGAGACCTGTCATAGGTAAGGAGAAAAAGCGGGTGTCAGTTTTCCATTGATACCTGTGGCTGCACCACGGCCAAGTTTTGAGTATGTATCTTCAGTGCAGTCTCCATGACTCCGAACCACCATCCTGCCCCAGCACTGCTCTTGCTGGGGGGAGCAGGGTGCTGGGGAGAGCCATGCCTTGCACCCCCAGGAGTCCAGGGGTTCAGAAAAGGCTTTGAGTCTTGACCTTAAGCCGAATACTTGATATAAGGCATAGGATAATAAGTTACTCTTGAGCATGTACTGTAGCATCTAGAAAGTCATCAGAGCCAGGCTTAATGAGCAGCAGAGAGGGGATACTCCATTTCTAGGATCTCTTCTGCTGTTAACAGAGGCCAGATTGCTACAGTAAGCGAGATCAGGCTTTTAGGGAGAAAACTAAACCCTGAAAGGTTTTATTATATCTAAGCAAACTGACTTCTTGTCTACATCTTCATTGCACTTAGATCTGCACTTCTGACAGTCACATGAAAGGCAACCCCGATTTTAATAGGAACAGAGGTATATTGCATGTTGGCTTTGGGGATCTTTCTGGATTTCGCTGCTTTTCACTGGCATGGATGTACTGCAGTGCTGATGAAGGGGCTATCAGCTGAGTATGTTAGCCTTGAACTTCAGAGGCTGGTGGCAAACTGAGGCTCTTGTACTAAAGGCTCTTGGTTTGATACTGCCCAGGTTGGTTTTGTCATCTCTTGATTTCCTTGGGAATTTAAAGCCCACTTTTCCAACGTTCTTTAGGTATCTTTTTGTTTGCACATGTAACATGAAGAAACAATAGTATTCCCTGGCTCAATTGAGAAGTTCTCATCTATGGGATGATTAGGTGCTGAAATAATATGGGCCATATAGCTATCTTCTGTAATAATAAAAAACCCCCAACAACCAACAACCAAACAAGCATGGAATTTTTTTCTAGTCACACAAAAAATCAATATTTAAAATGTATTTTCTTATTTTTCAATCATTTGTCAAAATTTCAGTGAACTTGTTCTTCTCTCTTCCCCTCTGTTATTTGAGAAAGAAGCTGGAAATTTTCTAACCAGCTTTAATAAGAAAATTACCTAAGCTTGGTCATCAAGCTCAATACTGAAGTTCAAAGCAGCAAAACTGAAGAGTAGTTGAGCTTTAAGCTATGATTTTGCTTTTTCTGAGCGAGTTCTTTCATTTCTGAACTCAGTCAAGAGTTGAAGCCATTCTAGAAGCTTTAGAAATGCTGATTCTTAAAGATACTTATTGATAACATTGCAAATATCTGTTTTTAATATCCTTGAGGGAACCATAAAGCAATCTCATAAGCTAAAAGTACAATAAGTTCCTTGTTTTTTCACAACATTTCCCTGATGTGTCAGTGATGAGCTGTCCATGCTCACAGTCTGAACTTAAAAAAATTCATGAAATATGAATAGAGTTATTGTAATGTAGAACTAAATATGTTCCCAAACTTTGAAGATAAAACTGAAGAAAGTTACTTTTGTGAGTTAGCTGTTCCCATAGTGGAGGAAAATTTTAAGGCTGGAGATAAACGTTCACTCCTTGATGTTAAATTGACTAAATTACTGTCAAAAATGAATCCAGGGAGAGCAGACAATGTGCCATCAACTTTTTAATATTAGCTTCTGAAAAAGAAACATATCTTTTTTTGCAAGTGCTTACTCATTTCACAGGATCGGGCCAATAAACTGGGGGTATGGAGAAATTTAATGGTGTTGGTGACCCTCGAGACACCAGCACTGCTGTGCTTTCTGGAACAGCATGGGACTGCAGCTCTGCATGCAACGAGGCCTTATGCTGCAGGTCGTGTTGCAACTACTCTTCCCAACCTGTTGCCAGCAGGCGAGTACACACTTAATGCCTCCTGCAGAAGCCACTAGTACTTCATGGAGCAGATTCCTGCACTGAGAAAACACCAGTGCGAAAACCAAAGAGCTTATAGGCAATATGGAGGCTTAAATTCACCAGACCTGATGGGGGAGGACTTTCTTAGAGGTGGTTTTCGGCAGCAAAGAAACAAAATTAAAACTGAATAATCAGGAATTCTCAAGAGCCCGAGAGAAAAAGGAAAGACTGACAACTCCTGAGGACCACCTGAAGCCTGAAAACAAAGAAGAAACCGAGTTGCACTAACAATACTCCAGCCGGAACTTTAAGATTTTGAGGGAACAGCTCATGGCTTTAAATTGAACCCTTGTGGGGGTTTTGTTGTTGCTGGTGTTTTGTGTTTTCTTCTTGCAGATCATGGTTTTCATACAGGGATTCAAAGTCACAGAAAGGCTAATTTATGCAATTCAAGCAAATTTATCTAAGATGACCCAAACATCTGTTTTCTTATGCTGGTGTTTACAAGGCTGGAAATGTAGGTGTTTAGACTTCTCCAGGTGGGTGCAGGCCCACACCGCGCTCCCCCCCTGCCCCACTCCCACAACACCCTCACTGCCTGCCAGCCCTGGGAGCAGGTGGGAGAGGACTGAGCTGGAGCGGAGGGGAAGGCACCTTTGCTGTGTGCCCTGGAGAATGCATGATGCTGGCAGTGGCTCCAGTAAGTAGCAAGAAATCCAGTTTTTCTGGCTGGTTTACATCTACCAGAATGTGAAGAGAGTCTGCCCCAGGTGTGTCATGGTATCCTACTACCATCATATACTTCTAAAGCGATCAGAATGAGATAACTTCTCAAAACCGACTTATTTTTGTATTTTTAATTCTTCTTGTAACTGGCAGCTAGTGTTCACTGTTTTTAAGGAGCAGAGATTTTAGCTAAAGGATTACTATGTCATTAATCAATCTATTGAATATTCATGATTTAGTGGATTCTTTTTCTCCCACAGAAGGAGAGAAGTAATTATTTTGGCTAGCACTTGAAAAGCGTGTGTGTGCTGTTGGTAGAACTCCACTGTATTGGGCAAAAATAGAATTTTTCTATTAGATATGCAAACTGATCTTCTCTCCCCAATACTGATAAATACCCTTTAGTTCTTCTCTATTTAGTAATAATGGTTCATGCTTTTCTTTCTAGGAATGTAATGAAAATGGAAAAAATGAGAAAAAAACCCAACTACTCCAAACACTGCAGTGGAGATTGAGCTACTCCTTGTTGAAACCCTGATTTGGAGGATGGGGTCTTGACAAACCTTTTCACATCTATAGCAAACTACCATTTTGTATTTGTTATTTTAATTTTGTTCAATCTAGCAGTGTGCAAAGCTGAAATGAAATAATGGTTATGGAGCTTGTGGGACACTGTTCTCAAGACTCATGCCACAAAGCATAACCTTTTCTGGTCTCCTATAGCCATATCCTGTTGGTGTCCATCTTCAGTGGAATTCTTGGTCCTTACTGGTTTTTGTTATCTAAAGCATGCTGCTTTCTCCCACGTCACTTTAGGGGAGTTATAAAGGTATCCGTTGGTAGATAATACTGCAGCTCTTGATGATGCAGGTATCATCGGGCTATTTGGAAATATGATATCATTGGCCAAGTCTCAAGCAGAGCGTGCTAGTGGTTGTTGCTCAGGACATGCTGTTAAAGGGCATGGTTGGTGCTAATTCTTTGCGTTTGGGGCTCTAGCAGTTTCTAAAATTTGATCAGCAGGCCAGAAGTAATTGTGGGATGACTGAGCAAAACTGAAATAATTCTTTACTTCCTCTCAGTAAAAGAAATTGTGGGAAAATTATGCTGCAAAGACTAGCACAGTGGAAGGAGTCCTGTGGAACATGTAATGTTGCAAACCTGGTCAGGAGAGGGGGAACAGTTTTTTATAAGGTGTCCCTCCACCCCTGAAAGGCAAATGCTGATTCATCTCAGGAGTTTTGCAAAGGTGAAGAACGTTCCTAGCTGCACCTCCTCCCTGTGAGGTCAGCAGCAGAAAACCTTTCTCCTCTGTAATAGAGATGTTTTGCAGCTGGGTTGGTGAACTTCCCAGGTGATGGCCGTTTGTTGTCAGCTAGCAGGGCTTCAAAGTCTGTACTTTTTTTAGTTCTACCATTTATATACAGAAAAGCACCAACAATGACAGATACCTGGGAAAGTTTTTGAAAGTAATCCTCCTGGATAGGGCAGGGAGGTAGTATGGCTAGCTGGTGAACACATGCACTCTTCATTTGTAGCACTCATACTATCTCCTACACCGAGTGTAAATTTTTTTTTTCCTACAGGTTTTTGGGCATGTTTATTTTGTCCCGGTGTGCTGTCCTCAGTGGGACCACGCAGTCTCACAGCAGCTGGGTGTCCTGTAACTATACACAGCACCACAGGGTCAAAATAAGGTGAGTTGTGGCTTTCTCCCTCCCTCCCTGTTTTCTTTGGGGACTTAATTCTATTCTTTTCTTGGGGGGAGGGGGGCAAAAATGCCCTCCTTGTCCTTCAGCAAGGAGCTGCTTCAAACTCTCACGTTGTCTTTTTTTTTTTCCCAAGATACTAAGATTTTTAAATTTTTTTGTTTGCATTATAGGGTCATATGTAATAGCCATGTGCCAAACTTCTTTAAATCTAGCTTTTTCCAACCACTGTTTTATAATTAAAACAGATCTTGCTGTTTCTGTGCAATGCAACAACACTGACTTCAGTGGGAGCACTGCACAATGAAGGAGTAGCAGGAATGGGTCTTTTTTTTATCGGAGACTGTTTAAAATAAGCAGCAGGTAGTTTTCTGTTTGCACAAACATTTCTGCTCCTGATAGTCTCAGGCCATGTGCCTTCCCTTTTTGGTAAACGAGTCTGCAAAGTTGTGTTGGGGTTTGTTTGTTTGTTTGGGTTTGTTTTGTTTTTATAATAAAGGGTGCTTTTATTGATAGAGAAAAAAAAAAATCTCAGTTGACAGCTCTGGAAGCAAAACTCTTCTGTTTATCACGTGCCCAAACACTTGAGAAGAACCCCCAAACCTGGAGGTGTTATGATAAGCTTCCCCTTGGTGCCAGCAAAAAGCTTTCATGGTTTTCAGGAATCTGTAAGGTAGTTGTAGCATGACGTCACCAAAATCATTCCCATCCCTACCCTCTTAAGAAGAACAACAAACCCGAGTGTGGATGATGGACTGACCGTGTTATTTTAGGGTCTGACTGTGAGTTATGTGCCCGTCTCTCCTCTTCAGGTTTCTGTCAGGGTCCTGGGTCTGAACATTGAAACCAGAAAGATTTCATTTGCAGCTAGTACTAAATTAAAACTCGAAATCCTTTAAAGCAATTTTAGGTTTGTTTCCGTGGCATTGTTTTTTGGTTTGTTTTTTTTTTTGGTTTTTTTTTTTTTTTTTTTAAATTATGGCTTGAAGGTGAGAGGGGATATTCTTACATCTTGAAAAGTGGCCTTGTAGGATACAATGACTCAACGCTGTCTGAATTTCTAATCCACGTTCATGTCATCTTTCTGAAAAGCAGGGTTAACTGTGGCAAACGGATAAAGCTCTAAATAAATTGGTCCTCTCAGATGAGGGTATTCAACGTTCTGGCACTAAAACACTGGACGTGAATTCTAGTTTATGATGTTTAACGCTACCTGATTTTAATGTTTGAAGCGTAGAAGGTGACAGCTCTAAAGCCAGTCCTTTGCGCTGACACAGAGTGTTTGGGGAGACACAGGAAAGCAGGGCGGCTTGCTTCGTTTGGGATCGACTGCCTGTGTAGAGAAAGCCCCGCTTCCAAGGGAGAGGATAAAGCCTTCATCCACGAAAGCCGGGGAGCGGAGTTGACGGAAGGACCACGCCATCAGCCTGGAGGGCGGCGAAACTTTCTGTGAAACGGGACGGCAAACGTGAGTTCTTCGCGACGATCCCTTTCCGAACATAACCGCCTTATGCCCAGGTGCGCCTTACAGCTGCCGCCTTACGGCGCTGGCAGCGGCTGGAACGGTGGATGCCCAGGGCACGCCGTCCGTCCCCCGCGGTCCCTGCCACGGCGGGGGGGGGGGGGGGGGGGGTGCGTGGGGGGGTGGGGGGCGCCGCTGCCCGGCTCGGCCCCGCCGCCCACGCGGCCGCTCAGCTCCCGACCACGCGGCGTTGAGCGTTTCTCGGCCCCGTGCCGGGCTGGGGCCTCCAGCCCGGGATTTCCCGGCAGCCGGGCCGCGGCGGGGCCGCTCTCCGCAGGCGCGGGCGGTGCGCGGAGCGGCGCTCGCCGCAGCCTGCCGGCCCTGCGCGCCCGCGGCGGGTCGTGGGGCGGGGGGGGGGGTGGATCCGCCGCGGTGACTTTCCCGCGTCGCCCGCCTCCCCGTGCCCCGAGAGGGGCGGGAGCTCCGCGCCGCTCCGCGCCCGCCCCCTCGCTCCCCGCCCCGCCGCGGTGCGGCGAGGCGGCGGCTCCGGCCGGGGCGGGGCGGCGGCGGCGGCGGCGGCGGCCGGCGGGGCATGCCCCGTCCGCGCAGCGCAGGAGCGGCCCCGCGCCCCCCCGCGCGGCCGGCGGAGGCAGGCGCGGCGGCGGCGGCGCTGCTGCTGCTGCTGCCGCAGGGCTCTCCGGCCCCGCGGCCGCCCCGGAGCCGAGGCGCGGGCGCCCTGCGCGGGGCATGAAGTTGCGCCGGCGGCAGCGCGGCGGCGGGCGGAGCGGGGCGGGCGGCCCCGGCGGCGTCTCCTCTGCGGGGCCGTAGCCCCGGGGCGGGCTCCGCCGCGCCTCGGCGAGCGGCGCTTCTCCTCGGCGGCGCCCCGCCGCGGCTCGTCCGGCGAAGCCCGGGGCCGGGCTGGGGCGCGCCGCAACCCGCGCAGCCCCCCGCGCCGTGCGGCGGCGTGGGATGTGCGCGCAGCGGCGGTCGGCTGCCGGCCCGCTCCCCTAGCCCCTGCAGACAGCGCGGCGGCTGGCGGTGCCCCTCGGGAAGTTTGATGGCTTCTTTGAGGAGAGTCAAAGTCCTGCTGGTGTTAAACTTGATCGCGGTGGCTGGCTTCGTCCTCTTCTTGGCCAAGTGCAGACCCATCACGGCCAAGAGCGGAGACACCTTCCATGACATCCATCCCAGGGCAGAAGTGGCCAACTTGACAGCCCACGGCGTCAGCTCCGTTCAGGATGCAGTGCTGAAGAGACTCTCTCTCCTGGAAGATATAGTCTACAGGCAGCTGAACGGTAGGAACAGTGCTCCGGCTCTTAATGCCGTGTGGGTATGTGGTCGCGGGCGGTGGTGAATCGGGGCAGAGAGCGTGTGCACGGCTTGCTTGAAGTTTGCGTGACAGAGCCATGCTCTCTCCTGTGTTATTGTGCAAATGGAGTCTCAACGGACCGAATCAATGCGGTATCTGGTTTCCAAGTTCAGATTGTGTTTAAAGCTCAGAGTACCTTGCGTAGGATGGGAGGAAATCGTAATAGTGCAATGGGGTCTTTCAGGTTTATAGTAGCGGTCAGGAAATTACAGTGTCATGATTTCTGCATCAAACGAGAAGGGTGTTTAGTTGGGTGAATACGGGTTGGAGCAGCACGCTGGGTGTTGATTGAGGGAATGGCTTTTACTACTACGGAGTTGGTTTTTTGGAAGGGAGTTTTTAAACGGCTAAAGTATGGTGCGTCATTTAAGTGCAGAAGGTCAGAAGGCAGAATGCACTTTATCTAATAAGTTAAGGAAACTATGCAGTATTTCCTATGGCTCAGCATTGACAGCTGCTAATTAAAATCTAAAGTAATGCTTCTCTCCATAGCTTAGCGAAGGGATTTCTATTAAAATCTCACCAGGTTCAGTAGTTCTGAGATGTAGAAGGAGTTTTAAAGATGCCGTGCGGGATAGAGAAACGTGCTGTAAAGATGTAAGAAATCTAGGTGAGGTATCCAATTAAAACACTGACAGTGGAAGCTAATTTTTTTTAAATTGTTCCCCGTAGATTCACAACTGGGAATGTAATCTCAATCAAGAGTCCCGTTTATTGCTTCCAATTTCTGTAGCGTTAATGACTGCAAGTTTTTGTGTGTCAGAATTAGCAGAGTTAATGTTTTTGCCAATGTCAGTGTGATTCCCTCTCTGAGTTTTGAATATGAAGCTAATGCACGATTCTGTGCCGTGTTGAACTGAAAGCTGGTGTGTGCTGTGTCTCCGTACTGAATCAGAGCTATTGCTGATTATACTTCTGCGCTGAGGATGTGAGGCAGGTGCAGGAATGCAACGTACCTTTCCTGGTGCGTGGTGTTTGTGCTTTGGGGAAGGCACTGTACAAAACGAGAAGAACACAGTTGAGTCGGACAGCGTTCTTTATATTGCTACTTTATACGCTTGCATGAAAACAGTGCTGTTGGGTGACAAACAAGGTGAAACAAAAGAATAACAAGGAATAAGGTAGAGAAAGCTGCATGTTATTTACAATCAAACTGTGAAACTGTCTGCTTCTGGATACTGGTAGGGCAGAAATCTCCAGGAAGATTTAGGTACTTGTTTCAAAAAGGGCAACAGCTGCAGTTCACGACAGGAGACCTCATACTAGGACCTTGGTGTTGGACAAGTAATCACGATGCCGTCTACCGTTCTTGCAAGCGCAGAGGGAGAGCTGAAATTCTAAGTTATACCCTTCTTCTGTGGAGATTAATGTCGGACTCCCTGCTCCATTGTGTTCTGGGGGCTGCTTCTGGAGCTAGCTGGTGCTTGTAACAGGAGCTGCGAGCGTAAGGATGGCTCTAAATATGCTGCCTTGTCTGTAGGCTGCTGTGGGCACTCAGAGTATGTTTGCAGTGTAGTACAGGCGTCTGCTTAGTGCTGAAGAGCAGTCGTGCACCTGAAGACCAAGGGAGGCAGAGAGGTAATAGATATGTTGCCTGTATCACAAACGTTTTCTTAGGGCAGGCAGAAAGCTGAGCACATAAATGTGACATCTTGTCTGGCCTCTGCATACTGGGTTGATTTATAGCAACACTGATAAGTCTGGCTAAAAAATAGCTCTGGCATAGTGGTTACGTAACTTTGGTCAAGTATATATTTGGTACATGTGATTTTTAGAAAAGTGTAATGTGCTTTGCTCTCTGAGTGAGGACTGTGTGTTGTGCTTCAGCAAGACATGGGTTCAGAGCAAGATGTGGGGGGGCCACATGAACCCCCATCACCACCCACTGGCATTAGAAGGGAACAGTCAAGTGTGCTGAGACAGTCCATAGGACTGAGGATGCAGAGGCAGCTGGACCGGCTTCTGTGCCAGGAGTTTTCTGTGCCTGAATTGGCGTTAATTCTGGGCACTTGAAGAATATCTAAAGCTGAAAATCTAGTGCCCGCCTGAAGTGTGCAAATATGAGCTCACTTCTTTTTTTTTTTTCTTCTTTTTTTTTCTTTTTTTTTCTTTTTTTTTTTTTCTTCTTTTAGGACAGGGAAGTTGCATGCTGGTGAGAAGTACCTAACAAAACCCACCATATGCTCCTAGATGAGCTCTCTGCAGAACATATCCACTGAGAGAATTCTCTTTCTGTTGCGTAAGGTTGTGTTTTGGTTTAAATCTGACCTGTGGTTTAGCACATACAAAATGTTAGAATACAGTATCCTATAACGTAGTATGTGGAAAGCCTGCACCTCAGGGAGCATCGGGAAGTGTTTGGCCAGAGAGAGAGAGAAACTAAAACACAGTTTGGGTGTAATCAGCTATGGATTTTTTTCTGCATTATAGGACTTGGCTGGATTTCAGTGAGAATTGAAGCCATCTTTAAAAAACTGACTCTCTTAAAAAGCTCCATTCTGTAAAGATCGAATGAGCAATCTGATCGTATCATTGCTATGTTTTTGCTTCTTGAATTGTGTAGTGTAAAGCATATCGGAAATAACAGCCCTCTGTGTTATGGCAACCCTCATTTTTTGTGTATGTATATTAATTTATTTCTGTAAATATTGGCCATGAAAACAAGCTAAACAACACTGCCTTGGGGTCTGGTAAAGGAAGGATTTTACACAATCATTCCTTTTGAATGACATTTCTCTGCAGTGTCATTCTGGAAATAATACCAGGCTCCCTCTTACTCTTCTCTGTGCAGGAAGAGCTGTCCCAAACGTGGCCCAACCTGCCTCCTACAATGACTCCTCGCTTTCCAGTGATGCATCTTGCTGGTCTTGTACTGTTCTCTAGCCACTGTTAGCTAGGGTTGCAGTCGCACAAAGCATCAACACTGGATGCTTGTTTCAGATGGTGGTTGAAAGAGTGCCTTGGGGATGCTGAATGGGATCGGGGAGTCATCACAGCAAACAGTGGCCTTGCTTAGTTTTCTCCTTGTTGTAATTCATGTGAGAAGACTTGGGTTTGTCCACATTTGTCTGGTTGGTCTTCTTTTGGCCTAAACCTGATAGAGAACTGTACATGTGCTTTGTTCTTTCTAAAAGTTTATTGTTGCTCCTTAGTTCATTGCAGTTCAAAGTCTTGTGGGTTTTACTTTTTGCTTTTCTGTTGCTTTTTGCTGTCTCTAATTGGATGGCTCCCATGGTTGCAAAGAAGTACAAGGGTGCCCTTTGAAATGCAGGGTTTTCTATGTGCATGCACTTACCTGAGAATTCAGAGGATTTTTAATTTCTGTAGTCACTTTTATGGATGGAATTTTCTTGTTCAGCAGATGTTCAGAGAAAGCTAATGAAGGTCAGGAAGGAATGTGTGCATTTTACTTCAGGTATTAACTACAGCTTGTGTTTTTGATCCAAACCTAATTTTTTGTGTGCTGACATTTACATAAGCAAAAATTGTGGTCCAGATTATCTCCAACTTTATGGAGATTCAAACAAATGAACTTTTCAGTTGGGTTCTATGTTTACAAAGAGAGTTTTAGTGCTTATGTGACAAACTAGTTAGCTAGTGAGGAGCTGGAGTGAATAGAGACTCAGAAGAGAGCATTTGGCTTTTGTGGCAACGACGTGCTTCCTGGAGAGTGCTGGGCAAACTCACCTACTCCTGTTCCTCTGGGGCTAATGTAGAAACCCATTAACAACCATGAGGAATTTGAGAAATGGTGCATTTATAGGATCCTGAGACGGGAAAGGCGAGTCAACTTTTTCAAATCAAAGCGGCATCTAGGATAAGCGACGTGACTTGAGGAAAGCTGCAGTTTGCATCATGAAAGATACTGCTCATCCTGAGACTCCTCTCAATGGAATAGGTCCCGTGTCCGTTGCATGGTGAGATAATGCTCATCTCCCCTGCTACAAGCAGTGGTGTTGGGGGAATTACCCAGTAGCTTTTGTCTGGCTTGTGTTTCTTCTCCCTTGAGTTCTTGCATTAGTCTCCTTCACCTCCCTTTGTCCTACTGAAGGTGTGCTCGATCCCACCCTGGGCGTGGGAAAAGGAAATGTTCACAGCGGTGCAATGTGCATTCACCCCCCCTCCCCAGAAGGAGAGAGGATGAGGCTGGTGCACGCCCACAGCAGTGCCTGTCCTAAGTGGGAGAAGTGTTGAGAAGTTTGACGTCTGCTGCTGAGTCACTGAGAGGCTGGTGGGATGTATAGGGTCCGTAAGCAGGTTTCCTTGCATGTGCAGAGCACTGAGGCTGCACCGATGTGGAGTATTCATCCCAGGTAGGAGGAAAGAGCCTGGATCCAATTTTGTGTGTTGGTTTTTGTCCCTGTCCTTCTGCGTCTGTTCCTGCCCAAAAGTGGGCAGTCCCCTTTTCTAAACCCTGTTCGCCAAAAGCTCTTGAAATCAATATAATATATAAATAGTTTAGTCATTAAATAGTGTTGCTAGTTTGAGAATAAGAAGCACAGGAGGGCAAGTACTCTAAATAAACCCTTGGTTTACATATGGGGAAGCCATCATCCCCATCTACCATAGCTGAGCGTCTTGAACAAATACAAGTTCTGTTGGTCACCGGTGAACCAGGGAACCTTCCACCCAGCGACGTCTCAGGTGTGCTGGGCTAAGCACCTGCGTTGTCTACTTGTGCGTGTTCAGCAGAGGTCTGGGTCTTGTATTAAAGCCTCTGAGGAGCATGAAGGCTATAAACTCCCTCTCTACTGCTTTTTTGGTTGATACACAACAACAGCTGAATCAAGTAAGCGCTCAGCTGCCTGAAAGCCAATGAGACAGGAATGGTGTGGTGTCTTTCTGCATAGTGTGAAAAAAATGTACAAGAATTCTTTACTTCAAGCTAAATATTAGTAAGACAGAAAACACTGTGAAAGGGCACTGCTGACTCATCCTAAGCTCTTCTTTTAGATTTTATTTTTTAAACTCACAACTGATTATGTGTAAGATCAGGGAGAATAAAAGCTATTTGCAAATTGTTGCAAATGAGAGGCCAGCGAGTAAGAACTGCAGAAGTGAAGCTGGCCAGTCAAAATGGGTGAGCAGAGAGGGTTTTTCCCCTCATGCTGAAGAAGTGCACAGAGAGTGAACTGCTGCTTTACCAAATGTTAAAAGTTGAAGAGGAACTTTAAATTCCTTGGTGGTTAAATAAGCCTATGTTCATTTTTTAAACAAGCTAGCATCTGTGCTTTTGCACATGGAATTATTTGCACATGCTGACATGAACAAGTGCATGCCAGCAGCCTCCTGCATACAGATTGTGCTCTCGTCTGCTTATCCAATTAGGAAATTAACTTTGTGAGGCTTGCATATGGACATTGAGGCCAATAGTGAAACGCAGCCTTTTGCATGGTCTTGGTATCCCCCTTGTAAAGGGGCGCTTAATTAACTTAAAACACTTTAGAGATATGTGGATTTACTTCCCATAAGGATAAGATAATGCTTATCTTCTCTAACACTTATCAGCCGCAAAGTACATTACAAACTTAGCTAACTACTGAGTATAAAAATTACATATGTAAATAAGGCAGATTAAAAGCAGTTCTATCAGCCATTTAGTAGTATGTAATAGCGTTACACCCACAGGCTAGTGATATTAAGATTTTAACAGGTAGGTAATATGTTAACTAAAATGCTAAGATATTCTCTGATTAAGGTAAACAACTAAATGTAAATAATTGAGAGTAGGAAAATGCTGTTTATAGGGAGAAGGGTCCAAACTTTAATCATGTTAATGAAGTAAAATAGCTCTTTTTATGAGTACAACCTTGCTGGGTGAAATCCTTTGATATAAGAAATGATGACGTGGAGATCAAGTGATACGCTATGGGGATGTGACTGCTGCATTAACTGATGGTTATCACACAGGATCTGAGATGCTATTTCCCTGTCTGCCCCACTACCATGATATTTCTGAAGCAGAAACTAACTGTATTATTTTGTACAGCCTTATATGGCAACTTGATAAAAATGGCAGCTTTAATATTTTTAATATACCTAGCAGATCTGGTGGTTGTATTCCCCACTAGGAATAATATAAATTACCCAGATTCAGTACATGCTTTTAGAAGTTCTCAGTCTAAACTTACTAACTGCAGGAGAGTGGTCTGCATAGGCTCGAGACACCTGAGAGCTGCTGTCTGTAAATTATTCTTATCAGGTTGATGGAAATTGGGTCTGATACTGATCAAAGAATGAATAAAAGAAACACTTCTTAGAGAAATAATAGAGTTAAAAGATGAGGCTTCAGATAGTCATTTAGGAAGCATCTGGAAGCTTAGACGTTAATGTGACATTTAGTTTACAGCCCAGCTGACTAGGAACTGATAGATGATTTTTGTTTTCGATAGTTGTTTGGCATCATCATCCGAATATTCACTGTCATTGGCAATGAATGAGTAATAAGCCACTAACACATTTATCATGCAGAGACAACACAGGATTCATGAGATGCAACAGCAATGACTGGAAAATAGTGACAACGTTGGTATTTTATTCTTGCATATTAATTCAGGTCTGCCTGAATTAAACAGAACCTTACCTCAATGGTAAAATTTACAAAGGTATGTTAGGTTTATGCTGTCAAATTAGTTAGGCAGCTTTTAGGAATATTTTCCTAAGGACACCAAAAAAAAAAGAAAAGGTACTGTAGTTATGTGAATTACAGTATTAATTCCAAGCCTCAGTCCGGATCAGTAGCATGCTATTGTGTCTCTAGTAAGAGACATTTGGAACTGGATGCATTTGGCAAAACATGGGCATCTAGTGACATTTCAGCGCCTGAAGGCATCCTGCCTGGCTTCCAGCTGCCGCTCCAGAAGGGCACGACTCGGCGTCAGTGGAGTGTCACATCTGCTGGGCTTGCGCAGCATCTTGGATACCCCGAGGCCTTCGGATGGCAGCAGGCATTGCTGAGATAGCAGAGTCCCATGCTTGCCCTCTTGGAGATCTTCTGCTTTGATCGGGGAGGACAGATGGATGAAGTTGGCTTTAGGCATGTGCCGTCAATGTGCTTGGATTTTGGGGACTCCTTCTGGTCTACTCTTGGCCACCATCTTCCCTCATTACTTCTCTCCTGGCAGAAAGCACATGCATTTCTAATAAGAAAATGCTGTATGCAGCCTTTGAGCAAATCTACCTGTTAATAAGGCATAGCACAAAAGAAAGCAGAAATAAGCCTTCTCAGGTAATTAAAAAGGTTTTACTCATTTTGTGATTTATGCCACTAATCTTTATCTAAAACTGAACAATCTGGCCCAGATGTTATGATGGGCTGGCAGGCTGCCAGTTCCCAGCTCCTGCAGATATGCCTGGATCATGGGGTAGGTGAGGACATTCTGCGTGTTGAAATATTAAACTTAGAAGGGAGTCTGTTGGTTTTTTTTGGTAAGATGACCTTATCGAAGTCTGCAAAGGGCCGTTCAAACTGAATACACATAGTATTGACCCTACCGTGAGTCAACAGCAGTGATTCAACTTCAGTAATGTATCCTAGTGGTACAATATTATTTTTCCTAAACAGTTTGGGGAGTACTAGCAACTGTATTTTCTAGCCCCCAATCCCTGTGGTCAAATTTCTTCAAGAAATTGTTGAATGCTTTACATCTTATTGCTACAAGCGTAGCTAGTTCTGCCTATAAATCTAATAGCTATCGACCTATGTTCTGACAGTCACTGATGGTTATCTAAAAATAATGCGGTAATGATGCAATGAGAGTCCTATGTAAAACATTACGTGCAAGGAGAGTGCTGTGCTGAGCCTTGCTCTGCTGTCATTGAGCAGTTACACACTGTGCTTTTGGTGCAGTCTTAGGGCTTTTTGATGCTTGTATCAGTGAGGAGATGCAAAGTTATCTGAAAAAGAAAGACAATTCCCTAAAATCAGGAGTGAGTTGGATAAAAATGACAGTTTGCCTTTTCCCTTTTAAAAACCTGATGATCTGTGCTCGCATGCCTCTCGCTGTGTAATGAGTACCAGTTCCTATGATACTGCCCTCCCAGGGATTCGCTCCCTGTGATGCACTCTGATCCCACAGACAGCAATGCTAAAGGCTATCTGCTATTTTACAGCACTTGTTCAGTCTTGGAACAGGAAATACCTACAGCTTCACAGGATCTGTAATAAGGGCGTAATATGATAACTCTTGGTAAATGGATTTTTTTAAAATAGGGATCTTCCTAGGTTGTCCGACCCAGGCTGTTGTGTAAGAGCACCACTCTTCCTGCTGTTAGGGAAAATGAAAGATCTTAAAAGCTGGGGCTGTGTCATGCACAGTAAATCAATACTTGCTGCACAGCTGGCATGCCTTGTTGCACCTGATTACTTAATTTTAGCACAGTAAAGCCAACTGTGTGATGTGTCAGCATTTGATGCCGAGGAAGGAAGGGGAATCCTTCGTCCCTCTTAGTAACCTCAGCTTATGTGCAAGTGGAAGTGTCTTGTGTTCCTTCCCGTGGTTTGTAGTGTGGTTGCCCAGCACTAGCACTTCTCTGGGGTCTGGTAGGTAAAGACTCTGGGTGGGAAGGTGGAAGAGCTGGGCTCTGGGCTCTGCTGGGTGCCACCCTTGGGCCCTTGAGCATCCTTAGTCTCCCTGAATCTGTTCCCCAGCACCTGAATGGGATACAGTATTTTCTTTTCTCCCATCTCCTCTACGTAACAGTAGGGCCTTTTCTGTGTTTGTGGGCAATGGAAATCCAAATTGCTTTTCCTTGGCATGTCTAAGTGCTGCTGAGGTACAAAAAGCGGAAAACCATTACAAGAGAAAAATAAACAGTGTATTAACAGACACCAGCAGTGCCTGGGCTGAGTTATTTTGGGTGTTTCCTCAAGCTTCAGAGAGCATGAGAGAGTCAAGCAAGGTCTCTTACCTGATGGTCATCAGAATTTATTTAACCTTTGTTATAATCTTTGTTTGCTTGTGTAGTATTTTGGGCAGTGTAATGGCCTGCCGTGGTTGTGCTTGTTCTCAGACCATAAAGATGAAGCAAGAAGGCTAATTTTAAAATGAAACAATTAGAATTTCTTTCTGGGTCTTTGTCTACATTACACTTTAAATCATGAGAGCACTCATGTTTGTGCCAAATTACTACAAATCTTCCAAAGCAATTGCTTGATCATACTCTAAAAACACAAAACAAAGGAGAAAAACAAAAGTTAAAAGCCATTTAATGATGTTTTAAAGCTTGCTTATATTCCATTATTGGGTTTAAAATAATTTTTGCTGACCTTTGTGTTTTTAGAGTGTACCAGCTTTAGTGAAGTGCACTGGAACATTGAATGCTTTAAATAGGTTGGAACATAAAAACCCTATTCTGCTAAATTTTATCTCAGTTTTTCATATTTGCGCTGACAAGACAATAACTATTACACTTGTCTAAACCTGTAGTCAAGGCTGGGGCCATGTTGTGCTTTGCCCTTTGCTAAGTGTAGACCAAATGCCATCACGTGGAATTTCAGTTTGCTTGAAGTTGTTACTCATGTAATCAGGATGGACTGGTGCCACCATTAAGGGCACCAGGCATTCAGTAAGAAAGGATTAGGTCTCAGTTCTTCCTCCAACAAGTTGTGATGGTGGGCAAGTCACTTAGAATAATATTAGAAAACGCATATGAGTTGGAGATTCAAGTTCCCTATGTATTACTGAATGAATGTCTCAAGGACAGAAAGAGGTGAAGAGGTTTATATGTGGGAGATGGTACGAGAACATAGAAAAACATGTTTTGGTGATTTGAAGTTACTTGGAACTGGCATCAAAGAGGTAGGAACTGAAAAAGTGAGACAGGAGAGATGTTTGACTTGCTTCTTATTCCTTACCATAACAAATGACTGGAATGTAGCCTAAGTGATCACCACTCACATTATGACCCTGCCCAGTGGCCCTCGCTGGTTCACATCCTGTATATTTGGTGCTATAAACCAGTGAGAAACAGGCCATTCCCAAACAGCTTATCATTAGCGAGATAAATCATGCAACAGAATGAGGCAGAAGATGGGGGAAGAATTAGACCTAATATTGTGTTAATTCCCTGTGGCTTTTGGATTTAAAACTCATGTTAATTTAAATCCATATTAATTATATGTTGACTAGGTCGAAGGGGAGATGTGTAAGAAAATGAAATAATAGAGCAGGAAGATGGGCAAGTGAAGCTGGTGTGGGAGGGAGGGAGGGAGGAAGGAAGGACTGCAGTAATGGTGAGAGCAGAAGGCAGGGGTGAGGTTTCATCCAGGAGCAACGTGCTGAGCCAAGTCGATGCAGCTGAAGGGTCTCTGTGGGCTGTGAGGGCTGGGGAGGGGGCAGGCAGCAGCTCCTGTCTGTGTACTTCCTCAGGATTTCTGCCTCCAGAAGCTTTACTTGCCTCTGTAAGTTATGGGGGACAGCTTTAACATTTGGTTCAAAATCAGGAAAATATCCACCATACATGAATTCATACAGAGACACGCAGTGGGACTCTGGTTGTGGGAACGTGGGGGAACCAGAAGTCGCAATTTGGAGGAGCAGATGCTGGTGGTGGGGCAGGTGCTTTTTGGATAAAGCTGATTTGATTGACCATGTGCAATGCCCAGTGGGACAGAGCTGGATTTTAAGTTCTGCAGGTGGAGGTCAGAAACAAAACTGCAGTATCTGGAGAAATAAATGAATAATTGGGCCAGGGATGGGTGAGCTGCTTTGTCCAGTGTGAAGGGGGACCGTTGAAACATGGTGCTGTTTGATTAGTGCTTGCAGTGTGAAGGGACAGTATGACAGCTGGATCATGCAGATGATTTATGGGCATGCAAGCAGCTTTCATTTAGAAATCTGCCCCTGTCAGGAGTGTCTAAAGGTAGTTACTGGCTTTTACAATGTCTTACATGGAAGGTGTTACTGGGGTCAGGTCATATTGACTTCAGTTGTCTTTGGATCAAGCACTGAATCAATAAGTGACTTTCTGCAGGAGTTTAATAGCTGTTCTGCACAGACATAAAAGGGGTTAGACAGTAAAATGGGATCTTACACTTTTATCAGTCTCTTCTTAGGAAGTTGCTCAACTTCCAGATACTAATTAATGCTATGATCCTTCCACAAATTTTCCTCCCTAGTGATGCTGTCTGTTTGATCCTGTAGAACAGCATCAGACCTTGCAAATTAGAATGGTCTGCTAGGCTGCAATCGGAAAAGAGGCAATGAACGGAAAGGAATAAAACTTAGACATCAGTCCCAATTTGAGGCAGCCCGTGTAATTTATTCTTGTTGTGCAGCTCTTTGGAAAATCCTGGAATTCCCTTGAATGTTGAGCTCTGATTGTAATTACTGGAACTGCATATCCAGAAATATCCAGCTCCAACTGGAGTTGGATATCCAAAGAAAGTGATTCACTCCAAAGCTGCAGACCCAGATGTGGACAACTCTGGTAGCATCTTATTCTGAGGCTGCCCAGCCTTTTCCATCACAAGAAACTGCTTTAATTTCTTCATAATTTTTCCATTTAGGCTGAGATGGTCAGATATTGTAAAGATCATGTTTATCTTTAATTCCAGCAAACTGGTCCAGATGTTTTTTGGAAGTGACATATGAGAAAAACATGTACCATTGTTCCCATGGAGGGACAAAAGCTTGTACAAAGGGAAAAGGGAGTCAAGGGAGTGAACTGGCAGCTCCACAAAAAATGGGGCTGAGAATCCACAGGTGCAGAGAAGGGGCCAGATGAGGAGGCTGATGTGGGTGGGCAACATGGGAACTGGTGGGGAGAGGGGGCATGGGACAAGGTGTCCAGGCAGGGAGCCGTGGCCCCAGGGAGTGGGGGTCCTGGGAGCATCTCTGTTTTGCTACAGGAATGTTTGAATGCAGCACAGTTGCTCGGTGGTTTTGTTACCAGTAGTGGAAAAATGGTTGTCTGCAGAAAAAGTGTTATTTTCAACATTATATAAATGAAGTATAACTAAAAAGATGGGTTACTTCCAGAAACCTTAATGCCAAATGTGGTTCTTGGGTATTTTTGCTGGTTTGATGATCAAAGTGTTAGCCTTGTAGAGCATTCAGAAGATGTGTGGGTATAAAGCCAGGGCAGGTATTATTAGCTGTGTAAAGTAAAACAGTACAGTCAGTGTGGAAAAATTACGGGTTTTGTGCTGAAGCAGATATTTAACCTTTGTTTTTACAACTCCAGAAATGAAGCAGTTTGTTTCTTAATGTAGGCTTAATGCTCAAAGTGTATGCTGACTGGATTTTCACATCTGAACGTATGAAATGCTGGGCTATTAAAATCTGTTTTAACGATCTCTTTTCGTATAACTCCTAATATTTGCCATTTACTAATTATGATGTGCCTAAGTAGTTCTCATTTGTAGTAGGTATTTTAAATGCTGAAGCTGTCCTAGTTTCAAGCTAACTGCTGGTGACTTTGTTTTCTATGTCTGAGAACTGAGTAGTATCGGTGATTTTTTTGCAGGTTGGCATTAAGTGCTCACCTTGTGCTGTTCTTCATTAGAAGGTTTTTGATATGCAGGTCCCCGGTGGAAGCAGAAATAGTTAGATTTGGCAGAGGAGCAGCAGTGCTGGAGAACACATCTATTTTCAGTCAGCATTGGCTGAGTCAGTGAGGGGATACCCAGGGGTGGTTGGTGTGGAGCACTTTTTGATTTGGGAGTTCCTGCTCCATTTGTCTTTTTTTTAATCCTTAGGATTTTCCAACATATTTATAATCGGGGAGATGTGGCTTTTTGAAAGGTAGCAGCCTGGGCAGCAGTTTTGCAAGCTTCCTAAGCGGCTTGTGGGGAAGAAAAAGGCAGGGTGGTTTTTTTTCATGGTCCATTTTGCTGCTCCAGTGTGATGGGAGGGCCATTGTGATGGGACCATGTGAACTAGTTTAAGGCCCCACAGATGTTATGAGGCCACTGACCTTATAGTCTCACGGACCTCCCTGCAAAACGGGATGCTGAGAATGCAAGAAAAGTGGTAATAAAAAAGAACTTGTAAAGTGTAAGTTAGGAAGCAGGGGCTGTACTTGAAGGAAAAAGAGAAATATGCAACGCAGAACAATCTAGATGGTCTGCAAGCAAGGAAAGCCTGTTAACTCAGTTGTCTGTCTTCCTTGCATTTCATTTTACCTTGAATTTTACCTGTTGGTTGTTTTTTTTCTTGATCCCATTTCTCAATCACCTTCACCAGAGGCAACTCCAGCTGTGACTTGACAGCTGTTACTGTCTTCTGCAGCATGTGCTGCCAAAAATCCCAGATGATTCTAGGGCTTAAGGCACAGTGCTGTCTATTTTCTTTATTTCTTCCCACTATAAAATGTTACATATTAATATTAATAATGTTTTTTCCAAATTCAGAAGCCTCCAGGCCTATTGCAATTACGATTTTTTTTAAACCTCAGTTTTTGGCAGGTGTGTCCCGGCAGTAAACATGGCTTATGAGTATGGGCGAGAGTATGGACAGTGCTTTCGGGTTCGGTGCAGTGGACAGTACTCAAGTCTGGAACCCAATCCTTAAACTGTTAAGGAAGCTTGAATGTAAGTGGGAGCTTTGAGTACAATCTTTTCACTTCACATCCTGTGAAATAATTCCTTCTGACGTGGAAGAAGAGACTGTGGTGCCAGGGGTACAGTGTGCTGCAGGTCCTTCTTGTGCTGAACATTGCTAAACAGCAACAGCTCCTCCTGCACAGACCTAATGTGGTTACATATTTACTGAGCTTATTTCTTAGCCATAGGCTCCCTTTCTTCTGTCGGGAAGGTAAAAAGCTGCTGCTGTTAGAGGCAGCATCAGACCTACAGCCTCTACTTCTCTCCCCTAGAAGTTTAAAATAAATAAATAATTTTTTTTCCCCTTTTTTGCCTGCTCCTTCCTTTGCATTTCTCACATCTCCACACTGAGCCATGGCTTAAAACCTTAAAGAGCTGGAAGTTGGGGAAAAAAAGCTCATCTATGAGTCTTCTGACTGGATCAATGGAGCAAAAGAAGAGGCTGAAGTTGCACAGTTGTGAGTTAGGAGAACTTTGCTGAACATGCTGTGTCAGGGTCTTGTGCCAGGTGATTATCTTTAGAGGTGCTTAAGGCAAATGCTTTTCCAGTCTTAGGAAATTGCTTTATACTTGAATTTTAAAATGCTGATTTTTTTTTTTTTTTTTTTTTTTAAAAAAAGCAAAACAAACCCAAAATTGCTGATACGGGCATTCAAGTAATAATGAAATTCTTGAAGTTCATTTTCTTTGACTCATTTTTTTGGATGTTATTAGATAAAACTTTTCAGTATTTGCCTTCTGTGAGCACAAGAATTTCTTTTCATGCCTTTAGTTGCATTTTCTGCAGTTTGCATACTCAATCCTGCCAGGTGCCCAGAGCTTCCTAAAAGGAGCTGAGCAGTAGCTGCCATCCTTGCAGTCTGTAAGAGCCCAGGGTGCCCTGCACCCCAGAGAAAAGCTGAGCTCCCCCCAAGGCGGTGCCTTGCATGTTCAGTGATCTAGACTGAAATTAGAAGGAGCTGCTTGGTCCGATCAGCATGAACGTTTTGTGTGAGTCTGTCTGGGGACAGCTCAAACTGCTGATAAGTGTTTAAAACCCTGTAGCCCAGCCTGTCTGGGTTGTAAATTCTTCTGATGAGTGGATCCTGCCTGCATCCCTTCATGCGGGTGGGTTGGGAAATACCCAAGGAACTCACTTTTATCAGCACAGGTGCAAGCTGTGTTGTTTCCAAGGACTTCAGTGGGGTTAGGATCAGGCTTGTCTTGTGTGCTTTATTAATTGGCAGTATGAATTGGAAAGCTCTATGTTAGGTTAAAGAAATAAAAAGGTGGGGCCTAATTTTGAGGCTGAAATTGGTATGAGCTGGGCTTCTCTCACATCAGTCCCTTGAGCTTTTACAGGCTAATTCAAGAGATAATTTCTCGCCCCCCCCCCCCCCCCCCCCCCTTTTGCTAGGTCACAAAGACCCTTTGTATTCTATTTGCATTGTGTTATCTGTCAGGGACTTGGACTTGTAGCTATGTACCAAATTCAGAACTAACCGTATGGCAGATACCTTGCAAGCTTTTGTTTGTTTTTCATGTTGCAGGGCTTTTTTGAAAAGTAAATACAGTTTCATATTTATACCCATGCCAGGAATAAATCACATTAGTCTGAAATTAGCCTTTGCTCTTACAATGCTTTGCACATTTCTGATATTAAGGAGATGAGGAAGGAGACGAGCAAACCTGCTTTGAAGATGAGCTGATTTCCATAGCAGGCAGAGTGACCTACTTAAAGGGAGGGGGAGAGTGAGTGAGCAGAGTAAAAAATGAGCTCTTTATTTATTTATATAATTTTAAAGTATCTGCATCAGTGCTCCCCTAGCTGAGCACTCATCTGACAGAGGGCTGAAGAACTCTGAGCTGAAGAAATGTCGTTTGTCTTTCAAGAGTCTCCTTTGTATTAAAAAGACTTGTGTTGGCCTTGCAGCTGGGGTTAGAACTGTGCAGCTCAGTGCGGAGGCATTTGGTAGATGACAAGATTCAGACAGTCTTTGGGAGAATGTTAAGCACAGTTTAACATTTGTAGGAAATGTACTTCATTGCTTCACTTAAACGAGAAGGAGCAGCATGCCTTGCTTTGGGGCTCTTGAACATCATGTTCAAGAGCACGGGATGTTCGGGAACATCCTTGCAGAGAATTGCCAAACGGCGCAGCAGATCCAGAGATGGGTTGGAGCGGCAGATGGATGGTGAGGTGCATTTGCTTCTATTTTTACACGCTCCTAGTTTGGTAGCCAGGGGACACGTGGAGTCATATCTATGTATGTGCCATCAAATAAACACTGGCTGGGTAGGTATAAGGTTTGTGGCCTTTTTTTTCTTTAAAATGGGCTCCCTTAGTAATAATATATATCTGATTCGGGTCTGATACCATCATAGTTAGGGGATCTAACTCTGCAAAACAACCTCAGTGTCTGGAAGGCCAATGCTGTCCAGGGCGCTGGAGTAAGCAACACAAGCACACGCAGTTACAGCTTGTTGCCCTGTCTGTAGAATGGTCATTTCCTTTGGTGTGAAGTCAGTGTAATGTGTGCCCAGATCAGAATGACCGTAGATCACGCCAGACATTGAAATGCATGAATTTATACAGCAAAAGCTGTTTTGTCAGTCCCAGTAGTTTTTATAACTTGTTTAGAGAATAAACGCTCACTTGGTTACTGAAGGCTGGCTGTGCCCCACCGGTGCTGGTTTCTGGTCTGCAAGCTGTGTTTGTATCTTAACTTGATTTGCATCATTTGCAAAACAATTTATATATCCAGGACTTGAGTTGGGTGCAGCTCATGCATTGCAAGAAATTGCGATGATCTGAGCTTTCATATGCTCAGAAATTGATGGATGCTCTGCTTTCGCATTTAAAGTATTATGATATCCTGATAGGCAGAAGGGGAGGGCAGGTTGTTGGTCTGAGCTTCTGACTGAGACACTCTTGTCTCAGCTGATCATCTTAAGTTTAGAGGTGAAGATCTTTTCATTTAGTCAGAGAAGGTACTGAAAAGTTTTCTTTGCTCACCTTGCAGAGTGATAAAAATTTTGTAAGAACAATGTGTGTCTGGTTGTCTTTGCCTGAAATCTTTATTTCTTCCAGTACCTGAGTGGAACAAGATAAAACTTCCATGCCCTGTGGGTAGTTGCATTTCACTGGAGCCATATGTTGAGTTTGCGAAGCCTGTTGGGAATTTGGCAGGACCTATGAACTAAGCTAAAAATTAAGAACTGATGAGTAGGTGAGAAAAGACTGCTCACAGCCACCTCAAGGCATTAATGCTCCCATAACAACTTTGTTCTATGCAATTATTGTCCCCTGTTGCTTTTTAAATAGCATTTCTTTTTCTTTGAGTCAAAACTCAGCTCCTTTTAACTTCCATTCTTCATTAAGAATTGTAAATCTGAGAAGTCTAGAGGAAGTCTTGTGGCATGTTTTAAAAGTTTTATATGTTTTAAGTAACGTATATAAAATAGAAGTTTATTCATCCATTGCAGAGAGGAAAGTATGTCAGATGAAGCTGAGAGAGTGATAGGGAGAGCTGCTGCTCCACTGCCTAAAATATCACCTGGTCGTTTTGTTCCTCAGCCTTTCACCCCTGGGCTGTACTGTGCAGGGACTTTGAGTGGCTTCTTAGTCCCTCTGTGTGTCTGTTAAGAGGTAGGCTCTTAACTACATGTGGAGAACCGTTTTTAGAGACCGTTGAATCAAACACTTTTTGTTCCAGTGGAAATACTTTGTGAAGAACATTTAGGTTGTCTGGGAAACGCTAACTCACCTGCATGCAACTGAGCTGGGAAACATGGCCAAGAAAAAGTGGTCACAGCAGCAACGGGAGAGTGGAGAAGCTACAGAATCACACACACAGTGGCTGGCAAGGGCTTGTGCCCCTTGGCAGTCCTGTGGTTGTGTGAGAGTGTAACTTTCAAACTTGTCCAAGCCAGGGGACCACCTTCCCCAGTGCTACTAGTAGCAGGGCTTTGGGCAAAGACCATGAGAGGGCTCCCTTTTGTCATTTAGCAAGTTGTAAACTTGCTACCTGGTAGCTTCTTAGGTGATCTCGACTTCTGGGGAGGTGCAATGAGTAACCATGTCTTGCTTTTTCTTTTTATCATTCAGCATTGCAGAGTTCTCTCACGTCCTCTGAGCTTATCTGCCTTCTTTCTGGGGTGGAAAGTCCTAGTTTGTGTAATTTCTCCTATATGAAACCCATTTTTAAAAGCTTTGATATCCTACTGCTTTGTAATGCTAGATTTTTTTTGTACTCCTGTTTGTTTGTTTTTAACTGGAGGTGAGCAGAGCTGCACCCAGCATTCTAGGTGTGAAAGCAAGGCCCAAAATAAGGAGGGAATACTTGGGCCAGACATTGGCACAATGACATCAATATTTGCAGGAAAGTCAAAGATGTTCCTTTATATGTAACTCCTACTATTAATGTTTAAAGTGGTCTAGGCCTCAGGTGGACAGTTTCTCATACCCTGGCTTGAATGGCTCTAAAGCTTAGAAGTCCTCCTCTTCCCACCCTTTTTCCTGCAGTGTCTTGGTGGTGCAGAAAGCAAGACTGGAAGATCCCTGCAGCCTCCCAAATCTTTGGGCTGCCTAACAGGTTCTATAGAGTCTTCGTGTATCAGAAAATAGAAGCAAGCTGCTTAAAGGTGAACCTGAAACAACATGGACTGTTTGAGCCACTTGAGGAACTTTAGACCATTAATTTTGTTAGTATCAGGATTTATGGATTTCTTAGGAGCTGATGTTACCTCCACACCCCCCTCCCCAAAGATGTGCCTTACCTGTTGTAGGTACGATTGGAGATGGATTTTCCCCCTTTTCTCTGAACTGCATTTTGTGGAAGTTTGCGGAGCTCTCACTGAGCAGAATTTGGCAAGCTGCACTCATTCCAGTCTCCATTCTGCAGCTATTCCTCTTTCACAGGGATCCTTGCAACTCAGTCTTTTCCAATCTTGCATGATGGACTCTCTTGTTAATGTCAGAAATCAGTAAGGCTTTGTTTTTGTGGGTTTTCTTTTTTTTTGGTAGCAGCTGTATTTAATGTGTACATTGATACGATGCACTTCAGTTTTGTGGGTGCCAATGCTGCAGAAGTGTGAAACGTAAGACCTTTTACAGTGTAATTCTGTGTCATTAAAACAAGTTGTGTCTGTGGTAGGAATTTAATGATTCCTTTCAGAACGATTTATTTTAATATAATATTTACACTCCCCCCCCCCCCCCCCCTTTAATCTGCTGTTGTGAGAGCTAACAAGGCAATGCTTTCCTAGCCATTTTGCCATTTCATTGAACGATAAAACAAGTGAGTTAAATTTTAATAAAAATCTTAGTTTTACAGAGCACTTAGAGAATTAAGTAATTCAGAAGTATCAACTAATTCATTCTTGTATAGCCCTGTGTGGACAGTTACAGAGGGGTGTAAACTAGGGGGTGAGTTTCATTTGCATGACTGAAGTCTCGGGGCTGGATTCAGCATCAGTCTCTCTCTCTCTCCCCTTAAAGCACCTGGTACTGGTGCCTGTGCTGTCAGCCAAATGGGTCCACTTTGAACCTGAATGATTTACAGTCTTGGGGTGCTTGTGTTCAGGTGCAGGTTGTTGTTCTGAGCCCTGCTGCAGGGGAGCTGAACCCTCAGCCGCTTTGTTTGCTCTGCCTTGGTTGGGCATAAGGTAGTCCCAGCCCAAGCTGCGGCAGGTTTAATGGTTGAGGATGCAGAGATAACACGTGCTGGTCGCAGGTTGTAGCTTTTGTCTGCTTGTGAATCCGGTCTTAACCTCACAGTGCTATCGGAGCCAGCAGGAAAATATAGTGGGGAAAGCAGTAAGTCCTGCCTCCCAGCTACACTGCAGGGTAGTTCTGTGGCACCCGTATATTCGGAAGTGATGCATCCTGGTGGGATACAGTGTGCTTGTACCATGTGAAAACATTTGCAATTAAAAGATCATCATACAAGCAGTGTCTGCACTGCTCAAGGAAAGAGTCCAAAAACCTCCTCAGGTTCACTGGCAGTGATAGAAAGGAGAGGTTGTGAAAGGCGGGATATTGCCCAAATAAAAGCAGTTACCAAAATGGGATGTTTTTTATTCATCAGAAAGCCTGTCGAGAAGGGAGAGATGAGAAGTGACTCTGGCTCATGTGAGGATTAACTCTGGGGAAGGCTGGCCTGAAAACAGGACTTTGGGGATTGGTACAAACTGGGAGATACCCAAAAAGGGAATAAAAAAATCACAGCTGTTTTATTCTTTGTTGTTATATAGCTGTCTTCAAATAAGTAGTAAATGAAATCTTAGATTTTAGTATTGTAGCCTCTTGCCTTTAACTGAAGGCAGTTTGTTATGGATAATGGCTTCAGGTGGCTGGCAAGCCATTTTCAAGGTCTTGTGGGTCCTAAAGTGGCAGTGACCATCTCTTGCAGTGCCCAGAACATTAATCTGAAATGAAAGGTAGCACGGGTGTTATGGGACACTGTGAACTGGTTTCATTTCAAAGCTGAAAGCTGAGGCTTTGGTGAGATGTCTTCTAGGGATGTGATTTCATCCTTGATACGTAACTAGCTGAAGAAAATCTCCCAAAATCGTAACACTTGCATTGGGTCAGCAGACTCTCTGCTTCTCACCACCTTTTAATTCAGTTATTCTGCTCTGTGGTGAGGTTATAAAATACAATGATTAAGCCTTATGCTTTGAAACCTAAAGCACTTTGGTTGTCAGTTGCTCCGTGTGAATTGGCAGTAGACAAACTGGGCTGAAGCCTGGTGATAAATGCCCCAGAGTTTCTGTCCTCAGTGTTTGGTAGCTGGCAGAGTTCAGCTCCAGGGAGGGAGAGCAAAAAAATAGTTGAGTAATGATGATGACAATGTCCTTTTTCAGACATGCTTGTCCATGGCATAGGATAAAGACATTCCCGTGGGTATGGCAATACAAATAAAAACACTGGAGCTCTTGGATCCAGTTGTGAGATATGGAACAGATGGGCCCTTGTATGCAAACAGAGCGTGTTCTGCATTCGCTGGCACAGCAGCCAGTGTGTCTGTTGTAGGAGTGGAGCTTCAATAATGCCAGACCCTGTAAAAGCCCTGGAAAATCATATTTTCTTGGAAAAATTAACTAACTAGTTGTTTTTTCTAACACATGTAGACTGACAATTTGTGCTGTTACATATGGAGGTTCTGCATTGCTGAGCCTTACGATTTCTTCTGTCTTGCTCCTGTGAAGCTCCTGCGATTCCCTTGTGCTGAAGGGCAGTGAAACCACAGCGCTCCTGCCTGTGGGGCTGCTGCCTCTAACCTCTGCCTGCCTGCAAGAATACATACTGCTTTCCTTGCGTAGGCGCTGAAGAGGCTTTCTGAACCCATGGAATGGCTAAATAAACACATGGAATAGATAAATGAAATGACTTGGAGATCTTAGCTTGGTGTGGAGAAAGGATGGATGCAGCCATTTCAAAAAAGGGTTAACGAGCGGCTGCTGGTATGGCTCTGAGCAAGGCTGCATCATATAAACCAAACCTGTGCTGGCTGGGTCTGCTGGACAGGGCATATCATCTGTGCCTCTGAAAGAGACAGGAGGGTAGTTTTAAGGGCTGCTATCTGCAATAAACTGGGGTTGGAGAGAACATCTCTCTTAGGGGCAAGAGGAGGGTGCATGTTTGGATTTTGAAATGCAATTCTTGTATCGTGTGTCTGCCCTTAAAATGATCTGAACTGGAATTTGTGCAGCTTGTTGGGACCTTGCTCGTGTGGCTTTCCAAAGAGATGCTGGGACTGGTGTTTCCAGCAGATCTCGGAGCCAGAAGAGGGGATTGGTATCAATTCAGTGCTTCCTGTTCAGGCATGCAAGTAAAGGGGCAAATGCTCCAAGTAGCTCATTGCAGTTGAGCCTTTCTGAAGGGTAAAAAACTGAATGCTGCAGCATGTAGACCTCAAAGTGGAAATGAAGTGAAACATCTGGGATGCAGCAGTGTTTACAATCTTCTCTGGGTTTGGAGGTAAAGTGATAAAGAGTGTGTTGGGGTTTTTGGTTGGGATTTTGATATTTTTTTTTTTTATTTTTATTTGTTTGGTTTGGGGTTTTTTTGTTTTGTTTTGGGTGGTTTTGTTGCTGTTGATGTTTTGGTTTTTTGCAACCCCTGTAGACTGGCTTGCCGAACAGCACTGGTGATAAAGGGAATATAACAGTGGTGGTATAGCATAGGCAGGATTTGACTCTCAGTTGAACATCCTGGGACCAATGCAACCTCCTTGCTTAAAAAAACCCCAGCAACTCCTAACGATAATGATGTAGCCAGTTCTGTACAGAAGCAAATGTAGAAAACTGTCGGAAAGAAAATCTACACTTAGGGTCTGTAAAATCAGGCTTTTTATATTCTCAAATAGCCTTAGTACCTGGTGTCCTAGTATGGCTAGATAATTGCTTTCACTTGCTGAATTTTTTTTGTCTGGATGTGGCATACCTGAGAGTGTTTAGATCTGTACCAAGCCTGTGATAAGCAGCTTCCCTTTGGCAAGAGGTCTCTGCATTCCTCCCACTGCTTTCTCTTTATGGCTTAATTTCTTCGGCTTTGCCACAGTTTGATTTTATTTTACAGCTTGCAGCATGAGGTCCCGAAATCATTTACGTCCGTTAAGCAAACATGTATTTCTGGGATTGATGTTTTAATTTAATAAAACACTTTCTAATGGGGGTCAGCTGCAGCCATGAATTTGTAATGAGCATTTGTTGGAAGCCCTTTCAAACAGCAACATTTAACACCAAGCATTCGAGGGTGCTTGTTCCAAGCCTCTGCCGATGGGTGATTTGTTGGAGGGGCTTTTCATGGCTTGCGCTCCTTGCCATGCTGCTTGTGTTGGATCAGCTGCTTATGCTTGCACTGCCTGAGCCCCTGTGTTTGCCCTTTCATGTAGTCTCAAGAACTGTACAGGACCAACATCTGTATGAAGAAAGGCATATCAGAGGCTCAGTTTTTGGATCCAGCTGGAGACAGTCCCAACTGGAAAGAGCAAATACATATGCAAAGGAGTTGCATATTAAAAGGTACTGGGAGCTGTTTCTAGGAGCTCAGCTAAGGGATGCTCTTTTGTAGCACACATAGGAGATTTTGCCCTAAAATGTTTCAGAATATTTAGGTTCAGATCACAGCAGATGGAGCACCCAGACATAGGTGTTGCTTTCCTACATAGGCACCGGGAAGACCCTGAGACCAACTGTTGTTGACTGCTAGCTTGGCCTATGAAAGCAGGTCCAGGGCAGAAAGTCAGAGATGCCTGAGGGCACCTCATACTGGCTTGGGATAATTGACCTGTTGCTTAGCATCAAACACTTTCTAATAATTTCTGAGGGTTAGAAGAGCCCCAAGACACAGATTGCTGGTCCAAATCTATGTTTAGGTGGAGTGCGCATAAGCCAGGACACAGGATTTTTGTTGAGGTCTGTGTCTACTGAAGTTAATTGGGGTTTTGTTCGTTTGCTAAAGCAGCACAGAGGGATTCCAGGCTGCTGGCTCTGTTCTTGGCCCTCAGGACACCAGGCAGAGTGATCTTGTATAAATTATATGATACATATATTAGTTTGTGTACTCTTTCAGTATGTCCTTTCCCATCTTTGCTAATCTCTAGTAAATCAGTGTTTTGGGAAGGAAACAGAGGCATGAAAAATCTCATAGTAATAGGTTTTTAATAAATACTCCCTTGAGCCCTTAATTTCATTTTTCACTTTAACATGCTCTGTCCTACTGCTAGTCCCTTCTCCTTGAGTAACATTTTAAAGTGTACTTCCTTTGCCAGTCTTTTCCAGATAGATTTGGGATGTAACATTAAGCATCTGACTAAATTTTGTGTTCTTTCCCTCCACACCCTCCAAAGCAAATTCTGACTTTTTGCAGAAGATGGGAAGAAATTTCTAGTGCAAGTCAGTGAACTTGTTTTACCACAGCCCTGAAGTAATTTGCTTAGCCATCTTCTTGTCGGCTCCGACCGGGATATCTCTAGTGAGACTTGCAATCAGAGTAACCAGTTTATTCATATGGTAGTGCTGCTTTCTAGGATATAAAATTGCCTGTAACCTCTGATTTTATTCCAAGACAGCTGTCAGGGACCCATTGGACAACAGAAGTTTTGTTGGCCTGTGTTAAATTTCAACTGGTGGCTTTAATTGGTGAGATTTTACACCTTCCTAAGCCCCTCTGACTCACTGCAGTCAGTTGTTACAGGTGATGCATCATGCTGTGCTTGCCCCATTTTTTCTGCTTTTCTTTGAGAGGTCTGTTACTGCCTTATTTGGACTACATGTGTGATCTAATGATCAACATCCATGCAACCTTGACTAGCAGTGTTACATTTTAAATCTTTTTTTCTTCAGTCTTCATGTCTTCTTCCTTTTGCTTCCTAGTTCTCCTGCTAGCTCTTTTATATATGTGTGTATATATATATATTTTTTTTTTAATAGTTCTCTCCTCTTTTCCAGTGATTGTTGTGCTTTAGCACCAGTCTACAATATGGCTTAAACCTTAGCAAGTGGACAAGGGTACCTGTTCTGCAGCATTAGAGAGCTGTAACTGTCTGTAGGCGTGGTAGGGAGGTGGGAGAGGAGCAACGTGATGGCAAAGGTCAAGTAGAAGACATCTAGATCCAGATAAGACACTTAAGCCAAAGCTGAACTTGGGAACAAGTTCTTTTGTTCTTTTGTTCCATTGTTCTTTTGATTGGTTTAACTGGTGTTGGTACCCCAAGTTATGTAAAAGGGTCTGGATGCTTAAAGTTACCATCTATTGACCACCCACGGGCACCTGTTCTTCTCTAAAAATGTTGTCAGTAGCTTCCAGCGAGAATTATGCTCCACTTATGGCTGGAGCTTTGCATGTAAATAACTTGTTAAGAGCTGTGGCAAACCTCCTGTTATAACCGTCGTCCTGTGATTGCAAGGAGTTGGCGCTTTCCTGTGTTTGTCTTCTATTTCTCTATTAAGGACATATGATTATCCTGTAGCAAGTGGCATTGCTGTGCAGAGAAATCTATGCTCAGTATCTCCAGCCTTAACCATTACCATGAGAAGAATGGATTTCTTCTCTTCTGTGTGTTAAGGACATGTTGTGACTTTGTAGAATCACTGCAGGAGTAAATGATGTATGAAATGAGAAATCTCTGCTCCGTTCGTGCAGACACCGCCAGTGCTGTAAAATGTTCAGCTCAGATGCAGCCAGAAAAATCTCTGAAGTATCCAACGTGACTCCTGGTTCTTCCTCTGGTAAAGCATGTTCCACCAGGTTTGGCTTAAATTTTTTCCTGGTGCGCTCACAAGTCTTGATCATTATGGAGAGAGATGTCCATGCCAAATGTGGAGAGTGCACAGCATGCACATGACGAGACTGTTTACCTTGAAGCTTGTAGTCAAGGACGGATGCGTATTAGCTTGGGAGGAAGTTTCTTGTTCCTTCGGAGTCCCTAACCCTTATAAATTAAAGCTCTTATGTAAAGCTTCCTTTTGTAGATGTCACACCTTCCTCCTTTCCCCAGACAGCTGAGCTTGATGAACTGAAACTGGCAGGTGTTACGTGGAATTAATGCCCACGTGAGTCTTGGAAAGTTTTGCAGTTTCCTGATTTTTATTGCCATATGTGAATAAAGCCTAAGGCTGAGGTTAAATCTGCATCCTGACACACAGCTGTCCTTCCTCTGGCCCCCAATCCTCCTCCCTTATCTCCCACAGGATAGGATGTGCCTCCCTTGTAGACAGCTTGCAGCTCAGTGTAGTGGTTGGGCGAGGGTGAGAAGCTGATGGCTCATGGCTTGTACTGGTTTGATCACCAGTGTTCAAGCTGCATATGGAAAATCAACCGTTCCTGCCAAAGGGCTCTTTAAAGAACTGTCTCTAGTTACAGGGCTTGCTGGCTTGAACCCACGAATATGTACGATGAGGTATGTTACTTAGCTCAGACCCAGTTTCCATCACTACTGTTGCTGCTTTGCAGACTTTTATCCACAGCATTTCTCTGTTGTCCAAGAGAGATTATGGGGCTTTGAGAAAAGGAAGAAGTACTACAAGTGGTAAGCCTGCAATGTGTTAGGATCTTGCAACTCGTTCCATGTATGTTCGGTACTACAAGATGGGAGGGAGCATGGAAAGGAAGATGGTTACTAAACCTAAAGTAATGAAAGGGAGTTCAGCTGGGTGAAAAATGCAGAGGAGGTCTTGTGAAAACTTTAAAATTTTAAATCTCAGACTTAAGAAATTTTAGAGGAAAAAGCCCCAAGCTCAGTAGCAACTGTAGGAAACAAAAAAGGCTCACGTCAGAAAAAGGGTAGAAAATGTTTTAGTGCTCATTTCTGCGCTTTGGTGTATGGATCAGCCAAAAGGCATGTACTTTTAACACTGAGAAATGGCAGCAACAAGAGTCTACGACTTCTTGTAATGTAGGTTCATGGGGCTAAAAATATAGGACTACATGTATTTTCTAAAACAACCTCACCTCCCTTTCTGGCAAAGGAGATTCTGTAGTTCAGTGAGGATCTCTGTAAGATCCTTGCAGGTAATTTAGTTGGAGAACAATTTGGAATTACTCACAAAGGACGTTTTTCTTCCTATCTTTAACACCGAGGCAGAGTGACTGAGAGATAACTCCCTTGGATTCATACCAAGAAGCTGCATCAGTGTTCCTGGGAGAGTGGCTGGAACTCGCAAGAAATATATCATCTATTTAGCCAAGGCTAGATGAGTTATCAGTTCAACACAAACTGTACCTCTCTTTCATGTTGTAAGTGGGTCCTTCTTCCTACTGTAGTATTTGAGATGAACCCTTTCCCCTCTTTAGAATTCCTGTGTGACAGATAGGTGACGTTAACCCTTGGGGTGCTTCAGATCTGCTTCACCTACTCCCCTGGTTCAAGATAGTGTGAGGGATTGCATCTTGCAGTGGCAGTGACCGCATTGCCTCCTGCTCTGGCTGCTCTTTCAGCCTTCCAGCTGCCATTGCACCCCTGCATCCCTCTGACCATGGTCCCCAGGTGCTCTCCTTGCTGTGCCACATTTGATGCTGGGTGGAGACTGAGCAGTGAACCTGCTACTCCGCTAGGATGTATCAGAAATCCTCTAAATGGTGCTTTTCTTCATCAAAATGTTAGGTGCGGATTATACAGGAATGGCTGACCTCTTGCAGTCCTGCAAACACCTCGCCCGCTGTTTTTGGCAGTGGTTTCTTGGTGCATTTGTCATATGTGGGGAAAAATGATGGTGTTCTGTGCCATCAGCTCCTTAACTGTCACCCTCAGTAAGTCTTTGCCAGGAACAAATACATCTAAGCTAGGGAGGGGGGAGAGATGGGAGAAAATAATTTTTTTGTTGTTGTTGTTGTAGCACTGATGCGGCCCTTTTTGCTTTGCTGTGCATTTCAGGCATGCTTGATCAGCTATAAGAGCTTCAGTGATTGCAGAACAGGGCTGTTCACATGAGACACGTAGCAAGGGTACCTGGCAGTTCTTTTAAGTTTGTTCTTTTAAGTTTTAAATCACAGTTCTGTATGATTTTCTGTTGAGAAAATAGCTTTATCAAGCATTCATTTGGGGGCTTCCAGCAGGCTCTGAAAACTGTTTAACATAGATCCTCCTGCCATCTGATCTCTTACCAGGGACTGTTCTACAGAGCTGCAAGATTGGCTCTTAGACGCACTTCCAATGTTTTTTAAGATATGTCTGTGCATGTTCATCTGGAGGTTGGTTTGCTTTTTGTGTGGCATGTGGTGCTCTTCATATTTTTTGCTGCCGTTTCAGCTTTGACATTTCTCTGCCTTTATATGTTGAAAACTTGCTTGTCCTCCAGCTGCTATTTTCTGTGCTTGAACCCCTGTTCTGCTACTGTTGCGTGAAAACCAATTTAAAACTTCAGTTGTCCTCTGTGTTTCTAGACAGAAACAGCTCTTGTACAGCTTTTACTAGTACAGCAGCCACTTGGAACTGGCTCTTGAAAGAGTGTTTTCAGGAGTGCCGTACCCACACATCCTGGTTTGTTCTCCTCAGTGCACTCTGTAGCAGGGTCATTGTTGTGTTGAGCCTTCTCGTTGACGTCATGTAGCATTTTAACATTTTATATTCCCCTTGCATTGCAATGCCATTATGTCTGCAGAATTTTTTTCAGCATTATTTGTTGGGCCTGTGCTGGCAGAAATAGCAGCTCAATAACTATCTCACAGTTAGTTTCTGACCCATCCCTGTTTTGACGTTCTTCTCAAATGTGGATTTCAGGTACCAGAAAATATAATATACTGCAGTGACTAATTGAGCAGATGATGTATTGAATAGATGGGGAGGTATCTGCTGTATGGAGGCCTGTGCACAAACGGGGTGGTGGGCCCCCAGGCTGCTTGCTGCACTGGTGGGGTGGCATTTTTGGGCCTGATTAGAGATTATGTACACATAGTTATTAATAATATGTAAATTGTCTGGGCACTTAAATTTAATATCTTTTTGGCCATTTGTATTTTGTAACTCATAAATGCCAGACTCTGCAAAATTTGCTACAAATGCACAAAGGCAAAAAAGTTAAATTTGCACAGTTTGGATTTTTTTTAAGGAGTGCATTGAAGCCCAGGTTATTTTTCCTGATAGAGTCTGATCAACTTGCCCTCAAAAGCAGTGGCACTGTGTTTCCTTGTCCTTTAACATAAATTGAAGAGAAACTCCTTTCAGTGTCACGTGGAGCGTTTGGCTATTAGGAGATGACTGATGACTTCTATTCTGAGAAAGGCGCATTTTGTTTTTCTCTAGCATAGACCTGCAAAGGTCCCAGTGTAGTGAGCAATAGTGCGGAGGTAGGTCTCCGTGAGGCTTTCACTTCGCTGTTTTGGGTTTTTGTTTTCTTTTCTTGTTACAGGCTTATGTTCATAAAAAATGATAAATAGGTTCTTTGGTTTAGGGTTTTCATCACAGTCAAATGGCTTTAGATGTATGTTTTATAGTAAAATTAATAGTCTGCCTTAAAAATAAAACCACAGAACATAACTGTGGTAGTATAGTAACGTTCACAGAGAAATGTAATAGGCTTGTTGTTGAAACCACTGTTCCTGGAAACCTGCAGAGCATGGCTGTGAGTGGGAGCCTTTCTGTCTGGGTTTTGAACCGAGGAGGGGACATGGTTCTCTTGAGTTCTTCAGAATGGTTCAATAAGCCTCATTTTGTGACACTGGGTAGGACCTCTCCATCAGGGCAAAGTGATGGTGCTGGAGACTTGAAGCCCTCTTTAAATAATCTACAGAAGAAGTATTGCGTGGTCTGTAACTGCACAAGCTCCCCAAAGAAATTGATGTCTTTCATAAGTGTAGCTCACAGAGGATCATTTTTTGTGTGTGTGCAGGCTTGATTCACCTAATAAACCCAGCCATGTGTTGTGCTATAATTGTAAATCCTGGAGATCGATGTGCTTTTTTTTCCATTTAACAACTTGTGAATGAATGCAGAGCTGCACAAAAACGGATGGTTAATGATAGTGGTTAAGCAAGATGTTATGGGCAGGTGTGGTGGTTAGATGAGCCAGCAATCCCATGGGTGAGTTTTGATCCTGATTTATATCATCCTCTGCCAGTAGCTGAACCTTGACTGTCTTTATGCTAAATGTTCAGGACATTTTGGGGCATTTAGGAATTGGTTTTGCCTTTACTTAGGAGGGAAATCTGCTTATTGCCCATGTTCATGGAGCATAGCATTTGAACTGTCTTCCTTCTTTGTGGGGAGGGAAAGGAGGAGGCAAGTGGTTACTGTCAGTCTGACAGCTTTCATATTTAGCTTTCAGTTACGGTATGTGTGTTGGGATAGACAGGCAGAGTGGCTGCCGAAAGGCTTAATCTGTTCATATTAACTTGCATGCTAACTTTTCCCAAGAGCTTACACAGCTCCCTCTACCCTTCTCCGCTTAATGGCCTCACATCTTTATCCTGTGGAGGAGGGGAGGATTTTTCAACCTACAGATGTGCTGAATGATTGTTATTGTGTTAAATCCGCACGCTTTGATTCCTGGCTTGCCAGGCAAATGCTCTTTTTAATACTTCAGCCACGGGCATCTTTTCCCCAGCTTTTCTGTACCCTGTGAACCCTCTCAGCTTTCCTCTTAAGACCATCTCCTCCTTTGAGAGGTCTCCACCCAGGCATATGTGCCAGCAGCCAGCCCTAACAGGAGGGGCACCCTGTGTAAGGAAAGCACTGTGATGGGGATGTGAGCTGAATTTGGGGTATAGTTTTGGAACAAGGGACTATGTTAACCCTTTTGCACCATTTAAGGCTTGGGGAGCAAAAGTCATGCACAGAGCAAGGCTTGTGTGTCACTGGTTTTCCAGATGAGGCTGTAGCTGGATTAAATGCTTCATTTAAGTTCTGTCTGGGCTGTCTGATGGTCAGAAATGCTGGATAATGGCTTGTGTATGGGTACAGATTGACTGCATGTTGTACGCCCAGGGTTTGTCTCGGACTCTGTGTACCTGAAGAGTCAATCTGTGCGTGAGTACTTTGGCCACGTACTGCTCCCGCTGCCGCGAGCAGCAGCAGAGACTGTAGTCAGATGTGCTGCAGCTCCACAGGTTAGCTGTGTTGGGGTGCCTGGCATGTTGCACCTCCTGATTTGTTGTGCTGTTGTTGATGTTAATGTTGCACTGTTTACATTAACATAATTACATTAACATAAATAAAATATCTATAGTAAAGTCATTGCAAGAGAAAAATCACTTTCATCTCCTTATTCTGTCTTGCATCTCCATGTTGCCCAGTCTTTTTCATAATGAACCTTTTAATCATCACTTATGTTTCTATTAAAAAAAAAAAAAAAAAAACCCAAAGATTTTGAAAGTGCAGCTGATAAGGAGTAAGAAAACTCATGCTAGAACAAGAACGGTGTCAATCTTTGACATACATTTTCTAAAGCAAACACTCTTGAATTCTCCTTTCTGTTTGAGGAGGAGGTTTTCAAGGCATAGCATTAGATGACATCAAGAGGAATCAAAGGCTACGTTTTCAAAAAAGTTTATGTGGACTGAAGGCCAAATTTTATCAGAAATCAGTAAGTCTTTTACAGAAGTCAGGATTAGACAGTTGTATATGCTTAAATTAAGTTCATCAGTAGAGCTGCTCAGCAGTGTAACATAAAAAGATAGATAAGTTTCTGCAGGATTCCAGTTCTAGCTACCTTTGGAAAAATCGAAGCATTTAATATATGTCTTTGGAAATCTCTTCTTTAATCTCAAGACATAGCTTGAAGAGCCTAGCTTTAGGTATTCAGTACTAAACATTTTGGCCTCTGTGTCTGAGGCATACTTCTTTTCTCCCACAAAGCAAGGTTACAGTAATTAATAAGTCTCAGGTATTTTTTTTTTTAATATTGTTCTTTTCTACCACAGGAGGATCTTAATACATTTTCTAAAACAGTTGCCCCAAGGCAGAAGCTTGTATGTCAAGTTTCACCCCAGAGCAAATTCATATTTTCAACCTGAAGATATAGATTTAATGGAAATGTTGACGGCCTTCTAATGACACAGCTCCCACAAGAGTGAGTGGGATAATGCATGATGGTCTGGATCTTCTGTGACGGTAATCTGTGTGAGAGAAGAAAGAGATTTGATAAGTCCAGCTACACCAGTCATGAGTTGTTAGGCCTCTTCTGTGTCTTGAAGATGAATGTCAGGAAGTACCTTATGCAGCCCATATTCTTAAGACTTTTGCCCTGAATTATTTATGTATATTCATACCCACTTTGCACTGTATTACATCTGTGGCTGAGTGATAGAGATACTGTGGTTTATGTAGAATACTGAAGCAAAAAGACAATTTTCAAGCAGCAGTCACCGAAGAGGGTACCTTTGTTTTGTGCACCTTTTCCATCTTATCTGTGACATCTTGTTAAAGGCCACATTTTTTCATTTGCTGTCCTTTCTGTTAAATCATTACTTGTTCTTTCATTTGACCCTGTTACAATTTGAGGGGTTTGCCTACTTGTTTGTTTGTTTGGCGTTAATCCTGGCTCTTATGTATGTGTTTGAGGTTAAGCAAGTGCTTAATGGCTTTTGTACAACAAGGCATCTGTGTTCCTTTGAACATATAGGTGGGGTTTTTTTGTTTGTTTGTGTGGTTTTTTGTTTGTTGGGTTGGTTTTTTTCAGTTGAAGTCCAGGCAAAGATGCTGTGTTGCATGCAAAGGGAATACTCATGTGTTTAAAATTAAACAGAAAAAAGCAGATGTAAGTAGTTGCTGGGCTAGTGCGTCTGGCTCTGGTCCTGTAGAGGATCTCTGTGCACTGACTCCTGTGTCCCCATGGAAGTCCGCTGGATGTGTGGGATCCATCAGGACTGGCAGGACAGGAGCTCAGGGAGTGGGAAAAAGTAGTTTCAGTTAAGTTAGAGAGGAAGAGCAGGGAGAGAAGATCAAGGGTGACACCTTGGGTCATGAAAGACCCTGGTGTGGCCTTGGCAAGGGTCTCCTGTAGCCCATGTGAAAGCTTTGCCTCCTTTTAGACTACAAACCTCAAAGAATTTACCAGTGCCCCAGAAACTTACTGCTCCTGGGTTTTCTCTCCTCTCCCTTTTCCTTTTGACCAGGAGCAGAAAACAGTGCAGACGTAATGAAGCACTTCCATACAAGTGAGCATTTTGCGTGTGAGTTGGAGCAAGCATGTACCAGCCCACCTGTGCTTTTGCTTTGCTCCCCCATTCATGAATTATACAGCTCTTTTCTTTAAAGTTCTCGCTTCCACACTGAAAATGGCTCCTGGGACAGTACTTGTCAGGATTTAGGTTTCCAGGAGCATCAGTGCAATACCTTCCCTCAGACTTAAATTCACTTTAAAAATCCATTACAGGTCCTATTATCAAGGGCGCTATTAAATCCCTCTACCATTCATCTCTTTGGTATATACGTTAAGTGGGTGATCTATTTCCAGACTAGAAGATACTATAACACCATATATCACAAAGCTGCAGGTATTTCCGTGCCAGCAGTTAGATAGTTGATTTGATTTGCAAGGATGCTAAGCACAAGTGGTTTCCTTCAATGCCAGACATTGTCATGTGTCCAGGGAAATTTGGTGTGAGTATTAAGCAAAGCTGGGATGGATTGTGTTCTCCCATGAAACAATTGTCAGTCCTTACTGAAAGGAGTGGGTGTCTTTTTCCAGGTACAAATGGCAGCAGGTCCCAATCCCATGGGGCTGTCTTATAGCCAGGCATCAGGCTTCCTTTTTTGTCTGTACAAATCTGCCCCACTATTTATTTGTTTCATTGGCCTGTTGTGTTTTAAGATCCAGATGCATTTAAGCACATCTTTAGCTTTAAGTTTCTTAATAATGGGGCTGTTCACATGCATAGGAAGAAAGCACGTTAGGCTACCAAAAGCACTAACTGCCCCTTTACCTCTACTTAATTATAGTTTGGAGTATTTGCAGTTGTTCTCCCAAACCCAAACGTTTCTTGGAAAACCAAGGGTGTGTCACAAAGCTTTATCATGAGTTCAGCTCTGAGTCCAGTACACACTGCCAGCTGTATAAATTTTCTCCCCAGGGCAGGGTGTGATGGGCTTTGTGCGTCAGAGTTGCCTGTTTTTTATAATTTGAAGGCATTTTACACACCTGCCATTTAGGTTGTAGGGTAGTGTGGGTTAAGGTACTTGCTTACCCCCATGCTTGTGGGATGCCATGGTGAGAAAAGGAGTTAGGACCAGCAGTTAGGACCCTGGACCTTGATCTGTGAGATCTGTGTTGAGGTCCCTGCAGTACTGGAGCTTGGGACAAGTTACTTGGTGCATGGTCAAATCATGCACTGGGTAGGTGCTGGGTAAGCAGTGGCCAACATAGCACTAGTGTCGTGCCTGTGCCATTGCAATGAAACTGGTTTTGCACCCTGGTGAGGAAGATGCTGTGCCATGCCGAGAGGAGATCCCTGCCCTTATTCGTCACCATGCATCCACAGCTGGTAAGGGTCAGCTGCTACAGGAGCAGCCAGGACCCCACTAGGAATGGGGACACAGATGGTGTTTGAAGCATCTCCTTTTGTGCCCCTAAGGTCCCTGATGTACCAGGAGGAAAGATTATCACTAGTTAAGTTTGCTGCTGGACAAATTGAGGTTCTGCCTCTTTCCAAATACCTCCTGTGACCTCAGGCAAGTCATTTGGCTCAGACTCTCATAGATCATTTATATTTCCAAATATGATTTAACATGTAATGAAATTGGTGGAAATTGGAGTCTAAATACCCTTAAACACCTGGCTATAGGAGCTTGTCTGGAAAATCTTGTAGGGTATGCAAATTGTATGTCAGATGCTTAAAATAGAGCTCTGATTTGGCCAGAGGATGGAAAACTATATTTATATCTTTCTATATCACAGCTGGAAACATCCAGTCTGTAAAAGAAATGGTTAGTAAGAGGAGAGACATTAGATAATTTTTTTTTTTGTCAACCCCTATAGCTACCAGCTGGTTCTGCATATATGTATTTTATATGCAGTATGATTCAGTGTGGCTGGGCTTTTTGCTGTTTGCAGTGAGCTTCATGCAAGGTGACAAACACATTTGTGCTGCCTCAGTGGTAAGGAAAATCTGTTGCTTTGAGGACTTCAGCTTCTGCAGTTTGCTGTAGCACATGTGAACATCATGCACCGACGTAAGATGGAAGTGAGTTAAGAGCTCCCAAGATGACAAATTTGCTGATGTACACCAGTTTAGAAACGTGCAGCGCGTGCTGTGAATGAAACCAGGGTGTGTAACAGGTTGTGATGTGCTTTAGCAATCTCATGTGGCGATGACATGGGAGATAACTGGGAATGTAGTAATGCTGCTTGGATCCACTCCAGCAAACATGCCTTCTCACTTCTGTAGTGCCTTGCCTTTAATCTCTGCACATTCTTCACCTTTCTTATCTTAATCACGTCTTACTGCTTTTGAAAGGCAGTACTCTGATATTATTGGTATTTTATTTAGTATTTGTGCTAGCATGCTAGCATTGCACGAGCTAGATCTGTTGTATGGTTTGATTTTTTAAGGGGTGCACAGACCTATTGACATATTAGAAAAACAGTAGTTTTTCCAGGGGAAAATTCACCCTGTGAAATCACTAATTTTCCTTCTGATTCCATTGAAGTATCGTTTAGTTATATGTATTTTAAAGCAAAGGCTGTTCTTTCTTTGCCATTACTTATGTTGTATTTATGCTTGCGTGGTAAGATCTGAAAAGTTTGCGCCTCAAAAGACACAATCAAGAGGTCTGCAACTAAATGTATTGTTGAGATAATGTTAAACTAGGAAAAATGCCAGTGAGCCCTGGAAGGCCCATGTTGGGCCTCTCCTGGGAGAGCTCTCAATAGCCTCCACCCTGGCTGTTGAGCACGAGTCCTGCATTGCTTGCCTGCTCCTTTTCCAGCAAAAGATGCAGAATCCAAAATTAAATGCAAGAAGGAATTAATAGCACTATTCTTGCCTTTGCCTGCTTTTAATTACTATCATTATTTGTTCTGAACCAAATGCCTGAGTCCCAGCACTGTCATTTCTCCACTCTGTCATCAGCCTGGTGTTGCAAGGGATGGAAGCAGCAAAGCAGTGGCGTTACTGCTTCTGCAACACCAGGCTATAGGCAACTCGTCTTCCTGCAGTTGAATGGTTGCCACCTCAAAATTAAAGAGCATCCTTTATTTTGCAGTGTCTTACCACTTGAAAATGTTTTATAGCCCAAGTCAGATGCACAGAAAGATGCAAGAAATCTGTGGTTCCTTCACTTGCCTTTTTATCTGTTGCTTGCTCCTCCATCTGGCTGCCTTCAATACTTGACTGTTGCTTCTGAGACTTTCATGCTTCTCTGTGTACTCCTGGTTTCTGTAAGCGCTCTTTCTGCAGCAGTTAGGGAACTGAAAATGACTATCTTAGGTTTGACTTTTTGGGGTGTGATTGTCATGTTAGACGGGAATAAGCTGGGTATCTGTTTTGCTGATCTGCTGGGCTAACACACTGGAGAGCGGCAGCACTTGGATAACCTGAATGTTTCCCTGAGTGGCTGTGGTCAGACATTCACAGTTTCCTAAAGCTTTGGCTTTTGCGGTTGAAATTCTCCAGACTTGCCCTGGCCTGTCTTTAGTTAATTTATCTATGTGTGTGCCTGTGGACAATTTTTTTAGGCATAAGCAGACTTAGTGAATCTCTGATCTGAAAGTGATGTAACCAGCTTCTCTGTATTTCTGTAGCAATAATACAACGTGCAGAAACTACTAGAAAAAGGTAGTGGATTACTTGCCTCTAACCTGGTTGCTGGTTCAGGGGAGGATTCATGCTCTCCCTTTAGCTCAAATGTTTGGAGATTAGAAATAACCTCAATCCACTATGGTGTAAGACTTTTGAGGCTGCACAGCACTTTAGGAGGTTAAATGAAACCTAAGGATCGTAGGCTGTTGGGTGGGACTTGGAGAGGTACGTTTGTGAGCTCGGCACAGCCCTGATGAAAAGAAAGGGGAGATTAGACTGTCTTCCTTCTCAGACAGCTGCAGACAGCTCTAATGTGTTAGGTAACACTGCAGTTCAATAGCTGCATGCTAATACAAACCCATCTATCTTCATTTACTATCCTGCTGCTGTTCTTTCCTTTTCTTTTCTCCTTATATTAGTGTTTTGGTTAGTTGACGTGACTAGTTTATCAGCTCAGTAGGACTAAGCCTAGGCACTGCCTGGTTGGGAGACATCAAGAGGGTGCAGTGGGGGTGCCCGTGGTGTCACAGAGCCCTTGAGTTGGCAGCACGCTGGTGTCTGTCTGATTCTGTTGCTGGTGATTGAACTTTGAGAGAGTTTTAATCTGTGGTCCTGATCCTCTGTGATTGCTAAAGAGCTTTGGGCTCTTCCAGGAACCTGATACCAGCTCAGCTGGCTGCACTCAAATAACAGACTTTCTACCTAAACCTGGATGCAGTGTCATTAGGGATTTATTTCCTTTCCTTTGTTGTCAATAGGATATTGTAACTGCATGTTGTTACTTCAGTGTGGCTTTACAAAGCAGATTGCTTAAAAGAATGGTGTGCTGAAAGTAAGGTGTAATTAGCTTTATGGAGCTATTGTTGGTAGTTTGAGCCATGAGGCATTTGGTAGCTGATGCCAATGTATGGATTTTGTTTAAATTTAACGTAATAGTGAATCATGTGAATGAAAACATGATGTGCTTATTTTAGACAGGGGAGCAGTGACTACATTAGTCTGAATATGGGATCAAACCTGAGAAGAAAAGTTACTGAATTTTTTCCTGGTCATTAATTGGGATTACCTAAAAACTCTTACCAGAATCTCAGAATTTCTTCTGTTACTAATTGTAGGAAATAGAACGTAGTACTTGATTACGAAGTCTAGGATATCATACGATTAGACCTCATGTATGTGTAATGATTTGCAGCTGTTTATTATTTCATTTGACTAATGCATAGGCTAATGCAGAATTGACAAAGGTGGTTTTAATAAATGCCAGAAATATGCACAGCAGGGTTTTAGGTTTTTCTTAAGATAGAGCTAGTTACTTTCTGCAGACAATTACAGCCATGTAACATATGGGGTATTATGGAATGAGGTCTGCAATTGCCCTGTATTTATTTCAAAGTTCATATGGGAAGCATTTATGTTGCTTCTTTGTGGATAGACATTCCTGTGTGGTCTGCACTTTGGTATGGACACCAACGGTCCTGAGGGGCTGCCATGCCCCGCTGACTGACACAGCCCACACACAGCACTGTGTTTGAAAAATATTTGCGATTTCATTGCTGTATGATCTCCCTGTAAGGTAAAAGGTAGGTGATGCTTGGAAATGTTGGGTTTTATAGGCACTCAGGTTGAAGAATAAGACAAAGTTGTAATTTACAAACACAAAGTCCTCTCAGCTTACCACAGCAAGTTACATGAGCTTCTCTGAGAGTGGTACCAAGAAATAGGTATGTGTCGCTCCTCAGACGCTAGTAAAAATTGCCTGCTGGTAATTAGTGATGCACTTGCCTTTCCTTTCTTTCCTGTGTTGTGTAGCCCAGTACTAGTCAGCAGATGGGCTCTTTCCTAAATGAGATGCAGCTCTTCTCTCCAGCCTTGAAAGGGAAGGGATGTTCATTTTATAAAACATGGGGCAAGGGTTTAAAAATAAGTCAGTGGAGTGGCAGCCAGTGTCGGCTGGAGATGTGTTTTGACATTGCAAAAGATAAAAGCAGAGTTGGTAAAATTCTGTTTAGTCCTTGAAGTCTAACCAATACAATAATCAAATCCCATACAGTTTACCAGTCTCCAGGACAATGTAGTTTGTGGTTACCATCTTTATTTGTTTGGCACTAGCACACAGAGCCCTCAATCCAGGCTCAGATCCCTGCTGAGGTACATACTGAGGGTGATAAAGTTGTACTGATTAACATCATCTTCCCAGAGTCTTGCAGTCACTGTAAATATATTGCATTTATTGTTGTTGTCATTAGTTATTTGTACCTAGGTAGTGTTTAGGAAAGCCAGTCATGTATCTAAATCTCATTGAGTTAGGACTGGTACAAATAAACAGGAAAATGACATACTGCTTCACAGACCTTACAGTTAATGACTTAACTAATTACTCTAATTAATCTGTGCAAAAATTGGACAATTTGCCCTGAGACCTTTTGAAAAATTAGTAAACATATATTGTCCTTTTTTCTGTCAGATATTCTCATCCTGAGGTTTTTACGTCTGCTCTTGGTTATGTAGGAGCAGAAGAATAGCCATGCTGGGACAACAAAGTGTAGCCAAAAATGTCCATTTGGCCCTTATTCACTCAAAGTACCTTCTAGTGTCCACTTACCTCCCGAGCCAAGGAGCGGGCTGGTATTGAACAGTGCGCAGTGGACTCTCTTCAGGTTTGCGGGGAACCTGCATGTGTTGGCAGATAGGAGGGTGAGGGTTATTTGGGGGAGAGGGGGGTTGGGGTGTAGCACATGTGCCGTTTCTCTCTTTCAAAGGGCTTGGTCTGGGAACAATTGATTTTGAGGCTGGTGTAGTTGAAATGAGCACCACACTTTTCCAACAGTGCATGTATTGAAAGTATGACAAATTATTTGGCCTAAAGGACATGATACTGTCCTTCTAAATGTATCCTCTCAGGAATCTGACCTTTTAAAAAGGTTTTTTGTTGTTGTTTTTTTAGCAAGGTATTTTCTAGTACCTGAAACTACATTTCTTGCCAGCGCCATAACTATACCCAGTTTGGAACTGAAACGTTGAGCAGCACAAATATCTTGATTATTTTTGTGCTGTATTTTTGTGTGTCTTATTCCCCCCTCTCCTTCCCCCAGTGTAGATCGTTAAGCATCTGCAGGCACCTAAGAAAAAGCCTGGTTGAAACTGCTACTTACCTGCCTCGTACCAAAATTAGGTTTGCACCTTCAAGAAGTGATGGCAGATACCAGTAGATAATGGGGGTGATGTGTCATGGAGAAAACTTTTCCTGCGTCTGAAATGAGTTTCAGTAAGTATTCAGCTCCAAATGGTAGTGACCCTCAGCAAATTGGTCAGTTTTAGATAAAAAGGACTCTGTCTTAAGGCTTACTGAAATAAGGTGAAGGACTCCAGTGAAGTCGGACTGCTACAAAGCCATTAGCAACTTAGGTTCAGTAGTTCAGATACTTGTTTTAATCTGTAGAAGAATATACGGAGAGTAATTGCCAATATTGCAGTGTCTTCAGGTGCTGTCATGCAGGTTGCAAGCCACGTGCCCTTCCACTCGGGGATCGTGACTTTGGCTTGTGAGGCATATAACTTACTTTTACTCATGCAAATTAATCTAATGGCTTGCTTTTAAGTTCACGTGGAGCACAGCAAGGTGCCAGCAGTGTGTCAGGGTCACAGGTTCCTTCTGCGTTTCCTCCAGGGAAAGCTCTCGCAGGCTTATGAAGTTAAACTCCAAATTTCAGATTTAAAAGTTCTGCAGTCTTTGTTTCAAGTCCAGGTGCATACCTGGATTGTGGATTGACGCCAAATCAGCACCAGCCTCTGAACATGTTCAACTTGGTAGTTTGGAGTGTGGATTTCTGACAGTAATACATTTCTATCAATAATTTGAAAACTGATTAAGAGTATATCCAGAGGAATAAATCCAGAGCAGCCTGAGATTACGCTTAGCATGGTTACATAGAATTAAAGGTTTTTGGTACTCAGAGTTACCTGCTGGTAAACTCATGTGGCAGATTCAAGTGGGAAGGATCAGTCTGAGGAAAAGAGGGATGAATGCTGTCAGCCATTAGGTGCTTTGATAGCAACAAACACCAATACTCCCCTCTCTGATTGAAAGAAGGCGCTTCAGCGTGTCGGTGTCACTGGAGGGTGTTTCTGAGGACCTTGAAGATGTGGGGTGGATCATGGTCCAGAAAGCGTAGGAAAAGGTAAAGGAAGGGCTGGGTGGTGCACAGGGTAGGGTTTGTGGATGGGGGTCCGGGCCTGTGGTCTGGAAAGCCACTTGACCGCGGAGATGCAAGGAGGACTGTGAGCACATGGTTATTGTAGCAGTGCCTGGTGGTCAAAATGGAAGCAGAGATGTGAACTTCTGGCATGATGGAAAACTTTACACTAGAAAAGCAGCACTGAAGAGCAAGTGCTTACAATACTTTAGTCTTCCACATTCCACTTTGAGAGTGTGTACTGTAAACTAAAAATTTAAGTCCAAAAGATGAGTTGGGATAACGGCTCACTGCTCTCCCTGCCTTTCCTTGCTTCCTGCTCAACATTTCTTATTGTCTTTGAATTGCAGATCCAAATTGATCTCAGGTGTTGTCAAAAGGTGTTATATCCTTAATAAGTAAACATGGAGAAATTAATGTAATCCTTTTGTTTTTTCTCTTGACCTGCATCTGAAATGGGAGCTGTGTTTTGCTCATAAATAAATAATTTCCCTAAGGACAATGCAGTCTCTGCAAACTCGGGGTGTGTGGGAGGCTTTGTCATGGCAAGCAGGAAGAAAAAAAGTGGCAGGGAAAGAGTTGGGGAAAAGCAGCGATCCCCTTCAGCCCCCGTGTGAGTCAGGGAAGAGTATGACCCTGTCCTGCTAGAGGAAGGTGTCCTCAGTTCCCTTTGTCTACACCAAGCTCACAGTAAGGTCTGGTTTTCATTCTCTGCTGTAAGCACTGGATTTGTAATCATTTTGGGGATTGTAAACAATACCCTCCTTTTCTGAGAAAGAGCATCTTTTTAGGGCATCTTTTCCACAGCATCTCCAGGACCTGCTTAAACAGTGAAGGGATGGAGCTCAGGATTTGGCAGCTCGACGTCCACTGCAGCTGCATTTTCCACTGGGAATCTGATTCCCTGGTAAACCTGACCTGGAAAGGCAAGGAGCTGCTAAATGGGGTTGGTGACCCTGGGTATCTTAGAACAACCTTTTTCCCCTCCTTAAGTCCTTTAATCTGCTTAAGGGTGAAGAGGGCAGGCTTTGTGAGGTGGGTGTTAATTGCATTTTTCCCTAGGTAGGTGGAAGAGCGAAAGATATAACACAGTGTTGGAGTGGTTGTAAGATACTTCCCAAATTGCTTAAGGTGATGAATTTGGGGATTAATTAAAATATAGCCTTAAGTTTTTCTCCCTGCATGTCTAGAACAAGCAATGGGAAGGCATTTAATTATTATTTTGTTTTAAACTGTAAGTATCAACACAAAAAGAACAGATGATTCCTACATGCTGGGGAGCTACAGGGTTACTCATTAGCACAGTTTTTAGGGGTGAATTAATTTATATTCATGGGAATCTGGGTGGGAGTCTCTGGCCTGATCTTGGCTCCTCCAGGGCAGATTCCGGCTGTGACATGGCACGGGGTGTGCGGTCCTGGGGACAGGAGGTGGTGGTTGGTGGGGGACAAGGGCTGAAGCCTTCAAGGGATGTGATGTAGAAGGGAGACTGCCCTGATTAGCAGGAACTTTAAGGGATGGAAATAAGGTGAAGGTAGGATGGAAAGACAGAATAAGAAAGTGCGTCTGCTAGAGGGCTGGGAGGGTGGGAGAGAAAAATGGAGATGAGGATTGTGTCTGCCTGGAAAGTCACGGCACCATATGGCACATGTAGAGCAGTTCCTCCCAGAGAGAAGGTTTGGCAAAGGCCATGTTTTGTGAGACCTCTTATTTTTCACTTGGGGACCAGAAAGCAAAGTGGCAAGTGTACACTGTCCTGACATTGGTGGCACTGGACACATCCCTGGGGTGTGTGGGAATCTCTTCTGCAGGGCAGGAGGCTTATGGAGGCTGGCCCATGGAGACACCACACACCTCAGTGCTTGTTCGCTCTGGGGCTTCTTGACATCGTTTCAATTGAACGCATTGCTCTCAAAAAAAGGCTATAAACACTCTGCTTTTGCAAAAAATGGAATCCTGTCAAGCATTGTAGTGGTTAAGGCTGGCGCACTGGATTGATCTGGTCTTTCAAATTCAGCCATGCGACCCAGGGGTTGGCTCTCTGAGCGAGGTGGTCAAAGTACAGCTGCTGTGGGATCAGTGCTCAGGTGTTACCCGTCATTTGGTGTTGGTCACTCAAGAGAGGGGGCCTCTGAAGGAAACTACCCTGCTATGGCAGGTTGTTCTGGAGGTGGTAAGCTCTTTAATTTTGCAAGAACTCAGATTCTGTCTCTAAACGCTGATCTTTTCTGGCTAAGTCACCTTGGACAAATTATTTTCTGTGTTTGATCATCTAGAAAAGGAGTGAGGTATGTTTTCTCTTGTGTTCTCTTGGAGCACCAAACACAATGGGACTGAGACCCTGTCGTACTGTGTACCGTGTTGTACCAAGTGTTTTACGAAAAGAACGATGACAGTCCTACTTCAGGTAGCTTAAAATCTGAGTCATATATTTAGCTCCCTCTCAGGAGTGCTTTGAGCATTAATTATGTTTTTAAAGCACTTAGTGCCCATCATCAGAAGCTCACTATAGAAACACAAAGTTAAATAGTCACAGATCTGTGGCCTCTTAGGAATTGTTCCCGATGCTGCACAGCATAATCATTCATAAATTTGCATTGAAAGTAGAGACCAATCGCCAGTTCTCCTTTCTTGAGACCCCTGTCTGACAAAGCATTTAAACTTGTGCTTTGCTTTAGCACTTGAATAGTTTCACTGAATTCAGTAACTTGGGTTTGGTGGCAGAGTACTTAAACTAAGTTCAGCCTTCACCATATAGAGACTAAAACATACTAGAGCAATTCCAGGTTTTTATCTGAGAGGTATCTATTGTGCTCATATGTTCATTACAATAATACATATATTACATAAAACACCTTGGATCCGTTACTAGGAGGTGTGTTTGGAGAATGCAGATGTGTACAAGAATAAAGGCATCGCAGTGGAGAATATTTCTCTCTGATGACCAAATTAGTGTCTTTATTTCTGTCCTTAGATGTTGTAAGTCATGGTGTGTCACCCCTATGACCTATTTCCAAAGCACAAACAGATGGGAAGAAATTTGAAGAGCAGAAGTGCTCTCTGGGGCGTCCTGTTACATCTGAGAGCACTGAATGCACACCAGTCAACCAACAACAAATCGACTTGGTTGCTGGGTGGGAATAGCATGTGAGCACAGCCAGAACAAGTATTATAAAATAAATTAAATGCACTAAGCAAAACCCTGTGAAATACTTTCTTGACCTGAAAAAGTAAGTAGTAAGTTCACAGCTCAGTAAAATGCAATTAGCAGGAAGAAGCATGTACGCACTTGCTGAAGAGGCACATTTTAACTCTCAGTTTCTCTTTCTGCAGCTGTGTTAACATAATAATTACATGTTAGCTTCAAGATGTTTGTTCTTCTTTTGGGAATGTCCCTTGTGGGCAATGTCATCCCTTCTCTAATATGTTGGTCTTTAAAGAATAGCTTAATGAGCAGATTTAGGGGCAGCCCAGGGAGGGATAATATGGATCAAAGGGCCCCTGTAGAGAAACTTGGAAGCATGCTGAGGGCCCCTCTGAAAAGTGGTATTTCTCAGGGTACAGTCCCACACACTTTTTTTTTTTTTTTTTCTTGTCCACCGATTCCCAAATTTTTGGCATGTTGTCTCAGTGATGTGGTACTCTGCTTGGGGCCATGGCTTAAAAATACCACCCATGCTTGCTTCCTTTCCCCAGTGTGGAGGAGTGTAAACTAGGGAAGGAGAAGGGAGCTCCTTGGTTGGCCTTGTCAACCTCTGTAAGGTTTTATAGACTGACCTGTATAGCAGTTTGGTGACCATCTCCAGTTTTCTGCCCTTTCTTGCTCCTTGGCTCCCAGTGGCTCTGTGGAGGAGATGTCCTGTTCATGGGTCCGACACAGTTTGTGTGCTGGATGTGTAACCTATCATGTAACCATAAAACCCAAAATGGAGTAGCCAGCTTTGTGTTTATGATGTCTGCACTATAGTGTGGTATTTCTTAATTTCCTTTCTTACCAAATAGCAGCTTATTTTCCCCTTTTCCAACAGGCTAATCTATAGAGAGAGGAAATGTTTTACAAAAAGGAAAACAAGAACACGCATTAAAAGAAACCACAAACACTAACAGCTTGTTATAGAAACATGATCTGGAAATAACAGATTCCTTGTGAAAATAGAAGTGCAGAATATTATTTTCAACCTTTGAATGGGGTTTAAAAAAATGTTGGCTTGTGTTTTTGTGGGTTCTGTTCTCTTCTTGTTTCCATACTTGTTCCTGTGGCTCTACTGCAGTTCCCAGGGCTAGTCCCATCCCACTGTGGGTGTAACTCTAGTCGCAGTTTCTCGGGGTGCAAGATCCATTTAAGAAATTCTTGTTTCCCCACCTTTGGCTGTGTGGTCCTGTGCTGGCATTGGAGCTTGGCACCTCTGTAGCGTGCCCAAACAGCAGCTCTGCCTGGATGCAAAAGGTCTGTGATGGGGTGGGAGTGGACTGCATTACCCAAAGAAGTTAAATTTTACACTGGAGCATAAAAGCGGCACTGCAGAATCAAACAAAAGGTTCATCTGACCCTGGGTTTCTGGCAGTGGCTGGTAACAGTGACTGCTTGGGGATGAATAGTTTGCAGAATGGCCCCATGAATCACTGCATCAGCGCAAATGAGGGTGTGATGTTTTGCTGCTGAGGGCAGAAGAGTTTGGGAACTTCTTAAACTGCCTATACTAAAGAAGTGTTACAATGAGCAATGTATCCTAATTTTCCTTTGTGCTTTCTGATGCTTGGGTTGGGTGTCAAAATAAATGAGGAGATGTCAGTGCAGAATCACAGAATCATGGAATGGTTTGGTTTGGAAGGGACCTTTAAAGATCATCTAGTTCCAACCGCTGCTCAAAGCCCCGTCCAACCTGACCTTGAACACTTACAGTGACAGGCAAAAGAGCTGCTCTTGCCATCTGTGCTGCTCCTGCCATCTTCTCTGAGCAGGTCTTGCACATAGGCATGTGTCCTGCCAGACTGATTTCCAGGCAGCTCAAATAGGAAAGCAAGATGGTTTGTACTTGCTTGAACTGCAATCTACCTTCTAAAAATAAAGCTGCAGACAATTGCTTAATTCATCACCCAAACGGGCTCGTGGCTGACCAGCATAAATATGAAAGATTGCTTTTACCCTTGGCCTTTCTCATTCAAGCTCCTGTGTCCTAAGCTATCTGATAGGCACTGAGTCAGTCAGTGTACACGGGAGTAGCTTGGGTGCTTCAGCAAAGTCCATCAAGTGCAAAGCTAGCACTTAGGTGTTTGCTGAATCAACACACCATTAGGTGCGTGGACCAGGGACCTTGTCTTTCTTTTGAATGGTGACACACCCTAAATTGATCTTTGAAGTTACTGGAACAGTATGAGATTTTTAATGTGAAGTCCTGCCATGGTTTATGCTATATTGCATTGGTAGGCTACTAATACAGACTCTTCTTACAATACTTCGTCAGTTTTCAGATAGCTGTATGCTAACTCATAGCAGATGTATTGCTGGACAAAGCTTTTAGTGTTGCTCTTTGACCTCGCTGCTGTCAGCGTGAAGAGAAGGTGTGATATCTTGCTCCTGTACAGAGCTTTCACCTGTCACAGAGCATCCGTGGTAGCAGTTGTGTGCCTAGCCTCAGCAGGTAACTCCCAGATTTATGGCTGGTAGTGGAGCACCAGCCCTGCTCACGTGGTACTAGTCTGGTTTTAAGAGGAGGGGAAAAGGCAAAAGAGGCCTGGAGGGAGAAGCCTGTGGAGCATTTTGTCTGCAGCCACTTGAGTGGCCAGTGGTGCAGATAAGGAGCCCTTGAAATAAATTTGAACCCAGACTGCTGATGCTAGAGTGTCTTACCAGGAAGGTGGGTTTAAGCCATACAAATCTAGTTGTATCGCTTCTGAATCAAGCTGCATGTCACAGGAGGCTGTGCTGGGGGAGACTTGCTCAGATGCTTGGCATCTGTTTTCTCTCTAACTAAGTCTTATTACTTGTATCTATCTGGTCACGTTAGATGTTCTTCTGTAGATTTTTTCCTCCCCTCTCTGAGAGTATTCTTTGCTTGCTTATTGCTACCTGAACACGATGGTTCTTTGTGATGGCTTATGCCAATATAAAATAACAGTGAGAAGATTGCTTTAGACTGTTCCAGACACTTCATGGAAACACATCACTGTGTGTTGGTGGGGAAATGATTGCGCCTGCGTCCCAGTAAGATTGAATCCTTGAAAGCAGGCCTTAGGCAGGGCTTAATAAAGTGAGCTCTCTGGAGTTATTCAACATCTTGAACATGGATGCACTGTGCCTGGAGTCAGCTGTCTCGATAAATGATCTTAGTGATGTTTTTGACCCTGATTTTCCTTTTTGTTATACATTGTGATATACTACTTTTTGCCTTTTTTTTCTCCCTTCTCTCCAGTAAATAACACAGATATTTCCAGAATACGATGGTCCCATATGTTAGTCAGAGATACAAATTTGTATTTGTGTCATAGTGTGCAAGTCGGATTGCTACAACACATTCTTTTCTTTACTTTTCCTGCAAATGCACTTCATCCATCCCCCCTCACAGATCCAAGTCTGTTATCTGGAATTGCGAGTCAGCTGGTGGTGCTGCATATGTCACTCCTTTACTTGGCAACTGCCTGAAATATATCAATGTCTTGCCTGCAAAATATATATTCTTTCTTACAATGCATGTAACTTGCACCTGCTGATGTAATGATGTGCCTTATTACAGCATATTTCATCCCCAAAAGCACTATGAACTGCATACCAGTCACAAGAGTCCCTTTTCCTACAGCTGATACCGGGATGCTTTGGGGTGTAAACACCAGCAGCTGAACACCATGCACAGTGGGGCACGACGTGAAGGTGGGAAGAGCACGGGAAAGCCATATCCATTCGCAACTGTAGGCCACACTGAGGGCAGCAGAGTGTAATTGGTCATTTTGCGACAAACCTTTAACAACCAGAAGCGATTGGCCTCTGGATTTGAATTTCTCATTTGAAAGGGGGAGCTCCCAGCAGCAGGGCATCTCCTGGGGTGGTTATGTCAGTACACACTTGGGAAGAACATTGCTCTAATTAAATTGCCAGGAATGCTTCGCACATGTCTGGGGTTTTCTCTGGGATATAAATCACCTTCAGTCTTGTCTTTTGTATCTGAACAAGATATCTATGTGTAAGACTCCCATCGAAGCACTGCCTGTTCTCCCTGCTGAGCTGCAAAGAGCTTTTCCTAGCCTAGGGTTTTCTGACTCTAAACCAGTTCTGTTGCTAAGTCCTGCCTTTTTCAGCAATTTATTTTAAAAATGTGAAGCAGAATGGTAGATGCTAATCTCTTCAGACTTCCAGGGAGCGTAGATCTATGTCCAAACTCTTCTACTAGTCTCAGGTTTTAGAATCAACTAAATCATTCCTCTGAACTAAACAGCCTCAGCCAGTTGAAGGATTTCCGTTGTTTTGTGCCTGAAGCGTATCTTGATTGGGAAATTATCATTTGGAACCAGAACTTGGTAGTGTAATGACCTAAACAGGGTGAGACTGGCTTTGAAATTCTCCTGATGACTATATTATCCTTGCAACGGGTGCTGATCGTCCCTCTGGCTCTGAAGGTAATTTCTCCATATTTCCATATAGATAAGAAAACTTCAATTCTGAATATGTGTACATATGTACATATATACCTATACATGTGTATAAATGTACATTTATGTTAAAACATTTCAAGTGGAACTTCAAACTCTGTGCAGTTTGACTGTGTTCTTTTCGCCCATCCTTTTCATAGATGTATTGGTTTTGTTTGGCAAGGTTTTGGCAGCGGGGGGGGGGGGTTACAGGGGTGGCTTCTGTAAGAAGCTGCTGGAAGCTTCCCCTGTGTTCGAGAGAGAGCGAGCCCATACCAGACGGCTCTAAGACGGACCCGCTGCTGGCCAAGGCCGAGCCAATCGGTGATAGTGGTAACGCCTCTGTGATAACATTTTTAAGAAGGAAAAAAAGTTGGGACGGGAGAGAAACTGCCGCCGGAGTGAGGAGTGAGAACATGTAAGAGAAACAAGCCTGCGGACACCAAGGTCAGTGCAGAAGGAGGGGGAGGAGATGCTCCAGGCGCCGGAGCGAAGATTCCCCTGCAGCCCGTGGGGAAGACCCTGGTGAGGCAGGCTGTCCCCCTGCAGTCCAGGGAGGTCCACGGTGGAGCAGATCTCCACCTGTAGCCCGTGGAGGACCCCACGCCGGAGCAGGTGGGTTCCCGAAGGAGGCTGTGACCCCGTGGGAACCCCGCGCTGGAGCAGGCTCCTGGCAGGACCTGCGGATCTGTGGAGAGAGGAGCCCACGGAGCAGGTTTTCTGGCAGGACTTGTGACCCCGTGGGGGACCCGCGCTGGAGCAGTGTGCTCCTGAAGGACTGCACACCGTGGAATGGACCCATGCTGGAGCAGTTCGTGAAGAACTGCAGCCCGTGGAATGGCCCACGTTGGAGGAGTTCGTGGAGGACTGTCTCCCGTGGGCGGGACCCCACGCTGGAGCAGGGGAAGAGTGTGATCAGCCCTCGTCCTGAGGAGGTGAAGCGGCAGAAAATAATGTGTGATGACCATAAACCCCATCCCTGTCCCCCTGTGCCTCTGGGGGGGCTTGGTGGTGAAATCCGGGAGTGCAGTTGTGCCCGGGAAGAAGGGAGGGGTGGTGGGAAGGTGTTCTGAGATTTCGTTTTATTTCTCATTACCTTGCTCTGGTTAATTTGTAATAAATAGAGTTAATTTTCCCAAACTGAGTCTGTTTTGCCCGTGACAGTAATAGTGAATGATCTCTCCTGTCCTTATCTCGACCCGCAAGCCTTTTGTTATATTTTCTCTCCCCTGTCCAGCTGAGGAGGGGGAGTGATAGAACGGCTTTGGTGGGTACCTGGTGTTCAGCCAGGGTCAACCCGTCACAATAGAGCACAAGGTAGGAAGAAACCTTGACGTTGTCTGACTGGTCCCATAATGATAGAAGTGCAGCTGTACTTAAATCATTCTTGATAGAGATGTTCATCTAATCTATCCTTAAATATGTTTAATAATGAGGAGCTGTGCCCATCCTGGGCAGCCTGTTTTGCTCCTTGCTTGGCTGGGCTGCAGGAAAAGTGTACAATTCTTGCAAACACACCTGTCACAATCATTTAAGTGAAATCTTAGTGGTCTGTTGGACAAATTCATCTTAGTGAGAATTATTCAAATAATTTTACATACACAGGATCTTTTTTAGAGATGAAATATGTTGGATTATAGGAAAAATAAGCTAGATTTTCAGTTTGTCTGTGTCTGGCTGAAATCCCTCCTTGCCCAGCATGGGCCCAGCAGCATTCATCTGCTGCTTTTTTTTGAGTTCACATTTGTCATTCAGCGTGAAGCCAGAGGTTTGAAATTTTCTTGAAACCACCTTTTGCTAGTCATCATGTTCATGTTTATCTCTGTGGTAAACCAACAAATCATTTGCATGGGAAAGGACACCAAACAGCTCCTTTGGATCCTTGCAGCTGAAGGAGATGTTCAGATATGTTGAAAGACAGACAGCTTACTGGAAAAGTACTGTCCAAATGGAAGGTGATAGCATTGATCCTTTAGCAAGGGGGATTTGTTGGAAGCCTGCTGCAGCATCTGATTTTGGGGATATGCTGGCTTTTGATAACTGGTCAGCCCTGGGAAAAACATACCTAGCACATACACTGAAAAAAAATTTCATAGGGTTTAGGGGAATACTGATTTCTTCACTGGACTCTAATATTTAAGCTAATTTTAAAAATTTGTATTGGGGTTTGTTCCCCCCCACTCCCTCAAAGTGATCTCTTATCTTCTAATCCCTTTACTACTACTTTTGGTTTCCTTTGCAAGAGTATAAAGATGCTTTGGGGAGCAGTGAGAGCAAAGGAAGCGCTCAGAGTCCGGTTGTATTTGGTACTTCCTAGGCAATTACCATAGCCCTTTAACAGTGCATTATTGCATGTTGCGTAGGTGTAACCTACAGTCAGAGGAACTTGCGTTATATAGTCTAATAAACAAAAGGTCTGAGCAAAGACTGGGTAAAAATTGTGTAAAAACTGCTGCAGACAGAAAAGAGAAAATCCCAGGTCTCAGGTTCCACCAAAGCTGCAAAAGAAAATTGGTGCCTGTTAGTCTGCCAATTACCCTTACTGTTAATGAATCCTCCCTTTAATAGTCTGTATCTGCACCGATCAGCAGGACAACACTAAAAACTTCAGCAGTTTTCCATAATTTCTAGCATTACCTATGACATTTCGCCCTTTGGTATCTATTCTAGTTTCTCATAAAATACTCAAAAGCTTATCTGTTGTATCCTCTCTTTCCATCTTCACTGAGAGGTCACGCAGAGGCAGTATCTGCAGTGTAACACACAGCACATATTAGGCCGTTTACCTCATCGGTTTTGCTTTTTTTGCCCTGAGTCAGAAATTTGTCAGCCTTCGAATCTCTGGCCAAAGTGAGGCCAGAAGCACACGCCCCTAGGAGAGCTATTTGGGCTGGAAGATCCATGGTGCTCAATATACGTAATAACAGCTGTACTTTTCAAAGGCATCTACTTTAATTTTCTCTTTATGCTTCCCTTATTTTCCAGTATCATTTCAGAATTATTTCTTTCTTTTTGAGAAGGAGGGCTTCATGCTCCTCTTTCCTATAGGAATGTGCCTTCCAATCTGAGCTATATGTACTCTGTAACTCATGCAGCAGGATGACATCAACAAATAAGGAAGGATGCAGCTAAAAAATTTGCTTTTCCAGAAATCTTTCCTATATTTTTTTCCTTCTGTTCTTTTCCCTCTCCACCCCCAGTGTTAAGACTCAGGACCCCTGTTTCTCCGAAATGCCTTTCAATTTCAGATTGAAACTCCTCCCTCTTCCCTAGCCTTCTTAATGAAAGACGTTTCCTCAGCTAAGGTTTGTATTGGTGGAGTTAACGTTTTCCTTCATCTAGGCTGACATGTAGCAAAATGCTTTTCCAACACCCCTGCTGCCTGGGGAGCCTGTTTGGCTGGGTGCTTTATGAATGAAGGCTGTGTATCACATTATATTGTATTTTACCGAAGGTTTTCTCTATCCTAGAAAACTCCTATCTCCTTATGAAATATACTGCCAGTTTAAGGAGAGAATAATATATTTACTATAACTGTACTCAGTCTAGGAATAATTTTGCTGTAGAGATTAAATTTTTATATCATCTTGAAGAAAAACAACTCTTTGTCAGTCCCCAGGGGATATGATGTCTGGCCGTTTCAGCAGGATGGCTTGGATCTTAGCACCTTTAAGTTGTGTCTTTTTTTCCTTCTATTCCTGTAGTATAAGAGCAATACACTCCTTTTGTCCCAAAGTTCAGATGTTTTAGGAGATTCTGAAGAAAAATCCTGGTTTTGTTTCAAAGGTACTTGTTGGGTCAATGTGGCTTAAGGATGAATGAAGCTCACAACTGTTCAGAGCTCTGATCTACACTGAATATCTAATCTTGATGCAGCCCATTACCATCTCATGAGCTTGCAAAATTCACTAGGGAGTGAATTCACTCCAAAGATCAAGCTTTTTTTGTGGGGGATTAGTGCTGTTTATCGCTATAGATAGGCTGGAGCAGGCATCAGGAGAGACTTTTTGGCAGTGGTTCAGCACTTCTGCTTTGCTGCCTGCCCAGAATGATAAGGGATTTGGTCTGTAACTTGGGAACAGTTCCGACTCTTTTTAGCTCTGTTCTTCAAGAAAATAAGCTGATGGGATCATGCTCTTGCTCTTCTTGTTCGTTGTGTCTCTGTGTAAATTCTGGCCCTTCCGGGCCAATTTCAAGCAAGTTTGGCAAAGGGCTGGAGATTTTCAAAGTATGAAGGGGCTACAAGGACGTGCTAGTAAGAGGCCACAGCAGAAGGCTGTGCTGGAAACCAGCCCTGGACAGTTGTGCGTGGCGAACGACTGGCTTCAGAGGTGATGTCCTCTTTCTGCTCCTGCGTCACCAGAGGCACTTAATCATTCATTTGCAGCGTTACGCCATTTGGACACGATATGAGAGATTTCTTGTCCTTTGAGACATAAGCAGCGCTTCCATGCAGGCTGTGAAGGGCAAACAGAAAACGCAAGAAGGTGTATGTCCTACCTCCAGAAACCTGCAGCCCGTAGCTCTTGACTCCTGATGTGGGCCAGGGCCCCACCGCAGTGACGGTGGTGTAAGCAGGAGCTGAAAAAGGCAATTTAGAGATCAGGTGAGACGGGTGGGAGGAAGGGGAGCAAAGAGAGGAGGAAATGCTGTTGCATGTGGGAGTCTTCTCTAGAAGGTGGGCTGCTGGGCTCACTCTCCCTTAGGTTTGGGAAGCATGAAGGTCTCTGTGCACCCAGGTGTGGTTTATTACAAAGCCCAGGGAGCTCCCTGCTGAGAAAGGAGCTTTTCCTGTATTCCTGCCTGGGTGAATGAACCACACAGGCTGGGCTGAGGATAATTTCTGAAGTTATAGCAAAACCTTGCAGTAACGTGCCCTTTGTGCAGCCCTAAAATGGGGCTAATAAAAGGGAATGAATGAATGGATTGGCTGGTTCTGCTGTAACCATTTGTTTTCAGTCCTGCCTCTCCTGAGGCATCTTTTTAGCCAGTTGGAAGCAAATTTCTTCCTCTTCTGTTTGGATGTTAATTATTGTTCTTGCCAAATGTTACTTGAATCTTGCTTCAAAGTGCTGTACGCCAAAGTGACATCCCAGCCGCATGGATGAACCCTTCTGACAGCCCGAACTGGAGGATGAAATGTTTAACCAGCACAGAGACAGACATGGAGATCCTCCCTGTCACATCGCGCCTGGGAATATTCATCTTTGTGACTATCCCTGTGGGTCTGTTTGCTATCCTGGGTGGCATTGAAAGAGAGGATGATGGTCTCACGGTAGTGCCCTGCCCAACACATATGAATTGATCACCTTAATTGATTCCTTTGGTTAAATGACATGGATTTATCTGTGCTTACTGAGACGGGGTTTATACTAGTAGAAGGATTGAGAGATTCGTATGCAGAAATAAGGGAATATACTTAGTGAGGAGAGAGAGGTGTATGCTGGGGTGTGTGTGTATCTAGTCATGATTATGGTCTTGGAATAAAGCAGTGGCATTATAGGCTTGTCAGTCAAAGCTGCTGCATATAAAATCATGTCTTGGCATTTCTCTGGTGCCTTTGCAGTCAACAGAGAGGCTTCATTTCACCAGGACCTTCATTTTGCCTTGTCATGGCAGAGCATGCTACCTTGTGACAGCTGAGGGCATGGGGGCACGGATGGGTCTAGGTTGGCTGTGCCCATGTCTTGGCTGCATTTTGGGAGAGATGGCGTGTGCACCATCTCCTTGTGTATCTTTGCTCTGTAACAAAACTACAGATGGGCAAGTGAGGAAGGTGTCCCTGTGCTGTCCAGCAATTCCTACCCTGCTCTCCCCAGTCTGCATCAGTGGTGGATGAGGATTGAAGGTTGAGCTGTAGAGTACACCCAGCCTACAATGTTGGTGCAGCCAGCTGAATTCCTTGGCAAAGATATCCTTTTTCTGGGCATCTTCTACTGCTGCTAATACCAGCTCGGGTCCACCAGGCTGAGCAACGTGGAAAAGGCTGGTATAGCTAGTTCCTGTGGTTGTTGTTATTTTGAACACTGAGAGCTAGATTCTTCACCTCTAATTTCAGATACTTTACTGAAATGCTGTAGATGGGAGCCCAATTACCTTAGTCAAGACAGAGGTAAGCACCTCTGGAGACTACTGATTCAGATCTTGTGGTGGGTGAATTGGCCTTGGAGGGATGAGTCTTTCCCTGTTGTCTTCAAGTGCAGAGATCTGGGAGAAGTGCTGCCTTGGGTGTCCGAGTTAAACAGTTATAATCTGTTGATCATAGCCTGAGCTTGTGGGTTTTTTTAGACCTGCTTTAAACAGAGCAAGGTGCTGTGATGTTAGCAGTTCTGATATCCCACTGGGTGGGAATCCCAGATTCCACTGCCCAGCGCCAAGATTCTCCGTCCACAGGGCCTCTGCCAGCCCTCACCCAGCTCAGAAAGTTCCTACTTGTCTTCGGCCCTACTTACAGATGTGTAGATTCAAAGCACCAAAAGCATTGGGGAAGTGAGAAATGTGTTAAAATGAATGAAGAAAAGCAAAGTCAAGCTTTAAAAGCAAAGTGGTAAATCCTGAGGATACCTATAGTAGAAGTATGAGCGTGCTACATGCTGTGGAAGGACTCCATAGCTCTGTGGTGCAGTCTTTCTGGCCAAGAACTAGCATTGATAGGCAGTAAGAATTTCTTATGGATTTTGGTGGAAACATTTTGTGGGGAAGTTGAAGAAGAAGGAATTAAAATTATAAACTGAATTTCTGTTAGAATGTGTCTGTTATAGTGCTAAAACCCTCAGCTGATGAACTGAGGAAGCTGTTTTGTCTTTTTGGTGTAACAAGAAGCATGATCTAGGGTACCCTAAGGAAATTCATGCATCTACAGGTGCACTGTTCCTGATTAGAAAAATCTAATTTTGATGAAGAAACTGACAATTTGAGAAGACTTGTCTGTTCATGAGAATTTATTTTTTTCCAAATACCGTTTTTATTCTGTTGGGAGTCTGTGTCTGAAATGAAATTGGTATTTCTTCTCTTTGTAAGCAAGCTGAACCTCATCACTCCAGCCATTTAGGGTTAGGAAGTTCATGGAATGATCTGCTGGCCTTCTGCAGGCTGGGAAGTTTCACCTTTCCCAGCTTTTTTAACTTAACTCCTCTGGCTGTTGCTGAGCCAAGAGATCGAAAAAGACAGCTTGGATATCTAATCCATCCCCACGTCACAGCCAGCTGCTCCTTGCAGTTGATTTGTTATTATTGTCCTCAGATAAAATCTAATCAAGCCCAGTACGGTCAGAGGGACTCCATCAACTATCAGAAGCTCCCTAGCAGGGAAGGCTGTTTAGAGGTTCCTTGTCAGAAGGAATAATAATAATAATAATAATTTCTATTCAAGTGCTTTAAACTGTGATTTACATTCATAGGTGATTTTCTTTCTGCCTTACAGTACTACTTTTTGAGGAAAAAAGTGTTTAAATCTGTGTCTTGTAGATGGGAGGCAGAGGATTCTGTCCAGGGCAATGGAAATCTGTGGTAGGTTTGGGAGCTGGACCACACTCATTGCAAAGCCCTGTACATAACCTCAAGGTTATTGTCCTTTCAAAAGCATCAGCGGTGTCAACAGTCTGTTCTGCTCACAGTCAGGGCTCTGCCATTAAAAAAAAAGGAAATATATCCTGGTGTCTTTATTTAAAAAAAAAAAAAAAACAAAACAAAAAAAACCCCAAACCAGCCAAACAGAAAACCCCACAAACAAAAAAAACCACCAAGAAACAAAACAATATCATCCATCAGTTTTTTTCTGAAAAAAAGAGTGTGAGTCTCTGCTAATGAAAAATATTAAAATTCCAGGTGTTCTGTACAATAAGTAATAACATGAGTATGAACCTGGCTTCCCACAATCACCACCAAATCATCAATGTAGCTCTTTTTGTTCAGCTTGTTTTGAACTTTGACTATTTCCTTCAGCTATGCAGATATAAATAAATAATTCCACTTGATAAAGGTCTGGGAATGCTATACTTTAAAAGATAAGAAAGCTTTGAAGGGAAATTGTTTTTAAATCCATAACATTTGTATGCTGTTCACTGTTCATACTGAGCAGAAATTCATTCAGTTGGCAGTTAACCAGCCCTATTTTATTCTGTGTTCAACCTATCCTTCTCCTGGGGACATCTAACCTTATGTGTAATTACCTCTCTGAGAGTGGGAAGGAGGCCTAAATAACCTTCCTAACAACTAAATAAATGCAGAGATCCCTGGGACAGGTTATCAGTTGGATGCTGGTGGCAGAGCTATCAGGAACGGTGTGCCTGAGCCATGAAGAATTTCAAGACTTGAGTTGTTTTTGTTCCAGCATTGGGCCAAAGAACTAGAATTTGAAATGTTTTCAGAAAACCAAAACAAAACACCTTGGATTTTCAGATTATTTTTGTTTCTTTGATAGCTTGGAAATAAGAGTGATGAATTTTAACAGTGATGGTGGCTTTTTTTCTCTCAAGGTCTGTCCAAGTCACTTGGTCTCATTGAAGGCTATGGTGGACGTGGTAAAGGTGGGCTTCCAGCCACCCTCTCCCCTGAAGAGGAGGAGAAAGCAAAGGGACCACATGAGAAGTACGGCTACAACTCCTACCTCAGTGAGAAAATTTCACTGGATCGTTCCATACCAGATTATCGTCCAACCAAGTAAGTACCAGTTGCTCCATGAAGGAGTGAGTGCACATGTTTAGGTATCATCTGAGAGCCAGGAATGATGGTTGCTTTCATATTCTCATGTGATACTGTTTGCTCTTCCCTCCTTAGCGTTCACAGGGCCATGCTCAATAATGAGAAACCAATGTAGTTTGGCTGAAACTGAGACAGTTCATAAAGACAATTTATTGGGGGGGAAAAAAGCTAATTTCTTCCCACTCTTCTCTCTCTTGCTTTTTTTTTTCCTAAAGCAATACATTATTTTCGCTGATGGTAATGTGATCAGAAGCTCACGTCTGCTTTCGTAAGCAAAGGGCTTTTCACTGAGCTATTGGCCTTTGGTGTTTATTATCCTGTAAATGTGTGCAAGGACTCACCCTTTCTCCTCCCTTGTCAGCTCCTTCGTGTCCCTGCAAGACCTCCAGGGCTCACCGACTGCCGTTGCTCTCCTGGGACAGTGCTGTGGGATCTCCTGTTGATCTTTAAGCAGCCCAGAGAGGTTGCTGTGAGGGAGGGGGTAGAGGCGCTTTAACTGTTTGCCACTGCAGTGGTGGAGGAAGGCATGAGAAAAGGCTTAAAATACCAGTCAGAAAGAGTAACAGCTCCTGAGCAGTGACACCTCTGAGCAGACACCACTGAAGGGAGCCCAATGGATCAGGCAGCAATATCCTGTCTCTACTATTGTTCCCGAATGACCTTTCAGAATGATGGTGATGATGATGTTTACCTGCTAAGCACCATAGAAGAATAGACTTTAAATGAGATGCCAAATCATTTTGTTAGGAGTGTGAGAAAAGACATGCTCTAAGTTTATCTTTATGGAAGTTAATTTTAGATATGGCTAGCAGAGTGTTCATCGAAATAGGAAAGTGTCACTTTGTCCAGGCCTGGAGTGAAATCCCTGATAAAAAAAATGAGCTGAGAGAGATTTAGATTCTGAAAGATACATGTCCAATGCCTGTGTCATTAGGACAGTGACAAAGCCATTGCTTGGCATCTGCAAACCATTGCAAATCATGCAGCAAGGGGATGCAGCTACATGTCTCCAGCATACTGGCAAATTGTTAAGGATGTGAGAGCATTGGACAGCTTTTGTTCCTTCACTTCTCTGCATGCTGCATGAATTTCAAGCAGCCACTCAGAGTTTCCAAGGCTGTCAACCACTGACAATAGAAATATTTGGATGAGTTTTCAAAGGAATGGAGGCCCAGCCTCCAATTCTGCTGGTAGGGTTTGTCTGGCCAAAATGAATTGCACCTTTGGCTATATGATATGCAAATCCCACTACAATGACAAATCCTTGAAGTGAGACCTCCTCTAGCAGTTACCTGAGTCTGAGCTTCTCATTTTCATTTCTCATCTGGAACTGTGACTTCTAGCAGAGCCAGCATTACTTTGTGAGGATTAATTTGAGAAGTAATGTTTTTTCAGATCTGTTGGGGAAGAAAAGGATTAATTCTGACATTTTTAGGTTTGCATTGTATTCTTCCTGAGTGCCACTATCCATCATTTCATGGGAGGGTGGTGGAGAGGACAGAGCAGACACAGCAATTTATTAAATGCATCATTTTGGAGCTGGGCTAATACTTTGGAGAGAATTTGTGGGTACTGACTGTAGCTGCATAACTTAGTCTCTTTTACCTATGTAAGAACTTCAGGAGCATGTTTTGGTTATTGGTTTGGTTGGTTTTTTGGTTTTTTTTTGGGTTTTTTTAGGGATCAATTGTCTTGGTATTGTAAGAGAGCAGTTGGTCTGGTTATGAAATAGGCTTGAGTTTGCTGGAGGATTTGAAAAGTTTCAGCTTTTTCTACTTCTGACTTTAAGATCCATTTGCTATTTTGTGCATGCAGTTTTATGGCTGATTTTATGAAGGGTTTAATACAAACCATTTAAGTCAAGTATCCTGGTCCCTGATTAAAATAGATTCGAGTCAAAGGAAATTAGCCTAAATGGTTTTGAAATTGCGGCATTAGTGGGGAAAAACTGTTGAAAACCTTCTAGCTGATAAGCATTACAAAGCATGTATTAGTTTTAAATATAATAGTTAAGCCTGTTTGGTTCAACTAAAGGCTGTTCAGCATCTGGAATGCCGATGGACTCGGACTGTTCCTAGGAGTGGCTGTCGCTCATGTGTTCTTTGCTTTTAATTTTCTCTTTTTTTAAAGAAAAAGATTAATGTGGTTAAGTGTTACTCTCCTGAGTGCTGAGCTTTGCTCGATCAGACCTCTTAGTCCTTTTCCTGCCCCCTCTTTGTGACTGTGGCCAAAGTGGAGTAAGGGGAGTTCGGGGGAAATTTGGTATGTTTTGTAATCTTTCTGTATTTGGGCTCCTTGCTTCTCATGTCAGCATCACTAAGGGTTCAGAGATGCAGGTGTCCCTGCTCAGAATGATTTGCAGGCAGATGCTGGCAATGAGGAGGCATCATGAGTCCCAGCTGATGGCTTTTGAGTCCCTGCCCAGAGGCAGCAGAAAGGGTGGAGGCTTGTTTCCCTGGAGAAGATGGTCCAAGAGGTGTGGGATACAGGATGGTGCCTAGGAGAAGGTAAGGTCTGTCCCAGGGGCAGGAGTAGGGGCAGAATACCTTGCTTGTCTTGATTTGGGGAATTGTGGTGTCTCTTTTTGTTAGTTTGGATTATCATCTTTGTTTTGGTTATAAAATGTAGTTTGAGTGGTTTTCTTTTATTTTCTTAATATCTGAGGCTGCTTGCCTAGGCTGAAGGTAGAAAGTCTACCTTGCTGAGCAGTATTGAGCTTTATGCTGGACTGATTCCCAAAAAAGTGCTGCTGATGGTATGGACACATGAAATAATGTGTGTGGTACTGATACCGTAAGGGAGCTGTGCCTGTAAGACCTTAGTCTTGAGCTTATTAATATAGATGTTTTTGATCCTGGCCTTCTGCTAAGTAGGAGGGGTTGTGTTGGGTGTGCATTTCAATGTGCTTTTAGAGTGAATCAGGTAATGGTATTGCATTTTGGATGACTGAGAAAGCTACTCCTTTGGCTAAAATAAGGGTGGACTAGTATTTTGGTGGAAGGGACCTTATTACAAGTCTTGCTGCAGAACAGTGGCATAATGAGATAGGCATAGGCAACACGTTTCTATCTTGCTTGATTAGGTTTTTGGACTTCAAGATGAGATTCCTGCATGTTCTGGAAAACAATTACTACTTCTAGGTTGGAAGTACCCAAGGTGCTGCCTTCAGACTGCAGGACTTCTACACAAATCTCCAAAAAAATGAGCCGGAGAGATTTTCTTCAGTTTTTTGCAAAAACTGTGAAGGACAAGGCTGATCTGTGAGTTTTATTGTTGATAAAATTCACAGCATTTTCTGCTTGCCTGTGAAGGATGGGGGGGGGGGGGGGGGTGTTTAAGAAGACATGTTTTCTTTATTGAAAGTGAAGCATATTTACATGGGATCCTAGGGACTGTGTAACATTGCCTGCCTGATTTGGTACTAGATTTTATGCACCACTGTTTTATTCTGTGATGTATCATTTAATGGGAACCCCTCCTACATCTAGGAGGAAAATAAAAATTGCTGTGTTAGATCAGTCTGCCTGTCCATCTTATCCAGTATCTAATCTCTGATAGTGGAATTACCAGATGCTTCAGGTTGAAGAAATCATATTAAGGATAACTATGAAATAATCTGCCCATCTGGTATGTTCTGTCTTCTCTATTCTCTCTTTTCAATCCTGTCTAATATAAATGTGGAGTTCTCATTATCTCTTTAAAAGTCTGTTCCTTTCTGGAATCCTGCTAAGCTCTGATTCAGTGGTATTTTATGGCATTATGGGATTAAGGAGTAGATTTAAGAAAAATAATACCCACAATTGTTAGGACTATTGAATCACTGGGTGAAGATGACATATTCCTGCTGCTGCAAATCTCTCAACAGCTGTTCACGTGCAGGGAAGCTTCAAGATATTAAAGGGAAGAGGAAAAATGGTGTAAGTGGTAAGCAACTTCCCCAGCTTGATTTTTGTCAGATGTTTTGAGGGCTTCCTAGCCAGGAGACCCTACTCTTTCCTCCTGCCTGCCTTGTCGGCCCTGCATATGGGTCAGGCAAAGCATTCAGGCAAAGCGTGGCAAAACAATGGTGGCATGTGTCAGGAGCATGATCTGCTTTTGTGTTTTTGCAGTGTGCACCTGGTAAAAGGTTCGCATTTACTAGCTGGACCACATGGCCTTAGAGCAATGTCCTGGGTAGAGTTATACCATCACCTGGAAGCCATTGCTGAAGATTAAACAGTTACATATCACTGACTTGATTTTAATTTTTCCCAGTGGTGTGTTTGGGGATTGAGTCAGAGTCATTACACTCAAGTGTCTCAAGTGGCTGAATCACCCGTTTATTTCTGTAGTTGCCTTCCTTGGGAGCCTGGGAGCAATTGGGCTTTTTAGCACCATCTGGCTTTAGCTAGTTTTATTACCAGACGCTTCTGTGTAGCAGCAAGTTGAAAGTCTTTCTTTAGGATACAGTGGAAAAGACAGAGTTTTAGAGAAGGCTTTGGGTTGTTCTTTGACAACTTAGCCTAAAAGGAACTAAATTCATTCCTGATTTTATTTAAAGTGGTCTGTGTGTGCCCTTTGGGGACGCTTAGCATGTACATGCTGGGTGCTAGAACATTCTGGGGTGGAGGGAGCAAGCTGTAGCGGGAGGCACTGCTCCCTTTGGGGTCTTTCCCCACTCCTCGAGAGCCTCTTGCCCTCTGCCATGGGGCTACCTTTGGGACTCAGGTTATGGGGATATTGCAGGGCCAAAGAATTGGATTTTGGTTTTATAATCAAAACTGCACGCATCTTTGGAAAGTCGTGAACGTGCATGAGACTTAGATACATCAGAACTGTTCAGGAGGATGGGCCTTGGAGACCTGCAATTCAGTCTCCTGCCTAGGAGACCACACCTGCCTTCACATCTCTCTTGTGCAGAACCCAAAATGTTCTCGTCCTGTGCTAGGCAGTGGCTGTATCTGCTCTCAGAGGCTTCCTCTGCAGACTGCAAGACCGGCAATGTTTTGTACTGCAAGGCTCAACCTGTGCCCTGTGGTTGGCTCTGATAGGGCTCAGGAAATTTTCATGTGCCGTCATATTTATTTTCTTGTGAAGAAGAGCAAATCTCTTCCACTGCGGAAATAAGTAAAAAGACCTGGCTTTGCAAGTGCCTTTGTCTCCGTTTTCTCTTGTACCAAGATACTGAAATGAGGTACTTTCTCAGCACATATCACGACTTGGTCAGGAGACTGCCCTGGTTTGTGCTTCATACATCTGGCATCACATTTGTCTTAGCATCTCATTTCTTCCCCAAAACGGAAGGCATCCAACCTCCTTCAAGCTTTGCTTGAAGCCAAATGCTTTTTGCCTTTCGCCCCTGCCCAAACGAGAATATTCTTTTTGGTAGACATGGCTGAGATCTGCAAATATTACTGGAGCAAGTGAGAGATCTCTTTATTGGTGGTTTCCACAAGTTTTTAGTAGCTGGAATGTTCCTGGAGTTGCACGTTCGTGATATTATACCAGTTCCTTAGTTATGTCCTGCCGTAGGGTGTTTAGCCAGGCTTGAGGAAATGAGTCTGAGGAGAAGGACAGCGCTTAGGAAGACAAAAACAAACTACTTGAATTATGCTGGTGATATTTGCTGGGAAATAGTGTTTCATGACTGTTTATTTGTAGTCATTGCTGTTTATTACAAACAAAGAAGGTCAAAAGAGCTCTTCCTCTGTTGCGTGCACAGTAAGTTATTTTACCTTTCACAAAGAGGTTTTTGTTTGTTTGGGTTTTTTTTTGTTTTTTTTTTTTTTTTGCAATCCTATGTACAAGCAATAGCAAGGAAGAGAGAGGCAAGATGTAGTGATTTTTCTTCATCAAATAATGGAAGGAAAAACTAGCGAGGAATCAAGACAATGTAAGAAGGAAAAAAAACCATGATTGTTTTAGATGTGAAATTCTCTTTGAACAGCGTGTGGGAGTGTATTAAAAGATACTCTTACGTCTAGGGAGAAGTCAGAACTAGTTGTGTATCTTCTCTCCTACTAGATAGTTGTGGGTCTGATCCAGCGTTGTGTGAAGAACACTCTTGCCCTTGGCTTTTTATGACTTCAGCCATAAAAAAAGGAAAAGTAGTATTTTCCAATACTTTGAAAGATGCTATGTGAAAATTTTCTGGGACAGCAAGTAAAGAAACCAAGCAGTGAGTATCTGTGTCAAAGCTCTAGCATAAAAGAAATGTGCCTCAGAACAAGGCTCACCAAAACTAGATCAGTTTTGCAACTCAGAGACAGGTTGCCAGATTTTTTTCTGTCCATGCATGCCATCCTGCCCAATCTGTCCAATCTCTGTGTAGCTTTAGGCATTTTCATTCTGCCAGGCTGCACAAGTTCCTGGTGCTCTCCAAAGGAATGCTTGAGGTTGTGCCAAATCTGTCCCCCTCTCTGCTCTGACGATCGTGGGGATAGGAAGATAGTTGTAAGCCCAGCTTCAAACCTGAGACAATTTTGTTTTTCTTTCTCCAGCATCATCAAGGTACTGGTGATCTGAAGAGCTGCCACTGCTGTGTTGTGTGTACAGGCACTGCCTGGTGCCGAAGCTGCGTGCACCACCTGCCTCTCCAGGGACAGTGCTGCAACTTTTGGTGACTTTTGGATGATATGCATGGGAGGAAAAAGCTGCTTTATCGCTGCATTGCTTTTCCAGTACTAATACAAACCACGGTGCTATTGAATAAAAGCTAGTATTGATCTTTATTCCTCAGTGCATACCAATATGCATGTATTGGAGAGATTGTTACTGGACTTCCAGTAATTCTTTTTTTTTTTTTTTTTTTTTTTTTAAAAATGGGCAAGTAAAGTCTCTCAAGACACACTTTTCTATCTGCACTTGGTATTTGCTGGTTGTTTTTTATGCCTACTACTGTGACCTCTTAGAGGGAGCCAGCTCCATGGCACAGAGCAGTGTGGTGCCTTGCACACACATGCAGGCAGATAGGGTTGGCTCCAGTGAGAGCTACAAAAAATCACCTTAGAACTGAAAGTATCTGACTTCCTACTGAAAAGTTTAGGGGTTTATTTTTTATTTGTATTATGGATTTAGATAGGGACGTAGGATAACTTTATTTTTCTTTTTTTTCTTTTGAAGTAAAGGTCATTGAGGTGTACTTTGTCTGACAACTATGTGTGCTCTGGGACTTCTAAGTCTTTGGTACTTAGAAGTCCCAATACCTTCTTTAAACTCAGTCAGTAAGAAAGTGCTTTTGGGGAAGTAACTCTAGAGTTTGTTTAGTGGCTGTTATGAGATTCTCTTACTATCGTTATGCTGCATAGTGTAATCTTGAAACACTGTGACCATGGATTTATATGTATGGTACCTAATTTTTTTTATGCAATAGATTCCACTAATTGTCGATTTTCCTGACTACAAAATTATTCCTTATTCTTGTAAGTTTGGAACATGATGCTTCAGGGAAGACTTCTATCTGTGAAGTGTGCTATAAAACATTTACTAATGTAAACCTAAGTATTAAATGCACGCTTTGGCAGAGGATGGGATTAGTATAATTTAACAACTTGCTTTTGTGCTCTTCTGAATTCTGGTGCTGAAAAATACCTGTGTTATCATAAATACTTCTACTAAACTATACTTGGGAAAATAAATGAACCAAATAAAGCTTTGGATACACTTCTTTTAAGTTGGCTTCCAAAGGAATCAAAGCTTGTGTGTTTGTGCTACCGATTTGCTTCCACGTATTGCAGAGAGCTTTTCTATTGCCACGGGAGCTTTTAAATAGGTTGCATATTCACAGCCAAACCAGGCAGAGGTATGAGTCAAACACTGGTGTCTAACAACGTCGGTCCTGAAGTCATTTATTTAGTTTTCCAGCATCCACGGCAGTCTGTGTGTGTTGGCTCGCTTGGCCGGTGGGTTGCTGCCTTGAGCTGCTGATCTGAATGTGCGCAGCTCGCTGGGATGGGGTGGGTGACCTGGGCAGTGGGTGAGCTTGTCCTGCAGTCAGTGGCTTGGAGATCCTACACCGAGGATGTTCCAATGACTCTTTTTCTTCATGTGTGAAGTAGCTTGTGCGCATGGGGAGAGATGGGTAAGTGGAATGTGCCACTCGTAATTGCTCTGGCTTTTATGTCCCTTAGATCTGTCTGAACCTAATAACTTTATTACAAGAGCCCCTCACAAAAATAAATCCTGTTCTGCACATTTTGTTTTTACAACTTAGTAGATCGCTTCTTGTTAGAACTTGCTGAGTAAGTAATGTGCATTTAGAAATGCCCGTAGATCTCTAAATATTTAAATTGCAATCTATATTTTTGATACTCTAATTCTAAAATATAAAGCATAACACTTCTGAAAAATGCTTAATAGAAATAAGGTAGGTGCTTTAAAAAACAAATTTTGTGGGGAAATGTGGGGAGTTTTAGAGCTTCAATGGTCAGAAATAGTTTATGAGAATCTAGTGTTCTGAATCTATAAACACTAAAGTGTACCAGACAGCAGTAGGTGTTTTAAGATGCTTGGATAATAGAAAATGGTTTGCTTTTCCATTTACTTCATAGGGTCGACACAATTGATTTAATATTGATAATCCCTTTTGCAAGAAGACGTGAGCAACTGAATCAGCAAAATACAAACTAAAATAAGCAGTCAATGAATGGAGCATGATTAGGAAGTGGCAATATGAATAGCAGCCTGAACACTTGCTTTCTCTTAAGCTTGTTCATAATCTTTACAAAAGCCAAATGAAGATCAATTCATTTCCTGGTGAAGCTTTATTTTTGTGAGTAGAACATGAATGAAGCTTGTTTGAAATCAATAGCTTTAGTTTGTAGAATTACTTGTCACCAGTTCAGAAGGATATGCAAGGTTTTTCCTTTCCTGCTGAGATTTAAAGACAAAAAGCAGTACAGATACATAAGTAACAGCTGAGAAGCAGTGCGTGTGACTGGATTGAGGAAACTTGAGCAAGCTTGAACCTGCCTGTGTGTGCGCGCACATGCTATGTGTGTAGATGGCAGAAGATTGTAACATGATTTATAATGTATTGTATTTCAGCCACAGTCCTTTGCAGCCCAGTAATGAGTAAATAATTCAATCCAATCAGTGCACCATTGATATATAAGAATTCACCTCCCAGGTTTTCAGCTGCGTCAATGCAAAGTACGTATTGGTTTTCTGCGGCAAAGCAGAGCGTGCGCTGGGCCAGGAGGGGATCTGTGAATAGCTACTGGCTGTGGGTAGAAGAGCAAAGCCAAATCTTGGATGTGTATTACTGTGTTAAGTTTGGCTGTGCAGGTAGGAGAAGATTTTCTGTGCAGTTCTGTGTTAGGTCTTGTGAGAAGCGGGTAAAAGTCAGATGGCATTCATAAGATGAGGAGGAGAGGGAAGAAGGCTCCTGAATTTTGCTACTGTGTGGTTTTCAGACATACATCCAAATCTCTGGTGTGTATAGGTAAATGACAAGTATGTATCGGGAAGGTGTAGACCCTGTGCCACTATGCGTATTTCCATACATGTTTGCTGTTTGTGTTTTTGTCTGCTTACATCAAGTACATCATGGCCACTGCTGCCTAAAAATCCATCTAATAAGGCAGTCTGTATTTACAACCTGAAGTTGCAGTATACATCTTTCTCCTTTGGGGGCTGGTGGCGGTGGCGGGGTGAGAAAGGAGCTGAGATCATGTGTCAGGCTTTAGATACTCCTGTTAGTGTCTCTGTTGTGGCAGAAAAAAAATATCTATAGCCTTAAATCATGTTCTCTGGTCTTAAGTAATAGTAAAAGACTTTCTAAAGTGTCTATGCTATAGGTAGCTGTGTTTCTGTTGTCATTTGGATCTCTGCAGATTAAGTCAGGCATTGAATAGACATAGCGAAAAAGGTCTGATACCCAACTCTCAGCTCATCTCCAGCTCATCACTAAAAATTACAGTACAGGTTTTTTTTATTCTTAACCCTGTAGCAATTCGGCTCTTGTTTGACTGGCTGTATTGGGTTGGATCCCTCCCTAAACTACTGAGTAGGTATGTAAATGATGTTACTGGCACTGGGGTAAACTGGAATGACCTTTCTCTTTGTATACTCAGGCTCCGAGTTGGTTAGCTTTGTCTCCTGGTTTTGTCTCTCTTGTATTTTGTTTTGGCAGAGGTGGAGAATGCAACCCATAACAGTAGAAAAGCCATACAGGGGCAAATTTAACCATAGAATAGCAGTGGTGCTGTGGATCTTCATCTGGGGAATAAAGGGAAACTTCTGGAATATTGGAATGAATGCTTCTGGCATATTGGAGTCGGCCTTTCGCATTTTTTGCATTAGAAAAAAAAAAAGTTGCATGAAAAACTAGAGTACAGGACAGTGTCCAGTCATTGCTTTTGAACTCTATCACTACCTATCCGTGTGGTCTTCAAGTTTCTTAACTTCTCCATGCTTACTGTCCCCTATCATTAAGGGGGCACCAATATTTATAGCCAGTTAATTGCATTCAGTTAACTGGTACCTGAAATTAGAATACGAGTAGAAATACAAATCAAAAGCAGCCCCATCCTCTATTTTTTGACTCTTAATATTGTCTGTAACTTGGTGGGGTTTTTTTGTTTGTTTGGTTTTTTCCCCCAAATGAAGCAGTACGTATCTCTTGCCAAATGGTGTGTTAATCATGAGCCTGGTGAGCAGCCTGTGCCATGTGGATGTATGGGTGGGTTGCGGTGGTGCCGGCTCCGTGATGCTTGGGTTGTAGAGCTCTCCTTGTGTGACTTGCACCATGCAGAAATTTGACAGGCAGGGGTGAGCAACACCCCTCTGCTGAGGCTGATGTAATTCTGGCAGCAGTTAAGTAAACTTACACAGTGATTTCTGTACATAACAGAAAAGGTTTAAAAACCTCTTCATCTTCCCAGTTCATAAACCCATCATCTGAGTGGATCTGTTATTACAAAAAAGAAGAGCTATCTCTAAAAATCCTTTGTGCCTTTTAAGTTCATCATTTTTATACTAGCTGTTCCAGCAGTGGCATCGTTCCACCCTGTGTTCCAGGTAGCACAAGTGCTGGCCACTTTTCTTATTCATTGCTCTAAGTATGTACCAGGGATGTCAAAATCTTGAGTTCCCATGAGATCTATTCTAGTAAGACGCTCCTGCAGTAAGGCTATATATCAAGGATTTCATTTTATATTTGGCAGGTAAGGCTTACAGCAGTGACAGTTTTATACCAACCTGCATGAGTAGAGCTGTGAGCTTGTTGGTAAAGCTTGCTGGTGTGATTGCCACCCTGAAGTTACTGGCCTGGGAGGGTAAGGTCTCACTTCACTGGACGTGTCCATCTGAAAGTTCAGTCTAGGTCTGCCTGTGTTCAAGGGAGAAAAAAGGCTTTTCCACCTATCCAGAAAGATAGTTGCATCAGTCTGTTATACCAGCTAGCAATATACTTATTCCTCGGATAGAAGGGTCGAATAAATTGTCCTTTGGCAGTGTCAGTGTCCCTTCATTGACCTCGAAGGGAACTTTGACTTCTTCCTTAGACTAGGTGTCTCTTAATTAGCCACATCCAGTATTGTGTCTACATGATTGGCTACATGAGCAGTAGACACCTCTAATAGAGGATGTCAAAACATACACTGTTAACTTACAACTTTACATTACTGCCTTTCATCCCGTGATCTGTGAGCACTTACAAGCTTGTAATTGTTGAGGATTTGGTTGCCCCTGTGTAGCAGTCAGTGTTCCTCTGCTTGATGGCACTGGCTGGCACGGTGCCAGTCCTTCCTCAGTGGAGACACAGGGTCTGCTCAGCAGTTTGGCGATGAAGTCGAGACCAGACCTTGCATCGCAGCCTGATAGCTCAGGATCTGCACTGTATAGGAGGTCAGGGTGCTTCTCCCTTTGATGCGATGATGCCTGTCTTTGTAAAATGCTATAGACAGCCATTTTCAAAGCCTGTTCCTTTGGTCCATGCCTATTTCAACATTGTTCACTTCTGTTTGGAGGGGACCATTTTAAAACAGACAGACAAAAAAACGCTCCTAAATTTTCTCCCTGTCAGATGTACTTTGCCTGGGATGACAGATGGACTAACAGACTTGCAGAGCCATTGCAGCAGGACCTGTGGGTTTTGTCCCTGAGCCTGTTGACCTCCTGTCACCTTGGGGTTGACCACTTAATTTCTTCATTCCTTCATTTGGAGCAATGGTAATGTTAACTTTGGACAACATCATGTGGTCCTTAAATCATTGATGCCTTAGTTATGGGGAGAGCAGCCTCCTTCTTCTGAAGACTCTTGACAAACTAAGAGTCCCCAGCTATGCTGTGGATGTCCATGATGTCCAGATATGTCCAAGTGTGGCCCTGAGGGAGGCATGTTCACCTTACAACATGGTCATGCAGGGCAAAGGCACTGGGCTGTGTCTAGCCTTACCTTGTCATGGTGTATTTTGTCACAGTGGGACTGAGGAGGAGCAGGCAAGGAGCTGGGCAGCTCGATGCAAGAAATAGATACAGTGGACATCATTACTTGCGCTATCCTGAAATGTATGTACCTGGTAATAGGCACCCATAGGCTGGCTGTGGGATTATAAACCACACTGTGTGTTAACCTGCTCTTGGGACCCTGCTCCACTAAGAGAGTCCTGATGCTGTGTCTCTGTAATGGGGTAAAATTGTTGGTACATTGTATTTGGGGTGTGCTCTGAAAGTGCAGTTTTGGGATCCAAAGTGTCAGAGCTTCCTAGGCACTGAGAGGTATATTGATAATTCTTTTAGTTGCAAGATAATGTTTGCTCTACCTTGCCTTTATAAGAGCTTAGTGAAACAGTAACCTGTATGATAGTAATTTTGGGGAGAATTCCACATAATGTGCAGAAATTCTAACCAAATTCTAAGGTCTCTTATGTGCCCTTAGCTTTAATTTTGCAGTTCTATATATCACTGTAGGAAAGGCATTTAAAAATGTATGAGTTTATTAAGTTGAACTCTGCTGCCGATCCATGTTTTGTAGGAAAATCTACAAAATCCTGTAAAAGAGGTGCCAACATAGTTGAGCACCTTCATGATGCTAACAGTGTTTTTAAGGACAGTAAGTAACAAGAATCATTTATTCTACTAATCAAAAGAATATTTGCCTATTTAAATATTCAAACCCTCAAGCCTTAGACAAGAATGAAACGTCAGGAAGGGATAAGCTCCTGATAAGCACGTTAGCTGGATTTATTTTGTGTGGTGGCCAGCAAAGAAATGATTAATAACTATATGTCAGGAGCCAGACTGGGGAACTACTGGGTGCTCAGAATTAAAAATGAAAAGTGTCTGTGTGTGTGGAAATCTAGCCACTGGAGTATGTAGGAGAGAAAGAAATCTTTGAAAACCCATCATCAGGATCTTCTTTTATGAAGAAGTGTGATCTCCGTAATCAGAACCACCAGATTCTTTGTCTGCCCTGTCTTCTTCCACAGGCACGTAGGATCTGGGTTCCCCCATCCATTTTGTGCCACTGTACAACTGGCACAGATTTTCCTATCTATTTCTCTCTGCCCAGTTCATGAGTGTTTATTATGTCTGATCACACAAAAAAGATGGAGAGGGGTCCAGTAGGACCTGCTTTAGTAGCTACAGGAGTAGCTTCATAGGATGTGGGAGCAACATAGAGCCCTAAAGGCTTGGGGCATTCTGCAGACCATGGGTGTTCAACCTTCTTCATGGCGGTTCCTGCTGTTGGCATTTCAAAAGGACATGTAGAAGGGATGTCGCCTTCATGCAGTGTGGGTGAATTGTGTCTTGAACAGCCCTAGAGGGCATTTCTGCAAGGATGAGTAATGGTATAGTGTTAAAACTAATGATGATGTAGCTATTAAATAGATACACTGGTCATCAATCAGCCTGAGTGCCCATCAAGGCTAGCACAGAGGGCTTCTGCTCCTGAGACTCTGCCATGTGGCAGCAGAAGCAGTGGGTCCAATACCTGCATGTGGCCATCAATGTGTTCCCTAACTTAAAAGCGTAACACAATGCTGTATGCTTCCAAAGATTATCTCATCTGATGCTGCCTAATCCTTACCTGTGCCAGACATTAATCAGACCAATTAAATAGTTCCAATGGCTGGAAAAAAGCAGCCTACTTTTATTTTGTTGACCTTTTCTCCTGTGTGTATTTTTCATACTTGACATCCATCCAAAGCAAAGTAGAGCCTGGCCATCCTGCTTATAACATGGACGCTATACATAGTGTCCTTTGTATATTGGGTTACAGGGATGGGGAATCTTAGTGGCTTCATGCTGGTGGAAGGACACAAAGCAATGGGTAGGCCGGGGAGGGCTGAACATCAGCAGCGAGAAAGTAAGACGACCTTACTCGAAGGTGATATTAAAGTTTTACAGAAGACTTCTAAGTTCCTGGTCTGCCAGTAATTCACTTTTGGGCAGTTGTGTGTGTTATTCTTCGTCACCTCTTCAGCTGTCAAGTAGTGACCATTCCTGCACTGGTGGAAGTGGGAAACTTAAAGCCTGCACCACACTTATGTCTCCAAACAGCATGTGCTACTTTCTTATAACAACAGTTACCATGCACTGATGTTCAGAATGAGTAGGAGTTGGTCTTATCTGGTGCTGTTCTATAGGGTGGGACTTTGCATTTTGGGGATTTTCAGCACGCTAGTGCCCTTTCCTGCTGTCCACAGCATATAGAAAGTTTTGCTAGCTCTGCTTGGTTATTGAATGTAAGGAGTTGGTAAAATTCTCCTGTGCTTTGTGGAGCACTAAACAGAGATGCTTTCTTTGCAATCAAGGACGTTGTATGTGTGGACAAGGTACCTGTGTGCTCTGCTGGCTCTCTCTGAGGTGGTGGTATGGGGCAGGGATATGTGCTACATTGAGGTGAACAAGTTGCAGAGTAATTCTCTGGACTCTGCCTGTGCCTGCCTGCTACGCCTGCTAGGACGAGCTCTGCTGTTACTGTGACACTGGCTCAGAAGGTATTTTCCTCTGCTGTTCACAGTGATGGTACCTGAGCCTGGCCTGCAGTGGCTGATTTGCCTTTTCTGCCTTTCTGAACTTGCATATATTTAGCTTGAATACAGCATTACCAGCCTGGAGCAGTTGAATAAAGGGGGTGCTGATGCTGTTGCCCATAGCAAGCTGCCCAAGCTTGGAGGTCAGAACTAAGTCCTGCTCTGTGTCCACGTCTGGGAGAGGAGCGTGAGATCTGCTTTTGCAGCTGGCAGTGGTTTCTGAGGAGCCCCTCGGGACCTCTCCTTTCGCTGCTGACTGAGGAAGGTTTTACTGCCAAGGTTAGCAGCTGACCTGCCTTGCTGATGGTCTGTGCTGGAGCCACGATGCCAGATTTGCTCCTACCAGAGCATCGCATGCCTGTCAGATAGGCTGGCAGGATTGTGTCAGATTGGGGACCTCAGCTACAGCTTATTTGGGAAGGGCTTTAAACTAAGGGGCAGGCAAGTGATGGGGGGGTGGGGGAGGAGTATCCTTCCTCTTACTATATTGTAAGACCCCCCCCAGATATAACTGCGCTGCCTTTGGCTTTCCCTCAATCTTTGTTATTCTTCAGTTGCTGGTTAGATGCATATTTAGAAATAAAAATGTAGCTTGGGGGAAGATGGTTGTCCTCTCCCCAGACTCTGATGTGGCTTCTGCTCTCTGGCTGAGGCACTGTGGTCTTGCCCAGGAGCCCTACATGTTGCTTCTTCCCTTGTGCTGTAGGGCATGTTTGAGTGCTTGCTTTTATGAGAAGGCTTGGTTTTTCGTTGGCATTTCTTGAACTTTGTTTGGCTTCACTTGCCATTTTGTTGGCATCCCAGACAGTAAGGAACTGAGTTGACTGCAGAGTTGGAAATGACCTTTGCAGAAGGGTTTGTGCTACTGGGGCTGCGGTGATCAGATTTGGGGCATTCATCTGCAGACCAAAGGGCAAATGGCCAAATCTGCAAGCAGAACCTGTGTTTACGCTCCAGATTGTGCCTTGGGTAGTGTTGAGGTTGCATCAGCCTGGAGGAAAACAGCTCGTGGCAAAACGTTGTGTCTCTTTGGTTCCATACAATGCAAAAAGATGTCTCAAAACAGATGGTGAGACTGTTTCACCCGCGTGTTTTAAGGCACAGCAGGTGTGAGGTTAGATTTTTCTCTACCTTTTTAAAACTGTTACTTAAAAACATCATCAGTGGTCTGAGTCTGCAGCAGCAGATATTTGTCCTTCAGCAGTGTTTTTCTAATACCTCTTTACCACCTGATACTCATCTCAGTTTGTCTCTCTCTGGACCTTGACAGACAGCCTCTGCATGTTGTTGCACCCCCATCCCTCAGTTGCAGAGATGGCTCCAAAGGGCTCCAGGCTGGGTAATAGGCGTTAGGAATGATTTATTAGAAATAGATCATTAGGAAAATCAGGTTACTGATGGTTCATGTTCAGATAGCCTGTTGAAGCCTGTTTTTTAATCTAGATCCAAGTATTACCTTTAAAATATTGGATGTATTTGAAAACCAGGGTACATCTGACCAAAGCAGGCTTTTCAAATTTATGGAGTTCTGCCTCCTCACTGGAAGTGGGGACAGCTGTACTTTCTGCCTAATGGTATTTAATCTCCACTTACAACTTTGGTAGGCATATTTTTGTTGGAACTGGGGGGAAAAGACGCAGTACAAAAGGCACAAATAAGGAAGAAGGTGACAGTCTTGAAGATTTGAGGTTCTGTGCAAAATAGATGCGTGTGCTGTCAGAAGCGGATGGCCTGAGTGAGGCACGTCACAGAAGGTAGAAGATGATTTCTAGAGCTGGTGATAAGTATAATCTTTAATGCAGCATCTGGGGTTAGCGATTACTTGATCTCGCAGTATTAGCAGTATTTCTGCTTTGTGATCTGGGGAGAAAAGCAAGCTGCAGGTCTGTCTGTCCAGCTCCTCTCTGGACTAATATCTGAATGCTGTTGCTTACTTTTTCCAGAGTATGAGATAATGATCCTGTTGTCCCAGGTTATGGACTTTGAAAGAATATAATGCATTATTGTCTCTTTCATTAAATTGGTGGGTTTTGGGTTTGGTTTTGGGTTTTTTTTTTTGTTTGGTTGTTTTTTGGGTTTTTTGTGGTGAAAGGTGCTACTGGACAGTACCTGTCATCCGTAGGAGAAGATGCACTGTACACAGTTTGTCAAGTCAAACTATGAGCATAAAAGTCCATCATCGGCTCAGTGCAAGCATGGTTTGATCTCTAGCTGTAAGATTAGACAAGTGGGTGCCTGTTTTGTCCTGAACAGTCCATGTTGCAGGCTGTTCATAAGCTGCACTGATTAGTGCTGATAAATGGCTTGTATATGGGGGCAGCGAAGGTGTAGAAACTATCTGAGTTTGGCTCTCAGTTGCTTGATACTGGGCAGTGTGATTCTAGGTGGTTGATGGAAATAGATCTTTGTGCCCCAGAAGACAGTTGATATGTATTAATCGAGTAATAGAGTGGCTCATGTTAAATCACTGAGCAGGAAGAAGTGTTCTGTAAATGTTACTTGCCGTTTTGTGGCCTCTTTGTGTTCTAGGAGTGCTTGCTGTGATTCCAGGTTATTTTTCTGCTATGGGATCATGAAGCAGTAAATGATATGATATCCCTTTTCTGTTACTGAGACAGCCAATAAACATCCTAATCTCACTTGCTGCACTGAAGAGTAGATTTACAGCTGTGTGGTGAGCATAAAACAAATGATCGGAGGATACAAAGGCAGACTCCTGCAGCAGACAAACATACGTAGTAGCAAAACTTGGGATTTTTTTTGTGTGTGTGTCTTGAAATTGGCTGACTTGATTAATATGACCTGATGTATGCCAAGCTGTTCAGCATAAACTCAAACATATTTCCCCTTCCCCCTCTCCCCTTCTCATCCTTCATTTGTTTCTGAATGGCTTCTTACATAAAGCAGTAACTGCAGAGAATTTGCAGTAAAAAATGTCCTCCGTAAATACATTATGTTTCATGTGTTTCTTTGCATGTTCTCCTGATTGCAAAGTTGAGCTTCATGTAGAATAAAGATCTTGGACCCAAGAAAGGTGTCAGCATCCACAGTCCAGTAGTGCCGTGGCCTCTGTGTCCGTCCGCCTCCCTGGTTCCTTTGCGGGGTGGGTGGGGAGGACACCGGGAATTGGTCCATGGATGTGCCAGGCAGAGGTTTATGCTGGGTCTGGTGTCTGTGGTCGGTCCGTCAATCTGTTTCTGGAGTGAAAAAAGATGTGTCTGAGCCTTGGACCAAGGATGGAGTAAACCCCCTTTTTCCCCTGTTCAAGGACAAGTGACACTTCTCAATGAGAGCTCAGTGAGTACCTTAAATTAAACCCAATGCCATACTTAGGAGGTTTTCCCCAGCCTCTCAAAACTTAGAGAGTTTTGTGAGCATGGTTTAATAGGATGTAGTAGCATGATTTAATGGGACATAAAATGCCTCTTACTCTGATATCCCATTGATCTAAATGAGAGACAAAACTATAAGGGATCTGTTTCTTTTTGCTATTGATTCACAATATTTTGATATAAATCCTGCAAGCAGGTGCCAGCCTACATTTAACTGAAGAGAGCAGGATTTAGCGGGGAAAATGTCATTGTGTAACCTGCACTAATTAGTTTATGGGTGTTGGCAAGTAACTAGTGTTCTGTGCTGTACCAGTCGAGTATTTCTCATCTAGCAAAGAGGAGGTTGTGAGGGATCAACTGCAGCATGCTTCTGTTTTCTCCAGTCAGAAGCGTTTTCAGATGTAGAAGACCAGGTATTGCCCTTTTGTGAACTGGCACAGTGCCTCTGCTGTGCAGCTCTGCCTTGGGTCTGTGTGCAGACGTGTACTTGGCTGATGAGCACCTGATACATGGGGGAAAAAGTTACCAAAATGGCTTTTTGGTAATGATGGTGTGATGGGTTGACCCTGGCTGAACACCAGGTGCCCACCAAAGCCGTTCTATCACTCCCCCTCCTCAGCTGGATAGGGGAGAGAAAATATAACAAAAGGCTCGCGGGTCGAGATAAGGACAGGAGAGATCATTCACTATTACCGTCACGGGCAAAACAGACTCAGTTTGCAAAATTAACTCAATTTATTACAAATCAACCAGAGCAAGGTAATGAGAAATAAAACGAAATCTCAGAACACCTTCCCACCACCCCTCCCTTCTTCCCGGGCACAACTACCCTCCCGGATTTCATCACCAAGCCCCCCCCAGTGGCACAGGGGGACAGGGATGGGGTTTATGGTCATCACACGTTATTTTCTGCCGCTTCACCTCCTCAGGGCGAGGGCTGATCACACTCTTCCCCTGCTCCAGCGTGGGGTCCCGCCCACGGGAGACAGTCCTCCACGAACTCCTCCAACGTGGGCCATTCCCACGGGCTGCAGTTCTTCACGAACTGCTCCAGCGTGGGTCCATTCCACGGTGTGCAGTCCTTCAGGAGCACACTGCTCCAGCGCGGGGTTCCCACGGGGTCACAGCCTCCTTCAGGAACCCACCTGCTCCGGCGTGGGGTCCTCCACGGGCTACAGGTGGAGATCTGCTCCACCGTGGACCTCCGTGGGCTGCAGGTGGACAGCCTGCCTCACCAGGGTCTTCCCCACGGGCTGCAGGGGAATCTTTGCTCCGGCGCCTGGAGCATCTCCTCCCCCTCCTTCTGCACTGACCTTGGTGTCCGCAGGCTTGTTTCTCTTACACGTTCTCACTCCTCACTTCGGCGGCAGTTTCTCTCTGTCCCAACTTTTTTTCCTTCTTAAAAATGTTATCACAGAGGCGTTACCACTATCACTGATTGGCTCGGCCTTGGCCGGTGGCGGGTCCGTCTCAGAGCCGGCTAATATGGGCTCGCTCTCTCTCGAACACAGGGGAAGCTTCCAGCAGTTTCTTACAGAAGCCACCCCTGTACCCCCCCCCCCCCCCCCCCCCCCCCCGCTACCAAAACCTTGCCAAAGAAAACCAATACAGATGGAAAACTAAAAGTGGACAAATTTAGGTTGAAAATGAGGTGCTGGTCTTTAACCCTATGTGTAACTCATCACTGACACCAGCAGGAATGTATTGTCGTGGTCTCTCCATTGCATTTCATTTAAATTTAAAAGTTTTCAAATGGATGGAGTGTTCCGTTGGAAATCCAACTTACTGGACAGAGACTTGCTTGTAGGCAGACCAGATACAGTGTGAGCTGAGCGTTAGAAGTAGAACCTGAGAGTCTCCTCCTAGAAGATGTGAGGAGCCGTGAAGGTTTTCCAGCCTATGTAAGAAATGGATTTGCTTTGGTGTTAATTCAGGTTCTAGAAAAGTTGGCAAAAATCTCAGAATAACAGGTTTATTCCTAGAGTTTTTTGTCTCCCATGTGCTGCTTAGCCTCAAGCTTCCCTGAGAACCTTCTCGAATATCACATTTATCTCATTAATTGCTAATCCCTGAAGAGACCAGTCCATGGTCTGGGCTGACGACTACAGCTGTGCTAGAATGTGGTTCTGGCCCTGTGCACCCCCTTTTGGATAATTAGTAAGACTTGAATCCTGAATTTAGAGGTATTTTGGCCTGGGATCTGAATTTTGAAGGTACTGTCTGGCAAGCAGCCAAATGCTTTCTTGCCTGATGGTGATAACTCTGGGCAGAGGGGGAAGATGTGTCTCTGGCATGGTTTGATAGCTTGTGCTCTGCTTGGGTCTAGTCCCCGAGCCCCTTGTCATTCCTCCTGCTGGGATGTGGGGTTGGTGCTGGCTTTTCTGTGCCATTCCTCTCAGAATGCTTGAAACACTGAAGGCAGGAGAAATTTAATATCATGTATCTTCCCACCTTATGCAGAAAACGCAGCCCCTCAGTGTTGAAAAGGTGTTATGCTTCAGGGTGTTGGGCAGGGGGGATGTGGAGAAGGAGGTTGGAGCTCTAAGTTGGAGCAATGGGCATCCCGCCAGCCTCACCTGCCCGCTGCCGGCAGGAGCCAACAGGGTCCTGACTCGCTGACCCACTAGGAGACAGTAAATCCTCCCCTAAACTGCTGCCTCAAATGTTTCTAGGAGTATAACAGTCAGACCTCTGTGCCTCTGCCTGTAAATGGTCTGAACGATAAGGCTGAACCACACAGTCCAGAGCAGTCCCTTTTCTATTTAAAAAGCTTAGAAGAAAAAAACCCAACAAACCAGGAACCAACCAAAACCCCACCACTTCCCATCTCACATACTCGTTATTCCTGCTGGTTTTAGCAAGTTCATCGCTGGTCCCTCTAATTACGTTTGAGCACAAGGGGGTTTTTTGTGTTTTTTTTCTTTCTCTCCCCTCCCTGGCCCCAGGAGAGCCCAGAAGCACCAGGGGTTTTCCTGCACCCATGCATGAGTAGCCCGTGGCTGTGGGCAGAGAGCATTGCTCAACCCACCTGCTTTTTACACCAGCAACTGAAGAGAGCCTGTACGAGGAAGACTGACAAACTTGATGTTAATTTGGTTTTAAATTGCTGCCTTCCCCACTCAGTGGTTGCAACCAAAGCCACCGGTGAGCACAGTGTTTATGCAAAGCCTTTGCCTCCCCCCCGCCTGCCTTTGGAGAATTGCAGCTTTGTGCGTACGAACAATGTGGGTATTTCACATGCCCATTCCTTCCCCGGACTTATCTCCTCTCCCTGTATCTTTGTTCCCCTGTCCGCGGCAAAGCAATCGGGGAAGGAGAACTGTGATAAGAGTGGTGCAGGGCGAATGCGAATGAGCAGGAGATGAACCTCAAAGGGCTTGGTTTGGATTTTCCTCCAAACCTCTTTGATCACAAACTGAGCTCTTTATCTCCCCGAAGCGTGCCCTGGGGGAAGGCTGCCCGGAGGTGTGCAGTGATTAAAAGGAAATACTCTGGCTCCTGTGCCCACCTCCTCTTCAGCTTGGCAGGTATTGACATATATCAAAAGCAGATTTTTAATCTCAGAGTCAGTTTAGTTTGACTTTTGTGGCAGGATTGCAGGGTCAATTGTCACTTTACCCCATCACGACTGCTCGTTCATTTTAAAGAGAGATCTTCCCTTTGGAAGATCTTTTTCAGCATTTGCTATGTTCCTTTTTGTAGAGAGCGTGGCTTGCTCTAGGGTAGGCAATAGTTAAATCAAGAAATACAACCTTGTTTTTATCCAGCATACTTGTTTAACTAAAGAAGATTCATAAAGAACTGTGTTTCTGTGAAAATCTTTGTCTCCCAAGTCTCATTTTGGAGTCTGAAGAATGCCTGCTGTTGCCTAAGAAACACCCAGTACAATTAAGTACGGAGTCATTGTTGGGGAGTCAATGAGCTTGAAGCCACACTGGGATGTTGCTTCTGCTTTAGGTCTTTCTTTGCTTATCTGGGCAGGATTTACTTGGTAAACGCTCATTGTAATTCTGCGAACACTGCTAATGTTGCATGTCTAATCTGTCATGAATGCAGAGAGGGAGCAGGGAGGCTCATTTTCTTCTTCCCTTGCACATATTTATTGTAGGGAAAGCTGGAGAGTTTGGTGAAATTGTTTGAAGTAGTTAAAGATCACCTGTTTGCTTTCTGCAAGTACTTTTATTAAGATTAGGTTTCTGGTTAGGATAAAGTGTGGCCTTAAAACATCCATCTGTATCTCATTAGGAATGATGTGTGCTCCTTGGAGAGCTGTGGAAGACCTCTTCCACTTACAGCTACCAGAGCTCTGCTCCATGGGTGTCCTTGGTCTTGAGGTCTGGTGTATCGATGTAACATGAACCTGCTACTTGCCAGGGATGGAGCTGGCTGGTAGGTGACCTGGGAGCTCCTTCCACTTCTGTCCCGCTCTGATGCACAGACATGTGTCTAAGCAGCTACCCGGCCGCAAAACCAGCTTGACTTAAGCAATTACTCCTGAAACCCAGACAGATGATCACAAGTTTTGTTTTTAACCTATGCTGGCTGTGAAGTACAAAGACACCATGCTCTGCTGGGGCACTTCAGGGGCAGGAATGCATTCAGAAGTATCTGCAGAGAGAGCTAAAACATTTATTAAGACTATTTAACCAAGGGTCATTTCGTATTCATTTTGTTCCAAAGCAAATGGGAAGAAAATTCACAAGTGGCGTTTAAGATCAAAGCTAATTTCTGAGCACCTATTAATCTTAAAACAGAATAACAATGTGGAGTTTTATGTTAAATGGTAAAGCCATTTTCTCTCTTCTGGAGGCTGCTTTTTCCTACATACCCACAGACATACATGCACAGACACAGAAACACAACCTCAGTTAAGTGAACTCTGGATTTGCACCCTGCCACTGGTGCTCTTTGAGCCCGGAGGACACTCTCTGTCACTGCAATCTCATCCTAGACAGCACTGCTGAAATAAGGCACAGGCAGCTGTAATACATGGCTGTGCAAAGCTGTGAGATGTCAGCCATCATCTTGCACCGCATATTAAATGTGTGCCTGACTCTAAGTGCTGCACTGTGTGCTCTGCTAACTCCATCTCTCTCTCTCTCTCTCTGCCCTTCGTGCTACAGGTGCAAAGAGCTGAAATACAGCAAGGACTTACCCCAGATCTCCATCATCTTCATCTTTGTGAACGAAGCACTCTCCGTTATCCTGCGATCAGTGCACAGTGCTGTTAATCATACGCCAGCTCACCTCCTGAAGGAGATTATCCTTGTGGATGACAACAGCGATGAAGGTTAGCAGTGCTGGGATCTCAGATCTCCAGAACACCAGGATGGTGTTTAATTTCTTAAAAACTCGTGGAGAAGTCATGCTTCTTTGGGAGCGGTGACACTGCTAGGAGGCACATGGTGTGAGGTGGCGGGTGTGCTGGCTGGCACATTAGCTTTGTCCACCTCCTGTAGCAAAAAAGGAACAGGATCAAACCAAAGTTAAAATCTGAGATAATTATTGATTGAAAGTGTAGTGGACAGCTAGAAGGCTAAAGAAAACCAGAAAGCTATCTTAACTTTCTCTTCACAGTAGCATTCAGAAGTTTCAGATATACCTTGTTTCTAATAACACCACTTTGGTTGTTGCAGAGATGCACCTTTAAATACTTACCACGGAGTTGAGGGACAAGAGCATGGAGCCTAGTGAGCTATCCTGCTTTGGCCTCTTGTAGCGGTGTTAAATAAGATGTTTTCTCTGCATGTGCCTCAGTTTCCCTATCTGTAAAAATATGTCCCAGGCTGGGACTCTGTAGAGGCTCTCTTTCCTCTTATATTATGATTTTGATATGAGAAGTGTAAGTAAAGAGAAAGAAGAGGAAACAAACGCACACGACCTGCTCAAGTCAGGCCACCACAAAACACGGAAGGGCATGTTAGGTTTCCCACATTACACACGTGTTGTTTGGTTCAACCTGCTCTCACTCACTGTTGCAGTACCTTCCCTTCTGGCTCTTGATAGTGCAAAGCTGCAGGAGGTGGTTTCATGTGGAAGCATTTTCAGACTCGGATTCATCCAACATTTTTTTTTTCTGATACATGGTTGGATAATGTCACTAGGGTAGTTAAAATCTTCATGAAGAACAGCAAATAGTTAAGTTATTTTGACTACTGCCTTCTTTATTTGTACTGTGTGCTTTTAATATTATTTTAAAAAATAATAGACATGGGCTGTGGATGCTGTGATCAGAAGGGAAGAACAGGGAGGGTGCAGGACGTGGAGAGCTCATTTCCAGAGGGAGCCTGAGAGGTTGCTCGTCTGTCTGCAATGAGATGAGATGGTATACAGCAAGCTATTCAAGCCTGTAAAAATAGGCACTCAAATACCACAGTAATGAGCACCATAGAAAGCTGATGAATTATAATTACCAGTAAAAGAAACAGGAGGGCAGCTCCTCAGCTGATGGAAATCACAGCAGCTCTACTGCAAAAGCTCGGATGATGTGCACTAGTGAAGCTGTGGGATTTTGGAGCTGAAACTATTTGGCTAGTGAGGAGAAAGTGCAGGTGATCTGTTGCTGCAGTATTTAGCGTTGCCCAGTACTATGAGATGCTGCTTTTCCAAATTTTACCATATCAATGGGGTGAAGAGAAGAACACTCTTTTAAAGAGAATCCATTGGTAATAATTATTGAGCTTCTCTACCCATTGCCATGCACAAAGAAATATGTTTCTAAACAGCCTCCACCCATCATTCAGTATGCAGCACTGAGGCTAATACTCAGTGAAGTACTCTGGAGACATTATTGAAAGGCACAGGACAATGAAAAGAATAGTTTCAAAAAGCATCGCTCCTCCCACAATAAGCTGAGACTGCAGCTGGCAGTGAGGATAAAGAATGAAATCTTTTTATCCGCTGCTGAGATTGCAAGGCACCGTCTTCTGTGGTGGTTTGCTGTGAGGGCTGGGCTGGTGCTGTTGGGGTCTGGTGATGGGGCTGGATGGTGACAGGGTGGTGACAGGGTGGTAAGACGGGTAGCCAAAGCCTGTAGTATGTTTAAGCACTTCCAGTTCTGGGATTTCCTCTTTGTTCCTGTTTCTGCAGGCTAACCAAGCTGCCTGGGTTGTGTCAGAGGGCCTTATGGCATCCACCTAGCCAGGGAGGGAGATGACCCAAACTGAGGGACAAATTCATAGATCATGTGCAGGAGGTGGGAAAATCCAAACCTGCTTGCCCACCTAGGCAACGTGCGCTCTGCATCCCACCAAGAGGATGCATTGATTGCTTCAGGATCGTGAGCGGCCAGGGTCATGCTGAGGGTTGTACAACACCTGAACACCAAGGTGGCTCTGTCCTCCAAAACCTCGTGATGGAAGTATACAAGGAGAGTGAGTGTAGGGAATGAGGTGATGCTATTAGCCGGCAGAGTTAGTTAGTAATGTCAGTGCTGTGCTGTTGAGTCTTTGTAGGCATCATGACAAATAAGATCTTTAAGGAGGGATTTGAAGGAAGATAATGAGGTAGCTTAGCAGATGTTTATGCAGAGCTCCTCCCAAGCACGTAATAATCTAGTTTTCTCATGTATAAGAAATGAAACAAACCAGAACGTATCTCTGGGACCCATGCATTCACTCTCTGCATTGTCAAGGAGCTTCAATGACAGTAAAGACTTATTAATGGCAATAACATCGTCATATAGTTCCCACTAATGGCAGGAAATAATTGTGAGCAGCAATAGCAACATCATATAGTTGATGCTTTGGATATTACAAACAAAGTCGTCGTAATATATAGATTTGGCTTCTACAGGAAAATAATTACAGGAAGATAGTTTCTTATGAGCTCCAAGATTTAGAGATGAATTCTGGAAGATCAAATGCTGGTGTTGAGCAGAGGATGGGGTTGTGTGGTACGACATTGGTGGCTGTGATTGAACAAGAGAAGGCATTACTACTTTAGCTTCTTTGTGAGCAGCCATGTGTCTGAGGGACAATTTCTATGGGTGTATGGCTTGTTGCTGTTGCCCAGGCAAAGCCTTTGGGGCCCTCAATTTTATACATGTGAAAGAAGGTTGACCTTCAGAGAATAGTGGCTCAAAAGCAGTAGCTGTGTTGTACCCTGGTGGATAACCAGAAGCAGCTTCTGGGAAAGTTGCTAAAGGCTCATGAAAGTCTGTGGCTCGGGACTGCACACTGGGGGGTTCCTGTGTGGGTTTTGTCAGGGAGCACTTTACACAGATGTGAAGAAGAAATACAGCTTGTATGGGTAATTGAAGAACAAAGCATGTTCCCAAACCGAATATTAAAAGGCGCCTGGGATTTCCAAGTCAACTTCAAGTTTTAAAATTAGTCCCAGGGACAGAGGTAAGAACTGCACAACCTGCGCACCCCGGCTGTTATTTGCCCTTCAGGTACGCCACTACCTACTTACAAACAGGATGAAAACTTTTTGGTGTTTTGTAGTTTTCAGACTGGAACAAACTGCTTCTGAACACTCATTAGAAGGTTCTTGCTCTTAGCTTTGTTGTAATGTGGTATGTACAACAACACTGCACAGCATAAAAGTATGTAATGACAGATTAAAAGTTAATAAACACAGTCATTTGGACTACTTGTATCCAAGCTGTAAATAGATAAAAGATACCAATGATTGTAATGGGATTGTTCAACCCCCCTTCTCCCTTGAGCTGCACCTTATAGTTAATAAAGACTTTTTTGGAGGCTGCTTTTGTTTGTGTTTGTTGCAGGGGTGTAATTACAAAGCTAGTGTGCAGGTTGTGTTTCTGAGTGATAACATGTTTCCTAGGTTGTTGGAGGGATGCAGCAATGTGCCCCTGAGATGTTACGTTATCTTGCAGCTGCACACTTTGTCTGAGTCTGTTGCTTAATCATCACCTGCTTTTGGGGGATTTTTTTTTGCTGTCTTTTAGTGTTTTTAATCTGGGATAATATCTCTTTGAAAAGCAAATCTCTCGGTATAAAAGAAAACCTTTGGATAAAGGACTGCTTAAAGGAGCTGGCTACACTCAGGGAGACATGCTATGGGTTGTAATTTACCTCGGTGTAATGTATTAGCTGTAACTTGATACATTGCTTTCTTGTTTTGCAGCTCATTTCAACAGCAACAACAGCGGTTTGTGCATGCTCTCCCGGGAGCTGGCTCTCTTGTGTTTGGTGTGTGTGTGTGTTTAGAGGACGGTTTTGACAATTTCAAGAAGCTGCATCATATCTCAGCTTTTCCTAGGTGCTGGTCCAACCCAAGTGCCTAATTATTCCAAACTAAAGATGGGTTGCTTAATTGCAACTGACCTGGTGCTGTCCCACAGGTGTTCAGGTCCGAGGCTTTAAGGCCCTGCCAAGGTGTGGAGGAGAGCAGCAAACCTGCTTGGTTTGTCTCTATTTGTCTTTTGGTGAACCAAATGCACCAGAGGCTTGCAGCTGAATGCACCTAGTGAGACCAGCTTTGCCTGTAACCCTGTATGAGAATTGATTCATGCACCTGCTCCCCTTTTCACAGTTTCCTCTTCAATATCTGCAGGCAAAAAGCTTCAAAGACTCACCTGGTTCTGAGTCTTGCTGCAAAAATTCTCATATTCATTTATTGCCTGTTGAAGGAGCTTCTTTTGTGAGTTCATGCTGCAGAAATCCAACCCGTGATGGCTTTGGTGTTTCAGGCAGGCCAGAGCATGGGACAAGAGAGGACTGGTGTCTCCCATGGCACTGGAACACTCCCAGCCCTGACTCCTGTGTCCTCCAGCCTTCAGTGTTTCTGATAACAGCTTTGGGCTCTGTAGACTTTTCCCACCCAGCCTAGCCTGGCAAACACAACTATGTTTTCTTTAGGGGTGTAGAGGAGGTGCGGTATGCTGCCTAGGACTACTCGGGCATTGTTGTATAAGAAATTTTTTGCTGTTGGTAGTTCCTTGAGCTCCTCTGGTGCCATTTGTCTTTGCTCCTTTCTTTGTGTGGCAACACACAGTTCCCATCTTTAGTTCTGTGGACTTCAACAGGATTTGGGGAGATTTGGGCAGGATTTGCATTGTGAAGCACTGAGCAGTGGATGTTCCTGTGGTTGCTTCAGGGCTAATGTCTGTGACATGGTTACTTTCAGTGGCATTAGGTGGTTCAATTTCTCTGGCAGGCCTATTTCCCAGGAAGCTCATGTAGGTGACAAAATACTTTGCAATAGATAACTTAAGTCATTGCAGCTGGCAGATGAGTTTTTTAATAGAGCAACAGGTCTATTGGATTCTCGTTCCTTGGACTTGCCCTTCAGTGAAGATCAATATGGACAGATGGAGAACAAAAGGCAGGATTGAAATTGAACCTGCTGGCATTTTCAGTAGGGTTTCTCTCTGCAATTCTTCCCCGGAAGTAGCTCGTGCAAGCTGGCACAGATGTCCATGTGCAAATATTGATTGCATCCTTAATAAACATGACTTAAGAATGATGTGGGTGTCCTCTGAAGGATGCTCCAGCAGGCTTCCTCAAAGGACATGTGGGTGCAGTGGGAAGAGTGCCATAGGGTACAGAAGAGAAAGGAGTCTCTAGATTCCATTGCGGAGCTTAGTTTGGATCAAATTACTGGTTGTGTAGCCCATGTAGATCCACTCACTCAGATACCTCACAAGTGCATGGCCTAAATATGTGGTCCTTTGATTAGGAAGGATGAGGGTGAGCTGGGGAGTGCCTGATCTGCTCCCATCTTGGCTCCTGACTTTTTGTTGTTACTTTGCATCCAGAGTTTCAGGTTTTGAACACTGGGCTGATTATCATGCTAAAATTATCATTGGCTCAGTATCTTGTGGTTATTCTCATTTTCAGCAATGAGCTTGAAGGGGTGAAAGCACCGGTATGACCCTGTGCAAGGCAGAGGTGAGGAGAAAGGCAGCCAGTTATCTAAACTGCGAGATGCTTTCTCCACTGCTGTAGTTTGCATGAAGTTCTGAAAATAGCAGATCCAAAGGCCAGGTTGCCAGTTTTTATGAAAGCTGACTCCCTTAAGCAAGGGTAACTTGTCCATTAGTGCAAGTAATTTTATTCCTGGTATACTACTTCAGACATCCCAACCTTCCTATTGCAGCTCTGGGACGTGCTGCGAAGATACAGCAATTGGGGATGAAACATTTCTTAAATTAATATGACAGACGAAAACCTTTGCTGCTACTGACCTTAATGCAACAGCTCTCCGCATCCTCAGCCTGGAGCCATGCATTCTGACAATGCACGTCAGAGCTTCCATGAGTTGTTTTCCTGTTACAATAATGGCACTCAATGAAGAGACTGCTGAGTGAAGGAAAACGCAGGGTAAAATTAGGAATGACTTCAAACGACGTGGATTAAGATTAGATTTGCAAGTGAATTATGATTTCCAGCCTGCTGGAGTACACATGGAGGGAGCTGAGCACGTCTGGTCCTGCAGGATCAGCATCTGCAGGACCAGGGGAGCTCTGACAGTGCGGCTGTGCCAGTGCTGGGGTTTCCACTGATGCTTTTCGACAGCCACATCAGTCCTGCTCAGGGGTGAGGGGAGATCTGGGCCAAGGCTCACTTGATACTTGAATGGCAGTTTTGCAGAGCATTCCCAGAGACTGGCATTTCACTTCTGTTACCTAATACTGGCTTTTCCACACCTGCACTTCTGGATGTGCTGAGAAATTAAATACACAGCCCAGCCCATCCTTGTGCCTGCTGGCTGGACACCCAGTTGACTTCCAAGCATGTATCTCATAATACCAAAATAGTGCTCAGCAGCCACTGTGCACTATGCCCTCTTCCTGCAGAGCTGCAAACCAGCTCAGAAGGGTGAGAGACTGGCAAAGGCCAGCACAGATGTGCAGCCATCCTCTCTGTTAGGGCTTGCCCAGGCATGTAAGAAAAGCAAATTCTCACCCAAAAGGCCTGTGCTGTGTGGGCTGAGCCAGGCTGGAAGGGAAGGCAGGAGGCAAAGCCTAGAAACCTGTGCAAGGTTGTGTAGGAAGCCCTTAGTGGAGAGAGGGCCTGGAACCACAGTTCCTGTGTCTGGTTAATGCTTCAGTCTCTCTGAGTGTTTCTCTGCTTGGGCAGCAGCCTGTTAACGATGCTTGTAGTGTGGGTTGTGGGCAGGAGAGGCGTACTGGCTTCTGCTAATGAACGGGATGGTGAGTTAGAATGATAGAATCATAGAATCATTTAGGTTGGAAAAGACCTTCAAGATCATTGAGTCCAACCATCATCCGTGCCCACTAAACCATGTTCTGGAGTACCTTGTCTACACGCTTTTTGAATACCTCCAGGGATGGTGACTCAACCACTTCCCTGGGCAGCCTATTCCAATGTCTGACAACCCTCTCAGTAAAGAAATTTTTCCTAATATCCACTCTAAACCTCCCTTGCCGCAACTTGAGGCCGTTTCCTCTCATCCTATCACCAGCCACCTGACAGAAGAGACCAGCACCCACCTCACTACAACCACCCTTTCAGGTAGTTGTAGAGAGCGATAAGGTCTCCCCTCAGCCTCCTTTTCTCCAGACTGAACAGCCCCAGCTCCCTCAGCTGGTCCTCATAAGACTTGTGCTCCAGGCCCCTCACCAACTTGGTTGCCCTTCTCTGGACATGCTCCAGCAACTCCATGTCTGTCTCGTAGTGAGGGGCCCAAAACTGAACACAGTACTTGAGGTGCGGCCTCACCAGTGCTGAATACAGGGGAACAATCACCTCCCTGCTCCTGCTGGCCACACTATTTCTGATACAGGCCAGGATGCTGTTGGCCTTCTTGGCCACCTAGGCACACTGCTGGCTCGTATTCAGCCGGCTGTCAGCCAGCACCCCCAGGTCTTTCTCTGCTGGGCAGCTTCCAGCCACTCTTCCCCAAGCCTGTAGCGTTGCATGGGGTTTCTGTGACCCAAGTGCAGGACCCAGTACTTGGCCTTGTTGAAACTCTACAATTGGCCTCGGCCCATTGATCCAGCCTGTCCAGATCTCTCTGTAGAGCCTTCCCCTCAAGCAGATTGACCCTGCCTCCCAACTTGGTGTCATCTGCAAACTTGCTGAGGGTGCACTCGATCCCCTCATCCAAATCGTTGATAAAAGATATTAAACAGAACCGGGCCCAACACCGAGCCCTGGGGAACACCACTTGTGACCTGTCGCCAACCGGATTTAACCCTATTCAACACAACCCTCTGGGCTCATCCAGCCAGCCAGTTTTTCACCCAGTGAAGAGTCCACTTGTCCAAGCCGGGAGACGCCAGCTTCTCAAGGAGTATGCCGTGAGAGTCAGTGTCAAAGTCCTTGCTGAAGTCCAGGTAGATAACATCCACAGCCTTTTCCTCATCCACTAGGTGGGTCACCTGGTCATAGAAGGAGATCAGGTTGGTCAAGCAGGACCTGCCTTTCGTAAACCCATGCCGACCAGGCCCAATCCCCTGCTTGTCCCGGACTTGCCACGTGAGTGCTCTCAAGATGAACGGTTCCATAATCTTCCCCAGTATGAGGTCAGGCTGACAGGCCTGTAGTTCCCCAGATCCTCTCTCTGACCCTTCTTGTAAATGGATGTGGTCACCTGGTGCTGTTTTGGCAGGTGCATGGGTGTGGGGTGTGCTGTACTGGCCTTCATGCTCTCAAGCAGATCAGTAGTTCTTCACCTGTTGGCATCCAGCATCCTTTCAGAAAGGAGGAGGATGGCTCCCCTGGGTGTTTCTGATGGAGCTGCCTGTTACACAGTACGGTGGGCGTAGGAATCTCTCAGGCTTCACCCTTTACTGCGTTTGGGACATGATGTTACAATTCTTCCCCGTTTCACTGGAGCTATGCTCTCCTCCAAGCTGCTCAAACAATTCCCGTGAAGATTTTTCCTGGTTTTGCTCAACTAAGATCAAAACTCCAATTTGAAAACTGTTTTAATTGTTCGGTCTAGCCTGTAATGCAGTGGTCTGCAGCATTAATGACTTACCTTCTGACAAAAACATGTAAGATGCTAGTGCTATGCTTGTGGGGTTTCATCTCTCAAAAAATCTGTGTCTCTGTCTCCTTAAAACCATTTGGGAGAGTTGTTGTCTCCATAAAATACTGTTTTTTCTCTGAGTGGCTCAGCATGAAATGGAAGTTGCTGAGTTATGTACGTATGTGATGCAGATGCTTTGAATTGAGGAAGGGGCTCATTTGCTTTATTCTTTTTATTCCCACTTCAGCATAAAAGAGAAATGAGACTTTTGGGAAATTCATATGTGAGGGGAACCATCCCAGGAAGGCAGTCTGAAGAAGGCGTGGAAGGGAACAAATAATCCCTTTTCCTTTGATGATTTCTCAGGCGAAGCCTGATGGGACTTGCTGTTTACTCATTCGCTCTCCATTGCTGTGTTTCCTTCATGTAGGAGCCCACGCATGCTCATGTGTCTCAAGTGTTTTACCATGTGGACTATATTAATGGTGACTTTTGGGGGTTTTCTTCTTTGTTTTTCTGGAGAGAGTGTGTATGTGAAGGGTAGTAGACTATAATTTGGGGTCACGGACCATATCTTCATTATCTGCTGTCCTGGAGCCTCATAGGGGTAAAAGACATTCTCAGGAACTGCTTTCATGGTGTTAAGAGTCCGTGTTGGTACACAGTGGTATCGCTTAGCTTTTACAGAGTACTTTTCATTAGTAGATCTTTATGCATTTAACTGATACACCAGGAAATAAAAGGACCAAGGTTTCTGGCAGAGCACTAGCACTTTTCCAAATTGTTGAAAAAACATACTAGTACCTGCCCCTTATTGTAACCTTTCATATGCTTCCACATTCAAAGTCCTGTGTGTCTTTTATACTCAACACTCGTAACTATCAAAAAGTTTAATGCTGGTAATGACTGCAGGCTGACAGATCCATTGTGTTCTCAGCCCTAGTACGTATACAGGCTTAGACAACAGTTTGACAGATCTGCAGTTTCCAATGAACAAAAAAATACATTGTATGAGGATCTTCTGAACAAAGCCAAAATCTTTTTCATTCTATCATAAAAACGGGGAAATTCAACTTTTCTAGTGGCAAAGCTTGGAAAACATATAGCAAATGCAAAGACTGTAGTAGTGCGGCTGAGTAAAAAGGATGGTGCAGCTCATACACAGTTTTGATGTAGTTTAAATTACTTCAGATGGGTTTTTGCAACATTTCTAGAAATCCATTCAGCTAAAATCTCCATTAGATATTCAGAGCACTAGTGTTTGGTATCCATGGGTCACTTCTTTCTATTCTTGTCTTTCAGTGGGGTGATACTTAGATATTGCAAGGCAATCTAGCTGGCCTTTTGCTGCCTTTTGCCTTTAAAGGTGGCATTTGGGCTTCTTAGTTGTTCAACAGCAATGTTCTTGGCAACCTAGAATTTCTCTTGTAAGGGTTGTGGTCAGTCCACCATTGAGTAGTCTTTTGCAAATCAGCATCGATTGACCATAAATGATTAAACCCTTCCCAGTGGTGTTCAGAGATGCGTGGTTCCAGTAAGTTATGCTCGTATTCATCAATAAAGTGGGTTTATTTTGGGTGAAAACTGTTGCACCTTTTCAGTGGGTTCTCTGGCACTTCTTCTCTAGAGGAACTGAAGGCACCGCTAGAAGAATACGTCAATAAACGATACCCAGGCCTCGTGAAGGTGGTGCGCAACCAGAAGAGGGAAGGCCTTATCCGAGCTCGTATTGAAGGCTGGAAAGCTGCCACTGGCCAGATCACTGGATTTTTTGATGCTCACGTGGAGTTCACTGCTGGCTGGTAGGTGCTCAGCCTCAAGGTCTTGGTTAGAGTGTGCACGATGCATTAAACAAGGGACAGTCCGTCATTTTGTAAGGATGTGTTTGCAAACAAGTCCACTGGCTTGCTACCCCTGTCTTCCTTCTGTACTGCATGGCCACTGATGAGATATGATGGGAAGATAAAAGGAAAACATTTCCTTGCCCTTGTTTTCTGTAATCCTTTTCTATGCCCTCCTTTTATGTGTGCCTATCCCCTTACACCCTGTTTATATTTTTCAGGTTGGTTTCCCATTCCCTTAGCCTTAACTAATTTCTGTAAGTTTAAAAATGCCTGGGCAGCAAGGGATTGAAAGTGTTTCCCGCTTCCTTGCCCTTTGCAGCTGGATCCCACAGGGGAAGACTTAGATGGTTTAGATTGACTTGTTTCTTTTGCAGCTAGGAATAAGTGCAGAGGTGCAGAAGCAGTGAAAGGTGTTTCATAAGGATTTTTTCAGCGAGATTCAAAACATTTGAGTTCAAGTGGCTTAAGTTTGAGTCTAGATCATGAAGGGAGCCTGAGAGTGGTTTGGTTTTCCTTTTTTGTTCTCTAACCAAGTGTAAGAAGTAAATGGTTTATGTTTAGAAAAGTGTAGGCAGAAAAAGCTAACTTGTGGATGTTACTCTCTGTTCAAATTAGACACAAGAAAAATGTTTTAGCAGCTGCAGACAAAGAGTTCTGCACAATTATTGAATTCTTTGTAATGACAATGCAGCTGAAGGGTGTCTTTAAGAGCTGTTTCTTATGTTGATACCTGTTTCCCCAGCTAAATGTTCCTCTCTTCAGGTCACTAAGTCCTCACACCTGATATTATTGATATACAGAGGGAGCTCCCATTTACTGAGCTCTTGAAGCATCTTTTCTACGGTTAGAATGAGCTTTTCTGCAGTGTGGGCTTGAGTCACTCTGGTGTTATGTACCCGCTGCTGTTGCTGGAGTCACCAAGAGTGCAGGTTAACTGCTTGTCTTGGCAGACTGAGCCCAGGGCAATCAGTGGCTCTTGGGCTGCAGAGGTAAGGCTGAGTACACCCCCTGCTCTGACCACATTTGAGTGTCCCAGAGATGAATTTTGTAGCTATAGAGTCCTCAAACTGTGTCCCAAGGAAAGAAAGACCCTATTTTCAAGAATTTACCCTGTTCTGCTCAGGGGCATGGTTTTTTTGGATTTGGGGGCAGTCTGGACTAGTTAAAGCATGATTTAAACAAAATGCACCCTTTGTGGCCTTGCTTTACAGAAGGGAAGTTTTTGATCCAGGTTTCCCAGCCTGTGGATCGTGTTTTCATGCAGGATGTCCACTCATGCATGACAGCACAGGAGTCTGTGTGCAGTTACCCTGCAGATGTGTATCACAGCTTTACACAGGTTGACTATCCAGGTGGAACAGAAATACCTGAGAGCAGCTGTGTTGCAGCAAACCGGGAGCCTGTCTAGCCTCATGTTGTGACAATAACCATAGCCTAGGAAAGCATAAATGGGCAGGGCCAACACATACGAAATTCCTTTAGAGGATGCTATTGAGGTCTAACAATTTGCAGATGCGAGGATGACACAGCGTCTGCGTATTTAGAAACCCTCACTGCATTTCTCCTGATTTTTTTCCTATCATCTATTGAGCCCACATAAACGTCAAGCATTTACAGCATCCTTGGGTAAAGGTGTTCCACAGCTTAACTTACCCATTGTGGAAAGAGCTAACGCCTTGTTGTCCATCTTGAGCCTGTTTCTTTTGATGGTCCATAGTTCTTGTATGGAAAGTGTCTCCAGGTGGTCACTGAGCACCTTCTCAGAGCAGCTCCTGGCTGTACAGTTGGCCCATGCTGCAAAACTGGCCCCTAGTTAATGTATTGTCTGCTTTCATTTGCTACCTTAGTAACGATGTCAGGAGAGCTTAGCTTAAAAACATGGACATTTTGAAAATTAAGAAGTTCAGAATATGGAATTATTATTTAATGGTTCTCTTTTAAACCATCACACCAGAGAAAACGTGGTGTACTGGCTCTGCAGGAAAAGATAAGGTCCAGTTTTAGAGGCTTTAATTCATTTCCACAGCGTAACACCTTAGTTTGTGAAAATAGTCCTTTCCTTGTGCTGAAAGCTTCAGCTGGTCCATGAACTTGTGTAGTCAGTTGTGTAGGAGAGCACTAAAACTCGCCAAACCTTGAGGGCTGCAGATACCTGAGCTCCGTGCATGGCAGCTGGCCCCTGTGTTCCAGTGGCAGCTCCATGCAGGGGACATGTCCAGGTGGGAAAACCCATCACGTGGAAGCACTGAAGCCTCTTGCAGCATCTCCCTTGTGGCTGACAAAGCTTGGCAAGCCTTTCAGAAATAACCTTTTAAACTTGGTAGTGCGAATGCTTTGCTTCTGTGCAATTTGTGTGCTGATAAAAGCATGGGCAAGTGGAAGGGTGAGATAGAGGCTGGTCTGTTGCAATCTGGAGTTACTCACTGACTCTGCAAGGAGCCTTGTGATGGTCTCTGGGCTTCTCTGGCTGGGTTTTGCTGTGTCTCTGTGAAGACATGATGCCACTTGTGAATGGGAGAGAGGAATCCATGTTATTCCCTTCTATTTACTGAATGGTGACAAGAATGTCTATTTTCCTAACCTCCTTTAAGTGCACAAGCTGCAAGAAAGCTACAGTGTCCATCTGCAAATTATGGGAGAAATTAACAGTCTATTCTTGCGCTTTGCTTCTTTTTACCACTCAGGGCTGAGCCGGTGCTTTCGCGAATTCAGGAAAATCGGAGAAGGGTCATTCTTCCCTCCATAGACAACATCAAGCAGGACAACTTTGAGGTGCAGCGTTATGAGAACTCTGCCCATGGGTACAGCTGGGAGCTGTGGTGCATGTACATCAGCCCCCCCAAGGACTGGTGGGATGCCGGAGACCCCTCGCTGCCCATCAGGTATGTCGCAGAGCCTGGGGTCTGCTTGCTCTCCGTCAGCGAGCTGCAAAATACAGAAAGATAAGGTGAGGAAGCCAGCTTAGAGAGGTTGGATATAGTATCATAACATGAGCTAGCTCAGAGAGGCTGTAACACAAGCCAGGAAGGGTTTGGCTAGGGTGAAGGGATTTGGGAGGGGGTATTATTTGGTAACAATATGCAAAAACGCTGGGGAAGTATAGGAACTGTTTAGATTTGTACAGTCTTATGTTTAACTGCGTATGATGAAGTTGCTTTACCTTAATTACAGCATTAAGTTTTTGCAAATCATAAGGAATGAGGTGATTATTCCTGTGTAATGAACTGAGCGTGAATTCATGAAATACAGTGCTTTCTTTTCTTGAATAAGTAGTAAACCTCCTCTCAGGGCAAACTTTGTAAAAATGTATCTTAGGTTGTTCTAACACTTCAGTTTACAAGGTTGGCAGCTCTGAAATGTTTTCCCAGCCCCTCCAGACTTCAGGTGTAGGACAAGCCCAGTTGGACAAAACAAAAGCAGGAGGGGAGGGAATAGCTCAGTGTGGGTGGGAGACTGGGGCTGCTCTGCGTGCAGAGGTCAGTGATTTTTTCCATGACAGCCCCTAAATACCAGAACTGATGCTATGATCAGGAGTAGTTTTCTGGTCAGGCGAATAGGATATATTGCTCCTAACTTGGTTAATATGGAGAAGGCTTGTCCTCAGGTATGTAAGAGATGCATATGTGCAAATCCATACCCGATCTGAATCCTGAATCAAAATATCTGTGCTTTGGTCAATGATATAATCCCTGGAAGCTGAAATTAGGTCTATTCCCATTTACACACAGACCTTTTTTATTCTTTTGGGCTCCCTTGTTCCAGACAGCATATTCAGCCATCAGTGGAGGAATTGACAGTTTATTCTGGACAGGAATCAAGTCTTTGAGGAATAAACAGTTACTTTAAGCAAATGCAAGCTGCTGGACTTGTTAAAGGAAGCGCTGAATGGCTGGGGTCTACAGAAGGAGAAGCTGAGGAATTCAAAAGTCTTTGCACGTGAGGTGTGAGCAATGTGGTGCTGGTAGTCCCTATGGCAGCGTGATTCTGGTGCCTAAACTGGTGCCTCTGGAGAATGATAAAAGTGGACTGTCTCTGTTGGGATAAGCCTTTCTCAGCCAGTGGATGTAAAAGTCAAGAAAGTGTTGCAGGGAAGAACAGCCTCCTTTATTAGACTAAACTCCTGTAGTTGGGAGAAACAGTCAGGCTTTGGCATGTGGGATGTCCCCTGTGAGTGCGATGCCACCCTGGGAGCTTGCTGTGGTTCAAACGCTGTCAGGCACGGTGCATTGAGGAAACTGGACCCCCCCAAATATGCCATTTAAATACATGGCGTGACCTTCTCTTATATTGCCCTACAAGAACATGGTTTTAATTTCGGTTTCAGTGTGCTTAGGGGAGCGGTTAAGGAGGGCAAGCTGTGGCAGAGACAGATGGGGAGGGACAAAGTTGGTGTTTGGCAGGGGAGATGAGAAGGGAAAGAGGCAGGGAAGAAGAGTGATTGGCGGAGGACGGGAGCTAAGGGGAGCCAAAGGGTTGGATGGCTGTGAAGAGGCAGAGTGGGGAGGTCAGTACCTAATGCAAGGAGGATATCTGGTTTTTAGGATGTAACTTTGCCCCAGGCTCCCCAGATACGAACGAGTTTACAAAGGCAGCTGCTAAAGCCAGGAGTGCAAACGGTGTCACACGGATGTTGGACACTTACACATGTCTCCAGATCTACCAACGCACTTTTTTTCCTTGGCTCAATGCTGAGAGCCAGCAGGTACTGCTAAGCTTCAAGTGGGTGCTGCCTGGAGGTTTTATGTACTTTTGATCTACTGCTATAGCAATGAAAGGTTTGTCATGCAAGTTGTCTTCTGTTGGGCAGAATATCATATTAGGTTGTTCCAGTGGATGTTGCTAAAAATGTGGGCAGGATGTTGAGCATCATATTTCTGCATTTAAGCAGATTGCAAGCAGTTTACTGCTTAGGAGGAGCTGGGAGGTACATGAGGTTTATCAGTCTGCTCTGGGGTTCCTGCAACCTTACTACACCAGTTGCATCCCCTTTCAGAGACGTAACCTTAGTGTGGGTTATGTCCCAGGAGCCCCACAGCATCTGCAGCCCTGTAATCCCGAGGGTCTGCCTGCTCAGCTCTTCACCACTGCTGAGTTGGACCGCCAACGAATTAGAGATCAGAGAAGGCTTACAGAGACACTCAACTGGCAGCAACAAGGATGCATGTCATGATCATCCACTTTGACTTTGTTAAAGACATCTGTAATGTGAACACTGCTGCTTGAGGCCACGGTGTGTGGGAATCGGGTCTTGGGAGTTAAAGCGAGCCAGGGTGGAAGGGTACTGCCTCCAAAGCATGCTCTGGGAAAGGGCTTCTGTAACAAACCCAGTAGCCTCCCAGTGATGTTAAATAATTAAACAACTTACTAAAATAACATTGTTAACATGCACTGGGGGAAGGATTATGAGAAAGATAAATGGGTAGTGTCCACAACAAAAAGCTAATGAAAAATACTGTCTCATTGCATTATGTTGTGTAATCACACACGGACCAGAAATAAATGACTAAAGTTATTTTTTTGTCATATAATGCTATGAAAACTATGCACTTTATGGCAGTATTTGCATGAAAGGGATGCCAGTGCACTGCTCCATGTAATTATGCATGGGATTAGAGGAAATTCTGAAATTATAGTATACAGAGGTACATTAGGTTTTTAGAGACTTTTTAGGATAAGAGTGGGAGTGAAGTAAGGCAGTTTATTCCTTTTTTTGGTTTTACTGTCTCGGTGTATGGGGATTATGGCAGCCCCAAGAGGTTCCTTTGCCTATGAGAGGTGCTCCAGTGTGCTTGTGAGTCCCAGTGTGTCAGCCCCTACCAAATACTCAGCAGCAGAGCCTGGAGACAGACAGCTGTGTTGAATATGTTTGAAGGCAATTTTCTCTCATGGATAATTCACAAGATATAATTATCCAGGCAAAGAGAGCTGATGGCATGAAACCCATCTAAAATATGGCCCAGTCTCAAACTGGCTCCAGGCTCCTGTTTTATCCAATAATTTCCCCACAAGAAGTAGTCTCTCTTAATGTCTGGGAGGGATGCTGGTATAACACCTGTATTCTGTAATACATCTTCTTTTGTATTTTTTTTTCCATGAACATTTAAAATCCTGATACACAAAGATACCCTCAGTCTTGGCACTCAGTCGTGCATGCATTTCACAGCTCTACTTTCCTTGCCAGGGTTACAGACTTTCTCTGATTACCTCTGCCCAGAAGATAAAATTGTGATTGCAGCATAATGTATCATGTCTAAATTAGTCCTCACAGAAGAGGCAGACAGTAAGTGACATTTGAAACGGTCATCTTGTAGGATCCTGATCTTCATCAGCGTGAGCTCTTGCAGAGATGTTTTCATTTCCTAGTTCAAATGGTGCTAATGTGTGTGTATAAATGAATACATGCTTGCATTACATATCTGGACATACTTTGCTCTAGGAGATGTAGCCAGGATTTATCCAGTCCTTTGTTATTAGTGATATACATTGATCAGAGTTTACTGAGAGTCCAGAAAGCCTCTATGTCAACAAAAAATGGAAGAAAGCTGACACTTTCTATGTCCTGTGAGAAGACCAAAAAATGGTCTTTGGAAATGCTGTGAAATTGCAGAATGATGACCTGATCTGGACTTGGAGTATCCCAGAGTGGGATCTACCTCCTCATGATCTCCAGGAATGATTCATTTCCCACCTGGCAGAGCCTGAGGGTTTTGGGGGCTTCTTGGGGTCTGGAGCCCGTCCAATGCCACAGCACCAGTGAGCTGTGAACCTCAATGCCAGTGGTTTCTTCTGCCTGACTTAGTTCATGCTGCATCAGGTTTTGTCAAAAAGCAGCTTTGGAGAAATTGCTGATATCTGGAAGTTTTATGGCTTAGATGTGCTGATTGTGCTTCAGTTGCAAGACTCATGATTTATAATTACATATGTGAGATATTGATGGCTCCAGGGGTCTGATTCAGGAAAACAATTAAATGCACTCTTGCATCTGTGTCTCTTCAAGAAGCCAAGCAAGCAGATATTGCATATTAAGCAGCCTTGAGGACGAGGGACACTTACCTGAGCATGGAAAATGGGGTTGCAGTGCTTTTCTACTGGCACTAGGAGAGTAAAGAAACTTGAATCTTTGCTGCTTGGTTGGTGAGTCCATCGACAGTGCTGTGACTCCACTGTTCCCAAATGATAGATTATTTAGAATATAATGCATTTCCTGACTTTCTTTTTGTATTTTCCACCCTTGGCTGGGCAGATCGGTTGAGTCCAAGAGGCAAAAGCACTGATGAATAGCGCCATTAGTTAGCAACCCCCTGTAATGTGTTGGGGGTGAGGAAGTCCTCGCATGACTTGAGAGATGACAAAAAAAGCCTTTTTCCAAGCACGCAGTGCGCGGGATGCCAGCTGGGAACCAGCTAGCAGGTTAAATTGGACTTTGGATGGGGCTTTGCTGCAGCTGTTTTATGTGGTACTTAATCTTTATTGGTGTTGGAAGACAAAAGCTCATTTAATTAGTATTAAGATCACTGTGAGGAGGAAACTGGTTTTGAGAGTTATGGATTGTAAAAGAGTAGAAAGGCTGTTAGGTTTGGGTTTTTTTAAAGATTAAAATAGTTTGAATTAACCCACCCAATTACCTGCCTCACAAACGCTAATGAATTTGCTCTTGCAATGTACTTATGAAAGTGCAAACTCTCACCCCAGTTGTGTAAGTGATGCAGAGGTCGAAATGGAAAAAACAGAGGGGTTTTAAGTTATTAAATATGACACGTGAGTGGAGAGAAGGTGCCTACTTCTATTGCTTAACAAAATGCTTGCGGTGTTTAATATAACCCATTCCCTCAGTTATAGACTGCAGATGGTATTGAGGTCTCCGACTCTGGTTGCTGTGCATTTCATTTGCAGTAAGACCATAGGGATTTGTGGTGATATTACTGTTATATATATTTTTATATATAAATTTATATGTATTTATATATATATATTTAATTCCAGAAACCACTAGCTATTGTTTTTCCTTAGTGCTTCCAGCAGCCACCATCCTATGATGGCTTTCAAAAGCATAAAGTCTTAGTGTTTTCTTTGTTTTAATTAAATGAATGGTGTGTTCTTTCCTCTTTTAGTCTAACCACTGAGACCTCTTCCAGACAAGTGTTACAGCCTGAAATTTTTGTCCGCACAGGAAATGCACAAACCTTGAAATAGCCACAGGAGTAAAAGGGCTCTCAGGAATAACCTCTACAGCCACACAAAATGATGCAAGTGGATCTTCGTGTCTGGGACAACTTGCTCCTGTAGTGCATCCCCACCTTTGCAGGGATTAGCATGTTACGGCAGCACATTAAAACCTCAACAGATAGGTTTAGACAGGCTTGCTTAACTATTATAAATATTTGCACCAACATTTGAGTACTCAGTGTGGTAGTTTATCAGAAGGCATCCAGCAACTCGGAGATGTTGCAGACTGTTAAACATACGTGACATGTGATGACAGGGCAGAATTTCAGGGGTTATTTCCTGGGTTTCTGCTGGTTTGTTTTGAAAGATCTCAAACTCCCTAGAAAACAGTTTGTACAAAATGCTGAAAATTTTTAAAATGAATACTTCCTGACTTTAGCATCTACGAACTGCAGGAAGATTCCTGTTTCTGTATGAAGACAGTTGTAAAATGTTCTCACTCTTCTGGTGTAGCTGCTTTGGAAGTCAAGGGGAAAGCTGATTTCCATAGGAGCCAGACGTGGGCTGATAATGATAACTTGCGTTTGGAAACCTCACCTGGTATGTCTGAGAAGATGCTTGCATGCAGGTGTTTGCTTAGAGGGACTGGATGTGCTTCAATGTCACAACAGCTGCAGAACACTTATTGGCACTCTTTAATGGCTTCATATAAAATTTAAATCAAAACCAAAGATAAAATAATGGTACTGGTGATCCATCTCAGTCTCTAAAGCCCCTTTTCTTAAGCAGCTCAAAGAAAGCAAAGTCCTGTGTTGACCACTCACATGCTTTCTTTTCCTTGAAGTCTGATTCTTGTCGATACCCTATACCCACTGCAGTTGTGTGTCCAGGAGGTCAGCATCGTACTGTCAGGTTTATAGCAAAAATCCCTGCGGCCTCAGAGTACATTGGACCAGACCTTAGTCCGGCATGGGAACCATACGGACGTTCTTCTACAGGCAATGTTTTGTTAGTGCTTCTGGAAAAAGAGCTTCTACAAGCATCTTCTCATGTAAACATCTGAATAAATTAAATCCCAGCTATCCTTAGCGTGGTTGCTGGAGACTCATGCTTCCAAGTATGTGGCTCTTAAGGTCTGGTCACTGCTGGCTGGCATGGAGAATGAAGGTCTCTGAAAACTTGAGAACAAGCTAACAGAAGAAGAAATGGAGGGATTTTTTTTCATCAGTGTTTAATTTGGGGCAGTCTTGTTTGGGCTCAGAATCTAGGAGAGGGAAGATTTAGGTCAGAATCATGACCTCAATAACTTTGTCATCCACCTCTGGATTAAATTAAAACTATCAAGTGCTTTACTAGCTTCAGAAGTACTTTAACAAGAACCTTTTAAGTTTTTTCAGTTTGTGTTTTCCTTTTATTCATGAGGTTTTTTAGGTGATGATTTGAGGACTTGGATTAAAAAACCCCCACATTTAATTGGCTTTCTTGATTTTTATTTCAAAGGCATTGGGGAGAAGTTAACCTCAACTTACTGTACAAAGTGACTTTCACTCACTAGTGTGCTAATTTTAAGCTCTTAAACTTCACAGAGATTCCCTGTGGTGTGAGAAACCTGCCATGAGCTTTGGATGTTTCAAGGCTCAGATTGCTGGTGTCATGCCTTTTTATGATGAATTCTTCATCTGGTCAATTTTAACATTACATAATTTATTGCAAAGCGTAAAAGAAGGGTGTCTAATAATTTGTAATAGTGTCAGGTTTTACAAGATGAACCGGTTTATGTCACTGCTTGAAAGACTATAAAGCCTCTGTTGAAGGTGCACCTGAGATTTAAGCATATGTAGCTTGTTTAGCAGTAGCCCATGTGATGACCAGCTTATCTCCATGTATGTTAGTGCTGCATCTCATTTCAGATTTTTTTCAGTTTTGTAAGACTGTACTTGAGATTGCAAATGTTGGTTGCATCCAGAAGCTGGTGTTGATCCAAATGTCACTGAAACATGGCAAGGTTCCCACCAAACACCAGGGTTTGGGAGTGGACCCTACAAGCCATGTGATTTTTCTGTAAACTGGAGATAAGCTTCTGGAGCAAAGGATCAGTGTTTCTGCAGCTTCTGAGCATCATGCCTAATGTTGTCATCATAGATGCTACTGTGTCATGGTATGGACACAACGGAGGGACCCGGATGGGCTCGTGCTTGGCTGGTTTGGCCAAGTGACCTTGAAAAGGCAGCATTTGTGCACTTTTTAGGTAGACCATTTTGGAGCATGGAGTGGGATTTGGGTGCAGTATTAAATAGCTGCCCCAGAGAAGGCTGTGTTTCACCTGTGTCGGAGGAGACCCATCCCTTGAGTTCTGAGCCTTCAGGACAGCTTGGTGCAGATTTAACCCCCCATTGCAGCCAGGAGCCCTTCAAAGCTTTGCGTGGGGCTCAAGGCTGTGAAACCACCACTCTTTGCCATACTGAAGGCGTTATTCCAGGTAAAACTTCAAGTCCTTCGAGCACCAAAGTCAGCAAGTCGTCTTCCTGAAGAGCATTTAAAACTGGATGAGAGACAATTAGCCTGAGGGCTTGACCCTTCAGGAGGTGAATGGAGGGGTGCAGGGAAGGGAGCAAATCCTCCTTCCTGGAGGGAGTTACGAGTTTACTGGTATAAAATGTTAATGTAATCCATTTCTATAAAGCGAGCAAGCTTGGCCATACTAGAAGCATTTGCCTTTGTATTTTTAAAGCTTTGCATAAGAGAAGTATTTTGATTAAAAAGACAAAAAAAAAAAAAAAAGCATGCTCCTGATTTAAAAAAACAAAACAACAAAACAAAACAAAAAAAACAAACAAAAAACCCCAAAACTTGCACTGACAGAACTTTTAATCTGAGCCCAAGTCACAAAACCAGCCTTTATTGATGTCAAAGTTGCTTTAGAAAAGGAAAGAGTAAACAGGATTTGGCCTTTAATTTGTGAAGGGTTTTGATTTTTCAGAGGCATTAAAGAGACAGAAAAGATGGGTATTGAATTATTTAACAATTGCTAGTAAAATTAAGCTTCAGTCAGCCTGTTTTCACCGAAATAATCTCATGAATAAAAACAAAACAATCTGGGGCAGCACCAATATACAGAGCTCATATCCTGCTGACTGAATTGTTTCAAAGTAGTCCATGAAGTGGTTTTGCAAGTCAAAGCCAAATGGAGCCTTTTCTGTGGTTTGTTCACACTTCTAGGAGAAAGCTGCTGTTGATGGATTGTATAAACGTCTTTTTTCTCTAAATCCGAAACCGAGGGGAAAATATGCAAAAAGAAGTTGGGGGAATTTGGCTCTTTGAATTTCTTTTTATTTTGACAGATGGCATTTAAGTGATTTATTGGCCAGAACCAATCTATTCTCATTAAGAAGCAAGTATTTAATGACATCGGAGGTGGGTATTCAAAACAAAGAAGTGATAATCGAGCCGATTGCACTCGGTGACAAAATATAGCAGCCCTTCATCAAACAAACTTAAAAGAGTGTTTGAGAGCAAGTGCTGAGGGCTATGATTTTCTTTCATGTGCACTTTAATTCACTGTCTTTTTCAGTCAGTGGTGCATAAATAGGCATAGTTTAAATTAAAGGAAAAATAGATCCTTATTATCATATCCATCAGTTGAAGCAATAAGTGGTTGATGCCTGGGAGCTCCTAGATGCCTCTGCTTGGGAGCATGGGATGCTTTTATAAACTACCCTGCTCTCTCCCTGCCCAGAGCATCAACTTGCTGCTTGCTCTGTATTGTGGATAGTCTAAATTAAATCTTCTCAAGGTTAAATCTCTAAATGCTTTCACTGCGCTTGTAAAACACATGGGTGCAAGCAGCAGGCTTGCACATCGTGTGTTTAATGGGCGAAATGTATCTTGGGGGGTGTCCGTTAAACTCAGGCTTTCAGGCACAGAGCAGAAGCCTGCAGTCATGTCTCGACGTCCTTGCTTCAGCCATCTGTGGCAGTTGCGAGTGCCTGGTCTCTGCGCTGGCAAGCCTGGCCAGCTGTAGCCATCTCTCTTTGTCCCAGGTTTCCAGGGCAAACACGCATGTCTGGAAACCTGCATGTGGAAAAAGTTGGGGAAGGACAGTTTTGTGAGTTCCTGATGGTTCTGCTGCTGTCACTCATTTAGGTCACTGCTGAGCCTGTCTGTATGCGGTTTTCTGAAAATTTAGCTCTTTAAGTATTTTAACATTCTGGCGTTTCAGTTTGATTTCTTAGAGCTTCTTGGGGAAGTTGGAGGTAACATCGCCCGTTAGGCTGCGTGGTGGCTTTTTGCTTTGCAGTGGGGTAGGATCAAGACCACAAATCTCCTTGTGCAGGGCCACAGCCCCCTGCCTGCTGCCTTGGCTGTGGCATGTGTAAGAGTGGGTCCAGGCTAGCGGGCTGGTGTGGACCCAGCAGCTCCAGAAACAAATGTTGTGGGATCTTGAGGACCTTGGTGATGTGGAAGGACATCTGATAAGGTAAAAGTCACCTAGAGAGTAAGGGGAGGGGATAAAGTGACAGAGCACAGCTGTAGGTAGGGTGTGATTTGGTGGCAGCAGAGAGGAGTGACTCTTGTGGATGGCCTGGTATGTGTGATAGATGTCCTGGCTGCCAGCCCTCTCCAGTCAATCACCATTTACTCTGAAGACAGGACTTTCCTGGGAGGATTTGTTTTACAGTCAATTCATGCCTGGATCAAGCAGTAGCTTTGAGAGCACTATTTTTAGGTGCAGGTTTGTTCTCTAGCAAGCACTGCTGTTCTCCACGGTGGGCAGTGCACACACATCCTGTGGATGGAAGAATCACTGCTGAACACCAAGCTTTGAAAGAGACTGCTTGTCTCCAGAACACAGTCCCCACGGCCCCATCATTTGTCACCGTAACTGACACATCAGAGAAACTCAAACTTCAAACCAAGCATCACAGGTTGGAATTAAGAAGAATGTTTCAGGCTTTGACAGGAGACTGGCTGTTGGGTTCCTGGAGGCACAGTACTCCAGGGTGGTGATCCCCTACCCTCATACACAGGGGTGCACCCACCCTCTCCCTGCCTCCCTGTCTTCAGGGAAGAACAACTGAAAAGCTGGTATTTGCTGCCTTCTGCAGCCAGGCTGGTCTTGTATGGCCCTTGAAGGAGTTATGTGCATTGGGCTCATCTGAAAAACACATTGAGGGCTGGTAGACGGTATCATTGCCAGTGATTTTTTGCATTCATAAGTACATGAAAACACATTTGAATATGTTTTAGTTGCTGGTTTTCTGAGGATCCAGAATGCAGCTCTTATTGCTGCTTTTAAATGACTGCATGTTGCGACCACCTGGTGTCTGGCTTTGCGCTGCAGATGGAGAGGCTGCCTACCTGCAGAAGCACTGCTGGCTTGTTAAGCCACAACAGCATTTGTAGAAGCTTTATGGAAATAGAGCATCAGCTGTGCTGATCCTAAAGGGGTTTGTGAGGTGCTGGGTCATCACTGCTCCTCCTTCCCCAGCATGAGCCCCACTGCTTCAGCTCCTGTATTTGAATCCCACATGGAGGAAGGATGGTGTGGGGAGGAGGCCTCATGGCTCATTAAGGTTTTTGGAGTCCCCAAATCAGAAACCTGCTGTGCTTCCAGTCTCAAAAGGATCTGGGGAGACCAAAAGACTGTTCTTGGGAAATGGGAGGCTGGGAGCAGAGTTTGCTCTCATGAGCTCTCTGGCCGAGTCTGCCTCAACGTGATGGTTGAGGAAGGCTGTTTTTTCTGCGCTGGGCACTATGGTGTTTAATGAATACCTTTCTCGGATCCCAGTTGCCTTGTAGCTGTTCTGCTCCTTAGAAGACAAGCAGGTACTTGCTAATGAGCAGTCAGGTTGAGGTTGTTGTTAGCTTGATCTGACTAGCGCTTGCTTTGCTTTGATTAATGCCTGGGCAAACTCACCTGTTTTTTGGGGGGAGAAGGGACCTGGCTCAAGCCTGCTGCATTGAAGCAAAGAAATTGGCTGTCTGTAAGGAGGGCTGGAGGCTGGTCTCTGCACTGGGCTTCTCTGCCCCAGGGGGAGCAGTCCTTTCCCCTGCCATACAGCCTGTCCCCTCCCTTGTTTAGTCCTGTCTTTAAATTTGCAAGCATGGAGGCAGTAGTAATAGTCTGGTGTGGTGTCTCTATTAACCCAGCACAGCCTGTAGCACTAGCTGATAGTATAGCATCACTGCTTGAACGCCAGCGTAGCATGTCCTTCTCCTTCCTTATCCTTTCTGTCACTGTGGTTTTCCTTCAGGAAGAAATAGTTTGTGTGTGTGTGTGTGTGTGGGGAGACATGAAATATTTAAGTAAAGAGCTGTCAGTGGCTTTGCATGGTGCCATAAGACCTCAAAGTTTTGTAGTTGCAGCAAGCTGGTTTGTCTGAATGGGAGAACTCGGCTGAAGAGGAGGTTTCGTTTTCGGGAGAAGGTGGGCATCCTGGCTCGGCATGGGTTGGGCAGAGAGGGCTGGGCTCCTTCATGGTAGGCATCCTGCATCTGGATCAGCCTCTGGAGAGGTTCGTCACTCCCTGGAGAGAGGGAGGCTCAGGTTTGCTAGCCTTTGTAAATTCTTCCCAAAGTCACTGCTCGGAGGTGTTTTGAAAAGAGCCCTTTCCTCTGCTAAGCATTAGATTGATGTCTGTAAAGGCCATTCTGTTACCATCATTGCTGCCACCACCACAGCTCTATTTTTCTTTGCAATTAGAAAAGCCATCAATCATTTTCACAAATGTGCACCTTATAATTGCCTTCTCACGCTCCCTTTTTAGTGTGATGTTCTTGTCAAGTCCATCCCTGGGAGAAAAGAACATCTGACAGGTTTCCCAGAGCTCGGCAGAGATTCTCCACAAATGCAGTTTCCATGTGGGATTTAATGACCGTGTGATTTCATGTTTCTGGCTTCTTTTTTAGGGTAAAGAAGTTTTGGTTTTTTCCCCTATTACAATGACAGAATTTTTTCTTAAGGTGTGGGAAGTCTGCTAAGGCAGAGTGCCAAGAAGCAGTATTGCGGAGTCCTCGCAGTATGGACTTTATGCAGGCAGAAAAACAAAAGAGTTGAAGAACTGCAGGCCCCAGGGGAGGTGCCACTTAGGATTTTGGAACTGGTGGCAGTCCTGAGTGGGACTGGAGTTGAACCACTGAATGTGTTGAGAATGTTTGTGGCCAAAACAGAGGCAGAAGCAAATGCTGGGACTAAGAAGGGGTTTGGTGATGCAGCTTGTTATGTTTTTCTGCAAGTACAGAGGGAATTGGGAAGTTCCCTGGTGCTCAGTGGGCTGTGTGCACTGGAAGAGACAATAACACAGATTTTGATATGAAGCTGTTTGGACAGAATAATTCATGCAGCAAAATGTGTGCGTTAAAAACTGCTCTTACCTGCATGTGTTTGCATTTTATAGAAAGTTAAAATGGTTGGTCATAAGAGTGAGTGCTGCCATTATAGCATTAATTATATCAGCTTGAAAAGTGGGTGTTAATTTGCTTTAAAATGGAGGATGAGGTGGCTGAGAGTAGTTCCCCTGAATATTATTCTCTCTTCTCAGTATAGCTGCAACTTTCACAATGACTTGGGATGTCTCATTGCATTTTCTCCTTTTTTTTGGTGAAGGAAAGGAGTGTGAACACTTACTAACCAATGTTGTAACAACCCAGTGTTTAGGCTTATCTTTTTGCTTCACTTGACAGCTGTGTGGGTATCATCTCAGAAGCAGGCAGAAACTATAGAGAAGAAATAAACTGCACGAGCACTGGGTTTTGTCTTTTCTCTTTGTCCGTAGGGATCTGCACTTGTATGTGGGCAGTCATGAATTTGGTCACCATTTCCAAGAGAAGAAAAAAAAAAAACCCACATGTGTTTTTCTTTTAGATGACAAGGTTTGATGAAGGTATTTCACCTTCATCCGAGTGAATTTCAGGATCTAAGTCTGTCTAATCTACATGATATTTTGTTTTCTTTGTGTTGTAAAGCTCTCTGTCCACTGGTCAACAAATGTAATGTTTCTGCTATAATATTTCTGCTGGAAGAAAACGTGGTTGTAAGGAGAGAGAAGCACACAATATGCAGTATTACTTACTGATGGGGAAATGAGCTCTGACTGAAGGATGCTCTAAAAATAAAGTGGAAAGTGGAAGGAGAGGAGAGATTCCAGTCACTTTTGGAACAGAAATGAGGAGATGGGGGAAGCAGATGGCTGGCTTGCTGCTAGCCGTGGTGGATTGTTCCAGCTGATTTTGGGATGGGGACTTGGAGTTATTGCCAAGGAAAATCACTTGGGCATTCATGAAGACAAGTATAATAAAGGATTAATAGTTTTACTGGACTGTGGCACTAGGCTGAAGGTCTCTGCATCCGGGACAGCAAAGCAGCTATCAGAAGGGGCTCTTAATGCTGCATGCAGTAAAATACTTATGGTTGAGATTGCTAGGGAGGTCTTGACGTAAACCAAGGAGCTTGGCAGACCTATTGGTTACCAGGACTGTACAATAGAGGCACATTTTCCCTTTTAGCAAGGAATAGCCTTGCAGAAAGACAAGGTAGTATGACTACTTTTTTTCCAGTGAGCAGTCCTTCTCTTGCTGATTTATGGCTAGCTTAGTCAAGAAATTCCTGCATGCCTAGTAAAATGGGTTCATTTTTAACTGCGAGGGAGCTTTTTCTTTTTATACAGTAGTTTCTTTTTGTGCTTTTGTGAAATAGACTTTAATACAGAAATAAATCATCAGAGCATTACTAAATTAAAAATAAGTATAAAACCAGACAGTGCTGCCAAGCCAAGGTTAAACTTGGATCAGGAGATCAGATTATAGTTTCATCAGTCTTTCCTCCCACTCTTTGCTTAATTTGGTACTTAAATGAACTTAATAACCATTTCAAAGATATGTACACCCAGCTGCTTTGAAGAGCAGTTTCCTGGTCCTCATGTTCTTATTTTGGGTCACACGCATCATTGCACTAATGTGCTATAACTGTACTCCTAGATGCCACAATTTATTTGGATGCAAAAGAATTACGCTTGTTTGGAGCAGAGATTAACATCAAGTTTACCTATGTTCTCTGTAAAGCAAAAGAAGAAAAAGAAGCATTTTCAGTCTATTGGCAGGTTTTTGGTTGATTTTGTTTACTCTCGTATCTGTCCCCTGGCTCACTTTTAAAGAGTGTTGAACTGACAACATCATTAGGAGGAAAACTTCCCAGGACTAGCAGGCAACTTGGCACTTAACAGTCATAAGGGACAAACTGGCAAAGGTGTATGGGTGCCTGATAGTTTACTGGTGCTGTAGGGGATTTATAAAAATCTGTCAAGAGTATGTTTTATTCCTCACAATCAGTCTAACCCAAGAGACCTGAGCTGGTGTTTCTAACAACCTTGCATTTCAGAAACATTTTGTCCCTTTCCAGGGCTCATCTGTAATTACTCTGCACCTCCGTTCCCATCAGTTAAATGACTGTGATGATATTTTTGTTCCCGCTTTTCCTCTTCCTTTTACTGAAGTGCAATGTGGCAAAATACTCAAGCATGTTCTTAACTTGAAGAGCTAAACCAGGAATGTTTAAATGGTGCTAAATGTGATACATGGCAAAGTACTTTGCTGAATCCTGGCCGCTGTTTGTAATGGCTTCTTGCTATTTGTTTGCCGTAATCTCAATCAGTTGTCTCTATGCCATTGCTAAACAAATGAGATGATAATTAGCATAGCAACATCAGAGGAAGTTGATTTTCCATCTGTAATAAGGATGATGATAATTAAACATGCATGACCTCATTGGATTGAATATGAATCAATTAAAATTAAAACTTGTTGGGAATTCTTTTTCTCCTGTGAAATTTTTCAGAGAAAGCAAGAACAATATAACAAGTCCTAATGAAAAGACATTGGGCTGATTCGCACCCTCAGTATTAAAAAATGAAAATGTGAGATTCTTCAGGAGTGGAATATTTAATGGTACCTCCCCCGTCCTGCCCTGGCCTTGTATAAATGTCCATTTTGATGAAGTTTTTCATTTGGGGGGTGAGGGGTGGGGGGGAAGTTAAAAACTTTGCAGCTGTTTCTAACACTGTTTAGCAAAACTCTGATCAAACACGTGCAAATGCTTCCCAAGTGTGTGTCCAGGGAGGCATATTCCACAGGTGCTGTGGCCAGCAGGGTGCATAAATTAGTTTTGTAACACGGTTTAATTTCCTATGCATGAGTGAACACCACACTGGAGCAGTTTATTTTAAAGGAAAATGATTTATTAAAGGCAAACTGCAGAGATGAAACAAGAAGGGAGTTAAGGTTGGAAGCTCAGCTTTGGTGCACCAGAAAGGAGTTGGTGATGCACCTATCCTCAGCCTGAGCAGTAGTGCCCGAGAGGGCTCCTCTGAAGTGCAGGTGGGAAAGCATTGGGTTGAATTCCTTCTTTTTGCTGGTTTTTTTTTTTTTTTTTCAAAAATGAAATTTCAGTGGCTCTGTAGCAGTTGCAGCCAAACTTGCCTAGGTTTTCTGGGTTTGGTTTTTGAGAGCTGTATGAAACTTCTTAAGTGGCAGCAAGCTGCAGCCTGGTTCAGTTCAGAGCAGTGACCTGAAAAATGGGAAACCAAAGCTTGTGTAGTCCCAGGTCAGTGTTCAGTGTTTTCGGATATGCTTCCAGGTCCTTTAGTTAGAGCTCTTCTAATCTGTGTAATTTATCAAAGATGAGAAGGGTTTGGAAGCAAAATGCAGTAACTCTGATGCTGTGGTGAGGATGTACAAGGAGTGTTCTGGATTCAGCTGCTGCTTTCCCTTTTTAATGTCCTGATTGAATATCCTGAACAACAGAATATTTGACTCTTTTGCTCTGGGATAGTGTTGTCCTTTGGTCATCTTTCCCCGCTCCCTGGGGGGGGCGGGGCGGGAAATCCCATTGCATCCAGTGCCAAATCAAAAAAAACATGCTGAAATCTTTCTTTTTTTCTCCTCTTTGGAAAGAGTTTTGTTTCTTGACTACCTCCAGTAATTGGTAATAGGGGTTGTGTGGTAGTATGTGGGTGTGTGGTGGGAGGTAGCTGCTTAAAATCCAGATGTGGTCCCTTGTGCTGGTTGGGGTTTAGCACTTGACTGCGCTTGTGATGGGGACATTTATGATTCAGATTCTCAGATTGCCTTGTATCTGATAAATAACTGTAACATAACATCATGTCTATGTGGGTAATAGTCCTAACCATGGCATAAGCTATGCATTTTCTCACTTGAGCACATATGATGTGTGATAAAACAGCGTTGTGGCTTTTAATACATCAGTCTAAACTTGCATGTTTTCCAAATGGATTTTTTTCATCTGTCATTGGCATCTTCCGTGAACATGGAGAACCATTTCTGAGGCAAGATGCAAGATGTATCTCTGATAGCATCAAAGAAATAACATATCTTAGACTAGCAAATCCTGGGTTTATTTCAATTTCATCTCATCTTGTCTTTGTCTCATTTAGGCTTAATTTCTGCACAATGGGACAGTTATAACCAAACATGATTGGTGTATCTTCTGTTATCTTTATAGACTTGGCTAAAAACGTAGAAACTACTATCCACGCAGGTATCAAATAAAAGGGGTTACTAGGAATGCAGAATTCACAACCATCTGAGTTCAGATGAAGGCAGAATAAAATGTTAAATCACTCTGTTTTGAACAACCATGCTGTGTTTCCATGTGCCAACCCCCATTCACTTCTTCTTTCATTTGGCCATGAAGCTGCACATAAAGCAGCTTTTGCCAGTGGCTTTCCAATGGGGAAGAATACTTCCGAATTTCCTTTAAGAAATTTCTACCCAATGTTTTTTTTATCACACGCCATGTGGGTCATTAATGTAAATGCCTTGGGTTCAAATCCAGCCCCATATAAGCAGCAGGGCTGCATGCACGCTCAGCACACAGAGATATGGGTCTTTGCTATAGCACCATGCTACTTTCTGAGCTAATGCACAGTTTTAGGGGGAAAAAAGGGTTATGGGGAGTGAAGAAGGTATTTTAATAGCTAACCACAGCTATCTGTTCCTCATCAGGTGGAGCTCTCGATGATGTATGTAGGGGGATTTATCCATGAAGCAGCTTCTCCATCGGTCCCTGTGGGCTCAGTGTTTGTGGCAATCGTGTGCTGGGCCTCTGCACAGGGGCTGCTGTGGCCAAGGGGGCATACCTTGTGGGGTCAGCACATCTTCCATCCGGTTCTTTGGTCTGACAGCAGGAAAAAAGACTTCTTTGGTTACGTCTGTGTGCTTTAATGTTGTCTCATGTTATCCTTAAGGCAGCAGGTAAATACCCCAACTTGGGCTGGGTCGCTGCCATCACGCATGACCTGCTGAGTGTCTCTTTTCGGTGGCCTCTGGAACAGAAAAAAACAGTTGACTCAACAGGAGAAGATTTGCAGTGCTAGTGGTTGGGGGGGGAGGGCGGAAATAAATCACTTTTTAACTTACAAACTGTGAATAAGCTCTGCTGCAGGAGTTGCAGAGAGATAGTGAATGTAGTGTCCTGCCAGATGTGCTTATCATCACACTTTTATCCTTGGAAGAGGAAGTTAAATGTGTACATTTGAAGTGGATATTTATAAAACATAATGAATTTCATTAATGTTGAGGGCTATGTTGGGCTGGAGGCAGCAGCCTGATCAAAGGAAGAGGTTTAACACTGGGGCCTCTTACTGTTCATTAGGACAAATCTTGGAAAGAAGTTCTCTCTTTTGCCTCTTAATTGCACTATCAAGGCCAGTATCAAAAAGGCAGGATGCAAGGGACTGCTGTTGCCCAAGATGCTATTATAATTAGAGTAGTCCCTGAACCTCATCCAAACTTACAATGTAGTATCAATTCAGGTTAAATTGGGAAACTGAGCAGAAAATTGCTGTCTGGTGTTTTGAGTGGTTTTTGCATCTTAACATTATCTGATGTTGGATCATTATGTACTGATGCAAAATGCCAACAAGTAATGGCACAGCACTGCAAGTAATGACACTGGGACATAAGAGAAGGAAATAGTGAGAGAAATTTAATTTCTTATGCAGTTCCATGAAATAAAGTCAGCTCAGGTACACACTCGTTCAGATTAAATATAATGATCTGTGTCTGCAACCGAACTCTGCCGGGAATACATATCTATAAGTTGAGGAGAGCGGGGGGAGAGTTGCCATGGAAATACAACCAATGTCATAGTTGCAGTGCGTTACAAATGGCTCATGTGTCATGGCTCATTTTCCGGAAGAAGCAGAGAAGACCAGGAATTAAGGAAAAATGGCTTTAAATGTTTGCAGCAAGACACGACTGGGACTGTGCAGAGATGACTTAATAGGCAAATGTTGTGAGTCCTAAGTACTTTGTTGGGAGAAGGAAGCCGAAAGTACATCTGTAACAGAGCTTTGCAGCTTTCATGCACTACCTAGTTCATTCTCCTTCCACTTTCTGATGGCTGCTCTCCAGGGTTGTGTCCCTCCGGCTGGCATGGGACATCAGATGAACCTCCCGTGGTCTGGCTAGGCTTCACCCGTGGTCTTGGGAAACGTGGCTCCTGCGCAGGACATCAAGGTTCCCCTCAGTTTGGGCCTTTCAAGTCTTTGGCAGCCAACTTCTTTCCACTTGCTTTTCTTTCCTCACTGTCTGTTGTTCTCTTTCAGGCTGCGAAGGAAACCTCAGGTGTCTGCAGCAGGTTTGCGTAAGAAAAGAGTTTCTTGCAGGCACAGAAATGTGCCTGTTTCTTTCCAAGTTGCTTACGGTATGCCAAATAGTCCAGAGTTATTGTTTGATCTAATCCTTTAATTGAGAATTAAATTGCTCACTGTTGTGTGAACTAACACATCACTTGCTTTAAAATTGGATGATGCACTCAAGGGTATTTTTCTTATTTTTCTGATTTTTGGAGGAATAATTTCTTTGCCATGCAAAAATAAATGAGGCTGCTGAACAAACAGCTTGGGTCTTTATAGCCTCTCTTCAAGTAATGGTGTAATTCAGCCTTCTGAAATAAGAAGCGAACAATAAATAAATGATTAACCTGTCTTTATAGTATTGAAATCTCTGTGTATCTTAATGCAGTCCCATTTGCCATAGTGGGTAAATACGAGCAAATGCATATTTGAACATGCAATATAGGAATGACACGAGAATCAGAGAATTTGATGCCAAAATCCGTGAGAGTTCACCAGCCCAGGACTTGCCTGGCTCCCTGAGCTTGGATTAGTTATCGCTCTTTCTGGTATTAAAGTTCCGCTGTGGTACAGGAATAACAGCCCTATTGTGGCTGGGGTTCATGTGTGTTTGCAGAGTGACTTTCGGGGCGCGCACAGAAGTTGCGCTAGCTGAAAGTTTTCTAAAGAGCAATCTGTTCTGCAGCATGATTTTTAATTGTAGAGAAATGAAAGAGCTGACCAGTTCTTTACTTTGGTGTGGAAGGCAACAGCGCTGATGTATGAAAATGGGTGCCGAACCTTGGACACAGGATAAATTGGTGTGTTTTATTGAAACATGAGTAAATTCTCAGCTGTGTAAGACCCTGTGTCATAGCACAGCCCCCAAATGGTGTCTCCGGATTGTCCATGTCTTTAAAATGCACTAACTTTGCCATTGAGGTGAAGTCTGCAAAGCCAGTGGGTCTCCCTTAACCCCTGGGGTATAGACCACGGGTGCTCCTGTTGCAAAAGTGGGAGTGAGACAGAAGTTAGCGCAGAGAGAAAAACACGCATCTTACCTTTCCCCCCCATCTTCTACTCTAAGCAACTTGTCAACATCAGCACCTTGAGGTGAAAAGTGAGTAAAATCAGAATGTAAATCTTGGGTTCCTCCACTGTAGCAACAATGCTTCTGTTTTTTGTCAGCTGAGAAATGCTGCGTTTCTGCCAAATCAACCTGCATGTGAATGGTGGGCAGATATCCCAGAGCTGCAACTCTGAGTCTAGTTTATTTTCTAAAGCAAGGTGATACTCCTTAAAATTAAGTGTCATTTCTCTTTTCTTGGTGATATATTTCCTTTACCAGCAAAGAAAGGCTGTAGAAGAAAATTGAGTAGAGTTTCTACTGAATTCAAAAACACTGTAGTGATAAATATGGTTCTGAATAAACCTCCTTGTAGTCACAAATCAATTAATCTTTTTTTCCCCCTGTGCACTCCATCCTAAGGATTTACTTTTTCATTGAGCTTTTGCTAGCTAGTGCAGTATACCTAATTCTTCACCTGGATAAATAACTAGTGGCATTTTTATTCTAAAGCAAACCGGCATTATCTTTCTTGCTGTGTACAAGCAAACGGAAAATAACCTTCATTTTATTTATTTATTTATTTATTTATTTTTCCCAAAGCAACCTCTTGTGATTTGTGGCTTAGAATAAAAAAGAGTTCAAGCCTTGGCCTCTGAAGACAAGGGCTAACATCAGTCTGCTTGAACCCTTTGGTTTGCCGTTACCCCTTGGCTGATGATACCCTTGCCATAAAAATCCATGGTGTTCCACTAGTTTGGCTAAGATGGTGGGCAAAGGCAAGTTTGCTCTTTCTCTGCTTGGAGCCAGCTAAAAGCTCTGCACTGAGTTTAGCGGAGCTCTGCATGGGCTCATCCGCTCCAGGATGAGAGGTGGGTTGTGTGAGCTGAGCTTAGGGCAGGGGCAGAGCAGACACGTGTCCCTGTGATAAATGATGGAGGCACACCTTGTGTGATAAAAGCTTTTTTCAGCCTTCTGTTTCTCTTTAAGTGAGTTAAAAATAGATACTAAAAGAAGACTAGGCATGCACAGGCAGCATGTGACTTTCTGTGTGAATCTCATGCATTGCCTTGGTGATACCTGGAGGTGCAGCACGTCATTGCTTGTGCTGCTTTTAAAGCACGGAGACAATCTGGAGTAAATCCAAATGGTGATTGCTGACTGTGCAGGTTCAGATTTCTGGTGGAGGAGGCATGTGTCCATGCTGAGGGGCTGGGAAATTTCACAGTTTACCTTGAAATTAATCAGAAAATGAAGTTAACTGGAATGGGAGAATTGCTGTGTGTATCCTGACTTACGGCTGATATCAGCTAACTGCATTATCCAGTACAAGAAAACCCCTAGAGTTTCCTCTGTGCAGTCTCCTTGTTGAACCCTTTTCTCGCCTCTTCCTCCTCCTTCCCCACACTTGCATGTTATGATCTGGACTCTAACAGATCTACCTTTGTTCCCTGCAAAACAGAGAGGAGAAACAATGAGAAATAATCTGTAGTGTTGTACTTCAGACTAAACTTTAAAAACTAATTCTAAAGGTCTTCTATGTGATCAGCTTAATACTAGATGTGAACATGTATTGCTCAACAGCTTACTAATTGCCTCTGCAGAATGAATTTTTCAGCTCTTTCTTTTCTAGTGACTTAATATTTGGGAGGTGGCTTCAACAAGATGTTGATCATCTTCATCCCGCAGCCTAAAAATTGAATGGCCATGCAGTTCTCTCTTCTGCCTTGGTGATGAAGGTAAAGGATGCTGCTGTGCCCCGTTGTACCCTGTTGCGCATAGAAGGGGCAGCCAAGGAAAGTCAGTGTGACAATCTTTGGGAGCGCTAAGAGACTGTGTTGATAACATATGGTAGAGAATTTGTATTCTGAATTATGACACCACATGCATTTTGCTACTGTGGTTACCTTATAGAAATATTTCTAAGAGGATAGGGCACAGAAGTGGGAAGCTGGAAGCCGGATTGCAGAGCTCCCACAAGCTCTTCTTTCATCCATTGTAGATGTGAAATGTTGACTGAGTTCTGAAATCCTGAGAAATAGAGATATTTAAAATCTCTAAAGATATCTTCTGCTCTGAAAGATTGTCTCTCATTAACATCCAACATCAAGGATGCTCCCTGAAAAGAGGAATCTTCTCTCTATATAAGTACAGTGGCCTATTAAATATCCTGCTTGGCTTGTGTCCTGCAGTTTCTGAAGGAGAGATTTTTTTTGCCTGGTTCTGGGTGGGAGAGAAAAAAAGGCAAGGGAATACTAATTACTTGCAAACACTCTTTCAAAAGTCAGGTAAAGTGTTAGCCACTGGAAGCGATCTTTGTGGAAAGCACCATGTGTTATATCTGGGCTCTTCCACCGCACAGTCTGGCTTATTAGGTTTAACCAGCAGATGGTAAAACCCATTTGCTGCCTGTTAGACATGGCAGGGAACGAGGTGGAACTGGAAGAAGGCAGAAGGATGCAAAGGGGCTGGCTGGACTACGTTTTCTGTCTTGAAGAAGTAGTATCCTGCTAACAGCAGTGTGAGTCATACAAGCTAAAATTAATTTATAACGACGTGAAACTGTCTTAAAATGACAAAGTTGAACAACTGCAAACGTTAGCTATATCTAACAGCAAAAGTAAGCCAGTAGCAGATGGTTCATAAAAGCATCATGTCGGCTGTATAAATGGTCGCGGTTTAATTTACTGATGGGAATTGCAGGCCTTTATCATCAGCTTGACCAGCTGAATCTCATTTTGATCAACAAGATCTATCTCCTCCCTCTCCTTTGTTTTTTTGCCCTGGGAGGAAGGAGGGGTGTTCAACATTAACTCTTATGTGTCATAATGCCCTGGTTGTTCCCTCCTTGACTTGTTGATACTATGGTGGATGTTTTTTCTCTGTATCACAGTGATTCCCATAGAGGTCCCAAACAAGATTAAGTATTTAGTAGGCATGCATCAAGTACATAGCAGAAGCAATCCATGATGCAAAGGTCTTGGAGTCTGAATAGCTAGAGAAAGGTGTTTACAGGTGGAGTGAAGTGTTGGAATTATAAGTGGCTTGGCCAAGGCCACACATCAAGCTGTAAGCGGGACAGGAATAGAGCCATAGTTCTGCACCCTGAGGGCGAAACACTAATTCACATCTTTTCCCAGCACATTTATTTACTGTCCCTGTTCCCTTTAAACTAAACTCTTTTGTAAGGTGATGTGTGCACTCTGTCTTGCATAGTATGAAGCAGAAAACAAATGATCCTGCTGAGAAAAAGTGCATTGTGTAATATGCCATCCGGTAAAAAAATCTGCCAGGGTGTGATGTATCTTCCTAGCACATCCAAGACCACCACCTTTAATGTCTTAAAATCTGAATCAACCCTGAAGAGTGATGCAGGTGCTGGATAGTCCAAAAATGCCTCAGCATTGCCAGTAAATGGTGGCAGTTCCCTAGGCTGACCCCCACGGCCGGCATGACTTGGCAGGTAAGCACCCCAGATGATGGCATGCCACGATCCTGCTCTTTGTGGCAGGGCACTGACAGCAGCAGGGTGATGAATTTGGAGCCACTGAGCCCTCTCTGTGTGTATAATTCATGAGGCTGGTTTGTGACAGTTTGAAGGACATCCCTGTCACTCTAGAGCCAGATCCCTGGGGCTGTCTTGTTGTGAGCCATCTCCAGGGAGCCCATACATGGTTTTGCAGAGTGAAACTCTACACTGCTGCTAAAAGAGAAGCTGCAAATGTAATGGATGGGACAGTTTTCTCATCTGGTAGCAGTCAGCTGCAAAGCACCTGTAAATGCTAGTGCAAGGCATCCAGGGAAGTTAGTGTTTCACGCTTTTTGCCCCGAGGCACCAAGGGAGTCCAGCTGTGGAGCAAAGAGATTTTAAGAAGTTGTGGCAAAGTGTGGCGAGTTTGAACCGGTTTCATCCAAATCAAAGGCTGCTGGGACAGCCACAAATCCAGCATGGCTTTGGACAGAGGGCAAACAAGACGACTGTCTTCCAAAAAAAGTCTGTCTTTGGGAAGGCTCTGGAGTAAATGTCTACTTATGAACAGCATGGTTGTGGTGGTATATGCCTGTAATGGCTCGAAAGTCAGTGCTCTGGAGTTTACCTCGGCACGCCTAGGGACTAGCCCTTGGTTGAATGCAGCTTTGGGATTTAAGAGTGGCTTTGGAAGGGTTGGGAGAGTGGGATGAACATGGAGGGTCCCATAGTGTGGGATATCTCCATGGCCCTAAGGACACAGGGGCCCTGGGTGGCCTCGCTGTCACTGTGGGGAGCTCTTGAACACAGGGAGATATTGATGCCTGGCTGCAGAGATGGTCAAGGTGGCTATTGAGTATGTTGTGTCAGGGCCCAGCCCCAAATGCACAAACAGCAGGGAAGAAACCTGAAAATCCAGGTTGCTACTGATTATCTCTTGAGGTATTTTGGTGACAAAGCTACCTACTGCATTGCTGAGAAAAAAGAGTCAACCACCCAAGTAATTTTAAAGCAATAACACCTTGCCATTAATGTTGAACCTTTCCTGCAGTATTAGGGAGGCTAATGGGATTGCAGAATCGTTTTCCTCATTTCTCATAGCAGTAAGAGGAAAGAGGGGTACTGCCCCAGATCAGTGAGGTTCAGGATTGTAGGTATCCAGGTCACCTTTGAAAATTAGGTTTTGGTTCTGAAGACGTCTAAGCACTGTTGAGCAGTTTGCTTCAGTGAAATCAGCTGAGGTTTTACGATGCAATTACTATTCAATGTGAACTAAAACTTTGTGAACTATTGCAAACTGTCATTCAGTATAAATGAAATCAACATTTATAGAGAACAGATTTCTCTATGGACAACTCCTGCCCCTAAACTTTGAGCCATATCCCTTGTTTTTCTTAAAGAGATCAGTATGTTCTCATCCAACATCAGAATCTTCTCTGAGTGCTGCTGAATATTCAGCCTCTGAAACAAGAGAGGAGCAAACAAGTGAGGCTGTGAAGTTGAAAACGCAGCTTGATGAGAACAAGGAGAGCTAAACTCTCCCAGCAGTCAAGCTGGGGTGCTGATGGACAAGAGGCACTGAGCATCTTCACCATCCATGAGATTCAGCTCGGTGGATCTGTCTTGAAAAGGTTGCTAATGATCAGCACCTTGCAGGATACGTCCCTTTATGCAGTAGTAAGGATCAGACAGATACTGGCATATTTATCTCCTTCCTGAGATTTCATCAGAAAAATGGATGAGTTCTGAATTATTCACCATATGTTTCACATTTACACATCAGGCTTTGCACTCTCTCTCCTTTGCTGTTGGCATCTGGAGTGATGGAGCAAGGGTGTATCTCAAACCTGGCTACTGTAATCTTCCTCGTTTGGTCAGCAACTTTGAAACACTAATATTTAATGCAGTGTCTTCCCTTCCTTCTGCTGCTATTCCCCACGGACTTTTCCACCCACTTGTGCAGTCAGCATGTTCTGCTCCCCCTCGCATATGGTGCGCATAATTTCCCATATATTAAAAACCAAACCCAGGAAATATGTAGTGTTCCAAAAAACATAACAGTGAAATTAGAAACATCAGAATATGAAGGCTACTGAAAGGAAAGGGGATTCCATCCAGGAACTAACAGAGAGACCTGTCTGTAATGTCCGTTTGCATTAGTGAGCAGTATCTGGATGGAGCTCTTAGAAGAGCTGTGTATTTAATCATTGTAACTTCGAACATCTGGCTTTGGGAGAGGGAGCAAAAGAGCCTGGTTCTATTGTCTCGGTAAATGCCTTGCAGGTATGGGAGGCTATTAGCAGGTGCGTCCCCGCCAAAGTCTTCTCTTACCCTCAGGGACCCAACATTGGATGATCTTCTAGATGTGACCGAAGGAGTGCCAAATGAAGGGGAACAGTCCCCTTGTCTACTGGCTGTTGCTACAGCCTGCTGTGCTGCAAGCCTGGGTTGCTGTTGAGGTGTGCTGCTGGCTGGTGTTCAGCCTGCTGTCCCCCAGGATGCCCGGGTCCTTCTCAGCTGTGCTACCCCCAGCCTCTCTTCATGCAAAGGGTTAGGCTGCTCCACGTGCAGGACTTGACATTTGTCCTTACTGAATTTCCTGAAGCTCCTGCTGGCACGTTCCTCCCATCTAGGTCCCTCTGAATGGTGATTTGCTGTTCCTGGAGTGGTTGCTGGAGAAATCACTGTGGTGTTAACCAAGCAAGAAGTTTTGGAATGGGCAGTCAGAGATGCATGCTGTTGCATTTGTAGGGTCTTCATGTACTCTGAGACCACTCTAGGCAGTAAGGATGTCCATGCAGCATGTATCACATGAGGGTTGTTTTCTCGTTGCTGTCATGACTGGTGAGCCAAGCTCCATTCTTCGCAGGGACCTCTGGGCCCATGACCCGCTCAGTCAGACCCCGTAGCTGGCCGTCATTACTGGCGAGGTTTGTCAGAGAGGGCAAAGGAAAGCTATTTAGAGGTCATTTCAGTTTCTAGTGAGTAATGCCCCAAACCAAAAAGCTCCAAAGGATATTAGATCTGAGATCTGTTCAGTCCTATTAGTATCATTACTGTTTCTTGAAGGCACTTCAGTTAAGCAAGTCCATCTTACATGCTTCCAACATATGGCCTTAGTAAATGATTGCCCTGTTTATATCTCTGGAGTTTTGTCAAGCATCTGTTTCAAGCACAGTGTGGCAAGCATGAAATTTTTGGTCACACAAATGCAGCGTACTGCATGTATTTGTTAAGAAGGCAGATGTGATTTTTAGGTCAAATGTCTGGAGTGAGCAGCTTTATATAGTCATGTTGGCAGTTGCCCATACATTGAATAATGTTTTCTGTAAATACTGGGACAGGAGTCTGGTTTGTCTGTACATGAGTCTGTGATGACAAGAGGAACGGTGGACTCTGATTTCCAAAGATGTAGTGAATTTATTGACTCTATGTGACCTTTGATCCAGCCTGCCCGGGATGAGGGCTTTCAGTGAAGCTGAATTATTTTGAAAATTTTGCCTCTTTATTCTCAAGGTCCTGATTGTACCTAGCTTTTAACTAGCAGAGTAGAGTTATTGCTAGTGTGCTATTGCACATGTAATGGGAAACGGTATCAAAGGAAAGCAGAAATGATGTGTGATTGGGATAGCATTACCCTCCTGAATTAATCTCATGAGTGTTACTTCAATTCCTTGTGCAGCTTGCCAGTTCATCTGAAATGTGCTTTCTTTTTAGTTCAGTCATGCATGGAGCAGCAGGGAGCCCTTGTGCTGGTTGGAAATGTCAGAAGTCAAAATTTTGATGCTGTTTTTTGCTGAAATGTTGCGTTTCATGGAGAATGAAGGCAAGGTCCTTTTCAAGAAAACAGTATTGGAAAATACGCTGCTCCTGTCTTTTTATGACCCACCATAATGTTGGTTGTATTGGTTGTTGGGGCGTCAAGGATACTGCATGAAACCTGACATTTAAAAATAATAAGGAACTCGGTTGCCTAAATCACAAAGTTTTAGAAGAATAATCATATTTAATGTAATGAAAACTGCATGCAGCTTAGTGTCCAGCCTCTGTGAGCAGGTGATGGGGTACCTGTGAAGAGCAAGAGTAAGGCAAGCCCAGGGTGCTCTTTTTCCCCCTGCCTTGTGCTATGAGTGACGTTGGACTCGGCATCAGGTTGTGCCTGGACCTGAGCATTGAAAATGTGCTGCTGGACCTACCCTCCAGAAATCTGAATATTCAGCTTTTCCCTGTGCTCTGTGGCAGTGCATCCCCAGCATCACTTGTATTTCTTGTAACTTTTTCTTTTTTTAATTCTTTGCGATACATTCCTGCCTTCTAGCATCAGCTCTGTAAGAAATACAAGGTAAACTATTCCCTACTGAACCTTTTAATCTTCCAGTTCACTTTGCGGTATTGCACTTGACTGGCTATTTTTTCCTTCTTTTCTTTGTTGCTTGGGAGTGCAGAACTGAGATGGTGGAATTTGCTGGCAGTTCTCATGTTCCATAAAAAAATTCCAAGTAATTTTAAATCCCTTTCCTGGGTATGGGAGATGCAGTGCAAATGCTGAGCAGTGAAGTGAAGAGAGCGCACTCATGTTCTGCAGGAGGTTATTTTTTTTTGAAAGCACATTCAGATTCTTACCATCTGAAGCCTTTAGGTCTATCCTATACAAATTTTACTAATAAAGGTATTATAAATTATATTCCCTTCCTTATTCTCTTTGGTCAATGGAAAGAATTCTTTTACCACTAGTCTTATTTTTCTGAAGTACTGTATTAAGGTGTGTTCTGTGTTTGTATAAATGAAAATATCTTATTTTAAAAATGAAATTGAATCTCTCTTGTTTGGCAAACTAGTATTTGCATGGAGGTAAGTACACATAATTGCATAATATTAAGATCCTTTAAAAAGTCTCCACTTTAAGTGGAGACTGAAACTTTTTTGGAGGCTTTGGTTCATGATCTGTTTTACCTGAAGCCACTTACTGCAGGTCTGAGGGTCGGCTTGATGTGTATCTTGGTGTGGGTTAGCTGTGTCTTTGCCTGTTCTGGGTCATCCCCCAGGGCAGTGTGTGACAGCCATGTCCCCGAAGTGGCCATGTGCTGCCAATGGCTGGGCTGAGTGGGCGTGAGTGGGTCGGGCACTGCTGGGACATGTGTAAAGCCAGGGACCAGTGCCTGGATTGCTCGTGTGAGGATGGCTCGCAGTCCCCAACAACGTGCTGGTTTGTGCATCAAGCCCACATTGGTCCTTTTAAAATGATGCTTAGCAAAGATGGCCAGGGCTGCAGAATCCCTGTTGCCTCTGTGTAGGTCATTCCCATAGTGAATTATTCTCTGCGTTGGGTGAAAAAATAACTCAACCCCAAAGACAGTTCCCTCCAACCTCACTTTCTTTTAAATTTGTGCTAAGCCATTATGTGATGCTTTTGAGAGAGCCCCCAGGCAGGTAACTCCTCGTGTGGGGAACACCGGAACCTCAGAGACAGGTTTCCCTGCCGTGGGAAAGTGCAGTTTAGCTTTCCCTGGCTGCGTATGTTGCTATGTGCAGGATAACTGCTGCTGGCAGCTTACGAAATGGCAATTTTGAAGCCTGCATTATTTTCTAAGCCTGATGTTACATTCTCAGTGGTTTTTGTTTGTCAGAGATTTTTGTTTCTGTCATTATCTGATGTGAAGGACCTACCCATGTCTTCATGTGAATGCAGCTGAATGAAAATCAGGCTGTTATCAGAAACAAAAATGTCACTTTGGGGATTTTTGGAGCGGTTAATCTAATCTAAAATCAAAGTTTTCATGTCTGAAAAAATAACTGGGTGGCCTTTTTAGTTGAAAAGTTCAAGAAGTTGGGTATTCTGGTTGAACGAAATATATTTTTTTGGATTAAAATCTTTTTTTTGTAAAAATGGTTGCCCATCTCTGTCCATAAAGTCCACCTGGTACTTGCCTTCTGCTGTTGACTTCATGTAGAAGGTGTTTGTTACTACATGATGGGCAATGGAGAGGTAGCACCGTAACAGAGTAATAGGCAAGTAGTTACGGTTGCAGTGGTTGTATTGCAGTGGGTAAAATAAAACCAAACCGTCTTGATAAACAGCTGATTGAGGGTTTTGTAGTATATCTCTGGAGCGTGCCTTCTCGTAAAGCCACCAGAGATCATAATATAACCATAGATGTTTGGGTCTCTATGCATGTCTCTGTTGTTTGACTGTCAGTGTGATTAGTCCCTTAGGAGGAGGAGGTTTGTATTGGCTTTTTCTCATAAGCCATTGTCTTCTTTCAGCAGTAGACCAGTTGCCATCTCTCATAGCAGTGTCTTGTTGATTGTTTATATTGTCAAAAGTGGGTGGCTGATAAAACTATAGAAAACTGTGAAGCAGCTGGTATTTAATTAATGTGTTCCTTTTATAGCTGATTGGCCACACTGATTTCACTCAGACTGGGCTCAGTCCAGAGTCATTTAGTTGGTTGTGCTGGACGTTTGATGGGGTTGTGTAACTGAGAACATGAATTAGCATCATATGTTTCTGCTTTAATTAAAACCTGCAAGTTGCTGGAAGAGGTGGGGCAGACACAGAGGCCTTAGCTTTCGTACTGAGCTACTCTGTCAAAATCCTGAAGATTGTGGCTAAAATCCTTTCCCTTACTGAAGCTGATTGCAAAACTCTTTCTCCTCTTGAGCCAAGATTTTCCATTTATTGAAGAGGGAGGGGGGTAGGATTTAGGCCTGGTGTTATTTATTGTTGCGAAAGCTCTGCTATGGGACGTGCTTTGCAGAAGGAAAAGCTTGACTTGCCTGTTTTCATTTGCATGTATCCAAGTTACAACTCCTGCATGCTGTTTCAGTAAGCAGACAGTGCCCCTTCCCCACTTGGAAGTAGTGAGCTTCCAAACCAGGACTGAGATTAGACCTCAAGCCTCGTTCATGTCTGGATGCATTTCATTTTGGCTGAGACATCTCTAAAGAGGTAAAGAAGTGTTGTGGCTTGGAAAAACTTGTGCTCAAATATCCTGCTGAGAGGTCAGAGATGTTCACATTTGGATTGAACATGTTGCTGCTCCACAGGGTGTAAATCAGCTGGTGTCAGCAACCCTTGCTTAAACGTGTCTTCTTGTAACCAAGGGTAGGCGCAGTGAATAAGATGTGTGTGTTGCCTGCTATGGCTTATACAGTGTATCTGCCCACGCTGAAAAATATTCAGGAAAATAATAAAAACAAACAAGGTTTTAAGATCTCCTCTGCAAGAATAGTTGCGATGCTGAATTCATGCAGTTCTGACTACAGACCTACACAAATGTTGTCCCATTAAGGAATTACTCTTGCAGATTTTTCTGAAGCAGCAGGATTATGATTTGCTGCTCTTGAGTCTGTATCTAGTGGATTTGGGGGGCAGTTGGGCAATGGTGGGGCACTGCCTCTCCTCCTGCATCATAGGATCCATCATGGGACATGATCATCCTTGAAGAGCACTGTGTGTTATTTTTCCAGTCAAAATGGTCTAAATCAAATGCAAAGGATGGTTGAAACAGGCAAGTGGTAGGCATGAAAATAATCTCATAACATGCAGGGCACAGAGAATGGGATGGGGGAAAAGGAAGCACAAAAGGCTGTTAGCCAGAGCACCAACCTCTTTCTTTTCTGTTTAGCCTCAGCTTCCCTTAAAATTCCTGCTGTTTATTCACTTTGCCCACATGGGAGCCAGAAGCCTTCCTGCTCTTTTCTGTCAAATTAAATTAATGGGGAGGAAAAACAACCACACAGATGCTCTAAATCCCAGGCTAATACTGCAGAGTTTTGGCTCCTGCATCTGATTCTCAGTGTGGTTCAAAAGCAGCTCTGGAGACGCTCAGGGCACTCAGAAAGGCAAAAGAGCAACAATTTTTGTGTTTAAATTGAGAGCTGAATTTTTCATCGAGTTCTGGAAGGTGAGATGTGGAATCAAATCCTGGATTTGTCTGTGATGCATATGTGTGCATTTATGATGGAGCTGATTTGCTGCGGGCAATGCATAGGAGTCTTCCATTGACTACACTGGCCAGATGAGCTTTTTTGCTAAAGTAATAGTATAAAAAAATTTTTGGGAAGCCTCTGTGAGCACGAGGGAAGCGTCTCCCCCATCTGCAGCTCCCTCATTCCAGCAAACCACCTGGGAGAGACAGAGATGGAAACCCAGCTGCTTGCACAGAGCAACATGCATGTGCTTTGGCGATTTGACTTTTTTTGGGGGGCAATTTGATTTTTCTAAGATCACTTGAAGTTTTCTCTCTGCCCTGTAACTCTTTGCAGCCAGCACAGGACTGGAGAATAGCTCCAGATCAAATGGCCCCAGTCACAAATGCACTGGCATGAGCGACTGCAGCCACTTAAGGGCAGAACAGTTGTGTCCTGTAGATGCAGATATTATTTTTGTGCAGGGGAATAATTAAGACAAAGATTGCGGTGACAGTCGCAGCATAGCATCAGCCGTCTGCTTACTTTTTGCTTGTTGTATTTTCAAGTATGGAGAAAAGCCAAGGGGAGAGTGAAATGGCCTTTTGACTTTAACTATATCTAAGAACCCAGATCATCCTTCTGTAAACAGCTTTGATTTGGCTCTTTATAGGCAGCTTGGACCTTCTCCTGCCATCATTGCACCTCTCTGTGATAGCATGTGCTCTCCTATCATAGTTCCTCTTTCAGCACTTTCTTTCCTTTTCTTTCTTGATACCTGGATGACTGGGTTACAAAGGGTGCTCTCACATGCTCCAGATTTAGTGCTGTAATCTCATGGTGCTGCTGGAAGTTTTGCATAAGTGTTGCTATGTGCATGGATTTGCCTTTTCTCTTAAGAACTGTTGGAGGGTGGGGGGAGTTTTGCAAACCTTCAGGTGAATGGAAGCAGTTTTATCAGTATTAATTATAATGAGCTGTTTTGGGCTCAGTGAAAGCTGAAGACTGGATCAGGATAAGAGTGAAATCAGGGATCTGAAGCTATTGGAGCTACTCGTGGTCAATGCCAAGGACAGATTCAGAGTTTTGCTGAGTTGGAGCCTATATGAAGATCAGGAGTAAGCACTGATCCTATGGAAAATATATATTCTGGGGTTCTTTCACTTAGCCATCTTTTAATGGAAAACATATTATTAAAGTAGGTATTGCTTGCAAGATTAAGACCAAAATTTGCTAAGCAGTATTTCTAAACACTGATGGATAGATTTTATGAGAGCAAAGCTTTGGTTTGGTTTGTTTTTCTCCAATTTGGGAGATGCTCCCAGCAGGACAGCTTGTTTCCACAGTGTCTTTTGCTGTACCCTACTTCCCCTGTTAATGCTGCACATCTGCAGGCATAAAGCAGCAATTTCTAAAAATGTCTACGCTACACAGTGTTTTGTATGACAATATTCTTTTACTTTTTGAAAATTGCTAGGCAAGAATCTCTAAAATGTATCACAAGTCATCAGTGTGAGTTAAAATGGTTTTCTTAATTCAGAGTGAATTCTTCAGCGAGAGCATGCCATCCACAATTTAGTCTCTCAACTGTTAAAATGTCAGATTCTTGCCTCTCAATTAAAGCAGGGATGGTAAAGTGGGACCTCAGTAAAGAGGTTCTTCAGCATAGCATTAATGCTGAAGTGTTCAGATGTGTTTCACGTGCAAATTATGAACCTTTTCATTATAGCACTTGTCCTGTGTAGGTTATGTACAGGTTTACCCCACGGCTTCAGAAGAGTTTGGTTTTGCTGTTCACTCCCCATTTCTGATTGACTCCTTAATGTTGCAGCCTGCTATTAAAAAGCAGCCTCCTTCTGCAACTGGCCCTGGCAACCAAGAGGTTGGAACTTCCCTTGCCTCCCGTGCTATTCTGTGGTCCATCCTTAGACTGTTAAAATCAACATGTTTTTTCTGATTAAAGGCAAAAGTGGAGTGAAAGTGCTTTTGGCTCTTTTGGCATGTGGTAGAAAGAGGGCATAGATATATAGAAAGAAAGGGCATAATTGTTATTCCATGTAGTAAAACTGGCAGTGATTCCTAGCACATGCCTTTTTTCTTTGTCTTTCCTTCCCACTGTTAATTTTGCACAAGCAAGAAGCCTCTGCGAATACACTTTAAAAATGCAATTTAAATTAATACTTGTTTGTCCAAGAATCAGAAGGCAGTTTGGATTGAAGGCATGGAGCATGTCCTCACAGTATGAACTCCTTGCAACTCTTGGTTTGGTTTAATGGTCTTTGGATTTGCAGGACTCTGCAGACCATCCACTGATAAAGTTTCCCCACTAATCTGACTTCTTTTCTAGGAGTTCAGACACTGACATCCACTCCCTCCAGTTTTTTCCAGACCATGGATTCAATCACAAAGTCTTGATTTGTTTAAAGCCTGCAGCGTGTTGGAGGTCTGCCAGGGCAAACTGCAGATCCTTTCCCCCAAGGAATCTGATGCTGCTTAACTTTTAGGCAAAACACAAATAAAAGAGTCAGCCTTTTGGCCATAAATGTTTTATAGCATGGGATAAATGCTTTGTTAGCAAAATGAGAATGGCAAAGCACTTGGAATTCCCTGTCTAAAAATGTCACCTTCCTCTAGAAAACAGGAGCAGCTCCCTCTCTGCTCCTGGCTGCATTTTTATGCATCAAGCTACAAAACTGTATTGCAGAGCTGAAAACTCAGCCATCTCAAATACCCTTCCACACAACCTGCACCATGATGGGTGACAGGCAGTCCCCTCCATCTCCTGGAGAGGAGCCCGAGCCCATGCCCATGCCAAGCGCGGGGTGCGGGTAACCAGCCTTCCCTTCACCTTCTCCCTTTTAGTCCTGGGAACCTTGTTGCCAAACTGGTTGTGAACTGCAAGAAGGCACCGGCAAACACAGCTACATGAACATTCGTGCTGACTTCTCCAGTTTGACTGTGTATAGTCAGTGTATGATGTTATATGCCTTGCGATGACCATTTGAAGGGGAAAAAGGACCTACTTTCCGCATTTCTTTTGCTCGCTGAATGCTGACTTCAGACCAGCTCCTGTCATGTTAAGTGTACAAGTTAAATCCTGGCTCTTCATCAGGTCCAATTCTTCTTGGGCTGATGCTGCGGTTACACAGTATGGCTAAGCCCATACATCCCAACTTGCGCAGTTGCCTAATTATCAGGTGCCAGAGAGTGCAAGCTGACTGGGGATGTACACTGGCTGCTTACACGAGTGACCTGCAATTCAAACACCTTATTTGGTTTTTTTTCCTAAACTTTGAAGGTGAACTCTTGCTGCCAAGGAGCTTGCTGAGAGTTTTGCCAACAACTTCAAGAGAGCCTTGAATCCAAGTTCTTAATTTAGAAAATCAATGCATTTGGTGTTTTTTTGGTTGTTTTATTTTTTTAAAAAAAAACAGCCCCAAAAACCCAACAACAAAATCTTAAAAACCACAGCAAACTGACTCTGAGTGTGTTCACGTTGAGCGTGCCCCATTCCAGCAGAAGTCAGTTACAGGCTAGACTTTTGCTCAGGCTTTGAGATTTGTACCAACTTGAAGTCAGTAGATCATTACAGTTTCATTGCTTGCACTGTGATCAGCATTGCTTCATGCCACCTTTTCAAAGAGTTCTTGCATTAGAAGTAGTGGTCCCCAACCTGTGCATGTCTGAGAGGAAATGCACAGAGCCTTAAAATTTTCATAGGTCTTTTGGTGTGATAAATGTACCTGGGATGGCATGTGATTTCTGCTTTTGAAGCTGTTGGCCCTAAGTTGTCTGACCCTTAAACAGGCAGTTTGGTTAAATCCCTTTGCAAATATTGGGACATCTGATTTGTGGCTAGGTAGATCTGCTCTAATCCAGATGGAGGTGAATCCAAAACAGCTTCTCCACCTCTGAGTTTCCTTACCTGGCAATCATCTTTACTAAGTTTGCATTTACATTTTGATACAGTTCTTCCCACGTTAATTTTTCTTTTTCTACCTGCTTCACTCAGTGTTTAAAATAAAACAAACCCCAAACCCTGAGAAATGAGAGTGACATTTACTATTAAATGCTGGAGGCACAAAATGTATCTGTTATATTTCTCAGGAATTGTGCTTCTGTGCTATGGATGCGTGAAGGGTAAGATAAACCTGAGAGCTGCCCTCCCTACGAATAGGCTTGTATCAAGTAGTTGTCAAATTAAATGCATTACTCAGCTTCTTTGAGGTGCTTACAGGGCTATTTCAGTGCACTCTCATTTACCCATGAAGTGAAACTGCTTCATCTGTCAATAACTATTACTCACGTCCCTATTCTTTGTACCAGCCTATCATGAATGTAAACGCATTCACCTAAATTCTGTCTGCAGAAATATCTATGAAATTCCCAATAACGTCAGTCTCCTGAATCTTTAACTTCAACATCCATTACAGCCATGTATCAGAGAGCAACATGGGGCTGTGCAAAACTAACTAATAATGAGGAGCACAGTCATCACCCAACGCACATTTCTGATAGTGCCTTGAGTTTAGTGTTTAGGAGGAATTTAGGTTTAGGAAGTACTTCTGAGTGTTTGAAGGAAACAAGGACCGGTTGGTGAGTTGTGGTTACGCTGTAGGTTTGAAAGTGAGTGTGCAAAATAACCCTCCTGTGGAAGAGGTGCTGTGTGACTGCATTCACAAGCACAGCTAGGCGTAATGATGGCATTAATCTTTCACTGTTCTTTTATTCATGTTGTTTCTTAGAGACTGGCTGAGCTGACAGGGACTTGTGCTCTGTTCCTACTTGTCAAGGGAATTACTTTTAAACTCTATTTTGTGACAGCCCACAGTTTTATTTGTGTGTTTGTCCCCAGATGCATGGTTTTGGCTTGCAGCATCTTTGTTACAGGCAATGATTCACCGAGAGAGGTTTCTCTCCTGATTTCTGGGGTTTGGCTTGAGTGTTCAGAGAATAAAAATGGCATTTCAGCTGTAAACAGAGCAGGTTTGTTCTAGAGTGATACTCACATGCATGACCCTCAGAGCCCATCTTCATATTATCACCACCTTTAAAAAGCCAACTTAACTGTAGTACTGCAGTTTCTTTCATTTTTCATTTGATAGTCACTTGAAGCAAGTTTAGAAGTGCTATAAGCGCTACATTGGAGAAATGCTTTTTGGGTTTGCACGATTAACCATGAATGTCTTCCTTGTGATGTCGTATATCTTCATCGAAGAAGGGTGAAAAGGAGCCGTCTGGTTGGGATAGGACCCAGCCACCGTGTGGTATCTGCCTCCCGAACTCCCCTGCTTGGACTGGTCTGTATAGATGCGTGTAAGTGCAGACGTGTGCTTTGCCTAATAGGTGGGGTGGTGGCACAGTCTCCTTCAGCTGGGTTTTTTTGGAAGAAAGCAGTTGTGGCTCGTGTTTCTGTGCTGAGCTCATTCCTCTCCATGTGAAGAGAAGCTGAGAGTAGAGCCCCTGGGGAGTGCTCGCTAAGATGTGGGAGCCTGGCAAATTAAATGGGGATGCTGGTTTTCCTGTTCTAGGACACAACACGCTGACCAAGTCCCATTTTGGGTACTGAGGGGTCTTTGGCAGCTCAGATCAACCCCCCTGATCCTTCACTCTGAATCCTGATCCTTCGGCTCCAGCTTGGTGCTTTAACCGGGGCACAGCTTGTTGCTGCGTTAGGCTGAGAGTTGTGTCTGAGGCAAAGAGAAGTTTGTTTACCTGTGACATTTGTTTGCCGTGATTTTTATGCTAGGTGAAGAGGAAGAACATGACTGGAAGTCAACCGCTTTGCTGCCCTTGAGAAAAAAATATATTTGTGTTAAAAAAAGAAAAGTAAATAACATGTTCTGTTAAGTGCCTGTTAATTACACATATTACATCTAAAAGTAATTATCATTTAATTAGCAGTCTGGCAACACTGAAAAGAGATGAAGTTACAGTTACGTTGCATTTGTTACTGATAGTAAGTGAAGGGTCATATTCCTGATGAAGCAATTCCTGCAGAAGCAATTTGGACCGGCCCTTTGGCGAGTGTGAGCAGCACCGCGAAGCCGAACCCACCAAGGCTGGGGGCTGCAGCAAGTAGGACAGCAGAGACCCAGAGTGGTACCAAACTGTGCCCACTGCAGGTTTTCCATAACTGCTATCTACTTCGTCTATAAGGAATTAGATGCTCCCATTTGAAACCAGTGGAGAGTGGGACTAGAATTAGATATCGGATTAGATGAGTGTGTGCAGTCTTTGACACCCAAACTCTCGTCTCCATCCTAGGTATTTCTAAGGATAAACATTTGGTCTTTTTTTTTTTTTCTTTTCCCTTTCCTGCATCAAACATTTTGTTATAAGTCAGGGGTCAGAAGTGCCAAAAGATCATGTGTTAGAGGAAATAAAGTACAAGACGTCTTTCACCTTCATAGAGGTGAAATCCTAGCATTCACCTGCTCTTGTGTCACTGGGGTTTTTGAAGTGGTGCAAGTGCAAATCCTTAAATCTAGGACTATATAAAAACATTGTCTTCTTGAGGAACTGGGAAATGGTTTAAAGGTGTTGACGGCCTAGCTGTGTGTGTTAAATCCAAGTTATCTAGGAGGACTGGTGAAGGCACCTCCTATTCTGTTCAGAGCTGCCCAGTGAGGTGGATTTCAGTTGCTGCCAGTCAGCAGAAATGAGGTTTTAAACTACTTCTGGCAAAACTTTGAAGCCAGTGCCTGACGTTGCCCTGGGGAGTTATGCATCTCCAACGTGGAATAAATAGGTCTGATTTGCATAGACAAACACTACCGTTTTAATGAAAAGTTCATGTGGGATTGAAAACCCCTGAATAAGCTGTTCAGGAGGGTGCCTGCCACTTGCATTGAAGAGGCGACTGATAGTCGATAGTAGGAAGAGACCATGACCTCCTGTTGATTAATCTTTAAAGGTATGTGCTCTCCTTACCTACTCCACATTAAGTAACAGCAGCTTTCCTTCGCGCAGTGTGGTGATACACAGCATGGGGAAGAGACTCTGATTTACTCTCACCTCCCGGCAAACTGCTTTGCAAACTGCTTTGTTTGTTAGAATTTTATCTCATGTTGGTTAACTTGTTTTAACTAATGACATACTAGAAAACATCTATATTCCTAGTGGAGCCAAGGCTTTGTGGCTTAGCTCCTGGGTTTGATTACAAGATGTACTCTGGCTGGATAATTTCTGTGCAAATAAAATGTAACAGCAATTTCCGTGTCTGCTTTGAGTGTAAGACCTTTAGGGGACCAGTCATACAGGAAAAGTAAAACCAGGTTAACTAAAGACTATGCCTTTCTGACTCTTCATCCATGCTAATCTGTGCTCCCCTTTGTATTCTGTCTTGATGTGCAATAGCTTTCCAGACAGGGAAAGTATTTTTCTTGCTATGTTTTACGCATTTTTCAGTAGCTTCAAATATGTGCCAGTGCATATGTGAAAGTTGTGCTCTGTTTTGTCTCAGCCTCCAAATCTGAGACTCTGTACTGCCTCTCCTGTAGGACTGTCCGTAATAAATCACTACGAGTGATCACTATTATTTCCCCCACTTCTGCCTTTGTGAATAAATGGGACACAATTAAGGGTCAAACCCCCAGCGTACTGATATTTGCAAACGTGCAGTTGTGCTACAGTGACTTGTGGGAAGGAGCCTCTTTCCCCTGTGCTCTAGGGAGGCACCCAGGCTCATTGCTGTGGCCCAAAGGGTTCACACCGAATGCGAATGACTGGGTTTCCCTCTGAGTGCCTGTCTCTGCACCGCCTCCAGGAATAGCTCAGCAACTGCCATTAAATTAGCTAAAATGAAGAGCCATCTTTTAAGTAGATCCCAAGGGAGAATCCTTTAATTGCAACTATTTCCTCAAAACCATTCCTGAACAGAGACAGAGTCCCACTTGAAGGGTAATTATCAGATTTACTTTCTCCAAGGTGACTTCTTCAGGGCTTGTACTCTGAGACTTAGAACTGCACACCTCAGATGCTGCGATGCAGCATTGCTCCCCCGTGTACACAGAAGGTGCAGGACTGGGGCCGTCGGAGTTGGCACCTTGCACAATTGCCAGCGCTTGGGTGAATGATGGAGAACAGCCAAAACACCTTCTGCAAATTCTCGTGACCCTGAGCAAGGCTCGCTCCCATTTTATGGCTGTTGGTCTGGAAGGGTTTATCGAGGTTGATGTTTTTTGCTGAGGTCCCAACAAAATGGCTGTAGGAGATGGTTAGGCAGTTGGCATGTGGCCTAAGTGTCTTCTGCTTCCAGGTGGCTAGAGTTGGGGATGATTACTACCTGCTCATGAGCATTTTGACAGCCTATAGCAGCACACATCAGTACAAAAACTCCTGCTAAAAGTGCTGAAGAAACAGGAGCGTGGAGGTGGGTGCTCAGGCATCTGGTGATTTTTAGTGCTGGGACATCCTTGGGTTTTCTAGAATATACAAGGAAGGAAAATGCTTTTAGGCAAACAACTTCACAGCAGTTTTTATCCTGGAGGGGAAGTTTTACAGCTGAGTTACAGTCCTGAAGTTTGGACCTGTAAATAGAAATCTGCTTTAGGCTGGCGTGCTGTATCTTACTTAGCACACCATGGGCACCATAAGGGTATGCATGCAGCTTTTGTTGCTGCTGGTGGCTTAAAGCAAGGTTAGAAACAGCAAATTGTGCATGCAATTCCTCACAAGTTTATTAACTATCAGTGCTTTTCTCACCATAGATGACTTAAATTGGGGGGCGGGGGGTCTGGCATACAAAGCAATATTGGGAGTTAATTCAGCAACTCCAGTGTGGAAGTCAGTAAACTGATTTATAAATGCTTTTTCTCAAGAGCATCTAGGTATTATACTCATCTGACAGATGAGGAAACAGAGGTACAAAGAAGTTCAATGCTTTGCCTGAGGTCCCAGAGCGAGCAGCTTCTTGACATGGAAATCGGAGCAGGCATACAACAGTGACAAAGTCAGATCTATCTTGAGCAAGGTCACAGACATGGGTAGACATAATAGGTATTTTAAAAAATACATAGTTTTCACAGCTTCTTTGCCATTAAAAGTTTAAGTCATATTAATCTCCAGTAAATTCAGAAAAGGCATTCAATCTAGCATCTCTTTTATGTGGTATCTTTTATTTTTAATTTGTTTCGCAGATTCTGTAGTACTTAGCGACAGCGGGAAAATAAACCCATTTGAAACAGACAATTAACCAAGGTCACTGGGGCAGGAAAGCTAGAATTATTCAAGAAACAACTATTGCAGATGCCATCCTGGGGATAATATTAAGCAAGGTATGCTGCTGTGGGCTAAAATGCCATTCCTTCACAGAAATTTTATTACATTCTTGTGAAAGAGATCCCGCTTTTATCTGCCCAAGCCATTACGCAGGCAGTGAAGGGAAGCTGAGAGTGTGGCTCCTGCCTGACTCCGCATCTGCATGTAGATGCCCCGCTGTAGGAGGCAGAAGCAATATATATTTCTCCTTTGGAGATGCACTACATGTGTGACATTAGCTTTTGGGCTTTTGCGATCAGTGTCTTGCCCTCGCTCTTGTGCACTGCTGTTAGCTGCCTCCTGCAGCTGCCCTAGTGCTCACATACTCTTCCATTACTGCAAAGTTCTTAAATTAATGATCTGAAGTTCACTTTCAAAGGAAATAACCGTTGCAGACACCCAGGCTGTGTCTGCCCTGCATGTTTGCTTTTGGGGGAAGCTGGGCCAGGGCTAAGGGGTGAGACGGGGCACCATGCAATTGTCATCGCAGTTGCGGAGCTCATGGGCAGGAGGGCTGTGAGGGCTGGTGCCAGGCAGGAGGGTGCTGCCTCGTCCTCATCCTCTTCCTCGCTGGTGCCTCCTGGATGTGGCCGAACCCTCTCTGAGGACAGGGGAAGGACAACAAAGTGTGGTGGTGGGGTGGAGCTGCCGAAGATGACAGGCAGGCTGGGCGAGGCCAGGTTTGTCTTTGGGCCTCTGGTTCGCTCTGCCTGGCCCTGCTGTTTCCTTGTAGAGGGAGTTGTTTTGTCTTGGCGTAATCTTATTTCAGAGAAGAACAGGGTCGCTTCCAGCTCCAGGCTCTGCCTGAACCTCTCCTGTCACAGTCTCGTCACTCCACAGGCCCCAAGAGCCAGGTCAGGCTCTGCAGGGCAGTTCCCAAGGATGCGGATGGTCACTAAGCCAAGTGCAACTGAAAAATGGGCTTGTTGTTTTCCAATTAATTTTTGATTCATTCGGTTCCTCTCCTCTTGCATTTCTCTGCCCCCCAAAAGCTGAGGGACCAGAGGTTTCCTCTGTGGCTTTGCAGTAATACTGACTGCAGATCCCTGTGAGAACAGCACATCGCCTGGGGACGGCAGCAGCCCCGGGGTGGCCCTTGGGGTGCTCAGCAGAGACGCTGCCCCTCTGCGACCCCAGAGCCATCCTGCTGTGGTCAGACTGGGCCCGGTCTGTGTTCCGCAGGGGGCTGGGCCGGCCAGAAAGGCAGCCAGAGCGGGAGGGCTCATATCTGGGGTCCCCTTGCGAGGCCGAGCCGTCCCTAAGCCCCCGAGACACAGCTTGTTGCCAGTGAAGCAAAGGGTTTTGCATGGTCTCTGCCCCATGGAGGGCTGCTGCCTGTGGGCAGGGTCTGATTAACCCTGTCTTATGACCAGGGGGGTCAATCCATCATGCCACATGCTTGTATTTAATTTCCACGTGCTTATTCTCTTGCTATAAACCTGTGTTTTTCATTCCGGTCTTTATTTATCCTGCAATATGTTCACTGTGCCACAAATGCAGAAGCACAGGTGACAGCACTGACAGTTGTTTCTGTTTGCATATCAGGTCCTTAATTTTGTCTATGGCCAAATGAAAATCAAGCGTTTTATCGTAGAGTGTCACGTAAAAATAAAGATGGTGTTCTTCCTTACTCTGCTATCATCAGGGAAGTAATTGATAGGCCACTATTTAAAGCCACAGGCTTAATTTGAATGAATTTGATAATTTACCTATAATTTTCTACATATTAAGGGTTTGTTAAATTTAAGTCGTGGAGTTCAGAGTTTCCCAGTGTTTCCTGCTGAGATGCTGGCTCCCACCAGTGACCCCCAGCTGAAACGCAGAGGTACAGACAGGCAGCACGAGTGGGAAATTGTGCACGTTTTGGACAAGACTGAAATACCAAAATGGAAAATTAGATGTTTGAATTTGGTATGTTAAATTAGGAATGGCAAGTTTGGGAAAGGGACAAATAATGCCTTTCTGGGCAGGTAAAGGACCATCCTAAATTTGCTAAATGCAGTGCCGTGTCTCCTAAAGCAGTGGGATTTTGTTGTTGAAGGTGAACAACTCCGTGATTGAAGTTCATTAAAAACAACAGCAGTTTAATGGAAACTGGACACCCCAGCAGTTCTTAAAGTATATTCTCAGTCTTCTTGTGCTCGGTGGTATGACTGCTAATTATTTTTTTAATATCTTTTTTCCTACATATTTTATAACTTGCACTTTAGTATAAAATTGGAAGCAAAATCCAATTGTGTAGGAAAATTTAATTTCCTTGAATTGAAGAAGCAATCTACTTGAGACTTTTTAATCATTAGATGATAACCGTGCACTAAAGAAAGGAAGACCATTAAAGTAACTTAATAGACTAGGATAAACGTTTTCCCCTGTATCTTCTTCATCTTTATTTAGAGATTCATGCTGAGGATATTTCATAAAAGCTGCTCTTCTTGACCTTTCGTCACTTACTGTAGAGAGGAAGCAGCCAGAATAATGGCAAGGAACTAACGCTATGGATTTCTGGATACGCAACCAATAATTCCACTGAACATCTCTGTTCATCCTTTCCTGCCAAATTCTGCTTTTCCTTTCTCATTAAAGAAAGAATAGCTTTTGGGACAAATAAAAATGCATTTGGCTGAGCTGTGTGATTTTTAAAAACAAACTATGTTAATGCTTTTAATTAAGGGGCAGAGGAACAAGAGGCTTTATCAGCTCTTTGTCTGCAGGCCATTATTTCATTGTGGATGGGCTATCTATTATTGTAAATGTCCACCTTTTTGAAGGATTTACTACAAAATCAAATGGTGTTTGTATTTAAATTGTTGAGCGCTGCTTGATTCCTCATTTATTTAATATGGAGGCATTGTTACAAAGAAGAATGTAGCACTTAATTTGTATTGCTTGAGGGACCCCAGATCCACTCGGGAGCGCTGCTTTGCATGCTTCACGGTATTGTGTGTTGAAAACAGAATGTAAAGCAAAATGAAGAAGAAGAAAATTTGAAGGTGAAGTTACAAAATCCCAATCAGACTGTTTCTAAGAGCATTTTGGAAAGGATTGGTGACTCTGTGGTCTATAAATTGAAGTAATGTTGCAAAATAATGATGAAAATGCTTTCTTGGGCTACAGCTCCTGTGCATGGCTGTTGAGCAGCTTCCAGTTCAGAAAACCTTGTTGATCTGGTGGTGAGTTCCCAGTGATCCACATATTGGGTCAGAAATGCAGTCTCATTTGTCTGAAACATTCACCTGGATTTTCTTCTGGCTTTAACTCTTCTCTGAGTGCCTTTAACAGACCTAACAGGTTTTAACTGGGGAGGTCAAAGGTTCCTGTGCTCCCCCACACCTATTCCCAGTGGAGGAGATGAACTGGGTTGTTCATGCTCCATGTAAAACCAGAGCAACTTACCCTTCTATTTAATTCTAGGAGTTAATCTAGGATAATGGAGCTATTAGATTTGGCATCTGTAACATGGTTATCATTTCAGAAAGAATTGTTTCTGCTAATGGCAGTTAACTTGCTACAAATAAAGCAATAGAATTGAAATCTTAAGTACTAGAGTGGCAGCAAACCATGAAACATTATACTGCTTATGGGAAGGAAGGCCGAGCTTGCTGTCGGGGAAGAAATCTATTGAAAAAGCCCCGATGGATTCCAATTGTAACTAATTTAATATGGCAGCAGCATTCAGCTCTTCTACCAGTCTATTAAAAGTGTTAAAATGGCTATAAATAATAATACTTAAGTGGCTAGAACTCTTCATCCAAGGAGCTCCAGGGTTTCTCAAAGATTAATTCAGCCAGCTGCTGGCAGAGCCAAGCTGCAGGTCCCTTGGGGCTTATTGAGCCCTGCGGCTGCCTGGGGTGCATTGGGGACCCCAGATGCTCCTCTGGCAGATATGGACATTTTGCATAGTGTGGATGGGGAGGTTGAGCGTGGGCCTGATCCTTGCTATCTATAAGCTGTGTCTGGGTATATTCGAGGGTGCTTTCCTCCTCCGCGAGCCATAACTGCTTAGTTCAGCCTTGAATGTGCTCCACAGCATGGACAAGCTGTGAAATATGCTTTAAGCCAGGACTTTGGGGCTGTGGTTAAAACACATGACCCCGTTGCCCTGTTTCTACCTCAAGACCAGGTTCACGCTGGAGAAGGTGCATTTCTAAGTGGTGTGAGATTTCCAGGTATATGAGCTGCAATTGGTATTAGACCCTGCAATTCTTCCCCCGGCAGCACAAGGCAAGTGTCTCCTTAGGTCCAGGCAAGGAGCTGCAGAGGTGATCACCATCCCATTCTGCATGGTGGACCTTTCCCCTGCTTGAAGCTTTGAGCTCAGGGTGGGTGGAGGGGTTCTGTAGCTCCCCATAAGAGCAGACTCTGGCAGTACCTTGGCATGGCTGAGTGGTAAAATTCATTGTCTCCTCCATGCTGATCCCTCTAAGTGGATCCATGTTTTTTTTCTTTGCAGCATGGATTCAAATGAGAGCAAGCTAAAGGGGAGAATGTTTTTTACAGTTCTATTTTAGTACAGAAAATATCCCGGGGGGAAACTTTCCACTTACCGTAACTGCAACAGATTAGTGTATCCCCAAGCAGCAAGAGCATAATCATACGTTTTTGTTCAGTGCTGTGCTCTGTGGCAAAGTGTAATTTTATGGAGAAGGTCACAAGTGTTTAACCACTCAAAAAATACCCCCAAACATGATCTCAGCTTGTGTGAATCAGAGCAGCATCCTCATCTTAGGGAAGCTGTATCAGATGGAGACCTGGTACAAGGTAATGAGGGAGAGGCAGTGCATGTGTGCATGGCAGCCAGGGTCGTTAGTAAACACAATCATGTATTATGTTCATAAAATTGCATAGTTTTTATAAATTAACCCCTGACACCGAGTTTTTCCTCAATCTTTCTGCTATTCTGTTGATGTCAGTATTGTTAGTACTACTCTCATTTTTCTCTGTTATTTTCTCTGACTGGACACTGTGCTTGACTGCTCTTGCAGAGGTGGAGCCAAGCCGCACTGTTAGCTGGAGGGCACGAGGTTTTGCAGGAGAAACATGACAACTTGATCTCTAACCCAGAGCCCTGTCAGTATTGGTGGAACTGGGCAAATGCCACAGCAGTTGTTTCTGCAAACAGTTGTCTTGAGTTTTTAAAGGATTTGCTTCTGCAAATTTGCAATTTATCTTTTTGTCGCTGGTTGGTGATGACTCCTTTGTGATATAAAGAACCCAATCGGAAATCCTGTTTCACAGGATACCTTAAAAACTAGTGTCCTTCCTGAAGTCTACTATGTCACTAGACATGCTTGAAGAAAATAAGAGAGGAAATGCCATTATTACATTTCCTTCACTTATAGGGAATGGAAACCCAAAGAAGTTATGGCCTTGCCCATAGACACACCAAGGTGTTTGTGACAGAGCCAAGACCGGAAGGTTTTTCAGTAATTTAATCCTGAGACAACTCTTTCTACAGTCTATACAGCAGTCTCTACACAGTGGAATGAACTTGAATTGTGGACAATTTCATCGCAGTGGTAAAAGAATGTCTTCAAAGGCACAGAGCTCACTCATTGCCACAAAATCTCTGGGATAACTGGTGGCAGGAAGCATCTGAAGCCAACAGGAGCTTTGTAGAAATTAGCACTCAGTCCATTAAAAATTGGAACATGTCAATAATTGTGCATTTCTGTTGGTTTTGTCTTCATACAGGACGCCAGCAATGATCGGTTGCTCATTCGTTGTGCACAGAAAATTCTTTGGAGAGATTGGGCTTCTTGATCCTGGGATGGATGTGTACGGAGGGGAGAACATAGAGCTCGGCATCAAGGTTTGTGACACATTTGCAGGAAAATTGCACCTAAGAGTATTGAAGGAACCTAAAGCAACACTTTAACAAGTTAGCATAAACAGTTATTAGAATGCTTCAGGGGAACTGAGCATTGATGTGTTTTATAGCATTTAAATTTAAGTCTAAGGGGGGAAAATTACTTGCTTTTAGGGTGAGTGTAGCTTTTTCCCTTGGATTCTTCTCTGTCTTACCTGATGCAAAAAGCTACTGAGATGAGATGGTATGCCAACTTAAACAGGCCCTGGTGACATTGTCACACCATTGCTATGAGTTGTAGGTATCTTAAACACCAGGAAAAATATAGTGCTGTTTTTGTCACATGAACAGTCTTAGAGGGGCTGGCGGGACTCTTGTGAGTATCTCAAGAAGACACAGAGCCTGAAAATATTTGACAGGCATTTAGCATCTGCAAATAAAATATGTTCACAAACAGACAAAACCTGCTTTTAAAAGTGAAACACTCTTAGTCATGCTTTTAGAGCTGCCTCAGTGCATCTACGCAGACTTTCGTTGTTACAGAATCCACTGTGATGTCACTTGATTACTATGTACAATATTAGATGTTGCTTAGTGATTCAAGTGTTTACATACAATGAAGTGATTCATAAGCAATGAATTCAATGTTCAGAAGCAACTTGGGATTGCAAAGTCTATGGTGATTCTTCTAGGCATGTTTTAGAGTATAGCACTTGTACGTTAACAAGCTGATATGGAGAGGCTTGAGATTTATAACTGGAAAATTGAATTGACTGTGCTGTTGTAAAAATGAAAAATCATTGTTCGGTTCATAGATTTACCAGAGGATATTTGCTTTGCTGGCAAGTCAGAAGAAACTTAAGAAATCTATTGTTGTTGGCTACAGGGAGCAATAATCTCACTTAAACAAGAGAATAGAAATTAAAGGTTTTAAATATGCCACATAGCTGTTCTCCATATGAAGTAATTATTGCAAATCATCATGCAGCTCACTTCTTGGGTCTAGAGAGATCCCACTCTAAACCAGTCTTCTGTTGTGGCTATCCTTGTTTGTTTGTTTGTGGGATTTTTTAATAATATCATTGTGGAACTAGTCTTCTCACAATTAGTAATTCAATCCATCTGCTAGGTTTTGGGGGATTTCATGGCTTCTTAGCTGGAAAAACAGGATGGATGTCTCGGGGACAAGTATTGAGCATATGTATGTCCTCTTCTTTTTCACATGCTGAACTTTTTAGAAAGGCTATCTAATAAGTATACTTTTGAAAGAAAATAATCCCTCTCTTCACCAAGTGACTTTCCCAAGCTTGCATTTCTAACCCCTATGTTTCCTCGTTGTTTGCACACTCATATGCTATGTGTTCTGGTAAAGGTTTTAAAAATATTGGTGGTTTTGAGAGCCAAAATACTTAGGAAATCTACTTTGTAAGACTACGTCAAAACTAGATTTTCAAAGATTCTTGAGCTCCAAAAATCTGTCTCTGTGCAAGTGTCTTATTTAGCAGCAAAGAGCTCATGGCACATCAGTCCCATTTAATATAGGTTGGCTGTTGTGTATGCAGGTCAGGTAGCTGAGAGGACACAGAGAGCAGTCCTGGAGATGGTGTGCTATAAATAGTTTATCTAAGGCTAGTCATTGGATGTGTAAGGAAACAGAGAGTTGTTATGGATTCAAGCAGATGTCAGGTCTCAGATGGATATATCTGTTTCTAATAGTCCTGATGTACAAGGGTTGCCAGCCCTTCCTCACATGCTTGCAATCTGCCATGGCTGGGGTCTGTAGCAGCCATATCACATTGCCAGTAATGTAGGACTCTTTGTTAATGAAACCAGATCAACTCGAACAGAAAATTGTTAAGCTTTTTGTGGGTGTTTTGCTGCTTTGCCTGATAAGTGGCTGGCTGTAGTTGGAAAAGTGATTGGGTGGTTCCTTGTTTGTTTCAGTGATTCTTGGATGAAAATAAGTACAGAAAGTACTTCTTTTCCTTTTGATGCTGGTGCAAATTCCATCATCTTCCTGAGAATCCTGTGGCATTTTTTAAACTTTATATTCTTGTATTACCAAAAATGCTCAAAGAACAAAAAGGAGGTAATATACTCATTGGGGCTTCGAGAAGGACATGGAAAAATTACAGTGTTCCATGCAAAAGCACAAGCTATGTTGTGGTAAAATTAAATGCAAGTAATCTGAATAACAAAATGAAATATGTAATTGAGAGGGTTGGGCCATCCTAACCTAGATGGGCCAAGGCTACGTATTGTACAAGAGTCTTGTTTTATTAATATGCTTCAAATACTCTAAAATAAGCTGTACTGTATCTATGTGTGGTGAAATACACAGGCCACATGTTACTTTCAGTTGCTGAATTCAGTTTAACTAAATGAGAAAGTTCCTGCGTGAGCCACTTAAAAGAACTGTTACTCACATTCACAGAAGTGGCTCCGGTCTCGCTGCTCTCCTGTACGTGCTGGGAAGCATCCCTGGACTGCTCAGATAATAATAATAATAAAGCCATTAAGCATGTTGCTGCCCCAGGCAAATTTCTGTTCTGCTTGCGGGGTAGCTTTGGCCCTGACAAGGGGAACGTGCTGTTCTCTATATTATTGTATTTTCTTTTATCACGCTGGAGTGTCTCTGGAAGGTTGTGCTTATTCACTCCTCTTGTCCCTGATGTCCACTACTTCACTTCCTGAGGCAGAATTGAGTCTAATTCTCCTTTTCTTGGCAGAGAGCGGAGAAGTGTTTGCTAAGCAAGGCAGTTTAGGCTAATATTTCAACTGAGAGGTTTTCACCATGCTTTTTTTTTCTCCTCCCCTGCCCAAAGTGTGCCTTGCAATCAAATTATAATAGCACTAGGTCCTTCTTTCTGTGTTGACAGCCAGAAGGACCAAACATTGATCTGTTCCTGTGTTAAAAACTGCGCCCAGCAGACTGTTTATGGAAATATCATCCTCGTGACCAGGTGACGCCGGTGAAGCTGCTGGAGCTGTGGCGTGTAGCGACATCTCGTACCTGGTCTTGGTCTTGCTGTAGGAATAGGGAGAGCAAATCTCACTCCAAGCTCCCACTGCCCCTCCAGGGGAGCGTGCAGGTGCTGTGGACCACAGCCTGGCCTGTTCCGCAGGCCCAGCTCCTGCTGTTGGTCCCAGAAAGAATAACTTGCTCTTGCTGAAGAAGCTTTGAGCCAACTCTTTTAACCCTTTGCTGTAGTGAGCAAGTTTCTGCTCTGACTTTATAAACCTGGTGTCCAATTTCCACAGCTTGAAACTGTTGACATTGCTCTGGGTCCCCACCAGCTCCACACATGAATTTTGGCATAGAGGCTTCTCTGACCGTCTCTGCTCCTTCTGTTGAAAATTTTTAAAATATTTAAAATATTTTAAAACTGTTTGTGGACCTGGCTTTTAGTGACTGTGTGACTAAGTGGGAAGACCGCTTTTGCTGCGTCTCTCTTTTTCTCTGCAGGGAAGGTTTCAGGGGTTTTCATGGTTAGTCACAGACATTCACTAAAGATGCTCCATAAAATTGTGTGTGTCTATTTGGATGAAGATGCAAAAGTCTATTGCATGACTGTTGCCATGATTTCAAAGTCTGGGATGGGTTACAAGGTTGTTTTCAGAGTATTTTGTGCTTCTGTCATGCGTTGCTAATTAAACTTACTTGAGTTGTCTTTTAGAGATTAATTTAATCAATAAGGATATTATTACTACTTTGATGGTATCATTTGTACAAATTGTCACTTGAAGAAAGCAATTAACTGAGAATGCTTATTAGCTGATCCATCCCACACCTTATTTGTGTAGTAAGAATCGATTATTGAATTCATTAAGAAAAGCACAATTCAGAGATCCCTTTGAGGTTTAATGACTGACTCAAGCTACTTTTTACTGTGAATGTTAAATTGTCTGAAGTTTGGGTTGCATGTTTTTAAACTCTTCCCAGAGGAAAAGCACAGCATGGCCTCTTAATATCCCAAATTTTTTTCCCCAAATTTGTCATCTAGATTCAACAGGCCAGATTTCTGGTGCTGCCAAGCCAGCAGTTGCGTGCATGGAGCAGGCAGAGTTGCATCCATGTGCATAGCTGTAAGGGCTGGGAATATGGAGCTTTGAAAATCAAATGGGTACAATGAGAGCACTGAGCATATTGTTGCTAGTGGTGATTTCTTTAATAACCAGACTCTCATCCTGCAGCTGCTTAGGCACAAAAGTAACCTCATTGCACTGGCAGTGACATTGATCCTCTCCCAGAGGGTACCATGCCTGTGTACCCTTCAGTCTTTCAGAAACCCTTAAAATAGATTAAATAGCATTTTAATGGTACAAATCTCTTGTGTGCATTTCATCCATGAAGGAGCCCATTTTGTTTATATGAGTACGATTATTCATATGCTGAAATGCTGAGAGGGTCAGGCAAAAAAAAGGAAAGCCATCAAATAGGTATATTTAAATTCTACAAGGGAGATTGGCTATTTCTGCATTCAGGAAATCAAATCCTCCTCTTCCTGCATGCATTTTTTCCGTAAAATTATGGCTATATCTTTTTGTTAAGGAGAAAACAGTGAAGGCATTTAGAGCAAGCATTTCTTTTGGCATCCATGTCTTTGTTGGGTCTGAGGTGAAGGACAGGCAGCCTGTGTCCAGCCCTATGGGAGGCAGAAAATCCCCCCATGGGGTACTGGGTGGGAGCAGAGGAAGGATGTCAGGGCAAGGCTGTGAGTCATGAGAAAGATGTTTTCATTATTTTTTTTCCTATCTTTTTGTAGCAAAAATACACTAGCATAGGCTTGATTTCCCAGCCCAACTGGGAACACAGACTCTGATGTGGATACCCTGTGTCTTTATATGACATTGTGCATGTCTCTAAAATGGAGAGGAATAGGTGTGAGCGTAATGGGGAGCACATAAATACCATTGCTGGATGGATACTTGGCTAGGTTTCTACTTGCGTGAACGTAATATCCAAATAGTTAGTGCCTGTCATCAAAATGTAAAAATATCCCTGGTTAGGGTGGAATTTATTTTTATAGTGTCAAGCAAACGCACAGACATCTAATACCAGGTGTCACGTTTTGACTCTGTGTTGTGTGCTACTGCTGTCATTTGAAATGTTGTTTTGCCGGGGCTTTTTGTTTGATCATCTTCAAATGTCTCTCTCTCAGTTCTTCTGATTAATACATTAAAGCCTGAGTGCAGGCAGAGATAGCTGACAGTAGGCAGTACCTGAAATCCCTTTTTAACCACCCTGTCCATCAGTGCCTGGGAGTGAATTTCAGCATTCCTCCAGTGACTGTCACGTCTGCTGGCTTCACCAGCCTCTCTGCAATGCGTGCGCTGAGGCTTGCAGGATGTGGCGCGTGGTGAGATCCAGGAGATCTACGATGATGCGTTGTTACGTTTTTTTATCACTTTGAAAATTAGGAAGCTGAAAAGCATGTAATTTATTCATAAGGCTTTATTAGGCTTGTGAGGGTTCACTGAGGCACAGTAGTTAGGGCTGAATCAAGTTTCTCATGATGTGCAGGGTTTTTTTCCCACATCTGCACCTAGCTTTGCTGAGACTGAATTAGTCATGAAATTACATATGCGGCAGCAAAGGGCTTTTTTGGGAGGTGTGGGAACAAATGTGCCTGAACTTCTGAGGGAAGGACTTTGAGGAGCACAGATAGGGTTTGCTGCGTGATGCCTCCCAAGCTTTATTTTGTGGTTGGTTGCAGGGAGGTGTTGGCGCATCTGGTTGCAAGGAAGGACAGAACGCGCCTTTGACTGCGCGAAGGCTTTGGTGTAGAATTACCAGATACCAGTTGGTTATCTGGGGAGTACATACTGTTCAAACATCCACTCTTCTGACATTTCTGAGAATTTATACTGAGGAACTGCAATCTTCACAACATTGCTCAGATGCAGATGATGCAGAAGTCAGTGCCAGTGATGGGAGGTGCTTGAGTGGGGCTGTTGGCAGGAGGGGAAGGGGGTGAAACTCTGGGCTCATCTATCAGGGAAAGAAATTCTGGAGTTAGAGCAAGAACCAATTTGAAAAGTTGGGGGCTAAACTGTGGCAAAAGCAACGGGAGAACCACTAAAGCCTGGGGAAGTTTCATTTAACAGACATAGGAGTTACAGTTGGCCCAGCCCGATCTGCAGGACAACGCTGCATGGGGATGGATCACATCTCCCTCCTCTATCTTCAGGCACAAAAAGCCTCCTTGTAGCCTGGAGCAGCCATAGCAACAGTTGGTTTGATGTAGGCTATCACAGACCTGCCTATGGCTTACCAAGACGCTGGAGACTCCAGCAGTTTAGGAAACATTTTAAAAGAAAACCAAAAATAAACAAAACCACCCCACCCACCCCCCAACCCAAACCTGCCAACAATATAAACTCAAGACCAGCTTTTAAAAAGTATATTATCAGTCAGGCACCAAAATCCACTTAGAAATTGGGGCTTACGTCTCTTTCCAAATAAAAATCAAGTTAACTTGGAAGAAATTAAGAGGCAGAGTAGGACTGACCTTGGAAAAGGTCTTAGAAATATAGCTTTAGAAATAGCGATGCACCCGTAATACATTACCTTTGTGTACAGCCACAGTCTGTTTATTTGTACTGGTATCCCTGTTAGAGAAGTTGATTTTGCTCTTCAGAGTGATTGTTGTGTGGTTGGAAGAAATATTTCCACCACTGAACAATATCCAATCACTGCCTGCATTTATTTTAAGAGCAGGAATCAGTGCAAGTATGAATTCAGATCCTATGTTTGGCATTTTAGTTGTCAGCTCAGTATTTACAGTAGGTGCTTGAAGATGCTTTATAAGAAGCTCCGGTGTAGTTTTCCAAACTGGTAAAATGCTTTTCATCACAACCACCTCCATGGAAATGGAGCCGTATTTTGATTATTTCTAAACAGGCTATAACCTCTGTGCTGGGAGCCGGAGAGCAGCTCTGTTCTTACTGCTGCAGTGCTTGGGCGGTTTATAGCTATCCCTCCTCAGGAAAGGAAATTGCAGGCAGGCAGCCGCAGAGCTCCTGTCTCTCTTTCCTCGTGATAGAAAATGATTTGTCATCCCTGCCTGTTATCCGCTGACAGATGGGGACAGGTAGGGGGGGAAGGGACCACAATTTTCACCCTAGTTGATTCTAGTGTTTTTACTGACAAGTTGATTTTTATGCCGGGAAGACCCTGATTGTCTTTGCTGGGAAACATGATAACTCTTCCCGTGCACTAGGCCATGTGTTGCAGTTGAGATGCACTGGTGGATGAAGAAATCCCTTTTAGGACGCAGCCATGCCTTATCTTCGGTTGAAACTCTGGCAGGTGTCAGCTTTTTACTGATTTTTTTCACAGGCTCGGTGCCTCTGGCAAGCGGTGGTTACGGATCTGCCAGACATTGGTTTAACACGCTGGACCATAGTTGGAGTCCACCCTGGTCACCCTGGGCTGGGGGCTGGGGCGGAGGAAGCCAGGTGGTGGAGAGCAGCCACAGTGTCTCCATAGCTAAAGGGGCTGTGGAGAGCAAGGGCAAGCAGCCGTGCCAGTTTGTAGAGACTTAGCAAATTTTGGTTTATTTATGCTTGTCACCAGTGGATTTCAGAAAATGGAGCCTGAGTCCTGAGGGATGTTCTGCAGCGCTCATCTTTGGTTTAACTCTGCTTCTCCTACTGAACAATGCCGTTCCCATATTGCTCTTTCCACTGAATGTTGTGGAAATTTGAATTTGAATTTCCACTGCTATAGGATTTGGACCACACTGACATTGTCCGGTGAGGTTGCTCCAGGGCCTTCCTCAAGCACTGGTGCTCATACCCCTGCCCATGTCCCAGCTGTGGACATCAGACACCTCCAGTATCCCCAAGAGAGATTGATTTTTTTTCTTTCTTTTTTTTTTTTTTCCCTATCACACGCTGTTTCTTGGGCACGACACCCATTCCACAAGCCCTTTAACTTCCCCTGGGCTTCCAGCTCTCCATTCTCTGTGGAGAATGGTGTGGCAAAGGAGGCACCCTGAGTGTCTGCATTTTCACCCTTTCCTGCGTGTTGCTCAGGTGTGCATCTGTTCTTGGCCATGTTCTCTCAATATTTTATGTGGAACCCCGCTAGGTGTGGGGTTGGGGCAGGGGTTCAGGGTGCCTCACCATCCATGTTTTGTATTATGGCTGTTGGGATAAAACACAGCAGATACGTAGCACTTGCTGCCAGTGCATGGTCTGCTCTGACATTGCGCCATTCTGGGCTCTGGTGAAGATGTTTGCCAAGACAGATTTCAATTACCTGGCAGTCCTGGCTCTGATGCTCAGGCAATGGTTTGTCTTCCTCTCCAACCCCAGAGATACCTGCAGTGCCACCCTATGTATCTCATCCAGCCAGCCCTTGCTGTTGTGGGGAAGACTCAAGAGACTTCCCTGTAGCAGGAGATATTTCTTGGCTGGCTGGGCAGAGGTGTCACGGCACACCAAAATATGGGATTCAGGTTGCATCTTTGGGGTACATCAGCAGGCATTTTAAGAACTGTGTGGACCAGAGGTTTGTTGTGCTGACGTTCACCATAGGCGGGTGCGTCAGGGAAGTGAAGGAGTTGGCGTGGGTGATGCCAGCACAGCCATGCTGTGGCTCTCACCCTCCATGTTCTTGCAGGGAAATAAATTACTTAAGTCCTCTTAAACAGCAGTGATGGGCATGAGCAGCCGAAGGATTCCCATATCATTTCAACTGACATATTCCCCTCTGTACTGCAAGGCACATTGATTGCTTGTTAGCCCTCTGGGCTCTGCTGAGTGGAAGCAGCCCTGGGACATCCCTCCCTGTCCCCCCGTTGCCTGGGCCGTGGTCACATTTCCAGCACTGAGCACTCGTTAATGTGGGGATGATGCATGAGCCAGAGCAGTCCCAGCTGTCTGAGCGCCTGGCAGCTGCAATTCAGGCAGGAATCGCTGAGATGTAGCAAAGTTAGGCCCCCTGAAAGCTGGTTTAATAGCATCACTCCCTGGAGGACAACTGTCCTTTAAAGTATTTCTGGGTGCCTGAAACAATAACTCTTTGAAATCTGCTTTCTCCTTTCATTCTTCACTATACAAGGTGAGCAGCAGCACATTTACTCTGTGTATGTGCCTACAATGTCTGGGATATAAATTACCCTATAATACAAAAACCAGGCTTGTGTCTTCCTAAAAACCAACTCCAAGCCAAACTGAACTTCGTCTTCTTACAAAGAGCACGCTTGGGAAATGCCAAGAGAAAATTTGACGTGAAATTACGCCCCAATAAATGAGGCTCATAATAAGATGAGGAATGAGGGTTTTTTCATCCCATTATATTCATAAAGCTTTCAGAAAGCTCCCTGTTCATCATGACTGCAAAGGCAAGGTTAATTTTTTGTCTTTTCATGTGTCCTTTCTTATGAGTAGACTAACTTGTGATACATTTGTTGGGGCTGTGGGCATCAGATCTCTTCCCTACCTCATGCAGAGCCACTAAGTGGATTTTATCACTCTTGCCGGCCTCCGGTGACTCAGGCAGGGCAGCAGCCTCAGATCTGGGAGTGGTCCTGTATCGTAATCACTGAGCATTGTTTTTTTTTAAGGATAAGACTCTCTCTTCATTGACTACAGATTTCTCCTAGGCTTGAGGATTGTTCCTGGTGAAAATGTAATCAATGCTGTTACCCTCCGGTGATTTTCAACCAAAAACCTTGTAGTTAGAAATTCCCAACCAGCTTTTAGTGTGTTCAGTGTCTCTGTGAGGCTTTGCAGTCATCCCCTCTCAAGGACTTTCAGGTCAAACCTGTTCATTTTTACAAATGAAAACACTATTTTCCAAGAGCCCCTGCTGCAATCACAGCCTCGGCTCTGAGAACTGTTCAAGCCGTATTTCTTCTTCATCTGAACTCCTCACCGATAGGAACACAGTTAAAAGGCATCTGATAGCCTGATAGTGATGGCAAGAAACAGACTGACTGCATTTCCCTGCATGTCCTTCCTGGCTCTGCCGAGTCAGCAGAAAATCATAGTAACAATAAAAGTATACCAAATATTGTCCCAGGCTTGTAGCAAGGCCAGCTTCACTCACAAATTAAGGCAGGCCTTTCTATCCTGCCTCCTGCACATGCCCTTCAAGCATCCCAGTTTTGCTGGAGGACCCTGCATCTCCTCCTGGACTCTTTGGACATCCAAATCCTTTTGAGACCGGTATCCTACTCTTTGGGATTGCTTTATAGCATTTCCTTTTATTTCAGCATATGGCCAGGTCTGATGGATTGTGCCATGTTAGAGTCACCCGTTCCTCCAAGAAATTCAGTCCAGTGTGATTGTATGCCAGTCACCTGCCTCCTGACCTTTTGCTTTGCAATGTTACTGGGCATGATTCACTGTTATACTGTCACAAGCTCCAGCATGCAGTGAGTACAAAGCAGATGTAAAACACTTAATAAGGATATTAGCACTTGGTACACAACCATGCCTGGCTCTGAAGCTTTGCAGAAGGCACTGGAAGATCGCTGCCTCTGGCAGATTGTGTGGTGTCCAGCCCGTGGCTTACTTTGATCTAAATAAATCCTATGTACTTGAGCTCACTTTGCTTGGTTTGCCATATTCAGGTAGCTTTTGTATATGTGAAGCTTGATTGGGGTAGGAATTGCATCATCTCATGTGTTTAGAAGAGGCGTTGGCATCTTTGGACTCTACCAGGAGTAATGGCAGTGATAAGTAGTATCGCCTTCTTCAGTCTTCTCTAATTAGTTGGCTCACTTCTTTCACAGCTTTTTCAGTACCAGCAGACTTGAGTGACTGCTTCAGTGTGACAAGGAGGAGAAAATTCCCAGCAAAATTCAGTGGGAACTAATCATTTATATCTTTCAGCCATCCTGGAAAATCTCTTTCCTTTTGTGACTGGCAAGAGCCTGGTGCTGAATGTGTGTCCCTTGGTGTGATATCACGTGAGACTTGCCCTGTGCATCATTGAGAATAACAGTGGAAATAACTAGACATGATTTATGTTTCTGAGTGCATTTATCCTTCAGTCTAGTGTGTCCTTGTGATACTTGATGCAGAGGTGGTGCTCTGTGGGACTCATTTTGAACAGCATTCACAGTCGGAGCTCCTTGTAACGTGAGTACTGTCACAGCAGCGAACTTTCTGGCTTCCCTGTGGTGCATTTAGTGTTCATAACAGGACTATTGCCTCATAGATGATCTAATTGTGATGCACTGCTGTCGTAATGCCTAAAAGGTAGTTAACCCCAGTAACACAGTTTTCATTCATCTCCTTGACTTCAGGGTTTGCTCAGGAGTCCTGTGGCAAGGGAAAATATTGGAGCTTGACCTCTACACCATGAGCTGCCTCCTCAGCAGCCTCCTCATGCTGGTATTAAGCTGCCAGCCAAATCCCTTCCTCAAATTTTGTAAGAGTTCAGATGGTTGACCAAAGCTTCCTTGGCTTTGCCTAAAAACTCGGCCACTAAGGTATTAGATACCATGGAACTAAATTATATATTAGAGTTTTTTCTGCACTCAGGTTTTTAGCAGTATTTTCAGCATGCTGTCTCTCCCTGAACTGGTTAGAAGCAGCTGGTACAGGAAGCTGGTGAGGCAGATCAGAGAATAAAATGAAATTCCACCTTTGACTACCCAGGCCGTGATCCAGCAGAGCACTTAACTTTCAACCACCTGGGCAGTCCTTGTAATTTCTGTGGCACTACTGTGCCTGCTTAAATGTAAGAGCTTCTTAAGTGCATTTCTGGATTGTGGCCTCTAGAGCTGAACTTGAACCATAAGGGTTAATATTTTCAAAACAAAATTTTTCACTCGAAGAAGGTGTTGTTTCTCATCCTTTCCCTCCTTGCCCCCTCCGAACAGTTCTTCCATTTTATGAGCTAATTAACTCATCTAGCTTTAAAACACAAGTGCATCCTTCTTGGATTTTGTCACGTGTCACCACCTTCTAGAGAGTTATTATGTCTTATTTGCACAGAAAATACTGGGAGAATACACCAGGAAGTAAGCTAACCTGTTCATTGAATAAATTTATACCTAAAGTGTCAATAACAAACCCATTACTTCGTATTCATCTAGAGACACAAAATATGTATTAATTAACCAAAGTACGGCTAGTGGGCGTATGCAAATGAAGTGGCATCAATCAAGCCAAGATCACCCTTTTTTTTTGGTGTTTTTACTTTATTAAGAAATACTGCTTTGTGCTGACTGCACTTCCTTAATATCAGATCTGTGCCTTGAAGCTCAGTGCTAGGACCAAAAAGAGAATCAGAATTTCCTAGCACTGCAGAAACTGCTGCAAATAATGCAGCTTATAATGAAGAATTCATATGTAATCCCATAGAGGAGATAACTGTCTAGATCTGCCTCAGGCACAAAGAACTCAAGTTTATTTTTGTAGAAGGTACTTCATTCTGTCAAAGCCACAGAGTTAAACTGAGAGAGACAATTAGATATAAATTCACATTTGGACTAAATATATCTAACTTAATATGTAAAATAGGAGTTTTAAGTCTATAGCTCTGCTTTTTCAAGACACAAGGCGATAGCAACACCCAAAGCAATAGATAAAGGATTTTCCGTGTTGGCCTGCAAACACTGCTCACTTCAGGCAGAAGATGGTCCTCGGTGTTGTCACCCTGCCCCACGCCCTGGGGTGCCAGCCGCCAGGACACGAGGTGGAACAGCACAGCCCAAGTGCCTCTCTCCTGGGCAGAGGCACTGAGTATACTCCTTGATATGCCAGCTCTTAAATGCTTCAAGTCTTTGCCCAACATTTTGCACGTCCATGTCCTGCAGGTCTCCCACACCATAGGAGGTGGGTGCCTCTCTCCAGGAGACGGTAGGGTAATAAATAGTCTCACTGCTGACCCGTTCAGCTCAGCTTCCAGTACCTCTTTTACCTTGTTTGTTGCTTTGGCATCATTCGAGTATTGATTGTGCGAAGGGCATATCAGTGTTTTTATAATTGCTTCTGAGGATGCGTTTTGTTTGCTTTCCAAATAACGGATCTAAACTGGATATTAAATGATGAGCCGGGACTGTGGGGAGGTGCTGTAACCTTTAATGTTTAAGAAGAGCTAGCATTAACAAGAGCTAGCTGGCAAAGACATTGTGAGTGGTAATAAAACTCCTTACTGTATGGTATTTTCCATCCAGAGATGTCGAGCCACCCACCAAAGACAGGCAACTGTTGATATTCTCCTTCTGCTTATTGGGTCCTGTAGCACAGACGTGTCTGTGTTAACCCCACGCACTCCGTGTGCCTCTTTGCCTGCCTGTTTTGTCGCTGGAGCTCTGGATGGAGAGAATCGGTCCAAATCCCCACCTTGAAACATCCCTCTGTGATTTTCCTTGAGTCACCTGTGCTGGCAGGACACATCCCATTCTTCCCAGTACCCTCCAAGCAGTGGTGAACTCCAGGAGAGTAAATCTAAAACCACACCTGAGGCTCAGCTGTTGCCCCTCTGCTTGGTCTGATTTGGTTGGCTTTGCAGCTGTAGAGCTACAAACAAATGCAAGGAGAGTTTGCATCCAGAAGTAAAATGTTTCCTCTCTCCTTCCTGGGGTTTTAGGTTTAAAACCATATGAATGTATAGAATTACGTCTGGTTTCTATTCAAAATTTTAACTTTGGCCATTTGTACTTGAAACTCAGTGTGGGTCTGCAAAACTCTCATGTTCCTTGTTGGATTTTTCCAGGATCAGGAGCCTGGGCTTTGGCTGTGAACATTAAGAAAAACATTCCTATAGCTTTGGTTTCTGCTCAGCCAGCTCCAGATCCTATAACATCTCACCGTCCCGGTGAACTTGGATTTTGGCAAGCTTCACTTTCTCCTTATCTGTGCCTGCTCCAATGGCATCTCCAGTGGGTGCTCGGAGGTGGTGAGTCACAGGAGATGACAGGTGCTGCCTGCCCCAGGCATTCCTCTTTCTCCTGCTTTAATGGCCAGCACAGATGTTTCCATTCAACACAATTGAAAAACCCAGGGCTGGAAAAAAAATGCAGTTTTCTGAACTTCCAGCCAGCTCTTGCACTGAGCGAGCTATCCTGACAGCCCCCAAACCTATTTGTTCCCACCAGGACTCCTTGCAGCCCTACCCAAAGCCACAAGCAAGGGACAGTGTGTGGCTGTGGGACCTGGAAACCAGCAGATTTTGCCAGAGCACCCAAGAGGGTGACCAGCCACATTGTCCATCCCAACCCCCTTCACAGCTCTTGCTGTCTACATTGTCAAAGGGTTGCAACCACATTTCTAGTCCAAGCTCATTACAGCCACCAAGTCCCCAGTAGTTTTCTTGTGTTTCTGCTGCCCACCATTGGAGCTGTGGATGTGCCATGGTGATAGGTCACCGGCTCTGCTTGCTGCCCAGCCTTGCTCCTCGCCTGCCCATTCATCCCACAGCATCGTGTCAGAGCAGTGTCATCGCTTCTCCACTGCTTTACTTTGATAACAAGCATGTATAGTCTCTTGCTGACTGTATCTGCTTTACTTGGACTTGACCTCTTGGCCAAGGGTTTGCTGAACACCCATGTCTCCTTGCAGGTCCCCTTGCAATGGCATCTGCATATGTTTCTAAGGCCACGGAGCAAAAGCTTCAAAATATAGAAGACTTAAAAATTAATAAGAAAACAAACCTGTTTGATCACTGCCTCGGAGGTCTCAGTACAGATTTGTACGAGCTGCAGGAACAGCCTGCAGACCTTTTTAAGCAGGGCACCTTAATAGTAATTTTTGCTGACAGTCAGAAATCAGCCAAGTGAACCATTTTAAAAGCCTTTCAAAACTGTTCATTTACATCATCTGCTGCTTTTGTCAAATACACAAAAGTGTCTTGTCATGTCTTTTGTCTCTTTTTTTACAAGAGTTATGTTGTCTATTTAGATTATATTACAGGAGCGAACCGTTGTTCAGGGATTATAATTTGTATGATACAAGGAGAACATTCAAGAACTGTAACAGGATGGTTACCTCAGCTGAAACTGCCATTAAATATATTATTTTTTTTCCTAATGTGTAAGCCTAACAGTAGCTGAAGCTGCGTCCAGTGTTGACTGTGGTCCCTAGTGCAAGGAGGAGCTAATGGAGGAAGATTTCCGGTGAGCAAAGTGTGCTTTTTGGTTTGCCCAAGTGAGGTAAGGGACCAGAGCGGGGTATGGGTTTAGCATATTTTGAAGTCTTTTTGTGGAGCACGTTTTGCTGTTCTGGTGTGTGGTTGGTTTAATGATATGGAGTTGTATCCCTGCGATGACTTGGGGGGCACAGGAGCCGCATGCCCTGGAGGAAGGTGAGGAGTGTCTTGCTGTGAACTGTGTGGGCAAGACCCCACTCCCTTGAGAGGGAAATGCTTCTGACAAAAATGTGTATCGATGGGGCAGAAGATGGAGCGGGTGTGCCTGTCTCATTTGTGTCTTCCATGCCTCCAAAAGCTGCTGTTCTTGGTAGAGACTTACACATCAGGGCAGGGAACTTGGCTGTGTATTCTGCTTCATTTTCAGCTGGAAAGTGCCTCTTGTTTCTAAAATCTCTGTTGTCGTCTTTAAGAACATTTACAATAACCATATTTTCATTTTTTTGTGAGGGACACTTAGACACAGAATCACTCTTCCGCTCCCCTCTTCCCAGCACCTTTCTGGATGCTAAAATTGAGAACTATCTACCCCAAAACTGAGCATGCCAGGGAAGCATGTGCCTGGGCTGCTTTGATTTCATTTGGTCTGAGGGAACACCTTGTTTATGGTGTAGCAGTCTGTGTGTTTAATGGATTTGCTTGGCTCTTTCTGTGACATGTATAAAGGGAAAAATGTGTTTATTGGTATCAAATTTAGAAGACCTGTAATGTTTAAGAGGCAGGTATGTTCAGTGCTTTTGAAAATGTGATATGAAATGGGAAATTGTCAGTTTTGCTATCTTTGCAGAAGTTCTCTTAGCTTTAGTGACCAGGCTTCTGCGATGCGGTTATAATCCAAGTCCTAAAAAACTGAATGCATAATAAAATGCCTGTGGCATGTCATCATTTTCAGTTATATTACTGTAACTGGTATATATATATCTAAAGGCAATCATCGCTGAAGAGGATGGAGGAAAATATAGAGAGTGCTTTAAATTTCTTTAGACATTGAAACATCTGAGGGAGGAACTGTAATGGTAATATACAATAAACCTCTTTTTTTATCTTCTCATAAAATTGTATCTCTCTTCCTTTTTCTCCTAAAGTTGATTGGACTTGCAGTATGCAGGTTTCAGAAATAAATCGATGATTAACTGAACAACAGGTATTCATAAAACTCCTTGTTTTATAGCAACATTTGAAGTAGTGCACAGTACATGCTCTTCAAGCAGATATACACACCTTAAGTACATTATTTGAACTGTAGATAAATGAATAGTTTTATCTGGTAGAGCTTGTGTTCAGTTGGTGCTTATCCTGCCGGTGTAAATTCATGTAGGTTTATGGAGGGAAAAGAGCAATATTTTTTTTATAGCTGCAGGAGACCTGGCCCGAGGCTGAAGATCTCTGGGCATTGCACTGAGGGAATGATACTCTTCTGCTGACTTTTTCTGGCTTAAGAGTGCATCTCAAGAAGTGCAAATGACATTTTTTCCCTGGATTTCCATATTTCAATTCCAGTTAAGATTAAGTCCTGGGGCATTTTGGGACTGGCTGTTTTCATTACTAGAAAGCATCACTGTAAAGGAAAAAGGAGAACTTTATTCTAAATGAGCAGCTTGTAGTAGATTATTCTCGTTGAAAGCATTTAACTCTTGGCAAATGTGTATCATGTAAATAGAATAGACTGTAAAGAATATCTGATCATGTCGACTGAAGAGCATGAAAAGGCCATTGTACTAATGCTCTTGATAATCACCTGGAAGGGTATGTGGCTCTCAGGAGTAAACAGACATGCAGGTTTCTCTGTTAGTATTGCTTCAGAGGCGTTTGGTACTTTAGAAGTATTGTTATGGTTGACCCACATTTGATGTAGGGTCGTACAAGCCCCACTGATTTCTCTGCCAATGTCCATCCTTTGCTTTATGAAACTCTGTCCTCTGCATGGGGAGCTGGGGACTTGCGTTACAGCGGCTCGTCCTGGGCAGCTTCTGAAAACATCATCTCTGTGTCAGCATGTTGTGGTTTAACCCAGCTGGCAACTAAGGACCACACAGCTGCTCATTCACTCCCCCTGCCCTGGTGGGATGGGGGAGAGAATCAGAAGGGTAAAAGTGAGAAAACTCGTGGCTTGAGCTAAAGACAGTTTAATAGGTAAAGCAAAAGCCGCATGCAAGCAAAACAAAACAAGGCATTCATTCAGCACTTCCCATGGGCAGGCAGGTGTTCAGCCATTTCCACGAAAGCAGGGCTCCATCACACCTAATGGTGACTTGGGAAGACAAATGGCATCACTCCAGATGTTGCCCCTTTCTCCTTCTTCCCCCAGCTTTATATGCTAAGCATCGTGTCATATGGTCTGGAATATCCCTTTGGTCGTTTGGGGTCAGCTGTCCCGGCTGCGTCCCCTCCCAGCTTTTTGTGTCCCCATCCCCCCCCCCGCCTCCTCACTGGTGGGGTGGGGTGAGGAGCAGAAAAGGCCTTGGCTCTGTGTAAGCACTGCTCAGCAGTAACGAAAACATCCCTGTGTTATCAACACTGTTTTCAGCACAAATCCAAAACATAGCCCCATACTAGGTACTATGAAGAAAATTAACTCTATCCCAGCCGAAACCAGCACGCAGCAGCAATGAAAACACAGAGATTTTTCAGGATAGATGCTGAGAATAAAAGCAAAGACATTGCTGTGGCTGCCCACACCCTTACTACTCTGTGTAGCTCTGGGACCTCAGTCTCAAAAATGATTTTGTGTTGGAAACGGTTCAGAGGAGGGCAGTGGGGGTAATGGAGGGTATGACAGCGCTCCTGCATGGGGACGTGCTCAGCAGAGAGTGCGTCTGGAGCCTGGATAGAGGAGAAGGATGTGGGAAAGCTGCAAAATCAGAAGTGACACAGGGCAAGCAAAAGGAGAGTTGCTTTTTCTTGGGCCCTTCCGCTGGGACATGTACCAAAGGGAGCACAGAGGCATTTGAAAACACCAGAGAATGTTTCTTCACAGCATTTGTGGACACCTGGCTGCTGCTAAAAGTTCGCTTGTTCAACAAGTTCCTGGATTAAAAGTCCACCGAGGGCTATTAAATTTAGAGAGACTGCCCCTGGCTCTCAGTGTCACCCACATTTCTGCCCAAGGCTGGGAATGAGCTCTGGGCCAGCAGCTCTACATGGTTCTCCTCTTCACCAAGCACTGGCTGTTGGCCACATCCATCTTCACTTCTCTTCTCAAAAACCTAGGCCTGAATTTGGCTGAAGGCAAAGAGAGGACTCCTGAATGTTATCTGTGCTCAGTTTATTAGTGTCTTTTCCACCCCACCTATTTCCATCTCATTTTACTGTGCCTGCAAAAGTGATGCCACCTCAGACACACCTGGTTGCAGCCGTGCGATGCTGCCATTCATGCTGCTGCAGCTCTGGGGTTTGTAGTTGAAGAGTCTCCTCTTGCATCTCTCTCTGAAAAATCCTGGAGGGAGATGCGTGTTCTTTATAAAGAGAAGAAAGAGTTGGGCACTTGCAGTGATTCATCCTGCTTAACTTCTGCAGTGGGAGTTTGGATAAGTGCCTTAGGCTGGATGCCTACTTTTGGAATCACTGAGAAGAGATGCATCTTATAGTCCTTATTTCATCTCTGTGTGGCCTCGCTTCACAACTTGTGTGTGTTTATAGGAAAACTCTGGGAAAACCATAAAGCACAGAAGATGCACGCAAGTTTACAGCAAGTGATTTCCAAGTTGTTTCTGTGCCCTGCTGCTAGCTAAATTGTAATACGTAGGGGAAGCGCTCGGCAGCAGGAAGGATTTCTTCTGACAGAGCAAATCAGCTCAAAATCTCCTTGCAGGAGAGGTTAAGCACAGCAGACCCAGATCTGTCAAGAGTGCACTCATTTCATCATCAAGGCAGACAGTGTCCTCTCTTCTGCTCTTAGGAGTGTTGGTATTTGTTAACCCTTTACCCCCTTCCTTTCTCAGTCTGTGTCCTTTAATCACCTGTTAATCAGATTAGTGTGCCTGACTTCATCCTCCTCATTGCTGCTGTACTTGCCAGCCCATCTGAGCCAGTTAAAAGTCACCATTGGCAGATATTACAGATTTTTTCTATTTGATTTTTTTTCCTGCTGTTGCTCCTCATTTGACCTTTCCTTGTATATCACTAGTAGAGATGCTCGAAGATTATACCTATTTCCTTTTGCATGGATACTGCATTTGGCACTCCTGCTGTGAGGGCTGATGTGTCAGCACCTTCCTTTTAAACTACTTTAGGGAGGTTTAGATGGGCCATAAAAATGTGTGCTAATCTGAAAGTTGATGTACAGGTAGCAGGGACATGCATGCTGGCATTGATAAGTTGTGGAGATGCAGCAGAGTAGACATCTCAAATGCATTTTCTGGCACTGTTGTTATTGCCAAAATATGTTTTTACACATGAACAGTAGGTTAGAAAGGAGATGAACAGAATCAATGCATCAGTGGAGCTTAGGTGAAAAAAATGACTGCAGGAGACATTTATACTCTCAAGAAGAGCAGCTTTGAGAAATTGTCCCCACCTTAGAAAAGATGTGTCTCTTCTAAGAGTGATTGAAATGTTGCTTTAGAAAAGCAAAAAGGAAAAATATTGAGGACACTTGAAGTATAGCGAAACAGCTGATATCTAGCAGTCCTGGGGCTGGGTCAAGGGAAAGACAGGTCTCAGCGGCCTTAACACCAGCAGTACATGAAAAGTCTGAAGCCAGCAAACATGACACCATGAGCCTGAACTATCAATGTGAAACAGTTCCTGCCTTCCAGCGAACATCGTGACAGTCAAGCCACTTATCTTAAATACTTACTAACACACTGTATAAGAGCCAGACATTTCACACCTAAAAATAAATGATTGCTGCTTCTTCCTTGTTTATCATCTCAAATAGAAGTTTAACTTTCTAATGCTCATCCAGTGCTGTAACTGATACATCACCTGTTTCGGGTAACCAGCTCTGGCCCTATTCTGGCAGTGAGGTTTTGGGGATTGCCCCGTTTAGGGAGGACCGTCCTGTAGAATTCTCATTCCCAGACTGTTACCTACTTTTTCTTTTCTATATCAGTTTCTTTGAAAGGCAGTGCTGTTTAAAGACAGCAAATGTTCCTCTCGAGCATGTACAAATATAAAACACATTTCACGATGTCTTGCCTTGCGGTTCCTGCACATTGCATAAGAATTGCTGTTTAAATTATGGTGATGTCCTGGAAGTGGCATGATCATATCTTAAAAAAGTGAGCTAACTTATTTTCCCATAAACATGTGCAGGGCAGCAGTTAATACCTAAAGTTACTAGGAAAATGCCCATTTTTCTGCTCACATGCTTTTTGAGCTGATCCACAACAAATTCCCTGTAGGCAGAAAATGGCAATTCCTTGGTGTTAGCCAAGGGGAAATCTTAAAACATGAATTGGATTAACCCACCTGGTTTTATGAGTTTTCCAAGTATAAAAAGGCAGTCTTTATTCAGGCTTTTTCTTGTTTCTCTTGGTTACCATCACAGTAGGTGGAAATCTTCTGTTGAAATGGGATGTGGTAGTGCCTGCAATATCTAGATCTCTGGAATCTTTATTGTTACTATTGGCATGTCCTCAGAGTGGACTATTGCTGAATTTAAGGAACCACAGAACTCCAGTTTATTTCTGAGACCCTGTCTGATGATGAAATAAGTGATGATGAAAAAGCGATGATGAGCACGATGAATTCCTGAGCGTGGAAATAAATAAATACAAGGCCTTGCACCATGCAAGAAGTCTTTTGAGCATCAAGAACGTGCTCATAGGCATCATTTCCAGGGCAGGGACCTGCATCCGATGCCAGCCTCTTCATTTTGCTCTGCTATTCTCCTTTCTAGATGCCTTCAACAGACAGTAGAATGACATGCAGACAGGCATGTGGTCTTCCTTTATAATCCAGTTGGCTTGTCCTCTTGAGAGTTGTCCTGGCCTTCTGCTGGTTGTGGTATAACTGTTTCCGATAAATTGAGTCACGTGACATGAGTATTGCTCTGCTCTTGAAGTCTCTGGAAGATTGTGAGCATGCCCAGTCATGATGCAGAAAATAATCCCCTTGGCTGGGGATGATTTAATAGAGTATTTGAACATGTATTTTCCCTGAGCATTTAATCAGTTTTCTGTTTTCATAATAGCTGCCATTTTGAAGTAATGCTTGTGGATGGCATCTGAGTCAAACCACCGGTCCCAGTGGAACTGAACCTTCCTTTTGACTGTACAATTGATGCTTATGATAGTAATAATACTTTGCACTTCTCTAGGTCAGATTTTCCTTAGGAGAACCGCAGAGTCCTTTCCAAACCTGTGATCTGGGTACAGTAAGGGATATAGGTCAGGCTTGGCACTTCTGGAAGTCTCCAGAGCCTGCTGGTTTCTGTGAAGTTTGACTGGGGTGTGTTCTCCCAGCTTTGCATTTTACAGGATCTGGGCCATGCAGAGGTGCGGTGCTGCCGCTCTCCAGGGGCACACTCAGGAGTCCCAGCGCCTCTCCAGGCTCACCATGTTGCTGGAGCACCCACACTCTGTGCTTTTGCAGGTGACTAGAAGCTAGTGAGGATCTTCAGGCTGCTTGGGATCGATTTGTGAAGGGATTAAAATGCACAGCCTGATGTCAGGCCACGGGACTGCAAAACGGCAAAGGCACGTCCCAGCCAGCTCTAAGGAGCTGAACGTGGCTCTCCCCAAACCACACTGCCGCACGAGCACCCACTGCTCCCGTTTGTGCTGGGGCTTCCCTGCCCTCAGTGAGATTCCACATCCAGGCGGAGAGGGAGAGGGTTATCTCAGGGCGAGAACCACATGTGTCAGTCATAAGCGATTTTAATTTCCAGGAGCTGTGTGTAAGTCCCAGATCAGCCAGACTGAATCCTCAAGCAGGGTTTTGCTCCGTCTATTGCAGAGAAGGTTAGCTGGTGCGGTTTCATGTGCATAGCCACGGCACCAAATCCTCCTTGCGTGAACTTGGCTTGCACCAGCATCGTGTCATTGTTTATAGCTGGTCTCTGGATAAAATGTGCTACCTTAATGAATATTGCTTGTTTGTATAAAAATGCCATGAAAAAATGATCTTGCTCCCTGGCAGTGCTCCATCCTGGGAAAGTCGAAAGAAAAACAGAGACTCGGTACCTCTGCACCACATCCTGTGGTTGAGCCAGATGTCATTGAAAGCAATGCTAGACTGTTTCAAACAAGTGCTTTTTGCTGAAGATGAGCGTTACAAGCTGATATCTCTGTGACCTGTGGATGTCTGGGACTGGGTGGTCCGACAAACATTGCACATTATAAAATCGGTCCAAGAGGGAAGTGCAGCAAACCTGGCAATGGGATGGGCGGCCTTAGCCTGTGCATGGAGTGTAAGTAGTCTGGGGCAATGTATTACTTAAACCTCTTGCTGCTGTGGACAAAGTGGTTCCTGGTGTTTTTCTGCAAACAGTCTGCTTAATCCCCAGGGAAGGCAGGTTTCTAATTGAGGAGCTGCGTGCTGTGTATTCACCCTGAGCTCTGATTTATGTGTGCTGCTATTGGAATACATATTCATGACATTTTTTGCATAAGGGAAATTATTGTTGTGAAAATATATAGGGCAAGAATCCCTTCAGTTTGTTCCCTCCTGAAGTGTCTCTTGTGATTCAAATGAAATGCAAAGTGCCGAGTTTGGGTTTGCATTAGTCTGGGAGGGAAGGGGGGGGGGTGGGGGTGTCATTTGTTAGAGAACTGTCCTTTTGTGAAAGGAATGTGGAGGATTAATAAATGGTGATAGACACTGTCATTCATACTTGGTTGTATCCCCAGATCACTCTCTAGTTTCTATCAGCATGTGGCATTGGTTATATTATTATCAGGTATATTATAGCAACTGATGAGGCTACTATAATACATTCTGCTCACTCACACAGCATATGTATAGTCTGGGTTAACGTAGCTCCACATGTACCTGAAACCAGCTTTGCAGTCCCTCAAAAACGTCACCAGTTTCTGTACATTTGTTGGAACATGTAGTGTTTGTGTGGTGCTGGGCTGGGACTTTGGAGTTACCGCTGAATCCCATAGCCTTTCAAGATGTTTATATTAATGTGCTCATCCTATAGCTGTAAATATTTTATGCACTTGCAAAATATCAAAGTCTTTTGGCAATTTATAGGTGGAGAAGGTGGTTGAAATTGTTGTCTGAACTGGATACATTGCTCTGCGTGAGTCGTTTGCCCAGCCCTGGACCTGGCCACTGTGTCATTCATGATGAGTTACTGGGCTTTGGGTAACTTGCGCTGCCTACCTATGAATAAAAGACTGTTGTCCTTCATCAACACTGTCAGAACCAGACAAATCAAAGAAATGAGGAAGAGGTGGTGCTTAGCAAGCGTGAGGCTGATTTCTGATTTAATGTGAGCTTTTAGCATACTATGTAGATGAGATCTACCATTAAATTAATACACTGTGAACTCTAAATAATTACTTGAAGGGAAAAAAGAGCTTGAAATGATGGATTACTTGCCAGCATGCTGAGTGTTTCCTGAATGGAAGACAGGTTGCTACTGCTTCTCTCCTGGAGAGAAAAAATACCTGTCTTGTGCAAATTCAACCTTGTTTCCTTTTCCATTTGAATTATAAAATGTTTCTGTTTGTTTTATACAACGATTCGATTGGCTTTGAGAAGGAACACAATGTTATTTACTGTGCTTTAGCCTTGTACTTTAATCTGTTTTTTAGTAGCAGAACAAATTAACTGCTTTCTCCATCTCTAGTAAGAGAGCTCTGGTTCAGAGCCAGCTTAGCCTCAAAACAAAGGATGCTTTTAGTCACCACATCTTCCCAAGCTCCCATCTTTAGTGGATTATTTTATTATTTTTCCTCTGATTTGAGATCAAAAGTGTTTAAAGCTATATATTTACAATATACTAGACATAAGCCCCTGAGAGCTCATGCAGTCTGGCTTTACGCAATTTAGGGCACCATGCGTTACTCCAGGTCAAATGCTTTGCCAGAGTAAGTGTGTTCTGATACATGTCAAATCCTTTTATGTGGCAAATGCTGCACAGGCAGCAGATGTAGCAAGTGATTATTAATACCAGCAATTAGCATATCAGGAAATTAGCAAGCTAAAGAAAACTCCTGAAAGGGGGTCATCTTTTGGAGATTGCATTGTAGTGAGAGCGTGCTGTCCTGCAAACTTAGAAAGAGTGAAAAAGCTGATCTTTCCCCTGGTAGGGAAGAGCGTACAACTACTCCTAACACAGCTAGGAAAGAGAATACCAGAGGGTAAAAAAGATGATGATGATGATGATAATAGTAATAATAGTAGTACAAGTCCTAAGAGAGATTTTTTTTTTTTGAAACAGTGGTTCAGGAGGCATCAGCGTCCTCTTCTCCAGGCAAGGCTCCATCAGTCTGGTGTTACAGAGATGCTCATGGTCAGGGAAATCAGGAAAAGCTTCATCATTGGTAACCACATCCTCTGTGTCCCTGAGGGTATTATACCATGAATTTGGAGTAAAAGTGGTGGAGAGCTTCAGGGTGTTGCAGGTAGCTGGCTTTGGATGAAGCTTTCTAAGCAGTTCCTGCTAGAAAGAATTTCATGTCTTAGTACCAGTGAAGTGCCCCAAACAGCCATTTTCTTCTGCCACTGGCCAACATTATCACAAAAAATATTATTTCCACACTGGAAAGCTGCTTATCAAAACTTTGCCCAGACCTGATTATTTCCTGGTTCTTTGGAAGGATTTAAAGAAAGATCATGCTTATAAATTCACTTGCAATTTTTCCCTTGCCACCTTCACAGTGAAAACCTAAAACCTCACATAAAATAGCTAGTTTTTCTCAGTCTTCAGTTACCAATCACTGGATTTCATGTGCTTTCCCAGTTGTCTTGTTCAAATATGGATTGTGCCACGTATAGAAAGGCACAATTATTTAAGGCTCGATAAAAAAGAGAAAACAAAACTTTTGGTTTCTCCAGGTATTTCTGGTTTGGGGCTGAATTCAGGAGGAAACTGCTGGAAGCAGAAATCATACACACCTGTCCAAAAGGATGGTCTGGACCTTAATGAAGCTTTTCAGAAGTCAGAATAAACACACTGTAAATTCTTATCCCCATTTTAGTTCACTTCCCTTGTCTCAGTTGTAACAGTTGCTTGGCAAAGCCAGACATAAAATTCCTGAAATAAACCAGATGCTGTGGGAATTATGTGAAATAGTTTCACTGAGGAGAGAGGACACTTGGAATATTATTTTCCTGACTATGAAATGGAAACAATTTTTAGAAAATGAACCATTTTTCCTACTTAAAAAGAAGAAAGGCACAGCATGATCTGTGCTTGCTGGAAGGCAGGCCTGTTTCTGTGCAAGTTTTGCGTGTTTCACTGAATTGGCTGCAAAGTTACTTGGAAGAAAACATTGAAACTTTCTCCATGTGGAAATGTTTTCGTTGGTTTCACACAGCCTCTGGGGCAATGGAAAACTGTGCTGATAATAGATTACTTGCCTCAAAAGAAAATGTAGTACAGAATTTTTATAGCGCCTTAAACTTGGTTTTGTTTGAATGTTGTGTGGTAGTTCCATAGTTTCTTGGTGGTCCTTCCCTGCTTCACACCACCAATGGAGGCAGAGGCCGGATCCGGCTGCCTCTGCAGGCGATACCCCTTCCCTTCCAAGCGCCCGATAGTTTCCAGGAGCTTTAAGTCTAATGAAATAGCCTCTTTTCTGTGTAATAGCCCTAAAACACCCACATGGATATGGGTTATTTGGATCCAGCTGGATAAGGAGTTACTGTTGTGGACCGAGGTCTTCAGGGCTGAAGACCTTGCTGCTGCTGTACCTTCTACCCTGCTTCTGTAGGCACCAGGACGAGGGAGAAATTGAGTTGGGATTTGTGGGAGCAAAGTCTTTTGGATACTTCTTGCAAGCATCTCCTAAGCATGAAAGTGCACAAACACTAAACGTTCTCTTTTCCTCTGAAGAAGCCACAAATGCAAAGCTGGGAGACCTTCTTCCACACTTTTGCTTCAGCTTAGGTGGGACTGGCTTCTCAATCAGCCAACCTAGTTGATACCCACTGTCCCCAAATTCCAAAGAAAACCAGGGACTTGGAAAAAAACTGCTCTGCAAAAATACTCTTGCAGAAGTAGCGTTCATGAAATTTTGTGTGTGTATACATATATATATATACACACACAAGTCCCAACTTTGCACTGTGCTGATAGCTATAAACAGTTTTTAGAATTAATTAAAATATAATACATGGTCTGGGAAATGAAACTCAATTTCACATTCAGTCTTTAGCCTAGTTATTCCGTTATGAATGCAGTAATAAGTGTTGAAAATACAGGTGAATATCATGCAAATTAAAGAGAGGATGAAGTATTTTTCTAATTTTTTTCTGGAAAAACACATTAAGGACTGCAGCAGGTCAGCTGGTGTAGTATTAATCACTTCCCAACCCCTGTGGTTGGGCTTTTGGGGCACTTGAATGGCTGCCTACTTCATCAGGGAAAATAAAGGGAGTTTTAGGCATTCTAGGCATCTTGCCCGGCAAAAACAAAAGGTGTCATTAACTGGCTGCTAGTGCCTAGTTTTTCCAAGTTAGTTTTCTTTTAAAACTTTTATTGAAGCAATTTTTTCTTTTTTTCCTCATGTAAAATAATCCACACAAAGAGCCAAAATGTTTGTGCAGTGCGGTTATTCCTTATTATCTTTATGAAGTTTAAACTAGTACAGAAAAATATTGACTTCTTACGCTGAGCTAGCTAACAGTATTTATTTCTTACTATACAGCAGCCAAGAAGTAAGCTTTCTGGCTCTTTCTATTACAATTTTTTCCATCATTTTGTTGTTATGGGTCTGAACTCCCGTTGACTCTTAGGCTTATTTTTTGCCAGCAAAGCAGGCACATCCTATTGAGCAACTGAGCTTGTATAGAGAGTGGTCAGTAAAAAGAAAAAAGATCTGGCCTAATTGTGGGCTCTTGGATGGGTGCAAGCTGCTACGGAAGAGAAGATGCAGCCAGCTCGCTGTTTTCATAGCTGAAGTAAATCATTGATTTGGCATGGAATAAAAATCCTACAGCCCAGCACAGTCCTGGTGAGGTATGAGCCATCTGGAAGGCCACGGTTAGTGTGGTGGCTGGGCTGCTTGTGGGGACCCTGGACAAGGAATGAGAGGTGTGGGACTCCCATTCATGACCAGTCTGACTTTCCTTATCCCCCCTAAGCTTTTGTCATCTCTAAAGTGGCGGGAGAGTGCTGGTCTGCTTGAAGGGTGACCAAGGACGGTGGTTTAGATCACCCAGCTCAGATTTTGGTGATCCAAGTCCCAATTGCCCAATGTCCTTAAAACCACGTCTGTCCCTGAGCTTGTCACTTCAGGCATGGCTGAAGGAGTGGGGTTGGATTTACTGCTTCACTATTTTGTGGTGACTTTGCATGTGTATGCTCTTACCATGACCTACCCGCTATTAACTCAGTAGCGGTGTTCACCACTTCGGGGGTTTTGTGGCCTGCCTTTTGTTCAGACGAACAGAGTCGAAGTGCTTCATCCACCCTCCTCTTGTTTCTCTCTCTTCACACCAGCGTATCACAGAGCAGGACTAAGCCTACAGTCCACAGATTTTGTTCCTAGAAAGAGTAAATAAAAAGTAGGTCAATGCTTTGGCCTTAGACTGACCTTGTTTTCTTCTAGCCAACACGTCTTAAGGATTCATCGTGTTGGATGAAATCACGTCTGAGTGGAGTATCTTTTATTATGGCTGGTTCCAGGATGACGGGGAGGGGGTGTATTGCAGTATATTTTATTTTACAATTTTTGCTTAGGCTGAATGTTAGTCTGGCTCTCTTACAAACTGAGACTCTAAGGACTTGTCCATGCTTCTGTCATCCTCAGCATTCGGCATTGCTTTCTAAGGGTGCCCTCAATGCCTCGTGATCTCTTCATTGCTCAAGAGAAACCCTGGGTTGGCTGTTCAAAAAGTAAAGTTGTTGGCTGGGTGATACCCATTTCAGCATGGGTTTCATCACATCACTGTGACAGAAGTACTCTACCTTTGGTGCAGCTCTTTCAAGTAAAACTTTCAGCACTTCTTTTTCACTGCAAAGTGGCTAACAGACAAAATTATTCCTTAATATGTTGAAGGCATGGGAGGAGTCTGTTGAAATCCCAGTGAAGCGTGGCAGGAGCAGGGAGGCTGTGCACATACATACTTTATATTACATATCACATATATCATGCCACATATGTGAGATGTTGTGGTCTGCCAAGGACTTAGCAGTGGTTCGTGTGGCAGTAGGGTGAGACAGAGAGCTGTTGTCTGAGTTGGTGTTTGCTGGAAATATCCATTTCAAGATCAGTAATTTCATGCAGTTTCATAACTTTGAATGAAAATCCATTTGGTAACGGATTTTATGTGTTTAAAGTATGAGCCTGAAAAACAGTGGACACTTCAGAATTTAATCTCAGATTGAATTGTGGTAGGTTTAACGGGTTTATATTTATGACTTGTACGTGGTCATGAAAGTCATGGCGGCCGCCTTTTGAAGCAAATACTGCAGTATTGCATTACAGTTAAATTGTACCATGTTCTTGTATTCTACTTTCTGGTTTTATTTTTTATTCTAAGATATGGGAGTGTTCCTGTGCATAATACTGAACAAGACTCTTTTGTATCCAGAACAAACTCTCTCTTGCGTATTTTTCAATAAACGATTTTAATGCTCAAAATAATTGCGAAATGATTGCAAAATGATACAAAAATTTAAAAAAAAATAATCTTTTTCTGATGTTAAAATCCCAATGGGGAAGTTAATTTTTGAATGGCTGATTTTCTGTAATTTTTGTTGTTGCTTTGCCTCTGATTTCAAACTATTCGAAGTGTTGAATTTTTCAGTATTACCAGAACTGCATATTCTGTGGAACATAGTGCCCCTGTGATGGCATTTATTTCTGGGATATTCAGGGCAGTCAGTTTTCAGCAAATACTGAAATAAGGAAGGAGGGGCTCGCCAAACTTTAAGACTTTTTGGAAGCACTGGCTAAAATTAGTTTTATAATCTGAGTTAAATCTTTAATCAACATTCTGCATTGAAAAAAGCCACTGCACGTCTAAAAGGACATTTTGATTAGCAGTCTTGGCTCTGATGATGTCTAATAAAGTGAAGCTTCAAGAAGAATAAATGAGCCCTGTCTCTTGCTTTACCTTTCCTCTTAGTATCACAGTTGATAAATTTTAAGTACAGGCAGTTGCAGTTAAGATACAAAAGGAAAGGCAAGGCAAGGCGAGGAAAGGAAAAGGTTTGTCACAGCAGCAGTACTGTAGCAGTGAGGACCACAGACCTCTCGCTTTCATCAGTAATGTGTTTTCAAAGTCTGTATTGAAGTCAAAATGATTTGAGGACTACTTGAAAAATAGAACAATAAAGAGAATTTAAATAGCTGAAGAGAATTTTTTTTAAAAAGCAAGGAAACAAATTCAAGATGTAGCCCATCACAACGAAGAGTATTTGTCTTCAAGGTTGTTTAGATAATCCCGTTCCTCGTCAATGGTTGTGTAACCTCCCATCACAGTCTTCTGCTTCCCCACAGTCTTTTTATTTCTCTCTCCTGTCACTTTGAAGCTTTCCCTGGTTTGAATACTAGCTTCAGGATTTCCTACTTTTGACGCTTACTCAGACTGGTTTGGACAAAGGTGATAGATTGACAGTGGCCTTTATCTGAAAGCAAAGTATGAATTTCAGTCAATAGAGAATGAGGGTTGCTCTCAGATTTCATTTTGTTTTTTTCACCCTAGTTAATTGTGGGCAGAAATTGATGTGCCTCTCTGGGCAAAGTGGTACAAGAGGCCGCCTTTCAGTTGTTTAATTGAATTCCTGTATGCAAGGAACCTTTCGGGCTGCTGCGAATGCAAAGCCTGATTGTGTTACACATGGAGTGGAAGGATTGAGCATCCCCAGACCAGTCATGCTCAGACTCTGCTTGTGATAGCCCTAGACCTGGCTGGCATCCATGCTCTCGGCAGCCACCGCTGGAGTTACAGTTGTAACGTGATTATATATTGGAGCTTAACATTGTTGTAAAAGTCAGGCCTGCTTTGGGTGGGGGAGAAAGAAATTGAGGTAGTGTTAGTAATTGGTATAAGGGGGAAATAAATACCATGCATTTCTTTGAAGATGGCTGATTCTGTGGACCAAGTCTTGGACCAGGTGAAAATGTTGAAATTTGGGAGTCTGAAGCCAGAAGCGCTGGAACCAGTGTGGCTTATTGTTCCTCTGTTTTCTTCCTGTTCACAGCTGTAGGATGTTCAGCGAGTAAATTGAAACTACAGCCTTTTCTCCTTCCTTATGATATTTGATACAGTTTAACATCCCAGCCAGGTCCAGGCTTGCATTTCATTCCAGGGGCATCGTGAATTTTACCATGTTTGCTGCAAAGTAAGGCTCAAAGCTGTAAAATGACTTTTCTGCAAACTGAATGTTGTCAGTTTGAGCCTCCTGATCAGGAAAAAAAGATCCATTTCCATGTCCCTTGCGAGCCTTTTGTAGGGAATTTCCTCGTCTGGCTGTGATTCTTTACAGTCTCATAGGTGTGAGCAGGCACACACTCTCCTGCAGCACCAAGACGGGCCATAAATAAGCACAGAGCAAGATTTTTTTCTTTTTTCCCCTTAATTTCTCCCATCCTTGCTTGTTCTCTGCAGTAAATGTAAGATTTCACCTATTTTCAGTGCATTGGAAAGGTCAGTCCTTTGCACAAAACCAGCACTTGAGTTTTGGTTCAGTCTCCAGCTGTTTCAGGCTCCTTCTGTAATTTTGAGTAACGCAACTACTTTATACTTTGGTTCCCCATCTTTAAAATGGGAATAAGAAACTTTTTATTGTGCCTTTTTATGTAGCATGTGAGCAGCAGAGAATGTATTTGGACACAGCGCTCAGCAAATCCAACTTCCAATTAATTGCTACCAATTCAAAGAATAAAAAGCGTGTGTTACCTTGAACTGTCCAGCTTCCCGCGGCACTATCAGATGATGCTCTGCAAGGGTATCATAACATTGTGTAGTTGTTACAGGCTTGTTAGCATTACAGATGCTGTCAGCGTGGAGGATGCGGTGAGCTTCCCATCCAGTCATCCTGGCTGAAGGCCACCGTGGGTGTTGGTTGCACTTTTGCCAAGCTAAACGCTGCTCCTGGCTGCCAAACTCCTTAATTCTCCTTTCGCTCCTCTACAAATCAAGCTTCCTGAAAAATACCTTCACTTGAGTCACTGCCGACACCTGCAACAGCAAAGGGCCATCAAGAGCATGTCTGTGAGACCTCAGGGCTGCCACGGGGTGATCGGTGCTGGGCACGTATCCTGCCTCAGCCCCGTCAGCGTTACTGCCTGGGCTGTTCACTTCCGAGGGGCTGAGGGTGCTGTCTAGATAATAATCTCATGGTACGTTTATAAGATAAATGAGCAGCATATATTTCAGGATATATTTTCATGAGGCTGAGCTTTCAGGTAGGTTGAGAATGAGGATTTTTTGAAGTGCTTAGCCGTGTAGCCAGTACTGCACCAAAACCCACTATGAGCCATCAAAGTGATGGCTGTGCAGCACTGATAGCTCACTGATGCTGTTCTGTGTGCAGCGTGTGGGGGTATTTTGGCCTGTTTGTGATCTACTTTTGAATATTCGTACTGTTATGAGACTGATATTGAAGGAAATAAGACAAAATAAGCTTGAGCTGCTGTTCAAGCTGCCATCACCAAGAGGCTGTCAGGGGCTGGGAATCCTTTACGCGGCGAGAAGCACATAAAAAGTCAAACTCATGAAGATGGGATTTTCTCATCGACTTTAATATGCAGGGTTCACATGCTCAAGTCGATGTGCACGGCAGCTCTGTGAGCCCATTTGCTGAGCTAGGCAGCAGCACAGTGCTTATTCATGGGCTTCCTATTAATATATGCAATAACTCATCCTGGACTAATTAAGCAGCTCAATTTGTAAAAGAGGCATAAGGGAATTGGATACAGGGCATTTGTTTAAAGAGCACAATGCAGTGTTTTGTTTTGGGCAGCCGACCGTTGTGAATCCCGCTGTCCCCTTGACACTAGCAGCAAATCTGGTGAGCGTGCCTGTTGGCAGTGTGGGTGTTCTCAGTGTTATGCTGTCACCACGTTTCAGATAACAAATAACTTTTAACTAATCGGGAGTACCTTTGAGAGCAAGAGGAAATGTGTGTTTTCAAGGTGACATGGTAGCTTCTGGCCTGGAAGTTGCCAGCTCTGAGCGCCAAAATTCCCGATGCCAATCACACTGCTGGCCTCGATAAACAATGCAGCCATCTCTGATGTGAACAGCTTGTCTCTTAAGCAGCTTTAGTAATCCTGCAACTTTATCAAAGTGAACTGAGCTTGGGTTGCCTGGCTTCTGATGGATCTCAAAGGGGCTGAGATGCCACAATTTAACATGTTTTTTCATATAAAAACTGTCACAGAGATGGAATCAGTCACAAGTGGTCTAAGTCTTACTCAAAGTCCTCATCTGAAAGGTAAAAGAAACCCTTGGAGGATGTGAAATTGCCAACAATTCACAAGAGTTTGGCTGGTTTATCAAAAACTCCCTTCTTTAGTCTGTTCATCTGATGGTGTTTGTGGGAGACAGGGCAGGGGAGAGCCCCATGTGGGACCAGCCATGAAGAAGGGAAAGATGGGAATGGAGCAGAGACTCTAATGCTGATAGCTGGGATGGAGGGAAGAGCAGCAGCACCACAGCTGGTGCTTACAAGAGAGGCTCTCAGTAACTGCTAAAGCTAATTACAGCAGTGTTTTTTTGGCTCAGAAGGATACTAGCAGATATTTTAAAACTGTCCCAATACCTGGAGCACTGCTGAGAAAGCATAGCCCTAATGATGTGTTTGTTTATCCAGATTCTTCTGGTTGCTTCTGTCAAAGCAGCAATCCTGGTTGATGTGTCTGCTGTGTAGTCTCTCACATGCATTACGTGGGTGTCCTACTGGAAATCACATCTTGTTTACTTGCCTTTAATAGACAATTAGGATGAAGTGTGTCCACAAAATGGATAAAGAAGTTAGCAAGTAAGAAAGTAAAATTATCCTTACCAGGGACGACATCTGGAATGAGTGGCAGTCGTAAGTGTGTACCTGCACAGCGTATGGAAAATATTTTGACAGTTCAAACTGAAAGCAGGCTTTGGAGTTTGGACTTCTTTTTAATACACAGATTTTTTTTTTTTTAAAGAACTGCGGTGTGGAACATGGCTTTGATGCTTTAATGGAATCTAGAGAGCTCGATAATATGTTTCAGGTTTGGATAAAAGAGAGGAAAATTGCTTCTAGCACTTTTATGCTAAGAAAAACAAAGCCAAAATCATCCCTCTGTGATATCTTATCTGTAATATTTTATCAGTGTGGTATCTAAGTGTAGCTTTGGTGGAGCTTGCTGAGACTTCTCAGCTCAGAGAGGAGATTCACGAAGACTGGAATGTACTCTGAGTTACTTTATATTGACCTTTTAAAAAAAAGAACAAAAATTAAAGAGAGGTCTAGGTGGATGGGTTGATTTTCAAGGACCATCAGCCCCATTGTTCACTGCAACATGCAGGAAGTCAAGCAAAGTTGGCAGGAGGCCTGTATGGGTGAACAAGGAGCTCCGGACAAAACTCAAATACAAAAAAAATGTGCCATAGCTGAAAGCAGAGTCAGGTCACCCAGGGGGAACCCAGATAATATCCAAGTGTGTGGGGATGGGATTGGGAAACCCAAAGCTTACCTGGAGTTGAATCTGGTGAAAGATGTGGAGGACAACAACAAAAGCTTCTGTGGGTCTATCTGCAGTGGATGAAGGCCAGGGAGAATGTGAGTCTCCTGCTAAGTAGGGCAGGGGAACTAGAAAAGGTTGAGGTCTTCAGTGCCACCTTCATCTTTGTCAGATTGGCCCTGAAGAACCCCAGGCCCCTGAGACCCCAAGGAAAGTCTGGAACAAGGAAGACTTGCCCCTGCTGGAGAAGGATCATGTTAGGGAACGTATAAACAAGCTGGACATACATAAGTCCATGGGGCCTGAGGGATGCACTCAAAAGTGCTGAGGGAGCTGTCTGCTATCTTTGCGAGGCCACTCAATTATCTTTGAAAGCTTGTGGCAGCTGGGAAAGGTGCCTGAGGACTGGAAGAGAGCAAATGTTACTCCTGTCTTCAAGAAAGGCAAGAAAGAGGATCCAGGGAATTACAGACCAGTCAGCCTCAACTCCATCCCTGGGAAGGTGATGGAGCAACTAATCCTGGAAGCCATTTCCAAGTATCTGAAGGACAAAGAGGCAATTGGGAATAGTCCAAATGGATTTACAAGGGGGAAATCATACGTCACCAGCCCGATAGCCTTCTGTGCTGAGGTGGCTGGCTCAGTGTAAGAGGAGATAGCAGTAGATGTTCATCTTGACATTAGCAAAGCTTTTGTTACTGCCTCCCATAACATCCTTATTGACAGACTGACGAGGTGCAAACTAGAGAAGTGAAGAGTGAGGTGCTGGGCTCAGACAGCTGTGACTGGGGGCACTAGCCCAGCTAGACTAAGGGGATTATATATTGTCATGAGACAGATCTATTTTTTCCAATGGTGGGCTTTCTGAGGGCAAATACATGCAATTGCATGGGGAAGTTGGCACAGTCCTCGCTTCAGTGGGTCTCATCTGTGGTACATCCCTGCTCAGCAGCAACTTTCAGGTTCACTGAAGGTACCTCAGGAAAGACAGACAGACAACACTGCCCAGCTCAGCTGGATTGAGTTGTGACAATAAAGACTTCAAAACAGCGTGGCAGTACACTGGCAAATAAGCGTTTACGTAGCACTGAGATTCAATCTTCAAATTCCCCCAGTTGCTTTAGCCACTGCTAATTCTGTCCTGTATGATTTTCAGCAAGAAGCCCTATTAACTCAGGCTGTGTACAGTGCCTTCATAAAATTGAACAACAGGAATTAATCTTTTCCCTTTCATCTCTGTTCCTGTGTTGCTTCTAAGCAATAGCTTTGTAGGTTTTTGCCCTTTTTAGCATGCCAAGCATTTCCCTCATCTCTTTATCTTCTTTTTTTCCTTTATGTCCTTATCCTTCTTCCTGAGACAGCCTCATCTGCAGGGACCACTGTGCTGCAGAGGCAGAACAGCTAGTCTGAGGAGGTTTAAGAAAATAGCTATCTGAAGATTAAGCAGAGATGGCAAGCAGCCGGCTCTAGTTTTATCTGCTTTTGCTCCCTGTTAATTACCATTGGAGAGAAAAAGGGGGTTTATGCTTCCAGTGACGGGGAGCTGATAACTTGTTTAATCTTACAGTCTCAGTTGTTCCAGTCTCACGACTCAGCATTGCAAAGGAAAAAAACGTGTCTAAAAGATCATATGAGATAGCCGCCGAACAGCTTCTTTCTTTGGGCCAAGCTTCCGCCCCTCATTCCCGGGATAAAATTAAGCCAAAGAAGCAAGTTGTCACGCCAGCCGCAAGCGCTGCAGTTCATAAGCTGTGGGTGTGGGTCAGACATCCTCTGAAATGATTTTTTTGCTGGCTCGCTCTGTCTGTGGAGCAGCCCTGTCAGTCCCTGTTCATGCCCGTGATGCCTTGCCAGGCATGGGACAGGAGATCCCTGGCAGGGGCACGGTTTTGCCCCATGCTACCTCTTGCAATGATATATGTTAATTTTGGAAGTTGACTTTAGACCTGAAGCCTTTCTGGCTGGCCCCAGGGTGTGAATGGAGCTGTGTGTCAGCAATTAGTGCTTTGGGACCATGTCGGGTGGGTTGTGCTCGTGGAGACTGTTTCTGCAGCGAGGTGCAGGAAGCTTTTGCTCTCCTTTTCCTTCTGCTTTAGAGGTACCCCCATTGAAAGGATACACGGACACTTGCTGCACGTAGGTATTTTCCTTTTCAGCTGCTGTTAAAAATTTCTGCTGGAAGGAGCTAAGGAATTTCTTCCCCCTCTTGTAGCCATTTGCACTGAATTATTTTTACGAAGGAGAAATAATGATTTGCAGATGGCAGCAGCAGAATCCTCTAAGAATGTGCCTTTCATTTTGGATATGCCTTTTTACGATGGTTTGAAGCCAGTAGATTTAAGAGTTGGAGTGAAATCACATGAGGCTGAGCGGAAACTGCCAGACATGATCTGCCCTGCTCCAGATTTTCAATTCCTCCTTCAGTTTGGTGGGCTCTTGTCACAGGAGACTATCAGTAAGTGCCCAGCCTGCCCCTGAATTTGCCTTTCTCACCTGCAGACCTCAGCAAGGGGACTTCAGTGGGGTGGTGCCTAAGGGGAACCATACAGTAACATGAACCATGGATTACCAGTTTGTCCTTTAAGACTTGGGGTTCATTATTCTGTTTTTTCAATCTTCTGATTATCCCGGTTCCTACCAGTTCTTGCAATCCTTGAGTGAGTCACCACTTCAGTTTTAAAGATGTTTTCTTCCAGTGTTAGCCTGAGTGTTTCCTGCTGTTTTATAGATTTGATTTGATTTCATTGCTTAGATGAGCTCAGAAACCTATACTCGTTTGGCCAGCAGTGGCCATGACAGTGTGAACCTCATCGTGACTGTATTTATGCAGTGCTGGGGTTTGTTCCTGTACTTACTGTAGGTATAATAACACATGTATAACAGTCCTCGGGTTGCGTGTGCCGAACATTTGCAGCTCAATTCCTTGCTTTTGCAGCAAGCAGAAGTCTCTTCCATGGCACAGCGACACTGCAAGTGGGATTTGTTGCACTGAAACAGAGTTGGGTAGAAATTAGATATTTAGTAGCCTAACTAGTGCTGGAGGGGAGCTGGGTTCTCCTGCGGGTGCAATTCATCCTCTGATGGTGCCTGTCCCTCTCCATCGACAGCAGGGGAAGCCTGGGTGACCGACCAGCAGGGACAAGGTGCCTTTCTTGTGAGCAGCTAACAGCAAACCAAAATGAGCCTTGCTTAAATCTTAGTCCAGTAAATCACAGCTTTCGGAAGCAATTTGCAAAGAGGAGGTGTGGTTGCGGGGAGGAGGAGGGAGGCGTAGGCTGGGTGGGCTCCCCAGCGAAGGTGCTGCTGCAGCATTTGCTCCCACGTGCATCCCTGGGGGGGCACAGCACACATGTGGTCCTCCGCAGGACAGGCTGCACATCCTCAGCCATAGCGTGGCTGTGTCCACCCTGCAAAGGTGAAGGCTTTTTTTTCTTAAGCTAATCTCTTTATTCTGCTTAATAAGGACCTAATAACAGCTTGAGCTTCTTTCTCGTGACTAAATATTTCAGTCCTTATTCAATGTCTGGTGAGGTTTGTAGGAATTTTTTATTGATTTTGATGGTCGTTGTCTTAGGCCTAAAATATGCTGCTCCAATGAGACACACATAGAAGCACACTGGTCTCCAGAGAGCCAAGAGCATGGGGATGCCAACCCCGACTAAAGCTCTTCCTAAATAATCTCATGTGTGGATGAGCTGTATAATACCCATCTCACCTATCTTGAAATGTCTTTCGGTGTCCGGCCCCACATCTGGGCTAGCTCTGCAGATCAGAGAGAGACAAGTGCCTTTTGAGGGGTGATTCACTGCACCCTGATGTCGATGGGTAAAGCTCTTTGTGGAGGTGCCTCTCTTTCTGCATGGGTTTGGGAAAAACATAGGTGTTGAGCTTGGGTTAGAGATCTTGCTATTAAAAGCTTGGGAGGGGAAGAGATGCTCCCTGCTAAAATCTTTTTTTTCCTGCTTTACTTTAATGCAAAACCAAGTGTAGGACGAAAGACTGGAGCTAAATAAGAATAACATAGACTGGCCTTGAATTTCAGGAAGGATCTGCCAACAGTGGGACACCACATGCAAGTAGGCTGGTTGGCTCAATGACTACTTCAGACTTTGTACAGCCGTGACTGCAGGGTTAAGGCTCCCAGTTTAGGTTGTTAACTCAAATTCGGCACTAGATTAAAGCTGTGGCAGCAGTCATGGCCCTTGCTGCAGCTGTGGTTGAGCAGGATGCGCCTTTGCTTTGCAGCTGTGGCACTTCACAGCTCGTGTATGGAGATCATCTGTCCGCGAGTCCTGTGCTAACTTGGGCAGGCGACAGTGGTGGCTTCAGCCAGCCCCTCCCAACTGCCTCCAGATCTCTGCTATGTCCTGATCTTCCAGCTTGGGAAGATGAAGATTGTTATTCTTACCGATGCCAAAAAAAAAAAAAAAGCTATGAACTGGTTCTGAAAGTATTTGACTTGTTGAAAGCTTTTCAATACTTTCTTTCCGGAGCAGGAAGGGAAAAGCAGAAAAAGAATGGTTTTCAGCTTTTTTTTTCTTTTTTGGTGTGTGAAAAATTTGGGATTTGGTTTTCATTTAGAAAATGCAAAAAGGGAAACATTACCAGTGTGAAAATGAAATACAGCAATAGGTTTTGGTCAAAGCAAAGCGCTTTCAAGAAAAACAGCAACTACAATACCATTGTCCTAAGAAATTGTTGCTGCCTTTTGGAAGGAGTTAAATACTGCTTAATTGTTGATCAGCAGATAGTGTGGGGTATGACCCCTGACAATGCATAAATTAATTGCTACCTTTAAACCGTGCATTTGCTTAACAGCTGCTATTAGTTCATTTTAAGAGATTTTACAGATCTGGGACTAAAACCAAGTCCCTCTGCCATCATTACAAGATGCCATTGGCAGCATCAAGGCTTTGGCGGCACTTTGTGTGAACACGTGACCCAGTAATATATGATCTTAACACAGATGAAATTAAATCCCGTCTCTCTGCTACGTGTATGGACCTTAAGAGAAATAAAAAGCAGCTGGTGTTAGACTGACTTGCCACCAACACTGCTGACTGAGGGGTTAATTGCTGGCATGGTTCTATGGGTTTGGCGAGGAGCATCTGTACTTAAATGTTGTGTGTGTTTTCTCCCAGTGCTGCCCATAAATCAGTGCAGCGGCAGGTCAAACCTGAGGAGCTCCATGAAAGCAGGGTCTGTTTTTCTGTTCTGCTCAGGTGCCCTTATCTGGGACTGGTGAGAATGAAAAGGAATTTCTGAATTGCAGTATTTTTCATGGAAATGGAGTTCCTGGTACCTGGCAAGCCTGCCCTGACTGGGCTGTGGCTCCTTGATTCGATTTCTGCTGGGGATCTCTGTGCCTGCCCCATTCTTGCTGAAGCCGGGCTGGGCTTGGACTCCTGGCTGGCACAAAGCCTAGGGCAAGGCTGGGGTTTAGGGAGCGGGTTGCCCCAAACGCCTTCAGCAAGGTTTTCTTACAGCAAGAGGGTGTTGGAGAACCAGAGAGCGCATTGGTCTCTGGGAAGCTGAGTCATCTCTCTCTGGTGAAGGCATCTATCTCAGAAGTAATTATACCAAGATGAAAACAGTCAGTGACAAGCTCTGTACCAGCAGTTTGAGTTCAGATTCTCATTTCATGCCGCAGAAGGATGAGTAATTCTAAATAGCTCTAAAGACATTTAAAAGCACCCTAACCATGACAGACAGAATATAGCAAATGAGAACAAGGTAAGTTATTATATGCTTTGTGAGCATATACAAAGCCCTATTATCACTAGTACACTGATACACATGTTATCGTCGTGTGTGTGTACCTGTAATGCGTTTCTCTGGTGCGGGGCAGGTTTGGTGACACCAAGCCTGATCTTTTCTTTCCCCAGCAGTGCTGAAGGCTTAGACAGGCTTGTCAGCTCTGTGCTGGGTAAGGTAGTGATGAAAATAGATATGCAGCTGCTCCGTCATGGTGCTTTTGGCAGGAAACTGCTTATTCAAAAATACAGGGGAACCATTTGATGATGGAAGGAGAGTCTTGCTCTCTACACTCAGACAGAAAGCTAAAAATACATAGAAATGCCAAGGAAGCAGGAGGAAAACCCCAGCCTTTCCTTATCTGGGCTGTCCATGGCAATAAGGAAGATGTGAACATCCAGGCAGGCTTTTTCTCTGCCTCCAGCATGATGTGCATAACTGTGCTTAACGGTGTGCTAGAGCTCACTCATTTACAGGAAAGATCAATGAGTGGCTTCTAGTTAAACTAATGAAGCAGAGCTGAGAGGCACTTTTCAGACCCAGAGCCTCAGAGGAGCAGATCCTTTTGCACCTGAATGCATCTTTTTAATTAAAAAAAAGTTTTGCCAGCATTTTCTGATTGAAATCTCAGCCCTGGTTAGGTAATGATGGCATTGGCATCTCCCAAACGAACCACTGCAGAGTTTGGTGTGTGGGACCACGCTTAAGGCTGATTTAAAGCCTATCGAAGTGGATGGAAGCATTTCCATTTTCCTTTAGGGACTTGGCTCACACTTTACAAGTGTAATTTGAAGTGGAGCCAGAACGTGGCCCAGGCTTCATTTTAGGGGGAATTTGGTTGAAGGCTTTTCATTGCTTTAAGGTCTGCAGTGACTTTAAGGCTGCCCCGTGACTTATGGTAAAATAAAATTAAATAAAATATCTTAACATGCTGGTATGACTTGCAAAACCGTGAATAGCATGGGAGCAGCCCTTCTCCTGCATGACCTCGCTAGAGCAGAGGGACACATAAAAGGCAACCTCTGCTCAGCCTCCAAGGCTGCAAAACAATGGGCATTTTTTCCAGCAGACCTTTCAGAAAAATTTGGTGACAGCAATCTGGGAGCAATCAAGGTAGGATCTTTTGATTTTATGCTTTGTTTCCATTTCTTGTGGTTTTGTGTGTTTACAGGGAATTGCTATATTTGTCATTTTAAACTCCTACCAAACCCAGGAATCCTGATAAATTAGGCACTAATAACAATTGGTGTTGAAACCTAAACAAATGAATGAGAAGTGAGTCATAATGTCGTCATGACCTGAAGACACAGTGCTGCTCATTGTCTCTTTTCTTCTGCATTGTTCACTTCATACGTTCTGGTTTCCAAAACTCATTATTTCCGTTTGGGTTTTGAAATGCATTTCAGAAAAACCTGAAAAGTTTCCAAAACTGAAGTTAAAAAATGCTCTAGTTAATGAGAATGTTTTGTTTCACTAAATCTGATTTTTTTTCTCCATTCACAGCTTTCATTTTTATTGTAATTTATTATTAATTTTGAACTTAATGCAAAACCAAAAATGCAGACAGTCTCCATTCTGATGAGCTCTAAATGAGGCTTGATATATTATCTTGAAATGCTACATTTCCTTTTTGGCAGAATTTCATTAAAATCACCATAATCCAAATTTTTAAAGAAAAAGTTTTTAGATGCTTTTGACTCATCTCTGTTTTCAGACATGGCCAGACCTTTATACGTTGAATTCACAGCAAATACCCATAAGGTAAAAGTGCAAGAACAAAGCGGGGCACTTCACATCTGTGTCCTTTGTATTTGTGGTGCAGTAGAGTCTCCCAGAGCAAAATACAGTGCATGTGTGTCGTAGATGTGTTCTTGAAAACATGTCCAGTGCTGCTTTTTTGGGTTTTGTAGCCACTGTCATGCATTTGAAAGGAATAAAATAGAAGTAGCTGCTTCAGCAGAAAGGTTATTAGTGCTGGTGCGCCCTTGAATGGCAAGCCTCATATTTGGAGGCAAAAGCTGAAATGAGACATTTTCTATTTTATGATTTTGTCTGTGGAGAAAGTCCTTTTAATCTCAATTTAATGAAACCTGGCTCAAGATGTGTAAGTGACAGTGAGTGCTTGGAAGAGGCAGGAGTAAAGCTTGAAGCGGGTTCCAAAGCAAGATGAATCTCTTCTTTAGAAGAGGCAGAATTTGGAATGTGGCTGGGTAACCACCATACGCTTATTTGTTTATAAGTACATGATGCTTCATTTAGATAGATGGCTTGGGAAATACTTCATATACATGGCGGAAACTGTGGCAGAATAAATTAGCTCAGCGACAGTTACATCAGCAGCACCCATCTTTTTCAGTCTCTCAGACCAAAATAACTGAGAAACAGTCTGGCCTTGTTAAATTGTTTACTGTTAACAGGCGATTTCTTTCATCCTTCTGCACTCCTGATGAATGACAGGGATTGCTTGTTCCACAGCACAGCCTTTCTCCAGATACAGCGTTTTGAATACCGTGGTGAGAGTGCTGGTGTAAGAGCACCCACCCATCCCACCTAGGTGACAGCAGGCTCTTCTGGGACTTGCTCTTGTCCTTCATTGGTGCTTTGCAAAAGTCCATGAGCCAGCAGAAGGCCCAATGCAACAAGCCCCATTGCCCTTCCCATCCCTGGTGTGCCAGCATGTCGTAACAGGTGATTTTCAATATATTAGGCCAGCTGAGAGAGGGAAGAGGCATGTCCCCTCCATGGACCAGGGCCATCTCAGAAGCTGTGGTGCCCTGGCCTGAACTAGATGTATAGCTAAGTAGATGTGTACCGTGAACTTGGCCAGATGGGTGGATGACATCATGAAGAACTTTAAACTTGCTGATTTTTGAGGATATAATATCTGATGGCAAAAATTATTTTGTCCGCACACAATAGAATGATTAATACAGGCTGTTGATTTCTGATTGTGGAAGCCTACCTCACTGTCCCTTGCTGGGAGCTGTCATGAGTACTTGAGAAGCAGCAGTGCTTTTGCTGGGTTTCTGTCCTGGTCCAAAACAAAGCACTTCTTGCCTCTGGGTGTTGATGCCGGCAAAGTCTTGTAGATTTATGACATGCAGCCCAGCCTGGGAAGTCCTCTTCTGCTGAATCGCTTCATTGTAGAGGCAGAGCATGGCCAAACACAACAGGACTGCCCCGTGATGGTGCAGGTGATATTGTACCATCCCAACTGCAGCCACACCACGGAGGCTCCTGTTTGTCCATTTTCTCCTATGCATCCTTCCTCTGGAAACTCTCGCTCTTCATCTTCCCATGAAACCGCACAGCCCACATCATCTCAGCTGCTCTCCGGAGACAGCTGATGTGGAGGAGCTGTTGTAGCACGCAGTGAAACCCAGCTGCGTCAGCCGGCCCTCCGGTAAGAGAGCTGCCTATATGAAAGAAGAAATTCATGCTCTTCCCTAGACTCTGCTCTCTGGCTGTAATTGAGGAACGGGAGAGCAATTTGCCTCCTAAGCAGCCTGGCTTCCTTCCCTGCCTGCTCCAGTTAGTCCTCCCCAATCTTGAAGCTGCTGGAAGGAGAAGGGATGGAGGAAATGGCTTTCCCACAGGACACTGAGTCCACAGCACAGCTGTTTAATAAAATGAAAAAATGGTCTTCTGTCCAGGCAATTGCAGCAGAGCTGCTCTGGCCTCACGTAGCAAAACTGCTGAGGAGCAACGCTCCCAGAGTCAGCCTGTGCTCAGCAGTCCAGAGCTTTGCTGCTTCTCTTAGAGGCCAAAGAAAAATGAGGGAAGGTTTTTAGAGAGACCAGCCTTTCTCCGTGAGACAGCATGTCCTACTCCAGTCAAAGGATAACAAGTATGTTTTTTTACAAAAAATTATCCCTTTGTTGGTGCCAGCTCAAGCTCAGCATAAGCAGTCTCACATGGCTGAGGAGGACAGCAACCCTATGTGCTGGGATCATCTTGAATCCCATAGAGTCCTATCAGATTAAATACCATCAGAGCCCTCTTCTGGCAATGGCCAGAAGCAAATTAGTTGGAGAGGGATGGGAAATAAAAGCACAGATTGTGATGTTCAAGACGTATCATGGTCATGAGATGCAAGAGCCCTGGCCTGGCTTTTGCAGACACTTGGAAACAGTGAGCTGCTCTCCCCATGGCTACTCCTGGAAAAAAATACAAAATTAAATCTGCAGAGGATTATTGAATACAAAGACTCCACCTCTTGCACAGGGAGTCCTTAAGCCACAGACTACCTGAAGCTGGGAAGGACATGGGGACAAGTATCACCATGCGCTTGCCCTGTTCTTTGTTCTCATCCATGATAACGAGGACAGGGTTGCCATTGGAGAGGCTGGCCTTAGTGTGTGTACAAATGTTGTCGTAATCTTTACACGGCACAGATAAGGCATGTGTCCCTGCAGAACACAGCGCAGAAGATGTGATTTTCCCACTGGGGAGGCACTGTTGGACTCTGTGCTTCTGAGGGCATGGGAGCCTGCAGTCGTGGGATGCTCCGGTTGATAAGGATGCCTGGAGTCAATCAAAGAGGAAGAGGGAGAAAAAGTGCAGTCAGACTACATGACCCAGTAGTTGCTCTCTGTCTGTCTTGTCAGATGTGTGTCATACTCCCCGTGCTGCCTGCAGCTTTTGCAGGATGCCCAGCATTGGCTTCTTGAATGCCTGGTGCTCTGGGCATTCATAATGTTTCTGAGATGTCCACAGCCAGAGTGGTGTGGACTATAAGGAAATGGGTGGGATTGCATGTGGGAGGTGGATGCCACCACACGGGATAGCCTAAAGCGCAGTCTAATTTTGGTAGACTTGGAAAATTGCAGTTTTGACTTAAAGGCAAATTCCTACAGTGAGAGTCTGTTTTGTGTGCTGTTCCAGACTTCAGCTGAAAAAGTAGAAATATTCTCCCCGGAAATGTCTGATTAGAATATAATCACCATTTTCATACTTCTTGGTGCTTTTTGAGGCTCTCAGTTACAGGGAATGGTAATTGGTTTCTTCGTGTTAGAATAAAATATCCGAGTATGTGTGTTCATAAGTATGTATACATATAAATAAATGAAAACATTAATTGTTTTTATCAACATGCTTCATTGGGAAAAAAAATTCCTATGAGCTTTTTTTATAGCTCTCTAATAGCTATTCGGGTGACAATCTGTCTGAAACCAGCATTGTGGGATTGTATCACTTCCACCGCAGTTATTTCTAATTGGCAAATCAAGGATAAGAGTAGTCAGGGAAGAACAGATAAGGACTATGCTCCTGTTATTAAAATGCAATCTCGAAACTGGCCTGTGCTGAGTGAAATGTAGTGCTGCTAACCAGGCTTGCAGTACCTTTTGCAGGGATTTAGGGCATCATTATTCTACAGAGTTTTTTTTCTTTTTTTCTTGAGGAGTAAATTAATTAGTGATTTTAAAAAGGGATGTAATATGAAAATAGAAACAAAGGGATATTAGGTGATCTTAAACAACAACTATGCATTTGGGGACTTAGAATTGAAATTCTTAAAATCTATTACATATTTATTGAGACTTTTATACATAACAGGACGAGGGAAAGTGCGGAAGTGTGGTGTAAGCATAGTAGTATCAAATGAATAAACAGTATCCTGTCAGATCAACACAAGAAAGTCTTACTGTTGTATGGTTTTACCACTATCTCTATTCTGCACATTTCGTGCAAAAAAAAAATAATACTAGTTCCTAAACTTTGTAAATAAATTAATGAACTGAGTCTATGACCCATTCAGAGAGGTGTTTTGGTTTGCTTTGATCCAAAGACCTAAGATGAAGCTCCTGCAGCTGAGCTGTAGAGCATTTTGGGAAATGACTGTTCTCACCAACTTCCAGCACAATTTTAATTCACTTGAGAAATTTGACTGTTCAGAATAACAGTGCTTCTATTGCATGTCGGAATTCCTTAATGTTTATCCTTCGACACTTGGCAATATGCCTGTGTTGCCCAGCTCTTTTCGTCTGATTCAACTTCTCTGTTATAACTTTATTGAAGATCTTTGATTAGCTGAATTAGAGCCTGACCTTTAAAAGACTACTAACCATGTCTTCCTTCTCCACCAGCCTGTTGTTCTTGCAGATCCCAGCCACAGTTCAGGTCCTTGTATGCTATTTGCTATGTGGACAAAAAGGAATATATATCCTGATCCATCTCACCTGTGTTTAGCTGTCTAGTCTAGCAGAATCACACAGTGGATGGTCCCATCTCCTCCATGCTCTAAGGAACCTGGAGACCATCTCAGAATGGTTTTCAGGCTGGTACCCAGGAGACTGGCTGTCCATCAATTATTTTACAGTGTCTATGAATAGGGTAAGAAAAAAAAAGTTCTCACATGATGCACAATAGTCTAACTTGGAGAAGTTTCTTAAGGGATCTTCTAAACTGGAAAATTTCGCAGGACTCAGAGATTAGAAACATCCGAAAACCACCATAGTAGACATTTAAGTTTAAAATATCCCTGAAAGTCCTGCTGTACAAAATAATTCCTTATATTTGAGTACCTTGAATGGGCCTCAGCTGAGGTTAGACTGCCGCTGCACTAGGAGCCATCTGCATGTGTTGTGACAGCCTCGCTTCTCATGCGATTGTATCTCAGTTAGACTACATGAGTTGTAAAAGGAGAGAACAAAGATACATAGCACAGAAATAACTTGTCAAGATGCTCAGTGGAAGAACCAAGACAGTATTTCCCACTTTCTCTACCCTAGCCCAGTGGCATCCTCACTGTGACCTTGAAACATCTGTCTTAAGCATCTCTGCAGAGGAACTGTAGAATAATTTGGGCTAGAAAGGGCTCTTGGAGGGCTGTAGTCCTCTTCCAGCTCAAAGCTGGCCAAGCTTCAGAGTTGGATCGGCTTTTCCAGGAACTTGCCCAGTCAAGGATAGAGAACAGAGGCTCCACAACCTCTCGTGGTCCCACTTGTGCATCCTGGCTGTGGGAGGTGAGCATAGGGAAGGCATATTTTCCTGTTCACATTAATATAAATAGTTTGAAATCAAAACAGTTACAGAACCAGAGCTCACTGTAAGATGCATGTAGGAGGGAGGACCGCAGCCCAGGGATGCTCACAGCCATGCTCCCAGCCAGCTGGCATTGTAGGGGCAGAGGGGCTATGGCTCTCCTACCCACCTCTCTGCTCCCTAGGGTACTTCTTGGACTACATAGTATGTACCTCTGCAGGGGAAAAATAAGGAATTGGGGATATTTCAGGTTTTTCATAAGCACAAACAAATGCCTAAACACTGAAGTGGCTGTGTGTCCGTGTGTTTTACCTTTTGCATGAAGCTCCTGCTTGGACCCATCGAGCGCAGCCTTATGTGTGATTGATTTACAGCAATTTTGTATGCATAGCTTAACCTTCAGCCAACGTTCAGGGCAGTGGCCAGACACCATGCCAGCATGGAGACTTGCCTAGCTGTCCCTTCTGGGAAGGATGAATCAAAACGGCATCCTGATATAGCGGCTTGTGCTGCCTTTTCTGCAGCACAGCAGCCAGGTAAGCCTGAGTCACCTGGGGACAGCGCAGAGCTAACGCCTCATTTGGGTCTCAGTGCCATTAAATTACACTGAAGAGGTGCAATATAATGAGCACAACAGCCAGCCAGCGTTTGCTTCGTGAAAAATCGTTAGTTGTGATGCTCTGCAAAATGGCGTTGTGCTGTGACCAGAACCCAAGATAAGCAGAAGGAAATGAAGGAGGTACTTTATGGCTGGCCTTTCAGGAGTGGGGGAGCACTGAAATGTGCTCCTCGGGAATGGGGTGTCAGCTGTCACAAGCTAACAGAATCTGCAAACGGCAAAGGTAGGATTTCAAAACCACTTCGATCTCTGCCCTGGCAGTTTGGTCCTGTGGATCAAAGGAGGAATTTGCAATGTGGGTCGTAAGAGGACTTAATGTGAAGCAAGATGCTTTCTGGACAGCCATGAAGGACACTTTCCTACTGTAGTGGTGGGATACGTGAGCACAACTGATGCCCACTTGGCAGTAGGCAGAGGTGAATATGGCTGTGCTGGGGAAGGGTTACTGCTGCTCTTCTGGACGTTAATGTCATCTCAGTTCTCCTAATGGAGCTGCAATCAAAAGTACTCTTGTTCCAGTGGGTTGGGTCACCCTAAATAGTACAATAGTAAGTATGTTCTGCCTTCATTGGTTTTGGTTGAGTTAAGTTTAGGGAGGGCTCAGGCAAGCAGGTTTGCCAGCAGATCTGGAGTATTTTCTTAAGGTACCCTGTGATTCTTTAATTATTGTCAATAATCCAAACGTGTAAGTTCACTGTAGATAGGGAAAAGTGTGAATTGACCAAGATACATTTGCCTTTTTCATGCCACCAGCACAAGGCCCTTTGTAATGTGGAGGACATAACAGCCGGGCATGCAGATGTGTCCATGACAGCCCTCATCAAAACCACGTGAATCCTTTCTGCATTTGACACAAAGCTATTGCTGTTGCTGGTTAGAGAGAGAGGCTGAAATCCTGGCTCTGGGAAGGACAATGGGAGTTGTGCTGCTCATCTTGGGGAGGGCAGGACTTAATATCCAAACAAGGCTTTGATCAAGAATAGCTTGTACAGGAGCAGTGCTAATACTATTATTAATAAAAATAAGAATGCAACTCTGTTTTTAAACAGTGCTGTGTATAACAGCAGGAAGAAAACCATTTGTATCGGACACATTTTTGCTTCCATCCCTTCCAAGTCTGTCCCCACTGACTGCACAGCCTCGATCCTCTTGGCTATCACTTTTGTGCAGTAGTTGAAGGGTTGAATTTCTGGCTGCTGTGAGCAAGCTGAAGTCCTCTGAAGTCAGTGGCCATGTACTCGAAGTATGCCTACATCAAGGAAATGCTGTGGTCTATATTAAACCAACATCTAATGGTGAGTATGACCCCTGACTGCTTGCTCTGGAAACTTCTGAAGATGGAAGAGAGTCCAGGTGGATGGCCACAAAGGTAATTCAATGGTCTTGGAGTGTTTCGTGGATAGATCAAGCAGCTGTGCCACAGTTATCATCTTAAACGCTGCTCCCGAAGACAGGGCTTCCAAATTTAAAATCACAGCTCCAGCTCAGTGGCTGTTCTGTCCTGATGGGAAACGTTTCAGGAGTTGGCCAGACTTGAAGGAGTGATGGTCCACAGATGATGGTGCCTACCATGTTGAGAAGAGCAGCTGTTAGGAGGTTATTAATCTTAGAGAGCCTTTGCACAATGCTTTACCTGCACATGTACCAGAATTTTAGCATCAGTTTTTAGTGGAAGTTGAAGGCTGGCTGTGACAATCAGTTATCAGTGGTTTTGCTGATGATAGCTTCAGAGCCACAGCAATTTCTCAGGTTTCAAACTTTCATACTTGCTTTGAGTTGCAAAGTATTCATTATTTCAAACTATGAGATGGCTCCACTGAAGAGGGATTTTAACACTGCCAGAGAAAATAAGCATGTGGCAGAGTGAATGGCAAAAATAGGACAGAGCTGCCCTGGTGTCTAACCATCTGGTTTGGACCTTAGTTTTAACATTCAAACTTGCATACACTAAGTCTGTCTGCAGCAGACTTGGTGCTGGGAAGAGGAGTGTGCTGGGCAGTAGCACGCAACAGCCCACAGGTGAGGATCTGTCCTCAGTAAAATGGGCAGATACTTTTTCCCCTCTAAAACAAGGGCCAGAAGACAGCTAGGTTCCAAATTTCACTTGCCCTGCCTGAGCTGCCTATAGGTCATTACTGAAGTGACAGTCAGGTGTCTGAGCAGCGCAGCATCGCTCTTTGTTTTGGCAGGACCAAGAAAACCGGTTTTGCGCTGGCTCCCTCCAACACTTCTGGACATCAGTTCTGAGCATTTCCTCCTGTTTAACCCATGATCAACTAAAAGACAGCAATAAAATTCAGAATGGAGCATTTTTCAAAGGCATAGGTATAACTGTGGTTCAGACACATCCAGCTCCCTCTGTCTCGGCGACGGCTGGGTGGCAGAGCAGGCTCTGTGCACTGGGGATGGGCAGGACCCTTTGAAGCCCCTCCTAAGAAGAACAAGATCTTAAGCTAAGGTAGAGAGCCTTAAATACACCTGACAGTTTGTTCAACACTGTTATTCAGAATCCTTTGCAAGCATAATGAGTAAGAAAGAATGTGGCAAAAACATCGGAGAGCTTTGGAAACATTGTCAGTCTGGCTTTGAGCACTGACAAGGCATAAAATACCTTGTGTGTGTACGTGCCTGTATGTACTCATAGGCATTTGCACCAAATAATAGACACACACAGACACCACATACGTTTCCTCCCTCTATATTTGCATGCTCTAGTTTTAAACTCATTAGCTGCTCTTTTTGAGGAGTTACTTGAGCAGTTTTCTGCAGAGAGGATAGGCTGAGTCACATTCAGTCGTATCTATCTATGAACATCTATGGAGGAGCTCGGCTTCCTTCCAGCGCCTTCCCCATCAGGGTCTGATGAGAGGGTATCTATAATTACAGATCACAAAAGGCGCAGTCGTGATGTGCTGGAGTTAAGAGGACTGGAAAGAGCTCAGTGGAGCCGGGGTGCTGTCAGCTCAGGAGCTGCTCTATCACGCGCCTGTCTCTCTCTGCATAAATAATTCTGTTTCAGAACTGCCTCTTATGGTTAAAATGATACATGGCACCTTTACCCCTCCTCCTGCCACTCCACACGTGGAATCGTGTTAGTCTAAAGAACCGTCTACAGATAATTTTCTCTAAAGGCTTTTTTGCATGAAAAATAGATATAAAATCTGTTGAACTATTTATGCTATTTTATTTTTACAGCTTTGACAGAAATGGTAATAGAAAAATGAGAACAAGAGCCTTCTGGTACATTACTGGCAATAAAATAATTTTAAAAAAGAGCAACCTCCAAGCAGTTAAGGGTCAAATCCTGCAGGTAATTTCTGAACCACAGGCGTATAAAGCCCAGCATGTTCTTCTTCTGAAAGGGCTTACAGGTATTGTTGATGCTGTTTTTAAGGCACTTGTCTTTTATGAGTCTGTAATAATCTTTGCATTATGCTATTACAACATAATCAGGTCCTTGTCATGCTGCCAAGACTGATCAGATAACATCAGAGCACTGAGGAATTTTAGTACTAGACTTATTAGGAGAGACACAGATTTACAGCATGATAGTTGCAAACCACTTCAGCACATAACTGGAGCTTTGTGGGCCTCAGCTGCATGGGAGCTGGTGACGCAAATTTTGGCTCTAGCTCCAGCCAAGACTGGGAGTTCAGGTGTGAGAGCATCTCTCCAGTTTCACCAAGAATTTGCGAGACGTGGATTTAAAAATACTCTGTTCCTCTTTTTAAAAAAAACAACAAAAAAACCTTTTGAAAGTGCTAAAATGACAAAGCTACAGTCATTCTGGTTGCTATAGTTTAATTTTGCAGCAACTAAAATATCAGTACCGATGCACTGAGAAGCAAAATGCTTCTTTTCAGCAGTTTTTCTAAGCCAAGAGGATGCAGACAATTGTCATTAGAGCTAATCCTCCCCGTGCTGTACTTTGTGATCAGAGTCTTTTAAATGGAGCTTCCCACCAAGCCCGTTCTTATGTATCTTATCTGGTGATAAAGTCAAATCAATACCTATTGTAGCCAGGAATGATGCACTATTTAGAACAGGTTGCGTTGCATTTGTTGGAGCAGCACAGCATAAATTTTTCATTGGAAAAGCCTCCAGTTTGAGCAAACACAATTGCAGTGAGTATGTATGATTCTCCTTGAACTGTGGCAGCGCGGAGAAATGACTGCTTTGCATTGACATGAAGCTTGCTTTATTCTAATGTCTCCAATATGTCAAATGTTAAACTATTTATGTTCCTTGCTGAGTTAAGAGGGTGAAACCTGTGGCTATCACCCAGTATTGCTGTAGGTTAGAATTTGTGGAGTGAATTGTGCACCTGAGTTTCACTCTTACTTGGCATTTTTAAGTGATCATTTAAAGGCATGAATTTAGTAGTCTCAGCAGGAGAGGTAAGATATTTGGACAGTGGACAATCTGGACGTTTCTGTTATTGGTCTGGCACAAGATAGACAGGAACCTGTCCAAAGTGGTATCATCCATGAGCATAAAATGGGAGAGAAGGAATGCCAAAAAGAAAAAGAATTTATTGTTTTAAATGTAGTATTACTCTCTCCTCCGACTTCCATTCTCTGCTTGAGTGGACATGGTCTGAGATGGTCAGGTGAGGACATGGTCCATTGAAAATGCCATGTTTTAAGGAGATGGCATGTGAATACCACGCCTGATCTAGCTGCTTGGCCCTGATCCTCTCAGAAAGGTTTTCCATGGCCTGATGACAGAGAAAAGAAAACTACAGGTTTAGCAATGAAATTCCTTTTCCCGTTTCAGCTGCAGGATGCCAAGTCTCTTTCGCTTCTTCATAGAGGTTTCCAAGATAATTTATTAGTTGTTAGGATGAAGTTGTGTTGAGATTTCCAACAAGATGGTCTCTATTGGGTCCATCAGTGTAGATGTTGTCCCTGCCCATGTGGTGTTGCCTTCTTCTGAGATCAGCGTACGGGAGGGCTTGTCCCTCCTCATGCTTAGAAATGCTTCACCATCTGGTTGGTCTGGTCTTGGCTGTGGATAGAACACTGCACCTTTGCTGGATGCTGTGAGCAAAATGGCCTCAAAGGTGGCACATTCACTGCTTTTGTATAAATTCTCATAATGCCAGTCCTCCCTTGATGTGATCTGTGAAAAATCCAAATATCCAAATTAAAAAGCAATCCTCTTCAAGGAGTGCTTGTGTCCACCTGCAGAGAGCATGAATACTATATTCCACTGCAGTGGAAGTAAAAAGTTCCTGAAGAGAACTGATTTTCCTTCTCTCTTTTTCCCTGTCTATATGTGGTTTTTTAACTCACCTTCGCATAATTCAACTTAATGTTTTTATTGAAGTTCTTTCTGTGATTGTTACAGGAGATAGTGGTATTCACAATAGCATGAAGGAGTACTTCAATGAGGATACAGATTGTAACATATATATAAGTGTATATATAAAAATATAAAATATTATCCAGCTTGCTGTGTGTGAGAGTTATGCAGCTTCTGATTGTTGCCCATAAACAGCCACCAGCTAACAATGTGGAGGTGTTGGTTTACCAGAATTTGGATTTAACAGGCCTGCTGTGGTATGTGTCTCTCACCGCTACATTATATGAGCCTTGTGCCAGGGAAATAAAGGTACTACTGGTAAGTTATATTTGTAACCGTATTTGTAAACCATAAGGGTTTCTAGAGGAAGTGAGGCCAACACACCACCTTTGCTCTGTGCTGAGCATGCTTAAATAACAGGCAGGTACTGCATTACTTCTCTCTTCAAGAGGGATTTTAAGTGTAAGGGGTGGTTGCTCCAAAACCACGGTATGTTTACTTCTCCTTGCACAAGCCGTTGCTGTGGGAATCCTTGACCCACTGCCTGGGACGTGAGGAATTTGGCTTGGGCTGCCCTGCCCTACATTGGTATTGCCCGCTCAGGTCTCGTCCCTGCCGTCATGGAGCACCCGTGTCCCACCGGAGAGCAGCAGTGGCCGTGCTTTGGGCACGAGGGATTACAGAGGTTTAGGGGAGGGACTTCTTCAAGCCATTCCTGACCCCTTTGCTGCTCTGGTATCTTGGGGAGCGGGACATGGCAGTGTGAGCTTGGCTAAAGCGGGAAGAGAAAGGATAGAAACTGCTTCAGCTACGTAGCTGGAGATGTATCTGTATGTGTTGTTTCTTCTGACAAAAGGAATAACTTGGAGTGATACCGTCTCTCAGAACTATACAAGGGAGCATGTGGAGAAATGATTATTTCTTTGCCTTTTTTGCTGTTTCTCAATTTTATTATTTAGGTCTTTGTTCTGATACATTCCTTATTATTTTAGCTGTCCTGGGTAATTGTGTTTTTCCCTTAACTTAAGAAGTTACTTTTAAAAGAAAGGAGGGGGGCAAAGATAAGGCAAAGCTGTTAAATGGGAAATCTATTGCTAATTAAGGCATGGGTTTGCTAATCGCCTTAGAAATGAAGTTATCAGCTGAAAAAGCCTGGAGTTTGTGTAATGAAAGTTAGGAGTGTTTCCCCCCCCCCCCCCGTTTCCTTCTGTCACAATACATTCAGAGATTAAAAGTTTACCTCACAGACTCATCTTGACACCATTGGACATGATGTCACTTTGCATTAACTGCAGGCAGGCTCGAGCTGTTCTAGGATATATTTCAGTCTGAATAGTTAAAATTTGGCAAAGTTTTAAGCAACTAAAGTCAGGATCCTTTAACGGGAGCTGTCAGTGTTCATCATAGATGTCACACCACACTCCAGCTAGAGCACTGCATCCAGGACCCAAGGTAGTCACTGTCCCTTCTTTTTTTTTTTATTTATTATTATTGTTATTAATGATATCCCAGGGATGAGGAGGAAGCACAGCATTATATAAGGCAGCGGCCCAGGGGCACCAGTAGTATGGTTTTTCATCTGGAGATGCTGATGGTTGAGAGGAGAAGGTGCTGTGCTGGGGCAGGGCACCATCCTGGCACTCTGCCGGCTCGAAGGTGGCAAGGGACCAGCCCCAGTTTTGTCTCTGATTTTGCAGAAGTCCTTCCTTCTCTCTTTCTCTGATGTTGGCTTTCTTTGTGCAAAAAACAGATGGTGAGCCCGAATTCTCTTGTATGGCTTGCAGCAGTGTGAAGAGAAGTGGGACATACAAGTTATTCTGACATCCCAGGGGAACCAGCTCCTGCGACAGTGTTTTCTGATGAAAATAGTCTCAAGTTAATAATTTTATCTTCTGCTTCCCTGCCAGTGGGCACCATGGCATAGCAAGGACTGCTTGCATAAGTCTGGGGAGAGGAACAAGGTTTTCTTAATATTTGTGCATTACACCTTGGTTTTCAAAGTTAACTTTTTCTCCCATTCTTTTGCTAGAGGTGCAGCCATGCCTTCCCCTGTGTGTGTCCTTTGCTGCTCAGTGGGTGGTGGGTGGACTTCAATGTTGCTGCACCTGCACCCAAGGGAGGGAGCCCTGAGGGGCCGCTGTCCATGGGGTGAGTGGAGGGGGACAGCACACGGTGGAGGAAGCAGCTCTGACCTGCCAGAGAGGATGGGGTGGGACAAGGCAGCAGCTCCCCTTGCTCAGCAGCATCCTCCTGCTTGCCCCAAGTGTCAACCAAACACGTCTTCTGGGCTGCTCCCTCCAAGCAAACCAGACCTGTAAAGCACTAATCACACCGGCACCGCCAACCTCAAGGCATGAGCTTGGCCAGCCCCTCTAACGTGTATTTCTAGCCCCGCTCAACTGAGGAGCGTGAACGATGCCTTGAGCCTGGCGTAGCACAGGACGGGCTTTCAGCACCCTCCTGGGTGGTGGATCTCCTCTGGGTCACCCTTTTCTGCCTGGCTGGCTCCTTTGACATTAGACAGATTGCCAAAAGCCCTTTTGTTTACATAATGCTTCTTGGGAGTAATCACTGGCTCTGGCAGACAGAAGCAAGGCAAACTGATAGCTGCAGTACATTTTTGAGGGCAAAGGGGATCATGGACAGTAATTGTTCTTAACTACATAACACTTGGAAAATGGTTTCTGTGGCTGCTGCAATGAGCTGGTCAAGCGAATTGGGATTTTCTCGCTGTCTCTATTAGATGCACAAAGGACCATCAGTACACTATGTTTTGTGAGCAGTCTTCCATTTTCCCTCCATTACCAGGAATGCAGTAACTGCAGGGGATGTGCACTTCCCCAGGCAATGCCAGGGTGCCTCCTCCCTCAGCTCGCTCGCAGTCCCTTCTAACAGGCCTGGTCACCATTGCTTTCCAGGATGCTCCCAAATGCTGCCGTTACTTGTGTTCTAGCTGAATGAAGGACTTGTCCTAGGAATGAAGACATACAGAGTGCTCCGTAAGAGCACTGTGAAAACAGCTTTGATATTGTAACTGGAGGCCCGAAGGCTGATGGCAGAGGAGATGCTGATGCCTTGGCTGGTAGGTACGCGTGCACAAGAGAGGTACCTGGACCTCCCTTGAAGCTCACTAGCCGTATTGCATCACGCCAAATCTGCTTCCCATTTTGGGTTATCCCCAGTGCAGGTCACTGTGATGCCAGCTGCTTCACAAATGTTTTCTCACACCCATGACACCTTCGTGCATCTGGAGGGTGTTTAGAAAGCAAGGCTGGGTCACCCCATCGCTGGAGCATGGTGATGAAGTCTCATGCTAACCAAAATTTGCCTCCCGCATGTGCAAAAGCTTCTAGAAAGTAGATGGTTGATGCAGTTTCAGCTGTACTCAGACATTTCACTGCTTGAGAGGAATTGCTGCTTTTCCATGCTGAATTCTTAGGACAGTCATATTTTGCTTGGAAAATAATTGCAAGTGTATTACCCACCAGCTTTCTGAAAAACACATCAAAGATCTCTGGGTGATGGATTTGTTTTCTGTTTGTTTCTCTAGGATTTGTTCACTAGAATTTCGTGTTAACTGGTTATTTATAAATCTAAGCATCTTTCTGTATGTTTGATTATTCCTGTGTGTAGACTGATGGAGAAGTTATTGAGTCACCGTCATTTACTGGAGGAGAATGCTTCTATTTTTAATTCTGCATCTCTTGACGGGTGTATGAATGGCAAGCTAATAGTCATGTTGAAATCTGAATGTCAGAAAACAAGGGAGAAACTTGAGACTTGCTTGTCATATTTAACCTGCTGTGTTACGTACTCTATCTTGAGTCTTTAAACAGGGCTTTACGTGCCATCCATGCATATTTTGTGAAACAAAGTGGTCATGATTTCATCCTTTGTAGGAAGCAGTGTAAAAGATTCTGCCTTGTTAAATAGGCTAAACATTAATTAATTGCACAAAACCTTATTTTTCTGATTGCTCTTAATGTTGTGCTGGCTCTTGATTACCCATCTACTAAGAGGTAATTCTTCAAAGAATTAGTAGAAACAGCATGCTGGGCTGAGTGTCCTGTTAATGCTGTTAATTGCAGTAAATAGAATATCTTAAGGGATTGTAGGTATATTTGCTATGAACATGAAAAATCTACTTAATAGGAAGGTAATCTATTTGTTAAAGGTCTTTGATGGGACAAATGGCTGCTCAGTAGGGACATAAATGAAGGTTCTTCGGGAACCTTCTGCCCTCAGGGTCTGAGTGCCACAAAGGTAAAGCTGCTGCAGGTTGGGGCATCAGGGCATCAGTGAGGCGATGACTTCCAGCCTTGTTGGGAGGATATTGGTCCACAGAGCCCTTTTGGTTGCAGTGTCTCACAGCTCATCTCACGTTGGCACCAAGAGAACAAAGTCTGGGGCCTCTCTCTGGGCCATTCACCGCTCCACAGTCATGGTTATTGCAACGATAAAGCATCATGCTTAGCTTGTAGGGCAAGTACACCTCATGCTTCATGGCTGTGGAGGATGTCCCCTGGATTGCAGCCCTTGTGCTGTCACCTGTGGACTGGTTCACATACATTTTTGTATGTCAGCAGGAACAGAAAGTCATTGCCAGGCACATGGGAACAAGCAACATCTTCCTGGGGCCGTGGTTTACTCCTCTACGCTAAGGACAGCAATGCCAGGTGTGACTTGGCTGTTTCCCGTGTAATAGGTCTCTTTGCTCCTGTTGTTACTAGCAAAAATGTTTATAAATGCCTTGTAAAAACAGTTAGATTATTTAGTTTATAATGACAGTTTAGGCTTTATTTAGGAGATAGAAGTATGGTCTTCCCTTGCATAAGTGCCTTTTTTGAATTAAATTTTTACTGATCTCTCTGGAACTGGCTTGTGGATACATATATAACCAATGCCCTTTGCACAAAGCCCAACACTCTTTCTCTCTCAGGTTTTTACAATATGTGCATTTCAAGATAGTTTGTACAGACATTCCAGAAATCTAGGAAAGCTGTCTAGTATAAAGCCCTGTGAATTATTTAACTGAAGCATGGAAAGGCAATAGTGCATCTTTACTGTTAGAGGCAAACTTGCTGGGAAATGACATTTTAATTACGTCATGGTTTTTACATTTTTTAAATAATTGTTCTGATCTCAAATCAGGGCTAAACCTAACAAATCCCCAAAACTGCAAAACCAGGTGGTGCTGGGGATCTTACAGGACTGGCAGGTTTATTCAGCACTGTAGGTGAACCCAGAAGCTTTGGGAGCACCCAAAGGCAGAGCTCGATGCTCCTATTTCACCAAGACATTGAGAAACTAAAGAACTGATCAGGCAAGAAACACAGGCAGTTTTTCTCAAACTATTGCCTTGGGAATGTTCCTTAAAAAATATGTTTCTTTTTCTTTCGAACTACCTTGTTCACTTCTTATTTGTTTTGCCAGCATGTGGCCTCTTGCAAAAACTTCGAGCAGACCTTGTGGACTTGGCTGGCCAGAGGCGAGCATGGTTGCAGCTGGATAGGAGGGACAGGCATGTCCCTCATCTCAGAGATCAGCTCTGAATTCGCTCTGGAGGCAAGCAATTGTATTTAAAAGTGTTCAGGAAGGTCAAACAGCCGAACAGGAGTAAGATGGGATTTTTTTGCTATGTGTTTATGCACCAGCTAATAAAATGGGGCTCTGATTTTTTGATGTGGGCTCCTATATTCTGCAGTAATCAAAGTGAGAACAGCCTGAGTAGCAGGATTACCCCAAGGGAAGATGTTTCCCCGCTGTACTGCCCCTTACTCATGTCACCTGGGCTTGGGATGTTCACGTGCCCAGTGCTGGATGGGCTAAATCCACCGCTTAGAGATTAAAAAGGGCAGCTGATACAGCCAGGAGGGTCCCTGTGCTGCCGGGAGAGTGTATTGAGTGGGGTAAAATTTAGGGAACGCAGATGGGATAAGAAGTGGTGAGTCTGGAAGAGATCCCAGAAACGATGGGTGTTATAACAACTGTGCAAAATGATAATGCGGAGCAGACTGCAAAACAGGCGAAACTGGGATTATTAGGCCTGTTTGGCATATGTGTTTGTAACGATTGCCTGGTGTCCTGGATATGCATCTTTAATTAAGATAAATAACTTCTTGGTGAAGACAAACGGGGAGAGAAGAACCAAGGTATGGCAAGTCTTTCTGTAAATTCCCTTTCTGTGTGATAAAAAGAAGATCTCAAAAGATTTTATTAAGTTGTAAACTGTGATTTAAGGGAATTTTAAACAGCATGTGAAAGAAAAATAATGAACAAGTGTTTTCAAGTGGGAGAAATCTGTCCCTGCCATATGTTTCACTGAGTCATCCCTTCTGCAGGAGGAGATCTTGCAAGTGTTTCAACTATTCCAGTCGCTAATCCTTTTTATTTAGCAGCAACATCACTGTAAACTCAGCACTGGATCCTGCAATGCATTAATACCACTTGATGGATATAGACCTGATCCCTCTAAATTTGACACGTGTTTTGCTCTGGTTACAGGTTAAATTCTCCCTATGTGTCTCGCTGTTGAGCAAAGACCAAGCCTGGCCATGCGTTTCCACTTGCCGGCTAGATGATGTGGTGCTCTGTGCTCGCCAGGATATTATAGAAACCTCAAAACCCAACACTTCTTCCTCTTTGATGTATATGTGGACCCTTTACATCACAGCAGAGCCCTGGGCTGACGGTGTTGTGTGGTCGTGTTGCAGGTGTGGCTGTGTGGTGGCAGCATGGAGGTCCTGCCCTGCTCCAGGGTGGCTCACATCGAGCGCAAGAAGAAGCCCTACAACAACAACATTGGCTTTTACACCAAGCGCAACGCTCTGCGGGTGGCTGAGGTGTGGATGGACGACTACAAATGGCACGTCTACATTGCGTGGAACCTGCCGCTGGAGGTATGGCCATTGCACCCTATCCTAACTCTTCGTTTTATTGGGTTAAAAACTTGAATTATAGAGCATTTAGTGCCCCTGGGTGAAGCAGAGCCTTGAATATCCTGAGTCGCATCCCCAGCTGTGGAAGTCAGCAGAGCTCCCTCGGCTTTGATGGAGATGCTGCAAAACCTGCAGACTTTGGAGGAATTCCTACTGTTCACATCAGCCTTTTTATTTTCATTTCTAAAGATTAAACCTGTATTGTAGTGTTTATCTCCCCGTTGAGTGTTTACACAGCGTGAGTTTATGTCATGACGTTGCTCCGCAGATGGAGTCTGTCTGTAAAGTCAGTTGGCAGAAGATTATTAATATCAGCATCATTAGTGCATGAGCTTTTTTCCTGCAGGTTGGGGAGGTCTGTGTCGCGTGCAGCCCAGCTCGGGTTTCCCAGCTTACAGATGCTGTCGCTGCCCAGAGCTCACTGCGGACGGTGCGTGGTCCAGGTGCCTGGGCTGTTTGCTTTCCCAGCGTTGGGAAAGTCGAGGCCATCAGCGCTTAGAAACCGTGTTCAGAGGTAAAGGATTGGAGGTCAGTGGCTCACAGAAGGAGATCCCCTCTCAGCAGTGCCTCGTGCAAGTGCTCCAGAAACACTCTCTTTAAATAGCTTTGGTGGTTTTATTTATTACTGCACAGAAATGGTTAGATGTTCTTAGATCTGACGTTTTTTGTGTAAATCCTGCCACGTCACAGCATGGCGTGCCTTTGGAAAACTGGCGTCCTGCCAGCAAGGCAAAGTTACCATGCCCAGGGGACACATCCTGCACGTGGACCTATCTAGGTGATTCCCTGCACTTCTGTGTAAGCTCTGTAGGCTCCAGGAGGACTTTATATCGGTCCAAGGCTGCTGCTTGGGCTCCGGTCTCCATGCAGGTTCTCTCTAATCATGAAACCCATGAGCATCTCCTGCTTTCTGGCTCTCAACACTGCCTGGAACGCACTGGGAGCAGCCCTGGCTGGGCCAGTCCCCCCCATCTCCTGCCTCTGGTCCTGCCAGAAGAAGAAGAAGGTGTGGCGAGGAGGGGATGCAGTGATGCTCTCCTGATTATGTGGGGGATGAGGATTCGGGGTGCCCTGCAGAACCCCCTGACAGCCACTCCACTTGCAGTGTACTTATTTAAGCATGAGAACTGGGCTGCTCTGTTGAAGTGCAAGGAAAAACCATTGCCACAAGTGGCCATACCCTATGTGAGCAGTTATTTACAGCCACCCTTCTGGTGCTAAAAATAAACACAAAATATTCATAACTTGCAGATCACACCCCTGCAAAGAGCTGCTGTGGTCCTGATCCTGCTGTGGCAGGGTAACCAGCTGGCAGCACTGTGCTCCAGGGCATTTTGAAAAACACTAAAACATAAAAACATGAGCTGCTGCTGCTTTCTGAGGAAAGGTTACATCTAGGGAGAGTTGCTGGCATTTAGAGCTGCAGTAGTCGCAACTTTGTACTGCATTAGAGTACAACAGGTACCTGGGAAGGGTCGATGAGCTGCCTGTGCTGCTGGTTTGTCATCCTGGGGGTGGTGGGGAGTCCTGGATTAGTTTGTTATTGAGTAATAGATGAATAGAGATGGAAAGAAATGCTGTTTACCCAACGAGCTGCAGGAGGGCACTGGCTGTGCTGGGCACGGCTCCAAGTGTTCAGAGGAGCAGAGAGTTGCCTGCAGGACTGAGTGATTTCAGGTCTCCCTTAAAAACAGGTTGCAAGATCCAAATGCCCATAGGCAGGGATCATAAATTACTGCAGGTTCAGCCCTAGTCCTCAGGACGATTCCTTTTTAGAGGTGAGGCACCATGCTCCTGCTCAGGAACAGCTTTGGAGCGTGGCAAAAAGGGATTAAAATTCATCAGGAAGCCTCAGGTCCTGTACAGCTCGGAAAAGGCAGCATCGCATGAATTGGCACTGGGAGTGGGTCTGGGGAAACACATCTGGGTTACTCTAAAAACAATTTGAGATTTTTATATAGGTCTTACCAGTAAAATTGAGGTTTAATTTTAGAGAAGCCTTGTTTGACAGGTGATATTGTGCAGGGGTTTATGGATATACACTGCATTATTTTGCGATGCCACTATGTTCAAAACCAAGCCAAACCCCATGCACTGAATATTTCAGGTGCTGACTGGTTTCTGGTCCCACTTTGCTCTGTGACCCATCTCGCCCACTCACATTTCAGCCTGTCCTACCTGTCTATACTGAATCATCTTTATTTTTACTGATCAGCTACCAGTCGCCTATTAAAACGGTGTCTTCTCTAAAGCAGAGTGAATAATTCATTAGAAGATCATTACAAGCATTGTAATGGAAAATTGCTTTCCCAGCTGTATTTAATGATCACTGCAAAAGACAAGAGCAGGAGCTAAAATAGAGTAGAAACCCAGACACCTGTAGGAAAGAGTAAAAGGGGCTGCAGTGTGCCTTTGGTTTCCTTCATCTGGCTGCTGCATTAGTTCCCCAAATTCTGTAATGGAATAAAAGGTTAAAGGGGGACAGCTCTCTTCAGCCCTGGCTCCCAGCTCCTGTAAGATTGTTCCTTCGGGGACAGATATTGTAGCTTTTTCTGCTTTTAAATTGGCTTGAGCAGTGGGGTTCCTCTGTGTTTCCAGGGAGACTATTTCACCACATAATTGTCCAAATTGTCAAGAGGTTTTTCTGAGGTTCAGCCTCAACTTCTCTTCTCCTGTGATTTTTATCCTTTATTCTTAGCTATCTGCCTCTATTATGTATGAATCTTAAACCTTTCTTTTTTTTTTTTCCTTTTCTCCCACCTTCCCCCCCCCCCCCATTTTATACCTTTTAACTGTGCTGTCCTCTGCATTGCCTCTTAGTAGGGTCACACACCGTTGGTGTGTAAGGGGAAGGGGTTTGGTGCTCAGTGCACAGTGAGGGATTTGCATTTCCAGGATTCAGCACGTGACCGTCTTTTAAATCCTGATGTACATTTGCTGTTAAGCTTTTCTGGAAGTCCTGTACATCAGTACCTAAAAGGGAGGTGAGATCTTTTAAAAATAGGCAGATTCAGTCTTTCTCAAATGGATCCAAAGCCCAGGGGCATCAGTGAGAAGATTCACCTCTGTTACGCTGCACTTCTCGTATTTCCTCCAAAACATTTTCTTCTCCATTTGGGTGCTCTCTTCTAAATTACCTCCCAGGACCAAAACACATCCAGCATCAATCTGGTGGCCATTGCAAGGATGCCTTCAAAACCTATGAGAGATGTACATATCTCCTTCTCGCTGTGGCTGTGAAACCCAAGTCTTCCTTCTGACTTCTGTGAGGATGATTTCAGCTTGGGCACACATGCTAAAATTCCCTGGCATGGCCTCTGCTGGGAGTTAGTCAGCTGTTGGCAGTTTCCAGGCAGCTTGGAAGTGATACCAAACATCAGTGAAATACTCTCTTTTAAAATTTTTTTTTAAGAGTATCTGTTCAGTGACCTGCTGTGTCTTTATTTTTTCAGAATCCAGGTATTGACATTGGGGATGTTTCTGAGAGAAAAGCATTAAGGAAGAGCTTGAAGTGTAAAAATTTCCAGTGGTACCTGGACCATGTTTATCCAGAAATGAGAAGATACAACAACACTGTTGCTTATGGCGAGGTAATTAAGGCTGAGCAGTCCCTTAGATCAAACTGGTAATATTTACAGCTGGTGAGTCCCTGATGAGAAATAGCCTCAAAGGAGAGGAATGTGAATCAGAACCTACTATTTCTGTATAATTATATATAAATTTTTATAAATCTGTTCACAGTTTCTTCTAAAAACCTATTTGGGGATTTATTTCTGATCTTGGAGACCATATACAGTAAAATATTTTAATACCTCATTTACTGAATTGACAGAAAATTATCTATATTATGCATTGACTCCATGGATTAAGCAGCTGTATGTATATTTTTAATATGTAGTCATCTTATAAAACCCTTTGACTTAAATTCAGCCTAGTTCTTTACAAGGCCTCTGTAGGATACAGTGAATTGTCACAACAGCTTAAGGACGAGATAAAGTAAGGAGACTTAATTCAATCTCTGTTGGCTTTGAGACCATACTGGGAATATAAAACCAGGCATTTATGGGAACTAATAATACTCTGTTCGAATAAGTCTCATGGAATAGTGGCAGTTTGAGAAGGCTTCCTGAATCACAGACCGAGCACCCCAGATGGGCGTTAATTTTAAGAAAGATTTATTATCAATGTTACTTAATGCCTTCATGCTAAAACCTCCTCAAAAGTAGTATTTTCAGAGGTATTATTGCAGTTGCCCTACGTGGGGAGCCTGGAGAGAGGACAGCTCTGCGTTAATAGACCTGGTGGCTGGGGTTCAGCAGCCATTCGGCTTTGTAGCATGAGCGAAGCACATCCATGCTCCCTCTGAAGTGTGTCTTTCAGTACTTGATGGCTGGTTTGCCATCTCTCTGTCTCCTCCTGCATCCCTGTGACTTTTTGAATAGGCTCCTTGTGCTAGCTGGACTTTTTTCCCTGCCTTGTTGAGCACTCTGAGATTTCGATGAAATACAAGTGATTCTGCATTGATTTCAGGCTCCTGGCAACATGCTGACAGCAGTCTAAAAATATGTTTGTTACCACCACACATGACCAAATACAAAGAAAACTGTTCAAGGAAGTTGGCTCCTTTGAATGGTGATTATTATATAAAAGCAGTCATCATTAGACTCTGTATTTAAAGAAAACATATGGCACACTAAACCTTTCTCTGCCTGATTATGCCTAGTGATAGAGCACTGTATATTCTTTCTATAGCAAGAGAGGCTAGAGACATTGCTGCGCATCAGTTTATTGCTTATTTCCGAAGAGACGGGGCCATATAACTCCGTACTTTTTATTTCTTACAGCTTCGAAACAACAAGGCGAAAGACGTCTGCCTTGACCAGGGCCCGCAGGAGAACCACACAGCCATATTGTACCCATGCCATGGCTGGGGACCGCAGGTGAGGAGTTGCTCTGCTGGGACTGCGCACACCGGGAGCCGGCAGTACCCGGCAGAGGACGGAGTATGGATATGCAACATGTCTGTTGGCTTCACTCTCAAATGTATAAGGCCCAGCTTCTTGTTAAAAATACCTCAGATATAAAGGTGCATTTTCCCAGCTACTCGTAGAGTAGCTATTTTCTGGATTACCATAATCATGCCAGAGCTGCAAGTAAAAGCGTAATTTGAAAAAAATCTTCCAGACGAGGGTAAATAATGCTGAAAGCAAATAGCCAATGAGCTGAGCAGAGAGTGCACAAGCAGAGCATTTTAAGACGTTTCCTTTCTCTTTCACCCAGCAGAGTAAAAACATACCAACTGGGTAAAGAAAACAAACAGTTCTTTTTAATAGGATGATAATTAGCCATTTCAGCTTGGCTGGGGTTTACCATAGCATTAGTTTTCTAGCACTCCTTTTGCCTCTCCAAAAGTTTCGGAGCAACACAAAAGCTTCTTATCCTAATTTCAAGCTTATTCTAGATTAAAAATCATCATTCCAAGATTCACTCTAGATCTCATATCTTTTAGAAGATTAGTGGATGTGTCAAATACTGAAAGTTAGTGATGATGAACTAATTCAGCCTCTTCTGTAGTTTCAGCTCTTACCATGTTTTAAGAAGAAAGCAGCATGGGAATGCTGCTGGTTCGATCGCCATAGAGTTGGAACGAAATAGGGTACAACACTAGCTCTGTCACTGCTGGCATCTGTTAAACCAACGGCAGACTCTAAGCTGGACTTTGAGGATCTGCAGCTCTAGGGATAATTTACCCAGTTCCCCACTAACTTCTCCTGTCTGTTTCTCTCTTATCTTTGCCCATATCCTCACTACAGTATTTTGCCTAAATCCTGTGGTTTCCTTTGTGGTTTTCTTTCTGTATGCCTAGCGGTCATCATCTCATCATGCAAATCCCTTAGCACAATGTCCTTCTCCCCTACAATCTTTAGGGAGAAAATACAAGTTTCCCTTTAGGTCTGGGAGCAGAATGGCCATCTTATGACACATGGGGTTTTCAAGAATTACAATGTGATTTTTAGGTTTTCTTTCATTACCAAAATTATGCCTGACCTCCCTAAAGCCACAGAGTAGCAGCACTTGTTCTTCTGGCATTTTAGCTCTACCCAGTGAGGCCCTGGGTGTTTATCATCAGGATTTGATGTATGTATCTGACTTCAGTCTCCTGCTTTTGTTTGCATTTCCCATGTAAATGCACTGGCTACCTATATTGGAAATTTAGCCAAAGCAGGGAGGTTGCAGATGATGGGCTCTGCCATCACTGTGCTTGCACAGTGTGTAGTGGCAACGGATGGAAACAGGGATAAACTCCTCTGTGACAAGGCTGTTTCTTCTGTTGCTTTTCTTTTCTCTGTGTTGAAAAGTCCATGCTCATTGTCAGGCTCAGAAATTTTTCCCTGTTACCGTCTCTGGATCAGCCACATCTGTGCTGAAGGGGTTGCATCTACTGATCTGCCTAGAAACTGGGGCAAAACTGTACCTAAAAGCTGTCTGAATGCCAAGTTTCTAGGCTGAAGCCATCATCCACATTCTCTCAAAAGAAGGCAAGATGTGCCGCAGGAGGAGACCCGTGGCACCTCGCACGGTGCGGTAGGTCCTTCCTGTCGCTCTGCATTGCCCAGAGGATGAGTCTTACACTGGAAGCTTAACATTGATTGAGGGAACTTAGGTGAGACAATCCCATCCGACCTGTGCCCAGATGCTGAGTTAGGTAAGTTTAAGGTGTCTACAGAGATTTCTTTTTATTTGCAGGACAACAATCTGCCTTGCTTGTTTTAGGGAAGACCTGTCCTCTCATTGCACATATTGTGGTTGCTGTGCTATATGGGCTGTGTTCTTCCCTTACCCAGTAAGGCAGCCCTGGCTTGTCGTTCCACTGTTTTCTGTCTTGGCATCGTAATGTTTATTACTCTGGCATTGGCCATGCCTTCCAACAGCTTTTTTTAACATCATGACCCCAAACCAGAGCTGTCAGTGCTGGCAGATGACGTGGGGTTTAGGCTGAGAACTGCTGGATGGGCAGGACCACGTCTAAAGTGTTGTGAGCACCTAAGTCCTGTTGAAATTACTGCACGACAGCAAACTGCTGTGACGAAGCAGCACAGGTGACACAGCAATTTACCATCAAAGGCAAGCTACTGTATCAAACGTTCATCTCAACCCAGAACTGCATAAATTACATAGAAATGCTCGACATCAGTGGTTGAATTCTGCTCCCAAGAGCTCTGTAAGCCTGCCCTGTACCGCTGCTCCAGGGTCACTGGGATCTCCGTGCTGGTATGGAGAGGGGAAACTTCTGTTTCCTTCATGATGTTACAGAAGAAAGCTCAGCACTGCGGTTGTATTCATTAAGACCAAAACTGTGAAATATAACATAAAAAAGACCATCCCATTAAGTACCTGCAGATATTTGCATAATCAAACCCTGCCTGCGAAAATTGCTCCCATGAATCAGAAAGGAAAGCAGGGTGAGGAAGAAAAGTGCCTCACCAGACAGTAGGGTTTCCCAGCTTATTCGTGGTAATTTATTTATTGAGCAGATTTCCAGTTTAAGCATCAGAGCTTTCCAGTTCAGACAGAGACTGCTGAGACTGGTTTGCTGGCTCCAGCTGCATTTGAGCCCATGATGGGTTGTAGCCCATCCTGGATTTGGGTGTCTTTCTTTGAATACCCCAATATTGAATACCTGTGTGAATACCAGAGATAAGTAAGCAATCTTGAAAACAGAACTTTCTTTAATCCATTGGTCATGGCAGATAATGCCAGTCTAGCTCCTTCACAGGTACTCATGCAGCCCATATGTGGGAGGAGGTCTTTTCTGAGGGAGGGAGGTACCCCAGTTGCAGTTTTTCAGGTGGGAAAAACATATTAGAGTTCACAGCTAAATCTTGTAGCTGTTCTCTAGGGTCTGGGAACATGTGAGCCCATCCTGGTAGCTTTCCTGAGACAAGATCTGACTTTTTTGTCATGTCTTGAGGATTAGCTCATCAAATCTGGATGAAAACCTGCATTAATCAGGGCTTAGCAAGACAGGATGTCACTTCTCTGTTCTATCACAGGCCTCAAATACAACTTAAACACATGCAAAATGACCCTCATTGGCATGAGGATGAGCTGAAGATTGAGATAGAGCCCAATGGGGATGTAATGCTGTGGCAGCCTTAGTGAGTATCTGGGGTCGATGATGCTCAAGGAAGTTCATTTTCAGCTAAAAAAAATATGTATAGTTCAAGTGATGGGAATGCATAAAGACCCTGTTCTCACAATATATTCACCCTGGGCTATCCAGACTCACCAGGACTAAGTAATCCTAAAGCTCATCTGAGCCTGAACTGCAAACTTCAGGAGCCACCTGAGTCTAGAAACCAGCTGCGGGAGTCCTTCAGGGTAGAGTCAAATCTCACTTTGGTTTATCCTTGCCTTTCAACAAAGGTCAGTCAACGGTGGCTGATCGAGTCACTGCTAAATATAACCTAGCTGTTGCTTAAATGCACACAATTTTTTTCTTAAATGGCACAAACTGCATTTTGGACTTTCTGGATGGAAACTTAAATCTCTAAGTGCATTATAGTATGAGAAACTGAATTAGCCTGACATTGTCTGCTAACCCTGGGCTTTAAGATGAATGGCTAAAAGCAGGTTATTTATTTTTTTCCTCCGCTGTTTTTGTGATTAAACTTAACAATGTTTTCTTTTCCCACCTGATGTTCTGAAGTCAAACATTGCAGTGCTGCTGGCTCCCTTCAGCTCACCTGTTGCGCAAGCTCAGCACAGATTTTTCTTCCTTTTCTTTCCTTCCACCTCTACATTGTCCCTTCCCTCTCCAGCTGAGAGCCAGTTCTTGGCAGTTCTTTTGTTTCGTGATATATGCAATTAGTTTAACTCCTTGAAAATGCTTTTTAAAAGTAGCTATCAGTGAGTGCAGAAGCTTTGAAATTAGCCTTTTGCAGAAGCATGGGTGCCGCACAAAAGAAATTGGACTTCCACTACTACTGTTTAATTAATGGGCTGCATGTTGTAATCTATTGCTGAGAATATAATTAGAAGTAATATAAACACTTTGTTAAAATAGCTTGCTTTGTTTTATATATATAAAACACAAGAAATTGCAGTTCCTTTTGAGTTGTTCAGCACAGTGGTGCCTGTGCTCAATGTGCATGTAGTCTCCTAAAATCTCCACTTCTCTCTCTGATCCTATGGCCCAGCCATACTCCTTTAAATGCATTTCACAATTAAGGAGCAGGTTCCTCAGCTGCATCGAGCGAAGGTGAGGTGTAGGCTCCCTGCTGGCATTTTCCTCATGCAAGAACAGCTGTGTCGCGGCTCCTGTTCCCTGCCACGCCAGGTAAAGTTGGGATTTTGTTGGAAGTCCTCACTCTTTCTAAGTCCATCCCCATACCGTGCTACCGTCTGCTGTGGCTGCTGCATAGCTGTAGATGAGCAGCCCAGTGCAGAGAGGGAGGAGGGGAGAGATTTGTCCCATTCAAGGCAGGGCAGCTTGTATCATGTCTGGAGTTTCTGCTCTCTCTACTGATGACTTCTATTCAGTTTAAGGTAAGCATGTAGCATTCAGATGGGTGCAGTCAGGTGCGATGGATCCCCTACCTAGCGCTGAATGCAGATGAAATCTTGGCTTTTGCTCACAGCACCTCTGTTGTAACATCTATCAGTAGGGGAAAATTTTGTTTTTTCTCTTGTTTTCCCTTTAGCTTTCCATTCTCCCTGCTTTCATTCACTTCCAGGTCAAATCATTATCAGATTTCATGATGAAGTATCCTTTTATCCTGTAATTATATTGAGCCTGCTTGTGGATTTTTTTTCTTCCTGATGGCTTCATCTTTTCAGCAATACATCATGAAAACACCTTGCCGTAATGATGTATTACACTAATAATATAGTAATACCTCATTGGAGTGACAGAACTATGGTGATATATTAAGGTGATAGAAAGCACTATAATACTATAAAACTTAAGATAATGTTCACCCAGCAGAGCATTTCATTTAATTATAGGATAAAATATGTTTTGCCCATTTAAGCATCAGAACTTGAGGACAAAACCATCAATACTGAGATCATCTGGGACACAGCAGTATCAAGGGTGACAAAATAGCACATCAGATTAAATTGTGTTAAAAAGAAAATACTGTACGCTTTACTTATTGTTGCTAATTGATGATCTGCTCAGTGCAGAAAGGAAGCTAAACAACCCTAAATTATTTTCCAATAGAGTCAATGAAGGTCATCAGGGCTTTTATTTCCCAGGTGCTAAGATGTCTAATTAACTTTCTCCCATCCCTGAGATGCAGCCAGCCAGAAACAATAATCAAAGAAGATGTATTGGTGGTGCAAGTTTGCTGGTGGGAGATCAGCGCGAGTGATGCAGCAGGCACGTGTGCGGCCGTGCATCCCTCTGCTTTCTCGGTGTCAGTGGGGGCTGCGGGTCCCCCCAGGCAAATCAGCCCCCCCAGAGTGGTACCTGAAGGTGGGGGACTTTGCAAGATGCAGTTTTACCCAGGATGCGTTTCACCTGGAAAGGTGTTTGTAAGAGGCTGTGGGTGTGAATCAGTGTTTCTGTCTAGGGATGTGGCTTTGGGCTACTTATATTGATTAAAGGGTTTAAGACCTCATCAATATGAACCACTTTTAACTGGTTAGTTTGTTAATATTTTTAAACTGGTTTTCTCTGGTCCTCTCTCTTGGTCTTTCCCTTTGTTTCTTGTCCTGTGCCAGGCTGAGTGATTCCTTCAGGTGTTTCCTCAGTCTGGTACCTCTGTGTTTGTCTTTTTTTCTGCTGGATTGGATGTATCCTTCACCATTTGTTCAGCTTGTGCCTGGCTTGGTCTGCTTTCTGGAGGCTGACAAACCTGCTTAGCAGGCACTGAGACGTAGGACAGATCACTTCAAAGATAAAGATATATTTGGGGGGAGGCAAGAGAGCAGAATTTAAACTCGGATAACTTCAGTGATTTGCCTTTTCACAAAGACAGGAAAACATAGTTTCGTTACATGCTCAGTGGATTTAACAGGTTATGTGACGTGGGCTGTCAATAACTTCCTGTGACTGGACTGCACTTTGGCAAAACTGCCTTCTTCATTAACGAAATAATTTCCTTTGGAAAAAGACAAACTTTTATTATCTTTAAGCACCATGATGACCGTGTGAAGAAATCATTGGTGACTGCAAAGCAACCATGGGATCTCCGAGGCAGTAGCCTTGTGCAGACACTTTCTGATGTAGGCAACATTTTTAGGGTAGTCAGCAGTGAAAGAACGAAGAGCAGGAGGGACAATCCTTAGGACACATCTGAGAGGAGAAAACCAATGCGGTCCAACAGGAGAACATTTGGTGGAAGGGCCTTCCTGGATCCTGTGGGAAGAGCTTACCTGGCCGTGCTGTGACGATGAGGAGGAGAGGGGAAGAGCACAGACTGTTCAGGTGGTGCCAGGTGGATCAGATACACTCCTGGGCAAGAGGACAGGTTTTAGACAATTATGTCGCCGAGACTCCCAAACACGGTGCCCAAAGAAGGAGCATAGTGAAATCCCGCTCATGGCAGGCCCTTCTTGTGCTCCCCTGAGCCAAGAAGCAGTGTTACCCCAGGGGTGTTTTGCACTGATGCTGAATATCCCTATGAGCACTTGTAGAAGCCTCTCACTGCTACATCTTGTTCGCTCAACTTTCATATACAGCCAAAGCGTAAGTTCTCATCAACCACCTTTCTCAGAGATCATTGTCTCAGCCTGTGCTGGCCACATTGAAGTGGGCAAGTTTGCTCAAAATGCTGAGTTGGTGAATAGCTGCAACCACTCAGAAGGTTTCAGTAACAGCACGTGTAATTTACACGTGGGAAGATGGTGCTTCCCATCTCTTCTCTTAGCAGGCAAATCCTAGACACTGCCAGCCAGGCTGCACCTACGCTCGCACAGCTACCTGTGGGGCCATCTCAAACGTCAGCCTCTGCTCTGGATTTTCTTCCTTTTTATCATGAAGAAAAACCCAGCGGTAGCAGGATCTGTGCTACACCGCAGGACTCCCATTTACCTGAGTGCTTCACCCCCGCTGTCACCTTGTGGTTGAGACCCCCGGCTTATTCTGGAGAGGAGCAAAATAACAAAAGAAGAATTAAGACATCAAAGGCAAAATATCCCAAAAGAAAAAAATTTCATAAATGTGTTAGGAGTGCAGTGGAGCTTGCACTTGCAAATTAGACGGGATTTTTTGGGAATAATCACTTTCAAGTCTGATAGTTGGGCAGGCTTGAAGGCTGCAACGGCTGCTGCTGAGGCTCCGCTGCGCTCGGCAGAGTAGATCAGGGATTAGGCAGTGTGTGAGATCCAGACGTGTGTTTGGGGATTTATTTATCTGGCTATTGTACATAGTAGATGACACATCTAATAGATGCACTTAATGCATTTTTCATAATACCCGTGTTTGTTTTTCAGCTTGTTTTGTCTCACTGCAGCCCCGGCCCTGCTCCCTTCCTCGGGAAAGATTTGATTTTTGCTCTACTTATTTTTCCCACCACATTAGGCGATAACATGTAAGAGCAGAAATCATGTTGCCTTGTGGGCATTAGGCCAACTGTCTGAAAACAAGCTGCCAAACATCACAAAAAAAGTGCCTAGCACACTAATTATGTACAAGGTAGGAAACATTTCGGAAACAGGAGAATGAGCATAACTTGCACTGCCCATTTGGGACCTCTCGATGATTTCTTCCGTCTGTCATGGAGAGGGCTTGTCTTTTTTTGTCTTTTCCTTTATACACCTCTTTTTTTTTTTGTAAGGCAAGTGGCCTCATCCTCTGCATTGGTGCTCAAATACTAATTCAGATGAGTTGCTTGGTTAAAAACACTCTGTCAGGCTGAGAGCACCATCTCGCTCGAGGCTTGGCTCATCAAAACATCAAACTACTAAAACCAAATAATATGAACCTGAGCCTTCAGCCGGGCTGGAGAATGCCCAGGGAGTCATTCCCAGGTTGCTCTAGCCTCGTGCGCCGGGCAGCTCCCTTGCTGGGAGCCCATCACAGCATGAGCTGAGCTTGGTGGTGGATAGGATCCCTGTCCTGCAGTCAGGCACCCCGTGCCTGAGGGAGACAGTGAATCGGTGGGAGGAGGAGGTGATGATGGGTATGGCTTTAAGCTTGCAGGCTGCCGTCCTTTCCATCCCTGCTGCGCCAGCACAGCACTTTGGTGGGGGATTTACTGTAAAGCTAAAGCAATGTGTAGTCTTCTGCACCAGTTTGCAAAGGGATTTGGGGGGCAGAAGAGCAGGTACTGTACTGCAGTACTGTACTTTGCCCCATGCCAGCATCAGCACGCATGCACCTCTTTGCATTTGTACCGCAGCTTAATCCACCTCTGGGGGTGGATACTGTTGGGAAATGGACCTCGGTGAGATGTAAAGTAGGGGAGGTCTTGCTTTGATACACAACACATTGGCTAAAAGTGTAACTCCACCAGCAGCTGGAAGCAAAGCACACCAGGCACCTGTCCCGAGGCAGCTGGGCAGCACAGCGGCCAGCCAGAGGATTCAGCACACCTATACTTGCAACCAGCATCACGGAGGGAAGGCAAAATTGGCTTCAAGTGCCATAACTGTATCTGTGGTTACTAGCTGGAGTTGGACCCTGTTACATTGTTTTAACTTGATTTTCAACATTTAATTATTCTAACTAAGATAACCCGAACTCCCAGTGTGATTTACTGTCTCTTTTTAAGCATCTGGGTCACAGATATGCTCAGTTAATTAATGTGCTGAATACTCCTTATTTGTCTGCTAGATAATGGATTGATTCATAATTTAAATAAGCAGCTGTGTATGTCTTTCCCTTGAACTATAAAAGGCAGGCCTCTGTCATTCATCTCTTTTCACTCCTGAATTTAAATATGTTTAGGGAAATATTTTGGTAAAATTCCTTAAACGCTGCAAATGGAGGAGCCCCTGTGTGTGGCTCTGCCGCCATGGCAGGGCTGTCTCAGACCAGTCTTGGTGCCAGCTGCACGCTGCCAGCCCAGTGTCCCTGAGACCATTGGCACTGCCCCATGCTCTCCCAGCCTGCATCTCCCTGGCAGCTGAGATGGGGCCCTGGGAGCACTGGGCAGTTGGATGCGGGGTCATTGCAGGGGTTAGCTGCAATCCTGAACCTTTGCTTCAGTGCTGAACCATGGGGGAGATTTGGGCTTGTCCCCCTGGGGAATGGGGCCAATTATATATTGGCCCCCTTTGGCTGATGTTGCTGCCCGGCAGCAGTTGGAGTTGCTGGAGGGCTGTGCCAGACACACCAGCAGCATCATTTGCGGGCCAAAGCAAGGCTGGCTTGCCAAGCACGCGAGAAGCCACAGGCTGGGCCAGCATGACCAGCCAAGCTAGCTGGCTCCGGCTGAAAACCAGAGGAAATCATCCATTGCCCCAACCTACAGAGTGCTCAGGCATAAAGGAGGCTGGAGAAGTCTGCCCTGTGTTGGGTTTAAGGCTCAGAGTTGTTCTTATCCCTCGTCTGTGCCCTCACTTGCATCTGCAAAAAAACACCAAAACAACAAGAAAAAAAGTCTGGAGAAAGTTACTTTTTTCCCTCTTGTCAGTTCTACTTTCTCTGTGCACCATCCTCAGATTTTTTCCTGGGGCTCTGCAAACTTGTCCTTTCCTCTGTTGCTTTTTAATGATGCTCCAGACATACTGATGGTCATCTTCTCCTTTACTGTTCCCCAGCTTGCACGCTATACCAAGGAGGGATTCCTTCATCTCGGTGCCCTTGGGACCACGACTCTTCTACCCGATACCCGCTGCCTTGTGGATAATGTGAAAAGCCGCTTCCCTCAGCTCCTTGATTGTGAGAAGGTCAAGAGCAGCCTCCATAAGCGCTGGAATTTCATACAGGTTTGTTACGGGTCTGCCATTGATGCTGCTCCTCTGCTTCCCAAACCATGGGCAATGCCACATCGTCTTTGGTGTGAGACAGTGTGGGACAAAGACAAAATGGTCCCATGCAACAGCAGGTGCCAGGTCCTCAGGCAGTTGGAAAAGGTTAAGAGGGATCAGGGGCAGGGACAGTATTTTAGGACAATATCCAGTAGAAGTTTCCCTTTCTGATACCCTCAGGTGTATGTCTGCTGATGACTTCCAGATTTCTTTGTTTTGTACAGATAACGTATGGTGAAATACATGAAAACACAGTACTTTTGTCCCAAAGCAGAGTGTAAATAATATATATTCTACAGAAGTGTCACATCTTCCTAACTCAGGGGTGCAGCCATGCTATTTAAAGGTTACAGATGTCCTTTGGTTGCTGAGGTGTTAGGGATTATGTCAGTGATAAAGGTTGCTCATTCAATTCACATTGATTACTTTAGCAATTATTTTATTGTTTGAATTGCATTACCACCCAGCTAAGTGCTGTGCGCTTTCCAGCAATGCACAAGGACACAGCTGCACTCCTGGGCAGTGCATGGTCCTGACTTGCTTTGCAGGCAACCCCTGTCTTTAATTTTTTAAATATTTTCTCCATATCCTTTCATTTTAGAACGGTGCTATCCTGAACAAGGGAACAGGACGATGCTTGGAAGTGGAGAACAGGGGAATGGCTGGCATTGATCTGATTCTTCGCAGCTGCACAGGACAAAGGTGGACGATTAAAAATTTTATTAAGTAAAGGGTAGAAGAGTCAGAGGAGTTTGACTCGAAACACAGCTGACTTGGACTGATCCGACTGGACTCCTTTGGAAGGGATGAAATATCAAAACAGAGCTTTATTCATGTTGTTAGGAGAGGACATGGGGGAAATGGGCATTTGTGTCTTTTTATTTTTATTGTATATTAGCCTCCCACAGCTGATTCCAACTGTGTGAAATTGGGTCAGAACTGCTATTTTCTTCTGGCAAGCACTCTAAAAGGTACCACTTATTTCTGCTGGAATGACTGTAATAAGCTCATGCAGTCTTGTGAGCATTTTACTGACAGGGAATTGTTGCTTTCCCAGATGACCCCAAGCTCTCCCAAAGGGCCAGGTAGGTTTCCACCATGATCGGAGTTGAGAGACCCTGGATATATCTGCCTGGCAAGCATGAAAACTTACATGCTTGTGAGGGGAAAAGGTTGCCAAGCCCCAAATGAGCTGAGTTTGAAAGATGTGGTGTTTTGCTAGGTGTTCTCTCTCTTTTCCTTTTTTTCACCCTGCATCCAGCAGCCCTTTTCTTCAGTCTGGGAGAGGCAAAGCTCACTCTGGTAGCTCCCATGGATCTTTCCAACCCTTAATCACAGATCTCATCAAACAAAATCCCATTGAATAAAACCCCTGATCTCCCATTGCCCCCTCTCCATCACCCATGCGCTGCTGTTGGCCAAGGCAGCCCCATGCAGCACCAGTCCCTCCCATGGAGACCCCAAAAGCATTCCCCTTGGAAAAGACCTCAGATGTCTGCCTGTCTGGGCAGTTGCCTGCCCTTTTGGGTGTCAGTTGGACTCACGCATGGTGAGTAAGGCTTGCGGGATGCTTCCTGCCCCATGGGAGCTTGGGGAGCTGCAGATCCACCTTGCTCTCCCAGCGGGGCCGTTGGCCTTGCACTGTCCCCTTGGAGACCCACCTTTACCCCGTTTTGCTCTTTTCTTGTAGAAGCGAGGATGGATGCGTTGGTGTGTGCAACAGGCTGAGAGCAGGTAACGCAAGAGAAAGTCCTGTTTGGGCTTCCTTCCTGTGGAGGCTATGGTGTTTGTTTTTAAGGCATCCTTGCTCTGAACAAAGACATCAATAATGGTAGTCTCTGTAACTTTGTAGTGGTGTTCTCTTCGTGAGGCTCAAGCATACCTGTCTTGCCTGGTCAGAGTGTGACTGTGGTCAAGGTCCACCCCAAACAGTGTGTGTTGCGACAGACCTTCATGAGCTATGTAAGGAAGGGAGAGGGAGGGCAAGAGACCATTTAATGGCAGTTTAGCTGAAATTCTTGACCTTGAAGTCACTTGTTAATATGGTGGGGCGATCTCACCTGCTTTTTTTGGCCCACAGTAATCTTGGCTACCGAATTTACCCAGCCATCATGGGAGACCGTTGGTTTGGGGTCCTGATGTCTGGCTACCTGGAAAAGGGAAACGTCTTGCAAAGTTCCTTTACATGGATGCTAGACTAATGGGTGGATACAGGCTTTGCTCAGTGGAGAGGAGAAGCCAGCCAATCTCCTGTCCTTCTCACAGAATAATACTCTTTCTGGTTGCCCTCTGGCTAGGGTGCACTAAAATATATTAATATATGAGATGTACATGTAAATATGTTTCCCAAAGATGGGATGTGCACAGAGTTGTTTGCTGCAGAGCACTCATGCCTGTCTTCCATTTGCATCAGGATGAAGCTACCTGGATGTTTAATGAGTTTAATTTTCAATGCCATGCAGCAGGTTTATAACTGATGTTTTAGTAATTTATTGAACAGAAGCAGATATGTTTCATTGTTCCTTCTACAGCAATGAGCGTCACATAGGACTGATTGTTCGTTTAGGCTTGACAAGACTTCCTCATCCATTGGGGTTGTCTCTGATTTTTTTCCCTTGCCTTCCTTAATGAAGTAAAACCTCTTAGTTGTCCTGAATTGCAAAGTAGGGAGTCAATGTAGAATTTTGCTCTCTTACTCGCTGTTGCATCATCTCTTGTGTAATAAATTTTAGCATTTAAAAAAACCAATATGATTACAATGTCTTTAGATGCATGACATGTTTCCCTTTGCATTTGTGGCTGCCTTCTAAGTAGAGCAATTTACTGCTGAAGCGGACTCCAGGAAAGTCTGGGGGATTTGAGACTTCACAGCTAATGGTCAAAATGGTAAATGTCCTTTAATTGAGCAATCAGTTTGCTGTCAGTCATCAGCGGAAGCCACGTATTGTTTAGTGTTGGGAAAAGCCTGCATGTCTCAGGATAAACAACCAAAAAGCCCTTGGATGTTGCCTGTGCTATAAATCACGGTTCCCAGTTCAGCTCTAGTCCTGCCAGTGCTCAGGGCACCAACAGATGGGCTTTGTCAAATTTAATTGTGGTGGTATAAGGTGTCACCGCCCCCAGCCTTCCATCTGCTTCAGCTGCTGGAGGCTTCTGTCCCTGTCACCGGCAGCAGAAATGAATGTGTGGCTACACCTTGGCTACCATAATTGGCAGGATGTGCTTCAGCCACCAGGCAGGAGGGACTTGCTCTATTTAACATATCGGATTGTCAGCCAAAGTCACTCCGGGATGTCCATGCAGCTCAGCTCGGGAGGCAGCAGCCCCTGGCAGAAGCGGGGTGCACCACTGAGCATCTCCAGCTGCCGGTGGCATCTGTGCTGCCTGTTGGAGGTGATATACGTGTGCTTGGGAGCTTGCCCTCTGGCAACACAAGACGACCTGGCGATGAGGATCCTGTGGTGGTGGGCTCTTTGGTCCTTTAAAATTTAAGGTTCAGAAATGCCTTTCCTTCATGCTCCATAAGGAAAACAAATACCTGAATATCCAAAGGGAAGGGGACGGTGGAAATGAACACTTTGCTCCAGGACCCTCAGGTGGGGCAGAAACCCTGCTGAGGTGGTTTGCCCATTCTCACTGGTGGACATAGAGTGCTTTCAAATGACTGAAAAGAAGCGGCATGAGTAAAATCAGGATTAAAAGTGAGAATTTAATCTGCTGTGTCCATGTAACTGCAGTTCTGTTCTGACATTGGTTTGTGACATGCAGAGATGATTGCCGAGGCGATGACCCAAGGTCTGCACCCTCCTAAACTGTAGAAATCTGTCTTAGAAATCTGGATCTAAATGTTGCATCTTGTGCTTATCTCTAATAATATGTTAATTGCTTTTAAAAGTGATATCAAAGTGGTTCTTATTAAATATATGACTTGAGCCTTGCCTCTTGAGTGATTTTAAAAAGATTCACGGCTGATGAGATACAGAGGCAGTCATTCTTCTCTGTTACTTATTTAATAGAAAAGTGCTGCTGTTTTAATGGAACTTCCACTTTTAAAAGAAATGGAAATGAAGGAGAAACCAAGAGAGATGGCTGATGCAGATTAACCTCCCATTTCATCCATCCCTGCCAGCTGCCACTCACCAAGATAATGCAGTTACATTCAAGAAGCTGAAAAGAGACATTACATGGTAAAAAAGCATCACTTGCAAATGCGTTCTGGTAGCCAGGCTGGGTGTTTCTAAATGTAACCTGAAGCTTGGGGCACTCCTTAGACCCACTTTCTTACATCCATATTCTCCTAAGAACCAGGTTGGCTGGTGATGTGGTGTCCCTGTAAGGACGGCGAGGTATGGGTAGGTATATTCCTGTGCAGGAGGGAAGTGTATCTGTGGGTGCGCTGTGTAATTAAGGGCACCGTTGGCAGTTCCCCTGATAGGAGCGGCAGCTCTCCCACCCGAGCTGAGGACACAGCAGGCTCTTAGCATCAGTCCAGGTAAGTGTAGCCTCCAACCTTGGGCCTGTTTGGGCAGAGCGTGGTAAATAGAGCTTCATCATGGAGCGTCCCGTTTGCAGCCACAGCTCTCTTGAAGGGTGACACAAGATGAAAACCTGTGCTTTTGTTGTGTGCATTTTACACGCTCAAGACTTTCTAAGGGGAAAGTTCCAGGTTAGAAAAAGGTATGGTCTGATGTGCTTCACAGTGGATTGAAGTCAACAGCGAGCTCTTACTCTTTTGATGCTTTTTGTGCTGCCCGGGGCAGAGAACCAAACTTTCAGAAAATTCCCTCTAAGCCCTCAAATGAAGTTAAACTGCTGTCATTTTGAAGTCAAAAGTTAAACTTATGGACTCCCAATAGAAAAGCCTCTCAGCTTGATCACTGAGCAATTTGGTCACTCATCCACTGCTGATAGATACAGATTTAAGCACTCCACTATTCAGTGTGAAATTAGGCATTTGAAATCTCTGCAGCTCATTTTTGCAGATGAGAAGCCATCTTGCGTTGGGTTGGGGAGTGGGAAAAGCGTATGTGACCATCAGGAATCTCGGCTGGATTTCCAAGGACATTGGGACGAAGTATTAAGGGCCTTTCCCTGTCACTGCCAAACCAAAGTGATCTGTAGGTGGTCCTTTAAACGTCAGAAAAACTTTGTGCCGGCTTTAGGAACATGAACCCTTCCAGCCCATCAACCAACTGCTGGAAGGGTGAGGGGCTGAGCTCTTCTGCATTTTCACTGAAATGCCAAGGTCTTGTAGGTGGGCTGATCCTGTGTGTTGGCATGAGGTGGTTCCTGGATTCACTGGTGTTAGAAATAAAAAAAATTCCCCAAGTTATTAATGGCTTTAAATCTTCCTACAGGAAGGAGCCACACAACATGCTGAAGGCAGTGAAGTTGCTCAGCTCATTCAGGTTTTCAGCTAACCTGGTACTGGTGGGACTGGGATCTCGGCTGCGCCTTTTGCGTGGAAACCAAGTGACGGCATCCTTCTAGCAACACATTCAAATAAAGCAACGTAGCAGAAATGACAAGCTTGAAATCCCAGCTCAGCAGTCTCCAGTTATCCAGGATATCTTGTCAAGAGCAACTGAGTTAAGTGTCACATCCCACGAGGATTACTGTGATAAATACCTGTTGATGTCTCAGCTGTGTGTAGCTGCTGGTGCCGTCCATGGCTCCTCACCCTGGGGAGGTCTCACCTATGGGCTGAGGTAGGAATCTATACCCAAAAAAAGGGGCCAGTTCCTATTTACAGGACTGCTAGTTCAGGTTACTCATGCAAGCCCCAGATCAGAATTTGGCCCAAGTGCTTTGGATCGCACTTGGAGCTGCGATACCTGCACGCTGGTTGTGCTCAAGGCAGTGCTATTTATTGGGAGAATAATAACTGAGGCATTAGCTCCAGGGTCTCCTAAACTGCTAAATATTTATTTTGAAGGCATCCAGGAATTGCTACCTAGAACAGCCATCCGGATCCTCTGTGTCAAGTGTTGTTCCTCTGACAGAAGGCAAAATAACAAGACGAAAGATTGTATAACCCAGAGAGCTTTCCAGAGGAGGAGTTTCTTATTTTATTCCCATCTGGTGGCTCTGAGATGTGATGGGTAATAGCTCTCCAAATGTCTTTCCTGGCTATTGTAATTCTAAGTTTTATTGTTATAGGCAAGTATTTCATAGTTAGACAAGAACCCGTGCAGGAACTAATTTCTTATTGTGCTCTTCAGAAATCGCAGCCAGGAGGAAAATAACAGCAGAGTGGGGACAAGGTGATTTGCTGTGCTGAGGTGTGGAATTGGCACCCCACACTAAACCGGTAACAAATTCTGGCATTTTGAGAGCAGAACAGCTACCGCGAGAATCCTTTTAGCCTTGCACGCTCCATCTGAGGAGGCTGGCTTATTTCCCGCAGTGCTCCTCAGCGCTGAAAATGTGCTCGAAGACTCATCCTGGGAAAACTGGCCCAGTGATGCAGCCCTGCATGGTGCAGAGCTCCCACGTGGGTCTTTGGCATATGCAGGAGCTTCCCAAGGCTGCAGAGATGCTGACCTGAGTGGAGGTTTGACCCTGGTTGGCTGCTGGATGCCCACCCAGCTGCTCTCTCATCCACCCTCCACAACAGGGCAGGGGGAGAAAATAAGATGAAAAAGCTTATGGGGTCAATAGAAGGGCAGGGAGATCACTCACCAGTTACCATCGTGGGCAAAACAGACTTAACTTGGGGAAAAAAAAATTATTGCAATTAAAAATGCAGTGGGATGGTGAGAAACAAAAAACTAAAAACACCTTCTTCCCACAACCCCGTTTTCCAGGCTCAACTTCACTCTGTTGTTCCCAACTTTTCTACCTCCTCCCCACTCCCCAGGCAGTGCAGCTGGGTAGGAGAGGGCGGTTGCAGTCAGTCCTAACACTTCGTCTATGTCGACCCTTCCTCACACTTTTCCCTGTGCCATCGTGGGGTCTTTCCCATGGGATAAAGTCCTTCATGAACTGCTCCAGCATGGGTCCCCCATGGGCCACAGTTCCTGCAAGAAAACCTGCTCCAGCGTGGGCTCTCCAAGGGCCGCAGCTTCCTTTAGGGCATCTCCACCTGCTCCAGCGTAGGGCTCTCCACAGGCTGTAGGTGGATATTTGCTCCACCATGGTTTCCTCCATGGGCTGCAGGGGGACAGCCTGCCTCACCATGGTCTTCACCAGGATCTGCAGGGGAATCTCTGCTCTGGTGCCTGGAGCAGCTCCTCCCCATCCTTGACCGATCTCGGTGTCTGCAGGGCTGTTTCTCACACGTTTTTTCTCCCTCCTCTCTCCCACAGCAGCTGCAGAGCATTTTTTACCCTTTCTTAAATGTGTTATCCCAGAGGTGCCACCAGCTTCACAGCTGGCCTCAGCTTTGGCCAGCAGCAGGTCTGGTTTGGAGCCAGGTGCACCCTGAGTTCCACTTTGCTTGTCCTGTGCCTCCTTGCCCAACTGGGACCCCACACAGCTCCTGGAGTAAAGCAGGGAACAAGAGAGCTCTGGTTGTGGGAGGGAGGGAGGAATTAATGATGGAAAGGAGGGCTGCCCCTTGGCATTGGTGATTTTGCAACAACTCGGAGCATCTGAGGAGCTGTTACACCTTTGGAGGGGTGTCTTTGGGCAGAGGTGGCTCCAGGCCAGGCAGCCTAGGACCCTAATATGTCCCCAGGGTGAGGAGGGAGGCTTGCTGGGGAGGCAGATGATGTAGGATCGACCCTTCCAGCCCTGGCCCAGGGCTCTGCCATGACCTGCTCCCTTTGCCCACCCTCACCGGGCCCCTCCTCATCCGTGGGGCTGCGCTGGAGGAGGGAGGGCAGCACAGGAGCAACGTCTGCCCCAGCATTGCCCTCCCACACTGCCCCCACGCTCTGCTTTGCCCTTCGACTCCAGGGTCCTCTCACGGGTACCTTCACTCCCTTCATGTTTTCTGCTTTGGTGCTCTTTTTGTTCCACATTCCCTTTGTCTTTAGTGTCTTATCTTAGTTTTTGTGTCTGGGGCTGCCTTACGTTCCCCTCTTTGTTCTCTGCCTAAGTTTGCTCCATCTCTGTCCTCTCTCATTCCATTATTCTCCATGCATTTTCTTTTGTTTGCTCTCTCTTTCCTTTGCTATTTCTTTTGATTGCTTATTTCCGTTTGTGATTTTTTTTCCATCTTTCTTAGTCTTTCTTGTTTCAACCCTGTTCTTTTTTCCTCTTGCCTTGTTTTCCCCACATTCTTGTTCTCTCACCTAGTTGTTTTGTTCTTTGTACCTCATCGTTTTGCTGTTTAGATTCCCCATCTACTGCCTTCCTCTCCGTGTTTGCATTCTGAGTTGGAAACTAGTCTGTTTCTTTCTTTAAATTTTAATCAGAGTGCCTATTAATCCCAATCATACTTTTTTTTTTTTTTTCATTTTATTGCTAATAAATAGACATCGGCACAGCTTGTTAGAGCAGCTGGTTCCCCTCCTGCCTCTGCCAGCGCTGCAGTGCTTTGACACAGGCTGGGTGGTGGTGATTGCACGGCCAAAGCCATGTTTTTTCCAGACTCTGACACATCTCTGCCATGAAAAGGTGCAGGCAATGCGTGGATCCTGCTTTCAAGCAGCAGAAAGCCGTGGTGTTTGGGGACACATCTCTCTGAGGTGGTGGGGTGGGCCTGTGGTCACTCATGCAGAGGGAGGGGGAAGGGGGTTAGGGTAGACGGGAGGATGTGGGTCTCAGGAACCTGGGTTTGCTGTAGGCCGAGATTGCCTTTTTTTTCTAAGAAGGACGAAAACCCCGGAATAGTCTACTAGTCTTTATGCTACCCTAGTTGAGCTGAATGAGAACGGAAGAAATGCCCAGAGCCTCCTGTCCAGGCGCACTGTAGTGGGGTCGGTGGTGGGACATAAGCATGTGGCACTTCACGGGCAATGGCCGGGAGCTGCAGGGGAGGAAGGGAGGAATCAAGAAAGGGAGATGGAAGAGATTCGGTGAGATGAGCAACGGGCAGATACCTGGGCCGCTTCCTCCAGGATGGGTCTGTCTTCAACCATGAGGAAGGTGCCTGACCCAGCATGGGGCCCCAGGAAGGGTCAGCCCTGCCATGCCCAGCACCAGTGCATGGTTTATGCCCAGCACCAGTGCATGGGTTACCCCCAGCCCCAGCACGTGGGTCACTCCCAGCCCCAGTGCATGTAGGGCCAGGCTGCGAGGTGCTGAGTAGCTTCTCCGTCCCCTGGGGTGGCCGTACCCAGGCCCCTTCCTGGTAGATGTTCATCCCATCTGGTCCTGAACCACCACTGATGGTTCATCAGTGGCATCACTCGGGCATCGCTGTCCTCACTGTCAGAAGGATTTTTCACATTTCTAGGCTGAATTTTTGTGCTTGAATGGTGAGCCTGAGCCCTTCTACCTTCCCCAGCCCTCACAGGGAGGCTGGATGGATTTTTTTCATTCTGCTGCTATTCCCTGTGTCATGTTTTTTCTGGTCCAGAAAAGAGCGAGCTGTAGCTCTTTCATGCTTCCTAGCCCAAAAGCAGCAGCTCCCTCTTGCTCATCCGTGACTGCTGGAGCCAGGAGTCACTCCACGCTTGGTGCAGAGAGGCTTCACATATCCCAAATCCTCAATGGGAGGTGACAGTAAGGGACTATCCAGCTGCTGAGCGCATGGCCCACTGGCCTGGGACTGCCAGGTGGAGGCTTGGCCCCAATATAAATCATAAACCAAATTAATTATAGGCAATCTATACAGCAAGGTCACAGTCTCACATTTACTTTCCCACCAGGATAATTTAGTTGACCTCCTCTGTTTAAGTGTAACAGCTCCTGCTGAGCTGCTTTGTTGCAGTTGATAGCAAGATAATTATAATCCCATCAGTGGTTAAACTGTTTCAATAGGCAAAAGACACACTCTTCAGGCCTTTGATGGATATCTAACAGCTCCCAGAGATTTGATATTAATCAGCTGCTATCTCCTGACTGCTGGGAGGCAAGTGATCACTGACAATAGCAGGCAAGGGAAAACATGATTTTTCTGAGATGCACTTTTAAAAAAAATAATGCTTTGCAAGGAGTGTGCTTGCGGGCTGAATGCCGGAGCTGGCTGTTAACCATTCCTGCTTGCTTTGCTGCAGAAGTGTCCTCGAAGCGGGAAATGCAGTACTAGAAATCTTGCTCCCAGCCCTCAATGATCCCTGTTAGCACCAATTTCCTTTTATTGCAGGTGAAGGGATGTGAACGAGACCGTCTGCCCATTGCAATCAGAGGAGGGGGGATTTTATCATTGGTCTTGCATGAATTATTTAATGGCTGGAGTTGCAAGGTGAGGAGTGAAAAACGCCGGTTAAAATGTTATTTCGTATTTGATTGTATACAAAATGAAGGCCCCATAGTATTTGAATCCTTCCTGGACAGAGGTGGCAAGTAAACCATATTTATTACTCCAGCCTTTGAACCAGAATCCTTAGAACCTTAAAATCGAACAAGCTGCTTTTCATGTTTTAATGAATGATTTCCCACATACTGCAAATTTGTGTGTGAAATTACAAAAAGTAATAAGCTCATCCATTTCTCTGCAATTTTGCTATTAAACTGCAATGAGAGAGACAATCCAGTCAATAACGCTGATACTATTCTTTGCAGGAAGTCAGCTGTGCCAAGGGCCTTTGAGCACGAAACTCTTCCCGCTCCCATCGTGTGGAGCAAGGACATAGTTTTTCCCTGAATACGTGGGATCTTAACCTATGTAATTGCATTCTGTAATATGTCTTGTTAAAAGACTGGACTCCTATGAGACTCTGAGTAGCTAAACAGCACAGAAAAAGTGTAATTGCTTTCCAAGGAGGGTTTTACTTTTTACATTTTTAATCTGGTTAGGAGTGCACACGGTTCTGTTGGTTTTTGCTTTAATTATTGTTATTTGTATGTAAACATACAGAGAGATTGTTGTAACCATTGGCCTGGAAAAGTGCCTAGGAGGTATTTGCTCCTCACTGTGGTGTTTAGCGTTTCATGACCGTTATTCTTCATCTTTGTTGTATGCAACATGCTCCAGCCGTTTATTACGAGAGACCCCACATGCCCCGAACATCGTGGGTGTCCCTGTGCTGGGAGCTACGCACAGCACGGTGAAGGAGGCGGCTGATACGCCTGAGACAAAGGACGGAAACAGGGAAGAGTATTTGGGCATGGCCAAAGACCTGCAGGTTTCTGCTCTGAGGCCAGGGAGACGGCTGCGGGCAACGCGCCTGCCTGTGCTCCTGCCTGTCCTGGGGGCCAATGCCAATCCTGAGAGCCAGAGAGGGGGCAGAGCGCTTTATGGACTGCTAGATTTGGGTTTCTCTCTTGCTCTGCCATCTCCTTGAGCCGGAAGGCTTGCTAAATATCACAGAGAGGCTGGTCTGAGGTGCTTCGTGTTTCAGCTACAGTCTTCCTTTGTGCCAATCTCTCACGCGCGCAAGCAGCCTGGGGTGCTGTTGATTCCCGGCTTTGCTGGAAATCCACTACCTGTCCCCTTTGCGGCAAGGCTCATGAGGGACCTCTACCAGTGCCCTTCGTCTCGTGTGCTCCAGCAGTGCTGGCAGCTGCCTCACAGCTGCTCCCCTCTCCGGGGCGGCCCCGGGAGGGTGCCGGTGCTCAGCGCTTGCCTGGAGGCCGCTCCTCGCCCATGGGGCCGGTGCCACCCAAGTGAGGGCCTTTCCCCCACGTCCCAGGGCAGTGCTCAGGGCAGGGCGCTCTGCCCTCTCCTGCACGTTCAACGTCTCCATGGAAGGGAAACATGCTGCGGTGCATGCATGTAAAAAAAAAAAATAAATAAAATAATAAAAATTCCCCCAAGCGAGTTGGAAATCATAAGTGCAAGGGTACCTCGGTGAGGTAAAGAGGATGGGTGTCCTTGGTGGGGAGCCGAGTCCCCGGCGGGTGCTGCGTCATCAGCCAGAGCAGCGACGGGAGGAGGGCAGCAGCCGCAGGCAGGCAGCGCGCGGTGGCCAGTGACGGGGTGCTGCCCCATGGCCCAGGGTATGTGTGTGAGGGGAGGGCAACGGAGGTCACGTAAGGTGTGCGGGGACAACCCCGGCAAAAAGCGATGGCTTTGGTCCCCCGGCTGGGGAGCGGCAGGCGATGCAGCATGTCTGAAGCCCAGGGAGCCCACGGAGCGAGCTGGTACCTGCGCGGAGGGTGAGGCAGTGGGTCGGTAGTTCGAAGGCAGAGGTTTCTGCTCCCTTGAAAGCCCCAGGTCGGGCCGCAGCGGCTGTGCTTGCAGGGGCAGCAGGAGGAAACCCTGCCCTGCGTGGGCCCTGCTGAGCCAGGACCCGCGACACGGAGGGGAAAGCTGCTTCCCCAGTGCCACCTTGTGCCTGAAACCCGAACAGCCCGACAGTTCTGCGGGGTTAAAAAAGCAGAGGGCGATGGCAAGGCAATGAGCAGTCCGGGACTTGGCTATGGGGCTAGCAAACCCCACACGGGGGCAAAAAAATGGCTTTTGAATAATGCTGTGGATGGGTCCTTCCTGAGAGCGGTACCCTGGTGACAACGTGACTTTATGTGAAGCTTTAGCCAGGGAAGTTGAGCCTTGCCTTACCAAAAGGTGTATTTAAAAATGGTTTCTGTTGGCCCAGCTGGAGAGAGTCGCGTAGGTGGGGGACTCTGTCCAGGCAGGACCCTCAGGTTCCGGCTCAGGAGTTAGACGCTCAGTAAATGCGGCAATAAATAGGAACGTGAGTTTTAAGCTCGGTGCGCCTCATGTGCTTGTGTGTCTGAAAGGTGCTTTCCTTGCTAGCGAGGCCTCTTACGGAGATGTTCTCCTGGTGTCAGACACACATCCCTGGTTTGCCGTATACAGAAGCCAGGTCAAGGAGTGTAGGATGCTGTCCAGTATCCTCTGTGTGTGTGTGTGTGTGTGTCTTTTTTTAACCCTGATCCTTAACTAAAGCAAATGTCCTGGCCATTAGTCTATTAAAGTGGGGAATTACACAGTCAGGCAAGGAGGAGAGCTTGACCTCTTCAAAAAGAAGTGAGGGAGAGGGGAAAGCAACAGAGCTGTGTTGCCTTAGGATGGCCAAGCACCAGGGCTGGAAGGCTCTGGTGAAAACACGGAGCTGCAGAGTCACACCTCACCTTCAAACTCAACTCTGCCCACTTCTCTCCTTGACCCAGAAAACCTCCTTGATATTCGTTGTGGGTTAATGCCAGTGGGCAGCTAAGCCCCACAGAGCCTCTTGCTCACTGTGTCCTCTCCCAGCCTCTTGCCCACCCCCTGCCCTCTCACTGAGGGGCAGAGTGGGAGGCAACGATGGCCCTGATGCTGTGCAAGCGGCAAAAGCATTGGTGCGTTAGCATCAACACTGGGAAATGCTGGGTCTGGAGAGGTCTTGGACTTTTCCAACATGGAAATCATGTAAGCTTAATAAAACTCCATCTAAACTACTTCACAAACCATTGGGGGCCGTGTCAGAGCTATTAGAGGCATCTGCACATCACAACTGACAGGGCAGTCTTCAAAAAAAAGGAGGGAGAGAAAACGCAGGAGGAGAAGCAAGGAGAAAAGTTAAGAATTATAAATTTGCCCTTTGAACAGTGGCATCTGGGGCCAAAGGCCTGGATTACACAAACCATCCATCTCTAAAACACCTGGAAGAACAAATCATATCATATGGCATTAGAACAAAGCATAGCAAAAGATGTATTTCCTCTGCTAACAAGGCAGCGGGCTCGTTCCAGGTCCCTGTTCATGGGGGGGGGGCGGGGGGGGACAGGCTGAAGGATGGACAGGGTGTCCTGTGGGTGGGCTCTGCTCTGCCACCCCCCAAGGAAAGACCAGTTCCCTGGGAGCAGAGTGGTCCCAAAGTCCTCCTGGTAGAGGCACTGCTAGCAGTCAATGATAGGTCAATTATTCAGGTACTTGGAGACAAGAGAGAGAGATGGGTAGTTGAGCTAGAGTGGTGTGTAATTGTAGCTTCGCATTAAAAAGCTTGGACATGGCAGGGAGGTGTCTTTTAGCTGCTTAGAGGAGAGAGAGGGACTTGCAGGGCTGGTGCAGAGGTGGCTTTGCCGTCGGCAGCACTGCCCTGTGCTTGTGTGCTGTGCTGGGGCCTCTTTGGTGTGAGCCGCTTGTGACAGTGTGGACTATTACAGGAGCACGGGCTTATGAAACAGCCAACCTAAGCATGTCCTGAGCTCTTTGAGATGCTGAGCAGGAGCACCCATTGAGAAAAAAAGCCTTTGAAAATTACACTGTATTTTTTTCATAGTAAGAACGAGGCCCTTGTAGATAAGCCAGCCAGCAGCACAGCAAATGGACTGTCTTCTCCACAGGCTTCCCAGCTCCATTCACCTTTGGGTGGGTCTTGTGTCCGTAGTCTCCTTCACTAGCATACAAGATTTGTATAGAGCAAGGCTGAGCAAGGGGTGATGATGATGACACCCAACTTGAGCATCTGCATTTTGTAGGGTGTCTTTTCAAGCAGAGCTGGTCTTGCCAGCTGACTGGAGACAACGTCAAAATCTTCAAAGAGACTAAATCACCCATTGTTCCTTAGCAACCCACAGGCATTTTGAAAAGAAACAGTCTAGCTTGAGCCATTTTGGCTTTCCTTTCTTTGGTTTCCCTACCCTTTGGCCAGCATAGTCTTAAAACAAGTAAACCAACGATGAGATCCGCAAGCCAGCATAGCAGCATCCCCCTTCCCTCCTGGGTGCCTGTCGTGAACACAGCAATCTGCCTTATTTGACGTCTCAGTCCTGCCTGGTCTCATCCCTAACACGTTATTTGCCTTCAGCCTTAGGAGTTGGTAGCTGCAGTTGAGCTGTAGGAGTGGTGACAGACAGACTGCATGTGTTGGGACAGCCCTTGCTCTGTACATCAAGCAACTCGGGTCTTCCTCGTCTGAATTTTTCCCTACTGAAAAAAGCCTCAAATTAAATAGCCAGCAAAGGCAGCGCTGTGGGGCTGGCATGTTGAAACACCAATGAGGAGACAATGAAGCCTGACTGTGCATAAACACAGGCTGGCATCGCTCTTCCAGGTAGGGTCCTGCAAAGAAGCAGCTGATGAGTGATGCTTAAGAGTCCAATTCCCAGGGGCTTCATGGGGACCTCTGAGGATGGAGACAACTGGCCTGGTATCACTGCAGCATCCGAGTTTCAGGGTTGTGTATTTTGCGCCATAAAACTAGGAGTCATTCACTGTATCCCTCTAACAGTGCAGGGACCTTACCTAGCACAGCTATTTCTTTGCAGTCTTTTCAAGGGGAGCGTTGGTTGCTCTTCTCTGGGAGCATCTTGTCTCCTCTTTTCTGTTTCTAAAGTTTCTTTAAAGAAGCTATGCAGCCTACCAGCCTGGACCGTTCAGCCCTCTCTTACTCTTCTCAAACAAACACATTTTACTTTCCACCACAAGAGGTCCTCAGGATCCTAAGGCAAAACAACCCCGGAAAACAGATCTGGGAGCAAGGCTTGGAAGCACAGGTGCTAAAACAGTGGTGGGGAGGAAAAGTTTCTCCCTCTTCCAGACATGAGACTTCCAACACATCTCTTGCCGTTTGGGTTTGGATCCTTGGGGTGAGATTTCAAACTTTCCCAGCAGGTTGGAGAGGTGATGTACTCCCAGCATGGTCTGGGAGCTTCTGTTCCAAGGGAAGAGCCGAACTAGGGGAAAACTAATATTTTCAGCAATGGAATGCACCAAGGCAACACTAGAAGGGCTGGCAGCTGTGATAAGGTCGTTGCCTCTTCAGCAGTCATGCTTTCTTCAATGGCTGTGATCAAGTGTCCAAATTTCAGCCTTTCTCCTCTTCCCCAGTTAAGGAGAGCTTATTCTTATGCAGCCCTGTTATGAGGCTAAATACATTTTTGTTAACATGCATCGCAACTTTTTCATGGGGAGTGAAATAGCGGCGTTAATTGAGGAAACACAACCCATGATGCTTTGAGGCTTTGTGAGTAGTACAGGCTTGCTTGTCTTCCTCCCTGTATGCCTCGGCAGCAAACAAAGGTCTGTTTAAACATATTTCAGTGCAGAAATGAATATAGGTCAACTACAGGACTGCTAAGGTTACAACAGAAGTTGTTACTGGAATAGATTTAGGGGCAAAACCAGCTACCAGGTAGACAGCAGCCCATGTCACTTAGCACAGGCTGCCAAGAGAGTCCCCGTGCTCTTGCAGCACGCTCCCCTTTCCCCTGCATCCAACATGGAAGTGGGCAGCAAAGACAGAGCCAGTTAATTTGCTGTGTGCTTCGGAGGTTTGATTTGAAGGCAAATAAATGGCTCATGCAATTTAATGTTGCAAATGATGGGAGGCTGGAGACTGCAGAAACGCAGGACACAGTAATAGAAAGCCCAGCTTCAGACCGCAGTGTTACGTGAACAGCGGCAGAAAAGGGCACGCAAGGGCAGTGGGGTGACTGCAGGGGCTGCGCCTTTGAACTCCCCTCTGAAATGCCGCGAGCAAAACTGCTGGTTATTTCAGAGGCAGGCTGTGAGCATCTCTTGGTGACCAAGCAGCTCTCAGCTCCTCTCGCCCATGGCTACTGCAGACAGGTGTTTGGGGAGGAGGGTTAGCCCTTCTCCAGTGTTGGACATGGTGTTGCTCCTGCATCCTCTGTGGCTCTTTTATCTCTGCCATTTCCCAGTTGGTGCTATTGAGATTTTTGCTGGTGGCCGTAATGCACTCATGTACTGATGCCTGTCTGGTTCTGAGTGCTTTCTCTTCCATCTTGTCATCTGCTTATAGCGTAAAAATTGTAATGCTTTCTTATTTTGCTTGTTCTAGCCTGGCTTTTGCTGTGCAGTCGTACTCTCCTGCCTCATGGTGTGCGCAGCTTTCATGGCAGCTCTGAGCACTCAGGTCCACACACATATGCAGTGCCACCCCTTGCCTGTGCTGCAGATCTCCCTTGCTCTTTGCATGGCCAAGTCAATGGTGAAAATTTGTTTTGTTTGGCCTGGCCTTGTTTTCCATGTGTTCCCAAGCATGACTGTCTTTCCAGAAAAGAGGGGAAAATGTTTGTCTTCCTCTCCCCACACACCAACATTGCCTTGACCATCCTCACTGTGTGGAGGGGCCATGGGAGCTGGTTACCCCCCAGCTCTTCCCTGGCAGAAGCCCAGGCTCTCTCACCTTTCTCTCCCAGACCAGAGGGATACTGACAGAGAAATATGAGTTCTGAGCTTTCTCTTTAATGAAACACTTTGGTGTTACTCAAAGGCTCATCATAGGATGTCAGTATGGATTTCTTGGTGGCCATGATTGGTTTGAGCTCATAAGCAGGCAAAAGTGAAACAACCTTTCCTTTTAAATGTTAATAGGGACCTTTCTCATTCTTATCCTGCAGGCAGATTTGGTGATGTGTGATTTATTCCTCTTATTCTTGCTTTTTCTGCAGTGCTGTCTGAATGCTGTACATGTATGTATATATATATGAGTGAGTACTCTATATTTTATATTCCTGTACTTAGTCATACTCTCTGGTCTCTGTGCATACTTTACTTTCAGATCTGAATACTCAAGACCCGTAGATACCTCTAACCTCCTACCGAAGCCCATCGTTACAGAGCTGGCTAGTAAACTATCCGGTCTGGGTGGAGGGCCATGTCCCAGGGGACCGCTCTCATGCTGAAATGATGATTCATGTCATATTGGATCACCAGGGCACTAGACACCTCTTTTGTGGACAAAGCTAAGAACACCAACCCAGGGCTCTCCAGGAACTGGTGAGTGTGTTGGATCTTCTGACAGCCTTGTGCTCATTGTGTGGTGATGCACATGGAGAGGATGGGCATGTGTCTAATTAGACCATGTCTGTACTTGGTAGAGTGGAGGAAGACATAAGAACAAAAACCCGGCAGAGGTTGGATTCAGACTGACGCATTAACCCAGGACTCTCGGGCAGCCTGTGAAAGGGAATTGCCTGTGGTAGACCTGACAGGTCTTGTACAAAAACACGGTGCATTGTTCTTGTAGAGAAATGAATGTGTGTGTATTCTTCCTGAAAGACCATCAGGAGGGTGTATGAGAGGAGCTCTGGCCAGGACAGCTTCAGACAGGCTGTGATTGAATCAAGAGAGATCTTGAGACTGGAGTTGGGGAAGGGAGAAGTAATTATAGGGTGCTAGTTAACGAAGGGGCAGTGCTTGTGTAGAGACTTTCACTAATGTTGTCAGGGACTGAAGAGCTCAACATTACCTGAACCCCGATGGCTGGTGAGGAGGACACAATCGTGGGAATCAAGGACAATGTCACCAGGGGAAATTTGGGAAGGGAGCTGGGGTAGTATCTGGGGCCAGACACCAGATCATGGCTATGGGAAACCAGTTAGTTAGCATATACAAGATCCTCCTTCTACCAATCCCACTGCCCTGTAAGTACGTAGCCAGGTGTGTCCCAGGAGAAGGAACCAGGAGAATATAAAATAATATTCTCCTGGCCCAGTCCACTCATTCTAAAACCGTTTACATGATTTACTCTGGTGGGGTTAGGTTATTGGTATAAGCCCTCAGCTGTAGTGAGGCAAAAGCGCAAATGAAGTTGCATGAAGGAAACTGTGAACCCTGTCATTCCTTTAGAGGTGGCATTTCTTGAGCTCTTGAAGTGAAATTACTCTTGACTAAACCAATGAGCTTAAAGTTGGAGCTTGTCTGCAAGAAAAAGGTAGTTTAAATAGAGAGAAGAGGGTTTAGCTCAATAGGAGTTACCCACGGAAATGAAAACAGTCAAGTTCTTGCTGGGATCTGGCTGTGAAATGTGATGCCAAAGGCTTCCAATCATCAGCTGTGAAAGAGCTCAACGCATCACCAGAAATACTCCACTTTCCCCATCCCCTGAGATACCAACTCCCCATCATCTTTGCTCTCGTTTTTTTAACAAGGCATCAAATGTTCAAGAGGCATCAATTGTTCCAGAAGTATTAGGGCTTTGTTACCAGATGAGCAGCTCCTCTTTTCTGCTTCATACGGAAAACATGAAGAGTCTGTCTTGCTTCGACGCCAGCTCATTTCCAAAGACAATTCTTTTCTTAGATCTGGCCTTTGTGAATGGCAAAAGAATGAATTTCACTGCAGTCTTCTGATTTCTTATTAGTTAAGCAGACCCTGTCCTCCATGCCAACTCTGGGAATGTGGGCAAGTTTCCAGTGCACCCGGTGGCTATTCTCACAAGAGGTGGCTTGCAAGTTCCCCTAGAAAAACGCTTTTCCCTTCTTCCTACACCACACCCTACAAAATGTACCATGCTTCATGGAGGAGGGGGATGAATTTCATCCTTTAGCAGCTGAGCCACTGTAATGCACAGATGGTTGACAAATCCTTGTGCACAAATAATATTTATTCATCAAGAGAGGTACCTCATGGGAAGTCTCCTCCTACTAAGAGGGTGAACAATCTCTGAGCCCACTCAGTTGTCTGAGCCTCTTTGTTGCAAGAAACTGCAGGATCTGGTGCTGGAAATGTTCAAGTTCTGCAGCAGCCCTTGTGAGAAGGATTTGACTGTTGAATTTGTTCAAACTCCCGCTGAAGGCAATGGCAGTTGTGCTAGAAAAAAATGGGTTCAAATAAATGTTGGCCCAGAGCTCACGCTGACAAGCTGCGTGACTAATGCAGTACCTAGAGGACTCCTAGCAGGAAGCGTGTGGGCATTAATGTCTGGCTGAAAGCAAGTACAGCTCCAGCATGGATGGAGGAGAGGAAAGGGGGACGCGAGAGGTACCAATGCTTGCATTATCTCTTCTAACTATAGATGCTTAGCAGGGTGTCTGAGTACAGGATCCGGTGAAGGGACTCTCTGATGACACTTCCCCAGACTCCTACAGTAAATTATACAAAAATCCTCTTTGAAGGAGACCTCTCCAGAAGGCCCTGGAGCAAGCAGTACTTCTCACATTAATACATGGGAAAAGCTAATGAAGATTAATGTTTATCAAGGTGTGAGGAGAGCGTGGAGGGGAGTTTTCTCTTAGTTAGCAATAGATTTTCTCTTGGCATTTAAAACTGTACATTTCAATTTCTTTTGCCATATTCTTTAACTACAACTTTATATGAGTTCTGCAGGCAGCGCTGCACATTGATCTGCTCTTACAGATCTCTTGAAATGAAACCTTACCAAGCCTGTTGAGCCCATTCAGCACATCACCAGATTGGATCCTGAATGGAAAAAAAATAATTACGAAGTCACACAGATAAGCATGAACTGGGGCTGCCAAAGGGCACTCACATACACTCTTTCCCAGGGTTTTTAATTTCTTTTTTGGTGTAAGTTAGGAATAAAGAGAATATGTTTCCTTTCCTGCTTAGCAACTTCTTCTTCACCTTGTAATAAGGAAACAGAATGGGAAGAGAGGACTTCTGTGCTCTTGGTCATGCAGGGAAATGATGAAACCCTAACTTTCTTGCTCTGGCCCCCAGAACAGGAACTAGTGCTGTGGAATCTGTTTGCGTCCCTCAAGCAACAAAGGACTGGCATCTTGTAAGATTAGAAAGTGTTGTGATCCCTTCCAAAGTGTCCTTTGGTCACAGTCAGGTGTGACTGAGAAAGTGTGGCTGACACATGGAGAACTATCCCAAGTGTCCTCAGCTGCATACTTTGCATCCTTCCTCTCTTTGGGGATATGTCTTACCCAGATCTGAACAAGACCCAGCCTGTTCAGGGGGCTTTGCAAACTTCAGCTTGGCTGGATCTGACAGCTGGAGCTGGGTGGAGGCATGGAGTTGTCTCTGTTGCTGCACCTGGAGTGATGGGACACGGTCATTTGTGACTTCTGTCCCCACCGCATGCAACAGCCAAGCTACGTTTCAGCATAAAATATGGGCAAGGGAGCTCTTGGGGTGACGTTCCCTGTCGCCAGCTCCAACAAGCTTTTTGTGACTGTGCTTTGGGTCTGCTTAAACTCACTCACTGATTCCTCTGATTACTTCTTGAGGCAGAGAGGAGATTTAAGGAAGAAGGATTAACCAAAAGTTGTCTGCAGCCATCTCTGTTGAAGGACTTGCAATGCAACCTAAAAAGCTGTGCTAGCAAAGTAGCACTGCCTTCTCTTACAGAGTGTCCTTCAGTGGGAGAGCATGGTCTCCTGCAACCTGGCAGAAAAGGCAGGAACGCAGGAGAATCTGCTTTTTATCTGATTTGGCTTGGTTTATCCAGCTCAGTCCTTTACAAGAGCTTTAGATAACACTGAGGTCCTAGGGAGCAGTGTTAGCAATGTATCCATTGCCATGTCATTTGATAAAGTCCCTCTATGCCAAGTGTTCTGGATCAGTCACCTTGTCCTTTCCCTGGCATCTAGACAGTCTCCTGGGCTTAAAAAGATACTGGGTTGTGAGTCTAAACCAGAAACTGTAGTTTTTTGCTGATCTTTGAGTATAGTGACTTTTTAGACAAAGGGTTTCTAGTGGTAAAAAGGCAAGCATTTCAGACCTTTTAATCGGTACTTCTTATAGTTTAAAGAATCGCTTTAAAAGGCAGCCAGGGACATGGCTTATTCTATGTAAACATTAATATTTTTCTAAATTGATCCTCATTAATTCACTGTGGACAAATCTTAATTCAGTGTTACGTTATCTGTGCTCTGAGTTACTAGGTAGAGCAGCGTGCATTTTAGCAGCACTATTAAGTTGTGCAGTAGCTAGGCATATGCTGCAAAACTTACTTTCCCCCTTCCAAAGGCATGTCTTACCCTTTTCTTACCCCTTCCCCACTTCAGGGTTTTTCCCTGGGTTCAAGGGACCCTGATTCACCCACTCTGGGCACTATCACCAGCCCTCATACTTTCCACTTGCTGAACTTCAATGTGTGTCACAGCAAGACCAAACTGAACCCATGTTCAAGCTGGAAAGACAGCTCCTGTGGGCTAGAGGAGGTGCTGGCCACCCCTGAGCATGGTGGTTTCATTGACATGGATGCTATCATTAGGAGAAAACCTCTGCACTCAGCTGCTAAGGTGTAGGAGGCACTTTGAGTAAGGTGTTTTTATTCTCAGACCCTACAGATCTGTGCCTGTCCCTCGTGGGTGCTGGGACCCGAGCAGAGCTGAGCCTTGTGGGCAGTAGCGCTCAGCTTGCTTGCAGCCAACAGGAGCCCTTGGTGCAGTGAAGAGTGCCACCCTGCCGAAACGGGGGAGAACATGAGCAAGAGTCTTGTACCTAAGCTTCGGTGGTGGTTGTTAAGCAAAAGATCAGATTTGCATTGGATTCCTGGAGGAAAGCACACTGAGAGCTGTGCTGCACTTTTGAATTAATTCTGGCGGGGGGGGAAGCGATGCTGTGGCAGAGGCTTTGCCATGGAGAAGGCCTGTCAAGGCCTGTGGGGTTTCTTCCAGCTGTGGTCTCCTGCAGGACTGAGGCAGCTCTTCTGTGATGGAGGGCAGCACTAAATGACCTAGAAAAGCTGAGTTTATCCTGCATCCTGAAGCAGCAATCTGTTATGATCACAGGACTTCATACAAAGATGGCTAGAAAGAATACCAATAATTGGCTATTGGGAGAACAAGGTGGTTATAAAAGGCACGAAGGAGATGTTTTTGCACAAAGATGCCATCTTTTACTGCTGCGGTAAGAGAAAAGCACAGCTACACCAGAAATTGTGTGTGCTCTGGGATGTCATGTAGCCTCCCGTCATTTGAGCAGTGACTGGTACCTGCTCACTTCAGAGATCCTGGGTGTAGTTTCAGTAGCTTTTTTCTTACTCTGGCATGAACGTTTTCTGAGCCAGAAGAGTAAAGGATGCAGCCAGTCATCATTTCTGAGAAACAAGCTACAAGGCTTATAATAAAAGCTCACAGATATCTGGGGTTGAGCTGAAACTATCTTCTATTGTCAGTGTGATATCTGCCTACGCAAAGGTCTGTTTTTCCATGTGCAGCATAGTTGGTGGTGGAATTGAAAGCACTCATCTGTTGCATGTAGTGCCTTGACTTTTGATAGAACTGCAAAGAAAGAGTTTACACTTTGCACACAGATTATTGTCAAGAAGTGCAGATGTAAGTACAGTGAACTTGCTGCTGAAAATAGCCTGGCTCTCCTGACCGGCATAAGAGTGTGAGTCTCGCAGGGCTTCATGCAGTGACAATGCATGTGTGCACATCTTCTTTTACCACTAGATGTCACAAACTGGGTTTTTTTCCTCATTTTTAGAAGCTGCTTTCAGTGCGTGAGACATAATTTGATGGAGACAGTCACGTTGATAATCCCTGAATAAGCTTCCCTTTTTGGGTTTTGGGCGTTACGTTTTTTTAACTCTGCCTAAGACTAGAAGATGACATGCAATACGCTTTTTTTAATGTCTCACACACGTGCCAGAACATTATTTCTGCCATGCTGCAAATGACACACTATGACATATTTGCTGTGAGCTCAAAGCTCATTAGGGCTTTGATCTGCATTTTTAACTTTAAACTGCTTCAGCATCCTTCCTGAAAGCAGTGATAACATTAGTGTACTCCTCTTTGCTGAGCAAAAACTGGTGATAGTTTTAGCTTTTCTTAGTTCAAGTCCAGCTCAGAGCCTGTTGTGTGTCCACTCTGTGGTGAGGCTGGGAGGTTAAAACCAAAAACCAAACCAAAACAAACCAAAATAAACCCTCCCTCTGGAGGCTGATTAATGTTTTTTTGCCAAGAAGTGATGCCTCATAACAGGGGAACTGGGAAGTGTCCCAACAAGTGTCCCAACCTTTCTGGAGCTAGAGGAGTTGCACTTACCAAGCAATTTTTCACACTTTACCCTAGTTTTATTTGAAGACAGGCCTTGTAAAATCTCTGCTCTGAACTGTGCAGCCATGTCGGGTATGGAGGGTAGACAAGGCTATGCTCGTGTGGTGTCAGATCCCTGCCTGCTCTCTGATCACCCCAAGAGATCTCAAGACATCTTCCTGATGAAAACACACACTTTTGTATGTAAGGTGAGCTTTGCTTCGAGGGGTGTTAGCATAGCCTGTGAGCATGCAGAGAGTAAGCTGCACACTTGGGAGAGATATCAGATATTGCTGCAGACCCAATTAAGGTTCCAATGCAAATGCAGAGCAAAAAAAGTGCTAGAAAACCTACTCTTCTTCCCTTTCATCTGTGCTTCTTTGGTGCTTACTTCATAGCTGTTTTGTTTCCCTAAGTAAAAAGAACTGGAGAATATCACAGGGGAAAAGGAAAAGGCAAATGAAGGCGTGCTACTTATTCAGAGCAAATAGTCTGCAAGTATCTGAAACACAACCTTATTTATTCCAAAAATGTTCATCTTACAACTAGCTGCTCAGGGAGTGCTGGAATGCATTTACAAATGTCTTTACAACCTCGAGAGCAGGCTTGCTTTCTTCACCCTACACACCTTCAGGGAGAGGCTGGGCATGTGGCCTCCTCCAGGCTTTCTGATGTTCCCTAATGTTACCTGAGGTGTTAATGATTCACGCTGGGGAGAGTGCAGAAAGTGCCAGGATCACACTGACGTTGCTTTGGCCAGCTCTTCCCAGAGAGGAGCATGGCCATGGTCCTTGGTATGGGGGAAAGTAAGTGGAAATCATCTTCAGCCAGAGGGATTGCATCCTGCAGCACCTTTGGTCGAGATGTCTCTGGTGTCTCCCCAATGCTCTGTGGTGGTAAGGACTATGCTGTGGGGACAGCCTGGCCCCCCCATGAAGGGGTGCTGGTGGTCTGCCTGGTGCAGGGTGGCCTCCCTGCGTGGTGGGGTAGGTGTGAGTCTTGGGCTGAAGGTGCTTATGGCTTCTCTGTGGTCATGACCAATTGTTTTGTGGGCTTTTGAGTTTTGGAGTGGCAACAAAGAAGAACATTTCATATGGGGGTGTCAGCTGTGAAATGGATGAAGCCATGTTTGATCCCTATGGAGGGAGATGTGTAGATGAAGCGTGTGAAATAGACGTTTGTGGGGCGATGTTGGGTGAGTTATCCTGGAAAAGACTTTGTGAGCGAGCAGCCATGGGACCTCCATATCTGCTGAAAGCCACAGAGAGTGAGACACGTTCCCGTGAAGAGGTTGGAGTCAAGATGGAGCCCAGGTACCCCTGTTGTGTGACAGCTGCCTAAGTCCGGTCACTGGGGCTGTGACCACTTGGCAAGTCTCCCTCTTTGACAAAGCTGCCAACAGCTAAATAGGTGGTTGATAGCCATGTTTACGCTGGACACATTTGCTCAGACAATTCAGTTTGGAGCTTTAAAGGACAGAAACGCCCTGTGAAACCAATTGGGAGGCCTGTGCAAATGCTAGAAAGGGGCAAATGTGAGACGGTTGCAGTAGTGTGCTCAGGGGGTGAAGGAGCAGCCAGGAGGCAGCTGGGCCTGGGAGAAGCTTGGCCTGATCAGGAGGCCCCAGGTGTGAAGACCAAGGTGGAGGAGAAGCAGGTGAGCATGACCACGTTAGGCTGAAGAGCTCCAAAATTGAGTTTGCTCTGATGATGGGGGTTTTGCTCATCTCCAAGAGGGAGGAGGTGAGGATGGCTGATCTGAGTTGACATCTCCGAGCTTCCTTCTTTACCCTTTTCTTCAACACATCTTCTCTCTGCTCTTTTCTCCCTTCAGGAAGGACTTCCCTGTTGTTCTTGTGCAGGTGATGGAGAAGGTTGACTTGTGACACTTAATGCTGAATATGGGGGTGTGAGTTGCATTCCCCATTTATCTTGTGCCTTCTGCCTTGGGCTAGACCCTTTGAGGGTCAGTGCTTCTTAGAGGGGAATCTCACTCCTCCTTGGGAGTCTGTTGTGCTGCAGATTCATCCAGTGCTAGAGGTGACTCTAAAGATGTGGCCTCCCTGTGTGTCACTGAGGAGCTGGAGGTTCCTCTGGATGTTGCAGCAACGTTTCTCTAGGTGGATGTGGAAAGGAGGGAGGCAAATTTCTTCACTAAGCACCAGAGTGACCTTCAGTAAATTTGGGGCAAGGCTATTGATTTGACCTAGCTGCCAAGTTCATTAACAAATTCATTATGGGGACTATCTGAAGGAGATAGGACTTCCTTTTGTAGATGTGATGGATTTCTTAAAGTTAATTTCCAAAAATAAACACAATTACCAGAACTCCTCATTACCCATAAATTATCTTCATGGGGTATGGTTCCCCAGGATGGAAGATCTGCTCTGTCAGAAGTTCAGGAAATATCAAAACAAACAAACATACAAACTCCAGCAAACAAGGGAAGCAAAACTAAAACCTAATTAGGTCCCAAGAGATGCTTATTCCCAGCTTGATGTAGAATTAAGTCAATACAATTGAATGGTTAAATATTGACTGAATTGTAATATTTAATCAAGTAGTATTCATATTGCTCCTCTTTCAAAAGAGGTTTAGCTGGTTGTTTTATTGGCTTTTTAATCAATGCTTTAATTATATTGGTGCTCTAATTTCATAATAAGCTTGCATTAATTAAGGTAGCTCTTCTACATGCAGAGAGTAATAGGAAAACCAAACCAAATAAAAAGAATATGCTTTTCTCATTCTCCAGAAGAGATGTAGACTGTGCTATTTACACTCATTTACTCTTGCAAAGGAAAAAGACACTGGGAATTTGTATTACTCAGAGTGACCATGAATTCTTCATTCACTGCTTAGGTCAGCTCTGCCTCTGACTTCAGTGAAAGATTTGTGAAAATAAGAACTTGGGTCAACAGTGTCTTATGAGATTATTGATCAGATTCTGAAAAATGAAGTGTTTGGATATATTGGAAGATAAACAGGAGTCCCCCCAAAACAGAGAAATATTCAGTTTAATCTTGGGCCAGCATCTGTCTCATCTGGTGTCATTCCCTATTGATGTCAGCTCTAATTGGAGGGACAAGGGTAAGTGGTGGGAAGGGAAAGTTGAGCTGTTTGTTAAACAGGAAAATTTCTCTTGGTGCTTAGGACACCCACAGATTCATACAGGTTGGGGAGAACTGCTAAGAGTTTACCTGTCATTTTTTCCTAATATCTAAAGAAATAGGGAGAGGCTTCAGATGGTTAAATGTGGATGGCTACAGGTTAGATGCCTACACCTGAGCTTGTCTTCCTGTATGAGCAGCTGCGACTCAGTAGAGTCTAGGGCACAGTTTGGATGAACAGCTCATTAAAATGCTTATTAAAACTGCCTACATCTCCCTTGTCACTGTAGCCTCCCCTAAAAAACAGTGGACTTCTACAGCGTAACATGGCTGCCACTGGTTTAGGAGAACACCCAGAGATAAAGATGGTTTGTGCTGCAGTTGGAATAAATCAGGGAAGTTGTCTCCCATGCCAGCTACCTCCATGCTTTCACTAACACACCTCTGTGGCTGTAATTTACTGAGACTGGGGACAACATGGGGCTTGTGGCAGCCGCCGAGGTGCTCCTGGCTGGAGGCTTCTTGTGCTTGCTGTGCAGCAGGGTGCACACGGGTGTGTGCAGCCTAATTCCTCCAGCAAATGCCAATGAAAAAGCAATTCCTCATCCTATTTTTCAGAAAGACAGCAAGAAGGCAGATTACTACTTCTAAGCATGTTTTTGCAGTTGCTTGGTAAATGCAGACGATTGCTTCTGGTTTGGATTAGCGTAGAGGTGTGAGCTGCAAGCTCTGCTCCTGAACCCTACCTTAGCATACCAGAGAAGTGAACAATTTCCCTGGGATACAGAAGGCAGCATTGTTTCGGCGAGAGGCAATGAAGCCTTGTGGTGAGGTCATGTCTTGGACTGGAGTATGCTTGGAAGGCCACGAGGATGCTGTTATCCCAAGACTTCTTTGTCACGCAGTGAGACCTTTACAAAGCTGGACCGTTTCGATATAAAGGATTTTCATTAATGAGGTCACTGTGAGTAGAAGGGTTCTGATATCACCGAGATTGCAATAACTTTAGTTACACATTATTTAATACTTAGAAGTGATGCAGACATAAGTGGATTTACTTAGCCAATGAGATAAGATGTCCCAAAAGTATTTAAAAATGTCTGTGAATATATAAATCAGATGGTTGGAACTGTAAAAGGATGTGTTTAAGAGACAGTGTTTTGGAGCTGCCCCCAGCTGATGCTTCTACATCTGTTGATCATCATCTTCTGTCGGAGTGAGGAGACTGTAAGCTGTAAAGGGATAACAGTTTGCCTTGTAAGAATGCTTCATTGATTTTTATTAACACTGGTTGTTAGCTCTACCTGCTGGTATCTGCTTAGCTCAGCCTGGGGCGTTCTCTAACAATTTCAGCGCAAGTGTTCAGAGCCAAACGTAGTGAAAGGGATAAGTAAATAAACACCACTGAGCTCCTGCTGCACGCCGTGTGGAAGATGTCTTTATAGCTTATTGCAAAGGCACCAGCATGTCAATATTTCATAAACCGAATTTAGAAAGAATTAAATGTTAATCCTTCTTCGTGAACGTGGTGTTGGCGTAATTGCAGCAATAACAACCTTTGTGCTAGTGCAGGGCTTTCTGCTAGACTGGGCTAGTAGTTCAGCAAGTCTGTTAAAGAAACACTGTGTTTACCTAGGCTGCTGGAGGTCGCTTTGGGTTTCTTGAAAGCCAGAAATTGTTTTAACTTTGCCAGCTTCTACATAAAGGAGTCTTTTTATTTGTGCAAGTTCACTCTCTGATTTGGTTAAAAATACTGCAGTAATTGCAATTGTGATCTGAACTCCAGCTTCCCGCCTGACAGATGTCAGCAGTCTGTACCCTGAATTCTTAGAAGTAATTTACCACGGCAGCACTGAAACTTCTTTCCCAAGGAATAACAATGATTCATAGTACCCCTAATATGCTACCTATCATCTCTTTCTTTGAGCCTATTACTGAGACCAGCATTAGCAAATCCATATGCTCAACCTTTCTTCAGTTTTGGCACAGTGTTGTCCCTCTTGAGTTGTTTCTTCCTTTCCATCCTCTGAACCGATGCTTGGTTTTCCTCTTTAGAGGGGACAAACATTTTAAAATAATTGCTAGTTTAATTTGTGCAAGAGGCAGTGAACATTGTGATCAGTTTCCAAATGAATAGGGCAGTAGCTAATTGAATTAAAAAATGCTCTCTGAAATTGATTTAAGAAATAATAAATATTCAAATAGGTGGTTGAACGTCTTCAGGATTAAAGTGGAGGTTATGCACTTGCAAATACATTTAATTTTGGCAGGACTGTATTGACAGGTCCTAATCTGGAGCCTGTTTCTGGTACTTGGAGCTTTCTTTCACCTTAAGAAGCAATTCTCATTTTCAGTATTTTTCAGGCTTTTAGATTCTCTCTGGTTTGAAGTGAGAGAAGACACTAAAATTGGCACCAGCACAGCAGGAGCTCACACAACATGGTAAGAAGCAACATCCCCTCTCCTTCAGATCTTATAACTTTGGTCATTAGCTTCTTCACACATCTTCCTTGATCCGTCTGTTCACAAAGCCTCCAGGCTCCTTCTTGAACACCAAAAGGCTTCCTTAGAAACAGTGAGAAACAATGATGTATCTTGGGGTGTGTGATTGCCATTTCTTGCTATATAATTCAAGAAAACAATTATCCCTGGGTTTAACTTAGTGAGTCTGACCTTCAGCCTAGGGTCAACAGACCCATCTTCATGAAGGCAGGAGAAATCCACGGGTTCTCCAAACACTTCCCACATACAGGATGCTCAGAGTTTGTCCCATCCCTTCTGTACCAGGGAGGTCCATGCTGCTCCCCAGCCACAGACTGTAAACCGGAGACAGAGCCAGTTCTGGGTGATAGTTCAGATTTAGAAATAATACTCTCTCCCCCTTGTACACCACGGGAGAAGATTAAGAAATCTATTCTTAATTATAGCCAGGATGCTTGGTGATACCCCTTCATCACTTATGGTTTGTCTGGTTACTTAAGGGCAAGAGCTCACGGAGCACTCAGTGCATTGCCAGGAACCTGAGGAAGCATTTCTTTACTGAGACGGTGGTCAAACCCTGGAACAGGCTTCCTAGACAGGTGGTCAATGCCCCAAGCCTGGCAGTGTTTAACAGGCTTTTGGACCTTGCCCTTAATAACATGCTTTAACTTTTGGCCAGCCCTGAAGTGGTCAGGCAGTTGGACTAGATGATTGTTGTAGGTCCCTTCTAACTGAAATATTCTATTCTATTCTGTTCTGTTCTGTTCTGTTCTAACCCGTGCACACAAGATGGAGAAGTGTTTAGAGAAGTTGAATGAAACGAAGACAAGCAGTGGTAACTGGTAATATGGCAGTGGCAATACAGGGAACTGCATTCTTCCCCCATGAACAACTTGAGGCTGATGAATTGCTTGTTCATACTCTATCTGAAATCATCTCTGTGTAGGTGAAGATGATTCTTTTAATTTCAATAATATGCAGATGCCAAGGTTGCTGGTGCCGGTCCAGAAGGTGCGGAGCAGCCCATGTGTGCGGACATGCCAGGCCATGGGATGAGCTCCTCAAACACTCTATGCAGCCAATGGGAAGGATCTTTTGCTATTCAATTCACATATCTTGCTGAACATGCAGATGAGTTTAATTTATATTTAATCAGCCTCTGCAAACAGCAATCACTTGAGAGGTTTTTCTGTATAACATGCAGTGATTACCCTTATTATAGCGGTACTGTTCGTACTGCCAGTGCTGGGGTCTCTCAGCCCCTCCATTTGAAATCCTTCACTTCAGGAGGTTTTAATGCTTTCTGTGAAATGTTCTGCAGGCTGGAACTTGTTGAATCCAGAAATGGCTCAGTAGCAGCCATGCTCATGGTCATGTTCTCCTTGGGACTGAGATGCCTCTGCGAGCCCTGCTTTGTCCCCGTGGCTGTACTGGGAGTCGTGATGCTGGCTGAGCCTTGCCTGCCTCACCACTCGCTACAGGTAGGTGATCCTGCCTGCTCGAGAGACCCATAATGGCAGCTATTTGCAGTAGTTGTGGTTTTGCCCTAGGATTTGTGTGTGTGAAATTCAGTGCTGCAGAAAGCAGCTTCTGCTCTTTGAGGTGTGTTGAACTTTGAGGTGTGGAAACCAGCCATGTGGGACCCGTTTGTGTGATTTCTCTGGCACCTTCAGTAGAGCAGGACCTTTCTGGTAGGTCTGACTTGATGGCTTCAGAAGGACAGAGGCTGAAAACTGATAGGTTGAAGGCAGAGACCTGAATTTTTTGTGAGACTAACTTATGATGTAGGGAAAGAAGAGCTGGAGCTTTTGCACAGCTTCAGATGGTCCTCTTCCAGGGTTTTCTCTATTTGTCTGTGTTTGTAATTTTAGCTCAGACCTAGAGGTACTCCACCATCAGCAAGCATTTAAGGGAACACTGCTGGATGCTATTTTTCTTGCCCAAAGCAGAGGTGGGAGACACTGCTCCTCAAATAGTTTTGAAGCCCTGTCTCTGAGCAGTCACGGGACACTGAAAATTTGCTTGCCTGTGCCATCGGCATCATGCCACAGGTTGCTGACCCGGTGCTTATGCTGTTGTATTGAATTTGTGTCTGTAGTGACATGTATGGTCGTCCTGTGATTATCTCAGCTTTCTGTGAACTTTTTTTGACAGCTTATTCTAAAGCCAGCTCATTATGGGCAAGTGGAAATCTAGACAGAAATTGGGGTTAAAAGACCTTTATTACAGTGTGGCAGGCGTGCACTTGGCATCTTCAGTCTGATACTTCCACACTGTTGTAATATTGCATGTGCTGGTGGCACTTCTAGTGGATTTATCACCTTGCCTTTTGGGGAGGTGATGGTGGAGCAGGACCTTCTTTCATTACAAATGGTATTATAGGTAAAATGAAATGGCTTTCAGCCATTCCTTACTGTTCCTTGCCCAAATGTCTGTATCCCTAGCTGTTCCTTAATTGTATCTCCTCCTTTCTTCCTCCTTTTCCCCACCAGATTTCCCCTAGCCTTAGCAGCTGGCATGAAAGCATCCCAGCTCATGCATAGACAGCCTCCTTTTTGAGCAAAGACCAAGAATGGAAATTTCTGTTTCAGAAAGTTGCAAAAACGTAGAAGTTGGGAGGCTGATGAGTAGCATTCAGCAACCTCAATGCTAGCAGCAGCGATCAACATCTGCTGTAATTACTTTCTTTAGAACTTTACAAATGTGCTGATAATTTTGGTGGCAAGAAGAACAAATGGGAAAAGATCTGGAAGATACCCTTGGTGAATTTTTTAATTAAAATGTTTTTGATTTTTGAGAAACTCTTAAAGAAGCAATTAAAACAAGATGATATTAGGCTATACTTACATGGGAAAGCCTTGCCAGGATTAACTAGCTTGTACCAAATAAATTACTGCCTCTGGATTTGCATTAGCAAAAACTTTCTATAGATGTTAATCAGGAAGGAGTGTGTATTGAGTGGGTGAGATCGTAGCAGCAAAACCAGCCTGCAGGGTAATGGGCAGCGTACATATCTGGAGGAAAGTATTGTGTCTAACCAAAGACACTGTCTGGTGGGAGTTTTGAGCTTGGGGAGCCCAATGATGGCAAAAGGTTTTAGATGGGACCATGCCTGAATTTCATTCAGAGTAAGGAAAACCTTGTTTCTTCAGTATTTGTATTTCTGTAATTAATTTTGAGGCCTTGGCCAGCCTCCATTTAAACAAAGAGCCAGGGTGTGAAATACTGTGCTGAATGATGACCTAATCCAAATCCCACTAAGTCTGGGAATGTTTCCACCGACTCCCCGGGAGCTGGATTAGACCCGTGTGGTCATTCCTGTCCATGGCCAGTGCCTGCTCCCCCAGCAGCAGGCACCCAAAACCTCCCGTTGGGGCACAGCTGAAGGATGGGGCTTTTGGGTGGCATCCTTCACCTGTATTTCTCTGTTGAATGGAGAGCATTGAAATAACATGAGACCTAAATGGGCTTGGGTAGAGCTGGAACAGTGGTCTATTCATGGGCTGTTTATGGTGGGATGGAGCAGTTTGGTCTCAGTCCAAATGTGGTGTGTTTTTCTCTTTTAAAGTTTGTTTTCTCCCTGCAGTCAGTGAAGATTTTCAAATGGTATCATACTAAACTGTCCAGCATGGTGCTCAACCTTGCTGAGGGCTGATGGGCAGAAAGGATCTGTACTAGCAATAACGTCAGCAAATTTCAATTTCTGAATGGTTTTGGTGGCTGAAATACAATGTACAAACCTGTGGTTTCGTTGAGGACATTGAACACAATGATCTGCATGAGAACACTGTTTTCAAAGAAGAGCTGTGTGGTGTAGGTTTCTCTTTCCAGCAGGGAATTTCTTGGATTACTCATTTGTTCCTGTGATAAATGTATAGGAATTCCTACAATACATTTGATTCATTGCTGTAATGAATCCAGGTTCATTCCTAAGCCATTCATAAAACGCTCTCCAGCTACCTAACGTAAGAGGTCAACCGGAGTGTACAGTATCTTTTTTTAAACTATTAGATCACAAATTTTGCAAACGTTTCTTGCATCACTTGCTTTTCAGTGGTAATCCATGCATAGACAATTGCTCATACTGAAAGTTGTGATGGTTCCAGGAATAAGGAACAGTATCTGAGCCGCCAGGCTGTTGTCCAAATGGTTGCAACTAATAAATAATGTGAGCCCATGAAATGGGGTGTGATAAATATCATTGTCTGGGGAAAACCACTAATTTTTTTAGAGTTTAAATGAAGGAATCAGAAATGCTATTTTTGCGAAAATGGTCAGGTCTAAGGAAAGCATCGCAGCTTCTTTCCAAGCACATGGTAGAGGTGGTACTCTACCTATGGGCATGGTGGGAGGTTTGGGTGTCCCAGCAGTCCTACCACTATGACTTGGGTCCATCTGGGTGAAGATGACTTGCCTACATCAGCTGTTTCCTTTTAAGCTTTAATTTAGGCACCACTACAAGCAAGTTTGGGGACAACCATTAACCTCATCCTCATTCTCCAGCCAAACAGCTTGCAGGACACGGTGGACTAGTAGCTGTGGAGAGTGGTCTACAATGAAATTAAGAGATTTGGATTTGCTAAGGGAGCAGCTGCTATTCAGGGCATGCTAGTGTAGTTTAGCCTCACAGAGCAGCTCTCATGGTATAGAGCCTTGGCGGTAGAAGAGACAGGATTAAAACCTGTGGTCAATGTCCTCTTCCAGCAGCAATGTGCTGGACCCAAGCCCATCTGAGCTCAGGGAAACAGGCTCTGACTCTCTGGTAGGTATAAGAAAAGGAGTTTTGAGTTTTTAAGCAAGTGCCATAAAAGAGCACATGGCATGGTCTGACCTTTCTCTTTGAGATCTGCATGTGGTGCCCACCAACCACACCAGTTGTGGTTGTGGCTTTGAATTCCACTTCCAGAGAAGTTCAGTTCCTCTCTTTGGCAGGCTGACAAGTCCTGTGCATCTGTGTCGCTCTCGAAGCATTGATCCCAGCTCTGAACAGCCAAGGCATCTATTCAGTTAGGAGCTCTTTCTGTAGTAACAGGCTTTAAAATATGTAAATCTAGTTTCAAAGCAAAATAAAAAGCCCAAATGTTCATGTATCCCTCAGAAGGAAGAAAGGGTCTCTGTCCTAATATTTTATGCAAATCTAGCTTTTGCTCTTGTACTTGGGCATGAATAAATATCAATGACTGCTTCAAAATGAGGAAAAAAGAAACTTCATCCCTCATCAAAAGAAAAAAACCTTTATTTCTATTGCATAAATAATGGTAAAATTAAAATCTTTTTATACAGATTATATATTTACAGTAGTGTTTGGTTAGAGGAAACAGCCGATACATATGGCATTCGGTTTTCCTTTATACATGTCTTTATACACTTGAGTAACTTGCAATAACATAGGATTTAAGTTGCATGCCAAGTTAATTTATATTAATATTTACAGTATTTTGTACAAAGGTGGTTTTTTTTTTTTACCATTATGCTGCTGACTTTGTGAGTTGTTGTCTCTAATTAAAATGTCATGTCTTTTGTTAACAAGCAAAAAATGGTCAGCTTTTAACAATGAATGGTAAATGGCTTGAAAACAGTGAAGGATGAAATGATGACAAAAAGGAGATGCATGTATTACTGAAGAACTTCCTAGAGATTAATCAGGAGGCATTGATTACTTAGATCCTAGTATGGATTAAATGGCAACAGGCTGGATTCTGGGCTTATTCCAGTTTAAGCCAATTAACTCTAATGAGTTACTTCTGATTTACCCTTGAGTCCAAGAGAAACTTCATCTCTCTCCGCTCCACCCCCCCCCCACCCCCACCCCCCATTAAAATCTGAGAAAACAAGAGCTGCTGCTTGAAGCTGAAACAACTTTGGCTCCTCTGAAAGAGATGGTAGGAAATGTAATACCATTCTTGGCTTGGTACAATATGAATATAGAGGCTTTATTTGAAGACTGCTGTCAAATGGCAACCCCTGGGGCCTGGCGCTGTATGGTTTGGGTTTAGTGGGACTGCTCACAAGAGAGACAAGACGTGCCTGAGACCTGGCAAGACCAGAGGGGTACCTACCAGAGCAAGCTCAACAGCTTCAAATGGGATGATCAAATGTCTACTTGTTGGCTGATGAAGACAGAAGACCAGCTGATAAAGAAAAGTCATATTATGGATCTCACCTAAAGCGTTGTAAAAATAGCAGTGTTTGAAGCTGCTTATTCATGATGCTGGCAAGACTGGCCATGAACAGCTGTAGAAAATAATTGATTGGAAAATGGCAATTTCATTTAGTAATGCTCTTCAAGGCTACAAAGTATTTTGGTCTGTCTTGACAGAAAATAAAAAAGCCCTACAGTATTTTCATCATTGAATTGTCAAGTACCAATCTTTAGATACAGAGGATTTCCTTTTTCTCCTTTCTCCGTCTTCTCATCGCTTCTGGGGCTGAAATTCTTTCCTAGTGACGATGCCAAATTGAGGCAGTTTTCCAGACTTTTGCCACTGGAGAGGTAGGAGTGGAGTACTCGTCCAACTGAAATTGGCTGATTTTCTGTCCATCTTGCTCTTCATGAAGATTCTACAGGTCCTAGAGCTGCCTAAAACATCCTACTTGAACTGGAGAAAAACAAGATCCAGTCCTGATAACAACCAAGAATGTAGAGAGATGAAAATGTTGTGAGCCTTTTCTTTTTCTGTATTAAATTTCTGGGAAAGTAATAGGTTTTAAGTAATGCCAGGGAAATGTAATTGCACTGTCAGAACACAGTACAGTAAAATAATAGATTGAAAATCAGCAAGTTCTGTACATCTTCATCTGTGGAATGTAAGCATGATTCAGAGCCAAGAAAAAAGATACTTCATCAGATTTTCGTTTTGGAAGAGTTGGTTTTTCTTCTTTCAAATCCATAGTCATCCATAAAGCAGAAACTAAATAATTTATTACACTGGTGGATAAAATAGGGAACTTCATTCTTAGTGATCTTAATGTATTCCTCCTACTGCTTCTCTCCTCGCAGATCTAAGTCTGACTTGGGACTGTGCACCTCTTGCTTTTGTGCGATGACAGCCCTTTGCAGCACTGTTTGCTCTGTGCACGTGTGTGCAATGGGGGGGGGGGGGGGGGGGAGGGGCACGGGGGAGAGAGAGTCTTTTGTGGAAAAAGCTGAGAGTCTCTTTGTACCAGGCACCTCGCAAAGCAGTGTGTCATCTTGAGCAGAGCCAGCACTGGACCTCGGACAGCCACCCAGTCCTCTGGGTGTCCCAGGAGACGTTTTGGTCTTCTGCAGCAGGCAGAAAGATGCAGCGTGGGGTTTTTGTGAAAGAATATTCCTATGCTTTCCATGGCAAAAAGTGTTTGCCAGTAGGTACTTTGCTCATCCAAGTCTGTCAAACAGACTTCAGCCATCCAGAGTAACATCCTTATGAATGCTTTCTACCTTTTCTTGATTTGCTTGCTTGTTATCCTATTTCTTATGGGAGAAGGACCAAAAAAAAACCAATTTACTTGGCCCTAGCTTAAAGAGGTGGGTATATATGTACAGATCTTTTCTTTTACAAAGTTGCTGGAAGTCTCCCATGTAAAGCAACCAACATCCAGTCCTACCAGTGCACCCTATCCAACACGTGAGCTCCCAATAACCACTGAATAGCCTCTATGAAATCTCCCCATTTCACCAGATGATACCCAAATAGTCAGCTGTAGCTCACCTGGGAGCAGGGGCAGGTAGCTGGGTCTCCTACCACCTCCCACCCTTCTGCTCACAGGTGACCTTGTCCAGGGAGGTCTGTGAGCACCTTCACCAGGACAGGGTGTCTGCTAACAGTAACTAGCATATTTGTGGGTACCCATCAAACATGAAAAAGAATTACTTTTTCTTTGTCAACTCTCTTTTTTCCTGTATGAACTCCAAGAGCATGAGGACCAAATTCTTCCTAACAAAGCCAAGTTTTTCCAGTTGCCCACCCTGTTTAATCCTTTACATTACTGTTGATATTGCTTCTGATTAGAAATTCTCAGTGGTGGACTCTTTGAGAGGGTCAGGCCCCAACAAAGTCCTTGGGTGGCACAGCCTGTCGTGGGCAGGATCCTTCTCCCCAGGGCCACCTCCACCACCATGGTGCACTTGTCCTGCCCGGTAATTCCTCAGCTGTGACTTTCTTTATGACTGACCTTATGGTATGGCTTTGGATGTGACAGGAAAGCAATGTTCCTTCAGCAGCTTTTGCTGGAATCCACTTCTCTGTGGCCTCCAAAGTATTTCAGCATGCCATGTGCCTGCCGTTCCCTCGTTGGCTTCTCCAGGAGCAGAAAATCGGAACGTGCCTTCAAAGTTAAAGCTAATGGTTAAAGTCAAAGTCAATGGTTATCAATGATGCAGCCCGCTGCCTTGCAGGAGCAGTGATCCAAATCCTTCCCATCAGAGATCAATCTTTCTGTGAAGGACCTGCCCAAAGTGTCCTTGACAAGCACAGGACAGCCTGTGTCAAGCAGTGCTCACGCTGCGTTGATTTCACTTGCTCCCAAACCAAACCAATGCCTCTCTCAAGCTAAAATAATCAGGTCCATCTCAAACCCTTCCCTGCACGTCAATCTCTTTAATTGCACACATATTTTTGGGGCTAAGCCAACAGAGTTGTCTTTGGGGTGCTCACAATTTGCTAATAATGTGCAAATCTGTGAGCTGAAATGCTGTCCCAGGCTGCTGGGAGCTGTTTGTCCATCGTTGGTTTGGCTGGGAGTGCGTCTGCAATTGCTGCGTGTCGCTCCGACACGGTGGCACACATGTCACGAACAGCGAGGGTTGCCATAGCAATATCCTTTTCATGCAGAATTGCAGTGCTGAAAAGACACTTAAATTCTCATGTAACTGGCAAGAGCATAAGTTTAGTGCTTTTTCTGACAGCTCTACCTAGCACTGCTGCAGTCTGGGTATTTTTTAAAGTATGTTAATTAGCACTTAAATAGTGGTTTTTGTTTTTTTTCTTAAAGTATGGGATGTGGGGTTTTTTATTTTTATTTCTTTGATTCTTCTACTTTCTTCCCCCTAAGCTTTTGCCATCAGGTTCCAATCAAAATTTTACTGCTCTATTTTTACCTACTGTCTGTAAAAGCAACACAAAGCCCTTTTTTTTCTTCTTGTGTAGAAGAAAAAAAAAAGAAGATAAATGGATGTTACATAAATGGAGCCAGGGAGGTAGGTAAGAGACACAGGTCCAATGCTGCTGGCTTGGAAGGATGGGAAGGTGTCGGTAGAAAGGTTGTGGGGAGAGGAAAGGATGAAGTGGCTTGGCCTGATCCATCCTGCATTGCCACTAGCTACCAGAAGACCCTGACTGATTAAAGAAGGGTTATCTTCAAGACACCTTTAGATGGAGAAAGGCTGCTCTAGGAAGGAAAAGGAGACCTCTGGCAAGACATGACACTGATTCATAACGGATAAATTTGGTTCCCTACAGAAAAAGCAAACCCCCAAACCCCCCAAATCTTATACCCAGTGAAATCAGTGGGGAGTTTTATGATGAACTCTGCTGACACCAGGCTATGGCTTTTACTGATATATTAATTATAGGTTTGGTTTTACAAATGGAGCTTCAAGGTGAAGAATTATACTGAAAAATGACTGTATTTACAAAGGGTTTTATGGAGCATGCATGTAGAAATTATGGAGCCTTCCAGAAAGCTTAAGAGAATGCAAAAGATCATCTCGTCCGTACGGTAACTGTTATAATTGGAGTGTGCCTGGTGTTAGCTGTCAGATGAGTGAGAAGAATGTGGAGAAATGCCTGGTCTATGTTAGCTTGTGTTTCTAGGCTTAGCGAAGAGGCACCGCTCTGCCCCATGCTTCTTCTGTTGCTGAGCGGGGCTGGTAGGTCGGTGCCCACCTCTCCGCTCCATCTCCATCTGCCCCTGCTGCCCATGTTCACTCCAGAACAGTCCCGGTCAAAAAAAAAATCTTAACAAGTATTACTCATTGGCAAGTAACATTTAGACTTTTTTTCTGCTGCTGCCCCTTTTACACATGCCCCTGAGAACTAAAAATGTGGATGATAGTTCCCTTAAAATGATCTCAAAGCTCATTATCTCCGATGTCCAGCGCAGCACGTGCTGGGAGCGCGCCTTGGCTCCCCAGCAGTGTGAATCCTGCATTCAGAGTTTGCCTAAGATTTTCCGCTGTTGTTTTGGTCTGCTGCTGCCCTAGAGCAAACATAAATCTCTCCATCTTCTGGGACATATAACAATTTTTTGCGGAATATTTTGCAGTTGACCTCTATTACTCACAGCAGAACAGAAATACAGAAGTGTGTGTTTGTGGAAAAAAAAATTGTGCAGAAAAAAATAACTTGGCTGCTCTGGAAAAGGCTGCTGTTTTCTTCGGTGATGGAGGGCGGGCACCAGGAAAATGGCAACGATGTGGAGGTGGGCGACAGAGACACACTCCTAAAGACAAAATCCAAAGCAGTGATGTGAGTTTAAAGGGGTGATGGGAGACAGAATAATGAGAAGGAGATTTTCAAATCAGGCTACTAAAAAATACAGGTTAAATGTTATCGATCAAACTTGTAATCAAAGCAAGACCTGAAACGAGTCGTTGGGGTGGATCCAGGCTTAAGCTGATGGCTGCTGTGTAGCATGAGGGAAGCTCGTGGTTTGCAATCCCTTGGGGAGCCATCCTGCCCCCTCTCGTGATACAGGAAACAGTCATCTACATTTACAGGAACAAGATCTCGCTGTTCCTTGGTGTTTCTGGAGCTCACCCAGCCAGCACCACAAAGCCAATGCAACTCCAACACCCAGGTGCCTCCATGGACCTCCCTGGGAGTGCTCCCCATGCCAGCTCCATGAGCTCTGGCTGGGAAACCTCTCTTACGAGGGCAAGGAAACCAGATCTCTCCTGGGGTCACATACAGGTGCACAGTTCATCTGAAGGTAAATGCAAGGATTTATGTCAAGTTTAAAAGGAAAAATGCTTTCCAATGTAATCCTGGCTCCCGGCTCACCCAGTCCTTGTGCTTTCCATGGGATGTGTTGTGTCTCTAGACTGCATCACTCCATCTTCTCCTTGCTGCTCATTAAAGTCTCTTCCAGGAAAAATAACTAACATTTGCAGGATCTGAAAGTCTGACATGCTATGTAACATATGGCGGTAGGCTCTAGTTTGATTTCTTCTTCTCTTGCTGCAGTCTGCTTTTCAGCTTGCCCTCTTTGGGGCCTGCCCATGGGACAGTGGTGGGACAGCTACAGGGAGGGACTGGAGCAGCTGGCTGGTCAAAACCACACACTACCATGTAGGCGAAAATATAACCTCTCTCACGAGAAGGTGTCTGATGCGGAGGTTTCACTGTGAATTACAACCAGGGCATATGAAATGAAATAAATAAAAATTGCGCAGGCAAGGAGAGGGGAGGAAAGCTCTTTCTGAGCTTTCCTCAGGATTTTCATCTCAGGTTAAGGTTATTGAAGACCAATATAGAAGAAGGGCAAAACTGCTGGAAAGCAAATGTTGCTGAATATGCAGATAGGACCAAATAGAGGGAGTTTAAACTGGTGCTGGTGGTTGCAGAGTCGGTTGGAAGACTGTGCACAAATCTCAGAAATGCCCATGTGTGAGAATGGGTGGTGCTTCTCAAGCCCTGATTCACGGTTGGAAAAAAATTGCAAATGGACTCTTGCTACCCCACAGTCTTGTGTCAAAGGCGGCGTTTATGAACCAAAAATAGAAATTTTGTATGACGCTGGCAAATTCTCCTCTTTTTTACTCTGAAAATACTGTACAAGGATGCTCTAGCTCCCCTCTAATGCCGTAAACTCAAAGGCATGGTCATAAGGGAAAAACAAAGTGAAGCTGGAGTACATGAAATAAAACGAACAGAACTTGCTCGTGGCAATGCTACGATCAACTTCCTGGGAATGTGGGCCCAGCGGAGAGCTATGCAGAATAGTCAGTCGGCCCCTAGGTTAAAACACAGCCCTGCTGCAATAAGTCATGAGGCTGTGCCTCTTTAAAACTGCAAAACAGGCTGCTGGATGAAAGTTTCTTCCAAGTTACCATTGCTGTTTTGAAGCAACAATTCGGGACTCCTGTATATTTTTTTTTATTGCATTAGGAAACAAAACCTTTAAAGCATTAAGACAGCCCTTTTATGTCCCTGCCAAAAGGATGTAGTTGATTCACAAGACACATTACGCTGCTGGCCTCAGGCTCCTTGTCGAATGGTGCTTTATCTGCCTGCCTCTGTCTCTTTGCCGTGTGAGAGTCGGTTCGGGGGAAGCTCACCCGGTGGCATGCGCATGCATGGTCAGTTTGGTTCACAGTGTCATGGCGAGAGGCTACTCCATGCCGCTCCGCAGGATCTGGTTGGCTGCAATCAACATCACGCTTATAATAAAGGCCATGGCAAACGCACAGATAAGGCTCTTCCGTACGCAGGTCTGTCTGTTCTGCTTCTGGGCGTGCACTGCAGGGAAGACATGGGAAAGATGAGATGCTCAACCAAAGTAAGGTTTTTGCTTTCCACCAGGATCAGCTGAGCTCAGAAATCCTCCTTTGCCTCTGATTATTAAGCTTGGCTTAGCCCTCTAGTCCACCTCAGAGATCCACTGTGCCAGCCAAGTCTTACCTCTCCCCGCTGGGACATTTCCAAGTAATCCACCTTACCTTTCATTGCTTCCAAACAGCTTTCATATTAGACCACCCTCTCATACTGCAGGAATTCCTTTCTCTCTCATCTTGGCTTTTAAACCCTTCAAATCCTTGTAGGTGTGTTTTGGTTTATCTGTGTATTTCTTTTAAGCTCTTTATGAAGTTCTCCCTAAAGTTCTTTAATTGGAAATGTTGGTCTTTAGTGAATCCCATCGACTCATCCAGGTCAACTGGGAATGAGCAGAGATTCAAGATGTGCTCCCTGAGCACAGTTAAAAACCCACTGTGATAGTTCCCATGATTATGCACAGTACGTTAGTCATTTTTCCAAACTGTCTTTAGGTTTTCTGTGCATAAGAAAAATCAGACTTATTAAGAACCTTTCCAAATGAATGCTTGCAGAATAATCATCAAAAGCGGTGAGAGTAATTTTGCAGCAGTTAAAATGCAGACAGAGTTGGGATTTTTTAGCATTTGACTTTTTAAATTTTTTTTCCAAAGTTCATCAATGAGGATTCATGCTGTGACTTGCTAAAGCCAGCTCATGTCTCTCTCTCTTAGCCTCCCTAACTATGAATATCAGAACAATATGTGGTATTGGGGTACTATGAAGATTAATCTGTTTGAAAAGACCTTGAAGGTCCCCCAAGATAATCACAGGAAGCCAGAAGATCCTCACACACAGGGTGGATAATTCTGCCCTGCCGCTATGGGCTGTAACGCATGGTCTTGTTTTGGCCTGAGAAGGGATGTACCCATTGCCTTCTCCTCATGGATGGACTTCTGATGATGGGGGACTTTCAGCTGTTTGACAACAATCTCAGAATTACAGTAAACCTAAAATGCAACCAGGAAAAGGCTCCAAGGGTCCATGTTTGGAAAAGTCAGGGAGAATGTTTTTAGAATATATAGAAAAACAACCTTTTTCTGATCCAGGCTTGAACCTCATTGCCCAGAGAGTGGGGAGCACTAGATGCTGCATTTTGAACACTTGTTTCATCCCCCCTCACCTCCTCTTAGGATTTAGCAGTGCCTGTGTCCTAATCCCAGCTCCCATGCGGTACCCCAGCACCAGCTCAGCACCAGAGGCACAAGAAGCCCTTGTTAGGCAGCACTTTGAGTCAGACTGCCCATGGCAGGGAAATGCTGCACTACCAGTGCTCCAAGGGACTTGCTATATTCTGTGCAGATAATGAAATATGCCTCATGGCAGCTCTTCTAAATTACATGCTTTTTTCTTGCGTTGCTCTACTCCTTGATTCCTTCACTCACTTTTATAATGCACAGAATCAATACTGTGGTTCCTTGGTTTTGTGCTTGATGCCCTGGCACTTTGAAAAGCTTGTTAAATCACAGCTTTAGTTATTTCTTTCTTTAGTTTTCTATTATTTTTGTACTTTGAAAACACTTCCAGCCAGCAGACAAAACAGTGACACAAGCCATCACAGTCACCATTGCAGTTCAGTGTGGGGCTCTGGTGCTGATTACGGTGACTGAGAGCAGCAGTTGAAGACTGGCCAAGGCTTTTTGTGATGGCAACTGTCCTATTCAAAGGAAAAGAGTAAAGCGTGTTTAGTGTTTCTTGCAGAAGTGTTCCTGAATTGAACAATTTCTTCAGTCTGCTGTAAAAATAGAGCTTTAAGGCAGCAGGATCCAGGTAAGTAATCATTATTGTTCTTTACCAACTGAAGGTACACCAAATAGCCAAAGAACTCCAGAAGAAAGGGGAAAGATCTGTGCTGAAATGTGGAGGTGTTGCAGATCCAGAGAGAAACTCTTGCTGTTGGTTGGGGCTCAGCAGGAATTACTCCAGCAAGAAGATGAGTATTACAGTTCCTCTGCCCCCTTGCAATCCATAGGGAGATGAAGAAGCTGAAATTTCTAACTTTCTTCACCGTGAACACAACTACATGCTGCCCTGTGAATTGCACTCTTACATGCGAAGACCCATTTGCCCTCCCCCCCGCTAACTGGTGAGTTTTCACCCTCAGTTCTCTCCTTTCTCCAAATTCATATAACCTTTGAGCATGTCATCTGTGCTTTTTCCTGCTGGTTTCCATAGCTGGCATTGTTGCAGGGCTGGATGCTCAATCTGTTTTGCATTTTGTTGCCAGCAGTTTTTAATACCCATGGGACATGCCAGCGTCTGCACGTGAGCTGGTTCCTTGAACATGGTCAGAGCCTGAAGCTCCTCTGGAGATGTCCTGGCCCCTTCTTAGGGGGGAGAGCAACTCACGGGCTATCCAACATAAATGAGATCTCAAGAAGAAAAGGCAAATCGAGGCTGGGTCGTCCTTCATCTTCTCAACATGCAGAGGCCAGGCTGGTGAGCAGGACTCACCATGGTGTCACTAGTGGCAGAGACAGAGTTACCACCACTATAAATTCTCCACCAAGACATGGGGTTAATGGGTGCAGCCCATTTCAGGGTGTGTTGGTCCACTGGCTGTAGCTGCTGGGCTGGTCACGACGCCCACAGTGTGTTCGAGATGGTCAGGGTAAGCACTGAGAGCCTTCCAGTCTGCAGAAAAAGGCTTGCAAACACGAACAGCTACAGTGTATTTATAGTGGCTTCTGTCATAACCCTGCCAAAGGGGAGTGATATTTGCTTTCTCTGGTTGACTGGAGTTATTTTTGTTTTAAGAAGTCAGTTTTTCATTCGCAAGCCCTTAGCTGAGGAGTGAATGCTCCTAGTGCTTTTCTGGGGGGAACAGGGAGGGTTGCTGTGGCAGCTCTTGTACTTCCAGTTAATTTGAGTGTCAGGGTTGAGGGTGAAATACTCGTGGCAGACAGCACAGGTCACCATAAGCAGCTGGCACTCTTGTTTGCCACGAGCTTAATGTCCTGAGTGTTTGGATAAAGGGAACTGCCAGACAAATGATTTTTTTTTTTACTATAAATTTTTGGTAGTACGATGTCACTACAAACAGTTGTCCTTTTCTTGTGTCTCTTCTCATAAAAACATACTCTCTTCTGGGTTCTCAACTTCGTTCTCCTGCCCTCAGCATTAATAAAAATTGAGAGAAAGGCTGAAGACATAACTGTGCCTCCCTTCTGGTTGTATTCTTTATCAGCAGAGCTGGTGTGGGCTGCTTGTACAGAGGAGTTGGGCATTTTCATTGCTTTGCTCTTCATCAAGAAGGCGGCAAATGAAAACCCCTAGAAATGCGTAGGAGGGGAAGTTGTAATGTAAGCCTAGATCTGACGTCTTGCAAATGACTCTAATGTTCAGAGTGAACGGAACAAAATCCTGGCCTTGTCCCTGACCATAATATGAATATTGTATTTGGGTTAAAGCATGTGTGTGTTTCTGTGTGTGTATATGAGTGTGGGAGAGAGAGATAAGGTATATCATCCATGTTGATATAGGAAGAATATTACACAGTTGTAAAGACCTTCTTATGACAAGAAGCCAAGATGGCAAAATTGTGAGAATGACAGAAATTTGCACATATTTGTACCAATGACGATGTTACCTGTACAATGCTGCTTAGCACCTGGTGGGGCTGAGCCAGCTAACCCCAGGTGTGGAGAAGGGGGGCATGAAGGGTTTTGGGGCTTCTCTTTGACGGCAGAAACAAATCCAGAGGTGACAGTGAGTGGAAATTCCCTATTTCAGCAAGGTACTACTGAAAGTATGGGCTATGTCTCTTTCCTTAGGAGCCATTTCCAAATCTCAGTGAAAACCATCAGGGCTCATCTTGGCTTCATTCCTACCCATAATTAAAGGCACTTCAATGGGGTGGATGAAATGTACATTAAATATAGATGTGAGCATCTAAGCTAGTCCCTTTAGGCTACCTTTACAGTTGAAAGAAATAGGTGCTTTTTAAGGTGCAATTCATCTCATCCCAAGGTACCACCTAACATAAGCTCGAGGAATTATACCCAAAAAGTATCTCCTTCACTCTACTAATTAAGGAGTAAAGGGTGACTGACTTACATGGAGACGCTTCTGTACAGCCGTTTAAAGTTAGACTGAGATGCTGTCCAACCTTTATGACAGCTCTCCCTTACTGCCATTGATCCGTGCCATGAGACCCTATAATTTCTGCTTCTGAGGCCTGTAGGGATCTTAGTGCTTGGGAAACGGGAACGCCAAGGGCACAAGTGGGGCATTCAGGTAATGGCATGACCAGCCTGGAGAGCTGCAGGGATGCAACGTACTCCCAGCTTGCCTTTCCTGGGAGCAATGCTCATGTCAGAGCTCCCATGGACCAGAACTGTCCCCTTCTTCTGGGACCTGAAGCAAAACTTTGCGTCTTTGTTGACAGTGTTCAGTTGATCTTTATTCTCTGGTGGATTTGTGCGTGTGTGTGTGTATTTCTAACGACATCTAAAAAAGGGTCTGTTTTGCTTCTAGGTTCTGCCTAGCACCAGCAATGCCAACATCCCACGAGAAAAGCTGTTCTTGCTGTACTTTTGGAAGCTGGGACTTCCAAAATGAGATGCTGAGCGTTTAGGTTTTCGGACCCATTTTTTTTTTGCGACTGGGATAGTTCACCCAAGTACTGAAGCTGAAAGAAGCCTGCATGGCTCTCGCTGTGGTGACAGCTGGCGCATGTCTCCAGTGAATCAGCAGGTCAGTGGGGACTAACAACTCCATTCATGTAAGTAAGCATCTCTTCCTCCCTGCTGCTCTCCAGGAGGAACAAAAAAAATGTTGCTTGGCTTGATTCGAAGAGTGTTGCTTCTTGCCTCCCTCCTGCAGGCTTTTTAAAATTCAGCTGTGCTCTTCTACATCTTTTCTGCAGTATTTAGCAGAGGGTGAGTGTGCTGGGTATAGCTGCTGAATCCCATTAATTAGCCAGGTTGAGAATTGCACTAATATGTTTATCCTTTGCTTTGTTTTAAAGACGCTTCAGTGTCTCTGCCTGGTGCCCTTTCAGAGGTGGTTTGACCCCTCAGAGTATCAGAATTCCCCCCCCAAAAGGCCTATATAAAGTGGCATTGCTGGGGGGGGGAGGGGGAGCATGCTAGCTGTCCCAGGGTGACATGCACAAACCCTGAGGTTCTCTGTAGGTATCTCCCTGGACTTTTCTACACTTGAGATGATTTGTATCTGTTTAGATGTTCCAACCAGCAATACTTCGGAGCAGCACAAGTTCCTCTGGCCAAGAAAATCCTTCTCCCAAGGTGGCTTAAAATGGGGAATGTTCTTGCCAGCGTTAGCTCTGTTCAAAGTGCAAAATCCACTGCAAAAGTTGAGGCTGTCTCTGATCGCGGTTTCTGATCGCTTAGTGATCTTGTGGCACTGCTGAGAGGACGCTGTGTTAAGCAACAGCTGACGAAGCAAAGGTTTCTCTTTCTCTAGCAACCTCTGAAGATTGCTTAGACCTTGATCTTGCAGACACTCTCACATGTGTTGAGATGAGCTGTCCTGGAGTGTACCTGTGTGACATATCGCAGGTCCACACCAGTGGTCCCGACAGTGCTGACCAAGAGGTGTGCAGGGCAGCAGGGTGCAGATGCACTGTCTCTGCTGGTTTTACAATGCAGAGAGAGGACTCTCCCCAGCAACAGCCGGGAAAGAGCTGTTTCTTGGGAGCCCAGAACCCCAGGAAGACATTTTCTGCTTATGGAAAGACAACAGAAAACTGGTGGAGCCTATCACAGCTTGCTGGGGCAGGACCCACTGCCGATAAAGTCTTTCCATGGTAGGCTGAGAGAGGTATGTGTATTTCTGTAGGGGAATTCAATCTCTTAGACACTCACCTCAGCATGGGCCGCACATCTCTCTGCCTGAATCCCATCAGAGGAAGGAGGGCCATAAGGCAAAGCACCCACTAGTTCATCCTCCTGCCTGAAACAGGATCAGTTTTACTTAGACCACATGGAAGAAGGCTAACAGCAGCTCTTGAGCTCTCTAAGTGTGTCATTGCTACTTACTCTAAAAAAGCTCCATTCTAACTCCATGCACTCTTGCCCATTGCATGTCATGGATCAGAGTAAGTTTTACAGATGAAGCAGAAAGAGAATAATTGTACAGAAACACAGAAACTTTCTCTCTCACCTTCAAACTCTGTTTGGCAGTTGCCAGAGTTTTCATTTAAACTCTCCTCTTCATTGATAATGATGTTCTCGATGTCCTTCATTGTTAAGTGGTCCCGGAAAGCATGGTAGAGGATGTGTTTCAGCTCTTCCAGTGTTATCCTCTGCATGTCGAACTGTGGGAAGAGGACCGAGTTAAATTCAGCCACCGGTAACAGGCGTGGTGCTCAGACGAAGAGAGGCACGTGGGTATGTCGCAGTTCCCTACTCCTGTTTTTTTCAACCTCGTTTCAACACCTCAATATAACTTTGCAAATTTTGCTCTTTTGGGTTCATTTAACACTAACAGTGTGAATGTTGCAAATGGATGTTGCTAGAGCTCTTGCCAGCTTACTTAATGCTGGTAGAACAGTAGAGAAACACAGCCCTATGCCAGGGATGATCTTCCAGCCTGGAGCTGCAGCAATCCTGTGTCAGTCCTGGCCATCCCAACAGAGATAAAATGCTGAGAGATTCCTTTGGTAGCTCCTACACCTTGCCATGAGCCACAACCTTGTCTCTGCCCCATTTTTTCCTTCTAACTCTCCAGTTGTACTTGCATGGTGAGCACAAGCAGAGAACATTTCCCTCTTAGCTGACTTCTGCTGTAGATCCAGTAGGTAAATGTTGTTCTTACACACACCAGATATTAAAACCAGATCATTCCAGCAGAATATGTAGAAATGAACATTTTGCAGCAGAGGAACTTTGCATATGTGTAATGTTTGTGGTATTAATATCTGCTAATGGTCCAGAGAGAGGGCATTCACACTGGCTGACTTGCAGTGCCAGGTGAGGAGACGAGTCCCTCTGAGCCATCGGTGCAGTCAGTAAAGAAGGATGGAAATGCTGTGAGTCAGCCCGAGTCTCCCCCTGTGCTGCAGAGGATCATCCTCTGACCAGCATCTTGAACTCTCAGGCCTTATAGCCCAAAACACAGGCATGGTTACAGCAAACAGTGAGTGTCAGGACTTGTACACCCTCTTCTAAACTACCTACCTTCGAGAAACCTCAGAAGGGCCAAACCCCTCTGGCTTAACACTGCAGTGGAGGAAAGGCGATGCAAACTTGTGCCTGCTTCTGCAACTGAGTGTGTGGCGATAGCGTGTGATCAGATTGCATAGCCGGCATTTCGGTAACAGTGCAGCAAGAAATTCCCGCTCCTTTGCCCCCCAGCCTGATAAGGACAGGACAAACCTTATCAGTTCTGAGCTGCTTGGTGCGTTATCTAAGGTTGTCTTCCCCGACCACTGCTGCACACCTCATTGCACAGTTGCAAAATAATTAATCCTCAAAGCGGTTAACTAAGAAAAATAAGTGCCTTTTGATTAAATCTGGACCCTGGAAGATTTATGAGTATTTGTGTGTATAGGCAGATTTGCACACATTCATATATATTTATCCATCTATCCTTAGAAGCAGTGATTTCTACAATTCTATTTACTTGTTTGTTTCCTGCAACAATCAAAAACCTGGTGCAGAAAATCTGCAGAAAAGTGGAGAGCAGGGGCAAAAGCCAAAGTGCCTGGTTTTGCCCCAGAGGAGTTCTCTGCAAAGCAAGTGTGGTGGGTTTGGTGTTTTTGCTGCTGTCCTTGCTCCTCAGGGATTCAGCGTTCATACTGCCCAGCTAAAAATAGCGAGCGCACTATTGTCACCAGTGGCTCCTTGTTGCACAGTTCAAAGCTGTATTGCAAATCCCCCTGGTATTTAGTCACAAATTTCCAGCCTGCTTTGATGTACACGAAGAAATCTCACCACCTGTATTCTGCTTTCTTTAATGTTAAAAAGAGCAAGTAAAATTGAGCAGCTGTGTACTTCACAATGAGTGTGATTACAAAAAGCGTTTTTCTTGGCAACTAGAGGTGTGGAAATGGGGGTTAATTCATATGGTTGCCTTACAGTGGTGTTGGGAGGTGTTATTAGTGGAGACTTGCAGAGCGCCTTGAGGCTGCCCAGGGTTTGCAGCTCTCCCGGTCGGCTTCCTGCAGTGCTGATTGCACACCAGCGCCATGGAGATAGAAGCAATGATTTCTCACCTACCACCCAATCCTGTATTCCTCTAGGGTCTTTGCCTTGGGAAAACTCAAACCTCAACTTGAGCCCCAGCATCTTCCTGAGTCCACCCATATGCTAAATCCATAATTTCATCCTAGTGGTCACTTCATATCAACAGGAGCAGCCTGTCTGCATGTGGTTACCCCATCCCATCTCATCAGGGTGTGATGTTCAACCTATGTTGGAGTTTTCTTCCTGCTCTTGGCTCAGGGACAGTTCTCTGAGGCCAATACAATATTTTTTTTTTGCTGTAGTTTACGGGTTTGGATTTTTCCCCCTTCAGGGAACAGTCTTTCTAGAAGCTGTCCAAAACCTGTGTTCACCCATCACCAGGTGGATGCTCACCCCTGTGAGTGCTTCACAACCCAGATCAGTGTCTCTGAGACCTGCTCTTTATGTGCATCCTTTTTTGAGGATATCTGCAAGGATGTGTGAGCCTCCATAAGACTTATTTACTGGAAGTGCTCACAGACTTTACATGGGCAGGGTAGCTGAGCATGAGGGACCTCCAATATGGTGCCTGCATCCTGTTCTTGTGAGAGTAAAAGACGATTGACTGCTTCGGGATCTACTTCACTGTGTTGGAAGAACAACAGCTCCAGATCAGCCCTCTGCTCCTTCATGTCTGCTTCCAGAACTACAGGTGTGAAAACTCACCTCGGGACATACACTGCCTATGTTGACACATGCTGCTCCTTTCCTCTCACTCTTAGAAGGCTTTGCTCGTCTCCCACTAACAAGCTTTTGCAGAGTCTACTGTGATGCTACCTGTTGCTTTCCTTCAAGCTACCTGGGTTACAAACACAACCATGGTTATCGTCTAATTCTAACAACATGGAAACAGTAATGACTTGTGGGGTTTTGGGTGTTCTTGTACCAGTTAATCTATCTAGTGGGAGATAATTGTTCTCTTGACAAAGATGCATCTGTTGTTACATCTCCAGCTTTTGCTTTTAAGCTTTGTGCTAATATAGGGAAAAATTATTTTTTTATTTTTCCATCATCATTTTGCCTTTTAGGAAGAGGAACCATCTCAGATGGGGTTCAAAATCACCCTTGTTGGCTCATGTACTGAGTGTTTGGCCTGTTGGCAAGCCTTTGTTGGCCATTGCTCCTGCTTTGCTCTATGCTCCAGTACATTCATGCAGGAGGCATGTCCTCTGTTAGATATATATCAGCGCAGGAGTTTGTCCAGAATGGGCTCAAGCTTGGTACAGCCAGAGACAAGACTTTGCATTGGGCTTGGTCTCCCAAGTAATTTCTTCTATTATCATTGCTCTCCAATCTGGCAGTTTCCCTGATTCACTTTTCAATTACTCTGGCTTTTTATTGTTGTAATGACAGTAATGTTGTAATGACCAGGGAGAAACTCTTAACTTTTATTGGCTCCACTTAGAGGAAAACTGTGACTATTGCAAGCTGAAAACTTTCTATAGGATTTATAATTAGAAGAAATCAATGATGCTGCTTCTGAACCAGTGCTCTTGGAATACACTGTAAGCCGTGATATAGAAACAAACTGTGCCCAATGCTGAGGCTTAAATGCCCCAAGTGATGCAGTGAGTGCCCTGAATGAAAACCTGTACTTGTACAGGTATGTTTCGCTTCTTGGAGAGCACCAGGAATTGTCCACTGCAGTTTCTGATGGACCTCAGTAACTGTCCCCAAGAGAAACATTTCCTGGAGTTGAGGATGTTGTCCCAGGAGACGTCTGGAAGGAAAAGTGGACCTGATCCAATCCAGCCTGTAGCTTCCTGACTTCTCCTTGATTTAAATTTCCTGCTGGGAATGAAAGCAGAGTCCCTACCAGTTCCTTCAGTCTCCCTACACCAATTTCCAAAATTTGCAGCTGATTGACAGCTGCCATGCCTGCAGAGCACTAGTTTCACTCCTGGCATATTTTTCAGATACTTCTGTGTCCTACCTGATATGCTTTCCTTCTGCTCTATGCAGGGAAATGACCCTATGGGAAGAGCCTGCTGCTTTGAAGAGTTAAATACTGAAATATTACTTACAATAATTTCCTTTAATTTCAGCTCTGCTTTTAAAACAAGTGTGAGGGTCTTCTCTTGAATCCTAAGTTGGCCCCACTGCCGTGCAGATGGGATGATGCCAGGCTGGGACCCTGAAGCACTGTTAGCAGGGCTACTCTGGTGATCTGTAAGATCTTTTGAAGCCACATCAATAAAAATCCTCTTCTCAACAAGAGGCAGGAGTGGCTTCTCTGGCAGTGATGGTTTTAGCTAGAAGAGCACTTGGATACTTATTTTTCCAGTCTATTGGGCACAGGTTTCCCATGTAAGCCATCTAAAAAGGTCATCTTGGGTAGTTGAGTACTCCAAGTGGAGACTGAGACAGCAGCAGAGCAGCAAGCTTTTACCTGGTGCTTTTGAAAATTGGGTCTGCAAAACCAAAAGCTTCATAGAATCATAGAATCATTTAGGTTGGAATAGACCCTTGTTGTGGTTTAACCCCAGCCAGCAACTAAACACCACACAGCCACTCACTCCGCACCGCCCCCCCTCCGCCCAGTGGGATGGGGGAGAAAATCGGGAAAAGAAGTAAAACTCGTGGGCTGAGATAAGAACGGTTTAATAGAACAGAAAAGAAGAAACTAATAATGATAACGATAACACTGATAAAATGACAACAGCAATAATAAAAAGATTGGAATGTACAAATGATGCGCAGGGCAATTGCTCACCACCCGCCGACCGACACCCAGCCAGTCCCCGAGCGGCGATTCCCCGCCCCCACTCCCGAGTTCCTATACTAGATGGGACGTCCCATGGTATGGAATACACCGTTGGCCACTTTGGGTCAGCTGCCCTGGCTGTGTCCTGTGCCAACTTCTTGTGCCCCTCCAGCTTTCTCGCTGGCTGGGCATGAGAAGCTGGAAAATCCTTGACTTTAGTCTAAACACTACTTAGCAACAACTGAAAACATCAGTGTTATCAACATTCTTCGCATACTGAACTCAAAACATAGCACTGTACCAGCTACTAGGAAGACAGGTAACTCCATCCCAGCTGAAACCAGGACAACCGTTAAGATCTTCGAGTCCAACCATTAACCTAACACTGCCAATTCCACCACTAAGCCATGTCCCTAGGCACCACACCTACATTTCATAGATTTCTTGTTTGGGGTAGCCCTTAATAATCTCTGAATAATGAGGTAACACCTTTGTTTTGCTCTCAGACCTATTGCGTGTCAGGCCATGGGTGTCTTGAATCCCTGCAAGGCAAACGCAGACTAGCTCTGCCCACAGTCACAGCCAACTGCCACAAAAGGGGATGTGGCCCAAAAACCACCGGACTCTTTGCAGAGCAGCTGGGCTTTGTGCTGTGCTAACCACAGTCACGTTGTTTCTGAGCGGCTCTGAACACAGGCAGCTCTGTGAGTGCTCGCAGCAGACTGTGCAGCTGTTCCTTCAGCCAGACGGGCTTTGAGCTCATAAACTACTGATCTGGGACTTTTCCATAGGACCAATGTTTCATGTTGGCCATATATTAAAGCGCACAGCCCCAGTGTGCTCCACGCAGAATGTAATGTATTCCCATCTCTGCCTGGGGGCTGGATGAATGGCCATTTTGTACCGACTGTACCTCCCAGATAAGCTCAGCCACAGAAATTTTATAACAAGAGGAAAATGGTGAATGCTGGAGATGCCAGGACTCTGGAGGGGCAAGGAGACCGTGCAGAAAGGGAGTGACGTCCTGCAAGTGAAGCTGTGTTTGCAGAGAGGTTCTGCTGTGCTGCGAAGGCTGAAGGACTCGCTACTCATGCCTAAGAGGCAGCGAGTGCCGTTTCAATCCACAGTACTGTGGCAGGTCCCCACTGTAAAAGCTCATGGATGAGCTTTTATATATATTAATATATATATATGTAAAAAAGTTTTGTCTTATTACTTATATATAATAAAGTATAAAGTATAAAATGTGTGTGTATATATATATAAAAATATATAAAAAAAAAAAAAGTGGGAACATATGAACTATATTCTAAATGTCCAGACACACACCCCTTCAAAATCAGACTGTTTCTCGTTATATATTTTTCTATCAAAGAAAGCACGCCACTGAAAGGAGAACATTTGCCAGCCTGGGACCTGGAGTGACTCTCATGGCCCCCTGGGACAGAGGGACAAAGCCATATTGCAGCCTGTAACATGCTCCTGGTTTTAAAGCAGCAATGGTCTTTTTTCCTGTGTTCCCCCAAATCATGACTACCATTACAGCAAAGCTAATTTCCTCTACCTGTCCCCCCTTGCTGGCCCACACATCCACTGAAGGAGGGGTGGGAGTCCTACAGCACCGGCCATGAGAGCCCAGAAGATATATTTTTTACTCTGCTCCATACACGTGTCCCTGTGAAGGCTGGCTGACTACGTGCTGTAAGCTGAAGATGGAGGGGTCCCTTTTTTTTTCCCCCATCACTACTTCTTTTCATCCTTCCACCACTTGCTCCATGCCAGTGCACCTGCATTTATGGCCCATGGTGAAGCATGCAGAGGTCCCTCGGGGCTGCTCTGTGGACTGTGGAAGGGCCTGGGGCTGTTCCCATATATGCACAAGCACGTTCTCTGCCTGGGGACCATGCCCAGCCACCTGCGGAGGTCTCGTATCGCTCTGCTGACAACAGCCTTGTCCCAGCTTGCTGCCCTTCCATAGGGGTCAGGAAGGAGAAGATGGGGCAGTGTAAAGGGGAGCATGTTTTTCTCCCTGCACCCAGTGCAATATTCCACCCCCCCCCCCCCCCCCCCTCCCATCTCAGTTTAGCTGTGTGCCTCTACTGCTGGGAAAAGCCTCCCGAGAGTGGGCTGAAGTACGATAACCCTCAGCAAAGACCAGAGCGAGCCACCTGCCCCTCTGTGCTGTCAGGTCTCCTGTAGGGAACATCATATGGGTAAGAAAGAGAAGCAAACAAATGTCCTCACCCTAACCTGGGGTGGTTGTGGGGATGGAGCAAACAGCACCTTTCCCTTGGGATGTCTGTTGCAGGGAGACAGCCTGGCAGGGTAGTCAGAGTGTGCTGTCACCCTGCCAAGACGACCTCGAGGCCCTGGGTGTCCTCCCTGCTAAATGGCCACCATGCAGGACTCTGTCACTGTCCCAGTGACACACAGGTGGAGAAGGGGCTTACTGCAGGACAGCAGATATAAATTCAGCCTTGGCAGCTCCCAGCTCCCTCCAACAATCCCCACGAGCCTGTAAGAGGGAGTAGAGCTCCATCCATCGATGGATCATCTCCTCCTCCCAGGAGACGATGTTGCACAGGTCTGCTGCTGCAGAAAGACATGGTCCCATCCTGCCAGGGGTTGGAGCCCAGGGGCTGGAGCCCAGGACTGAGTGCCCTGCTTGCCCTGGGTGCCAGCAGCCAGCACAGCCACCCTCCATCCCACTGTCCCATCACTCACATGAAGCACAAGGCTGTGCTTGGCCCTATCTGTACATACGCACTCCCAGTGCCGGGAGCATGTAGGCTTAAGGAGCCCAGCAGGAACCAGTGCCCCTACAGAAATAAATGTACATGCTTACCCACATGGTGGTTAGGGCTGTGTGACACAACAAGGGCCTGTCTGCTTGGTTGACCTCTCTCCCTGTCGGTGGGATGTGCCCCAGGCCAACTTGCCCTGCAGCTATCCCAGCACCCAGCCACTTGTGACAGCTTTTCCACCCCACCTTGGGCTTAGGGTGGCTCATCCAGTTACCACTCGCTTACACAGCCTTTGGGAACAGTCACCTTCCCTGATGCTGCACCAGAGCACCTTGCCTGCCAGGGAGCGGGAAGGGGTAACAAGCTCATTTCCATAGTAATGAGCTCTTTACTGTGCTGGCTAATGGGAGATTGCTCCATTCTTCCCGGCAGCTTTGTCAGCAGGGAATCGTACACATGTTGATAAATTAAAATCAGATTTAAGTGCATATTCACAGCACCCTTAACCCCAAGCGCCTGGCCTGTTTGCACTATGAAATGATGTGGCATTCAAAACTAGCCTGGCCTCTGAGTACCCCCACGTGTCCCTCCAGCCACCCCACGTGGGACCACTGAGGAGCACTGCCAGGATGCCTGCAGCTCTGTGAGAAGCCCTGACATCTGGAGATTACAAACTGTTCTGTGTATGGGACAAAACAACCTCCTTTACCAGCTTGTCTGGGTGGAACAAGATCATGCCAAAGAGCGGTAGTCTCTGCAAAAGGGTCTATAGGGTGAGAGCTTGTGAGCTCTCCTCTGTGTGTCTGCCAGCCTGAAACCCAGGGCAGGAACGTCCTGCACTCCCCTCCAGAGCACTTGGGATAAACGGGGGGGCTGGGGAGCAGGACAAGGGGCTCAGCGTTGCCCAGGCTGGTGCTCAGCGTAGGAAACCCGTCTGACTGTGCAGAGAAGGAAGAGAAAGAAGAAATAAAAATGAAAGACAGAACGGGTGCTCTGAGAGCACAAATGCCCACCAGCTCCTTGTTAACCTTCTAGAAATGTTTTGGAGGCAGTCCTGAGCCTGCCATGTACCAGAGGCAAGAAGCCATCCACCCAGAGGAGGTCACAAAAGCTCACCGTGGGCAATGTGCCTGGTGAGTCCGAGCAATGCTGGGGTGCCCTCCCCAGCTCCCCACTGGTCATCTGCAGGCTGACACCCCTGGCTGCCCCCCATCTCCATCCATATCATCATCCACATGCCCTCACCTGGAACTGATGCACAACTAGGGACCAGTTCAGGTTTTGACAGCTTGGCATTTTCCCACACGGAAAATAACATTTCATCTTAACCCCCCCCACAACTCAGTCCAATAATGAAAAAAAATCACTTTTGGCCTGCACAGTGGGGATGGAGATGAGTTCCTCACCCCATCCTGCTGCTTGCAGGCTGCACTGATAGGTCTGAGCTGCTGGCTCAGTACGATGTAGCACACTGGTGTACACAGCCCTTTCCCTGGGCACTTACACCAGAACCACTGGAATAAGGTAACAATACTGAAAATCATTTGCAAAGCTCCTGCAGAGCTACGCAGCCCAGAACTGAGCTCATAGCCAGCCTGAGTGCCCTGCACCGCTCTCCTGCTGTGTCTGGGAAGGTCCCACTTGTCCCAATGGACGGGATGCTTCAAATAGCATTTTCTAAATACTGGTGCTGCTAACTTCTTATTTCTTTATTACTTCCTCACTCCTATTGCTACATGTTGTTCATTCAGAGAGAGTAAAGCTAAGCTCTTTTACACTTGTCCTCCTGGCAAGAATGACTATTTACTGCATTCCCCATGTGCTGTCCTGCTCCCCGCACATCTCCATATCTGATTATAGCTGCTGCCAACACAGGTATTCAGCAAACTAACATTTGACAAGCTAAAATACAGGGTTGTCCCAGTTCACACCCCAGTGCTTGCCAGGGCAGGGGCTGGGGGACGGGCGGGCACCCCCTCTGAGTCCTACTTGCTCACTGTGTTTCCTCCCACGGTCCCTCACCAGTGCCCCAGAGATAGTATTCGCTTTGCTTGCCATGCCCCCACCTGTACCCAGTGTGGGTTTAAAGCATCCCTTAAGCCTTCTGGCTACATAACACAGGATTCCTGGGACACGAGTAGGGGCACCAGCATGTTTTTAAATGAACATGTGAGGATACTGTCACTTGGGTCTGGTGATGGAAAATGCTGCTGACAGCTGGTCTGCAAATAAATCCTCTTGCCTAGTCCTGCCTGTATGGGAACGTCATTCCCTCTGCTAGATCTCACCACCTGGTGAGGTTGGTGCCGTCCTTGATTAGACGCAGACTTAAACTCGCTGGGGTAATGTTTTAAGCAGGGGAGTGGGTCATTGGCTTTGCCTCTGCACTGATCTCCTCACATCACAGCTGGGATATAATGGTTATTAAACTGGGCTAAGAGAAATAGGCCTCCTGATTGATAGGTAAATCGCAGTAAAACACCTCTGCAGAAAACACAGTAGGAATATTAATCCTGGGCCCATTCAATTAACTTTAAATAGTTTAACTAAAACATGGGGAAGTGGTGTGGTTTGTTTTTGGGGTTTTTTTTTGTTGTTTTGGTTTTTTTTAATTAGAGAGTGCTCTCAGGCTGAAGTACAAATTAACAGACTCTAATGATTTCTTTTGCCTAGTTTTAAAGCTCCCAGGCCTTGACAACAGGTTCCTGATCTGATCCCAACCAAAGAGCCTACATAAATAGGTTTGGAACACCTTGACCTTCAATGCGAGGTCTGTGGGAGCCTCTTGGAGGAAGAAACATGCAAGATTTAATTAGGGCTAAAGCTGGGAATTCCCATTTGGGAGCGAGCGCCTTCAGCCTACCCCACAGACATAGAGTTTCTAATGGATTCATCTCATCAGCATAAATCCATCAGTGGGATGAGGTGAAACACACTCTGGGCTGGTGATGCTTGTGTGTCCCGCTGCAGGCAGCAGATTTTAGGCAGTCCTGTTCCCCCCTCCACACTGTTCAATCGATGAGAGCACAAGGGGGGTTCATAGCAGGTTACTCTGTGGGGTGTGCCAAACCCCCACATTTTGCAAGAAAAAAGGGCCTTCATTCTTTGCCCCACAAGATGTTTCTCCATCAGGGGGAGGGCAGAGGGCTCTGCACGCTGGAGGGATGTGCTGGGACCCTCGGGGGACAGCAGCTCCTGTGTCTGGCTGCACCAGGTAAGACATATTTAGGTCTTGATCCAGGCACGCACTGAGTAAGGATGTGAGGGGACTTTGACCTGCATTAGCCACTCCAGAGCTAAAGCTCGTGCCATGAGAGATGCCAGCAAAGCAGCTTCACAGACCTGGAGCGTGGCCTGTTACTGTTTGACAATAACGATAAACCTGACACCCAGCAAGCACAGACGGATTATGGAGTGAGGGAGAGCCAATGTCTAGCAAAAATAACCTGTCCTGCCTGCTTCACAAAACAGATTGAATTCGACCCACTGCTCTTCTCCCCATTTTTTGCACGCAGCTGCAGGCAGCATCACTGCCTGGAGAAGTGATCTTTAAGCTGCTTCTGAATTAGATCAGGCAGCAGAAACCAGAGCGAAGTAAATGAACCAGCCGTGCAGCCCTGATGCCGAATGTCTCCTGAAAGCCTTTAGCCAAAGGAAACCAATTTTTTACTTAGCAGTTACAAATGATTCGAGAATGCCAGGAGAAGTAGATTAGAAGGTGAGACATGTTCCTGAAATGCATGAAGGACACTAGTAATTAATAAAAGCTTTACCACGAAGACCATGAGCTACTGTGGGAAACTTGAGGCATCCTTGACACTGCAGATGATGGTTAACAAAAAATAATCAAACGAAGCAGCAAACAGACCTTCTAATACTGCTGTCTAGCACCAGACAAAGCTCAGACAGATGGAGAGCAGCTTCTCAGGCTACTCTATTTAGCCAAACTACATTGGTTTTTAAGTTGGTCTCCTTGTTTCATAGCTCATGATTGTCTGTTCAGCCCCAAACGCAAGTGCGAGCTGTGATGCTCTGTGCTGCAGTGGGCACAGAATAAATGGTGCTTTATAGGTTAGGTTTGCTCCAAGGTGACAGTCACCAAATATAAAGAGGGGATAACTGGAAAAAATGGCTGTGAAATGCAGCAGCAGCTGTGGTGGGGTACACAGCCTGCGTGCCCCCAGGCCCCATTACAGCATGTTTTACTAGTGAGTGGGCAAGGTGGAGAGAGAAGGGGGTCATTTATTCAGGTTAGTGGGGTTACACAGTCCCAAAGAGAACCTGACCTGTAGGAAACGTGATGTGTTCATGGTCCCTCCAGTATGAGCTCAGCTGGCACAAACCTCATCATTTCTGCTGTTTCTGATGTGCTTATATTGTTAGGGATGCAGGCGAGGGTTCCCCATCAGTATACAGATCCCTAGGAGCCTTTTGCAAGCTGTGCTTCAGCATTTGGTCTGGTTGGGCCCCCAGAGACACTCCCTAACCCAGCTGGACTGTGCTATAAAGCCAAAATGATGTTGCTGAGAAAACAAACAGCACTGCCAGACTCGCCCAGAAAGCAAAGGAGCATCACCATTATTTGATCCTTTAATATTCCTTCTACTGATGACTTGCAAAACCTATCATGTTTTTGAACAGCAGCACAGAAAGGGAGCAGTGGGACATTGCGTGGGTACAGCCATGTCTTCTTTTCCTTTCCCTGCTCTTCCAGCCGTGAGATGGCTGTGTGCTGGCACACTGGACTATCGCTCACAACAAGACTATTTCTTGCATGGCCAGCACTGGAAAGGCAACCGTACCCAGCAGATGCGGGGCTCTCTGGGCTGGGAAAGCAGAGGTGTGAATGCTGCACAACCTGAGCTGTCAGCGAAGCTGCCAGGACAGGGGATGGGCCGTGCACAGATGCTGACATGGCCATGCATGCAAACGTTGCTCTTCTGTCATCACCTAACCCCTGCACGTTGGCTAAAGAGGGGCAGGGTGTTTCCCTACGGAGGTCCCCCAGCCTTCAGGACTGTCCTTGCTGTGTTTGCAGCTCTGGAGAGGAGTCAGGACACAAATACAGATGCTGGGGAGCTGTGCACTTTGGTTGCAGCTGGAGAAACCGGGCCAGGGAAGAGTGTGCTGGGGACAGTACCCTGGTCTCTGCTGTCTTTGGTAATATTTATTCAAGGCTCTAATGCTCTGCTTCAGTGACAAACATGGGAAGACATACTACACTAACAGAAGTGATACAGTTCTCTTCTGGGGTTGAACTGGGGTTATTTATGCCAGGTTGACTATAATCACTGCCCTCGAATCTCTAACATGTCCTGTGAAGAATCCCCCTAAAGATAAATGAACAGTTTGCAGAGTGCATAGGAGAGAGGAAAAAAAAAAAAATCTTAGTCCAACACTGAACCACTGTAACTTCTAGGATGAAGACCAGCAGCACACAACAGAACAGCTTGGACAATGGCAACTTTATCCTAACCAGGTCACAGGATAAAAGCACAAGACCGTGATTAGGAGGGTGGATGGGGCAGGATGGCCAGTGTTGGCACGGTGCTCATGCACGGCTCGGGGCTCTGCCTGGCAGTGCTCAGTGCCTAGCAGCTCTCAGCACCCATTGCAGGCATTTTGGAGGCACCGATGTCTACATCACTGCCAAACACTGGCATGATGCTCAGAGGTACGTATGGCTTTATCATGACTAACTGTTTGGTTGTTTTTAATTGCTCCAGTATAATTTGCTAAGTTCCTCCTTTGTGCTCATGTTACCTTTATCCTGGAGTCATACTGTGCATTCAGATTAATCAGAGCTATTGTAGAGTATATATAGTGAAATACAGGAACCTGTTTGGGAACGTAATGGTACTTTTTGGCACCTCCCTTCCCTTGGTGCGTAATGAAACCAGAGCAGGGAGGATGTTTCCCATCCTGCAGTGTGCTTCCCTGCACGATTTGGGCCAAAATGGCAATGTCTGCAAAGGCTATGGGATCTCAGAAGATGAAGGAGGGAAAAAAAAAGCACCAAATGCAATCAGTAAAAACATTTCATTTTGGTAATTATGGTACAATCCTTGGGGTTTCATTCTGACCTCTGTTAATTCACACTGGGTTTGTTACTATCTTTTATCCTGTATTTAGAAACTGAAAGTTGTTGTGACCTTAGGACTGGGACCTTCTGATTTGGAAGACATTTAATATTAAGGAAGCAATTTTTTTCACAGTAAGAAATTCACATACGGCATGAGAAATGCATCTGTGAGGGTAAAAGTTATGATTTGTCAAACTAGCACTTTCTAAGGAGAAGTAAAAAAAAAATAAAAAATTTAAAATGCCAGAAGTCATTGACATTATTAATAGGGCCCAGGAGCTGACAGACAGACTGGCCACATCCAAAGATGGAACTGCCTGCCCCAGTCTGCCCCAGTGGGGACTGCCCACTGACCTGGGGGCCTCCAGCAGCTGCCCAGTCAAGGCACACAAAGAACCTGTCTTTTTGCTATTTTTACAACCTCCCCAACAACTTGTACAAAATGAAGTTCTTCTAAAGTCCATCACATCTGCCCTCCAAAGCCCATGACTTGCATTATCACACATTAGCTAAGAGCATTGATGACGATGAGGATCCCCACTTGGCTTGTGGCTGTCATAGATCTTTCCTGACAAGTCTAAAGTCCTGAAGAAAGTCAGTAAATATCTAATTCAGCTAAAGACAGAAACACATAGCAAAGAACCCTCCACTTCTGTCTTCAGTTTAGTAATTCAAGAGCTGAGCATATGAAAAATCAGTGTTTGTGCACCAAGGCTCAGAAGACATGAAGAAAGGACATGAGTGATTATAATACTTTCTGATTTGTTTCTCTCTGCCACATTGTGCTGGGATGCAGATCTGTCTTTTATTTTATTTGCATTTTGTAATTATTTTTATGTAACATTTTGCTCTCCACATAATGACCATTGTTTGAAAACAAGATTAATTCAACTGAAAACTGCAAGGTAGAAAGTTCAATTAAAGCCTGGAGTAACTGCTAAGTTACTCTGTTGCTAGGAGTACATGATTTTTTCCTTGCCATGGTAAAAACAAGGTGATCAATTCTAAAGTCCCCTCCAGCAATTCACTTGGCATTTGCTAGCTCCTGCCAGCTACCAATACGCCAAAGCAGAGAAGGAAAAAATACAAATCAGCTGTCACTGCAAAAAAATAAAATTCGGGAAAGTGATTTTAATGCATGACTCAGAGCAGCGGGTCTGCGACAAGGAGGGAGGCACAGAGCGCTTGCACCTCGAAACTGGTAAAAACGAGCATCTTTTTGTTAGTACCTGCTACCAGGCTGCAGAAAAGCTCAGGAGGCCACAGGGAACAGTAGCAGGTGTATAGCTCAGCTCTGGGCTCTAGTGCCACGAAACAGCCTAGCACAGGAGGACACTCACCAGTGTGTAGGTGAAATGGAGGAAAAGCAGCACATCTGGTGATAAACTCAAGTTCGGAATAAGGAGGGATGATGCATTTTGGTGACAGCTTTAAGAGGTCCTCATCAAACGCCCTGCTTCTTTGGAGCCCACTGGGAACACAGTGGAAACCCTCCCAGCAACCAACCTCTTCACCTCATGAGAATTACACCAGGTCCCTGGGACAGGTCTTTACTTGAGTGCTACAGAGGACACATTCCTCGAATCAGAGGACATATTGGATGGAGCTGGTTCGGCATATATTCCTTCATTAGCTTGTCTGAACTGCTTAATTGTTAGATTTTTCTGTGCTATATCCCAGTACATAAATGCCTTTGAATGCTTCAGGTTGTCTTTTATGGCAGATCTGACCATGAGTCTCTCAGCAGATAGCGAAGCGAAGCGGAGTTGAACAAGAGGATAATGCAGGCTTTCTCCAAAACCTGGGCTTGCTCCGGTCTCTGTGAACCCTCTGGGGTATTTGCTTTGTGCATGCACTGTGGTGTATGGCAACGTAGGGCTTCAGCGATGTCTCCCCAGTACCAGCAGTGAGTGCTGGTGGGGATTCGAGGACTGTCCCTAATGGTCGAGGAAGTTCAGCCAAATCCCAGCCCTGAGCTCCCCATCTCGCAACGCACAGTCACAGCACAGTCACGTCACGGGACAGAGGTCTGACCTAGGTCTGTGAGATCAGGCTGCTAATTGCACTTAAGTTATGCATGAATTAGAGAAATATTTAGCTCAGTGATGCTTAAGGACTCTTCTCACACTAAAATAAACTGTCACATGATAGCTCAACTCCCTGATTCTGCAAAGAGCGCTTTGCTGGTGTGGCTGCTGGAGCTGTGCTTGAGGCATCCCGTGACCCAGCAAGCCCAGGAACAGGGCCTGGGTGGCAAATCATGGCCGTGTTTCCAGTCAAAGCCCAACATGAGTTTGTCAGTCACCAGACTCCAAGCCCTATACCCAAAGTTCCAATGCTTCCCCAGGCACGGAGGAACAAGGCAGTTCAAGAAGATAGTGAAGCTTTGCTGTTGGATTTAAGATCATCTTCACAGGTAGCCCAGGAATATGGCATATGGCTGGATGCAACCCTGGTATGTATGTTAGACTGGGGGGGGTTAAAACAAGACCATGTGCTCCCGATGACATGCAGCTCTAGCTCTGACATCTTGTGCTTAACCTTTTTTTTCTATGTGCACTGAAACAAGGCAGTTTTCTCAAGTGCTCACTCTTCCCCTCAAGCCACAACATGAAGCTGACTTTTATCAGCAGTGAGAAATGCACGGCAATCAAAAAGCAGCTGATAATTTTGATGATATGGCACAAGGAAAACACAATCCTGTTCCACTGTGTTGACAGTTACATAGAAATATTTGGATAATTTGTGTTGGTTCAAAGCTATCTCTGACAGGATTAGGCGATTCACTAAACAAGGGATGTTTCCTACCTAGCAAAGGTGATATCAGTTTTTATTAGGTATACCATAAATGACCTAAAACATGGCAATCCACAAAAAAGATGCAGGAAAAAACACCGCCAGAAAAGCAGCAACCCTGTGCACCATACCAAAGGGCTATGAGACACCATTCTGCCCCAAGACACTTTCTGTAAGGACAATACATGTCTCACCCCCAAACAGATCATCTTCTCACCATAAGACACTTTCCCCTTGGGAAAATGATTGTGCCTTTGAACAAGCTACATGAGAAGATGTGCAAACTCACTGTGTATGAAAAAAATAACCCAGAACCCATTGCCTGAATATCCCTGATGGCCACACATTACCTTACACCAGGAACCACAGGGAAAATTGTTGAGCAGATACAACCAACATTGAAAGAAGATGTTGTCTTGGGGGGGAAAAAAAAAAAAAAAGAAGAAAAAAAAAGAAGTTCTCTGGGCTTTTTGCCATGCAGCTTTCAAGCACTGTTCAATCTCTACAAAGTCTTTGTCTGAGGCAAAGTTCCCACTGGCTGATTCATCTCACCTGGAGGCTGACCAGGAACAACAGGAAAAGGTGGAAAATTGACCCAACTCCCCCCACACAACTACTGATTTCCCAGGGACGGAGCCCCTGCCTGCTCCCTGTGCACCCCCATCCCTAAGATACTTAATTTCTGAGAGAAGTAGGCTTAGAAATTAAAATTTGTAAGTCTTCTGGATATGGAAAATAAGCTTTACAACACATTAAAATTTTCCTCACTCACTGCTTTCTCCTGACACCAGACCATTCCCCTGGCAATAATTCCCTATTTCTCTCATCCCACCAGACCAAGGACCTCACCTGTAGCCTCGCTGAAGCCGCCTCTGCTCTACAAGTGCCAATCCCCATTTTCTCAACAAATTATGGAATGTATTAATACAATCAAGCTGTTTCAAACCTTGGAGTCACCAGCTTCTGTTTCAGCTCTGAAGGACATGCATCTTCAACAGCTTGATCAGGGATTTTTTCTAATAGAAAATGCCACTGATCCATGAAAACACTGTCTCCTTTCTAAACCCTGATTTCATTAAAACTTCATTAATTGGAGGTCTAACAGTGAGAAGGGAAGATGCAGCCAGTCTTTTCTTCCAACGTAGACTTGGCAGGCTGACTCATGAGCTGACTACAGACACTCACCCTGGGCAGGGAGCATGAAAAATGGCATCTACTTATTTGACTGATTTAATCTCTGTAAGAAAGGGTCTGTCGTGAGGGACACCAGCAACACCACAAGCTTTGGGGTAGCCTTTTGCATAGAAGTGATCTTGGTTTTGTTAGTCCTTGAATCCATCTTCTTTGCAAATGTTACTTAATGTTTATTAGTTGCTCAGAAACCTTGGCTCAGCAACAGCATTATTGTCCCATCCCGTCTGCTAGAGAAGTGCCTTCTTTTGCAAAAGAAAAGATAATAGACTTTTGCAAAAAAAAAAAAAAGGGTAATAGAATAGAGAGAATGAAATCAATATTGTAACTCTCAGTGGCAGGAGAGACCAGGCTGCAGCTTGTAAAGCAAGGATGCCCTTTTGCCTTTCACTCAGTCCTGACGTGTGAGCATCCTTACAGCTCAATTTGCATAGGACAAAACATCTGATCAAGCTCACTAGTCAAACGGGATTGCTGATGTCTCCTGGGGCATCAGGGATCTTAACACATGCATGCTACAAACGTGACTCTTTCTGCATGAGAGGAGTGGTTGAACTTGTCCTAGGCTTTATCTTGAACTTTGCTCATTTGTCTTAATGAATGCAAATCTTGCTGCATTACGTGCCCCGGCACAATAACCCTTCAGGGTTATTTGGTCAGCTCTAATGAAAGCCTCACAGCTCTTAGGGATGAGACATCCTCTCTGCTTGACTGCAGGAGTGCCTTTTGGAGAAGGCCGTGATGGTCCTGCTCCCTTCCTTGCCCAGGGTCAAGCTTCACCACCGGCTCCAGAAAGCCCTTTTCCCTCTTTTTCCTCCTGACAGCCCATTAGCAAGAGCTGCCCGAACACCGGTAGCTGTGAAAAATGATATCCAGTGGAGACCCTTGACTGTAGAAAGGGACTTTTGGGTGGCGAGGGAGCTGCTGCCTGCTCAAGGAGGTGCACCAAAGCCCCTTTGCAGGAGAGCTCCCTGCACAGAGGGGGTGAAATGCAGATGTTGTGACTGAGGCTTGCATGCCAGCCACCTCTGGGAGTCCAGAGAAGCCACCGGTCACATCATGCCAAACAAAACATTTTTGTATTACCCGGAGCTGATGTAGCCGCAGTCAGCTAGGACTTCCCATCAATACTGGGAGCCGTCTTGTGCAGTCCAGCAGCACGCTCAGGTTTCATTGTGCCCCTGGGCATAACATCTAAAAGCAGGAGGGGATTTAACTGAACCCCACTCCCATCTGAACCCCCAATCAGTGGAAGGGAAGATGAAAAAAGAGAGGTTTTCACTTCTTAATGTGCTATACTCCATTGCAACATGTAAGAGGCAGCTATTCAAGTACTTCCATTCAGACACTTGCTGAGTTAGGGATGGGCTTATTTTTAGACAAACACATTTCCAGCTTAAAAGCTGCCTGTTGGGTGAGGATCTTCCTCTCTAGGCACAGTGTTTGCACTCAGTTAATGGCCTCCCTTTAAAAGTCCAAATAATCAAATGAAAGACACCCCCTCCCACAAATGCAGCCGCACCACCCTGAAAGCATAGCATTGTCCATTGCCAGAATAAGCTGTATGGAATTCAGGCCTTTTATACTACTCTACCAGATCTGCTCCCTGACTTGCATCAATCTAACTACATCAGGCTATTAACAGCTAGAGTCAAATCGATACCAAAAATATTTGCAGGCAGTCCCCCAGCACCTGTTCTTTCAGCACATTTAGGCTGCAGTTACTCTTGCAAATTTATGGAGACTTTGCCTGCAGGTTTCCTCTGATCCTGATTCAGGCCAAGCACTCAGTTTTCCACATGTAGCATCAACACCAAGTAACACCACACAGTCAAAGCTCAGCAAAGCACTTTCACATTGATTAAATTTTGGGAGCAAACATTTATCTCACCACTATCAGTGAGCCAGAAGCAAATTTGTGGGTTTTTTTGTTGAATTGTTCCCTGCCTGACAAGCCCAACTGATGGTCTGGATGGCTAAGCTCATCTGGAGAACCAGGACTGTGACATTCATCCTTTGGTACCAGATGTGCAGACCTGCAAGACCCGAACTAACAAGGAGCTAAAGAAGAGACAGGGCTACTCATTTCGCAGTAATGCCTGAATGACACTTTAGCCTCAAAAACCACAACCCAAATTTTATTTTCCTTTCCCGAGACCATGCCAAGTTTGGGCAGCTCACTTGGGAGGGTTTTACTCACGTTCTTGCCATCCCTCACCCAGGTGGCTCCCAGCAGGTTTTTTTCAACTTTGAAACTCATTGACGCTGGTATTTTTAGGTCTTTTTTTTCTGACTGATCCCTGACTCCCCCTTCTTTCTCCTGTGACCTCTTCCCACTTTGCAAGAGTAACTTGGAGCAATTACGTTGTTAATTTTGAAGGAGACCCCACTACTTTCTGCAGGGAAAACAAGAGACAAACTTGAACCCAAATACTCCTGCTTCAGCATGAACTAGAGAGAAAACATCTGGGGGAAACAGCTGGGCAGAGCTCCAGTGCTCTGAGCTGAACAGGTCCATGAGCCCTTGGCTGCTTCAGACCCCTGTGTCTCCCACTACCCAACACTGAGAGCCCATGTTTGGAGAAAGCACGGAAGTGGCATTTACAATGTAAGTATGTGACAACCCACTGCCTGGCTGCTGTGAGTTAATCTCACTGCAAATCAATGCCAGGCATCTCCCTGTCATTGCTACTGTTTATTTGCACTGCAGTAGCCCCCAGAGACAGCAATCAGGAACAGCAGTGCACAAGAGGGATGGCTCGCCCGGCACAGCTCCTCACAGACCTTACAGAGCTACTGGAAGGAAAACAGTCCTTACATGCTGTTGGTTAATGACAAGATGCAGGGACAAGGACACTAATGATCTGAGCAGGTCACAATAGCAATGTGTACAGAAGTTGTATATACAGCTATCAACAGGCATGGGTACTACTAGCTCTGCCAGCAAGGTTACAGCTCTCCACACCCTTTAATGTAGATGCTTTCATGAGTTTAAAGCTTCCCCATGCCCTGGGGGCTCCTTTGCAGAGGTCAAACCCTGCTCACAACACCCAAATGCATTGCAAAATTTTTTCTAAGAACAGAAAACTTCCCTCCCTCCAAAATCCCTGTGTTTTCCTCATGGGAAAGGGATGCACAAGGTTCTACATCCAAGAAACTACTTGAGGGAATGAATCAGTACCATGGGGCTGGATGACTATCCATGCATCAGCAGTTGTGCTGCAGGGCATGGCCACTCTAACACCAATGTCACAGCAGGCACGTGCAGGGGACAACTCATGGCAATGCCGGTGCCAGCTGGGCTGTGTTTGCAGAAGAGCCTCTTTGTGTGACATTTCAAGTTTTCTGTTTTCCCTTCTCAGGAAAAGATGCTTCAAAAAGCTGGATTTCCCTGCGGGAACACTGTGGTCCCTGGCCAGCTGTTCCAGCTGATTGACTCCCGTCAGCCTGTCATCTCTGACACTTTTCTTGGAGCGCTTCATCCATGTGATATTGCTTTGAAATACCTCAGGAGAGAGAAATCCATATCTGGCTAGATTTATGACTAGCTCATGTTCTGACCTTTTTCTGTCCTGTTTGGCACAGCCACAGCGAGGGGCAGGCAAAGCCATGGCTTGCTGCCCTTGGGGTGTTCCTGCACTCTGTGCTTTGTGGTCCTGCAGTAACTCCTTGGGCTACCTCATTCTTTGCTGCCCTGAAGCATTTATTTTGCAACATCAGATTTCACGAAAAGTGTATAAAGAAAAACAAAAGGAAACAAACTATTGAAAATGTACCAAGTGTTGCTGCTCTTTGGTAACTTTGTCCCCTATAGCTGTGCAGACCACCACCGGTGGCTGTTTACTATGGATTAATCTTGCTGTCACTGGTGTAGCCAGGCTGAAATATGTGCTCTCTACCTATGTCAAGTGCACATGGATTTTATCAGATAGGCGAGATGAGAAGACTCTGTCATATCTGTCTGGAGCTTAGGCATCAAAATGGTTCAATTTTTCACTGATGTATATTTTTCTAGTAAAAGGAAATGTGGCTTCTTCAGAAAAGGTACCCAAATTTTGCATGTCACTTGTGCTGCTCGGGGTTTATGAAGGATAAGGCCAAAATGAACAAAAGGCCAGTCCTTCCTGGACTGAGGACTATGATTCTGTTATAGATACACTTGTTGGTAGACATACTCTTTTTGTAAGGCTTTTATGCAAAGAGGAGCAGCAGCAGAGAGGACGGGACTCTTCACCCCATGGAGACAGGCTGCAGGTAGCAGCACTTGCCCTGGCCAGGAAAACAGCATTAATTTTTATTTGAAACAAAATAATTGCACTTTGTCTTCCTGACTACACAGCCGCTTCCAAAGGCCACACAGGAGATTTAGCTAATGGAGACAATTCCAATAATAGAGGTTACATTTTGGGCTGCATAGCTGTCAACACCATCCATCCTCTTTTTTTTCCATGTGTTTTCTTTTTTTTTGATTGACTAAAAATTACATATAAGTAGCATAAGTTTATAACAGACTCCACCACCTTCCATGTTAAACATTTTCTTTCCCCCTGCACACTCTATTTGGAGGTTTGATGTTGTTGTTAGTTCTCCAAGGGAACTGCTGATAGAGCTGCAGGGAAGTGAGTTCAGCTGAAGCTGTCGCCCTGTGAGTTTACTGTTGCCAAGTCACTGAGCTCAGAGACAAGCTGAGCCCAATGGCAACTGCACAGCCTATTGCTCTGTGTTTCTGTATATATATATATGTATACGTCATAACTGAATATAATTAAGAGGAAGGCTTTGTAAAATACAATTTTAAGTAGTTTGCAGTACTCATGCATAATTTTAAAATTATGTTGGGAAAAGTTATTACAGTTGACAAGTCAACATGCAGTGAGAAGGAATAAACTCCAATTTCTAATTTATACATGATGTCAATTAATAAAGGAATGGGTATAAATGAGATGCTCAGGATCTAGGATAGCAAGGAGGAATCTGCTTCTCTTAGAGCCTAGAAACAGCCAGAGCAAAGTACCCTGGAAAAGATAGGAAAGAGCATCCCCAGGAAGAGCTGTAACTGTTAGCTGGTCTTTACGAGTGCTAATGAAGACTTCCTAAAATTAACGGTGGCATGGAGAGTCCTGAGGATTTTATAAAAATTCAGGGACTGTATAAATTTGACATGCCTCCATCAAGGAAATGTTATCTTATCACTTCTTAGATCAGCCCTGCAAACAGCTTAGATAGATTTCCTTGAGCTAATTGCTTTTTAATAGTTTGTTGCATGAGTGCTAGATAATTATAAGTCACGCAGCTTTGTGAAAACATACCTGAAATAATCCTACAGGTGATAAATGGTTTTTAGGAATAAAGGAATTTTTAGCAGAGTGTGGTTTTCTGAGTCTTTTCGTGATCAAAAATCCCACTTCAAGCAACATCGCAGAGGCAGACCATTATGTTGCCATTAGACATAAAGAAATAATTCATTGTGCTTTAATTATCCAGGTAGCTTTGGCCTCTCTGTCAGTGGCCATGTTCTGATTTAAAAGTAATCCAACTCTTTATGCTGTTGGCTGATTTCCTTTGTTTCTTAATTCTTGCAAGTTACTCTCAAACTCCATCATTTGGGCTCTTTACAGGAGTCGGTGGAAATGGTCATAATCCCAGACTGGAGTATTCCCACAGAGATGGAGAACAAGAGGAACTGCAACATGGGACTGTAAGCGGTGGAACAGAGATGTGTAAAGCTGCGTTCCAAAAACACAACAGTCGGACAAGCTTCAGGTCATATTGAATGAGACAACAGACCCTTCCCATGCTCACCAAAACAGGGACATACAAGTAGGAAACCCAAACGAATAAAAGTTTTCTTTCAAACCCTCCATGCAGCCCATCACTCTGTCCACATCATGCCAAAATCCCATTGCCTGGAAATTTTCTTTGCTTCCCTTTCCCTTAGATGTACTGAATCACAGCCCACGAGGAGCTCTGCAGAAACCAAAGCCCCAGGATCCAGGAGGACCTACTGCCTTCACTGCCAGAAGACCCCAAGCAGCTCTTGATGGCCCAACAGCACAGGTGCTCCCAGATCTGGCTCCAACTTGTGCACCCCTTTGCTGCCCCCTCTCTTCCCAAGCCTGGGCATTTACTGCAGATGCCTTGGACGCAAACTGCTTTCTCCCTGGACATGACAGGAGTCAAATGGGTGACATCTGGCACGTTTTCAATAGAACTTTAAGCAACTCCCACTTTTATGTTTTTTTAAAACATATTCATGCTGCTAAGCTGCTGGTGACTCAGATCATAGCAAGGCTGTTGAAAGCTTTTCATATGAGCCAGGTAATGGTTTTTCTTGTTCCACTCCACACAGGTACATGCTTATGTGGTGTTACACACATCACAGCTTCATTCCTCAGGAGCTGCTTTCCCGTGGGCACACGACTGGTCTGTAATACATTTCTCATTCCCTTTTATGAGTTGCCAGTTCAAAAAAGTGAAGAGAGAGAGAAGATAGCAGTCTTGACAATCCAAAATCCAATCTGGTTAATTAGAAGTGTTTCAGGCTCTTGAAATGGCTCCACCTGCAGTAAGAAAGCAACCAATAATGAGGAAACTTCTGCCAAGTTACAACTGGTTGTCAACTGTTCGAGCAGTGCTGCATAGTCTTCTCTGTGCTGGGGAGCCAGGTCTACTGCCATGTGAAACTTTTCAGCTGAAGGGTTATAATTGTGTTTGCTAACCCCTAGCATCAATAAATGCAGAGAGAAGCATCAAGGAGCTAGCTAGACTAGACTGAAAGATTTCTTACCTGGAAAAGACAGAGCTTTCCAAGGAAGCCTTCATAGTCGCTGTGTTCAGGAGAGCAAGAAGATGTGAGGTCATTGTGGACATCTCCAAATAAGGCTGGTGCCTCTTTTCTCATTAGTGCTCTCAAAGCTTGGTAGCTTTAGTTGAAACTAACACAGTCCTCAATGCAGACTTCAGAAACAAAAAAACTAGATTCTGGATTTGAGTACTTCAGGGTCATCTACAGATCTGGGCACTGAACTGTAGCCCCTGTTCTACAAACACCTCTTGGCACAAGCTTTTCATGTTATCTTTATTGCCAGTAGTAGGAGCCATCACCAATCTGTTCAGCTGTAAGAATGGCCGTTGGCTGTGAAATGTGTGATTTGCAGTCTGCAGATGAAATTCAGCTTTGCAGCCTTTTTTTACTTACTGTGCAGAGCTACATGTTACTGTAGAAAACAGCACAGGAAGAATCAGGACTCTGCCCATCTGTGTTGCCAGAGGTATGAGATCCCAGTGCTGATGGTGATCCCAGTGGGGAACTGATGGCTGGTTACCAAAGCTTCCCAGACTCCTGAGCACCATGGGCTTGCCATCCACTGGGAAATACAAACAAAACGTAGGAAAGTATCCAACACATTAATGCAGAGTCGTCTTCAGGGGCTGCTGGCTGGCTCAGCACATGGATGTGGTCCATGTGTAGCAGTGCTGGGGCTGGTGTTCTGGTTCCTTAGGAGACCGTCACCAGCAGCAATCACAGCAACCACAATGGGCAGTAAATCCCTCCCTCCCACCCTTAATCATATCCCACTTCTTCATTTCACTTCAGCCTTGGCAGAGACTTGTTCCAGATCAGCGGTCTGTGGCAATTAGCCAGGAAGATGCAGACTTTGCTAAACTACAGAACAAAAGGAAAGGCATAAGTAATCCCCAGACATCACTAGTCTCATTTGTAATTTATGGAATAAAAATAAAAAATGACTGCTTAAACTGGAGTTTTCTGTTGACTCTCAGGGGATTAATTAGGGTTTTTACCCCATATTTAGATGCTAATGGTGCAATCCATTGCTCCAGTGCCATTCCAGGTCAATGGTGGGGTTTAGAGGTCTACAAAAAGTAAATTCCTTATGAAATATTGAATGCTGAAAGGTGAAGTAGAGGAAGTGTTGGCTTTCAGAGAACGTAAGTGCTCACTTTCTCCACTGATGGTAGTGGGAACTATGGAGCCTGGACTGCTGAAATTCAGGCTAATGGTATATCACAGCCATTATTTTCTTATCTCATAGCACTTTGCAAAAAGGAAAAAGAGGTATTAAAGGCTTTGATTAAAGGCACACAGAGGAGAAATGCCAGGCTGGAGTCCTGACACCAGTTCAGGAGCTCTGCTTTTTGGTTTATGGTTAAAAACTGCTATCTAGTGCTGCCCTCCAATGCCAGAGGTATTGCCCCAAGAAAATAATGCTTGCTTTTACTATTCCCTAAACTGCCATCTCTTTCTTTGGGAAGAAGATCTCCTCCCTGTGCATGTAATAATCTATGGATGGACATGTCTTTGTGTATGGACAGGTCAAAAGTAGATGTCATGAGAAGATCTTACCATTATTGCTGGATGGAAGAAGAGAGACCTTGACTGAATAATTTGCCAAGTTATTTTTTGAAGTCCTGTAAACTTCTAGCACACAAAAATTTTACTGTCAAGAAATTTCACACCTTGCAGGAGAAATCCTCTCCTTTCACTTGTTCTGAAATTGTCTCCTATCATTTCATTTGCACCCTTCTCAGATCCAGTCATCACTTTCCGTACTTCTAACATATCTCTCCTCAGTTATCCTTTTTCCCACCTGAAGTTTCCTGGTTGAGAAGGCATCTTCTGGAATTCATGACCTTTTTCCTTGTCCTTCTCTGTAACTCCTACTGTCCCACCATCTCCCTTCCAAGATGCAGTGGAGCAGAACCCAAGGACATCCAAGATACAAACACACCACTGATTCACAGCAGCGTAATGATGAGCTCTGTTTCTTTCCCTGTTCCTTTCTGAAACTTTTCTAGCTTTCCACTTGCTGTTTTGACTGTTGCTGAGGGTTGTACTGACATTCTCACGGATCTATCTGTTATAAATAACTTGCAGATCTCATTCTTGAGTGGTAACAGCCAGCTCAGAGCTCCAAAGATGCCCGATATGGAAAAGGTTGGGTGTCATTCAGTGTTTGCTTATTTTTGTCACGGAAGGTGGGTACTAGATGATGAGCAACAAGAACAGCATCTTTCTTCTACTGGCCTTGTAGCATCCAGTGGTGTTTTCCACATCCTGACCTGTACTACAGACCCAGCTTCTGCATGTGACTTCTAATACTGAAGGCTCCAGCTGGGATGGCCATACACCTGGCACAGTGTTGATCAGCCTACCACATGTGCTTTGCTTAACATTGTTCCCAGGGATCTGAGAAGACAGTGAAGCCACCAGGACAGTAAACCCTTGAAACGAGGTGCCACATGTGAAATGAGACTGCTGCCCTTCTGCTGGCTTCAGAAGCACCTCCACAGGAAAGATCCAGGACCAGAACCTGCCTTGGTGTCTCTGTGCTGCCCTTGTCAGCAAACTCTGGGTTTTGTATCCAGACTGCAACATCATGACTGGCTCAATGACGGCAATTAGGCTGTTCTTCTGCTGCCTTGAGTGGCCTCCAATGCCAACAACTACAACTTTTAGCTGACTTTTATCATGAAGGACCATGCAGTATACATCAAAAGAAAGACTTGGGGTTGAGAACCATCCTTGTCAAACTGCAGGTAAATGATGGAGAGTATGAAGTGTAGGGCTCAAAATAATTTCTGGTTTGACACAGGATGGCAACAGTTGGTGAAATAAAGCAGAACCAATGGGCAAGATTTTCAACAGCTGCTACATGCCAGTGGGGAAGAATTGGTCTGTGTCCCTCTTCAGGAGCCCCTTGTCACCTTGGCTGATCTACCAACCACGTGGGAAATAAAAAAATGGTAGCAGCTAACAGTACCTGGCTGGCTCCCAAAATCTCTCCCATGTTGACTGCAAGCTCCCAACCAAGCCATTGCATCAAAACCTTTGTGCTGGACTTGGGGTGTTGGAAGTGTCCAAGCAGCCCTGAAGAGGAAATCTCTGTCAAGACTCACTACAAAACCAGGAGTAAATAGGCAAATACTCCAATACTCTCTAAGGATTCTCACTGGTTCATTGCTGCTACTTTCAGAATGATAGAAGAAAGGTCCATGAAAACTACAGAAGAATAGACACTCTCTCCAATGCTCTGCAGATCCTGGACCAGCATTAACCACAGCTGTAAACCAGATACTGTAATGCAGGCATCCACTTTGCCTGCTGTCTTACTTCTAAACTAAACTCCTGTATGCTACAACCATAGAATAACCATCTTCCAAAAGTGAGGGAAACACAGACACAGTCTCTCACTCCAGAAACCAGCCTGGCCACCGGCAAGCATCTACAGATAGGAAACTCAGCAGGGGAACAAGCCACCATCACCCTAGAGACAGCGTGCTCATTGGCTCACAGCTTCCGTTGGAGAGCAAACCTGGAAGAAAACACTCTGAGTTGGCATGAAAAGGACCATAATCCATGTAAAGGTCCAACATGTGTTCAGCAGCAGCGTAAATGCCTCCCTGAAAGCCCCACCAAAAATGTGCCCCTTCCAGTGTCCTGCTCCCTTTCTCAATGCAGATGTGCAGATAGTTCCCTTCCTCCAACACTTGCTTTTATGATTGGAATCTTAATTCTCAAGGCTTTTTAAGCTGTAAAAACTCTGGAGTCCCCTACCCTCTTCTGCCTAACACAGGCATGTTTATTAATACTCAACACAGTATCAGTGTGACTCACCACTTAAGGAAAAGCTGATGTACCAAATGTATCTGAAGAATCTGTACAGCAGCCAAATGGAAATAGGTACGGAGCAAGGAAGCAATTTTAACTATGGTCTAACATACACAATGAATTAGGAGTCAGGATTCCCACCTTCTCTGGTACATCAGTGCAAGGGATGTGTGCCTCCACTCACTGTGAAGGCGCATCGTGAAGAGTAAGCTCTGCTCTGAGATTGCTGCTGGTTTTGAGAGGACCAGGACTGGCTCCAACTTCTTGCAAGACTGACTGATGTCTCAGCTTGCCTAGTTTAATACCTGCTGTACCTGATGTTGCCAAATGCCCTGACCATTGCATTTGGATATCAGCTAGCCTGTTGGGACTTCAAGAAGAAACTTCAAGAAGCCACGTGCTGGCCCTAGAGAAGGTAAGTCTGATTCTGAAGAAGCCAGTCTAAGTTTGTAGCTGTTCCATACAAGCGTGTGGCATCCCTGCTGCATCCAGCTGGGCACCTGCTGTGGGAACGCTACTGAGTCACCAGTCTGCAGAGAAGGATTTGGGGCCTAAGCAGCACAGACATGAGCAGGCTGCTGCAGAAATAACAGCCACCACACTGTATCCCCAGTCATGCAAAGCCATGCATCATTTTGGGCAGCAATTTTCACATGAAGATGACTTCGATCGCAGCAGATGCCAGCTGAGTAGCTTTTTGTGTAAATGTGCTATTTAAGAAATGTGGTTTTTTGACAGGCCAAGAACCCAAGGCTGGACTTTGAAAGCACATGTGGATTTCATTGAGATCTTTTCAGTACTCTGAGCTACATTTTAAATTTTACTTGAATCCAGGACCTGTTGAGCCAAGTGTACATTTTGGAGAACTGTGCCCTTTTCCTGCTGAGAGGAGCAAAAAGCATCTTAATGGTTGGTGGAAATTACTTATGCTGCTGACAGCTAAGAGGAAAATCTGACACCACCTGCTCCTTTTTGTCTAATTATCCATAAAAATTTGGATCATTTGCCTCCCGTGAATGGATGATACAGATCATGGAAGTGAACTCATCAGCTTGTTACATTGCATTATTTTGTATAAGAACCCAGCCCAAGCCATCACTTTGGTCAAAAAGTCTCAAAGTTTATGGGATTTCATAACAATTCCTCTTTGAAAATGTGCTATTTAATACTTCTGACCAACGTCAAATTCCCCACTGAAAAGGAAAGGAAGAAACCAGCTTGTTTGTCAAAGTTTCATTTTGGCAGCATATATCTTCAGTCAGCCAGGGGCAACATCTCGACACCAGCTTTAGTTACTACCTCAGATTCAGTGTGGTAGGTCTGAAATTCCCTAAATGTACTGCATTAGGCTGTGATCACACTTGCATCTGAACTGCCAGCTGTTTTGTTGCTGAGTTTGACTGGACTGGAAATAAGCGAGAACAAAATAGGAGTGGATTGTGAAATTATTTTTTTGTTGGGTGTTATGAAAGTGGAAAATGGATATTATATATATAAAAGCCAAACATAAAATCATGAAATCAGGACTGAATGCTTAGCTAATAAGTTGATTTTGCATTTTCAGTATGTCTGCAAGGAAAGAATGGCTCAGGTTTTGGAGGGGGGCTTGTTTTTATGACTTTTATTATTATCTGAGACTGCTTCCCTGCTTGGCAGTCCTTCTGAGAACTACTTACTTCATACGCAACTCCACATGCACACAAAAATAAACCAAAGATAGAGGAAATCTCAGCCAAAGTGGTAGGAAAAAGGACCCAAACAGCAAAGCAAAGCAGCTAAATGCTTTTCAATGAGGACTGGAGGAGGATGGAGCAGGCCCTCCCATGTGGGAGGCTACAGCCAAGGCTGAGGTAGGCATTGAAGTAGAAAGAAAACCATGTGCCTGCATTGTTTTGTTTATCTGAAATTGTTTTATGCACATTACAGCAATGTATTGATCTCCACCGGGCTGGCTTTAAGCAAAATCCAAGACGCAGTGCTTACCCTCAAGAGCAAGAAGAGAGGGGAACAAAATCAAATCTGGAAACATGAAACATTTATTTTTCCCCAGCAACCAATGTTTCCTGGTAAAATGACAGATTGGAAAAAGGAATAAATGCTCCCTGGCTGTTTCACTGGGAACAAGGCAACATGGCAAATCTCTCCTCTGCCTCCTAGAAAATGGGTGAATGCTGGCATTGTGCCTTCTGGTCATGGCAAAGGATTGGCCCAGAAATCGCCAGAGCATGGAAGTGGCAGAAGCTGCTAGTTTTGGTGTGTGCAATGTCTGCACTGCCTAACAGTTGCTCCTTTTCATATGATGACTTCCGATAACTTCAAAATGATGGCTTTTAACATCCTTCACTGTACACAGTGCTGTTGAGAGGTACAGCCAAAGGGGTTAGGCAGAGGACAATTTGCTTTTCAACAGGCAAGACCACAGCATCTATTCACAGCATAAGTAACCTGTGATGCTCTGTAACACTGCTAAAAAAGGTTATTAATAAAGTAAATGTATACACACACACACATACTTGCAATCATTTCCAATTATCCACTCCACGGGCAACTTGGAACAATACATGAGGAGCAAGTGCCCCATTCCTCTCTGTTCCTAGGGCCTATTATGTCTAATTTCATTAGGATGAGATTTTTTTTTTGCTTTGATTTATTTCAGATGCAATTAAAAAACAGATGGGGAAGGAAGATGCACATGGCCAGCATTAGAACCACACTGTCTGTGCTAAAAGCTCTCGATGCAAGGAAAACTGATAAGCGCAAGAACACTTTCGGACAGCAGTGGCTCAGTGGGAAGGAATGCAGACAGGCTAGCAAATGCAGGCAGGGGTGAGGGACTGAGAAGAAAAAACAGTGTTTCCTGGGCTTGACTCAACACCCTGATCCAGAGCTTTGGGAAATGGCTCTCTCCGCAGGAAGGAGTGTGCTTGTGATGCTGCCAAAGCAGTGACAGCTTGGGTTATGTGCCAGAGACATGCCAGCTACATTGCTGAGATCTTCCTCGGGGCTAAACCTGCCTGACCTCCGCAAGTTTGAGAGGTGATGAACTGGTGTAAGTAGTTGCTCATGTGAATCTTCCCTTCGAAGCACCCCAAAGCACTCAGTCATTCGAGCGCTCCTGAGACTGATGAGCACGGGCTTCTTGAGTCTTTAGCAGGTGGCATTTTAGCGAGGTTGTGACAGGAGTTTTTGAGCAATCACCAAGCAGATGACCTCATTCATTAGCCATTTCCATCCCAAGGCCATCACTTGCACTTCCACCGCCTGCTGAGGCTGCAGCCTGTCCCTCCTCCGCAATCCTGGCTGCCCCGGGAGGTTGGGGGCAATAACCCCCACATCCCTCAGCATCACAAACCTGCTCAGATCTCATGTGGTCTGTTTTCAGGAACGGTGAAAACTGAAGCATCTATCAAAGCCAGGAATTATTCTAATTTAATTAAAAATTTATCTTGTTGATCTCATCATATCCTAAAAACAACTGCAAGTTCTGCCTGTGTGATAAGATTAGTTACTGGGATTTCAGAAATCATGCTCCCTTGATACCTTATTACACACTGAGACAGTGCTTCAGGAGATGTTAAATTCCTGCTTGCTGCATAGGCTTAAAGAAATAAAATGTCCGGCACTTAGACTTATTCTCCAGGGAGCCAGAGGAGAAATGAAATGAGAGAAATAAGAGAAATCAGTGCAGTTACAGAGGTCCTATGGACCAGGCAGGAAAGGGTGCTTAAAATGGATCCCTGAGTCCATTTTGACCAGAAAAAAAGGGGTGTCTCTGTCCATTGCACGTTGCATCAAAGTGAGAGAGAGGAGGTTTGAATCCCACTGCCATGGTCTGCTGCAAAACCCAGTGTTGTCAAGTGCTGCATGCCTTTGGAACTTGTGCAGAGGGAAGAGCACTGTCTCTGCGGAGCTCCTCATGGACAATGAGGGGAAGACATGAAAAGATTGCTAATTAAAACCATTAACCGATTCACTGTTCTCTTGAGCTGCATGGAAATAACTTTCCGAAGCAATAGCCCTAACTTCTGCTTTTGCACTGCTATATTTTAGCAATTACAGCAAAGAAGCAGACAATCTTAGCATGGTTCAGCATGGGCCTTTCACCTAGCAGCAGAGATAATTACTTAGACAGCATCTGCTTGTGGGATTATGTTACATGACGGGCGTCTCGCAGACTGATTTCTGACGGAGGGGTACGCACCCTAATGCAGCCTTTTGTCAGCCCACTGGGATGCTCTGGCTTTCCAAATGTGGACTCATCACCTCTTAAAATTGTGCCTACCCTTGAGCAAGGGTCATTACCCATCGCTACATACTGAAAACCAGATTTTCTAGGTCAGAACACAGGAAATTCCTTCAGCATATGTACCTTACCCCATTCCAAAGAGAATAGAGACTTATGAATCACTGAGTTTATCATATTGAAAGAATGTGACCTTTTTATTGTCAGTGATATTTTAAGTCAGATCTGAAAGTCTGTAAATGTCTTGTTCATACTAAAAGAGAATGAGACTTCATCATCCAGCCACCCACGATGACCTGCAGATTGAGATATAATATTACTGCCTCTTCAAATTCAATTGAATTGTGAATTGTCATTATGCCCCAAAGATCCTCCAATTTAGTAAATATAATGCAATTGGCTTACAACACCTTGACAACAAATGCCCTCGTTCTTTGCAATTGTGGATTATTTTCAATCAACAGCTAAATTAATTTATCATTACAATACAGCAATTCAAGGGATCCTGAAATCCTATTCCAGACATTAAGGCTGGAGCCCATCTCTAATATTAAGCCTTTCTACTTCTGACTTCCATTTTAGTAATAGTCTGCTTCAAATTTATGCATCTGTTTGTGTTTAGTCTCATTTCCTATTTGCTTTATCTACTTTCTGCTCTTTACTTCTGCATTATTAACAAGAAATGTTTCCATCCCTGTACCAAGTAGAGGCTTTGACCTCCAGCTGCAGGTTTTCAGATGCAAACATCAAGAATAAAAGTTCTCATAATCAAGTATTTTATTTATCCCCAGCTACAGGAAAGTCTTCTCAACTGACTTCCATATCTCATCTTCTTCGCAATTCATTATTTTGGATGCGATTACTACACTTGCTTGGGTTTTGTCTTTAAGCAGAGCATCAAGTTATTTAAAATGAGCTCTCTGCACATCCAGTGTGACAACAGCAGGACCTGCTGACAAAGAGGGACTCTCCAGAGCTGTCTCCCACTTTCTCCAGATACGTTATCAAACAGCAGCATTTAACAGCCCACTGCTTGGGTGGTTATAAGTCACATCACTCCATAAGGCAGCCCTTGGAGTTAAGGGGTGCATCTCTTGCCTGTGGCTAACCCAGAGTGAATATGGCCAAAGCGGCAGCCCTGGACAGAGTCAGGGGACACCAAAGAGGCTCTTGTGCATCCATGCACCCTACAGCACTTGAGGAAATGCATGCATACAGCATCCAACAAATAAAATCACCCCCTGTGTTTTCTAGTTTATTGTCAGAAATTTGCATCTTAATTTCAAGTGGAGAATATAACCCCTAGGCCATTAGGTCAGCACCTTAACAGTGTTCCTTCGTGAGGGTTGGAGCTGTCTACCTGCCTGCAGTACAGCTGTTCCTGCCAAACAGGCTCACTGTAGCATCTGCAAAAAAAAAAAATCAGTTGCTACATCCCAGCTGAGGGGAACTGGCCATGTGCAAAATGAGAACAAAAGAAAAAGCCTGCAAGGCTGAAGGCTGTTGGCTGCCGTGCACCAGAGGTATTTACGGCGCTGTTACAGCCAGACCTGACTCCTGGTCAGATTTGCCACAAATCACCACTTTATGTTTGCTGTAACCACAGAGCCAGGAAAGCTCTAATTTACTTTTGAACAAGCCTCAGCAAAGTTATGAAGGAGGGCAGGGATGGCAGCCTTTGTGGTTCTGGGTATGCCAAGCATCACAGGAGTTCCAGCACAGGTAGATGACACTGACACCAACAGCAGCTCTTCCAGATTGCCCCGCTACCTGTGCAATGCTAGAAAGCTTTGCAGAAACATGGGAGCCCGTACAGTCCTCTGGAAACCGGTGCCCAAACCTGGCCTTGGACAGTACCTCCCACCCTTTGCTTTTTTGCAGGAGCCCTACCATTGCACTTCCCACCCAGGACTTTGTCCACTCAGGCTTTGAATATCTCAAAGAACAGAGACTCCAACAACGGAACAATTTCTAAAAAGCACCCTATAAAGCAAAGAGCAGGAATAGTGCTTACCCAAGGCAGCTCTTGCTGAAGTCAGCAAGAATGCCATACAAATTAGCCATGTTTTGTAGGACCGACCCATGGACACTAACCTTTATATTAATCATCTACAGATCAGTAATGGGGGAAAAACAAAAGTAATCACGCACTTAGGAGCTGATCAGAGAAGTCAGGAGTCATTAGCCAGACCCTGTGCAAAAGCCTCCTGCAACCACATGCTTTAAGAGTAAATCATGCTATTAGCACGCACAGATGATGAATTACTGCCTCTGTGGGGCAGAACTGCACTAATTCCCTTTTGTCCTCTCTTTGAGGCAAGCAGCTTTTCAACATTAATACAGCCTTTTAACACAGAGCTTCTTTACACATACCTATACTGTCATACAGCAGTCTGTGACGAGGTATGCGGGGTTATTTGTAACATCTCCTCCTGTCTCCCCCATTATATTGAAGTTATTAAGATAAGTAAGTGTCCAAGACTTGACCTGATGAAAACTATGCCAGCCTCTGGTCCAAAAGCATCATCAGCATAAATGTGCTCTACCAGCACAGAAAAACTGCAAACCACTGCCCTGATGGGACAGAGGTAAAGGGCATGTTAGGCAAGGGCTATGCTGCACACCGTGACAGAGAGAGGTGATCAGCCGGGCGTGGGAGCATCACAGCTCCGCTGTGTGAGTGGAGGTACCCGCGCCGTGGCAGGGAAGACGTGACGAGCGAAGGCGACAGTGGCAGGGGCACGGCGTGCAGCACCACGCCAGCGACCACCAAGGGGAGATCACGCACAGAGACGTCAGAGCCACGAAGGGCAAACTGCTGGTACCACCAGAAAGAATAACAAGGGGGAATGACAAAAGGCCACATAAAGGCTTAATTTGGACCCCGTTACCCATTCAGCTAACAACCGCTCCAGGGTGCCTTAAAACCAGCCAAGATCTGGAAAAGTATCTGCTGCTGTTCACGTTGCGGCAGGCAAGGCAGCGATGCTCCCTGCCTTCGGCTGACTTGAAGCCCTTGGTGTGGTGGCATCTCAGAGATGTCAGAGCCAGAGTATCTACTCAAAGGTAGCACCTAACAATTGTGACCTGATTTCATCAAAAGACTCTAAGCCCAGGATTTAATTTTGCAGGTGCTAAATTAACTGGATAGAGATTTAATTCTAGGAGCAATTTAGATGTCTATTAAATGGCACATGCAAGACCGGCCTGGAGGTTTTGAAAACAGCCAGAGCCAGACAATAAAATGCAAACAATCCTGTGGAGGTTTAGTCAGGGGCACCATATCTTAATAAGGTCCATAAGGACCTTGTATGAATAAGAACTAGATGTTTCTGCATGTTGTGGAAGAGACATTTAGAGAAGGAAAGTTAGAAGTAGTCTCCTCAGCTGAGACCATACTTGCCTCACATTCAGAAAAGGAGAATATATATAACCATGATGCCATATTCACTAGAAATTTCTGAGATGCAATAAACGACATACCACAGGTTTTCTGAAATAATCTACTCCTGTTGCAATTAAAATTTTACATCATCTGTATTTCTTCTGTGTCCCTGGATGCACAAGTGAGATGGACCACTTTCACCGTGTTTCTTCCCACAGATTCCATGCTTTGTCTGCTATAAAGCAAATTATTCCTACCTTCGCTTCACATCTGCTTCTATGTGTGTGTACAGCACGTACTTGGGCTTTCATGATGCCAGCAGTAATGTGTCCGATCCTGGGGCACTTTGTCAGGGAAGATAAGTGAAGTCAGCAGCGATTATCAAACAGACGGAAAAGAGCCGACGTGGAAGTGGAGAGAGGATTAGAATTTTTTCTAGTGAATTTTAATGGACTTTCATCAGCCACTCCACTTTGATTACCATAAACCTTTTGAGCCTACATTTCATATCCAAGTATGCATGACGGTGATTGATACGGGTTTTTAACTCACCTAATTTAATTCCTGTACAGCAATCAACAGTCAGCTGTCTCCAAAGCAATCAGACCAGCCCGTGCGGGGAGATGAGAATTGCTCGGCAGGGATTGAGGCCCTCCCAACCCTTCTCCTGCCCCTGCTCCTGGGGCTTGCACTGCTCCTTCCCCCGACCCTGCCACGGCAGAGCCCTGCTTGTCCTTGGCCACGGCCAGGAACAACATTAGTGACAACTGTCACAGAGAGAGGGGCTGTCAGAAAAGCAAGATGCAGGCTGCCAGAGGAGTGAGTGTTCTTCAGTATATGGATCATGATCATCTTTACCCCACGGGAACCCAGAGAGATCTGTGGGAAGTTTGTAGAGAGAACAATTCACCAGAGCAACAGAAAAAATGCACTCCAAAAATAGTAGTGCTGTAAGGTTTGCAAGTATCTGTCATCAGTTGTAGAGATACCTGCCCTAAATCAGGTGCATTTCCACTGGCTTGGTAGCCAGCCAGGTTATGTGTAGCACCCAAAAAGTTGTGCCCAACAGTTATACATGACAAATTATCGTGAGTTTAAAAAATGGAAAAACCCACATCAAATACGTTAGTTATGTTCATTTTGCCAGGTCCTAAATGGATCCATTTTCTGTTGCAAACGCTATAATAGAAAACCCATTTGATTTGTTTGCTGAAAAACATGCTCCAGATAAATAAGAATGCTGTGTTACTTGTAAGTAAAAAAAATTTTAAAACATGTTGATAAAAAATAGGCACATATTCAGTAAAAACAATGCAGAAATTCTGGGAAAAATAGCAATTTCAAAGAGTCTTCGATGGAAGTTTCACTTGGGATAAAACAAAGGGTAATTCTTCAATAAAACTGGATTAGTGAAAACATTTTGATTATCTCTAATAGTCAGTGCTAACTATTCTGTAAGGTATTACTCAGCTATCCTAAATCAAAATGCCATTTCAATAAGGGAGGAAGGAGCACAGCACAAACAGGTAAAACTCAGCTCTTCCCTTAGTTCCTAAGATCCCAATCTTGAAGGATTTATGCCAGCATTTCTCTGCCTGTGCCATTATGTCCAACATGAATCAAGAAGACACAAACCTAAGCATAAATTTAAATCTTCTCAGCAAGGTGAGAGCACAACCTGAAGGTTTGGCTCGAGATAGCCAGCACACACCCCCTTCCAGCCTGTAAAGCTGCTTTGGGCTGATATTTTTGACCAGTCCAGCCCTGTCCCACATGAGTTTGCTTGTTCTCTATTCCCCTCTATTCTAAGGCACATGCAGCACTGAACTGGTGTTTTTTTCCCTAAATCAAGTGCTTAAATGGGACTAAACTGAGCCCTGTCCTACATAAGAGGAAACATGAAGCCGAGCAAACCTACAGAAGAGGCAGAAGGTGGCAAAGCCTCAGCTGGCCCCAGACATGCCAGGAGCAGAGTTGAGGTCCCTCTCCACCTGCCTGGGCATATGCTGGTCATAGTGGTTTCTTCTTGTTCTCTTAAACATTTTACAAAGTTAACAAAACAACAAAAATCCTGGGGAAGAGGTGTTCTCTTTCTGCAGCACTCTGGTGCATGCCTTTCCTCAGCTGAACTAGCAATTCCTGGAGGGCTTCATCATCATCTAATTCTACGATTATAATATATTCCATTTTTACTCTGAAACTGCCCTTGGGATTTAAATACTTTTCAATGTCATTAGGAAAAAGAGATACAGTGTACTGAAGGCTATTTGAATAACTGCAAGAGTGTTTCTGAGGTGGGAGTTCAGCAGACTTTTCATGCCAGTCTGTAATAAAGGTGTGGCATTAGAAAAATGCAACGATGGGACCGATATGTAGCAAGAAGCAGCTCGTATTGGGGAAAGGATATATTTTAACCTAACATACTGGCTAATTTTGTGAACATGTGTGCCCACATACCAACTAGCCATAAAATAAATATTAATATTAGCTCAGTTGTCTCTTAATACAAAGAACACATATGCTGGAAGCTGAGGTTCATGGGTTTATCCTCACAGGGGATCACAGTTCCTGAAAGCCCTGAAATCTGGCACCTACGTAGAACCCATCTGCCTTTCTGACAGCTCTTTTGAGATTCTTGTCCCCTAAAAAGCATCAATTTATTTCATTTGTCTTCTTGTTGCTCTGTCATTTCCAAAAGTTTGAAGGAATTGGAGCTTCGAGCGTGTGGGGGGAGCTGATGGATCAACAGCAACACCTTGTACTAATAATCCCCTCAGCAAGCCAGCCTCTGGGGGAAAAACATCTAAACTAACACTCAGCAAGAAGAGAGAGAGATTAAAAACATGCAATTCATTGTTATATGATTACTTTCCCCCCCATCTCTCCTCCAGGGGAAGGCAACTGTCTCCTATGCTCTGCTCCAAAAATGGGGCATTTCCATGAATAACACCTGTGGACCTTGCTGGGTTATCTCCTGAGGTTTGTGTCTCTGCTCAGTGTAGGAAAGTTGGACATTAGAGTACATATCTGGAGGGAACTCCAACATTATCCTGGCTCATTTTGAACAGAGATCTTTCCCTTACATACTAGATCTTCTTATTTCCATGAAAAAGGGATCAAAACCAGTTTTGAATGCTTTCCTCCAAGCTCACACATATATTGAATACTTCCACCAGCTTCCTCAGGTTGCTCTGGACTTCTGCTATAAGCATCTGCACCCTGATCCATTTTTTTAACTGTGAATAAATGTACTGGGTTACATAATTATTTATTTTAGTTACCACTTTATAGCATTGTGTGTTACTCAACAGCAAAAATAATAAAAAAAAATTTCTCTGTGGCACTACAGACTACATCAGGACTACCAGCTCTGGAGACTGCGTGCATCCCAGAGTGTAAGATTTCTTTCTTTGCCAGCACAGAAATATACTCAAACCTCCACAGACAGTCAAATGACGGTGCAGAAAGCACACAGACAAAGAAACAGTTTCTCAATGAAATGGCAAATTTATTTGAAAAAAAGACCTTAAGGAATTTCTCCTGAAGATCAGGATCTTTCCACCCACTTGGTAAAACTACATTATGCCTCTGCTGGAAAATTGTATTAATAAAGTCAGACCTTGGGGAAGGGGCTACCAGAACCTGTTTGGCTCAGCCAGTGTGGTGGCAGAGTTTGCAGCGAGAGGTGATCTTCACAGCACCGGGAACACACTCTCAGTACCTGCACGTCACCCATCAGACCATGAAATTCTTGCCAAACAGTAACAAAAAAAAAAAACAAACCAGAAAGTGCAGTAGGCCTGTTCGTAGCACTCGTGGCACAAGTTCTTGGAGAAACCAAGGCAAGACCTTGCGCAGACCTCAGGGAAGGGGACGGAGGTGTGTGGCCCAGCCCCTGTCCCACCTATTGCCATCAGAGAGGTCAACAAAACAGCATGGAGGGAAATGGGGTCTCAGGGCCACGAGTGGCTGTTAGACAGCCATGTCCCCACCTTTCTCTGCCCTCAGGTGGAGGGCAGGGGCAGGATGGAGCTGGCTGTGTCTGCAGCACGGCCAGGGCATCTCCATCCTGATGGCCAGGGCAAGACTTCCGTACGGATGGCCAGGGAAACGTCTCCATCCTGATGGCCAAGGAAACCTCTCCATCCTGATGGCAGCCCAAGATGGCTGGTGCCTAGGGAACTGTCTGCTAGGGCCACCCATTTGCCCACCACCATTACTCCTCAGAAACACCAGTCTGGGACAGCAAGGCTGTGCCCTGTGCCAGGGGGAAACACCACAGAGGTGAAGGCTGGGAGGGCATGGCAGGGATGGCCACTGCTGCAAGGCATGGGCAGATGGTGAACACCCCTCTCCTCTGCAGGCAAATCCCAGAACGAGCAGCTCCTCACACCTTTGCATGAGCAGAAACCCAGCAGCTCTTGGCACCTTGCTGCTGCAACCTGAAAAAGGCACTGAGATGCTCCAACAGCTGCTGCTGGCCCTGGCCATCAGCCACTTCAGGGCTGTAACACGAGGTATTTTGCTGATAAAACTGAGAAGCGTAATATCTAGTTGGGGCATCACTTGGGGCTTGATGGTACCAGGTAGACTTCCTTTGGCTTCAGATGTCAGGATCCAGCAAACTGTGCTGAAAATCTTGGATACATACTGGGAAAAGCTGAGTTATACGCTGTGCTGTAGAAATTGTCTGGCAGCCAGGACCTGGAGGTCTTTCTTCAATGCCAGAGCATCCACTGCTCATCCGGCTCACACTAATGAACCTCAGCCATCACCTGACCTATCCACCCTCCCCACCAGAGTGGCCCTTTGCAGGTCTCCATTTGCATTTTTTAAGAGGTCTATCTTTCTTTCTATTTCTTTTTTTTAAGAGAGTAATTTCTTTTTTTTTAGCCTTTCTTTTGCATAAAAGGTAATTTTTCTTTCTAAACACATTTGTTTGTTGCAAACAGTTGCCAACGCTAGCTTGTTGTTGTTGTTGTTTATGAGTGATGGAGTCTCTTTTTTCTTGGTTTTCCCTCTTATTCTTCTCTTTAAAACCTTAGTGAAATTTTCACAATATTTTTACATTACTGAAGCCCAGGGCTTGGAGGCAGGGCAATAAATTTCCATCTCAAAAGTGAGGATTCTTTAGAAAAAAAGAAATAGAAAAAGGCCACCACCATCAAGTCTGTTTTAAACAATTCCCAAACTCTGATCTCCATGAAAATCCTTATAGTCAGTTAAGATTTCCCTCAATAAATTACAGCAGTGCAGTGAAAGAGATGATTTTGTTATAAGAACATGAAGCATCCAGGCAAGCCAAAGGTAGTGTCCTCTGGTGACGCCTGAATTGCAGATCCTTACATGTCCTTTTCTCTGCGCAGAGAGGAAGGATGGATTCTGAGATCTGGTGCCGGCTTAGGATTTAAGGACTGGGAGAGCCTCAGCTCTGGAAGAAACTCCTGCCAGACATTGGGAGTGCAGGGGCTATGGGATTTGAAGCCAGAACCGTTGCCCCGAAACTCCTCTGCATGAAACAAGCCACCTCGGCTCCATCACCCAATGGTGCCTTTCAAAGGCATCGAAGTGCAAAGAAAAGACGCCTGTCCCAACAAAACCAGCACCAGAGATGTACTCTGGCACTCAGAGGTGCTGGGGAGTCTGACGCCCCTCAGCAAGGAGTCCACAACAAGCAAGAAACTCTCTCCCCAGCCCGTGTTCCAGGGACCCATGTACACATCAGATGATGATCGTACACATTTACCTTTCCTACGCATTGCTCCTTACATTTCTAAGCAAACCACTGAGAAAACCACAGTGCAGTTCCTATTTCATACATTAGGCAGGGGGCAAAAAAACCCCCACCTGTTACACATAGAGCTTCAGACTGAGTTTATATATAAGCTGGCATAGAAAAAATAACCTCTGTACCATGAGAGCTGGATGGAGTGTACGTACATGAGAGCTCCATAGTGTGCACAAAGCCAAATTACCACCTGCCAGGACAGTCGTACACTGTCATTCAGCAGGCAGGATGCCTCTTGATATAAACCACCTGCTTTAAATAGATTTTGAACCAAAGCTGTAGTGTGTTTCTAAAGGCTAAACGTGTAAATAAGCTGGTTGAAGCTAAAAAACACAGTCAGATAATGAAGTCTTGCTTTTCTCCTGCTACTGGTGCCAGTCCTGCTTTGCTTCACAACTGCTTTCAAACTTTGCCATTTCCAGTGTCTCCAGTTTTCAACTATAATTTTGATCCCAGTTTTCAACCATAAATTTGATCCTGATAACTTGAGAGAACTGATTTTCTTACAGGGAAAAATATGTACTGGTGAAAATGAGGCCCCTTCATAGAAACAGATAAAAATGAGGCCACACAAACATTATTGCTCACTCCTGCCTGCTGGCAAATTCATACGCTGCAAAGGGGTTACAGGGATGTGACAGTCTCACTGTCCAAGGGCAGCCTTACCACCATGATCCAGGCCACGAACCTCTCCAATGTTCACATCTACACCAGTGGCTGTGACAGCACTTCTGTGCTGGATACACAGACTACGAACAAAGAGAAGTCTCTTGTTAATGGATTCATCACCTGCAAGCGTTCAGCTTTCACCGTGTTGCGACAACAGCCGTTGAGTGCAACATACTCAGTGGGAATGTCTTTGTCAACAAAAGAAGATTTAATAAGGCAACCAGAACTGTTTTCCTTCCACTGACAGCAGCCCCAGCACCGGCAGAGCTGGCTTCCTGTACATAAATCAAAAAGGCACTTGAAACCCTTGGTGGGACTCGTCAGATGGCATTTAGCTGTACCCAGTGCACACATCTCCATCTGAGCCACTTTTCTACACTTTCTTTATACCAAATGGAGAAAAATGGGGACTTCTGAAGCATTACGCATCTCTTCCTGAGGTTGATGCCTAAAGTAGATCCCTTGAATTGCACCCTAGAAGTGGCTATTTCTCTCTGTTAACTCCAAAGGAAATCTAAGCAGTGTCCCAGGTTAGCTGAGATGAACTGCACACTATCCCCACCAGCTACATGGCCAGAGTCACCCTGCTCATCACCGCAACACAGCCCTCTGCATCCTTGCAATGGAAAATCTCACAACATTTTAAATCTGGATACAAGGAAACCACACGTCAAAACTAAAACACAGGAACACATATTGCAGAACACTTTTAATTTCTGAAATTAGAAACATGGTCAGGACTCTGGAGCTAGCAGCGCACTGGGTGAACTTAATGACTCCAGTTGAGCAGAGCCCAGTATCAGCTGTCACAGGAAAGGTGTCTTGCCTTGGCTCCCAGGCCAAATTGCAGTGGTTTCTGTGGGAGAGGCAATGCCAAGGTTTCCAACCAGTCCTTCAGTTTGGTAGGGAAGGACTTCTCGCTTAGGAAACCCAAGAAAGGGTAAATCTTTAAGAAGTACGGAACTTCTTTTCTGTGGAAATCACTTTAAGATATTTCAGGTTCAACAACCAAAAAGCAGGCACCCACATTGTTGCTAATACTGAAAATATTGCTGCAGGGTAGAGGGTTTTGTTTGGTGGAAGAGGATGTGTATGGTTGAGGGGATGTGTGTAGTGCAATGGTACAGCCCCAGTTGCCCACCCTGGAGCCCATCCATCATGTTTCGGCACCCAAACTTTCAGCTACAGCGTTTCCTGATTTAAACCCCAAAGTAGTCACCAAGAGGGAGGCCGTCTATATGAGCACTAAGTCTGCACATTCTGTTAAGCTGTCCTTCCCCCCTGAACCTCAGCTTTCTTTCCAAGCAGCAGTTCCTTACCCACTCTAAACTACGCATGGCTCAGCCCAGCTGGGAAACCTGCCCTGCCAGGAACCACACTCACCCCAAACATCAGCCAGTACCCTGAACTGCAAAACTAACTCTCTTCTTCCACAGAAGTTCATCTGAGAAGGTTCTTTGAAAAGCTGAAACAGCAGTACCTGAAATCCTGAAATCAAGAGGTATTTGTAGCAGAGCAGCTCAGTACCAGCAAAAAATTGTGGTGCCAGATGTAAATTGGCCCGTCCTGTGGTTTAGCAACATCCTACAGCTGCACAGAGGGGCTGCACCAGCTGAGGAGGAGGGTGAGGAGGGGAGGCCACATACACCCCATGGCTGGCCGGCCCCACCGCAAGATGCAAGCTGTTATTCCAGCAATGCCATGGTCTGCAGTGGTGGGGGGTGGTTGGATCTGTTACCGTGTGAAATTGCACACAGAGACACAAACACTTTCTCCGCAACTCCTGCAAGGGTAATTTGCCATCATCAAATTAACTCCTCTGCAGGGACAAGAGAAGACTCATATGTAGGGAGAAATTGCATTAGGTTTACCTACTGGACTTCATAAAGAAAAATCCCTCTCTAAGCAAAATCATCTTTGTAGAGAGCCAAGTGCTGCTAGAGGCGGCACAGCTTCAACACGGCCCCCTTGTCCCCTGCCTTCCCTCCCACACCATTGCTCACCGTGGCTTCTCCGTACCCTGCCCTGCGCCACCGAGGTTCCCACACATTTTCTCCTTCATTTCACTCTATTAAAGCACTAATTGATTGGCCAGATCACGAGAGCCCAGATCTCTCCCCTGGGACGCTGTTGCATTTGCAGTGATAACTGCAAACAAGATTACGGATGGGCAGTTTTGCACAGCAAATCATTAAAGCATCAGCAGCCACGCTGGGAGGACAAAACCGCTGTGTCCCATCCCAGCCACGTCCCTCCACTCTCCTGTGTTCACAGCCGGCTCTGAGCCCCCCTTCACATCAGTGAGCCCCCTCCTCAGCCACCGCCAGACGCAATACTGCACAGCTGGATGTGGCCCTTGCTCTATTTTTCCTGCATCCAGGGAACAAAATGCATTTTGGTGCATGCTGCTGAGCTTGCTGGCTCAGGAGCACCGGGGTTTCTGCTGTCTCTGACGTGTCGCTGGCTACCCCTCCTTCCTTGCACAGGGGTGCTGCAGGATCTAGCTTCGGCTATACCCACTCATCCACCAAAGGTCATGAACCCAATGTACTCCTACGCCTAGCAAAGTTATGTAGGAGCCTGGAGAGATGAAAAGGCTTTCCCAAGCCCAGAAAACATGAGCGGTTGCTGAGCTGCTCCCTTTGCAGGACCTGCCTCCCTGGTCCTCTGGCTGTCCCCCACAAAACTGTGGACACAACTCTACAGCAGAAAAATGAGATCTCTGAGCAGCATGTCCCCAACCCAAAGCACTGCATTGGTATTCTGGTCTTCCCACCTCTGCAAAGCAGCCTTATTTATCCCAAACCAACCAGCCTCCTCCTGAACACCTGTGAATTATACTGGGCAATATCTGATGCGACGAATGGGCACGATGTCTCAGCAGATGATACAGTGCCATCCCTTCATGCAAGACGAAGCTTCCAGATATCCTTGCACAGGCGATGCATTAGCGCTGGCTGAAATGATGTTCCCTGCAGCTTCCATGTGCACGCAGTAAAGAGAGAAGGAAAGAAATAGCAGGCAGCGTTTTGCCTCTCAAATGCTCGCCATACAAAGTATTGACTTTTCAAAATAATCTCACCAGTGCTGCTGGGTACAGAATTTATTCTGCATCCGATGCAGATGCAGCCCTGTTGTTTAAGCATTCAAACTTGTTCTGACTTCAAAAAGCATTTTAGCCAAGACAGAGAAGTTTATTTTAACTAAAAACCTATAATCCAAGACTATTATTTCTGTTCCTGTTGCTTACCCCCAGGAACTGGAGATCTTCTACACTACGTCTTGTGTAAACTATTTGACACTTGCACCTGAAGGTCTTTGCACTTAGAAACAATCTGGGAAAAAAACCCTGTAAATTAATATGAAATCCCAGTTTCTCCCCTCTGTTTTCATCCGTCTCTCTGGCTCAGAATGGTAGGGCACACTGGACAGGTTTGGAGTCTGTTTGCCTAAAAAAGGAGCTAATATTTACCGGTAGCAATGTTTGTCTTTTCTGTAATGCTATTGATCGAAACAGCTTTACAGACCTGAATGGCCATACATTGGAAATGTCTCAAAACTCTCTTGTACAAAACACAGCCCTCAGCGCATAACTGGAACCAGAGTCATATTTCCTGAGCTCTGAAAAAACAAATTCTCATGCCTGAAAATTGATCAAATAGCATCTCTTTGACCATGGAATGGCTACTGCATCACTGCAAAAACCACTGCCAGACACACTAAAGAAAACCAGTTTCAGGACAATAAGTGTGAGCACCAGCAGGAGTAGCTCAGAGAAGGTGGGCAGAGGAAGGTGGGTGATGACTGGTCACTCTTAAAAAAATGCAGAAGGAAAAAGATGGAGAGGGAAGGGGGCAGACACTCTGCAAGAGCCTATGGGAGGTCCAACACCCCTGCGCAGGGCTAGGCTCACCTCTTACCACTGGCTTCCAAAACAGGGCTTAATAGGTACTGTCAAAACCTCATCTATGCTCTTTTTGTCTTCACATTTTGTTTTGAATAAATGCAGACTCTGCGGAAGCAGCCAAAGGGGATGTTTGCATCCTTGCTGCAAGCTTGCCATGGTGGGTCTGCCCCAAACCAGGGAGAACAGGGATTCGCTGTGTGCTTCCAGCCTTCAAACAACTCCTGACTGTGATCCTGCATGCTGAGGACTGGCTAATAGTTACCAGGCAGCTGTGTATCTAAGAAAAAATATTTAAGACAGTTTAAGACTCTCTTAAACATTTTAAGACAGTTAAAGATGTCTGTGCACAGGTACATGTTACTTCCATTTGCACACAGTTGGCATGAGGATGAGAAAACCATTTGGAAGCAGAGCAGGAGGCACCCGGGGATGTCTTCCACAAGACGGTGCTCGGTGCATGCTGCGTCTCACTCGGGAAAGACAGACTTTCTGAGATGGAGAAGAGTCCATGTTTCCTCAGCTCTCCTGATACCATTGGTCTATGTTGACACAGCCTGAAATAGTATTTGCAGGGATGACTTTTCCCTGCCCCTAAATACCTCCTGACCTGGCTGAGGGACTGTGAAGAGACATTCTAACTGGAGCAGGACTGATCGTTGCTACCTGAGAAAGCAAGAGGGAGCCACCTTAAACACACACCGATAGGACACATGGCCCACATGGGAAGCCCACATGGGAAATCAAAGGAGGGAAAATATATCTGAGAGATGCTCCATGTCTCTACTACCTGCCAATGCTCAGGTCTCGGCCAAATCCCGCTTCTCCCAGGCTGACCATCGCTGTTTAGGCAACACATGGGATAGGAAGGATGCACCCTTTCCCTATTATTTCAAGCCTGCCTCTTCCACACATGATCCCTCTCTCTCCTCCCTGTTCTTCCACTGCTTCTACCCCATCCCCATCTCCTGCAGCCCCACTGCTGTTGTTGTAAGATCCTTCCCCTCTGCAGCTTCTGCCATCTGGAACTGCCTTCCTGTATCCCACCAACTCACTCCCAGCTTCATCTGCAAATGCATCTCCAGGCCCTCGCCTGTTCCTTTGAATTCCTCTCTCCTTCTGCTGCTGTTTATTATTTAACTCTGTCATTGCATTATTTAAATATTATTAAGGCGCACTTGGAACAGAGACTGCACAGAAGTGCCACAGTATAGAAAGCTGGACCCTTGGCAAAAATACCTTGAAAGCCAAAATCATGACAGTTGGAGGGAAACTGTTTAGATGGAGAAGGGGAAGGCACTTTCTGGATGCCAACATGGATTTTGTCTCCCCTTGGGACTGATATAAGAGCCTCTTCAAGATGCCTTTTGCTGCCTGCAGCTTTGGGGTGAGATCTCATGGTAGCAATGCCCAGCCAGCTGACATCAAGGTAGAGTTGTCCCTTCTTGTCCCACCCTCGCTGCCCTTGTCACCTAGCACCAGTCACAATCACAGGCTTGTGGGCACTACCCACTCCTTGAAGTCACTCTTTGGGGATGACTGCAGGGGTGAAGTGCTCTATCAACAACTCACATTCACGTCCCTCTCCCTGCCATTCCTTTCCAGCAAACATGAAAATTGCACGTCAAGGGGATACAGGAAACACAGCCCAGCCCCAATTCTGAAAAGGGCTTTGTTTCAAATCAGACGTAATCCCGCTGGAGATAACGCAGATGCATAAATGCTTTGCTTAAAGATGAGGTAACTTATGGCCCTGCAGACAGCTTGGGTGAAGCCAGGTAGGAATGGGCAAAGGGAACCTGTTCCCTGAATGACACTTCCCTATGTGGCTTTTTCCTTGTTTTTTCTTTGGGAATAAGCAGCAAAATTATTGTATTTTTCATAAGGTCTCCTGCCCCCAGAGAAATGAAATGTGAGATGAAGCCTTCTCTTCAAGGGCTTTGAAATCTAGGGAAGTGCTATGTAAAGAGATGTATTTTTACCCTTACAAGTAAAAGACCATAAACATTTTTTTCCGAGGCCCTGGAGCACTTGTGCAATTCAGTCAAAGCTTAGCTGCCTGCAGACAACCTCCAGGGCTGTCCCTTCCTGCCGTGGGGCTGGTTACCTGAAGTCTCTGCACTCTTTTCACTCATCCCACTGCAGCCTGGGGGGGCACAAGGGCCACGGTCCCTGCTGCATGAAAGAGCAAGGCGAAAGCCGAGTCCAGGAATCCTGCTGCTCTAAAACCAGAGCACACGTCCTCCCTTCCTCGCTTCCTCTGAGCAAAGCCACTGCAGGCACTTACATGGGCTAAAGGGTCACTAAGGGGCAGTGGGTTAACCTGTGAGCTGAATTTTAGGGAGGGCTCCAGACTTCTCTGCTTCCCCATCAAAGAGCTCAGCTTGATTTTGCCAACTGGTATTTTTGCTTCCTGAATGGCTCCAGTGAGGCCAGTCTCACCGGGGGGGAGTCTGGAAGGCACCAATGGCTCAGTGGGATGGGACGGTGCTTTCTCCTCTCCCTGTTGCTCACATGCTGGGACAAGGCTTGCAAGGTGCAACGAAGACAATAAAACTTTTGTGACTCTCACAGTCCTGCCCTTCGTGGTGTGCATTTAGCTCTCGCGTCCCCCCCAGATACGTTACAAACCACTGCAGCTTCACTAGTGCCAAACACTTGCTTTGACAACCAAATACTAGAATCCAGACCAGGATTTCCAGGGTTATTTCTATTACATGGCAGGAGGCCAGGAACAAGTTTTTAAAAGACTTTTACAAAGCTCCACCCAATTCAGTCTGGACAGTGCTGGACGGTATTAAAGATGACAGAAATGCTTATATCCAGGGTTGACTCTTTCGATTCACATAAACTTGGTAACAGCTAAAGTTTATTAGCAAGCAAAGGCTGTTGGATGATCAATGAAATGAGCAGTAATCTTGCAGAAAGACACACATTTAATCCATTGGCAAGAAATGTGCAGCACAGTGTTTTGGGAGATTTTTAATCCCTGCCGTAAAAGCCTGGACTGTCCTTGCTTTTCCAGGAAGGTCTAACGCTGTTTGAAATCACACCGCACGACAGAAGTCAGGCAGCTCCCATTACCAAACCTGCCTCCCCTCCAGTGCCTGAAACGAGCAGGACCAAACCACCCCAAGGCAGCACCTTGGGTAAAACTTGCACTGGCACAACATAGTTAGCTTCAGCCTCAGACCTGAATTAACCGCCAAAGCACTGATCAGACATGACCTGCCTGGCACACCTCGCTCTGCTTGGAGCATCCCTCTGCCACAGCCAAGGGACGGTGAACAGTGGCTGCATTTCTTAGAGCAGCTGGACAGGTTCAAGGTTCCTAACTCAAGACTCATGGAGAAAAATGTTTTTCTCTTCCAAAAAAATGAATTCCAAAATGCTCCCAAACGTGTTGCACAAATAACTGGTCGCTTTGTTAGGTTCACCTGCAGTTCATCCACAGTAAGTAGTTTCCCCTCCTCCCACGCAGGGCTTAGCTGAGAGCAGGACCCTCCAGCAACACGGGATGGTCTTACACAGCACATGGCAAGATGGACCCCAGTAGTGTTTACACAAGCATTCATGCTTAGCAAAACATCTTGTGCTCCTCAACAAATCAGTTGTGGAAGCTATTGATAGTTGGCTAAAATCGCATTTAAAAAAATGACCACTTACCTGCCAGAATATGCTGTCTATTGTATTTCCCAGAAAGCCATCTCTGCCTTCTGATGATACCAGTTTAGGTCCCAGAATAGTCATAAATTCATCAAAATCAACCTGGCCATCCCCTGGAATGAAAGAAAAAGATTAATATTTTCACTGAAGTACCACTTAGTGCCAATGTCCAACATGCTGCTCTGGATCTGCTGCATATCATGGACCCATACCTGCACTATGGCACCTCCTCATTAACTTCGTGGTGCCTACAGACCCAAACTTGTTGATGTCCCAATGAATGGCCCATGTTGTGGCACACCCACACCTGAAGACAGAACCAGGTGCTGCACAAATAGAGATGAACAGGTCATTCTGCAGCCCTGGAGAGTTTGTAGGCAAGTCACTTCTCAAAAAAAACAATTTTGGCAGGAGGACAGCAGCCATTAGCATGGCCAGGGCTCTTCCTCTCTGCAGAGCTGCCAAACAGCCAGGTCTCTGCAAAGCTTTTACAGGGCCAACCCCATCCTCCAGAGAAAGGGAATACACGCAGAGGGAAGAGCCAGACTATTGCGAATCCACAAGGCATTTCATTTCGCATCCGTCTCTTAAAAGCCCTGTGTGCTCAGCATGCAGAGCAGGCGGTGTAGACACAGCTTCAGTGCCATTAGCAGGAAGAGGAGACTGCCCCTGCCGTTAATGAACTGAGCCTATGCAGTCCCAAGCCCCTGCAGTATATTGTATGTTTTGTAAATGAGGGACGTGGCTGTTTGAAGTGTATGAGCATTGTATCGCATGTTACTTTTCCCTTAGAGAACTTCTGCGATGCTTAATGAAAATGGCAAAAAAGGGAAACTCATGCCTGTTGAAGGATCTTAAAAATACCTGCTTCTCTGAACAGGGTAGTTCAAAGTCTATATGCCTCTCCTTCGTCTGTAAGTCCATAGACATATCCTCCTACATATTATTAGGCCAATTGATACGGGTGGATATATTAGCCCTCCTTCAAATCTGGGAACAGAATCAGCAACTGTAAGAATTTTTGGTTGTTTTTTATTCAAATTCAGCTGGAACTGACTGCATCCACCTCTCCATATAGTTGCTGTTGCTAAATTATTAGGTGTAAGAAGTGTCTAAAACCATCAGACTAAAGCAGATCAATCCAAGGGCTACTGTTAAAATGTCACTATTGACTGCAGTACCTGCAGCAGCCCTGCGTGACAGCTTTACCACGTGCACTGCATGCTGCTGCTATCCGTCCTTTTTATTATATTTCACATGCTTGATCTGAGCATATGCACCACCGATTGAAATCTCTCTATGTCCTTATCTTCGCAGAAACACAACGTGAAAATAAGCAGAGTCAAAACGCTCATTTGCCAGAATAGTGATCTCTATTCACTAGGCTCTGCCCATAATTTCTTGAAGACAAGAGTCAATATCCTAGGGGTAAGTGATGGGGGCTCTGAAAGGAAACCCAGCAGGGATTCATAATAGCTTTGATCCCATAACATGCAAGAAGACTCAATCCAGCTGCTAAAGTTTCTTGCACCTTCAGGGCTCAGCACATGCTGAAGGGCTTTGCAGGGCTGGAGCAGGCTGAGCACTTGCAGGATGGAGCTCATTTCTGGGACAGCTTATTAAGCAGAAAAGGAAAGGGGAGGGCACCCCATCACTTGGAAAGCCATTCTTTAAAACATTTATGGTCTATGAGAAAATGCGTTCCTTCTGCTTCCCCATGGGAGGCATCAGTTTATGACATCAAGTCGGATTCTATCAGTCACAGCACGTTGGATCACGTTGGGGAAGGTAATGCAAGGTGACAGTGGATTTGGGCCGATTTACATTGCAGTACATTACTTCAAGGGAAAGGCAGTAACAAAACCATACACTACGACGTAAATTTGGTTAAACAAATTAGCCAGATGAGCAAGAAAATAATTTGCATTTTAAAGAGATTCTAGTACCTGCCCGTGCATATATTTGGTCTATCCATATGTGACCCCGAAATACTGAGTTATTCAATTTGCGTTTTCTACAATGTCATTTCATCCACAGAGGAGAGGCAGGACTTAGTCCTACACATGACTCATGAGAAAGCAGGTGCCAGGACTCCTGGGCTCTGTGTCTGACTCAGAACAAGACTTTGGGCAAACCCTTGCTCATAACTTCCCTGTGCCTTTGCCGGGGATCACAACTAACTTTACAGGGTTTAATTATCAGCTTAATTATAGCATTTTCCACAACCTCAGAAGAAAGATGCCATTACAAAATGCATTATCCCCTTATTGACTGCTTTTTCAATTAAAACCACTAACTAGCAAGGAAACTAGACCCCAAAACATTTTGCCCGGTAGAAATATCCCTTTAACATTTGTTTTAAGCTGCAGAAAACAAACCCTCCTGCCATCAGGATCTCAGAAGACTGCAGCATCGTAATATCAGGAAAGAGAACTCCCAATTTTGGCTGAAAATTCCTTTTACAGTATTCGACAGCCAGGAGAGAATATTATAAAAACCAACACATAGGCTCCAAGATGCACCCAGGGCAACTCTGCATGACTGCAAGGTGGAAATGCACAGGGTTGCTCTCCAAAACCATGGCATAACCAGGTGATGCCCAATACCCACATCGCCTGTAGGATATACAGGTGCTCAGGCCACCCATCAGATCCCGGGAGCACTCAGCTTGAAATTTGTGCTGGGTACAGTCAAAAGATGCCTTCCTCCTCCTCCTCCTCGCCATAGTCACATACACGGCAGGCTACAAGCTGATGTGTGATGCACACATCAAGCATCTGTTTGAGAATCTGCATTGGAGGCAAATCAAATACCACACACATCCCCACATTTGGCTTTGCTGTGCCTACATTTGTGTGCCTCACTCAAAAGTAGTTGATATTCAAAGCGAGTGATGTGTGGCTTATTCAGAAACGAACTTTTTCGTTGGGTTTAAGGGATGGGAAGAAGGGGAGGAAAACGCCAGGCTGGGGCATGTGTGCTGTCTATGCCATTTTCACCTTCCCTTGCTCCTTTCCACAAGCCATCCAGCAAGCCCCGACCAACACTAACATCAGTGGCAATCACACAGCCCCAGTCTCTTGCCGTCCCCCTGGGCCAATTTATAATGTGTGCAGTGTTCACATCCTCCCCCCGTCTTCCGCCTCCAAGCTCACATTAACTAAGTCAGCAAGAGCTCATCACACTGAAGGAAAACAACCTTGTAAGGATGGATGGGGCACAAGCAGGTGAAAAGCCAGGATAGAGCGGGCTGGGGTCCCTGTCCAGTGAAGGTCGCAACTATTCTCCTCTCCCTGCTCTCACCAGTTACAAATGCAGACGAAGTTTATAAACCTGAGCCACGCTGAAGTCCCTGATTGAGGAAGGGTCTCACACATTGCAATAACTTATTTACAAACTGGGAAGGCACAGAAACCTCAAGGCACAGAGATGCAGTTCAGCTGGGGCAGGGGAAGACCATCAGGTGGCAAGGTGGATCAGGACCAGAGAGGTTCCGGGCAGGATGCAATCCAGGTGCTGCCCCATCCCTGAGTTCCTACCCATCAGCCAAGTGACGGTCACTGCTTGTCTGGGCGACCTTAGCAAAACACCACAACTGAGCTTAACCCCTCATTTTAAACCACCTATACCCATTTATTTATTTATTTACTTAGTTATGCCCTAATATTTTTCTAGCCCATAATGCTTCCTCTTAATCCTAGCATTAATGCCAAAGAGTCAGAAGGGGGTTAGCAATCATGTGGCTGAACCTTGCATGACTAAAACTATGACTCAGAACATCGCTGGCCACATCATCAGAGACAAATCAGATCTGCTTATCATTACAAGTCCGTTAGCATCAGCTGAGTGCTAAGTGCTTCCAGATACCCACAAATATTTGTTCCCTGCAAGACACTGTCTCAGTCCTGCCTTTCTCTTGGTACATTTGTCCTGATCCCACAGGATATACCATCAGCAGTGGTTTACCCAGGTTGGATGTGCTGGGCAGGGAAAGTGCAGCAGACCACCCCCAAACGATGCAGGACCTGGAAGAGGAGAGAGGGATTGGGCTGAGCTGGGATGGCAAATCCCCACGTCCCAGGTAGCAGCAGCAGCCTGCACGTGGGCTCTTGCAAAGTCTCCTGCCAGAGCTCTTCTGTTTTGAAGAAATAATTAAATGCTCAGAGGAGCAGCAGTGTGAACCCATCTCACCCTCGATCCCATGGGAGAGCCCCGACCCTCAGCCTTCAGTCGACCGCTGCCTGTCCAGAAGTCTCCTGTTGGCGTGGCTCCCTTGGAGGATGTAATTAAATATTCATTGGGCTGGAGAAAGACAGAGCCGGGAGAGGGAAAGAAAAAGAGAGAGGGGAAACAATGCATGGACTGCATCACCTATACCCAAGGGCAGAACAGAGACTTACACCTGGTTTTCAGAGCCTTGTGCCTTGAACTGGGAGCCTGGATAATCTGGCCTGCCTGCTTCCTATATAAGTCTTTTCCCAGGCCAGTCTCATGATAATCCGGTTCTCCCTCCTCCTTAAAACTTTCTTGTCATGGCATTAAAATGAAGCACACATTTAAACTGAGATGAGGATCTGCTGTGTGTAGACTGATAAGTATTCACACTTTTTTTTCCTCGAGTTTGACCTCCAGAGTGCAGCTAGGTGATATATTTAAAGTTAATGAGCTAGTCTTTTGCAGCTTGGGTCCCAGGCGCACACAACACTCCTGTTTATTTTTATTCTCTTAATAGCTAGCTGCAGTGACTCTCTGTCCCGGTCTGTGTCATTGTTTGCACGCATAAAGTAACCTGTGCGGTAATAATACAGTCTGGTGAAGGCTGGTGCTGCTGTGCCTTGAAATGATGTGGAGGATGTGCCCAGTAAAGCTCCAGCCACAGGATATTTCCCAGATGAGTATTTTGGTTTCAGAGATTTTAAGGTCAGAGGAGAACAGCCTGATCACCAGCCCGACCCTTTCCCCAGCACGACCCACAGAATTTCTGCCTAATTACAGCCTCCATCCATAACTTCAACGAGAACTAGGGAAAGTCTTTCACAAAACTTTTGACTTTGAAAACAGTTTTAATTATAGACATCCATGAAATTGGCTGAAACGAAGAGAGAAAGCTCCACTACAATGGTGACACAGCTGTTTTGCGGTGGGAAAATGGAAGCACAGAGCATCGCCTTCCCGAACGTTACCAGAAGGGAGGCTGCCAGCAGAGCTGGGTGCCAGACCTCCGCTGCCTGCCTACGCGGTGATCCACGGGCACGGGACATGCAACCAGTCCCCAGGATGGAGAAAGATGACAACGAGCATCTCCTATTTCCAAAGAGTCCCTTTTGCATTCCCTTGGTAGTTTCTGCCCCAGAGCCATCTGCAGAGGGTCTCTGATACTCCCTAATGAGGCATACACGTAAAAAATACCATTTCTCATTTCTCTTGCTCCTTGGGAGCAGTGGGGGCATATCCATCAGCCACTTTTTTACTGTTCGCCAGTTCTGCCACACTTCCCAGAGCTTTAGTGGCTTCTTGGAGGAAAAACTTCACTGAGCTGAGGGAAAGGGTGAAACATCTCCACTGGAGCCCTCTCTGTCTCTTAAGGGCACCTCCATGTCCTGTGGTTTCAGAAGCGGCTGTGTGGAGCTGGCTGCTCTGATTCAACGACAACTGCACATAAAAGATTAGCAAATTGTACAGACACATGTTCCTGGAGAAGGAAATTTCCATGGGGTCTGAAAGGCTCGAACAGAGCCCAGAAAGTTAGAGCCGGGGGCGCATCCATCCGACACTGAGAAAAGGACCTTGAGAGTTACTCATTTTGACAGCCAGTTGGCTCATCTTGCAAGGAAGAGGAAACGGCTGCAGAGGACTTGTTTGCTTCCCCATTAAAAAAAAGATCTATTAACTCCCCATGTTTGCCCGAGGGGAGTCTGTCCAGGAGCTGACCTGCAAGACAGTGATTGAAGAGGACTGGGGGCTCTGCCTTTGCGGCACCAGGAGTGATGTGTCCCACGTTCTACCACAAGCACTAAAACAAGCAGGATGCTGTTAGCACTTGGCTGGAAGAAAAGTCCAACAAAAACAGTGAGTTTACTGCAGTAAAAAAAAAAAAAAAAAAAAAAAATCCATCAGACACCTGCCAAGCAGCGTGCCAGCTTCACACCAGCCCTGGGAAGCCACAGGACGCCCCAATTACCGTCCCGGTGACCAGCCATCCTGCAGGGAAAGGCACTGCAGAGCCTGCTGAGCGTGGCTTGCCTCCAGCACGGCTGCTACAAAACCCCCCCTGTCCCCCAAGACCGCCTCCCCTGTGCAAAGGCACCTGGCACATAAAACCAAGACTGCTCATTTTGCAGATCTTTGCAGAATCCTTGTAACTCGCAAGTTGTAACCAGTTGATCTCTTTGTCAAATGGATCTCGAGGAGCAGAATCACATCCCAGCTACCCAGGATTTTAATTATTTTTGCTTCCCAGGCCCCGGGAATATCAGGAGAGCTCTGCATGCATCGTGGCAGCTATCAGACGGTTCGGCACAACTTTGAGATGACCAGCAAGTCACAGGCTTATTAAAATAGAGGAATATGCATGTTCCCTGTGGCATACGCCTTCTGTGAAACCAAAATTATAATACCAGGAATACTGCATTTTAAGGAATAAATAAAATTAAACAAGGATGCAAACAAATTACAAGGCATGCCTGCATGGGACAGATCACAGATTGCACATTGTGTTTTGCAGAGGACTCTGCCCCATTGAAGCAGAGGGTGGACAGGTTTCAGGGGGGGAATTGCAATTCAGTGTTACCACTTGTCCTGTCTATTCAACACGGCTGCACTCAGCCATCCAGGCACTGCATCGAAGACAGAATTTGGTATTACTTATGAACCTCTTCCTGGTACTGAGCTGCAAATCTGACTAGCTTCACCAGCAGCAATCATTACTCTTCATTCTTTGCAGCGAGAACACATAATATGATAATCTCCATTTTACAAATCAGAGCAGACACGAAGAAAGTGGCCTCTATAAATAAAGACAAGTCTCATCATATCTATCTCACGGACCAAGTTTCTCAGCTCAGTAACACTTTAAAAGACAACCACGCCGAAACGATGCTAGGTCATTTCTCACACATAAAAAATCAGAGGCCTCTGAGCACAGAGGACAAACCTAAAGTCTGCAACAACCTGTCCTTACTTTTCCTATTAACTCTGCATTTTAAACACAGAAACTGTTTCTGGTCTATCTCCAGCAGCCTGGGCTATTTTACACAGTTTCATGTTGAAACACAAGGAATTATCCATGGCAGTAAAGGCGGAGGGGCAGGGGTGGGGAATGACACGGACACACATGACACCCAACCCAAACAAAGAAAAGAAGGGAGGGAGAGGCAAAAGAAAGATAAAATCTTTTCAGCTCCTGAATGTCACCAGTGTCCCACAAAGGGCAGTGCAAGCTGATCTGGACAGAAGCAAACATTTGGCCATGGTCTAAGAGCAAGGAACTCACCTTCTGCAGGCCACAGGTGAAAGCTCAACACTTAATTTTTAGAAGAGAGATTTATTCTCTCTCCAGATGTCCCAGTCCATGTCCTTTGGTCATTCCCATCCCTGTGACACAGCGTACATGCTCCAGCCAGTGGAGCACCCAAATTTGCTGTCCCTTCTCTCATGCAGGGAAGCAAGTGCAAGCAAACCAAAGCAACGTCTATGTACAAACCCTGATCCAACAGCAGTACGACAGCTTGGAGAACTGACTTTTAGGGAGGCAGTGTACTGACACCATCCCTTGATGCCATGCAGTTATGTCACTGTCATTTATTCCCTTTCCAAAGGGGATCACAGCAAGTGTGTGTATGCCTCACTGTATCGAGCAGCACCTGAGCACAACTTCTGCATGCAAGGCATAAGAAGACAATAAATCTGCAGAAGCCCATTGCAACCGTGGGGCTGCCCAAAGCTGGATGAACCTCAGAAGCGCCACCTGGGAGAGCTGCAGATCTTCAAAAATTTTTTTGCCAGGTTCACAGTGAATAGCTTACTGTTCCCCGCCAACCCCCCTTCAATTCCCTGCTCCACAAAGAGCCACTGCAAAGCAGCTTGGGAATATGCAGAATTTAAAATTGGGATTTCTTTCCCCTGTTTTTTATTGCTTATAAGGATGTCATAGCTACTACTGCTGAAGCATTACATAATGTGATAAAAGGTAACAGGTAGCTTGCTTGTACACTGATGAAATCAGCTCATCTTTTGCTTGATCAAAGTATTTCCTATTTGTACTATAATAAACAATTTGACACGCCTGGGGTTTTTTCCCCCTCTCATGTTAGCCTGAAGTTATTTTTTCAGGGTACTGAAAACCAGCTGCTCCTCTAATTAGTACACTGAGTGCTTATTTTATTCCTCAGATAAAAGTGTCTTATGTTGCAATGAAACAGTTTGACACTTAAGTCACACATTCATCTATTTTATTGCAAAAGTCTGCTTAAAGAGTAGGCATCCCAGATAAGGCAACACATTTAATGTGCCATTTCTCTGCGTTTTTATTAGCATTACTGCCAATTGGAAGAATTTACAAATAATTTCTTTTCCAGCACATAAATATATAAAATATTTTACTTTCCACATACTGGCAGAACATTTCAGGTCATTCTCCAGATTGCAGACAGATATGTATGCACCTCTCATAATCTGCAATGTTTACGTTCATGCAATACCTAATTATGTCTAAGGATAAAGCAAGTCAAGGGTATAAACTAAGGTAACATTTGACCTCTATTTCCAGACCAAAAGCAAACAATATGTCCCTATAAGGCACAGCACACTGGATAGATGCCCAGCTATATTGAACAACCTTCTGCTGGCATACAGTCACGCACCACTTCTATCAAGATGTAAGCAAAGCTTTGGCCTAATGTGAATCTTGTGCTCTGGCTGTGACGGAACCACCATTCCTCACCTCCCAACCTCAAAAGAGGCATTTTTGCACAGAAAATCCCTTTTCCCTCTGTTCTACTTTGGTATTTTCATCTCCCCCATCACAGAAATGCCATAGCATCTTCCAGTAGTTCATAAAAGGGTGTTTCTGATGTTTTATATGATTTCTCTTGAGACCTTGAAATATTCCAGGTAGATTCTCATTTTTCTCCCTGATTCAGTTTTTTATGCCAACTATAATATTTCCCTCTGTAGCGGCTGCATTCCTCTTCACCTGCAGAACAGCAGAGCAACTTGGAAGAAAACGTGGCGAAGGCATCTGTAGGAAATGCAGTGGATACTCCAGCCTCTGATGCTTGCCTTCTTTCAGCGAGGACTGGCAAGACTTAGATATTCACTAGAAATAAGCGCATTCAGCAAAGCTGTGTTAAGGGGTCGGATGTAGCTGGGAGCATGGTCCTTTGCAGAGCTGTGACGCATCCTCAGGACAAGGCATAGCCAAGGCTAAGGGCTTCCCACCTGCCACTACCAGTTCCCACTACTCACCCCCTGCCCCAGCACGTGAACAAAACATCTCCCGCCCCCACAGCCCAAACTTGCCTCAGCTGTTGGGGTAAAAAAAGCCAAGTCAATGGGCAACCATGCAGTCAGCCTCTTGGAAATATGACAGCCATTTCTGGGGTGGGAAGGTGGTTTTTGATGCTTCTCAACATAGGATTTGCTGTGAGTTTGCATTTGCCTGTATGCAGGAAAAAATATTTTCCTCCGTTGGACAGCCCCAAGCCATCCTGCGGTCCCATTTTACTGTTTCTTGGCTAAACTTCTCTCTCTCTTCCCCAGCCCTGCAGCAGCATTGCTGTGCCATGGCACCAAAGCCCAGTAGATAAGTAACTCTGTGTGCTGTGGGCTTCATGGCATGGGACAATCTGCATTCTTACGATCCCGACAGGCAGGAGTCCCCTCCTGTTGCTCTGAGCCCTGGAGGACATTTGGAAGCTCTTGAGCATCCTCAGCATCACCCCATGACATGCTCTGCAGGCAAACCCACTCATTGCACTCATTTCCACTCTGTCAATGCCAGGGCTGCTGGCATGTCACCTGTGAAGGAAGACTGATGGTAGCACTCAAGAGCCATGGAGGCATTAAAAGCGATACGACACTTGTGAAGAGTTCTTGGGCAAAATCCAATCTGTGCAATTGCCATTTTCACTTAAGTTCAAGCAGCATTTTCTAACTAACTACACTTTTCCTTCAAATGCAATGAATTATGAAATGCACCTTCATTTTTGCTCTGATTTGGAGGCTCATTTTGTGTTACTGAACAGCTGCACGCTACAGCCCCAGAAGCAACTGTCCTTGGGCGTCTCTGGAGTTGATGCCTGCGTTATTCACTGAGCTCGGTGAGATCCTTTGTGGCAGAAGGTGACATACAGGTGTGAAATGCTCTTGTCATATCAGTTTATGCTTAGCCACAAAACCACTCCAGCATACTTTGAATATGCTCCTCTTAAAACATGTTTTGTCCAACCTAGCAATCCTGCTCCCACAGTGTGAATGTCTCCTCAGCCTGACCTAGAAAGGGCTGAGCCTCCCTCCATATCCCTACAGAAAACAGGGTTTGCAATGAAGAACAAATTCAGACCAGCTCCAGTTGCTCATTATTTGAAGCCCATCAGTTAAATAAGCCATGGCAGATACAGCTACTCTGCCATCCTGCAATGCGAATGCACTCCCAAGGTAATTTCTGATGAAAACCGTATGTTTGCACTAGGTCTGTTCAGGCTGGTTCAGATTAAATATAAACCACTGCCAATTGTATTACCTCATTATTAGCAGACACTGGCAGCAGCCTTGCGTGGAGAAATGGACGTCTGGCTACGCTACCTGCCGTCACATCATAATTCATGTCAGGTGCCAGGAGATGCGCAGGAGGATTACTGCTTCCCCCCTGGCTTTCCTGACCACAGGGGACTCGTTCTTGAATGTGACTGTTCATTCAGCTGACCTTCCCACCCACCTGATGCTAGGCCAAAGCCTTGGAAAAATTCAGCAACCCTCAACAGGAGTATATGGGAAGGAGGGTAAGGCTGTCCCTGGGAGTGCAGGGCATGACTAACATCCACGGGAGCTCACTGGGTTCAAGCCCTGCTACCGAATGATGCTCATGCACAGTGGGAGAGGAAGGAGGAAGCTATTACTGGTCCTCACTACATATTTCAAGTTAAATCCCAGAAAAGAATTAAGACAATCCTATGGAGAAAAAGTAGCCATAAGCCATTCAATATTAATTCAAGCCATATAGCATTAATTCAATTTGCAGGCAAGGTAAATCTTTCACATAATATTCCCTTATTTGCTCAATGCCTAAGGAATTTCTCATTACCCTGCCTTTTTTTAAGGTATGGACCATTTGACCTTCACACAGCACAGACTTTTGTCCAGCCCCCAAACCCTCTTCTCAAAATACTGCACCAACAGGCAACTGAGACATAACAACAATAAAAACACCCAGCACAAGCAGACTGTAGCTTTTGAGCTGTGGGAACTGTTGAGCTGGAAGAGATGGAAGATCACCTCCCATCTCTGCAGAAAACACATCCAGCTTTCTGAAAAGTCTCAAACAGGAATTTAGCACCTTCCATCTGCAGCCCATTACTCCACATTTTAACTCCACCTCTCTGATTACAGGTCCCTGCACACTAGGAGTGTATGGGAAGGAGTGCCAAAGTCTCAAGCCTGTGAGACCGAGAGTCAGGGAATAACTGGAGATGAATCAAAACTGGAAGCCAAGTCCACAGCACTCTTTCCAAAAACGAGCAGAGTTTCGGTAAAAGACCCCATGAATTGGCACCATGCTGAGTCTGGCCTTTGCAAAACCTAAAGAGAAATCACCTTGTCTGCTAGGAAAGGCCAGCAGAACATAACTAGGTGCAAACAATAATTTTTTGAGAAAATGCTTTTATATGTGACGGATTTATTTTTTTTCTTTTCTTTTAGGAATGAGATCATTTCACCAACAATCTTCTCTATCCACCAGGTTTTGCATTACTTTGTCTCCCTGTCTATGGGAGATGCTGAACACACTTGAGCAGGCTGACAGCCTCTTCCCCACTTCCCCTGGCCTGATGAATATAGTTGTACCGTGCATCTCATGGGGGTATTCAACTCTGATATCCCCAGGGAGGCAGGAGACCTTCACTCCTGCTGCCACGATCTCCCATGGTCTCTGCTCTCAGCAGTCTCCCCAGGGATGCTGGCATCACGTCGACTTGCCAAGCATCCTCCTTCAGACCAGGGCTACATCCAGAGCTCTGGTTTGGTATGATTTCATCTAACTTTGCATGCTGTTTCCACCCTCCTGCAGAAGGGTGGAAGAAGGTCGGATCCGCACCCCAGCTTCCCTGCACATTTCAGGCATCAGGAAAAATCTCCCTTCCTGCTCTGACCAAGGACATTTTAAAGACAGTCTGCTCATTGTGATCAGCTCTGATTGTAGCTTTGCAGCAGTTAAGAAGTCCCCCCTGGCTCCAGCATCCTGATCCTGCATTTCTCTCTTCCTGTTAATGGTGGGTTCTGTTTCTTTTATTACCTCTTCGTAATCGTTCGACGAGCTCTCACAGCAGGAGTTTGCTCAGAATTATTCCACCCATCTCAACTTCTCCTTCAAAAACCATCAACGCTTCATTACAACACAGCACAGCTCCCATCGACAGCATCTTTTACTTTCAAGGAGCGGTGAGGCCACAGGACCAAGCAGCTCTGCTTGGTTGGGCGTTCAGGTCATGTCCCAGTAAGCGTCACTGGGCCAGATGCTGCCCAGCAATGCAAAGAGAAAGGTTACAACAGCCTTGCAAAAGACCACTTACAACTTTGCAGAGAAAGGTTGCAAGAGCTGGCCTGTCTTCACCCAGCTGTATCAGCTGGTGAAATAAAAGATGCTCCATCTCCCTTGCGTGGGTTGCCCGAGAGGCAGGTTTATCTACGGGAGGTTGATAGCTCACAGTCATCTGACTGTTCCTTGCTGCGGTGAAAGGCAAAGTTTCACAGCTTCCTCTCCAGACCTTCCTTGGTGACTGTAAATTATTTGAGCCAAAACCATGGGCTGCAATGCACTGGGAAAGGCCCCCTCCGCCAGTAACAGAGAAGAACCAACAGCGAGGACTTACCGTCCATGTCAAGGCGTTGCATGATAATCGCCAGCTCCACCTCACTGGGCATGTATCCCAAGGAGCGCATTGCCATGCCCAGCTCCTGCTTGGATATAAAGCCATTCCCATCCCTGTCCAGCACCCGGAAAGCTTCACGGATTTCTGTAAACGAGAAGGAAGAAGAGGGGAGTTGTTATGGTGGAGGACTCCCTGGTCAATGCATCTGCACACATGGGACACAGAAGCAGCATATATCGCCTTTTCTAATGTTAATGATGCATATTTGATCATTTCAAGTCAGTGTAATCGTGATATGTTCATACACACATACATACTTATGTGTATGCAGTCATGCATGCATGCCTCTGTATGCAGGCAGATAAATACAACAGCATCCACACTCATGCTGCCTATTTTCTGCGCTAAATATCATTGCAAAATTATTTATTCATTACACATTGAACTCCATTTCTTTCTGCAGCATCTGCCCCGGACTGCTGTGGGTGAACCATCCTGATCTACAGTAAAGTTTCCCTGCATACGGCTGCACGGCAAATCCCAGCTCCAGGGCCTTCTCCAGCAGCCCTTCTCCAAGCCCCTCAGCAAGTCTGCAAAGCAGATTTACTTTATGTCGCACGGGCAGACCAAGCTCTAATTTTTTCCAACAAAACCGCCTCCTCTGCAGGGTATGGAGCTCTGCAGCCAGAGCCTGGATGCACAGGTTCTCCTTTGTCTGATAAATGCGGATGTACATCTTTTAAACCATACCCGGGCAATTTCCATTTCTCACTCCTCTTCACAGATTTTCTCTAATGTATGACTGTTTTACAGCAATAAACAGCCTCAGATCAATAAAAATGCTGATGGCATCAAAGGAATCACTTCCATCATTCTCCCTCAGCCTGGCTCAGCTTCTGACATCTGACTTTGTTTTGCTTTTAATTCTGGCACATCCCCCTCCAGCCTTTAACAGCCACTCTCCGCTCGTGCAGCACACCGAAGGACCCCCGCACACCTCGACAGCTCTGCGCGTTTCCCGCTCCTCACGGACCTCTCAACTCGAAGCCCCACCACCAAGCTCCTCAGATCTGACTGTTGCGCATGCCAAACAGAAATTTTAACATTTCAGCCAGCTGGGAGCCTGTTTACTTGAAAGCGTTTAGTTGGAGACGGGGAGAGAAAGAGGTGGTGATTTCTTAGTTCTGGTTATACAGTCTTTGCATCATGCTGTGGAGAGGGAGGAATGAGGATATATGAAAAACCAGCACGCTGAGGCCTGCTGCAACTTTGCTCACAGGAGTTTAATCTTCACGTGAAAGCATTCATTGGAGAAGTGGGAGAGAAAACTCAGCAGGGTTTTTTTGGGGAAAAGAAAACTAATTAAAAAATACTCCATTCTCTATCAGGAAACAGATTGGGTGGAAAAAGTTTGGCCAGCTCTGGGTAGTTCAGGCATTCAGCCTCAGACAAGAAAATATTCTCGGTCCTGCCATGGACTGCCAGCATGTCACCTCCCTCTGCCCTCTGCTCCCCAGGTGTAAGGGAGGCACCAGCCCCTGCAGCAGGGCCACATGAAAGGTAACGGGTGGCCCTTGGTCCTCCCAAGAAAAAGCTGGGAGCGTCATAACCCACCAGGAAACGGTTTCAGTGACGTCTTTGCTAACAGGTTATTTAAAGCTTTACAATTCAAAGGCTGCTTCTAAATCACCTCACATCAAAGTTCACCACCTCCCTTGACAACACCGGTACGTTAGCAAAATCTGCTCCAATTCCCGTGTGCTGCTTTCCACCGTGTGTAATACGCTGGTGATGTGCCAGGGCCAGGGCACCTCTGTGACCCACTGCTTAATCTTCACTGCAACTGTGGTTATCATAATGAAATACGATCAATTTTTAATCCAGCCAAAGAGCCCACTGATGCAAAAAGGGAAGATCCTATTATTTCCAATGAATATTGGGCCAGATCTATAATATCTACATTTTGGGTTCAGGTACGCATCAGCTGTGGCTTCTCTAAACTTAAATGCTTCACCTTGTCTCCCTGCCAGCCCAAGCTGGTGTAAGCTCGGTGATACGAAAAGATGGTGAGGCTGTTCAAAGCAAGCTCGGCTGGAAGTATTGGTACATAATGCAAAGAGCCTTTGGAGTAGGAATGAATCCCATTAGACACTGCCAGCTGTAGTGAAATCTATTTTCATATGCTGTGCTGAAAGCTAAAGTGCAGTAAATATTACATCAAAATCAATTAATTTTAAAATAAACTTTTGACAGCTGAAGACGAAAGAACTAAAAATATTGCAGGGAGCTGAGAAAGTATTTTAGAAAATAAAATATGAGTCTACCTTCAGAAAAGTTTACACGTGAGTTAGACTGATCCAAATTACATGAATAAATTACATCTGTACAGGGGCTCTGCTGCAGGATATCTGAATGCCAACATCTAGCGAGTAACCTCTCCAGATGCACTGATTTTAGAAGGCACGTTTAATAGCACTGCAACCTATGACCCTCCATCAGAGAAGAAAACCCCACACATTTGGGGTCCAGCTCTGTTCCATATCTCTCAGAAACCTGAACTTTTGACCAAGCCACAAACATCCTTCACCCATCAACTCCTGACCCCAAATGGAGCTTTTTTTTAGTCATCACTCTATATATACCACTTGTGCATAAGTATATTTGAAGAGCTATTTATAGGCTGAACACACTGTACACGAAGCAGCTATGACCTCCGTCAGTGCCTCTTCTTTATCTTTACATGTAATGCCACCTCCTTATCAGCTTTTCTTTACAGTGATTCTTTCTCCTCCAACATACTCATGAGTGCTGTCCGGCACAGCACCCAGAGTGTGAGCCACAGGCCTGAGCATCTGTCCCGAACACAGCCCCACCAGCAATCCCCACCAGCGCTGCCCAAGAGCTGGTCCCAAACAGCAGTCCATGAACCCGTGGCACCCTGGCTAGCCCTCACCTTTATTTCCAGCTGTTAAATTTCATTACCCAAAGCTAAAAATACATCAGCACTTTCCCCATATGACTTTCCCAAAGAAGTCGCCATGGCAACTGATGCTCCTGGCTCAGAACTGGGAGTGGATGTGATCCATGGAGTAAGTCTCAAGAAAGACATTGCTGGGGCTTGGGAGAAACTTTGAGACCTCTTCCATTTCTGCTGGAAGCTACTCTGCATAGGGATACTTTACCCTTATCAAGAAAAGCAGAGCCCTGTTTTGTCTTTAAAAGGAATAGTCAAGATAACAGGGTGCAGGTATTAAAGCCATGCTGTCCCAGCAGCTGCTTTTCTCCTTGCCCAGCCTGGATGGCAGCAGAGCCTCTACATCCAACCAAGCACATATACTTGGATTACACCTCCCCTGGGGTGTTAGCAATACTAATATGTATTCCCCTTTCCACTATATAGTATCTTCTTTTACTCCAGAATCTACGCAGTTGACACAGAACTATATTAGTCAATGAAAGGTAAAAGAAAGAGAAAACATCGAAAGATTTTAGAGAACAGAAAGTAGCCCATTTTGCTGGTGATAGCACTGGCCTGAGCCTCAGGAAACATCACTTTCCAAGGAGCCCAGGCTAGGACCTGAGCGCTCTTCTCCACAGCTCCATTTCTCCAGCCCCTGGGAACAGCGATACTGCTCCTCTATACAAGGTGATTTCAACATAAAAGTGCTCACCCGACAGCCAGTGACTATTAGCAGCACTAAAGCATCTCATTCCCCCAATTAATTCAAACAGCACTAGCAAGCAGTGCTACTGCAGAGAAAGACTTTGTCAGATGGACCATACACGATGCTTAACACCGAATATAGTTCAAGTGAACAAGGGGAGAGAAGGGATCAGCATCTGGCCTCACCCTAACTAACATCTTTGTTAATGATCTCGGAGAGGGAGTGGTCACAACATTAATTAAGCTCCCAAATGATACAAGGCTGGAAAGAATTCCCGGGACAAAAAGTCCAGCAAGGAGGAAAGAGTGCTGTGCGAATCGGCCAAAATTTTGGAGCAGAAGGGCCCTCACCTGAGAGTCAGCTGGGCCAAGGCAGTTATAGGGAGCTGGGTTTGAAGGCACATTTCTCAGGGAAGTTTAGCCTGATGTTCTTCCCCAGGTGAGGATTTATGTTCCATGGGAGTCGAGAGCACAGCACTCCCTTCTCAGAGTTATTTCAGCATTTAAAAGCTGTGTATGAGGGTGGGGGGGTTGCTTTTAATTCATTCTCCCTCTTTCTATGCATTAACAGCTCCACCTTCCAGCTTCCCTATTATGGAGCATATAACCATCCAATTACCACCCTCCCCCCTCCTCTGGGAAGAAAGAAAGAAAGGAAGAATCGGGGAAACAAATTTTTTTCATTACCTTTCTGAAGGGCACAAACAAGCCTGCTGTCAGAGTCGGACCTGACACCCAGCCTAGCAAGTCATTAATTCTCTCCATCTGCATCCCAAAAAGACGTCCTCACCCGCCTGCTCACATCTCACCCGCTCCAGCCCTTCCCTGCAAAACCTCTCTGCACTCCTGGCCGCCCTGGGCAAGCAGGAGCCTGACCTTGCGCTCTCTTCCCCGGCTCATCCCTGTTCCATGTTCAGTAGCAGGTTTATTTACAGATGATTTCCCTCTGACTGGTAACTAGAGGCAACCATCATTATTTTTGTTTTGCTTCCTGAATGAGAATGAATCATGATTCTCCGGGAAATAAATTCAGCCTGAGCCGTTGGTGTCCACTAGCTACCCTCGGGTGCTGCAGATGGTTTCAGGTTATCTCACTGGGTATAAATATCATCATGAAAATTTTGTAATTACACTGTAACTACCACACCCCAAGTGCACAGTAATTACGATCAGAGTCCTATATGGTTCTTTTCATTAGTATGATAAGAGAAGAAATATCACCACCCAAAATCTTGCAAGTCATCTCATTCACTTAATTACAGGTTTGGGCACCAAAGTACAAACTGAATGATCTAAAAGCTGCAAATAGCACGTCCTTGAGTGAACTGTTAAGTGAGTCTCGTAACTACTATGTCTGTTTAAAAAAATGGAAATTTCCATCCCTCCATCTGCTATTCTTACGCTTGTTTTTTTGCTGCAAATTGCAACTAAGTGTCAAAATAACTACCTTTTTCATCTAATGGAAACGCTGCCCTCCCCCCACCCCCCAACATATTCCAATTGAAAGTGTCAAAATATTTCACTTGGTTATTCTCAATCTCAGCAAAACAGTTCAGCATCCCCAGATCATAACTCTTTTGCTGCAACCTGGAGTTGCATCTACCTGAACGGCTGCAGCGTTTTGCCAAGGCTTAGGCACCAAGTCCTGTCAGAATCACCAAAAACATGCAAGGACCAAGGCTGCAGCTGGAAATGGGGCACAAACACCCGGGTTTAATAGTGGCCTTGGTGCTATGGCAGCTCAGATAGACACAGTTATGCCAAATGGGCAAAGCAAACCACTGCTAGTCAACTTCACAAAGTATCTCAGCTCAGACAGGTCTGCCTCAAAGCTAAGTGTCTCATTTGTTTTTCCTTAGAGGGACTTTTTCATACATAATTTGGCAGATTTTTTTTTTTCCCTTCTGCAGGAAAAAATGATTTGTGGAAATGACATTTCCTATGGTTATGTTCCCAAACACATTTAATACTTGCCAAGTAACCTGCGGGAACACCCCATTACCATTTAAATGCACAACATAAAGACTACCTGCTGCTACTAGATACTCTTTTAAATAGAAGCTTCTAGTGCAAGCAACAGTGGCTGGATTGGGAATACCTGAGGATATTTACTGTGAGGGCAGGCTGGCATGGACAGCAGCACTCAAACTCCTTCGCACAAGGCTGCTCCGAAAATGTGGCTGTGTCCCTTCTGCAGGCGGCACATGCTGAGCAGTGTGTCATTGCACGAGCCCTGTGGCATCGCATGGAGCCAGCGGGGAAGGGTGGTGCTGAAAGCCAGCTGTCAGAAGAATTTGGCAAAATAGCAACTTCTATTCTTCCCTATAAATTTCCCTACTGTGGTCAGAATTTCACCCAGGGGACAAGCAGGGCTCCCCTTCAGCTCCTCCCAACGCCAATGGAAGGATGCATGGGGTTGGAGATGCTGTGCTGTGGCCCCCACCATTAAATAATGCAGAACAATCAAGTTTCTGGTGCCTGAGAAAGTTATAGGCTGGTCCTGAGTGGTGAGGGATGAACTCAGAATGAAAGAAGCAAGGAGGAGGTCGGAGAGGTTGCAAATGGCCAGGCTGCCAGGTGAGAGAAGAGCAGAGCTCAGCTCACAGAGGTGCTTTGATTTCCATCTGTGATGCACTGAGAAGGGCAGGAAGGTGGAGGGGACATCCCAGGGACAGAGAAAAGTTATTTCTGGTGAAGAGCAATATTGGTCTAAGAACAAATGGATATGAGCAAATTTAACCTGACAATTAGAAGAAAGTTTCAGAGGTGAGCAGTAACAGCAGCATTTCAAAATGGGGCTTCACCCATTCTGGGCAGCTTTGGTTTCTGTGACCAAGTCACCTCTAGCAGTAGGAACCGGCTTCAGGGACATCTTCCAGCTCATGTCCCTGTTCCTCAGCATGCCAAGAAAATTTTTACTCCAAGTGTATCAGGGCATACTGCAGCAGTCAGCATAAAACCAAGGTGATTTCATGTTAATTCTTACATGAGGGATCACATACTGAGGTTCGTCATCTGCCAATCCCTGTTTGAAAACTTTGCTCAGATCTTTGGTCCTCCTGATATATTGCTGCATCCTTGGTTCTGTGGTTCCACTCTCTCAACCAAACAGTTTATAACATGAGTCTTTTTTTGAGCATCCACAATCAAACAAGTCATTATAAATAGCAGCATTAGGATGGGTGTTGGCTGCATAAGCAAATGTCTCATTTCTATTCATTGGATGGAAAGCATCTTTTTAAAGGTCTCAGCATTTTATGCAAGATTCCACTGCATATCACTCTCATTCTGCAGGAGATGGATGTGGAGCCAGCACTGCACCTCATGCCAGTTCCCGAGGGGCATTTTGGTCTCCTGGCACAACCCGTGGGACCCTGTGTGCCTGCAGGCACATTGGGTGGGGTATTCAATGCAACCATCAGGAGATACTTTTCTTTTGAGTCATTCCACACACAAAACCCTCCATCTAAGAGAAAGCGGAGGGATGTGTACCTCCAAACACACAGATTGGGGCAATATAGGTAAATACAGAGAGTTCTACAAGACCTGCACATTCTCCTCTTGTGCTTCTTTTGTTCTTCTCCTGTCATGGATTATTTTGCTGCTGAAAAATACCATGAAAACAGCCCCAGAGGCCCACACCTTGTTTATCTCCAGGCAGGTGCAGCTCAGCCACTGCACACTGTTGCTGGAAGCCACTTCTGCCCTTGCTTGGACCTTGTGCTGGCTGAGCTTTTGGGCCTCTCCAGCTCTGTTCTCTGTGATGGGACTGTTACCAAAGTGGGCAGTCAGACTCCAGCATTTTATGAGGCTTTCTGGAAGCGGTGTAACCCAGGATGTTCAAGGTAGGGTAAAAATTCATTACTCATTCTTGACAGACAAGAAAAAGAAAAAAAAAAAAAAAAAAAAGGAAAAGGAAAAGGAAAAAGAAACAAAGAGAAAGAGAAAGAGAAAAAAAGGGAAAGAGAAAGAGAAAAAGAAAGAGAAAAAGAACTAACAATGAAAGCTGATCACCACTATGAAAGCAGATAAATTTAAGATGCATGCTACAAGTTTTGTTTACAACTTAAGAACCTGCTACTAAAAAGGTGAATAAAGACAGAATAGTTTTCCACTGTTTTCCAAAGAAACCTCCATCTCCTCTTTCACTAGTTCTTTTTATTAGGAAACAATCTTTATCCTTCCCTCATCCTTTACGTACAGCAGGCACAAAACATTTTCCCTCCCATGACACTAAACCACTTCAGAGAACCTCTGCACAGTACCTATTCTCCTGGGAACAGCTGAGCCATGTAGAGAATTGTTTAACTTCAGATTTTTTTATGCTGCCTAGACATAAACCTATAATATCTGGGAGCTGCTGATTTAGTTTATTGACATCAATATTCAATTCATCATCAGGAGTGAAACATTTGCTGGATATAAATGGGTAATGAGCTTAGGCCCCTACCCTGGAGCATCTCAGAGAACGAGAGTGATTTGATTCAAGATTGCTTGGGGACAACTCACATTAATGTTGAAGAGATAATATCTGCCCATCTTTTTTTTGTTGGTTTTTTTTTTTTAATATATATAATTTGCATCCTGTACTGATTTACTGCTAGAACAGTCTCCATACATTTCTTACCAAAATGAGAGTTTCAGCCTGCAGTCTTGCCTGGCAATAACTGCGTAGGAAATATAACCTCTCCCATCATTTGTAGCTCTTTCCCCAGACTTTGCAAAGGTGGCTTAATTAGACTTTGAGCACTCTCTGTTGGAAATTTACTGCCCAATATTCAAATGTAGATACCTGCCATTTAGAATAATGTCCTCGAAACAGCTATGCGGAGACCCATTTGTTTCGAGTGTCTCAAACATCCAGAGAGTTGGCTCTGACAAAGATGATAAGTTGGCATCCTTCTTCCCATCGCAAAATGACCATCGAGTCAGGACAGGTAGTACCTGTGGTAAGTTTTACTGGAGTTCAATTGCTTTCCCAGTCCCTCTGCCTTTAATTAACTTCCACATGGCTACCCAGTGGCACATTAAACCCAACTTAATATGTTCTTACTATCATTATACTAAGAGCCAGAGAAGCATCTTGGTCCCTGTCAGCAGCTGCTCAGGATTTAGGAGATGAGCCCACACGCCTCTAAGTCCATGGTGAGATATTGCTCATTGCTCTTCCATCGACTCCTCCAGGTGGGACGGGAGCAGCACCTTCAGCTTCCCCCTAGTCCCTTCCCACTCAGCTGATTTATCACCTGGCCATGGGATTTATTCCCACTACTTATTTCTCTGGTATCACCACCCAAGGTAAGAGACTGTCCCTTGGAAGGACCACACTATACCTCTGATTTAGTGCTTTTCAGTTCAAATTTGTCTGTTTGCATGCATTTTCTGTTCCCCAAGTCCCAGGATCTACTCCATCCCAGAAAAAGACAGTTTTTCTCCTTAAAAGCCAAAGTGATTATAACACATAAATTGCTTCACTGAGAGCATATCTTGTGAACAGGAGCTCGGCAAAACAAATCTGATTTTAATGCACCCTCTCTAGTTCTTCCTCTTCAACATTTAGAGGCTCAGGAATATAAGCTTCACCCTACAAACAACAATCCTGGCTCAAAAGGAGGAAAAATACAGAGCTAGCTCTATTTTGAAATGAAACTTTCTGGGAAGCACTCAATAACACCAGAAATGCTGTCTTGGTCCGAGTGCCAGAGATAAACTGTAATTTCTGCTATTTATGCACAGAAACTCAAGTTCTAATGCAGTGAATTAAATTCTTATTTTTTCCCTTGCTTTGGGCCAATTTTCCCCCCTTATTTTCCCTTCAAGTTGCACAGTAAACATGGGTATCTCTTTATCTTCTCTGGCTGACAATCACTATAGTCTCCGAATTACGCTGAGCACTTTCACCTCAAAGTGTTCTCCGTATGTCCACAAATCCCTGAGAAACCAGTCACAGCCTTACAGAAGAGCCAGGCTGTATCCCCTGCTCCTCATTACCTGAACCCTGCAGCACCAATGCTCCACCACCTCCACTGACACCTATTAATTACACTGGAAATTCCCTTAGTTACCCAAACAGACTCAGAATTGCCATCAGATAAGGAAGACTGCTTTGAAGACCAGATAAAACCAAAGGTTGCAAGCTCTCAGTAATGCAGACAAATGTGAGAGCTCATTGCAGGAGAAGGGAAGAGAACAGCGATGGAGCAACCCTGGGTGGAGGCAGGAGGGATGCGGCAGAGGCACTGCCCGAAACGTGAGCTCTGCCGGGTGGTAAATTGCAATCCTGCGCTTGGTTGGGCTTTGGGCAGCTCGGCTGTGCACTGCCTCTTCCTCAGCCTTATGGCAGCTGTGATCAAGCCACAATGGATCAAAAGGGTTAATTTCAAATACTCTGGCAGAAAGAAAGGTGAGGAAAATACTGAAATAATCTGCCCTTCAGTTTGCTTTTCTTTTGGTGGCTTTGCAGTGTAACAAAACCAAAGCTAATCTATCATTCCTGTTCAGGAATGGTTTCCAGAAAAGGCTTCACCGCAGTGAAGTCCCAATATTTCATGGCCATGTTATTTAATATTTTAAAAAGTTAAATCATAAATTCAAACCAAAATATTTCAGCATTACTGAAATGAAGCTCTTCTATTATTTTCAGTTGAAAGGGATATTGTCAACAGGGAATGTAATCAAATCTGCATTTTTCTGATGGAAAATGTTTCCACCGGAAGAATTACAATCAGCTTGAGCTCCCCAGCTCCCTCCATGCTTTTTGGTCCAAGTTTATTGCTTTACAAAGTATAAAGCAATTTGAGACAGCTTTTCCCACCCTGACTGCAAAGCATCATTGGAACATACTCGTTGAGGGACAGGAAGCACCAAAATGTGCCACAGCAATGCTTTCAGCCCATATGCAAAACTGATATAGCTTCAGCTCTTTTTTTAGCAATTCCAAAGTATTTCCTTGTGCAGATAGCAGAAAACCCATTGCAAATCACTAAATAAATCTGAATTTTGCCCTGGAGTTACATTATCTGAGATTTTCATTCTCTCTGGCTGAAGGTACATCTATAACACCAGAAGTTATTCTGATACTGTATTAAGATCTTTTGGAAGGGAATGGAATTGCTGTGGTCTTTATCTCTGGGCAGCATCCAGCCACATGTCCTGGCATATGGGACATGATCTATTATTCTGCATTTGTTAACACCAACCTGTTGTCTGGCTGATACAGTATTGTCCTATTGTCCATACAAAAACCATAAGGGGAGCTCTGCCTACTCAGGCCGCCCAAAGACCCTCATCAAAGAGCTGAAAATTTGCTCTTGAGCAGGTCTGCAACCCTATGCAAAGTCAGAGGAGTTGCTGCAGGGGTCAGGGTGAGACCCAAACGAATCTCCTTCCCAAATCATGTCCAAAACCCCAGAGGTACTCCTTCAGCTCATGCACTGCTGGGGTGGCTTATGGCCCAAGACCCTGCAATTGGGAGCAGAAAGAAAGGGATTTTCAGAATATTTCTTGCTAAGTTAACTTAAAAAAGTCTGGTATGCATCCACACAAGCCTCACCCAGGATGTGCTGGCTAGAGACAAGTTCACCAATCAGCCCCAGGGTTTTTCTGAACCAAGCCATGCCCAGTCTAATTTCCAGCCAAAAAAATCAGACAGACATGCTGTAAAGCCAGTTTAAAAAATCCACCACTGGAAATGTAAATTGATAATTGAAAGCTGCTCACTGCTATGAACAAATTTACTCTAGTGATCTGGAGACTTACATTTCTGAAGGAGATTAAGTGAAGCATGTCAGGTCACTGAGATCTGGAGAGACCTGCTCAGGACCCTCAAGATGTGAAAGGTTTCACCTGCAAATCCAGAGAGAGCTTTTACTTATAAAGTGCTTAAGCATAGGTATAGGAGAAATTTTTCTGGGTTTCTTTTCACTATGTTTATCTTTTGCAGAAAACAGGAAAAATGCTGTATTAAAAACCTTGCATCTTCCAAACATTCCAGGAGGGGGATTGAAATATTTGCATTTCTTTCCTGTTTGGTTATTTAAATGAAACTGCAGTCTCTACATATCAAAGGCACATAAAAATAAAGCATTCCTAAGAATAAATCTCTGTACTTTTTCTGTGGTGTGTACCTGAAAGCAGTCCTTGAGAATTCAATTGTAAAATATGTGTTGGAGGCAGGCACAGACAATCCAGCTTAAAAAGGGATTTCTTTGCTCACAAGCTTTAAAGACATTTTAAATAATGTTGAATAATTTATTTATTTTCTACCTTTCAGTAAGATTTTTTCTCTTTTTTTCCCTGTCCCAAAAGTAGGAATGAGTTTGGCAACTCCTTCTCTGCTGAAATGAAGAGAAACATCGCTGGCCTGATGGAAGGGAAATGAGATTCGGGCCCTTTGCTAGTACTGACTGCTTGACTGGGACACCAAAAAAGACAACCTAATTATTTTACTCCTTGCAGATCATCAGATCCGTTTGGGTGAGGACAGCAGTTGGCAGAGTAACCTTGCTCTGGTTCTCCAAGGTTTAAGACTCTCTGAAGCCATTCACAGTGGTGTAGATGACTGTTAAATCCTCCCCAGGTCATGTTTCTTTACTAACCAAATCCTGGGAGCAGCCCAAGAAGCCCCTCTATGGTACAGTAAATGTAAGACAAGGAGAACCTGAAGATTTCTGCCTCTGGTTCAAGATGAAGCTGGTTCTCTCCTTTGAGGGACAAGCTTTGGGAAAAACACACTGAAGTTCACACATCAGACCCAAGAGCGATTCTCCCAGGCCATACCCAGGGTCTACCCACCTCCCCACCCCACATCTGACAGTGGTACCCATACGATGGTGGAGTTGGCAGCTTGTTCCCTCTGTAGAGCCTGCTCTAAGTCTTGAGATATTTCAATTTTCAAGAAGCCAGTGCCAACAGGCAATAATGTCCCAGTAAGTGTTTGCTTCCTCTGGCTGGTGCAGTGAAACACATTAAAAAAAAATATGCATCTTTTAGGGCTAAAACGTCCATTTTACACTGCAGAGCAGGCTCAATGCCTGCTTTTTCCAGCCAGTGCTCACTGGAGCCAGTGCTCCTTCTGGGAGCCTGGCACTTTAGTACCCATGACCAAAAATCCAGCTCTTCTTACAGCTGTTAGGTTGTACCTGCTGTACACACCATGGAGGCATCCTATGTGTGGGTGAGGACACCAGAATTTCCAGAAAAGGCTGAATTAGTTGAGAAACAGCCTTCATTTTTTAACTTTAAGAGTAAACTTGGCACTTCACCCCACTTCATTTCTGGCTCACCCCACTCTTCTTTAGGGCAGTCAGTCTGTGCACTGAACACTAAAACTGCACACCTCAGAAAGCAAGCTCTGGAGGCTTGGAAACGTCTTCATCTCCTCTCGGCCGCAGCTCTTCCACCAGCGGCCTTCAGCCAGCCTACAGGACACCATCCACTAGACCACAAGTGGTCTGGGGAGCGCAGCTCCTCATTTCTGGCTCTTACTAATACATTGCTTTGCCATGAATTAAATATTTCAGGCATTTAATAGGATACAGGAAGAATATCACCAAAAGGAGGAATGAGATGTTGGTAATAGAGAGAGAAGAGATCTTCCTTCCCTTGCCTGCAAGAGCTGCTCTCTTCCCTGCCAGGGTGAGCTCACTGTCCGAGATGCCGGTCCTTCAAGCTCCTCACCTCTAACTAGCAGCCTGCACTGCCTCCTTCCCGCACTGCCCACCTTCACCACACTATGAACTATGTCCTGCTGCATACATGGAAGGAACATAATGATAAGATACCCAAGGAGATTACTCAGGAGAAACAACAACTACAGTGGGATTCATGTGTCAGGGATCACGGAAAATTTGAGTGGAGACAAGCCACTAAAAATGAATGACAGGAGATACACAGAGTATATGGGATGGCATATGGCCCTTCTCTTCTTCCATCACCTTTGGTGGAAATGAACCTCATTTACACCAGTCAAACAAGACGAGAATTTGATCCCATTTCCCATGTGTTGGTTCCCATCCAAACTAATGCCAATGTGAGTGCTGAACACAAGAGCTGCCTTCAGAGTTTTTTTGTTCTTGAGAACGAAACAGCAAAAGCTGAAAGTACAGTAAGTCTCTTCAGAGAGGATGGTTTAATTAGCTGGCGTGATATCAAACCTGAATGACTTCTGACATATAATTACAGTGCACTGTCTAAGCTTGAAAAACCATGTAACCTGGCTTTATTATCATTTCACTCTACGTTCACTTGATACTTTAAAAATATATCACATGTTCACATTTCAGTGGCCATTTCTGTATATCTCCTGGTCCTTGGAACAAATGAACGTTTCTAAAAATAACATAAAAATCTCATAACCTGAACACATAATCAAGAGCACAGGCTGCAATTGCCTTTCAGAGTTGATATTAAAATTCAAATGTGTTCCTTCCAACTATGGAGAAGTCCAGCTTATGCTCTACTTGGGAGGAAATAATTTACGCCTGGCCATCCATCTCTGTCTGGGAAGCAGAGCAACACCTGAAGTGAGGGAACAGCCTTCCCCAGCATTGCAAGCCAGAGTGCAAAGATGGCAAAGGCAGCTACGCTTTATCTATGTGACTTCAGGTGCTGGCACCCTGATGAATCCCTAGGAAAGTTGCTACCAGAATACAGGTGATGGCTGGAAAATCCTCCAGCAGATGTTTGAGCCTCTTCTTGCTCATCCTCCCTAGATCACTCTCCTCAGGTGCACCCTGGCTGCACTCCTGGAGTGCCCTTCCTTCGCCGGGCTGCATCGCTCTCCTCCTCTCCTGCCCCTTGCACCCACTACACAAGTGTAATCCTTCTTGCCCAGTGACCTGGTGCCACCTCCTCCCACCCTCTGTCTTTGAGTCATTTCTAATTTATTCCCTTTGTCTCATGTCAGCCTGGTGCTGTCCATTTCGGCTCTTTCTCCGGTTCCCTCATTTCTTCTCCACTGCCTCTTATGTACGGCATAAGAGAGTCCCTAGCTGATTTCCAGCTGTCATTCAAAGCCTCCTTGCCATTCAGGAGCACTGGCACTTCTCGAGACCAAAATGCATTAGGGATGATAGGGCACGATTAAGCCCAGACACACCTCTCCCCTTTCTCTTCACCCAGAAATTCAGGGTGGGAATTAGGATGAGAGACACAGCCCATTAGCAAGGTGGTAATAAATTCTGCGGCCACACTACTCTGAGTATGCACCGCCAGGGTCCATACGTGGATGAGGAAGCAAATTTACCAGGAAGGTGATTAAACGACTGTCCGCTCTGAGTCACTGCGGAGGGAGCCTGGTGGGTGTTTCTGGGCACTATGAGATCCTGCTTTGCACAGAGGCACAAAGCTGAGGTTCTCCAAGATACACAGGGCAGACAGGTACTATCTGTTGTAAACATAAAGCCAATTTAATGAAAATATAGCTGGCTAAATATCTTAAACATAAAGGGAATTTATTAATAAATCACACTCAAATGCAGGCATAAGTAGAACCTCACACTGGGTGCAGAGTGATTTATACACATAAGCAAAATAGATCAGTCTCACATTTCTAGAAAAGGACACCAGATGTCTTTGACGTCATCTACATTATCTCTATTTTTAAAAGTTACTCTTTTCCATTTGCTGCCAACTCAGAAAGTCCAATTTGCCAAGATAATATATCTAGTGTGGATGAAGATTACCAAACTTGAAGTATCAGTCTCTTAGCAACCGTAGTACTCTTTGTATTAAAACGGAGCACAGTGAAACTGTCGTCTTCTGTAGCCTTTTATGCACCTAATCAGTGAATTCCCATTAAAGACACAATATTAGAAAAATGGCATTTAGGATTCTAGATGCATACAGAATATATATACACACATATATTCCATATTCTCTCTCCACAGAAGGATAGCGTATTTATAGTAGATAGACATGTCAGGGAAATATGTGGCATATCTTATTCATGCAAGGAACTAGATAAGAAATAAGAAGCTGAATGTAACAAAAGGTGGAGCAAGAGCCAATAAGGAAAAAAAAAAAAAAAATCATGGAAAGAACTTTTTCTTCAATCTGGGACTGATTCAAATGGTGGCCTTTAGGCAGTGGGCAGGGGTGAGATAAAAGAAAGCCTCCCTTTTCTTGTCTGCTATGCTTTCAGCCCAGTGCTGGAAGAGCCATTTGATGCCTCCCTTTCTCCAAGCCCACAAGAGTTGTGGAAAGGGCTTTCAACTCCCACGTTCACATCTGCTTCTTCCAGCCCAGCACAGAAGCTCACGCTCCTAGTAAGCTTTCCTTGGGTAAATAACACTTCAAGGTACTCTGCAGGGAGATACAGTGTTGCAAAAGTACATGAAACCGTTTTGAATGTAGAAGGGATCGCACAAAGCAACTTCTTTCTCTGGGCCTCCTATCCTTGAGGAGCTCGTGTGCTCCCTACCCAGCAATTCTGGCCATTTTCTTTCACAAACAGGGATAAAACTTCAGAAAACAAAATGGAAACATGTCTCCTGACACAGTAGTTGAATACAGCTAGTCTAACATTGGTTTCTTATTTCCCTGCATCCCTGCAGGGCTCTGGTCCCATCTGAAGACCAAGCCATACCTTCTCCCTCTGTCCCCCCGGACTCACCCTGAAGGTGCCCTGACCTGGCTGAAATCCCCGTCCTCCCTGAGCACAGCGTGAGCAGGAGCAGAGCCATGGGGTCTGCATGTACAAAGACCAGGAGACAGGACCAGTTTGGGAGTTTAGGCACCAGGTACATTCCTCTGCCATGGGCTCTTGCAGTGAGGACCTCGGTGGCTAAATCCACCACCCTGCACTGCAGACCAGACTGACCTTGACGGCTGGTGGTGGCCAGCAAAGAGTGAGAGCAAGGAGCACGTTTCCTCACCCTGAAACCGTTTGAATTGGAACTCTGGACTGAAAGGAGAGGGAGCAGCTCTCCGAGCTGTGCCGTGCTCCTTCCTGCTGCCCTGCAGCCACACCTCACACCACAGCCCCATCCTGCGGCAGGGGTGGCCGAGAGCACGTCCCGGGTGCTCCCAAGTGCTGACTATCGCAGGTCATCCAGACCTCCAGACCAGCGGCTTATTGCTCACCACCACTCCTTCAGGAGGAGGTGGAAGCAAAAGCCTCAGAAGAAGCCCACAGGTGGGTGCCTGCTGCTCCACCACCATGCAAACGGGCACAGACAAATCCCTGAAGCTTTTACAAACCTAGTGGGACTTGTTTTCTTTTCCTTCTCCCCTGACAGATAAAAGGAAAAGGAAATCAATTCCACCCCTACTCTATTTCTGCTCTGATCTCGGCTCCTCCAAGTATTGCCAGCCTTATTTCTACAGCACTCACAATAGCAGCCCTTGTATAATTTCACTGTATCGCTGCGGTTATTTATATCATGATTGCATTGCACTCAAGGGCAGAGGGAAGAGATGGTGAGGTCCATTTAGATTTACAAGACGGAGTAGCTTCCCTATTTTCAACCAGCTCTATTATTCACTGTGGTTTTACTTACTGGCACATGAAAAATGATTGCGAAATGATCTAGGGCTGACTGTACAGAACTTGATTTCAAATGCACTTGAAGTAATCAGTCTGACAGCAGGCTTTGAGGACTGCCACGCAGGTCCGCTATGTGCATACTTCATTTGCTGTCTCAGGCTGCTGAGGGGGGAGCAACTCACTGCTAAAGTTTTAATAAAGGAGGGGCTGACGTAGCTGCAGCTCTCGCGTAGCTCGTCCTCATCAGCTGCTGTCACTATATTGCTTACCTGTATGCACTGCCTGTCTCGGTTTTAATGGTGTAACACAGCAAAGAGAGGATTTTATTCACTATCCTCAACTATTAATTAATTAACTGCAAACACAAGATATCAGCATAGACACTTAGGTAGTATGTGCAGAGTTGCAGCAGCAGGCTCAACATATCATCACAATATACATATACAATATTCACCACAGACACAATACTTGAACGGTGCCTACCTCTAAAACTCATAGTCTAGCTAGACTGCAAAGTGGAACTGGTCCCAGATTAAAATTGCATTGAATTTCCCATGGCAATAATGAAGTTGTTTGATAAAATTAGTCTGGAAGTATTTCTTGCAAATATTAATCTATTTAGATTCATAAGAAATATAATAAAGAAAAAAAACACCTGACAGCTCTTGGCAGCTTTGCCATTAAATGCATAATTAAATTCAAATAAACCTAGTCCCTAGTCTAGATTCCCAGCACGAAGAAACCAACTGCAGGAAAAAAAAGGCTCCAGCACTAATCCCTTTTCTAGTGCAACCGCCACACAACTCCCTAAACTGAACAACGGGGCAGGCTCAAAAACACAGCCCTCTGGTTAACCTGCTCTGGGCTCTTCCAGAGGTGTGCAACTGCTCTGCCCTGGGAGAGGACAGCTCAAGGACCCTGTTCCAACACCTGCACAGCTTAATTCAGAAGTTTGCTATGAAAACACCTTAGGAGAGGAGGACCAAAGAAGCTTCTTGCTAGGAAAGCAGTGACAAGGGAGCAATGGTTCTAAGTCAGTTCAGAGAAGATCAAGTTTTTAAAAGTTTGGGGGCGGGGGGGGTAGTTTCTGCTATATTCCCACCCATCTCCCATGAAAGCAGCTTCTCTCTTGAAACAGAAAACATGCTGCTGGTTTGTGTCCCAAGCTGTGATGCAGCTTCTGCTTGCAGAGACTCCTTGCATCCCTCTCCAGCTGAGCCTGCTGTGCTGGACAAAATCTGACTGTTATCTTGGAGACATTACTACACTAAAACAACATCACCAGAGCTATTAGGAAAGCTGCTGCAAGTTATGCAGGTTGCCAATAGCTCCAGGGGATTTCACAGTGGCCAAGGATAACAAGGAGGAGGGAAATCCCAGCTGTGTTCCTTCCATAGGCTGTATCCAGTGTGCCAGCTGCCTGTGGAGGGGAACTGTGTCCCAGCACGAGCACGCTGGAGGATCCTGGACACAGAGGACTGCTGCTTCACAACCACCCAATGCGACCCAGGAGGTGGGGGAAGGAGAAAGACAGCTACTTGTTCTTCATCTCCATCTGAGATTCTCTTCTAGTGTATTTAAGCAACAGTGCAGAAGAGCAAAAAAAGAAGAAAAAAACCCCAAGCAGGTCAGCTAGTTTATTGCTGTAGCACATCAGCTGCTTTCCCTCTTCTATTCCCTCCCATCTGGTTCATCACATATGCAGTACTACACAAATCCCAGCAAGAAACTGGAAGGGCTCTCAAGAGGTCACATAACCCCTATGCTCACCCAAAGCCTGGATGAAACTCACATAGGGCAGTGCCTGTCAAGCTGAGTTCATATCTTCCCAAGGAAGTGTACTAAGGAGGACCTGAAATGCTCAAACTGACCAAGGGACAACGACATATCTCCGCCTACCAGCAGCGGTTGTGTGTCCATGCCTATGAATGGTGATCACAGCCCAGAGTAGATCTGATGCTTAGCCAAGGGCCCATCTTCAAACAGGTCCAAGACTTCCACAAATTTTTCCAGTTCCTTTTATGATCACATTTACTTTTGTTTGTCCTGTAGCAAGGAGTTCCATGGTTTAACCATGCAATATATGATGATCCACTTTATCTTCTTCTGAAACACCTCCTCCAACTTCCATCTGACATTTTCCAGCTTGTTTTGGAACAGACAGCAAACAACTGTTCTCATTCTCCACACTATTCACCCACTTTATAGACATAGATTTACCATATCCTCAGCTGTGTTCAGGCTGAAAAGCCTTTGTCTAGCTATCACACGACCTGCTTCATCTAATCTGTCCTTCCAGCTTGGCCCATTCAACCATTGCTAAATACTCAGCAGTCATCAGAAACACTGGGCTTCCACCAAACCCTTCAGAAGATCATCAGTCTGTTGCTGAGCCCTTTTCAGTAGAAGAAAATAAACCTCCAGGCCTCCCAAACCAACACCCTAAATATTCATGGTGGAAATCCCACACCACCTCATTGCAGTCATTAACAGTACTGGAAGCAGCTCCCATGTGAACCGAAGCTTCCCCAAGATCACCGTGAGTAGGTCACCAGGGCTAGGAGCTTGGTTGCATCCCCATACCCAACACCTGAGAGGCACAAGCCAGTGAGGTCTACTGGGAGGGACTGGGATCTCCTATCCACAAGAGTCCATATCAATCTTCAAGGTATTCATATGCCAAATTACCTTAGCATCTGAATACCACCCTGCTACATGCGTTTATGCATCCAAGATGTAATGGGGAATGCAGGTGCAAGCAGCAGCGTGGCCAGTGGTGCCTCCAATGCTGTTCAAATCAGCCGGTAACGGCCAGACTCACCGTTTGCAGAATGGCCCCATTACGGAAACAAGGAGAGGACGGAGATCAGCTGGTAATTGGCAGGGTCTGCCTCTTTCCTGCCTTGCTCTCCCTATTTTAATGGAAAAGCTGCAGAAACGTTCACACTTAATTATATAAAATGCTGTACATGGGCCCAGCTGCAGGGCCAAGCCAATGTATATCACTTTGGAAAGACATCATTGCGTAATTTCTGTCAAGTAATTAGCGTGCTCCGCAGCACACCAAGCTGAGAATTTTACTAGCGCTAAACAAGGTTAGCAGATTTGTAAACAGCTTGCTATGGAGTAATATTTTTCTGCTCATATCGTCTAAAAATATCTTGGGAGAATTTGCTCCAGTACAAATGGCTCTGCTTGAAAGGGTTTAAAACAACAAAAAAGGCTTATGATAATTCAGAGCAGGTTTTGGCTTTGTTTGCCTGCCTGTTGCTTGCTTTTGGGTTCCTAACTTCAAACAGTTACACGGCCCAGAGCTTGGCTTTACTAAAACACCCAGTTTCACCAGAAATGAAATAAAAATGATGCTAACACCTAGCTCCATCCCTTCCCCACTTCCTACATGGCCTTATGCATGGTCAAATTACAGTTTCTTGTTTGTTTTACCGCAGATCCAAGAGGGCTGGGGTCCCACGTGGTAGTTGCTGTACCAATGGATGGAAAGGCAGAGTCTCTGCCCCGAGGACCTGTGGGAGAAGACACGTGGGAGCAGTCTAAAGCTCACAGAGAGCTCCATGGTTTCCTAAGTCCTACGTTACAAATTTAACTCTTCCTAAGACCGCGCATGTGGCATCCACACCCAGGTGAATGGCATCTTTCTGCTCAAGGGAGGAGGATGCCCAGATGGCTCTCCAGGAATCGAGATTTGTTATTTCCCAGCAGCTTGTAGATGACCCGCACTCAGTTTAAAAGCAACAAGATATTTTACTTCATCTGTTAATGCTTGGGTTCCCCATGGGAGTCCTCAGGTCCTTTCATCTCACCCGCTGGTGGGGAGAAAAAGCTTGTTTTATGCACTCTCATTCTAGATGAGCTCACCACCATCTGTAGCACAGACTGAAGATGCTAGCAGGGATTCAAGGAACCAATGCTACATCGCCAGGAGCAGATCCTGACTCCTCAGTTGGGCTGGATCCTCAGCTCCTGACTAGGGTTGTAAAGGACACGTGTCTCTGGAGTCAGCAGCTACAACATCTGTTTTGGGTTTGTGTGGCGGGGTTTTCGTAGCAGGGCGGGGGCTGCAGAGGTGGCTCCTGTGAGAAGCTGCTAGAAGCTCCCGTGGCTCCAAGTCGGACCAGCCTCTGGCCCAGGCTGAGCCCGTCAGCGACGGTGGTAGCACCTCCGGGATAACAGATTTAAGAAGGGGAACTTGCAGCGAGTAGTGGGATTGGAATGTGAGAGGAACCCCTCTGCAGATACTGAGGTCAGTGAAGAAGGAGGAGGAAGAGGTGCGCCAGAGGAGGGGATGCCCCTGCAGCCCCGGTGAGATGCAGGCTGTTCCCCCCCAGCCCATAGAGGTGAGCGGGGGGAGCAGACACCCACCTGCAGCCCAGGGAGGACCCCACACTGGAGCAGGGGGATGTCCCCAAAGACGGCCGTGACTCCATGGGAAAGCCCGCACTGGAGCAGTCTGTGCCTGAAGGACTGCAGCCTGTGGAAGGGACCCACGCTGGAGCAGTTCATGAAGAACTGCAGCCCGTGGGAAGGGCCCACATTGGAGAAGTTCGTGGAGGACTGTCTCCTGTGGGAGGGACCCCACGCTGGAGCAGGGGAAGAGTGAGGAGTCCTGCCCTGAGGAGGAAGGAGCGGCAAAGACAAGGTGTGATGAACTGACCCCAATCCCCATTCCCCGTCCTCCTGCACCGCTGGAAGGGAGGTGGGAGAGAAAACTGGGAACGGAGTTGAGCTGGGAAGGAGGGAGGGGTGGGGGGGAAAGTGTTTTTAAGATTTGGTTTTATTTCTCATTATCCTGCTCGGATTTGTTTGGTAGTAAATTAAATTGATTTTGGTTTTCTGCGCCCAAGTTGATTCTTTTTTGCCCGTGAGCTTAACTTGTGAGTGATACCCCCTGTCCTTGTCTTGACCCACAAGCTCTTCTTTGTATTTTCTCCTCCCCATCCCACTGGGGCTGGGGAGGGGAGAGGAGTGAGGGAGCGGCCTCGGCTGGGCTTAAACCACAACAACCCCCAATACTCCAAGTGAGCAAAGCTGCTGAAAAGACAGTGCAGAGAGATGAATTGTACCATACCTCTACCCGTCTTGTAAAATCAGGATGATGACACCGATCCTGAATAGGGCTTAAATAGGTTCCTATTTGTGACAAGTGACCATGTCCTACCCTGGGGCCTCCGGGAGCTCCTTGGAGCAGCCATGGTCTGGTGGGACAGGGCTTTCCACAGCAGGACCCCAGACTTCGCTGCACCACAGCCAAATGAACAAAACACATGTAATTTGAGCACTTGCAAGAGTATCTGTTTTCCCCTTTGCTTGTGCCAGGTTCGGCTATTTTAGCAGTTAACTCTGTTGGTTTATTTGGGAAAGAGCAGACCATCAGGACGTTTGTTATTCCATCCATGCTTACCATTAGGAGGCTGCTAATGAAACCACAGAGACCTCCTGATGCCCGGGAATGGCAGAAAGAGGAGTACAAAGTGGCACACTTTTTACACTTCATTGGGAAGCTTTATAAATTAATTGGAGTACAAAGTCAGGTCTAATTGACGTTTGTATTGATTGAACTGCTCCAAGTCTTAATTTTGGTTGTAAAACTCACTTTAAAATAGAGCCATTTATAATTAAGACAGGATCTGTAATTAATGGAGTTTTATACTCATAAAACTGCCTCTCTCATCAGTCTAAATTAAACTCCACATGAAAGTTTGTGCAAATTAAATACAGTGGATGCCAAAACTACTTTCTCCAAACTCTTTGCTATTCTTATTAATGTCAAAACATAAGTGATCTGGAGATGTGAAAAAGTTATGAAAATTCATATTAGAAGAGGTGACAGCAGGGAGGGGCACCCCATGGGTGCAGGGAGCCCTGTGACAGTGCAGGACACCCATGCCCACCCTGTGCAATGCAAGTACAAAGACATTACAGTCATGTCAGCACTTGACAGCAGTAAATCCGTGAGCCATTTCCCACATCCCAGTTAGAAAATTAATACATTGTCCATCTTGCACAGTTGTGTTAAGTTGTAACAGAAATCTGCTTTTAAAAATATTTTGTTCCAACAGTCATGCCAGGCCGCCAAGCACAACGGGGCCTTATGGGGGGGGAGGGCTCCCTTGCCTTCACATGCCAGTGGTTATTTAAAACAAGGGCTGCAATGTGCCTGGCCATGCCCCCAAAACCTCCTCAGCTGCTGGAGCCGTTAATGAAATTCTCCAATTCTGGTGACTGTGGTTGACCATATGACTCTTTCCAACTTGATCTCATCTGAAATCTTTACAGCCATCAACCACAATATTTACAAAGCACAGACAATTTGGGGCTTGTGGCAAGAAAATAAATCATCTTGGACATATGTACATAGATAAAAGTTTCCCAATAAATCTGTTTTTCATGTGCAAAAGTCTGCCTCATCCTTATCTAGATAATTAGCTATTCATTTCTTTAAAGGCTCCCATTTAATCGGGGTTGCTGTTCTTAGTGGAATATCATTTCCTCTTCCAAAAAGGGCTACTACTATTTTTGTATCATTTTTTTTTCTGGCTGCCACATTCTGGTTTTTCCACTAAAATTAAAAAGTCACTGCAGCACTCACCAAGTATTTATGGCTTGAAGATTCCTACACAAGTCCCTGAGCCGACGTCCATAAAAGCTTGTCACAGCTGTCCAGCATTTTCCCACATAACTTCAAACTTCAGTTGAAGATCAGGGTCCCTCAACAGCTACTATAAAGAGCTAGACAGGCTGACTCACTCCCTGGTAACTCCCAAGAGTCGTCCTTTGGAAATGCCTATCTGTCCCCATGGACAACAGAAGATCAGAGGTTAGAGAAGCCTCAACGAGCTCTCCAGGTGAGGAAATGAATTGTCACCTGTGCCCAGAGCTGGGAACCACACCAGGGTTTCTCCCTCCCTTTTGCATAAGGTCTGTGTTAGTCCTCTGGCTGCCCAGAGCTGGTCCTGCTCCCACCAAGGTCATGGAGTGTCCGAAACCACCATCAGCCAAAGCAAAACTGAGGCCACGATGGAGGCATAGAAAGTGCCTCCCTGCATGGGTGGGAAGAAAATGTCAAACCAATTTGTTTAATCCCTTTTAGAGCTGAAACAGACAGGTTCATAGCCCTCTTGCCTCAGTTTCTCTTTTTAGTCCCTTCTTTTAATTTGTTTTGCTCCCATCCCATCAAAGCCTCAGAGGCCTCATGAACAAGAGCTGGAAGAGGTTAAGTGGGAATGCAGAAAGCTGATTACTAATGAGCCACATAAATTATCATACTGGTAATTACCCAAAGGACTAAGGTTCAAAAGAGCCTCTTTCTTTTCCATCATCAATTCTCAGCCTAAACACACACACAGCAGCCTTGGGCCAGCCCATTCTCACAGGTAGGCTTGCTGAGGTGCATTACAGACTGGGATGGGACTGGTTTTGTGCCGCCAAGAACTGACATATCCTTACCAGCCAGTAGATAAGAGATGTCAATATTACCTATGCTTATGTGCACAAATGGACACATGCAGCTACATCCCCGAAAGCATGCCACGATGAGTCTTTTAGCACTAAGTTAGAGAAGCTGAAACTCAGGCTGCGAGAATGAAACTTTCTCTAGGAGTTGATACTAAAAAGCTTTCTGTTAGAAAGAGAAATAGACACTAAGGAGATTAGCCAGTTATCTGATTTTTTTCAGCTACAGAGTGAAAGCCCAGCTCTGTCCATGGGAATTGTGCTCCTTCTATCAATGGGATCAGAATTTCACAGTTGCAAAATAAGCACGTTTTGCTTTGAAGACAAGTCCCTTTCCAAGCTGAAAGCAGCTCTTCCGTTGGCTAAGCAAGGAAGAGGAGGACATCAACCCTTCTGCCTCTCAAGAAACACTTAATGGGTGGCTTCTCCATGCAGCCAAGCAATTAGGAAATTCAGGGATGTGCAATGTTTAGCTTTAAACATTGTTCTGATGGAGAAACACACCCTGCCAAGGTCAACAAGCTATCAGAAGAGCTTTTTATTTGCTAGGACTTAGCACTGTGATTCCAACCCTGAATTTGTTGTGTGCTGCAAAGCACCCTGGAAAGTGTCAGAAGGCACAACTGCACAAAATACCTGAAAACGGCAGCTTCAGGCCTCTGTTACTGCAAATAAACACCACCAGAGACATCACCCAGCGCGTTACATAGTCAGCACTTTCCCACAGCAAAACTCCTTTCATGCCATAGCAACACGCTCAAGGTATCCATCGGGCTCACGTAATCCAGCCAAAAGCCTTGACTTGCTGCACCGTTACGCAGAAGACAGCAAACTTAACCTGCAGAAAAATTCCTCCAATCACTTGCTCAAAAAAACCCTCTCTAAAAACACAGAAGAGCTAACGATAAACAGCTTTTTAAGTGAGAGGCTGCTTGTCTAACCGAATATCCTTCTGCATTTTTATTATGTGACCTCCCCCTAGAAGGACACATAAGCCTGACCCTTATCGATAGGAGTTACAGAAACCTAAGCACGTCTCCCGTTTGCTATTATGGGAGCAAAATAAAAGGGCAGGCAGCAAATACCGGACCTCAGCGCAGGACAGCAGGAAAGCCTGAGGTCAGCCAGAACCTCCCTCCAGAGCCTTGTATTTAACCAGCCTCTTTATTTGCTTTGTTTCCATTTCCTCGGCTCATATATTCCACCCTTTATTGTGAAAAATGAAAGCAAGAGAAAAAAGAAGACAGGGAATACAGCGAAATAAAGCTATTGAGAAATGAGCCTGGAAGGCAACTGGAATGAACTCTGAAGAAGTCATTAGCTACCTAACCCCTTAAACAGACCCAAAATGGGGCAGACGGGGGGAAAGTGTGCCTTCTTTTTGCATCTCAATCCAAACTAAACCTTGTATATTTTTACTGCTCAGGAGCACCTCTCGGCTGAAACGCCTGTTCCCCACGGGCTCACCAGCAGACCAAGCTCAGCTCACAGGAGCCCGTCAACAAAGCAATTAAAGCACTTGAGAGACCACTTGTAGGAGGGCTGCACTGAAGGAGCAGCCTTTGTGTCCCCAAGGACTCAAAGTCTCAAGGTGACTCAGCCATGATGCCACCAGTTTTGGGATCCTCTGCCACTTGGTCAGGATGGGAGGGATCCCTGCGGGTCCCTGCCCAAACCTCCTTCTCACCCCACCACGGCACCTTGCTGTTGCCTTGGCTGGAGAAGAAACAGCGCAGGACAATTTGTCTCCTGAAGTGCTTTCACGGAAAGCACAGATTCAGCCTCTCTGAAACACTTCATTAGCTCACAGCAGCTGCACAAGCTCCCTGTCCAGGCTCCTGCTGAAATAAAATGTTTTGACTCTTTTAACGTAAGCACGTGACCTAGCGAGCCAAAATCTACAAGTTTGCCACACCTTCAGAACAGAAGTAAGTTAAAAAGCTCAAACTCTAAATGAAACGCTTTGTTTTGGTACAGAGGAGATTTTTTCCCAGCTTCCAATTCATGGGAAAAAAATGCAAAAATAAAAATGTGCTGATTTGTCTCAAACTGAAATGGAACTCCCTACATTTCTCTCTTGCGCCTTTTTTTTTCTTTTTTTTTTTTTTTAAGCTGCTCGTGAACTGAAAAATCCCATATTTGCACAGCTGAGTTTGGGAGGCAGTGCTGGTCCTAGGGCTGTTAACTCTCACTGCCAGCCCCAGAGGTACAGACTCAGTTCCTACAGCCTGTGCAACCAGGGACAGCATTACCTCTGGTGCTTTTATAGAGGGAACCCTGAGCCCATTGCACGTCCAACTCCCTGAGGGGTGAAGCAGGAGAGAACATAGTTTCGGTGATATCCTCCAACTCTCTCTCTATTTTCTCATTTTCCCTTCTGCAACACTGAAATCAAATTTACAAAGTGGTGACAAGCTACATTTAAGTACTTGTGACGGACATTTCATTCACCAGACACATTGGCAAACACAGTTTCACATTTCAAAGGCAGAAATTACTGTGTCCCTGCAAAGCACAATTTACTCCTTATGTGCAAACATGAAGAATTGCTGAGGAAAAAAATGCTTCAAATCTTTCTTACCTTCAGGAAGTAATAACAATTATAATCAGTTACACAGCCATATTTCTTCCCCCTCCCCATCCAAACTTATTCACAAAATCTCATGCCTTGCATTGGATTTAGTTGAAAGAAAAGTAATGACATTTGTGTTTCCTAGCAAATTAAATAGAAATTGCCCAAAAGAATAATCCTAAAATACAAAATACTGCCTCATCCCACATGTTGCTAATAGGCTTGTATTCTAATGGCTTGTTTAGAAAAAGGGAATTTTCTTAAATGACATCCTAATGATGCGCATTCAGGAACATGAGCCATAAATATCTTTTACTATCAAGGCTTTGGGGTTTTAAATATTTTTTTTTTTTACAGAATTCTTATAAAAATAAAGGAAACATTTTAAGAAGGACTTTGTGCTATTCTGCAATACTAAAGTTTGAAAATTCCAAATGCTAACATTTCTAAAAGTTTTTTTCCTTGCTCTTACTTGTCTCATGGTTGTTGCTGCAAAGGGTCTCAGTGCTGCCTGCAACACCTCAGCTCCAGGCAGGACACGGCATGGGACTGAGCAACTCACCACTTGTCAAACCCATTCAAATTCCAGAGGGATGTTTGATCCTATCTACTTTTCCCTCTGTTTAATGGTGCCAGGACTTTGCGTACCCAGTCCCCGAGGACACTGAGGTCCATGATCTCCTGTCACGACTCATTTTATGAGTATTGCTTCGTGTGATGTTCCCATGGGTCCTACTGCTGGTCCCAACAGCACCACCACAATCCTTCTCTTTTGGTCCTCTCAGCTGGATCCAGGGCACAACAGTCATTCAGTGTGGAGATGAATGGGACACCAAGGCAGACAGCAAGGTCCTGGCTCAGCTCATCCTCCACAAACCCACATGGTGCAAGGACTGCAGTGCCCCCAGGGAGCCCCTGGCTGAGCGCTCTCTGCTGCACCAGGAGCACAGCCCTGCACGGAGCAGCATCACCCAGTGACGTGGGAGGTGCAGGACCTTGGGCTAACCTTAGCCTGCAAAAAAATCCGGCATAGTTTTAACTCATTTTATTTGGAGAGTGAATAATCTGAGCCAGATAGGCATCAGCCTTAGGAACTGCAGTGGTTTCAGCCCATGCACCCTCCACTGCAGTGACTGCTCCAGCACCGAAGGCCCGCAAAGCATTTTATGAACTACCACTCTGCCTGGCTCCGGTGAGCTTTGCTGCACACCCTGTGCTCCTGGACACATCCCTGACATCAAGTGTCAAAGCAGAGAAGCAAAGGTGGTTGGGCTCTTGCTGTGCCTGACCAGCGTGCCCAGGAGCATCACTGTACCTGCACGGCTCTCACTAGCGAAGCTCGCTGCGGTCCTGAGCAGCACCCACCTCCTCAGAGCATCACAGTCACCCTGGGAGATTTGCACCCCTTTCTTTTCACAGGCAGGCAGGAGCTAAGTCTGACTTCAAAGGGTTTGTTCTGATCCTTTTTGATGTCGCCAATGCCAGCCAAGCTGAAAAAGCAGCGCTTCCCTGCTGGGCTCCTGCTCTGTCCCCCTGTACCCATCTGGCTGGTGGCTGTGGCTACAGGGTCCTGTGAAAGCTGATGACTGCCGCACATGGGTCTGGCTGCCAGCTCATTTAGCTCCGGGAACAGCAAATCCAACACTGAATGCAGCTGCCCATCCTCTTGCCTCCTCTCTGGCTCCAAACTCTGCCCTCCACCCCCACCGCTGCCTCCCACCCAGAACCCATCCTGCCCTCTCCCACTGCGGTACAGCCGGCCCCCCGTTCCTCCCCTGCTGCCCCTCCTCTCCTTCTGCCTTCCCCAGCTCCGACTTTTTTGGGAAACTGCCCAGTGCAAATCCTGGGAGGGAGCATCCTTGCAGAGCTCATTTAATAAGCCCAGCCTTTGCACCTATTCCTCCTCTCAGTTAGGGCTGAGATGGTCTCAGGACCCACAACTGGGCAAGGGAAACTGGGAAACAAAGATTTCCAGCCAGAGGGGGAGGGCGGCCAGGTCTATTTGTTTAATTCCTGGCATTACTGTTGTCTGCCTCCCTCATCTGGTCTTGCACCCTGGTAGGCAACTTCTCACACAGCCAAGCCACTGGCCTCATCCTCAGGAAGATAAATGCACTTTCTCATAAGCAGGGACAAGAGGACAGGGACCACAAACACTGTCAGCAGAGCACGGCAGAGCAGGCTCATGAAGAGCAGCTGCGGGTGACGGCTGCTGCCGACGAGCGCAGCAGGACCGGGATGCTGCCTGGTACTGCCGAGCAGATGCCCCAACAGCCGAACCAAAGCCAGGAGCACTAACCTTGACATCACATTGCTTTGAATGGCATTCGAAAAATAGATGTTCAAAAGAGCCAGGTAAAACCCCCTCTGGATCACAGAGTTTTTCTCCCTGTCATTTTTGCAGCAGCATTGTGCCAAGACAGTATCCTCCTGTGCCAGCACTCCCTGGTGTCACCACCAGGCTCAGTTGTGACCACAGGCACAGTGGGACAGGAACTGGGCAGTCAAAGCAAAACCATGGGGAACAAGAGCCACAGATGATGCTTGACCCAGAGGCCTTGCAGCACCCCAAGCAGTGGTGGACGTACTGCTCTCCTCCCCCTTCACAAATATCGCTGCTGCTAGGTAAACTGAGGCACAAAAAAATCAGTGATGGCAAAAACATCCCAGTGAAGAACTACAAATAGATATCGGGACTCTTGCTTTTCTGCATCTACATCTATCTCCTAAACCTCATTATTAGGGGGCAAACCTATTTCTGAATGATCCTCTATAGAGAGCACATAGATGCAGTGCAGAACAGAGGCTTTTTGCAGATGTTTGCGCTTTGGTGAGGTGGCTGCTCTGATAGAGGCAAGGGCATTGATTCAGGTTTGCTATGACTTGATCAAAGCTGATGTGCTGAAAGGCACAGCGAACTAACACAGCCTGGCTAAAATATCAGTGTCCACAACTCTAGGGATACCTGACAGTCCACAGCATCATGACCACAAAAAGGGCACGTGCGCAGCGCGCAGAGCATCACGATAACCTCCAAATCCTTAAGCATCTAAAATCATGGTAATGAAAGGAAGGACGTATGAAGCCTAATGCTGACTAACTATAAGACACTGTGTGACTGGAGACCTGGCAGCACTCACAAGACCCTCAGGTCCATCCTGCTCCTGTGTTTTGCAACCATCCACGCCAGGTCCACGTGCTGGGATTCACCAGCACGCTGAGCTGTTCATCTTCCGACTCGCTCTAATGGCAGCTTGTCTGGGCCTTTTTCAAGCCATGCATCAGCCCCTGAGCCCAGCGCCGATAAGGAGGCCCCAGGAAATGAAACAAATAGCAAGCCATTTACTCAGCACCACAGAGGGGATGTCTGATGCAGCTTAAACCCAGGCTGGAGTCCAGGTTTGTGCCTCTGTCTGTACAGTTAAATGAGAAGAAATGCCTTATCACAGTAATTTCAGCTGGAGACCAACTGCTTGACTCTCCAGAACTGCTGTGGCTTCGACAGAGCTGAGGTTTCCCCAGTGCCCCGGCCCTGCGGCTTGGGAAGGAGCCAGATGGCTGAGATGTTTCTCACCTGATTCAAAAAAAGAAGCACCATCACCTGCATTTCTGGAGTGGGGAAGATGTTCCCAGGCTGCTTCAGCCAAAAATCTCTGTTCCCATGGTACTGCCAACCCTGCTCAGCCCCAAAAGCCACAGACCTGGGTCAGAAATTGATGTCCCCCTTTGCCAGGGAAAGATGCTCTGGACAGATTGACCACATCCCAAACGAGCTCACTGGGAGCTGGACCAGCACGGAAAGGTGTGTTCGGAGGTGACTACCTGGCTGGATGTGCAGTGTACGACACACAATGCCCTGCTTTATCCACAGCTCTCCTATGCCTTCATCTGGAAAATGGAGGAGACGGAATCATTTAGTCCCCTGTGCTTCCAATCCCAGGGTGTGTGCCATGTCCTTACGGGTCTGGGCTGCAGTGACCCTACCCTGGCCCCTATCCTCCCACGCACAGCTAAAAGCCACTGCCTAGGGAGTACATTTGCAGAGTGATAAGGTAGAAGGTAAGGATGAGACCCCTGGGTCCACGCAGCAACCCTTACTAGAATAGGAGCAACTTGCTGAAGCCAGAGTTTTAAGGCAAGGGATTGAAGGAGCTTGTAAAATTAATGATCCAGCGTAGAAGCTTGCATAAAAAATTAAAAATCCATATTAAAATTTGTATAAACGTGTCACACCAAGATTTAAATGCCTTCTAAAGCATGTGTAGCTCTTGATCTGAATGTGCTCCATTCCCATGGCCTGAGGCAACACAGGCAGCAAGTTATCAGCTCACTCCACCGAGAGCCCAGCTCCCAAGCGAATGAAACGGCTGCAAGGAGCGTCGACCCGGCACAATTCACGGCATGTTGGGGAGCACCAAAGCCTTGGTAGCATCTCTGCAGTGAGAGACAAAACCAGCAGATTCGGAAGGAGCTAGATGAAGACACAATCTGCATCCCTCTCCTCAAAACCATCTTCTTCCAGCTTGAAAGAGGCTCCTTCTCCACTACAATAAGCCAGAAACCCTCAAGCCTCTGACCAAGGATATCTGAATATCCACCAGTAGCAACTCACTTGCTCGCCAGCCAGTTCCTATAACTATGTCAGCATAGCTGCAGTCCAAACAATCTCTTTAATTGTTGTCCAGATGGTGTCCCTGTAATTCTAATTTGTTGGCAGCCAATCTCATTTTATTTATACTTTCTTGCTCTAAGGACTCTTTCCTCGGAGATTATGCTGATGCCTGTTCTTGTATTTTGGGGGCAGGGAGTCCAGGTGACATGTCCCCCCTTGGCAGAGGGGGGGTGTGGAACAGGGGGAACAGAGCCTCTGCGAGCCCTTCCCAAGGTTGCACCCAAAAAAGCATTTGTACCCCCAGGTAATCAACCTGCCAAAGTACTGGCGTCTTGTGTAGGGCTTGGGCTGGAAAGCGTTGGAGGGTGGAAATACTTGCTGTTCTGGAGTTTTTCCCCAAATCCATAGCTTTCTGCAACCTTCCTACTGAGGATCTCTAGTGCTGGGCAAAACCCAGTGCTGATCTTCAAGCCCCAATGGTCCCTAAGGCAATGCAGAAGCTAAAACCCTCAAGACACGGTCTTCCTCTCTGGTGAAACCCAGAGGAGCCAGACCTCCCTGTGCTCAGCCACTTTGGGTGTCCAAACGTTATCACTGGCTGTTTGTGGTGGGAAGTGCTACTAATTTCAGTGAAAAAAAGCTTTCCTGGAGGCCAAGAGTGAAAGGTCAGTGATGCCGGGGCTGGATGGACAGATGTCTGTTTGTCTGCAGCACAGGACCTCACTGCCGCTCTGTGCAAGGTGGGGGAAAGCTTCCCAAAGCCAGCACAGGGGAACTGAGCCCTTCCCGATGCACTGCAGCGGGGCAGGGGCCTCGCATCTGCTGGCTGCTCCAGTCACTGCTGACATCTGAAGACCACTAATGAGGCTGGGGCAGATCACAGTGAATTATAACTATAAATCTCTCCTTTGGTGAATTCCCCTGAACCTCACTGGAGCTAAGCTGGCACACAGCCTGGGACAGGTAGCCACAATTTCTCCATCAGCAGCTCCACTCCTCCACTAGACATGCACTGTCTGGAGCAAATGTGCACCATGCAATAAAATAATGCTCTGCAGAATATTAATACTGTGCCAGTTTTTACAATTTTTAAATGGAGGCTGCTTCATACCTGAAAAAACCAAGTCCCAAGGAAACCCACACTGTAATTAAAATACGTAACTGGAAAATGAGCTGAAGGGGCTCAGCAGAAGTGAGAGATACGGATGCTTCTGTCCACAGAAGAATCTGCATAGTGATGCTGCAGTTTTATATTCAGGGACACGAAACACTATTAAAGGCCAATATAAGACATAAATTATTCAATTTCCAGCCATGATCACTCACAGTGGAGAAACTGTGGATAAACCTCTCTTTAAAAAGAACTCTGCAAAAGAGAAAATGAACTTTACACAGTTTCATCCAGTTAATTAACAGGCTGCTCACAGTGCTTACACTGAAGCATGGACTTGGGGACCCATGCACAAATCCACGTGCAGAGCATCCCAGTGTGGCCATGCCCCAGCGCATGCTCCCCCTTGCTATGTCTTCTATCCCAGGAGAATATCCTTGCAACTCCTTTCTCCCAGCAGGATGCTCACTCTTCTCTGTTTCTCTTTCCACTTTTCCAAGTGTTTTTTTCTTCCCATGGACAAAGAGCCAAGTGGAGCAGACTCAGCCTGTTGCTGTTACATGAGTCAGTCAAGTGACTAATGCCTCTCCCCCCTGGGTTTCCCTCCTCGAGCACGTTGCTTCTCCAAAACACAGTTTGATCACACCTGGGACACCAAAGATAATCAGTCTCAGCCACCGACACGGCGCAGCCAGCTGGCTGTTGAGGCTGGAGGGAATCTGCCTGACCCTTTACCTTCTGCACCCATCAGCAGGATAAAAATCTCTGTTAGCAAACAAGCAGACATGGAAAAAATCAACATCTGGAGAGAGATACGAGGAGTCGCACAGCAGCCCTGACTCTCCAGCAAGCAAGGGACTGTTTATCAAGCCTTTCTGATAACACAACAGTGAACTAGGATCTGCATCAGCCCCAATCCTCATGGCTCACAGGGTTTCTGCTAAACAACCCCCAAACGAGACTGCACAATGACACTGCTCTGCAGCATCACGGTCCCTCCTTTCCCAGGACTTAAAAGATCCAAGAACCATCATATCAGACATGCATAAGAGGGTAAACACCCCTGATTTTGGCCTTATTTTCACAGGCAGGGCTACGATAGCACGGCCGTGTTTGCAATGTGGGACTATTTTACCTGGTGTGTCACCCAGCAGGGACCCAGCGTGCCACCAGCCCCACGACTGACCATCTAGCCATGCTGCTGGGACTCCAGAACCGGCTGCAGCCCCAACACACCTTCAGCCACTTGGCATTGCCTGCATTCTTGGCATACGGGAGACAACTGTTAATTTAAAATCCATGTGGGGCATCATTTAACCATGCTCTTTTAATTATTTCAAGAGCTGTTTCTCAGTATATACTGAAGTTGCTCATGGTTGACTTTTACGCAGGAGCCCAAGAAAGAGTGACCCAGTTAAAAGCTTCTGCAGGTGACAGAAGGGAGGTTGCTGGGAAGAAGCAGAAACCATATAAAGCATGTCCTGCAACATGGTGTATGATCTACAATAGAAAAGTCACCTGGTGTGGGAAGTCCCCAGTTTCCTGCCTTGAAGTCTACTGCACCCCAAGCTCCTGCAGCCAGCAGCTTTGCCCCAATTTCATGTGCTGCTCTGCTGACATCTCCAGTTTAGGCAGGCAAAACCATGCACTGGCATTTCCACTCTGGATCTCAACCTTAAGGACTGCATCAAGTCGGCCAGGTTGATGTCTACAACCACAACAACAACAAAATCTCCCAGCCTAGAAAAAGCCTTGTAGATATGATAGATCCCACCTGCGGCAGGGGCTACGTGGTCTAAGGCACCAGATGCCAGTAGCTGTCCTGCTGCCATGCAGCAACATTTCTTCCTGCACAGGCACTGCTGATTTCAAAGGAATCTGGGTCAGGTAGGGATTTATCATGATGTCTTTCTGGACAAATAGCTGCTGCTGTGGTTCACATTTGGGTTTTCTCTGCAAGGCACCGACTAGCACGCATTTCACAGACACTTTTTGCAAAGCCTACTTATAATGCATGTGCCTCCCTTCAGGTGATATTTGTCAGATTCCTACTATGGAAATGTTTTTACCTCCTGACAATACCCTTTAGATAGTGCCTATGGAGGTGGATGACTCAAGCTTGACATGATGATTTCCATCCACCATTTTTTATTAAAAATACTCCTAGCAGTTCATAATGTGAAGACAGAAGCTGGTTTTAAAAGGCATGTGGAAACCACAGAGTATGCACAAACTGTGCCACAATTTGATGTCAACCTACAATAGCCAGAAAATCTATATGTAAAACAGTTCCTCTCAGCCTTAATTTATAATCTCATGCATAGAAACCGCTAGGCACATGGCAATAACATCCATCCGAGACCCCACTGTACTTCACAGTCCCTAAGAGACAGGTTATGGATGGCCTGCCACTTTCAACTTCATCATTTACTTGATGTTACAAAGTTAAGTATCGCCTAATATAGCTTTCTGCAAGTTAATTCCCTTTGTGACGGTGACAGCTTCTAAAAACCCTCACGTTACTACAGAACGGCAAATAGCAAACACCGCTGCTAGGAATAGACAAGTCATCAGCAGAGTGACCTGCTATCTCTTCAGCCTCTTTCCTTGCTGCCAGCATAGTATTTAAAGCAGGATGGAAAAAAACAGAGCGGAGTTAAAGTCGACAGATGGCTGATGCAAGTCGGAAAAGTTTTCATAGGAGAAAAATAACCAGTCAGAGAAGAGGCAGAGCAGCACCCTAAGTGCGCCACTCTGAATGGCGCACGTTCATCTGAAAACCTGGACTCCTTCCCCTTTATGTTACTTGAAGTCAGAAATATTATTCATTTCCTGATCTCCATATTATCCTTCATCCACCACCTGCAGGCTGCAAGCACGGAGTATTCGTCGGTATTCACTGCGGGCATGTGCAGGGGAGACACGCTGCGTTCCAGCCGTGCTGCGCAGCGCCTTCGCCCTGCAGCATCCCAGAGCCCACACTTGCAGAAATCCTTCCCAAAGTGAATGGTGTTGACACATGCAATGCTAGACACAAAAAAAGAAGGAAAAAAATCTGCAGGAAAAAAACCTGACAGATCAGGCACTTGTTGGAGCCTTGAGCGCAGAGGAGCATTATAGAAAATTCCCACTGATTTCTCTAGCTTCAAACCTTTAATAATTTAATATGTGTGACTGGAATTTCTCAATAGGCTGGAACTCCCTCGGGACCAAAATCTCATTGAAAAAGAAACCAAGGAGAATTTGGCATCTCTTTCCCAGCCTGTGAGATTAAATGCAAATATGTTATTGGCATCGAGCTATCACAGCTTGATATATCCACAAAGCTCCCATACACTGACATTAACTTCTCAAGGAAGAACATTTTGTTACTCACCCTGAGATAGTTTATGCTTAAAGGCAGAAAGACTATTTCTGGTTTGAGTTTGGGCAGTGAACAGCAGTACCTTCACCAATTACCAACACACCCGGACACTGATCTCATATTAGTGACAAAACACAGTAAGATACTGACTGCTGACCTAATATTACATATAATTTCCAGTGGCTAGGCTGTACTCTGGTAGCTGGCATACAGAAAAGTAGCTCCAGCTTCTTATGCTGCTCTGGCTTTAGTGGACACGAATCAATTTGGGACCACTTCTGTGTTTGCAGGTGGAAAAAAAATGGCCTGAGGTTGAGCTCTTCTCTGCTAGGCTACGAACTGGGGCATATCTTCATGGCAAAGACAGAAAGCCCTTGAAAATAGCTGTTTGTAAAGCAAAAGGCTGTCATAAAAAAATATAACTAAATTCTAACAAGAAGCCTGTGCTTAACAGCCAGAGAATAAATGGATGATTAGTTAAAGAGCTCTAACCATTCTCCTGAAGAATGAGGGGGATACTCTTTGTGAACAGAGATGAATGAACTCCGCTGCTCTCCAATTCAATAGCACAGTTATAATGGGGCACCAACTACATTAAATGGATGCAGCACTCGCATTAGCAGCGACTTGGCTGCTGCCTTCCCAAAAGACTGCTCCTCTACACCTAATTCACTTCATTTGCCGTTAATTAACGGAGATGACCCACAGCCTCTTGAGTTCTGGTTTCTCCTTGGGGAAGGCGGGTTTGGCTGTGGGGCTGTGCTCCGCTGCCTCCTGCAGCCGCTGCTCCCACCCCGGAGCCACTGGTGGGAAAACGATGCCGAGAGGGCTTGTGAAGCTTGCAGGCTGTCCAACATGGCTCGGGCTGACAGCAGGGAGACATGGGAAGGATGGAAATGAGACTGGGCTTCCTTCCCACCTCCAGCCACAGACCATTTCCATGCAAACAGCAGGGGAACAAATCAAGGACTACTTTCCCTTGTGCAACGGGATAGCCCTGACAGTGGGGTGCAGCCCTGATGCCACCTGAATCAGCTTTTGACAGTTGTCTGTAAATCTCAAAGGCAGTTACAGTAGATGTGCTCTAATCAGGGTAGGCATAGCAGAAAACCCTTTGTTCTCTGCATTTGAAATAAACTGCAAGACCTCATCCAACCTCCCTGTCTGCTCAGCCACCCCCTGTCACCCTGAATAGGGACAACAGCTAAGCTTTACCTTGCAACATAATTTGTCACCTATACGATGCACAGAAGCTAAGCCAGTTCAGTTCTGCTCACCAACTCAAATCTTCAGGAAAGCTCCTGTAACCCAGGAGAAGAGCCCAGAAGATACCTCTGCAGTCCTTGTGTTCCTGGGGTCTTAGCTAAGCTGCACTGAAAGCAGTTTCTCACGTTGCCTCTCTCACCTGAACTGCATTCAGCACATACTCATTGGGAAGAAGAGAAGCAGTTACAAACACTCAGAAAACACTGTTTATACTTGAGTTAATGCAAAGCTCGCAAAACCAAATCCAAAGGCTCCGAGTTGAAAAGGCTTGAAAACTAAGGTCTGATTTACCAAAGCACAGGTGAAAAGGGGGAGGGTGAGCAGAAATGTTGGCCTTCTATTTTGCCAAAATGCCTCCAACCTGTTGTGGAAGGACCATTTCCACCTTGCACCATTCCCTTGCTCGTTTCCTCATCAAGTTCTCCGTTGAGACCACCGCTTATGATCATGGCTTGTACCAAATGTCCATTGGGAAGCCAACCAAGAGCTTCAATTTGTTGCACAGCCCTCAAAGACCAGCTGTCAACAATATTAAACTTGCTTAGAAATTACCCTGATGAGCCACAAATTGCCTGTGGAGGATAGCTTCCCACCACAAACCAGACTGGGAGTCTACCTGGCCTCACATCCTGTCTGCGGGGCAGAAGGGATTAGCAGCAACCAGTTTCTGGGGAGGAAATTATGGGATCCTACAAGCAGCAGATGTGGACAACCTTTCTGATAGCCTTTGCCAGCCTGAGGCTGGTCTGTGCTCCCAATCACTGACCCGGAAAAGGGAATTTTAAAGCTCTTTCCAGCTTCTTAAGCCAAAAGCCACCTCTGTGCATCTTGTTATATTGAGACACAGAGAGAAATCTCACTTTTGAAAGGCCACAAAGCAAATGAGAGGACTTGCTAGGAAGTCAGATTCAGCTCTGCAGGTTCCCAGGAAAGGCTAAAGACATCTTTATAAAAAGACATTAGCCTAACTTTTTCTCTTGTGAAGTTTTGCCCATAAAAAGCAGCCTTACTCTTTCAAAAAGCTGCTTTATTTCTAGGCAGAGGGACAAAATCTGAGGCTAAAATCAGTCTAGAGCTCTCAACATGACTTTGGTCGGGGACCTTTTCTTTGCCCCTGATCTGCTGAGCCATCTCACTTCTGACCTGCCTTTTGCCCCTTGCTTCACGGGAACAATACCTCCAGTTATTGCATGACAATGCTACAGAGAAGGTGAAAATGAGCCTTTTCCCATTCCCAGTTCCCTTTGGAAAACTGCAAGGATGTAGCTCACCATCCAGTTCCTCCACAGAGATATTCGCTAGCTGTTCACTGTCACTGCCAGCGGAGAGTGAGCGGTTCAGGTAGTTGCCTTTGTACAACAAGCCAGCTGTTACATGGTGGAATGGCATCTTCTCCCTGAGCACAAGAGAAAATGGAAGAGAGAGGCTTATTTTAATTATCTGTCTTTGGTTTTTTTGAATAGTACAATAGCCTGCCTTGAAAGAGTAGCTGCACCAAAGGACCAAAGCATCTTACACCAGGGAACACGCACTGAAGTTGGGTGCATGACTGATAGATTGCGGATTTTATTTAGTGTCTAAGACAGGAGCTAAACAAACAAACTAAAAAGCAGCAGACCCCCCTCTGGAGCATGTAGACCCCTAAGATGGTTCAACCTCCCCGGCCCAGAGCAACCGTGCTGAGAGAGACACATGTCACACCAGTGCCTCCTCTCCAGACTCCAGTGGCCCGCGCTGAGAGAAGAAAATTCACATTCGAGCAGGACCCGGCAAAGAACATTTTCATCTCACAAATATGACAGCTAAGGAAAAGTACTGCTCAACGGGAGGCTGTAGCAGAAAAGTGTTTGCAAACTTAGCAGGTATAAACACCGCAGCCTAGTGAAGGGCAGCCATCTGCACAGACAAAAGTGGAAATTACTGTCAGCAGCACTTACACATTGATTTAGGATACACAAGAAGGAGGCAAGTTTGCCAAAGTCAATTGAAATATTAAGAAGAAGATTTGTCATACCCTTGGCTGGTTTCAATCAGCACAGCCCCATCATGGGCCTATTGCATTTTATACTATACATTTCCAGCGGATATAAATCAGCAGAGTCAACAGAGCCACCCAGACATCAGCTGAGGATCTGGCCCAGGGTCCCTGCAGGGGCTGGAAGGTGGCCAGGACATGCTGGGCAGTACAGTTTGGAACGGACCATTAATATAAATTTCTATGGCAACTCTGGCAGATCTCTTTCACACCAGTGGGGGCACAGCTCCTTGGAAACAAAGTCCAAGGGCATTCTCACCACAGCCACGCCGGCACATCACCTTACTTTGCCATAAAGAGCTAAGTGCCACCTACTGAATCATTCTCCAGCCAACACTACAATTACAAGGATGATCTGGCTCTTACTCAGCCATATGTTCTTACCACAGTCAATAAAACAAATATATATACATACATATGCATTAATTTTGTAACAAATGCCTTCTTGCCTCACTGAGTTAGTAAAAGCTTTAATACACTCGTCAAGAGCAAACTAACTTCGAGACACAGGAAAGCGAAGAATAAAAGCCAGGAGGTTTCTCTTGCACTGCTTAGCATGTACCTAGAATTTCTCTTGCAGTAATTATGTAAATAAATCCTAATCGTAATTTTAAGTATTTTTATTTGGGAGCCAGTTTCTTCAGCAGCACATTAGAAACCGTAAACAAGGTTTTCTTTTTCATTAAGCATATCTGTAATTTCCCAGCACTTGCCAATTAATGTATTTCATTCTGATATATTGCTCACTGACATATTGCTCTGCACTAAGACAGGAATTTTACCTACCCGCAGGGAGACACACAGGCGAGGCCAGCTTTGGTAGCGCCCTGGGTCCCAACAAGCAGGGCTGGAGAGACACCCCTTCATTAGCTTCCAGTCCCATCACAAAGTATTCAGGCAGCAATCAATCCATGTTTTCTCTCGATAATCATACACCCAATGTAAAAGCAATTACGCTGATTTTCAAAACCCTATCAAATTAAAGAGATTTAAATCTAACACCTGCGATGGCCCAGGCGGAGCTGTGGGGTGAACTTGCACTGCAAATGCAGAGTGGGATGAGCCCATGGGGCTGGGGGCTGATGCCAGCACCCACCTGCCCTGGCCCCTGGGTGAAGGGAGCTCAGTGCCTTGCGCTCTCTGAGCTCCCCTACAGCTGGAGTAGCCACAAGCCATAGATTTAGGTGCACTAAAGCATCTCTGAAATCACTTTCTGTGCCTTTGTTTCTACAACCATTAAAAAAACCCAACCAACAACGCATCTCCCCTGAGGGCTGAAGTGCTTAAAATCAGCTCACACCTTGGATCCTGTAACGCATTTTAGTACTGGGGAGAGACCCATGATATCCTACAGTGAGAAATCCTGGATTAATTTCTACCACCTAGGTATATTATTTTTTAAAAAATTGCAATATTATTCAATGGAAACCCAGCAAAGCTTCTGGAATTCAGCAGCTCTCAGCCTGCCTCCAGTTTCAACAAGAGATGCTCAAAACCAGACCAGGAGCAGCTCCAGTGCCAGATGTCCAAACAAGGATGTGCAGCCATGCTTCAGGAGCAAGCGGCATCCTGCAGACAGGAGCCTGCTGTCAAAACCGAGCCTGCACAGGGGGAGAAAACAGCAAAAAGGGGCATTGCAAGGTGTGGCTTGCGGGCGAGTTCACAAAGCAAAGTACCATGTTTTGCAAAGCAGCCTATTTTGAAACATGTAAAAAGCTTAATGGAAATATGTAGGTGCCTGATGCCTGTCTGGGAACAAGAGGTCTGTCCTAGCACAGTTGGATCAGTCCAGGCTCATTTTGAATTTAGCCAAAATGTCTGTGTTAGAAACATGGTAACCTTAAGCTTGCCTATGGCTGCTCCTTCCAGTGCCAGCTGAGACCCTAGGTAAACTTGAACCGTAAGTGAACCAGTGCTAATGGGATCCATCCCACACCATGGTGATGCCCTTCCCGGGTGCTCAGTCAGCAGCAGATGCTGGTGCTGCAGTGCAGGATGCCGACAGCTTTCTACCTCTTCCACGTGTTAAAATTTGCAGCAAGGTGAACTCACCTCCTCTGGATGGGAACGGGGAACATGCCCCGGCTCCTGCCCCACTTTACAGAGCTGTACAACAAGCCTCCGAGCAGGCAGTTAAGCAGTGAGCTTTGCTCTCCGTCTCTGAGCAGACGAGACAGATGCATTTTCCACTGAGCAACTTGCAAACTAAAAACAGTTTTCAAAGGCATAGTGGGATTTTGGAGCAATGAAATCTCCTTGAGTAATATCATGAAAACATTGACATTTAACCAAAAAGCCCTCAAAGAACCCATAAACATGTGTATGGAAATGTTATCATGGTACCTTGCCAAGGTTTCAGTCTCTGCGCCAAGCTCACCAGCAGGTTACATCCCCCATAACGCCCAGCAGCAGCACTGCCAGCCTCACTCCTTCCTTTCAGCACAACCACATTTGTGAAATTTATAAGATGTTCGTAAGCAATTTGCCGTCAGGAAAAAAAAGGCAGTTACACGATGCTCACATGTCTACGCTCGCTCCAGTTCGCGTTCTTTACCAGCTCTTGTGATATGTTTTTTAAAAAGGCTTTCAGACCCAATTGAAAATCCACATGACTGTTAAACTGGAAGGTTTAGCTTAAGTATCAGTCAATGAGATGGAATCAGGATCAATCTGTATTGATCCTGGATCTCCCTTAGTAGTTACCAATTTGGAAAAGATTTCTTGTTAACCTCTCTCCTATGTGCAGCACAAATTGATGCCCAGGAGTTGATCCTGATTTTACAGCCTCAGGCACATAACACACAACATCATTTGCACTGCCTGGGTGTATGCCTGGCCAATATTGTGTATTTGCCATCTCTACTGAGCTGTAATTTGGTGGATCCTGGCTGCTGCCCAGCAGGTTGTATGTGACCTGGGCTAACAGGTCCCCATCTTGGATGTGGACCGGCCCCACAACTACGGCCCCACAGGCGTCAAACAGGCCAGGCACAAACGATGCTGGTGGGGAAACATGGGAAGATGGTAAAATTGAGATCTCCATCCCTCCAACAATTCTGGCTGAGGTTGACCAGAGGGTTCAAACTGATAGTATGGGAAAACACACATACATGGGTGGACAAGCACCCACATGCAGTACAACAGTGTAAGCTTCATTTTCTTAGGAAACAGGGCTAAAAATCATACGGGAATACACAGAAAATCCATGAAGAAACCAGATGGTAGGGAAGCTGAAACAGTAGCTGTGAAGTCCCCCAGCTTACCCTAAAACCCTTTAAAAATTCATCAAATGAAGTAACAGTGTTAAAGATGCTTCTCCCTGGGCAGAGCAACGTTTTAACATCTAAGACAAATAACAGCAGTGACTTCTGAAAAAATTATCTCGTTTTCCCCAGAGCTGAATGATTGCCATTATCTCTTCAGGTAGGCTGTGTAAAATCTAGCTGGATCCAAAGGAAAGAGCAGAGCAAATAGACTCCTGAGTATCACCTGGGAAACTCCTGGGCTATTTGATCCTCCATGCTCTGGGCATGACACATCGGTCAGGGGACACAACCAACTTTCCAAAGAGTCGTCTTTGCTATTCTGGTACATTTTCCTTTCATTGCTGCCCCTGCACTAGTCCTTTCCCTCTCTCCCAAGGAGGCAGCAACAGCTGAGGGTCATGGTTAGCCCATGCTCTCTGGCACGGGAGTGACTGAGCTGGACTAAATCCTCATGTCTGTGTTTGTAGCCAGTACAATTAATGGAAGACAAGTCAAGCGTTTTGTTGCAGACACGTGGCTTTGGCAAAATCCTTCTGTTAGGAAAAGCACTAAGTCACTTTGTCGCTTATCACCTGCATACACTGTTGCTAACAATAGCTTTTAAGATTATTTTTTTTGAGCAAAACCTTGGCACCTCAAATGCGATATGAGCTCAAGCCACCAAAGGAAAGTCTGGAGGGCCCAAAGAGTCTCATTTTGGTGTTGGGAGGAGCTCTGAGGATGCAGAGAAGGGGGGCACATCGAGAGCTCTGTAATGAGGTGTGAAGATTTAAGCTGCTGCAATAAAATGCAGAAGTCTTGTTTAATCAGTCTCAACTCAGGTGTGTAAAGAGACACAGGAACGAAAGCATGATCAGGCAGATGGCTTTTTCTGTAGCTACAAAATCAATATAAGTGGGTCTCAGAAGGGCGCCTTGGGATTGAGAAAAATAAAGTCTGGTGCATAGGGACCCTTAAAAGAAAGCTCTAAAATAGGTCCTCCCAGGGAGGAAAATCTTTGAGGAAGTTTGTATTTTCTGACTATTGATACCAATAAAGCCAAATCTCCCAAAACACATGGAAAGGCATATTTGGGCTAGATACATCGCAGGAAGAGAAAGACAAGAGCCTCCCTGCTCCCAGTCCACTGCTGCAGCCTGCACAGAGCAGTAAACACACTGGACCATTTTTGGAAGCCAAATTTCCTCAGACTGTAATGCAAAGTCATTGGGCTGTGAGTGCAAGTGAGCCCTAAAGCTTCCTCTGAAAGTGTTTTTCTTTTACTTCTGGAAAACTGGAGTGCTCCCACTTTCTGGGAGCAGGGCTGCTTATCAGAAGCTAGACCTAGCATTTACACACATAATATTTTCAGAAAATTAACCCATCCGGATTAATTTCATACCTTTTACAAGTACGTATGGACTGCAAATGTGAGACCTTAATCCACAGTGCACACACACGCATGTGAGATTCACTACGCATTTGCTGGCGGTGATACAGATATAGACCAACACTGGACCCCAGGGACCACTTTCAGCCCTGACTCTCCGTACCCACATGTGCCCTTGTCCTTATCACACTGTACATGGCATTCGTGCCGTATGTGATTATTTATTGGCATAAGCCTAAGAAAATATTCCCCTACTTCAGACAACGACCAAGAAAATAGAGATCTCCTTGCTGGTAGATACTGGCTTGGGATTACTAGCAATAAAGTTCCCCATGGTGATCAATGGGTAAAAGGACTTCACAAACCTTAGACCATTTTCAGCATTCAAGGATGTAACTGGGAAAAAAGTCCTCTGAAATGCAGAAAACAAGGTCTGAGTGACAAGCTTAATGGATGTAGTGCCACAGAGGCACTTCACAAGCAACAGACTTCCAGGTTTGAGGACTACAAAGCGATAGGAGCTTCAGATGGTTTTGTGCTGTTTTTTCCCCACCTTCTCCAGAAAATTTGAAATTAAAAAGAAGAGGAAGGTCACTTTAAAAGACATCATATCCCTAAACAACTGATGCTTCACGGCTGCCTTTGAATTCTGCATGGCAGAAAGGAAGAGCTACGGATGCCAGGTCAAGTATAAAATATACACATTTCTTTCTGAAAGCGGAATGTGAGAACACAGTGGGACAGTTTTAAACCGTAGTTGTTTCTTATTTTTTAACTATGGCCTAGGCTGATCCTCAGCTTAAACTGCCAGGAGGAGAGGACTGCAATCATTTGATAGCTCTGTATGTCCAGGGCAAGCACATCACACACCAAGGGGATGAAGACCCCTCTCCTCCCAAACAGGTTTAAACCTGCATAATTAAAGAACAATCACAACCGACTCACTGGCATTTCATCCATTCACCCAAGCTCCTCTTACCCCCCAAACTCATCCTCACCTTTTGCAGCCTGCAATCCCAAGCTTTTTGCCTGCTCTCTCCCACTTTCTGCCACTGAGCCACTTTGCTACTGCTGCCCCAGCCTCTGGCTGCAGGGATTCAGTTTAGCCGGGGTTAGTAAAAAATTTCCATCTTCATATAAACCACAGATGCTTCTGAAAGCTTCTGAGCTTATATTAAGAACTAAAAGAAAAGCCAACAACACAACAAAAGTCTCCAAACCTTCCTGTCTTCCCCCCTCTAATAATTCACCTGGAAACATGAAAAAATCCATTTGGAAATGGAGCTTTTGTCCCTGGGCAGGCTGCAGCCTGCAGGCACCAGCCTCCTGTTCCCTCTGATAGTTCCAGCTCCTCCACAAGACAACAGGACCCATGGCGTGCACCATCCAGGGGCTTCCAAGAACAGACTCTTTGAGAACTCAGTAAGAGTTTATGAGAGGAAAAGAATGCAGGCTACCAAAAACCTTTAAAATCTCAAGGCAAAGGGCTTCCATGGTGGGAAGCCAAAGGCTATAAACATGCAAATTAGAAATTAAGCAAGAGTTTTTAATGGCGAAGGTGAATAACCACGGAACAAACTACCAGAACGAGTGACACACTGCTGTCTCCCAGACAAGAGCCGATGCCTTGCTGGAAGACATGCTCTACCCAAGTGCAAGCTACCAAGCTCCGTATTGGAGTTAATGGGGTGAAATCTAATGGCTTGTGATATGTTGCTTTCTGGATTAGATGCCCTGACACTCCTCCTGGGCCTTAAAAAACAGGAGTCTGTGAAGACTGCCTGAGGGGCTGAGCAGTATCGGTGGCAAGATGAGAACACATGCAGCTGATAGACCTGCCAGCCCCCTCGGCAGTGTCCCAGGCACCTTCCACCTCACCTTCATTTCATTTTTGCCTACCAAAACTGCCCAGTTAATACTGCTGAGGGGAGCAATGCCCACCACCCTGTGCCTATCCCCAGGGACCTCCCGTCAGCATGCAGCAGGGGCTCCTCCTGCCCACCACCCCAGGCAATCGGCTCCCCCAGCACTCAGGAGACAGGGGTACGGACAAAGTCAACACCGGGCACGTTTAGCTGAGCACACATCGCAGGCCAGCGGTGCAAGAGAGGCTTTGTACCATCATCCGCATCTGCTGAGACCATTACACCAACCCCCTCAACAGTCCTTGCTGTTCAAATGCAAAAATACCAGATTTCTCTTTTTCTGGAATACTTAGCTCATTTTTTTTCTGAGTGGAAGAACACCAGAAGATAACACAGAACTAACTGATGGCATAGGGTAATGAGGTCTTTGTTGGCAGTAGGAAAAAAAAAGTATCACAGAGCTTTTAGCTGAGTTGAAGTGAATGTCACAACAGCGAGGAAATGTCACTTGTGCAACTTTAGCCCCCCGTAACGCATTTCTAACGTTTCCCTGCTCCATTTAACCATTTTCTCCTCCACTCAGAACTGTTGAGTGTTTGCCTATTGAGAGCGTTTTGAGGACAATTTTCTGAGCATGCTTCTGTTCATTTACTCATGTCCAGTTGCCTTCACTTCACAGGCATAAATCAGACACGAAGACATTATTAGCAGCGATTCCTGGCACCCCCAGCACACTGAGCAAGCATCCTATTTAAGAAAACAATATACAATGGATTATTCATAACAGAATGAGTGCGTCACATATGAGTAATTATAAACATGAAATATATCAATAATGACAATTTTTACAGCAGATTTAACAAAGTAACACACTACAAATAGCCTGTTGGTTGATTATGTATTATTAATGAAATGCCAAAACATTTAGGTTTTTTTAACAGGACAGTTAATTACTCCCAATAAATATAACTTATGCCAGGCCTCTTCTTTAAAGGAGGCTTTTGGACATCTGGTGAGGGTTATTTTTTAAAAGCAATAGCTGATGGTTCCTACAGAAAGTTCCCTAGGAGCTATGAGGACTGGAGCCATCAACATATATACACAAGCCAGAAAGTAATTAAAGAGGCAAGGGTAACCATCACACTGGAATAATTTTCATATAAATTCAGGTGGATCATAGTGTAAGATTCAAACCAAGATACACTCCAAGCATTTCCTCACTGCAAACATTCAGGGCTATTGGTTTCCTTGGGAAAGTGTCTTCATACACATACCATGGCCCAGATTTAAAAGAGGATCCAGATTTAAAAAGAGGATCCCAGTTTGCTTGCTGGGAGAGGGTCAAGCGACCCAAATAAAAACCTGCCCCAACAAGAAGCTTCCAGAACCACCAGGCTGGTTATTATTAAGTACTATTAAGTCAGGAACGGGCTATGGGTAAGAAAGGGTTCAGAGACTGTTGTGCTTGTGGCACCACTTCATGCAGAAAATTGGAAGTATCAGCTGCCTTTGGACATGCAGTACTTGTAACACTACCGCGGGAGGTGGCCAGGGCATCCACCGAACAGTCCATCGTCCACCCAGCGTGGTGGTTTAACACCAACCACTACGCTACTTAGCTGCTTGTGGGAAGAGTATATAGGTAGATCCCAAACCTGCAATGAGCTCCGTACGTGCACAGCGGCTGGCAGGAACAGACCTCCTCCAAGGGGTAAGCCCTGGAGCTCTGATGCTGCAAAGCGCTGAAGCACTGCCTGGACTCAGTATGACTGAGCACGTGCTGGAGCACCTCACCATCCAAGACCTTAATTCACAAGAAACCAGATCCTATCAGAGAGAGTTGAGCTGCCTTGAGAAAGTCTGCGCTTCTTTCTTTCCGAGCTACCGGTCTTTGGAAGGTTATATAGTAAAGCTGTTCCAAGAAACCAAAATGGTCATTTCCTGCTGGAGCGCAGTATTTAGCTCTTGGGGTGGCACAAATTACAGCATCCTTATTTTTATTTCAGTATTTATTTGAAGGAAATGTACAACAGAAATCTGATGCTGGCTGTATTTTAAACCCATGAGCACTCTGTAAACAAGCTAGACCCAGAGAGATTTGCATGTTTCTTCTTGAAACATAAGGAGAACCAGTGAGACTGAATAATTGAAAACAGTTATGGAGACTTCATTTTCTTGTTTTTCCTGGCTGCTCCCAACCTTAATACCTGGCAGGGATGATCAACTATTTGGAATCTCATTTGCATAATTGTTGGTGTGCCAACAGTTCTCCATGGGGAAATCACTGCCCTGGCAAAGGTCAACAATATGCAGAAAAAAATTAGTGTAGAGAAGGCATTTTCCTCTAAACTGCATTTTTTAAAAGGGATCAGAGCAGGGTTTCTAAGATCAAGGACGAAGACATAAATACATCTCAAAGAACACATTACTGTGACATCCTTGTTAGCCTCTAGATATGTCCTCAAACGCTTTGAGAAGCTTGCCAATTAGCAGCACAAACATGTCTGGGCCTTCAAACGGATGCCCATGGGGCACGCTTCCCTTTGGGGGGACCACAGCAATCATGGGAGGCAATGGCAAAACTCCAGTTACCTTCACTGGGACAGGTTGCAAGCATCAGCAGTGCTTATCCAAGCCAACGGGCTATTTGCTTAGCTGTTTGCCTAAGGCTTTGCAGGATTGGGTAACCCTTCAAAATGATCATTGTATCTATGCAAACAGCTATGGTCCTGCAAATAGAGGAGAATGAAAAAAACCTCATTAAAGTGGATCAATCCCGGCGCAGGCACAAGCTTGGTGCAACTCATTAACTTCAGTGAGGCTCTGCTCTACTGACCTCTTTGCAGGATCAGGCCCCCGGCAGGAGGCGAGTACAAACACAGAGAGGATTTAGGTTAGGAAGGAATTAAGCCAAACTGGAATTTGTGCAGGACATCGGTGGCGGCCATTCCCTCAACTGAACAAGCTTCCAGCTTCTCGTGCTTGCTCACGTTACTGTTTAACGTGCCGGCATCAAGGATAAAAAGATCCCAGGGAAACTATTTGCACACAGACGCTCCCCTGCACACACGCGCCCACTGCTCTGTCACCTGTGTCATCCCACGCAAGCATCCTCCAGGACACTAAGTGACCACAGGCAAGCCCCGAATCTGATTATGCCCCATTTAAAAGGCGAAGTGACCAGATTTTGACCCTCCCTGCACTTATAAATATCCAAAACCCTTCTGCAGATACCAGGGGGAAAAGAACTTCAGTGAACACATGTGATGATGATGGAAATACAGGAGGGTATGGAAAAGGGGTGGCTCAGAGAGCCCCAAAGCAGCACCTCCACAAAGCTCTCCCCAGCACTGCTGGGCATCGGTTCACTGCTGGGGGTTCGGAGACGAACACGGCAACCACCGAGCCTCAGCACCCCACTTCGCAACGCCTGCACCCTGGGAGGTACCCACTGAAGCCGCTGGGATGCCAACACAGTGGGGTATGGCTACAGGCAACGAGCAGCATGGATCTGAAACCTCCGTCTGGGTTAAATGGCTCGATAACATAAGAAAAAGGGAGGTATATGCTGCCTGAAAGCTTCAGCTATGAACCAACCTAATGATAGCATGCAGTGCAGATGCTTAAGGTTTTCTTTTATCATGCTGTAAAAATGTATATACAATTATGCCCAGTAAGCCTCCACAAGCAGATATTAAGTTCAAGGAATGAGAAGGCAATTTTAGAACCACCCACTGAATTTCTATACATTTTCCATGTCCTGCCCATGGACTTCAGGTTCAACAGACTAAATCCACACTGTGGCTTTGATTACCACTGCTTAATGTCTTTATTCTGAGAAACATTTTCACATTTTAGTGCTTTTATCAAAGTAGACTGCATTTAATTAAAAGCAGACCTATAAAACAGTTTGTTTCTATTGCCCTCTTTTCATGATAGCCCAAGTACTATTGCATAATACCCAGAATTTACTTTAGTTTCTTGCTTACACTTTTAACACTAACCACATTCACAGGTTAAAAATACAATTAAAGCCTACCCGGCCTTGCAAAGCTTCTCCTTGTGTATCAGTTCCCCCAGTTAACAGCTGAGCTAACTAATATATCTTTAGCTATGGACTGTATAAAACTGAATAAAACTGACTTGGTATTGTTTACAGGATTCATAAAAAATCATTTCAGTTTACCTTAGCAAGCCACCTGGCTAAAATGAGCGCCCTCAGACCCATTCAACATTCCCAACATATTCTGAAAAGGCTCTGTTTCATTTTACATCTCCTAATAGATTGCCTGCCATATTTCATGCTGAATCAATAAAGTTATATGTGCACAAATTGACTAAAATGATGCTTGCTGGTATTTCTAATACAAGTAGTTTCTCAATTGGTATTTTGTTCAGTTTACGATAACTCTGGAAGATAGAACATGCATAGTACTATCATCTTGCTACCGGTCAAGCAATGATTTTGCTTAGAAATTAGGTCATTTAAAGAAAAATAAACTGAGAGAACTTGCATTGCATTGTAACTTACAGGGGAAGGTTTTCTGGAGGCTGTGTGAGATGCATGGGACCAGCCATTTAAACGTACCAAGGCTGGGCTGGGATTTAGTCTGTTGAAGGAAAGCCTGGACAATGGCCACAGAAATGTTGTTTATATATCTATCTATATTTATGTGTACCCATATATCATGATACGGTAGGAATAAGCTGCATCAGCATAATCCTTAAGCACATTATGACTGGACAAAAACTGCATGATAATGAAGTCAGAGAGAGTGTGAGTACGGAGGGAGGAGGTACGACCCCGTCCCCCCATGCAGCCGAGACAGGAAAGGAAAGAGATTTTGTTTAAATTAGCATTTGTGCAAACTAATAGTGTTTAAGTGTTCGGATTTTTTTTTCTTTTTTGCAGGACAAGTTTCGCGCTGGGATTCAATAGCAGGGAGGTGCTTGCAAAGTGGTTTTGTTCACTGATGAAATCCATCAGTTTGCAGGATTGTGCCCCGGCCTGATCCTGCCCCACCAAAAAGTTAAGGGAAGGTGTTGTGAGAACCAGATGAGGTCTGCACACTACCAAAGAGTACAGGACCAGAAACCAGCTCCTGTGGGACAGAGCCCTCTCCACGGGAGATCCCCGCGGTCCTTACGCTAGCTGGAAATTTCACCTGGTGCAGGGTTTTGACTGGGTCCACCACCGTCCCCCTCCCTCAAAGCCCGATCGGAATTCTGCCCGGAGATAAGCAAACTGCCTCACTGGAGCCAGGGCAGAGTATTTATCTACAGGTGCAGTGCAGCGAGGATTTATCTACAGGTACAGTGCATCCTCTGAGGAAACGGTTAAGCATCCACAAAGACTCCGAAAACCGAAAAGATGAAGCTTCCCCTATCAAACCCTTCCCAGAAATAAATGGTCGCACCGCCACACATGCATGCCGGTGAAGAAAGGACACGTGCAAAGACCCTCACCCTCCCCAAAAGAAGCCAGCCAGAACATTCCTTGTTAAAAAATGGCATTGGGAGCTCTTACCTGGTAAAATTTGTATTCCCAGCTACCAGCACACCTACAGCACCAGGCTCTCATGGGGCATCGCGCGAGGGTGCAACGGCAGATTGGTGCAGGTCATGGAAGTTTACAGCCAGAAGCAAAAAAACCCCAAACCCAAAACAAAACAAAAAAATCCCCCAAAAGCCACAACATGACCCAAATGATATCCCTGCAACGGTTGTCTCGTTACAAACAAGATGAGATGAAGGAGGGGTTTTTTACTTGCTCTGAGGCATCATATGGAGCTTAATCACAGGCAGTTACGTATACGGTTCTTTTGGCCTTCAATCAAGTGTGTCATTTCGGTGGCAGCTGCCTACGTGATGCAAGCAGCCTGGGTGATCCAGTTCTTTGCCAATCACGGCCTTGTACAGCTATTTTACAGCTGAACAATGGGGAAATTCGATTTCCCAGGCAATGAGGAGATCCTCTTGTAGTCCAGCAAGCCCATCGAGTGAAACAGGATCACGCACCTCTCCTCCGTCGGAGTTACAGGCAACCACAGCCCGGCCAGACCTCCGTGAGCCGTTCCCACGGCTGATCTCGTCCCACTATCATTTCCCAACGGAGCCCGTCCGTATCCTGACGACTTTCAACACGCTCCAAAAGCCACCGAGAGCCGAGACAAGCTTGCAAGGCGCCCAATGAATTAGTGCGACACGGCGCGGTGTGTACTAAGGGGGATGCAGCTGCTACATGGAAAACAGTAAAACTTGGTGGGTGGAAAAGGTCTGAGCTGCTGGTGAGTAACAGGAGAAACAGCTCACTCAGGACACCAGCAAAGCACGGCAGCTCAGCCTTCCTTAGTGCATTCCTTTTGCTGTTCAAGTGGGTAAATCAGGAGGCAATCACTGCAAATCGTGTATTAAATCTGGTGATTGAAATTACATCTGAAATAAAACGAGGCTGGGCTGCATACATTAAGGCATCTGGGCGACAGGCAGGACTCTCTTTGGGAGACTTTTGGTTGCCAACAGCGGCATCAGGAGGTGTTTGGGGCCAAATTCCTCTGTCGCGTACATTTGTTGATTTTGACAGATTCATTAAGACCCATCTATTCAAACAGATGGCGGATGCTCCCTCTGCTCTGGGATCTTCATTCTTATCTAACTCCACAAGAGCAGGACACCGCATAGATACCGAGCACTTATTACATCATCCACGGTATGAAGGAGGAGAGGGCCCAGAAATTTAAGAAAAAAGGCTTTCCTGGCAGCAAAAGTGATGTTACGCCGCTCCATGGCAACTTGCATGCCCCTTTCCACAAACACGCCTGTGTGTGCCCACAACCACACACAGCCAAAAAAGGGGGGGGGGGGGGGGGTCGGGTGGTGGTGTTTAAAAAAACCAAACCCACCCGTGAACAAACCACACACGCCGGGGGGGGGGGAGGGGGGGGGGAAGGGGGTACCAAGTGCTCCCGCGAGTGAGAGTGGGGATGGCTGGAGGGGATGAGCACCCCCACCCGCAGACATCCCCCCCCCCCCCCCCCGCCATCCTCGGACGCCGCTGCACCCCGCGGGGGACCGCCCCGTCTAAGCAAGCCGGGAGGGCTGGACGAGCCCCCGCTCCGGTCAACAGGTCGGTTCCCCGTGGCGCCCCGGCTGCCCCCCCTCCCCCCCCCCGGGTGGGGGGCAGCCGGTGCTCCCCATCCTTCGCCGGGGTCTCACCCCCTCCTCGACTCACCTCTCCACCAGCCGGCTCCTCCGCCACAGGTTTGCTCGGCTCCTCTTCCCCCCCCCCACCCCCCTTCCCCCCCCTCCTCCTCCTCCTCCTCCAGATCGCTCCTGGCCGAGTTATTCAAAGGAGGCTGGAGGGAGGAGGCAGAGAGAGAGCTGGGCGGTGAGGATGGCGGAACAAAAAAAAAAAAAAAAAAAATTAAAAATAAATAAATAAAAATAATTTTAAAAAAACCCAATAGATAGCGCTGAAGAAGAACGCCGAGCGCGGGGCGGCAGCACGCTGCGGCTCAGCGCCCCATCGCCCCGCCGAGCCCCCCCCCCCCCCCCCCCCCCCGCCCCGGCCCGGCAGCCCCCGGCCAGGGCGGCGGCTCAGCGCCCGCCCCGGGGGGGGAAACACCCTCCGCCGGGGCCCACCTTGCGGCAGGGCCCCGCTAACCCCTTCCTCGCCGGTACCTGGGGGGCAGCCACCCCCTCACCCCCCCCCCCCCCCCCCCGGCCCCAACCCCCGAAGGATGCCGCTGCGGGCAGGGGAGAGGGACCAGGCTCCGGCTGCTCCATCCTCCGCCAGCTCCCACCGCCCGGCTTTCCTCCCTCCCGGAGGCGGCTGGGAAAGAGCACGACCCCAAATAATCCACGACCCGAAAGGAGTCACTAACGTGGGGCTGAGCCCCTTGGAAAGTTGACTCCCCGCACGCTCTCCAGGTCTCTTTTTGGCATGGGGGGGGTGGTGGTGGTGGTGGTGGTGGTGGGGGGGGGGGGGGGTTAAGCTGCCGGTTCTATTTTTAGAAGCAGCAATGGAGGAGAAGAAACCACGTCTGCACGTGTCTCCCGTGTGCACAAAGGTGTGCGTCTGCCCAGCGCCGTGTCCCAGCCCAGCCAGCCCGCCTCTCTGCCCGGTGCCGAGGAAGGCAGAGGAGCAGAGCAGGTAGCTACAAATCACCGGTGCTGGCAGCTCCGGGGGAGGTCCTGACTTCTCCAGAGTGAAAGAGCAAGTGCTTGAAGGAGCGCGCTTCTCCCGGCTTGCTGAGCATCTCCTTAGGCTTCTCAGGCTGAGCTAAAACTACCGCCGCAGATCGGCCGGGAGATACCTTTCCTTACTGCAGTCATCTTCAGGGGGTTACCACGGCTCGGTGGAGCTCGCTTGCCTTCCCAGTTCCCTTTCTGAATGCACCAGAGGCACGTGCTCTTTGGATCGCTGCCCAGTATTGGCAAACCTACTGAAAAAGCCGTACCTGGGGAGGCTGGACCAGGGTACTTCCAGTGGGGTGAAATTTGGCCAAAGACAATTTAGGCTAAATGCACGGAGAGATGTTCTGACGGTGAAAGCAGTTGACTGCGGAAAAGTCTCTAATGGGAACCCAACACTCAAGTAAAACTGCCTCGGTTGGATCCGGAAAACAGCCTGGAGAGCCACCCGGCATCTACAGCAACACTCCCACAATCGTGTAAGCATTGAACAAAGCCTTCAGAGTAAGTGTCGATTTTATGGCTCAAAGGTGTTTAATTCACATCCTGCCTGTGTTGTACTTTTCTGATACAAAATCCTCCCCATCTCCTTCCTTTCAGCCTCCTGGGTCGTGCCATTCCCCATGCCGCAATTTTACCATCAGAAAGAACATGATCACCAGCTCAGAAACCATGGGCAAAGGGCTTTTTGCTTTCTCAGCTCCCTATGCAAACTAGCAATCCCATCTCCATTGATATTGAACTGGTTTTGCTTCACCAGCTCAGCTCTCCTGCCTAAAGATGGGATTTCTGCATCCCACTGCCCCTCGCCCAGTGCCTGCACGCTGCCTGCTCACCAGGTCCTGGCCCTGGATGGAGATGCAGGAATTTAGCCATGGTCCAAGACCCTTATAGGGGTCAAGACCCACATCAGGGCTGTGCAGGAGTTACTGGCGTTCCTATGTCCAGCGAGAAGATAATTCCTGCTCCAGCAATGTGGCCCTCAGCACCATCAGTGGAAGGAGAATGATGGGACCAAATGCTGTTTCATCAGGGTGAGACTCAGATCCATCTCTTCATGTCCTTTTACTTTTCATTTCTTTTTTTTCTTGATCCATAAAGAAACATTCACCTGCAACTGCCTCAGCTTCATCTGGGCTGCTTATGTGAGTAAAGCGGGGGCAAAGCCCCTCATTTGCAGAACATTATTCCCTGCCTTTAGCTAATTTCCTTTCCTTCAGCTCTGGAAGACATTAGCCAAAAAGGTTCCAACCTTCATGGCTGAAAACAGTAGCTGGAAAATCCATTAGTCTTACATATTTATTATTAAAAATTGTTAAAGGACCAAGTTCTCATTAATCCCTAAGTATATTCAGAATATCTCCAAACTTATGTCTGCATAAATAGGACCAGCCAGTGGCCCTTTTCGCTTTTTCTTTGTTAAAATACAGAGCTGATCATGTCAAACCCTCTGTTTTTAAGGTGTCCTCGGTAGCAAGGCAGCTCCCGGGGCCGGCAGCTCCCTGCGGCCAGGATCTGGTGATGGGAGGGCACGCTTTCTGGCAAGAGAGGGCTACCTTGGAAATCAGCACTGTGACATTCGCATTATAGTCCTGAAAATGATATGGTGAGAGACAATATAATACTAATGTGACAAAGTAACGCACTGAAAAATTATGCAAGGCAGGGAAGGTTGTTGTCAGAGGCCCGCCTGGCTGCCTGTTGGGGACCGGTGATAGTTGTCACTGTCAGCGCTGAGCTGTCACTCTAATAACAAGTGGGTTATCGCTTGATGTAATTTGCTATCAAGCTGTTGTACACCAGTCGGACCGATTACGTTTGGGTACCACCCAGCTCATAAGGAGATGCTCAGCAAGCCTGCGGCTGCATAGGCAGGGCGAGGTCTCCATTTCATTTTGGGTGCCTTTTTGGAGACCAAGGAAAGCCGTGGCCAAAGCATCGGTTGAGCACATGATAAATATGGCAGCAATAAATGGGCTGTCCAAGGGGAGGCAGGGCAAGCCAGTGTATGATTTAAGAAGAAGCTGGTGTCTTAAAAATATCCCTTATAATATCTAGATGTAAGGCCTGTAGGGTCAAACTTCGAGGTCCCTCAGATAAGAAAGTCCTCTATTGAAATTAAATAGTTTTGCTCGGTTAGGGATGACCCACTGAAATTAAAACTCAGAAAGATCTGTAAGGCCCATTGAAGTGAGGAGGTCTGTAATTATTCCCCACAGTATTGGGGAGGGGGTTTCTGTCCAGTCCAATTTTAAATGTCCTGAGAAATACACATTTGACCGCTCCCTGGAGAGGGCTCAGGAACATTACACAGTCTAATGGGTCTCACGAGCGGGATAAGTTTTTCAACTCAGCCTACATTTTTGTATTGCTTAACTTCATCCCATTATTTCTGCTGAAACACTTTGTGGAAGGCGTACAATTGCTCCCTAGCCTGGGTTTTCATGTTTTAATGATGGTTAATTATTTCAGGAGTAACTTTTATTTTTACTTTTTATTCATCTCACTTTTGCACTGGATGCTTTATTCTGAAGTTTAATTAGCGCATTTCAGAACTAAATATCTAGATTAAATCATTGCTGAGTGAGCTCCGCTCCAGGATTTATGATCGTTGTGCTCAGCCTTTATTGTACCTGCCGACTCAGGCAACAGATTTACTGATCGATGGGTTATTTGGACCAGGAGGGAGCCAGCTGGGTACCACAACGGGCTCGGGGAAAGGCTCTCGTGCAGCCTGGCCCGGTGCTGCTGCCCTTCCTCCCCCCACCACAGTGAGGAAGAGGATGGATGGAGGTGCTGCAGCTGCTGGGTAGAAAGGGGCAGCCTCCAGCTCCTTCAAACCCCAATAAGGGTATTACACACCCTAACAGCAGGTCCGGGATGTGGCAGCACTGGCAGATTCGCATCTGCAGTCCTACCATCTGCTTGGATCCAAGGTTTCATTTCAGCCTATTAGAGAGATTGGGGCTGGCTGCAAACATCAGATGTAGGCATAGGTTTGGCACCAGTCCATCCCCTTTCCTGCTGCCTCAAACACCAAGATTTTGATTCAAGCTCATCTGCAAATGCTAAAGAAGCTTCAGTTTTGCAACAGAGTCCACCCAAGTGGAGCTCATCACGAAACGAGACCTTCATGGAGGGGAAAAACCCCAACAACAAACCAAGAACTCCTTTTAATTACCTTATCTCAACAAACTAAAGCTATAGACAAATGTGATTACACCCACAAAAATCTGCTTGCTCCCAGCTGAGAGTCCGAACACTTGTGGCTTAACTGGGGCCAGAAGAACACGCTGTCGAGACAAATGTATGCTTACACTCTTCCCTGCAAGAAAGCTTGACATCCAGCGAGCTCGTACAAGGGGGTTTATCTCCAAAAAAATGAACAGAAATGCCCATGTGCGAGAGAAAAGCACCTCCTGTTCATGCCGCTGAGCAGACTGGTTTTACTCTTATTATTTATACAGAGCAGCTCTGGCACACTATGTAATAAAAATGGATAAGGTTTCAGCCCATCGCTAGCCCACAAAAATAAGATGACTGTCTGCGCAGGCACTGTGGGGCAAACAGCCCCAAACCAAACCCAGAAAACTCACAATGAATTTCAGCAGGGAGGGTTTGGGGTTTTTTTGTTTTGTTTTGTTTTGCTCTTAGAAAGATAGCCCTGTAATTTAGTGACTCATACGTTCTACATCCTTTGTTGCTTTTCATTTTCAACATCTTTAAGCTGTTTGTGGAGAACACGCTTATTTTTAGACTTCCCATCAGTGAGAGACATTTTAGCTGGTTCAGAGGGGAAAAGCTCCATTGAAACTTTTGTGTCTGGGGTGTTAATAGGCAGATTTCCTGACGGGGAGATGTTTTCTTCCTTTTTCTTACTTTTACATTTCACTCGGGATCTGGGCAGGGATTTTCTGGCACGCTGAGAAGGGCTGTGCCCTGTGCCGCAAGTGGGGTCTCTCAGGGATGCACCGAGGTCTGACCTGACGGACGGAGGAGGAGGATGGCTGCAAGCAAAAGCAGACACATGTTGGGTCATGAAGAACAAATGGGGGCCCCAGGATCGCTAATCATCTTCCTCCCTCTTCACCAAATCTGCAAATCTCGAGCCATGCCTCAGAAAGCCTCTGCACCATGGAGTAGGCTTTCAGCAGGTAGGGCAAGGGGAAAGAGCATCCCACAGCCAAGTGCCAACCCATGTTTCTTCATGCTGGGGCAAAAAATATGAGGGGTATTTTAGGTACCTTGGTGAATTAAGTTAATTTTAAAAAAGCAATGTTTTTGTTTGGAAAATAAACGAAATATTTAGGTTGGGGTGGGGTTTTTTTTTCAGAAATTGACTTTGCAAAACAGAAGATGCTTTTTGAGTCAGTTAATAGATTTGGGGTTGGGTTTGGTTGGGTTTACAAAGTCTAATACCTCCTTTCATTTTGCACCCTAACATTTTTTGGGGGAACTTTAAAAATAAAAGGAAATCTCAAAATGAAAATTGGCTCTGTAGCCCTCAAAGCTAGGCATTTCATAAAAAAAAAAAAGCCCAATCCTGCCTGCTTCTCATTTTGTTTTAAATTTTAATTAAGTCAATCAACAACGGAAAGGCCTCCAAATGAAAACCACACAGGCACCAAATGTCTCCGAGCCTCCAGATGTGCATTCTTCCACCTTCTGCTGGTGAGCTTGCAGCAGTCACCGCGGTGTGCTGGCTGCCCCAGATTACTCAGGGCGCACGCCTTGCTCAGAAATGAGAGCAAGAGGGGCGGGGATGGGACACATCCTGCTCCTCCACACACAAAGGACAAGAGGTGGACCCAGGCCATACCCGAAAATGCACACGGGAGCATACAGACCTGATGCTGAGCTCCTGGGGCACGTCCTATGGACTCTTTGCTTTCCAATATAGAGATATTTGGTTTTCACCAGCACGTGGCACCCTGAAGCAGGCAGCAGCACAGGAGGAGCCACTGTCCCCATGGTGTCCCTTGGTGCCAGCTCGCTCTGCAGTGGCACACACTTTGGTTCGGCCACGGCATGGCCCTGCGCCGGCTGCCAAGCGCAGAAGCAGCTCCCACGCCCAGAAACAATAACGGCTCTTTGGCCAGCTTGAAGGAGCGTTTTCCAGGACACATTTGTAATTTTGCTGAAAGCCACAGTCCTAATAGGATGGCTGGAAATACTCCACAGCTCTCTGGCTGTCACTTCACCCAGGTGTCACAGGCAGGTCTAAGATTTTCTGTTCTGCTGTCTCCCAGCATCGTAAGACTCAAGAGTAGGTTCAGAGGTTTGTGGCTCATGTTTTATGTCCTGTCCACAACGGTGTCCAGCTCTTTCTTTCAGGGATGCGTGACCCAAACCAGCGCAGCCGTGAGTCCCGTGCACAGCTCTCTGCTCTGCCCGTTATCAGGCGACAGCTTCATGTTTGCAAGAGGCCAGGACTCAGCATCCTTTAGCAAAGCTGCCACCATCTCTCCATCACACGTTTCCACGCAAGATACTGCACCCTCCCTCATGCTGCCAGCCTTTGCCATTTTCCAGCACCCCTTAAACTCAATGAAGCTTTTTTTGCTGCATCTAAAACCCTGCACAAGCAACAGAGAAACCACCAGCAAGGCTCTTGGGCAAACCCCAGCATGACGTGCCACTACAAGCACTGGCTGAACAAAGTAATAAAGGAGATGGGGAACAAACCCATGGTGGACATCTGCCCGTTGAGCTGAGGTCCTGACAAAACCAGCACTACAACACTTTGTGTGAACACTGAGCCAAACTCATCGGTCAGCAGCTCGGAAGCAGCACTTCTGAGAGGAGCTCGCTCACGGAACGGGCTGTCACACGGTGAGAGCAAGGCACAAGGATAAATGTGCACAGGCTGGAGGGTGGACAGTGTCAATAGGATTAGTTTGTTCTATTATTTATCATGCCATATGCCCCGGCACTCGATCCACAAATCTGAGCCATCAGCTGTGAACACCTGTCAAGGAGTTGAGTAATTTTCCAGTTTCTGAGTAGAATAACTGGAGACAATAAGGCTGATTTAATCAGTAAGTACTTAGCTCCAGAAACATAGTGGCTTAAAAGAAAATCTCACTATATTTTTTTAAATGAAAGCTTTTCTGAATTAAAGTTAACCCAGAAAAAACACCTTAGTAAATGCATCACAGTACAGTAGCAAGGCAGGTATTAGCCAAATGCATGGTGGAAAGGAGATAAACAAAATACCATGTCCTCCTGTTTGTCCACAGGAGACGAATTCCCCATTTAGAAAGCCCAATAAAAATGTAATTCTTTTATAACAACTGCATCCACTGTATATTGTTTCCCTGAGAAAAAAAAATAAAAACGTAAGTGACTTTGAAGTCCTCCAATGCCATCAAGAACATATTTTTTTCCCGAAGTATCTCAAAAGTAGCAAAAAATATGAAAAAAATTAATGACTGCTAACAGCTGAAACAGATGGTCTGCTGTGAATCCCCACAGCCTCATGCAACTGTGAGTCAAGCCATTTTTCAAAATGGTGAAGAAAAAAAAAAAATCAATTTCCAAGACTACCAGGCTTCCAAAAATCCATTCGGACTTCCCAGCCAAAAGCTAACAAAAAAGGAGGGTCTGGCTGGTTTAGACCCACAGTGGGCTCAAACCCAGCATGCCCCTTGCCCTCACATCATGTGCACGTGGATGGTCTCGATACCTTTGCATTCAGCCCAGTCCCACAAGATGTTTCCCTGGGATGAGGTTTTACTCTAGGGTTTTAACTAAGGATCCTTTACACTGTAAGATTCCCGATGTGCGCACCCACTGCTGATCCCCAGCACTGTCCCCACTGCCCAGCCTTGGGACCTGGCAGCAGCCCTCCCACCCCATCGATTGCCCTCAGCAAGCAGCCCCCCGTGCCAGCTTGCCCCTTGCGCAGAGCGGTTTGAGATGAGAAAGTCACTTGCCAGGAGGGAAACTCTGGTTGCCTGCTTCTCTGCTGCAGCTCCTCCTTCTCCCCAGAAGACTTATCCCCTCGGCCACCTTCATGCTTGGGCTGCCCCTCTCCACGCTCTTCGATCAGCCCCATCAGGCAGATGAGACGGCAGGTTCTGGGAGATGTGCGAGCTCATCATGGGGACAGCAAAGCCGGGAGTGTGACTCTGTAAGGAGTGGACAGAAACTTAACTGCATGCACAGTACCAGTTTATCATTTATTTAAACTCAATCTTTCAATAATTCATGCCAGCCTTTCACTGTGTAGCAGGACAACAATGGCAGGAGTGCAGCGATGCAGGCAGTGAATAACCACATCTGGAACAGATGTTCAGTTCTAAATAAAAGCTGGTTTTGCAGAGAATGTTAAGTGCCATGGGAATAGTGTGCTCTACTCTGGGACACAGCCCTGCTCCTTCCAGGGGGCAACAGCGATTTGCTCATATGTTTTGCAATGCAGAGTTGGCACAGATCAAACGAAACATCCAGGGCTGCCTTCAGCTACAGCCCAGTAGTCGCAAGAGAGCAGACCTGCAGCGTCTGCAGGCATCTCCTCAGAAGCGCTGAGCAGATGCCAGCATGGCACCTCTGAGCGTGAAGACGCAACGCCATGACTCCTCCCAACAGCGAGCTGTGCTCCGTGTCCACTCCCACCAGTGCCAGCCTGGAGCATGTTAGCATGGGGTCCCTGCACGCAGTCAAGAGTGCGCCCACCTCCCTCCCCTGGAGACACTGCTGCTGTTTCTAGGAGTGGTCTGGTTCCAGCCAATGCTCCCATGTTACAGGGATGTGGGTGCAAGCACCCTTGCACAGGAGGAGGAGCCAGGGCCACCCATGCACTTGCCAAGAGACACGCAGATATCTGCAGGGCACCCACCACAGGTACACCCAACCTCCAAGCCCCCAGGCAGGGTATTGCCTTCAGCAAGCGTCTCTTCTCCAGTCATGAAACACAAGATCTCCAGGTCTGACCAACATCTTCTGCACTGTGTCACTAAGCTCCTGTCCAGCACCACATGCCACCTACTGCAGCACTGCTATTCGAAAGACACCTGCAAAACGCATTCCCCACCGCTGTGGACATACCTCTCCACACTCCCACTTCTCTTCTGCATCCAAGACAAGCCAGTGTCTTTACCACCAGGACCCTGCATAGCTTGTACCTGCTTGAGCCACCATCCCCAATTCCCGTTAGGACATCAATCCATGCCTTCAACCACCCCACAATGTCAGCCATTATCAGGCTCTCGTTACACTTTGAACCAGCACTTTATTCCTTCCCCTGTGTTGGCCCTTATGCCTGGGCAAGTGCCCCCAGATGAGCCACATATGTACCTTGTTATCCTTCCTGAAACCACCTCCGTAACAGCCGTGAGCCTGCTGGTGCTGAGATGTACCTTCCCCGCGCCAGCCGCCGTTACCTCTGTCTTCTCCCCTGCCCATCTGTCACTAGCCGTCTGGCCTAGCTCTCCTTCTACATGGTTTTTAAGCGCTTTGAAACAAGAACTTACTTGCCATTTCATCTGCAATTTGCACAGCACCTAGCGCACTTGAGGCCTGACCCAGGACCAGACCTCCAAGGTGTACTGTTATTATTATTACTACTACTAGCACTGTTATTACCAACTCTCTGAGGCTTCACTTGGGCTCTTGATAGAGTCCTTACATTTTTTGGACTACCTGACTTATCTCTGTGCTTTGCAACACATCCTCCAATAGCTGGACTCCACTCTTTTTCTGGATAATGCAAATTTACAGATGACTTTCACTGCAAATTCTCTTGCTAATAGTGTCTTGCTCTTATTCTTAAATGTGAACCTTGCATTTTATCCTGCTAGCCAACCACTTAATGCCAGAAAGAAATTGTCTTTTTTTTTTTCTAGATAACGGCTGATCATCCAGGTTGGTTGGATAATGATATAAGTAATGACATTAGAAGCCCATTAATCAGTAGTGAGCAGCAAATAACATACAGTGCAAGACTGTCAACTGCTCCTGAAGGACAAGCTAAGGGAAACTGTGGGCAAATGGTGAAACCACTCAAAATCTGGTCCCCTGGTCTCCACATCTTTCTTTTTTACTACCTTAAAGTGGCCAACAATCAATTCTTCCCGTGGGGGACCCGGACTTGTGCCAGGTAGTCTGCTGTCCAGATTAGACCCCAGTAGTTGGAAGATCCCCATTACATTCACAACCCAGCTGAATTTCACACTCAGCAGGAACTCACTTTCTGCAATTTCTTCTACTCCCTGGTACAGGACATGAAAAAAGAGAGAGGAATCCAGAAGGGTCCCTCTCCACAATCGCATGAACGGTGGTGGTGGTAGAACACAGCTCACACCTCCAGCAGGACTTTCCTCTGTGAGCTTGTTCTGACATGAGCTACGTTTCCCCAGAAGCATCCCCAGGAGGAAAGGGCACATTGTGTTGGGACAAGCGCTTGCAGTTGTCATGCCAGCGGGTGTGTAACAGGAGATGCTAAAGCAGATCTCAAATAAATGTGTGAGCAAAGTCACCCCTCGGAGAGACCAGCCAGTGGGGTCACAGTCAAGAGTGCAGGCATCTCTATTAGCACAGAGGCTGATTTATTAATCTTGCTGTGTATCTACACCCATAGAAAATGTGGTACCCTTGGGGCCCAGTGTCTTCAATCCACATTTATAAATGTCTCTCCCAAGGGACTGCTCAGCTGTGTTACACACAGCTGATGACAGCTTCCCTCCATCTTTACGCAAGGTAGCAAGATGTAGAAGACAGGGATCCTAGGAAGAAAGCCTTCCTGGTTAAATGCCATCCTGAGCTGTTGAGGACCTTTCCCCACGTGGAGCCACGTGTGCTCACTCTGGGGCAGAGGAGGATCAGAAAGACAACCTTAAAAAAGAATGGTCAAAAAGAAGACAGAAGAGAAGCCCTTTTTAATCCCCTGCCTAGAGTCCCTCTGTATTTGCCTTCAGCCCATCTCCCACTACCCCAATGAGGCTGTGAACACGTCTCCACCTTGATGGCAGCTGTGTCACTGAAATGGTTAAGTGGGGAAGCATTTGCAACCCAGCCCCCTTGGCTGGCCAAGCACTGCAGCACTCCTGGCCCTAAGTTTACTTTCCTCTTTTGCTTCTCGCTCTCTTGTGCCAACCGTAAGGATCTGGCCCGCTCCGCAGCCCGCTATGCCAGCACGAGCACAGTGACTCATTCAACAGCTCTTCATCACAACACATTCTTTCAATGGGACTTCGTTTTGGATGGCACTTGTCTTCAAAATCTGATGCCGGAGAAAGGCAAGAAATGCATAAACATGGGCGCAAAGTGAAGAGGGGGGGAACAAGGGGGGTGGGTCAAAACTGGCGGGGTCATACTAATTTCCTTTTTACCTCCACCGGCAGATAACCGATTTTGCTATTAAGAGGAGAAACCCAGTTCAAAGTAAAAAGAAAGGCCTTCATATCACTTCTTCCATCAGGCTGACACCTCTTCATCTTGGGGAATTTAACATCTGTTACTTAATTCAGAGAATGTATGGTTATTTTCCAGGCTTATTAATAGCTCAAACCCTAAGACTTAAAATGAAAATCAGCAGCTGCTCCAGACTTCACCTCTCAGAGAAGTAGGTGAGAGCAGGTACAATGGCTGGCTGAGGGTCAGGGCTTTCAGTCACTTCAATGCTCCTCATTACAAACCATAAAGGACACAGCTTGGACTGATGCTGAGCCATTTGGATTTCCAGATTTTCCTCAGTAGTTTTTTCCTTTCACTTCTCATTTTTCTTTCCAGTGGAGGCAGAAGAGAGGGGAGAAGATCACAAATATGAGATTGGGCTAGAAGAGTGCAGACAGGAGGGGATGGAGATAGTGCATCTCATCCCCTTCATACACAAAGCACTTTCATTCATAGGGCGCTAAGTATAGTCCAGAATGACTAACACAGCTTACAGGCGCTTTGATGTAAGGATTTTTTTCTTAATGCATATGTTGCCCTCTAAGTTGGAGAACAGGCTGAAGAAATGCAGTTGGCACCTGGAGTAGCGAGAAGGTTGTTTGTAGCTTGGGCTGCTCTGTTCTGGTGGGGATGGAAGTGCAACACCATGGGCATACCTCTCCACTCAGTAATAAATACCTTAAATGCTCTCTGAAAATATTTTCAGGTAGGATTCAGGCTGGGCAATAGCCTTGATAATGGTGAGGCTGTGGCTAAGACAAACAAGTGTGTACATGGCTGTTCCCAAAATGCACAACCTGCAGGTCATAAGTCATATCAAGCAATGGTAAAGGCAAAGCTCCCCAGCCCTTGCCATCTCCAGCCCATCTAAGCATGAATGACTATATAGGGTCATGCAAATGATCTTCTTACTCTCTTGATCTTTTCAAGCAGAACCTGAAGTTCAGCTTGATCCAATCCTAAATTCATGTGTGGCTTTAAGCCAATGAGGAAAAAGCAAGCCTACCAAAAAAATGGTGACTAATACAAACCACTTCATTTTCTGGTGCTTAATAAAGGCCAAGAACATTTGACAAGAAAGGCTAAGTTCACCAGACACCACTGGTCGCTGCAGGGAAGGAGGTGGCTGTGACGCTCTGTTCAGCTCTGAGCCCCACCGGTTTCAGACACTCAGGTGAGAGGCAGGTGACCCAAGCCCAAGAGCTCAGTTGGCTGGGTTCAGAACGGCAAAGTACATGGCCTAAACTTCAGGCTATCAGAAGTTTGGTTTGGTTCCAGTTATAGCAAATGCTCACTAGGACAGAGAGCAGAGCTCGTACATCTCATCCTACCAGGAAAAAAAGACAGTAGGTTGTTATTTCTTCATGTCCAGTGAACATCCAATTATTTATACAGTTGTGATGGGTTGACCCTGGCTGGATGCCAGGTGGCCACCAAAGCCGTTCTATCACTCCCCCTCCTCAGCTGGACAGGGGAGAGGAAAAAATATAACAAAGAGCTTGCGGGTTGAGATAAGGACAGGAGAGATCATTCACCAATTACTGTCACGGGCAAAACAGACTCAGTTTGGGGAAAATTAACTTAATTTATTACAAATCAACCAGAGTAAGGTAATAAGAAATAAAAACAAATCTCAGAACACCTTCCCACCACCCCTTCCTTCTTCCTGGGCACAAATTCACTCCCGGATCTCTCTACCACACCACACCCCCCCAGCGGCACAGGGGGACAGGGATGGGGTTTTTATGGTCATCACACGTTATTTTCTGCCACTTCATCCTCCTCAGGGCGAGGGCTCATCACACTCTTCCCCTGCTCCAGTGTGGGGTCCCACCCACGGGAGACAGTCCTCCACGAACTCCTCCAACGTGGGTCCTTCCCACGGGCTGCAGTTCTTCACAAACTGCTCCAGCATGGGTCCATTCCACAGTGTGCAGTCCTTCAGGAGCACACTGCTCCAGCGTGGGTCCCCCACAGGGTCACATGTCCTGCCAGAAAACCTGCTCCGTGGGCTCCTCTCTCCACAGATCCGCAGGTCCTGCCAGGAGCCTGCTCCAGCACGGGCTTCCCACGGGGTCACAGCCTCCTTCGGGAACCCAACCGCTCCAGCGTGGGGTCCTCCACGGGCTACAGGTGGAGATCTGCTCCACCATGGTCCTCCATGGGCTGCAGGGGCACAGCCTGAATCACCATGGTCTTCCCCACGGGCTGCAGGGGAATCTCTGCTCCGGCACCTGGAGCATCTCCTCCCCCTCCTTCTTCACTGACCTTGGTGTCCGCAGGCTTGTTTCTCTTACATGTTCTCACTCCTCTCTCCGGCAGCTGTTTCTCCCCGTCCCAACTTTTTTCCTTCTTAAAAATGTTATCACAGAGGCGTTACCACTATCACTGATTGGCTCAGCCTTGGCCGGCGGCAGGTCCGTCTTAGAGCCGTCTGGTATGGGCTCGCTCTCTTGAACACAGGGGAAGCTTCCAGCAGCTTCTTACAGAAGCCACCCCTGTAACCCGCCCCCCCCCCCCCCCCCCCGTTTACCAAAACCTTGCCACACAAACCCAATACAACAGTGCAAAGCAGCAGCAGGAAAACATAAGGGAAATCCACCCAAAGGCATGATACAATCTTGGAGGCAACTCCACCAAGGAGGCAAAAGTCCTTGACTCAAAACCTTCTTTCAAACTGAGAGATGCCGTCAGCCAACACATCCCACCTTCTGACTCACTGCTGGATCAAAGACTGGCGTGCTTCCCCGACCCTAGAGACTGCAAATCACAATCTTCATGTGGTCAAGAGCCACAAGATATCTACTATGCCCCAGGAGATCTGGCAGAAAGGTGTCATAGACAGGACCCACACTGCAGCCTGAAGCTCAGTTGGGTTTGTGGTCTGTCCAGGCATCTCCAGCAGACCTTGCTGGCTTGTTTGCTCCCAGCCAAGAGATGTGGGTTACTCAGGTTTCCACTCCACCCCCGGGAGAATTTCCCATGCAAACTAAAATGATATTCTGCAAAAAAATTAAGTAAACCATTCCTCTAAATCTGAATTCAACAAATTAAAAAACTGCATCAGTTGATCCAAAACTATGCTTTCAGACCAAAATCAGAAGGTACCATTCTGGCAAAGGAAAAAAGCTGTCAGCTTCATCATAATACGACTGAGATTTTTTTTCCTTCCTGCAGCTGCCTTTTTCAACCCTACCCAGCTGAAAGTTCACTCATTTTTACTTTCATAGGCAGCACTTCATATTTTTCATCTCCATCAAGCCATGCTTATCTGACCACATGGATCTGCAACAATCATTTCTTATTCCTTCCTCTGTACCCAGGGTGATCCTCTAAGCTTTTCTGGGAGAACTTTGTCAAAAATTTTATTTCTCTATAAATCCAGACATCATGGGATTCTTGCATGGGATCTTCCATTCTGGCTGTTTCTTTTCTGGCTTCATATACTATTCTCCAAACCTGCAGGGCAGCAGTTCTGGGGTCAATTGGATGCAACTCAATTTATTAGTGTAAATATGGAGCCACAAGATATTAGGGAAGGAGTGTGCCGAGTACTCAAAAGCCCTTGGAAATTTATAAAGCTTCTAACTATGACTGTTACCCAACAAGGACTTTGCACATTGTTCACTATCTTTAGAAAAAGCAACTGGCAACATCAGAAAAATTATAAATTGAGGATTTGGAGTAAATGACCTCCTGTTGCTATTGTGCATTTGCCATGTAACGAAAGAAAAACAGGAAAGAGTCTTGCCAAGGTATAGGGAGAAAAAAAAACAACAAAAATGAAAGGGATTTTGTTGGCAGAACTTGCAAATTATTACTGCTCCCTTTTGCCCAACTTCCGTAACATAATTGCTGTGTGCTGCAGCTAATTCACCAGAGATGCTTCTACTGCGAAGGTGGAACTGCCAGTTTATGACTTTGCACAGAGCAAGAGGCTCCTGCCCTAAAAGGCCCAACCAGGAGTGCAGGCAGCAGGGAAGGAACCAAAGAGGAATAGGGTCTAGATCAAAATCTGGCAGGTCTGGATCTAAGCTAGTCCTCAGCAGGTATTTATAAGTATGGCTAGACTGGAAGGCTAATGAAATAAATGTAGAACAGCAAAGAGTTATTTTGAACGCAGAGCTGCTGCCTCTGTCAACCAAGGGTTGCACAAATCAAGACCTTGACATAGAAGAGCTGTCCAGGCTTAATCAGATGGTGCTCAGTAGTTTTTTGAGCACACAGATGTGCTCATCTATCCAGCTAAGGAGCCCTCTTCAATCACATTTTCACAGCCTTCTGACCTCCATAGCATTAGAACCCAGTTATGCAGGCTACAAAACCAAACTCAACCCCAGTCCGCGCCACTATTACTTATTCTGGTACCTACTCAGCAGGAGAGATTCAGAGATGAAATGTCTGGTCGAGAACAGGTTTGCCAGGAAGCAGCAAAGATGGATCTGCTCCATGGTGGGAAAAACAGAAGCAGGAGCCAAGGGTACCCCTAGTGCAGGCAGTGGCCTCACTAACAGACATCCTATGGAATCTGAACTTGATGAGCAGTGCCGAGTGCTGGTAACAGGGTACAGCAACAGTCCCAAATAAATGAGACATTAGGCCCAAGGTCCACCCAAGAAGCTCAGTCAGGAGCAGATGGGGCTGAAAATAAAGCCAGAGTCCACATCCGTCCAGGAGACAGGGCAGGAGAAAAGCTACCTACAATATAGCGCTGAGATCCTTCCAGAAGGCAAAGACCAGCTGGACACAAGCACACCTACAGCATAGCACCAACTGGGTCTAAACATCCAGGGCTGGGCTTAAATGGGCTCCTGGACCCCAGGTAGGGGAGTGGGTGGGACCCAGGTGAGGATGCTTAGGGCAATTAGTGCCCTCAGGGCTCTGATAGCATTAAGGCTTGATCCCAGCATTCAGAAACATGATGGGACTGGGATTCAGATGTTGAATACCAAAAACCTTGTCAGCTGTCCTGGCATCTTAAATAGTGGTCCTCTGAAAGTTGCTCTATGCCATGGTGAGATTAAGCTGGTGGGTGTTACAGAGCGAAACAATTGGTGTTCCTGTTGAAATCAGTTGCAAGACAATGAGAACTGTCCTGGTCTGCTAGATCCATGCATACAGCTTTGCCTTGGCTCAGGAAAGCAAATGTGAGGGTTTATAAAACCACCAATGCACTTGCTTAATCTCAGCATGTGCTCATGTGCCATTGATTTAAGTTACTACATTTGAAGTTACATGTTTTTCTAAAACAGGACTTTGCTAGCAGCTCTTGAGTTCTGTAAAACAACTTTTTCTATGCTTATGTTGTTTTTCAGCAGCACTTTGAGACATTACTTATCCAAAGGTGCTTCATTTCCCCAACTTACATATGTTAAATAAATAGTCCATAAAGCATAGGATGTATATTATAGTCAAATGTGCTTTCAAACATTCTTGGCTTTTTGGTAAACAAAACACGTTCTGTTTTTAAACTCCGAAGTTTTACCTCATGCAATATCACTGTGCAAAAATTTTCATTTGATTATACATCTTATTAACTGTGCTCTTGTGTGTCCTCCCCCTCTCTCTCCTGTTTGACTTATTTACTTTGAAATAAAAGCCAGTCATCTCTCACACAGCACTGCAATTTTTACCAAAATTTTTCTGCAAGATGTCAGCAAAACATATTTAAGGCTGGCCCTGACAACCATACTCATTTTCCTTCAAACATTTCAATTATTACTTAATTTAGGCCCGCTTGAATAGTCCTGCCACCTCTGAAATGGTTTTTAAATTGTCCGTAGAACCATTGATGTTAATACTATGACTTCATTCAATATGGTGGATTCTACCTCTAAATAGTTTTATTGCTTTCTGGAGATGTGGCTTAGACAGGTAGGAAAATAATAGAGCCTGCCTTGGGTCAAAGTGGTGTAGAGGGGTGGTGCAAAGGGCTGGAATACAGATCCCCCTCCACGGCCCTGCCTTCTGCTGGCCAGTGGCTGAAGAGACACCACAGGCAATCTCCAACAGGCGTTGCTGCATTTTGAGAAGTGGAAACCACCTACCCTTGTTGCTGATTTATCAGTACCATCCACAGCAGGCAGGAGCGTAGAGCACAGTTCAGAGCAGTTGCCTTCAGTATTTTTGATGCTGCTGGAAGTCAAAGCATGGAGATACCCATTTGGGTGGGGATATCAGTACAGCTGTCACTCAGATTTTGTTGGAAAGAGAGTGGCTGGTGGGGCTCTGTGACACCAGGATGCACACCAGGTAGACTACATCTACCATACCTCACTTGAGACATCACCTCTAAAATAATTTTTGGACATAATAAACAACTATTGGAGCTGGAATCATTGACTCGAGAAGCAGAAAAACAACTCTCAGTTTGGCTCTGAGATGCCCAGGACCTATTAAAGATGCAAGCATTGCTCATATGACGCTAAGTATATTTATACACTATATACACACACATACCCGCTATATATATAGTATGTGTACACTATATATAAAGTATATTAAAAATTAAGAAGCTGCTTGAAAAAAAAATAGAAAAGGTGAAGTTAAAAGAGTAAAATAACTGTTTTAAAACTCTGTATTGCAAGCCTAGGAAAATCATACACTGCTAAACCAACCAGAGTTAAAAGGAAAAAAGTTTGTGCAGTTACACAGCTGAGTGGAAGAGTTAAAAGGCATTTCTCGAAAAGCACAAGCCATGTTCAAGGAGGAAATAGATCTGTGAATGTGACAAATTGCATGGAGAAGAAAAATATGGCAGGCCAAAAAGGGTTTTGAACAACAACTTGCTAGAGATGTAAGAGGTAACAATAAAAGCTCTTCAGAAACATTAAGGGAAGGAAGTTTTCCAGGGAGGTGGTGTGGCTGATAGATGTTCACTAAATAGAAAGCATACTCAGGAGAGACAGGTCATAGCAGAAAGGTTAAATGAATTGTTTGCATTGTTTTCCATTATGAAGGAGGTATGAAAAGAAGGCAGGAAGCAAAGATAAACAACCTGTTTTCATAATGAAAACAACTTCCTGTTGCAATCCAGACAGACACGTAAAATAGATCTACTCATTTATTCAGAAATTAGCTGGGGACTGGAGGTATGTAAGGAGTGAGATGACAACATTTATTAATGATACAAAATAAATCAGGATAATCAAAGCCTGAACTGGTTGCAACAGTTGCAAAAAAATCTCACAAAATCCAGTATCTGAAGAACAAAGTAAGAGCTGAATTTCAGTGCCAATCAGTGCAAAATAATGCACATGAGAAGAATAGCCTGCAGTCTCCCTACCAAACGGTGAGCTCTGAACTAGCCGATACCATTCAGGAACGAGTTACTGGGAGGAATATGGATGCTTCTTTGAAAACATCTGCTTCACGGTCAGCATAGCCACGTGTAAATGTAATGTGAGAGACTTCTGGCAAAGAAATCGGGAACAAAATTGAAACTATGCTGTTGTCTGAATCCATCGTGCTCATTCATGATGAATACATTTCTGCTAAGTGCATTCGAGAAAAGAGATAACAGAACAAGGAAGGGCGAGAGGAAGGAAGTGAGTTTCGGCAGAGACAGAGAGCAGCTTCTGCACGAAAATAGACTGACACATTAGGGCCCTTCAGTCTGGCAAAGAGGTGGTTGAAAGGGATGTAGGAGACACCTATTAAAGCAAAGATTTATCATATTCTCAACTTCATGGAGAAAGTGAATAGAGAACAAATACTTTCTGTTTCTCACAGCACCAGACCTAGGATGTATCCAATGAAATTACCAAGAGAAAATAAATTTTAAAAAAGCCAGAGGAAGTATTTTTGCAAATAGTGCACAATTATGTTGTTGAATTTTTCCTGGAAGACATCACGGTGTTCAAAAGCAGAAACAGGTTCAAGGAGGAATAAAATAATGCATTGAAACCGAGACAGACACAGCCTTCAGCTCAGGAAGTTTCCACAAGTGATTGAGAGAAGCCAGGAAGTTGCACGAGAAGGTATGTGCTGCACTTGCCCTCCTCCAGGATATTAGGTGAGAGGGGAATTTGTCCTCACTATAGAGCTTATGTCAAGGCATGGAGATCCCATACCATTGCCCAGAGTCTATGTGGCTTTTTTTCTGCTGGCAGAGAAGAAAATGTTTCCTCCTGTAGCTACTGGACACTGAGAGCTGGAAGACATTCTCCATCAGAGTGCAGCAATTTTCTGTGGATCACATTTTTGACATAAAGGGTTCAACTAGTGGTCGAGAAAAAGCCTGGTGAATCATCAGATGTGACCCTATGCTTTGCACAGAGCAGGTTTTTTTCATAATTCACACTATTAAACTCAGCTAATCTGTTCTTTAAAATCCTCTATGGTGAATATGACTTAGGCACATTATCACAAGAAAATAAGTATCTTTTTTTCAGGGACTTTGATGGGCTTGTCTTCAAGAAAATACACAGCAAGGATGGCTATTCTGCTTTGACCATGTACTTTGATAGCATTGTCCTTATTGATTCGTATTCCCAATACAACCAGGTGCCCCTGGCAGGCCCCAGAAACTGTAGAGGGCCTCGAGGACCCAGAGAATGCCCTTGTCCCACCAGCTGTCCTCGTCAAGCCCTGGTTGCTCCCGAGTCCCTCCTGCCTGCTCTGACCTGCTACAGCCACAGCTATTGCAGACATGTGGTAGTGGCTGGAGGAGGTGGCAGGAAGGGGAAGAGGGAAGCCACTGTGGCCAACTCTGGTTTCTCCAGGTCCCAGAAGAAGTCTTGGTGTCCTACTGTGAGACCAAGAGCCTGCTGTGCTGTACAAACATGTGGTTTGCATCATAGCACTCTGTTCTCCACCCCTGCTTGGGGACCCATCTCAGGATCAGGGGAATACCAGCATGTGCCTCCAGCTTTATATTTCCTTCACATCTTCCTCTCACCTGCCTTGCCATTATTTTTATAAACAAACTCTATTTTCTTGAAGTTTTTTTCTGTAGCAGCACGTGAGACTGCATGAATGGGATACCTACTGGGGATAATCTGTATGACAAGGATAGAGCCATAGACAAAAAGCCCACTGCAAAGCTCTGTTCTCTGAAATGGGGTTTGATTTCATTTCAAAACAAAGTATTTCTGGAAAAGCCCAGAGCAACCTCCTCAGCCTTCCCCTCTCCTTCCATTCCTGTACCTTCTGACAGCAGTGCCTGTGAATCACTACACTATCTGCTTCCCTCTCCTAAAAAGCCAAACCATCGATCAAAAGAAATCAAATGTGGCTTTTGGAGATCCAGGTGTTCCTCATGCCAGCCAGGCCAAACCAGAGGTGTACCAGCGCTCAAGAAGATGACAATGCCAATGTGACAGCAGACTAAAGCACATGGAGACCAAGGTCTGCAGCCCCAATTCTGCTCCCAGGCACTCCTACACCATCCTGTTCATGGATTTTCGTGGGCACATAGCAGCTGCTCTCATGCTCATCTCGTACTGGGACATTCTCATCTGGACACTCATCATATGATTGCCAAGGCTTGTCCACACCACTAGTTTTGACAGTTTGCAGCTGACCCTGGACCACCCTCGAGCAGTTTGGGAGGTCCATCTCTGACCCAGAACGATGTCTGCTAGGTTTTTAATAGCTGACATGGGGTAAAAGTAGAGTCAGTGTTACCAAAGGGACCATCAGGACCATTCAAGTTTTTCTGATGCCTCTGGCTGCCCTCAGCCTCTCTAGAGCTGTAACTGTTTTCTCAAGCATTAAATGAGACCCGAGGTGGAGCCCCTTTTGTCTTTTATGCCACAAACAATATAAGCCCATATCGCTTCATCATAAAACCTCTTGTTGAAGTCACACAGTTCAGCTAGGTCATAAGGAGCAATGACAGTATTTTCCACAGATCCATCTTCTCATACCCCAGAGAAAGCCCATATCTCTCATAAATGACATTTCAGGAGGGAATAAAATATTTATCAAACTTCCCAATGACAGCACTGTACGATTTCATTTTTTCAATCAGCAGGTCACAGGACAAAATTGCACCTTCAGTCCATGGTCCAATCTGATGGAGAAAAGAATCAACTACTCTTTGGGCTTGTTTTTCGTGAGTGAGGATTATCTAAAATGCCTGAATCTTTCCCACTCTGTACGGTCATCAGAAACTCAGAAAGCAAACGGCTGTGGGGTTGGGCGCCATCGGGTGGGAGCAGTGGGTCTCCTGGCTCTGTCTGACACCCCAGCTGCCCCGCCACAGCCCGGAGTGCCGTCCCAAGGGTGCAGTGCGAGTCCCCCAGCTGCGTGGGGTCCTGTCCCATCAGGTTTTCCTCTGGATTCTTCTCTGAGGCCAGTGTCAGTTAGGATTAATAACGGATCTTGGATCTCCAGGTTTTGTTCCAGAATATGGGGTTTTGCATGCAAGCTCATTGAAAGGAACTTACAGAAATAACAGAGTTTTGCATGGACTGCATGTGTAAGGGGCAATGCCACCCAAAAAGCTTCTTGGCACCATCACAACTTGCACATTACAGCTTGTTAACATGTATAACACTCACATGTTATAACAACATGATCTCCATCACCAGCCCACTGGCCACAGCAGAAGTTCTGCCCTTCCCAGGAGCCACCAGCTGGCAATTGATCTCTCCCTGTGCTGTCATGCTCCCACTTTCTCCTCCTGGGCATGGCTGCAGATCTGGACTTGTTCTGTGGTGGCAGCAGTGCTGCACATCATTATGAACATCAAACATCCATGGCGCAGCCAAGCTCAGTATCTCCTCCATGACAGTGCCTGTCCCGTAGCACAGCAGCTTTCTCATTCTTAAAGCTTTACTCAAGTTAATCCTTTCCCAGCTTCATAGGCTGTTTTGCCACAGTGTATTTACGAGGGAGCAAAAAGAAAAATACATTTTAAATAGATTCCTGTTTCATTTACAGGTCTGTGTATGCCAGACAATTCCTGTCTTCACTCTTGCAATAGAGCCTCCAAGAGAAACCTCTGCAAAATCACCTGGGGGCATCCTGCCAGCCTCCAGTGAAGCATCTGCTGCTCCTAAAGGCTTATTAATCCACTTTGAAACAGTGCCTCAGGCTCTCAAAGCACCTGGGCGGTTCTCAAACTGGTGTCAACGCTTTGGTTAGAGCCAGAAGTAATTCAGAGTAATTCAGTTCCTGAGCAGACCAGGTCATAGCAGAAAAGGATTTAAAGGGTGAAACCTATATCAAACTGGGCAAAATCTGTACATTAGTTTCTTGAAAACCTGCTTTCAAGGATCCCCAGGGTTTCTGATATAATTTGGCTTAACGTTATTTAAAAATCAGCCTCTAGCAGACAATTGATTTTTGGTAGTCTCTGGGTGGTCATGGAAAACAAGGTTTACATTGTCTGTGTAGCCTCTTACCTCCTTCCATTAAAATGTAGGTTTTAAATAATACACTGAAAGTAGCTTATGTTCAAAGGGGAAAAACGTGTCCTGAAGGAAGAAAAAAAAAGATAAAAAATCAAAGAAGAAAATACCACAGCAGATGGTGGATTAGCCTGCTCTGAAAGGCTACCTGAATCCAGCTAAATCATCCAGATGATCAGCAAAGATGATCAGACAATCAGCATGATCCACATCTGGATCACGCCAAGTCCCCTGGATGTGACTGCTCTCATCCTTCTAGACTGACGTGCCACACTGATGTTTATATCTCAAACATTTCACTTAACAACTGTGCAATTTCATTCATATGACACATTTTTATGATTTAAGACCTCTACAGAATTTTATGACTGTTTTTAATTTATCATACTAATTCAAACTGTAATATCCTGCCAGAGATGTAGAATGGGGTTAACATACGTCCCTTGCTCTGAATAGAAGAATATATTAGACTCTAGCAGCTAGAAAGAGTAAGTTTAGGTTTTATCTCAGTCAGAACCATTTTGGTCCCTTCCTGCTCTAGATGCCCTGCTATTTTTCTTTTGTTTGAAGGTGGCTGGCAAAGAAAAAGCAAAACCGAGAGCTATGCCTTTTGTGTTTGTGCTCTTTCTAGTGTACGGAGCAAAGGAAGCGGGAAAGGTTATTTACCTATTATTACCAGTAAAAAAAGAATTATTTTTCTTCTTGTTCATCAGAAATTCAGATCTTGTTTGTACTAAGAAAATCTCAGATGGTTGGAGATTGACAAGCAGGGCAAGACAGAGCAAATTGCCTTTTGGGACTTCTATGAAGTTCTGATCTTTGTGCCCAGTTGGGGACTGGTCTCTCGTGGTGCTATCAAGTAGCCTGGAGGGGAGGAAAGGGCTCTGGGATTACAGAAAACTTGTTGCCTGGATAATTTTGGCAGGATGTTGGTGACTGTCTGCCAAACTTGCTGACGGCTGGCTGCTCGATCGGGCTTCAAATTCACTCTTTCCACCTGCAACAACCTCAGTGGCCACCTCAGCCCTCCAGCGCACCTACCCAGATGGGGAGAGGCAAGCTTGATACTACTTGTCACTCATAAGTGAAAAAAAGAGGGGAAAAAAAGAAGGAAAATGAGGCCTTTTCATCACCACAAAGCCGCAAAGAGGAGTCCAAACTCAATTTTCTCAATTTAGAAAAGAAAGCCTTATGCAGGTCACCTTTAATTTGAGTGATGCCAGGTGAGCAATCCTCTGCCTGGCTCTGCCTGCCAATCCCTCTAATTCCTTTTGTCATCATGGTTCAAGAGCGTTATTGAAACGCAGAACATAGAGCTTAATTATGGGGACAAAGCACTGAATTACACTAACTGCTGATCTCGAAAATGGCTTCCCCCCCCCCCCCCCTCCTCTTTTTAATCTCAGTGTTCATATAATTAGAATGGAAAAGCCAAACCTGGCCACCCACCCCTCCCCTGCTGCAGAGCGCTGCTCCCCTCAAAGTCCAGGTGTCCGCCAGGAGAGAAATCCAGGCTTGGGCATCAGAGGTGGCTCAGGGTCAAAGTCATAGGTGACACTTAAACTCCATCCTCCAGGCAGGTTCAGCTCCTTGACACTGCCTGTCTGTTTTCGGTGGGGTCCCACCCTGGTGAGGCTCTGTTGGTTCTCCAGCCTGCACACTTGGTAGCGCTGGAGATGCAAAGGGCTGTGCCCAGGAAATATCAGTCGGTGCCAGAATGCGTTCCCTGATAGTCAGCAAAACTTTTCAGCCCTTCATTTCATTCTGTTATTTCTGCTGATGGCACTATAAATAATTACTCCCCACCCTCCGTATGCTTGTGAGGCTTGAGTCACTTTGCTGAACCAAGATGTACATTTTGTTCGTCTTTCCTTGCCCCACTTACATTTGTCGACGGTTTTCAAATTCTACCCTGGGTTTTCCAGCTCTGCACGGTAGAGGAAACAGGTTTCAGGGGCTTCACCCAAGAAGAGTTTGTCTGCAGCCCTGCTCGGACCACAGGAACAGGTTTTTTTACTTTCAGGATTCCTTGCGAGGTCATTTGCTCCCTCTGCAAGCTGGAAACAAGGGAGCTATTATCCCGTGTCTCGGTCACAAGGGCCAAGCTCCTTCCTGATGTTACCAAAAGTCACAAATGGTTAAATTGCTACCAAAGAGATGGGACCCACTGATGAAAGCAAACCTGATCAGGAAAACTGATAAATGCAAAACCACAACAGGGTACACAACATTTCTTTTCCTCCTCAGCCCTGCATCCCTATGGGTTAACTGTGGAGCCTGCACTGCAGATTTCACTCTGCCCTGGCATCTTTGCTTTTGCTTGCAGGCACTGTGCCTCCTCCTCTCTAGGTTTCGTTCCTTCGACTGCTCAAGTCGAAACGTCTTGCTGCCCACAAACCACCTGATACCTCCAGGTGCTCTTGCTCAGCTGCTCATACACCAATATACGACTCCACTTCTCTTGCTCACTTGCAAGTTCCCTGTCCCATCGCTCTCTCACTTACAGCAAATGCTGTCCTGAGAAAAAAGCCCATTTCCCCGACACTGCCGGGCAGCCCCGCAGTCCTGAGTTCGTTGGGCCATGCTGAGTTCACAGTGTTCCCTAGACAAGCCCGCTGCCCTGCAGAATAAGGGCAAGGCAGAGGTTTTGCTGGTGGATTAAGAGAAGGATTATTTTTTTTTTTGCTGTGCTAACGTCTCAACATGCTGTACATAAACAGCTTGTCTCCTGATTTACTGAGAGCGGTGGCCACCATCTAGCACTTCTCAAGGAGATTAGTGGCTGTTTTCTCAACCCTATTTCAATCCTCGAGGAGGTCTGCTATTTGTCAAAAGTGCTATTAACCTCAGATAGGCACCAGGATAAATGTTTTCCTGGCAGAGGCTCTGTTCCCCTCCGGGGATCCATGTGGGAGAGAGGCTCCTTGGGAACCACGCTCACCTGGGACCCGGCTGCAAAGATTAAAACAGGCTCTCATTAAGGTCAGGGCATCCTAACGGTGCACCAACCTGAGACAGCGATGAAGGAACTGCAATACATAATTTAAAGAAATAGCAGTGTTCATGGAAATACAAATGAAGAAATCACTCAGGAGCAGAAGGGGGGGAGAAAAATCGATCAGTGAATGGGATAGTTAGCAGTTAAATGTTCTCCATGCACAATGTTCCCGCTGAAGGGCAATTTATAAGCCCGGCTAAAGCTGCTCTGGGTTATACTGCTGAAGAGATGAGACTCCAGTGTGAATACAATGCCGTCTTTCCTAATAACCCCAGGATTCGGTCCGTGAGGCTCTTAAGAAATGCTCTGCATTGAGAGTGCAATGCGCATGAAAGGATATGGCAAAACTCTCTTAACCTGGTGCACTTACAAGGGGGAGGCAGAGGGGAGAGGAGCCACGAGCGGAGCCGGTGGGGGCCGTCAGCGGCGAGAGCATGACAGGGACCAACTTCTCTGGTGATTTATGAAACAGGCATCCCAACTTATCTTCTGCTGAATGGCAGCTCTTTGATTTAAGCAGTGAGAGAGAAAGAAAAAAAAACCCAACTCTAGATCATGCACTTAGTTATTTAAAAGGGAGGGAGAGGGGAGGGAAGAGAGCAGCGATGGCAGGACAGGGAGCCCCTTGCCCCCAGGTGCGCTGCCGGAGGATGCCCTCTGCCACCGTCCCTGTGCGAGGCGGCAAGCCAGAAGCAACGTGTTAGACTTTCTCTCCAGCAAATGAAAATACATTAAAAAAAAAGGGGGGGATGCTTCCAGCCGACAGCGAGGAGAAGGGAAGAAGCCATGCAAGCAGCACCGTCCCTCTGCGCGTACCTACTGCTGCTGGTCCCAGGTGAGCGACTCCCCCCATCCATGCCTCGGTGCCGGTGAGCCCCAAGATGTCCTGGAGAAGCGAGAGTGACTGCCGCGACTTGGGAAGACAGAATATGGTACAAGCTTTAATTAAAAGAGTCTGAAGGCTCTCTCCTTCTCGCTCGCCCTTTTTTTTGCAGTACTGGATTGGATTTAAAGGGCTAGAACCCCAATTTGGCATTGCTGCTCCCCCAGGAGTGATGCTCTCCTGCCCCAGCCTGCCAGCTTCAGCAGCATCTTGCCGCCCGTCAGGGGCATCCTGGCAGCTGAGCAAGTCCGTAGTAAGCAGCAACAGTAGTTACTCAGTGGCAGCAGCAACAAATTGTAAATCAATGTTCTGGAGAGCAGGCACGGCAGGTGGTGAGTGGGGATGCTATCGGTAGCGGGGTGGGCGAGGAGAGCCCAAGCACTCCTGTGGATGCAGGGAGGAAATTTTGTGCTCTACCAATGCTCTGGTGAGTCGGGAGGAGGGTCGTGTCCCCTCTGTCCTGGTGCTGCCACTGCTCTGCGATGGTCCCCAAAGGCATTGCCCTCCCGCCGCCAGCTCGAGCCAGGTGGCTGTGGGGGCTCTGGGTGGAGGGGGGCTGTGGGGAAGGGTTGCATCATCCCAGCTCAGCTCTGCAAGACGGGGTCCTCGGCCTTCTTCTGCCTGTGGCCAGCAAGCGCGGCAGCGATTCCATTTGGATTTGATGGCCGCTTGCTCGTGCCAAGGCAGCAGGGAGAGGACCTGGTGCTGGCAGACGTGTGAGCAGCGCTGGTCTCTCCTTCGGTTTCAGGTTCCTCCAACCATTTTCCAGATGTCCATCAAAATGCCCATCTGCAATAGGCCAGGCCCTCAGAGTATCCCAGTCTGCTCAGCATGGCAGGGATGATCAAAACATGCTGTCAAGCCCTGCCAGACTGCTTTCCCATTCCTTCCCCAGCAAAGAGGTGCTGAAGATTGAGTGCGGGGTTTTCACTGAGCACTACTTGGTCCAGATTTTGAGTTGAAATGATAAAAAACAACGGGAACAACCAGGAAAGAAAGAACCTCTTCTCCTCCTTTTCCCCGTTTTGGCCCCAAAATGCAACCTACCATCACCGAGGCCGGCTTCAGAGCATCCTGGCTGCGAGCTGTGGCCCTGGCTGTGTCCGATCAATCCCTTCCTCGTGCTCAGGGCTGACCCGCATGTTCTGGCTTTCTCTTGTCTTATTAATTACATGAGGCGGTGGATGCCAAAATGAAAAGCTGGTTTTAATTCCATGCTGCAACGCAGTTCCAAGCTGCTGAGATAATTAGCAGGTTTTTAATGAATGAGAAGGCTACCAACATGGAGGAAGGAAGGATAGGGAGGGAGGGGAAGCGCAGTTTGGGCCTGCTTAGGGAAACCACATTCAAGTCGGAGACTCCTTTCTTCAAGCCAACACTTTGGACCACCTTCAGCGCCTGGTGAGATGTTCCTGCCCGCAGGGCTGCTGGATGGCTCTGCAGAGCAGCATATCGACATGTCTGCTTGGCTGGGGGCCGTGCCAGGGAGTGAAATGGCTCCTTCTCGTCACCATAGCCTGTTGACATCCATCTGGCTCTGGGGAGCGGAGAGGAAGCAGTTTTGGATCCTGCTTTTTCGCAAGTCTTGGGCAACCGCAGCTGTGAGTTTCATCGACCTGGGGCTATCAGGTTTGCTGGAGCATCAGTGCCACTCTGCAAGGGTTTCTGCTGGCAGCTGGAGGGTTTCACCCCAAAACACATCTATTTGAATTGCTTATAATCTATGTGAAGATCTCCTCATCTTCTTTCTAAATCAGTCTGGTAACAAGCATAGATACAATTTCCCAGGCTACAGCTGAGGTTAGCCATCAGCTGCAAATTGCTAGGTAAGACGTTCCTTGGCAGAAGCTGGTGGGAAAGTGCTTTTCTAAATAACGAGGTATACCAGGCGGAGGTGAAATGTCAGCAAAAACAGTGTGTCCCCAGAGACTCCAGCCTCCAGCTTGGGCTGTTGCTTTCTTGTGCGTATCTCGGAGACAAGTGGTTGTTGTTCCTTTAATTATTAATCCTTGCATTGACGTATTCAAATGTGCAAGGGCTTCTAAAGGATGCTCTGATATAAGAAATGAAGAATAAATTTCCTTCTCTCCCTCAAAACTTGTCTCAATCCCATGACCAATTTTATTGCTGTTCCGCTCTAATTTTAAATATAACGAGAAACATTAAGGCTTTCAATTAAAAGATCCCTTCCTTGAGATACTGGAAAGTAGCCTGAAGTATAGACCACGTGTGATATTTTTCATTGGGATGGTGCGTGCTATAGCTGATTTCCAGATCAAATGCCTTGGCGATCAGGCACGGGCTTGCACGCTGGCTGGCTTGGCCAGGCTCGAGTGGCAGCACCAAGCTGTTCAGCTTTTGGAAGATCCTCAGCCTTGTTTGTATTTTCAGCCAGTGACCTGTGTTTCTGAAACAAACCTTGCATTTACTCTATGCAGTTTGGTCAACCTGTAAGTCCATGGTGAGGGGCAAAAAACCCTCAGTATGATGCCACACTGGATTCTTGGATTTGTTTGGCTTTTGACTGTGAAATATTCATCTCCTCCCTTTTCTTTATAATAGGCTGAACCATGGCCATGACACAGGAGGTCGTCCTTCTGCAATGAGCTCAAAATCACTCATTTGCCACGATTTCAGTGTTGGGTTCATTGAACACCATTAAGCATGAAGTTTGGCTCATTGAAGGCTTTCTCATGTCTTCTTTTCTCCAGCAACCTAAATCTTGCACTTGACCTCATTTGGTCCTGTCTCTGCAGGCAACAAGTCTCCTGGAAAGCTTGCAGCTAGGGAGATATCTAATCTCAGGCAGAAATCAGTGTTTGCAGGTATTTGCATTACCACAGTGCTGGCAGCGCTAGACCCAGCTGAGCTTGTGAGGTTGCAGCGTTGCTCGGTCGGTATCGTAGCAGCTGGCAGCTTGTTTTACTTCTGGTGGGTTGCTACTTTCTTAATGGAAGCAGCATCACTTTGATTTTATTGCCTACGAGGATGTTAGAGGATAGCTTCTCGTGATGCCGGGGTAAACAGCGGGTTTCTGAGGATGAGATTTAAAGATAGAGCTGGGTATTATAGCAACATGTAAAAAGCACCAAGGCAAAGGCATTTCAGGTGTGAGGAGCTGCTGGACTGGATCAGACCCTGGGTCTGTTTACCTTGTCCAGAGCACCCAGACTCTGCAGGAAGCAGAGACACTGCTTGCCCTTGCCTGAGGCATCTCTCTTATTTACACCAGCTTCACCATCCTTCCCCGAATCCGTGGGTCTGACTGCAGTTAGGCAGGATGGGAAGGGCACAGAGGCAGGGAGATCACATGCAATCCAAGACGCAAGGTGGCAGAAAACCCATCAGCCAGATGCAGAGCTGTGCAAGACCTTGTCCAAAAACCACGTCATGTTGCTGCTAGATTCCTCCTCTGACCCAAATGGTGAGGCTGCCTGGAAAGCAAGGGATGGCCAAGCACACAGGCGAGCTGGGTCTTCCACTCTCAAGCCAAATAGCGTTAACTTTTGTCATTCTGCATGTTTTTGAGGCATCAGGATGCATCTTGTCTCTCTACATCATGTTTCCTGGAGGGCAAACCAACCATCTTCTCACTTGCATAGGTTTTGAGGCTGGAAGACCCCATTGCTGCTTCTGTCATTCAGTTCCCCACAACACAGACTAGAGAGTTTCATTGATATAACGTATTGCTACAGGACAGCCATGCTGGCTGGAGACCCTAAATCTGATTTAATTAATTCATAACCCAAGGAGGAGTCTGTATGATAACCCTCTTTCTGCTGACATAAAAGTAGGATTCGGTGTATCTGCTCTGGGCAGATGACAGATTCTCAAAGTACAATACTGTGTTAGGCCAAGAAAATAGCCATATGCATTTGCAATTAATCACACAAATTACAGCACTTTAATAAAGATAAAAAGCAAAGAGAATAAAACATGCCGGAAACCTATAGGCACAGTTTCACTCTCCTGAATTCAAATGCAAAGCTTTGAAAACCTTGTTTACTTTCACCAAGTATCACAGGGGATTATTTAGAACTTCAAAAGGAATTTGGAAACAAACAAAAAAAAACCTAGTTAAACATAGGGGAGCTGATGCTTAATCCACTTCTGTATATCTGCCCCCAGTCTCTCCTTCTGCTGACTTTCCAAATTCCTCCTGGACATGGATGTCCAAGCTCAAGCCATGGAGGATGTTCTCATCCATCTCTCAGAATAAAGGGGTACTTAACTAATTTAATCACAAATTATTCTTTTTACCCAGATTTGCAAATGAAAATAGATTCATGCCACGTGGATGTGCATGTGTCCATCTGTCTCAATGGCTTCTGCATCCCTGGAAGCAATTTAGCTATATTTGGCAGGGACATGTCCAGCTGAGGAAAGGCTTCAGCCAACCCTGATAGATGCCAGGCTGTCCCCTGAGGAGAGAGCCCTTCGAAAGGTTGAAATCTGGCAAAAAAAAACCCTTCACCTGGGCTCTTAAGACAGAAATCATGAGGACACTAAGTTTTACTAGGTCTAGTGCAAGGGGATAGGATGAAGACACATAAAATAACAATATCTGGGCTCCAGATAATGGCTGTTCAGAGTTGGAAACTAAAAACCAGATTTTTTTGTTTGCACAGTTAGTGGGTGATATTTTGAGCAAGACACTTTGACAGCAAGGGCTTAGCAGAACCCAGGGAAGGACTGCTTACAGGCAAATGTTGGGAATCCCTACTTCTACTGGCAAACAGTTTGAAAGAAAAATGTGAGAGAGACCTAAATCATCCTGCTTCAGTACATATATCAGCCTCTAGCTAACAGTGGAAACAGAAGATACCTTATTGATGGGCTGGTTTAAGTTTTGAAAATGTAAAAGAAGAATTAGGGAACTGCTGGCAGTTTTAATAACAGCTTCTCATTTTATGGCTGTTCCAAGCTTTAGTCTAAGGAAAAGCCAAGGTCACAGAGCCACTATCCGTACTTCTTCACTAAAATCATTTTGCATATATTGGCCAACTCAAACTCCATTTCATACTGGAGCAGAGATCTCAAAGATCTGCTCTTCCAGCAGGTTTCATGACAACTGGCTAGATAGAAGAGAAATCAAAAATTAACGTCGGCAAGAGGAAGAGGCAAAATTCAACTCTGCCATGTACTTACTGTCCAAGACATCTACTGTCCAGCCCATCAGCAAACACATAGCTCCAAACAAGCAGCAGTACACGTGCCACCTGCCCTGCCAAACTGGTGGGGGATAAGGGAAAGAGCTAAGAGTACTAGGTAGAGAGTTTAAAGTCATAAATCCATAGGAAAGCAGATCCTGTTGATTCTGCTGTTCACAGAGTTATTTGACTGCTTTTTTCCCTTTCAGCTGACTTAGAGACACAGTAGGAAAATTTCATCTTGCCTTGAATGGGGAGAACAATTCAAATAAAACCCACCAAGGCTTGGTCCATGCAATCTGTTCTGCTTCTGAGCATGACCTCTCTCCGCAATACCTGCAAGGCTGGATGGATTTGCAGGGCTCGTCCATCACGGCAGTTCCCACTTGTCAGCCTGGGCTGTGGCTATAATGCGATCATCATCCCTTTATCGCCCAAAGCTAGGCTTTGCCTAAAGGAGGGGAAAGCTGAAAGAGAGCCTTTGCAAAGGGCCAACGAGGCCTTATCCCCAATGTGTTTCCTACTTCTGTGGTCGTTTTGTTCTCTTTCACTCTTTCAGGAGGACACAGAGCAGCCTGCACTTACACGTATGGTGGAGCAAGCCAAGATGCGGGTTTTGTTACAAGACCCCAACAGCCACCTCCCCATCTGTCTGGTTTTACCATGTGCTGTTTCGCCAGCTCTCCATCCAGCGCAGCCAAACCCGGCTCTTCAGCAGTTCATGCCCAGCTCCAGGAACCCTGTCCTTAGCCACTAGTCCCACTGGGTGGCCCTGGGGGTGCCAGATGGACCCAACCCTGGGACGGACAATGCAAACCTTCAGCATTACGTGTATCGAGCTCAGCCCTTGGGAGCCCAGCTACTGCCATCTCCACCCAAGCTAAATCACATACAAGAAGGACGTGGGAAACAGCAGTTTCCGTATTTTAATGGCAGCTCCCTGCATTCCAGCCCACTGAGAGCCAAGAAAAGTGGCTGGTAACCTGCTGGGAGAGGACATGAGCAGTAAATGAGTGTTCAGATGTCTGCACATGGCAGCAGCACCTGCTCAGGAACTGGGGTCCCTTGCCAGCACAGAGACTCAGTCTCAGCATCCTACCCTGGCTATGTGAAAGTGTTCCCCGAGAGGATGAGAAAGTGTGACTCCCCTCTTCCTAAGAGAAGAAAAATATGTCCTGAAAACCAGGGGGTCTTTCAAGCAATTTCCAGCCCCTCCGTGCTTGCTCTCCACTGTGATGTTGGATGGATACGGGCATGCTGGGTGCTGCGGCAGGCAATGCCATGCCCACAGGCTGCGGCCTGCCCCGCAAAACCCCGTGTGGTGCTTCAAAAGCCACAGAGCACTCACAGCTGCTAATTGGGTTTTTATGAGCTCCTGCACTGCTCTCCTGTGAGCAACTCAGAGGGCTCAGCAAAAGAGTCATTAAGCAATTCTTTGAAGTGTAGCTATTATTACCTAAAATGCTAAGCACAGTTTAATGCCACCGAGTTGTGTAACCTGCATCTGGCCGCACGCTACGCAACCTGTGTTTGCTCATTTACGTGCAGCTGGCACACAAGTGTGCGCAGGAGAAGGAGGAGGGAAGGTTTCAACCTGTTCTTGAATATTTACATCCCATACAGAGCCGAGGCGTTTGCTTAACATAAAAGCACCAGTGAAGGATCCTGCCAGTGATGCCAAACTGTGTCGTTGCAGCTGGGGGAATGCTTCTTTCCCTGCTCTCCCCTAGCAGATGCTGCAGGACTCAGGGTGAGGTCCTTGCTCTCAGAACGCTGCCAGGAGCAGCGTGGCTCCTTACCTTGGCTTTCTGTCTCCATGGCAATGGCTCTGCGTCATCCTTTTAGCACAGCAACCTCAACCTATGCAAAATCTGGCCTCGTTTTGGGATCCCAGGGTGGAAACAAGTGCAAGCAAGTTATCCTTACTGCCGTGTGCTGGGTGGCAGGTGCTGTCCCGCTGGGATGGCCATCACGTCAGGTGCACGATGCTGAGCTGCCCGTCCACATCCAGCACTCATGCGAGGGAGGGATGGACAAACCTCGCTGCTCAAGGGGGTCTGCAGTGCCCAGTGGAGGGGCTGCAAAGTCACCTCCAGCATCACCTACCTTCACCCCACAGCACGGCGGGTGAGCCAAGCTGAGGACGAGTTTTGTCACCCTGCCGCCTTGTCCCCTGCAAAAGCAGTGCCTGGCCCTCCCTGCCAGTGGCAACTGGGCTGGCGTTTCAGGCTGCTTTTCAGTTCTTTGGGCCCTGTAGATCTGAATCCCACAGAGAGGACAGCTGACCAAAAATACCGGTTACTACTGGTGTTCCCTCTACCACATGCAAAGGAACCCTCAAATGCAAAGGCAAAACACCTGCCTGACTTGCACACCAGAGAAAGTCCAGAGGCTGTTTGATGGGCTGTGCCATGCCACAACCTCTTGATGTTCATGCTGCCCCTTCCCTGCAGCTCTGGGGCTGCTCCAGGCAGGGCTGGGTCCCTCCTGCTCTGGCACCCACCGGCAGGTACAGAGGAAAAGTGTGGGGCAGCGACAGGGCTGGGACGACGCTCCCTCATTTTGTACCTGGCACACAGGCAGATGTGGCATCTGCGTTTATCTGCGTCAACTCGTATGTTAATGCAGGCCCCAGGGGAGAGGAGGTGTCCTGAGTATCTGCTCAGGAAAAAGAAGATTTTTTTATTATTATTTTTTTTTTACATATTTTAGATTAAAATTAAAGAGTAAGAGATTCTCCCTCCTAAACCCTTGTTTCGGGTTAATCCTGTATTTATACTAAATGTGAATGAATCAAATAATTGAAGGACTAGGACACTACAACAACAACTATCATCATACAGAGCTTCCCATTAGCGTACGTGGGATTACATCAATTCAATTTAGTCCTGGAGAGCAAAGATTAACCCTTTGCGTGGCCCCTGCCTCCTCATTAGGCTTCTGGGAAACCTCTCTGCTGACTGCCCCTCACCAGCCATCCCCCATGCTGGAGGAAAGGCACAAGGAGAGCAGCCCATGGACTCGCCCAGCCCTCCTTTTTGGGGTGGGGAAGGGGTCAAAGGGTACTGATGGATCCTGAACATGAGCAGACGGAGCAATAAAATGGGAATAAACTTAAATGGCCTGGGGAGAACAAGCAGGTGACTCAATACCCCAGTGCCACCCTTTGCTTGGCCACTGACCTTCTGGTAACACTGCAGCCACCTGGGAGGTCCTCGGAGATGGACGATGTAAAAGGGCCTGTTCTGCAAGACAAAAGCCTTCAAACACATGTTGACTTGTGGTTTTGGTAGAGGACCATCTAAGACCATCTAAGCATGGACAGCCCTCGCTGTGGAAGCCAGGTGGGTTGGCTGGGCAGAGGCTCAGAGAAGGGACCTTCAGCATGAAGCCCCTTCAGCCTGGTCCCAGACTGCCAGAGGGACTGTCTTTAGCCAGGAGTGGGACCCTGAGGAAAGATCTGAAAGGATGCCAAGGACAAAAGGGATGCTGGAGGCAATGGGGGTAAGAGGGCACAGGGAACAGCATGGTGGCCATAAGGCAGGGGTGGGAAATCCGCGTGATGGGCTTGTTCCCGAGTGTGTGGTCAGCCATAGCTGTTCCTTTCCAGCCTGCTCCCATGGCACAGGCTGAGCCAAAACACTCGAGCCCGGCTCACCTGAACGACATCCATGGGGCCATCGTGCAGGAGCTGGGCAAGGGCCTGCGGGCTTTTTTCCAAATGGATTTACAGGCACATGCACGAGCAGCCCCAGTGTACGAGCACATCTTTCCATGCAGGAAATCCCCCAGCTAAGAGGGCGCTTAGCTGTAATTCCCTGGCCGTCTCCATGAGGAGAGGTGGGGGGTCCCACCACACTCCCCTCTCTGAAGGATTATTTGAGGAGACATCTGCAAGTAAACCCTCGCAAACACCTCCTCCCCCAGAAGCATTCTTTCTCCCATGGTTATTCAACAAGTAACTAAAGGCCTCAGGATTTTGCCCACAAATAATATAAAACAGGTGCAGGAGTAGGAGCGAGTTGCCAGCTCCAGTACTCCTTTATAGCTCCTGGCAGTTCCAGAAGCAGACTGGCTTTGCACAGTGCAGGACTGTGGCACGCTAATAATGCAAACGCGGTCCTACTGGGTTTATTCAGATTGCAGGAATCCTTGAGTTCAAAGGAAAAGAGGCAGCGTACACCTCTGCCATGTTACCTGCCACCAGACCATCACACCAGCACAGTCCTGCACAGCAGAAACGCTAACTTGAACAGTAACCCCTTGATCTATGGGAAACACATTTCCCAGATTGAACTGACAGTGGAAATTTCTGGGCAGTAGTCCTGCTCCAGTTTCCCATATGTACTCACTCATAGTCGTGATCACAGTATTATTTTTATAGTCGTGCTTGGTATTAATCCGTTACTGATATCACCGTAACACGGTGACCACTATTTGAGGCACAAGCTGGCAGCACTGCAGGACTGTTACCTGCACAACTTCCATGGCATAATTAAGGGTCAAGAAAGGCTGCTCAGACTCTCCAGCTTTGTCCTCTTGCTAGCACCAGCCAGGGAAGTCCTCCCAGCCATGTCCTCAGCATTACCGACCACAAAAACACCTTTGCCAGAAAGACAGCTCTACCCCCATCTCCACCTGGGATTCACACTGGTGCACAACTAGCAAAGGTGGAGGGCACCAGTTTCTCCAGTTTAAGGGGAAAGGATTGAAGCAGTGGCATATTGCAGATGAGCTCCGCAGTTAAAAAAAAAAAAAAAAAAAAACAAAACCAAAAAAAAAAACCAAACCACCAAACTTTAGAAGAAATAAAGGGGAAACAAATCCCAAGACCAGGGTTGTTGCAGTGATGGGCACCCCAAGTGATGCACAGGCATCTAATGAAACCAGACTGAGAAGGATGGTGCAAATGCCAGTAGTGAGCCCAAGCTGGTGGGACGGTGCTCAGGGAAGGCTGCTGAGGACACCCTGTTTTGCCTCTGCCCATCAGTGCTGCCTGCTTTTCTTGCTAATTTTAGGATGTTTCCTCACCCCTGCCCTCTGTTCCCCTCTCATGCTTTTTGTGGAAAGCTGAGCACGCAGAGGTGCCCTCAGGGTGTGGGGAGGTGATGTCTCCCATGGACTGTCCCTCCACAGCACCCTTCCTATCAAGTCTCCTGCAGACATGGTACCACAGCTTGGTTTCAGAGCAGACGTGTCCCTCCTGAAAAGCTTTTGCTGGAGCAGGCAGCAATTGCAGGCATCTGGCTCAGTGGAAGGGAGATGGCACATAAAGGCACGGTGTGGGAAGACACCTCACAAACCCCAAGGGATTTGGTTAACCCAGCCCAGTATAGCACACACCCTTGCCCAACCTCAGCACACTGGGAGCAAGCTGGGGTGTTATCCAAGGTGGCAAGATGCCTCCTGCCAGTGAAGAACTGCTGACACCATGCCATCATCCCCATCCTGAGTTAGGTCAGAGCAGGAGCTGTCACAGGTTGGGGGCTGCAGATTGTGCCCTCGCCATGGGACAGACCCTGCAGTCACACTGGGGCTGGTGACTGAGCTAAACCTACTGTGATGGTAGCATCAGCCCCAGAGGGATGAAGCCCTGTACCACCCCTCCCCAAAAGGAGATACACATCTCCATTTGTGAGCGCAAATGCTGCCTACATGCAAAAAACCCCCCAATCCTGGCTGAGCGGTGGTTGGGTTTGGCTGCGTTTCCCAGCGCATTGTGCAGTGCCCTCTGGTGCACGGTCAAGCAAGGGAGGTTTGGGGTTTGCAACAGTCTCCCACTTCAAACACAATTTCAAAGCTAATGCAACCCTCACTTCAATTAAATTGGAAGAAAAAAAACCAAACCAAAACAAAAAACCCGAACCAATCCAAATGGTTGGGTTTTTTTGCGGGAGCTCAATCTATTTAAGATGGGATCTTTTCCAAAATGATAGAAGATATTCACCATTAAAAAATAGCTATGTCATAATATTTCTCATATGAGTGATGGTATTACAGGCTCTGATAGAGCATTAGACATGACATCACACATTTTTATTATTTTAAGGGACAAAGTCAGGTTAAAATTAACAGTCCTGCCTGCTCATTCAGCAATACGAGACAGGGTAGCAAATCTGGCTTCAGTAAAATTGCTCTTTACTTCTGTCAAAGCGCTGTGATTTTTTCAAATATGTATAATTTCCTTTCCCATTATGTTAGGACTGGAGAGAGACGCAGTGTCAAAATTCAGATCGAAATTATCTAGCCATAACAGAGATGGCAACAGCTTATCAGCTGGGGCTGCTGTTCAGACAATAGCATCCCTCCAGGAGTGGAGGTCAGTGGGGAGCTGTGCCCCATTGCTCTCTGGGGTCTGCCCCAGCATCCCCAGACCTCCTCAACACCCACATCTGGCTGAAAAACCTCCCCTGGAAAAGCCTCAGGGGAGTGGCAAAAAACCCATAGCATTTCTTGCCCAACTCTAGAAATCTTTGATTTCTGGAGTTAGCAGCGAGAAGCTCCAGGGATGCTTGGGCTTGGCAGCACACTGTCAGTTAGAGTCCAGGATATAAAGGGTAATGAGCCAAACTGAGCATGACTATTTGGTGGGATGGAGGTATAAAAGAAGAGTGAACGACCAGGCTGCTCAGCCTGCTGAAGCACTTAATGCTGTGAGGAAAATAATTAGCACCTAAAATGAAAAGGAACCAGAATCTGAAGATGCCAGGAGAATTCAAAAAGAAAACTTGCCATGGAGGGTCCAGGTAAACAGAAATAAAGATGCAAGTAGTGACATTTTCAAAAGTGGTTTAGGAGGTCTAAATTTCATTTTATGCAGGGCTTTAATTTTTATGGGTTTCCAATGAGGTCTGAGTTACAGGGGGCATCACTTGAAGGATATTTAAAACACCTAAAATGCAGTCCTGAGCCTGAGGCTGCAAGTTAATCACTATGTAGTCCTTTGGTTTGACCAGCATCTTTAAAAGCCTTTGGCCAGACTCATGCAGATTGATTCTCTCTGTCTCAGGACCCTCAACCATTTCAGAAATGGGATTTGGGACAGCCTGAAAACTTTGCCCAAAACCCTATTTCTACAAGCAATGTCACTGTGAGTTTGGCTAAAGTGTCATTTTGAAAAAATCCCTCCAAGGGTTCCAAGCCACTAAGAAAAGCCCAGCGCAGTCTGGGCAGTGGCTGCACTTCCAGCTTGTCAACAGAGTCCAGGAACAACGAACAGAAATCCAAAAAGGACTTAAAGGTAGGAGGCTGCAGGCATGAGCTCACATAACATAAAAAAGGAGAATAAAGTGATGGCAGGGAGGACCCAGGTCCTGCCAAGCGGACATGCAGGAACCTTGTTTATCAGGGACACAGACATGTGCTATGGGGCAAAGCAAGATCAATGCTGACCAGCACATTAATAACAGTACAGAAGATATTAGGTGAGCACAAAAGGGAGGGATTGCTGGAGACAGCCACTTCGTTACCATGGTTCACAAAATGTGTGCCCAGGGCGTGATCCAAGCATAGCTCCTTGCTTTGGAGATGCACCTGTTATTTCGCCATCGGTAAATCAGCCTTGTAGGAGAGGCTGCCTGATAATGCTGCCAAATTGCCAGCAAGGAGGTACAGATAAACCCCTCCAGTGCCCTTTTTTTTCTCTCTGATTAGTATTCCTGCTGTCAAGGAAGCTTATTGTGATCCATTTGATCTCTTCTTAGTCATCCAGCCCAGGACATGGGCAGCTCTGGAAGTGCAGGCTCTACATTTCACTCAAATTTGCATATCTGTTTGTCCAGAGGTTTTCTCCTCCAAATGATCCACTGGGGCATCAGCCAGCAAATGCACAGGGCACCCATGGGGTGTTTCCTCCAGCAACATCCATCAGTGACAGTCCCACATCGCTCATCTCTTCCGAAGCCACATACAGCTCAGCCCAGTGCCAGCATCCCTGGGAACTCCACACCAAGATCCTAATGGGATGCTGCTTGGCTATAACAGCCATGTTTCCAAACATTCCCTCTTGATTGTCACACCCTGGTGGGTTAAGACCCTCTCCAAAAATCTACCAGAGGCTCCAGCATTGCCCTTGGAGCATGCAGCTTGGAGTGCTGCCAATAGGTGAAACTGCATTTTGAAACTCATCAAAGCCCTTGATTGTGGATTTCCTCAAGAGTCTTCGTCACCCGGAGATAGCAGCAGTGCGACATAAGGAGGGGCATAGAGGGCAAAAATAAGCAGAGAAGAAGAGTCAGATATGACTCAACTCAGGGTCTTCAGAATTTTGGCTGGCTCTTACTTGGAGCTGGCTCAGTGCTCTTCTCCACCTTGTCCTGGTCCCTGCCAAAGCTTTATTTTCTCATACCAAAAATACAAAATGAACAGAGAAGCTCTAGAGGACTACGGCACTTGCACACACCACAAATATGTTGCTTCATAAATCCTTGTGTGGCTGAGATGTTTGAAGCTAGAGGAAGGAATTGAAGGATGGTTTATTCCATTCTTATTCAGCTGATCTCAAAACAACTTTCTGTGCAGCCTTAAGGCTTTGCTGCCTCCTCCTTTCTGTCTTTGGGATACTGAGGAGCCAGATCTAGGGCAAAATGAGAAATATGCCTTCTCCTGACATTTTCTCAACCAGACACCAACCAAACCATCTCGACACTTGAAGGTTTTATCTTCACACTTTTGCAGTTGTTATTCTGTTGGGAAATTCATTGGGTATCTGGGGTGAGGTCTTGATGTGCCAGGCTCTCCACACACACTTGAGAAACGATGACCTTCATCTAAGCAACTCCCAGCCCATGGTTACAGAGCCTAGACTTCCAGGGATGTGCTGGGTAAAGGTCAGTCCTACAGGCATTGAGCTCATCAGAAAACCAACCAGCCTCCCTTCCCCCTCCTCTACAAAACTTAGTAATTTTTTGCCTTCACGTGAGAATATAACATCGCAAGTACATAATTCCCATCAGAGGCAGAGATGATGTGGCTGCAGCCCTGAACTGTTACTCTAAGAACGATGTTCATGAGTCAGCCACAACTTCTGCTGTGAAGCTGGACATGTCTAAAAACCCTTCTGCCTCAGTCTGCCACCTGCAAAAGCAGGACAGTTAAGGACTTGTTTTCTCCAAGTCTTCGCTATTCTTCTGTATTAAAATTGTAAACTGCCATGGCCAGAGATGGTTCAGAATCACACCACCTCTAGGCTTTTCCTTAATTCAAATAAATACTTCCATTATGGCTATGGTAATCAAAAGCTCAATAACGCTGACGCAACATCAATAACAGTGCCTTAAGTGAATGAATGTTACAATTTGGCATCTTTGAACAGCCATCACTTATACCAAAGCTTTTGGATTTAACGTACCACTATAAAAAAAAAAGCCTCAGTGACAACCGCCAACAACTTGTAAACAGACTGATAATAGCCAGTAGCCATCAGTGACATGCTGAATTATCTGGGTTGCCATGTGTTTGGGAATGGCAGAAATACCTGGCAATTCTCCTTTGAGAGGTAAAAGAAAAATGTCAAAACACCCCATTTGATCCCATCGAGTTCTGTTATTAGGAATGCAAAGAAAGTAACCAGATGCATGCAGGTAGCACCAGGATGATTTATATTATTACTCCTACAATTACTATTAGAGCTGAAAAAATCCTTAGGCACAGCAAGACCATTATAGAATAAAATATGAAAGTAAATTGCAGAGGAAAGTAAAATAATTGAAGTAATAAGTGAAAATACATAATGCACAAGAAAATACTGTAATCCAACAACGACTTTCAGTGCTGTAAAAACTGGAAGACTCCTGTAAGAGGAAAACCAAGAAGCATCCATTTAGGAGACCCTCCATAATGCTGAAGTGTTTCTGTGAGCTTTAAAGCACACAGCAGAAAGCAATTCTGCCTGCACAGTTGATTTTGGGGGAGAGCTGGGGAAAAATGCCAAGACCGGGGGATCACAGGCAAGGAGACATCATCTCTTGGCTCCTGCTGGAGACAAGAGCCTGGGCTAGAAGCAGCCAGCTGCTGGCTGAATCACTCAGCCTCCGGGCAGAGCCAGGAGCAATGCCAACCTGCCCCCCCAACCTCCCCCAAAATCAGGGTTTCCACTGGGGTCCCAGTTATAGCAAGGGGAGCTGCCTGAGGAGTCCTTATTTCAACAGCTGCAATGAAAACATCTACATGAGTCTTACCTCTGTTTTCTGCACTTTGATGCTCTTCAAGTTTGCTGGGCTCCTGCTCGGTCCAGGCACCATGGTGGTCTTCCCCACCTTGCGTCCAGATTTTGCTGATTAACCAGTATGGCTGGGGCTTGAGCGAAGTTCTCCCATTGAGCCTCCTGAAGCAGCAGCTTAACCTGCATCATTAAAGCACGTCCCTGTGGCCTGACCAGATGCTGCAAAACAGCTGTGGGCTTTGCAATGCCAACCCAAACAGTGGTGACACCTACACACGCACAGAGGAAAGGTCACCACAGCACCTTTACCTTGCTCCAGCTTTTCATTCCACCTGAAGCATGTGGCCTCAGCAGATCCCAGGCTGCAGCATGCTCAACACAAGGTCCCAAAGGCTCAGAAAAGGAGAAGTGCTCACAGCAGAGATGAAAGACTAAAGGGCTGGGACTTGTCATGCCTGCAGCACAAATTTTGCAGTGGTTATCGGTACAAGGTGTTTATAGAGCAAGGTGCTAAAAGGAGAGTAAATGAAGTATTGGCCAAGAGCTGTGGGGGTCCCAGGTGGAGAAAGGCACAATTTTCTCTTCACAGCAAATGTCTCTCTGAAGAATTACTGCCATTCCCACTAATCTGTTTACTAGTAATGGTGTGGCACTTCAAATGATAGGACAAGAGCACCTCGTGATATTTTAAGGATCATGCAGAGCAATTTCTTGTTCTCCTGGGGGATTTGTTCTTCTCCTCCTGTTTCCAAGCAGCAGCAATCACAGCAGTCTGTGTGTCAGGGTTATGCTTATGGGTTTTACAACTGCCACAAGAAATCAGAAACAGATGCAGATGTTGGACACCTTTTCCCCAGGGCACTAATGACAGCTGTCATCTCCTCTACCTCCATCAGTGGCATTGGTGGAGGATAACAAGCTACCATGCAAAGAGCAGCTGCGAGGAGGTGGGTGGCTATTTATGGTTGGGTTTTGTTCTTCCCAGCTTCTTTATAGCCCTCTACATGGGACTGGAAGGGTTTGGTCCTGTTTTAAGCTGTACTTCTCACAGCAGCCCTCCAACTCTCACCTACCTGTAAGGACCAGCAGGGTGCTGTGAGGCTGGAGGAGGAGGTGGTCTTGCTTCTTCCTGGGGTTCAGGTGGCTCCCTTGGACCTCATCAAGAGCAGGCACAGCAATCCCACCTGGTTATACCTGGAAAAGGCAAGCTGTGTTTTAGTCACAGCCTTTGCAATGCAGGCCTAAGACTGCTGAGTTCACAGCAAAACACATTGTCCTCCTAGCTGAGTTCAAGCATGACATTAAGTACCTCTTTCAAAGCAGGAAAGACTCACATTTGCTTTCGCATAAATGTTCTTTCTGATGCATATAGGAGGACAGTGTTTGGTAGGAGATGAAGTTAACCTCAAGCAGTCCCTAAATCCTCTTCTGATTTCAGAAATGCATCCTCACATGGTGCTGCAGAGGCCCAGCTGTCCAGTGTAAGATGTTTACAGCAGCTTCTTAGCTGGGAAGATAGCTCCTCCTTTCACTACCATGTACCAGCAAGACTTTTTTATTTTTCATCTTAAACGACATCAGATTTTTTCCACTTTTCCTTGGTTTTGTTGGTTGGATTTCAGGGAACTTGCCAGCGTGAGGTTATCAGCAAGGCTTTTCTAAGCTTATCAATAGGATGCTGAGGGACAGGTCAATGTGAAGTTATCATTTCAGCCCTTCCATGTTGGCTGGTCTAACAGCAAGGCAGAGGACTCCGCAAAGTTAGTTGCTTGACCTTGGAACTTCTAGGTAGGTCTTTGCTCGTTGGTTCAGTCACTGCTGCTGTCTGCACACCAAAACACAGGCTTGGGCAGATTATGGGCTCAGCTGCATTAGTTTCCCAGAAGAGCAAGTTATTTCTGAAACACCTGGATTTCTCAGGAGCTGCAGGCGGTCTCTACACAGAAGAACACAAGGCTGTGCAGGCAGTCTCTACACAGAAGAACACAAGGCTGCAGGCATTTTACCTCTCGGTGCAGTGAAGATGGCAGCAGGCACGTATGGGCAGGATTCCTGGAGAACTCATGTCCCAGACAGGCACCAAAATAAGCCTCAGTATTTCAAACAACATCCACCGACTTCTGATGGGAGGCTCACAGCCGGATGTTCAATGTGCAGTATGTGCACCATGTGGTTTTGAAAATCTGAGCTTTCTGGGTTTAATGGGTTTTTCACAAAGAAATGAAGCAGAGGACAGAAGAAGAGCAGTCAGAAAATTGTTTTGTTTCAAGCAAAGAAACAGAAAAATGTGAACTTCCCAAAGCTGCTGGCATTTGCTAAATTGCAGTGGGAAGAATGATGTGCAGAGACTAAGTCTGACTCCTTCCGCCAGCATTACAATTACAAACAAATCACTACTGTTTTCTCACCATTCTCTTTCTGTAACAGATTTTTTTTATTGCTGATATTTTCCTGTGACTTGTGCTACTTCACTAGCTAACATAGCTTCCAAAACTTTCTGTGATGCTGGGCTTTGAGACCACTGCAAAATGCATGTCAGAGGAGTGATGAGCGGTATCACTAGGGGCTTTGCATTTTTAATGAAGGAACAGAGCTCATACTGAAAGGGAAGCTCTGGCCAAGCCACAAGTGCAGCCTGCCCGCCTTTGGGACCTGGGTTTTGGAGGTGAGCTTAATTTTATCATCATTAATTTCTGCAGAACATGCTGTACTTGCTGTTCTGGAATGGTGGAGCTGATATCTCAAACTCACACCCAGCAAAAGTACCAGAACTCACCTGTTTTGCAAAGACTACAAGAGGAAGCGGTGCCCCTGGACTGCTCAATGCACTCAGCTAGCATTTGCAAAAAAAAAAAAAAAAAAAAGGTAAAGATGTGCTACGCCACCATCCTTTCATAGAGAAAAAGGCTGCTGAGGCACTACTTAATAATTAACGCAGTCTCTTAACTCCACTTAACTCTCATCGTTAATATTTACAGCCAAGAAAAGACAGGTTGTGGAGCGGAGCCATGCAGAGACCAGACAACCTGGGCCAGGGATGCTTTCCTGGTGCCATGCTGGGATGCACGAACCAGGAGACGAGCGCTCAGCAAACACAACCTGCGGTCAGCCCATCACCAAAACGCAGACCCGGGCGTAAAGGTCCTGGAGGGAGCAAGACCCATGGATCCAAGAGACCATACCCCAAAGCACATCTCCCAGATCAGGCAGCCACTGTGCACCACCCATTGGCAAAGGGACTTCAGTATCAGAGGGGTTTGGAAAAGCTTAACAGGGTGGTCAGGAAGGGGGAATAAAGCAGGCACAGTTATCGTAGCTGTTTTCTCACTACCCAGCTCGCACATTGTCATTGGAAGCAAAGACCTTTATCCCAGAGCCTGGTTTTAGTGTTAAAGGTTTAACATCAGCAGAATAAATCCATGGCCATTAGACTACCGGAGAGTGCTAAGGTCAGCTGGATTAATCCGGTCTAAGGGTTTTAAAATTTCACAGCATTGCTTTTTTGGATACGTTCCCTCGGCTGTAGCACACTGGGGATGTGACTCCATGTGCAAACCAGGGCAGAGTGATCCAGCCACGCACTCCCCGGTGTCTCGCAGGTGGCAGGAGCCAGAGGCAGGGGTGTCAGGGAAAACACCCGCCCTCCAACCCTGGCATGATTGCAAACCATACTGCAGGAGCAGCTGTAGCCCTATGGAGATGGGCAATATCAGTATGTAAAGCGTGTGAAACGTCTGATAACCTGGAACCACAGTAACACAGACGTTTATGATGACAGAGCAGCTCCCGCACCATGGTAAGCGATGTGATGAATACCCTGTAGCTATTTCTACTTGCAATGCACACCGGATTTACAGCCTGATCTCCAGACATCCCTCCAAGGAGACCAGGTCTGTGTCTTGTGGGAGGACAGCCACTGCCTCTCCTCCTCGGCACCAAGACCCCATTAACACAGTCACAGCCCAAGCTCTTACCCCACCTTCCCTCCAGCTCAGCTTTTTGTTAGACCAGATACCCCCAACAGCCCATAGCTCCGGAGCAAAACCAGCCATAAGCCACATCAGCTGCACTGTTTGCTCTTGCAGAGGACCAGCACCCCGTCACCCCCAGCCCATGATCCCCTCTATCTTATCTTCAGATGTTCACCTCTCACTCCTCGAGGCACCAGCTCACTGCTCTGCCTTGCAAACCTCTTCTGCCGGTGTCTGTGCCCACAGATGTCCATCTGCATCCTCCTTGTGCATGTTCTTTAAGGAGAAGTGACTCTGTGAGCCCTTCTCTGAACCCCTTCTTCTGCACTATACACACACACACATATATATATTTAGATCATTAGTATCGATGAGATTAAGCATTTTCAATTTAGCAATTTTCAAGAGCCTGAGGGCTATCAGTTCCGTTTGTTTTCCTTCTCCCTTCCCACCCTCACAACCCAAAGCAGCGCATTTAAAGGAGGTCCATGCATTGCTGGCCTGGCTGGGGGGACCTGGCACATGCGGGGTGCCAGGAAGCCCCAAGCAGGGCTTGTCAGAGCTGTTGCTCCTCTGGTATACACAAAACAACTGCAAATAAAATCATTCAACCCAGCTTACTGAACCCACCCTCCCTCCAAGATGTTCCCTGAGGCTCACTTGAGGTTTTGCCACAAGGTTTTTAGTTTGGCTTGTGGATTTTTTTTTTTTTTAAATTGCAAACTTGAAACATGTCCTGATAAATTACATCCCTGCTTTTATGGCTCTTGCCCTTGTCTCTCTCATACATTTTCCCCATTTATGCAACTCTTTCTTTCCCCTCCCTGCTGTCCCTAGACTTTTTATCTTATGCATCATTCATCCCAGCTTACTGTCTTCTTTTAATACAGGCTTCTGGGAGATGCATATCTCCTTGAATTCCTTTTTCTCCTTCTGCCTTGCCCTGATTTGCACTCACTCACTTTCCCATGTCTACAGCTGTCTGCAGTCTTGCTGGGAACACTACATCCATGGAAGAGCAGAGGGAAGGAGAGCAGCTTCAACGCACCTTTCACCAAACCTTTGAAAATATCCCTGCCGTTTTAACAACCAGAGCCTGGCCCTGGGTTATCCAGAGGGAGAAGCCGCTGCTTAGCAGCGTCCACTGGCATTAACACATGGACGGACAATGGAAGGGGACAGGGCAACATAATGGTGTTAAATGTGGCAAAACACAAGGCTGAATTAGTAGGAGACCTGCCAGGCAGGTTTCACCAGGCTTTGGGTATGCTCCAATGCTAAGGAGGATGCTGTAGCAGCTTCACAGCAGCACTGGTGAGGACACCATGTCCCCCCCACCAGCACGCTGCAGGGTGATGCTCGCATCTAAACCCCAGAGCTGGTCTTTCTCTGAGCAGCATCTTTGGGAACAGCCCCTACAGATGCCATCCCTGAACCTGCCAGCTGGATTTTCAACTTGTGGTTCAAGCACCCAAAGGCCACCGTGGTGTCCTTGGCATGGCCGCCACAGCAGTGTCCATCCCAGCAGGTGCTGATATTTCCACCCTGGATATTTCTATTGCATTTCTCTGTTGTTTGCCAGTTCTCAGCTAGGAACCAGCCAATGTACCAGCACAGCTGTGGGATAGCTCGGTCCCTCCTCTTCTCTCACCCTTTCCCTGTGCTCCCATTCAAAACCACAGTGCAGATTTGCCAGAAAACCCAAGTCCTCCTTTGGTGGCATCTGCCACACTTGTCACATTACAGCTGACAGCTCAACACACCAGGAAACTCCCTCCAATTCCCCAAATGTGCTTTCTTCTGAACAAAAATGACAGTCCTGGGTAACATGAACTGAAAGACAAATGCAAGCACAGAAGTAAAAGCTTGGGAAGGGCTTTCCAGTCCTTTTGTAAAGCCTCTCAGATTTCTATCAGCTACAGAAGCCTGTAAATGTCCCATCTCTTTTTTCTGACACCAGCTAAAAAGGTAAAAGCTTCTGAGAAATTACCACCTATACCTCAGGGCTGTTAGGAGAGCTCACAGCTGGGTATTTGGCCTCTTGCTGGTGAGAAAGTACAAGACAGAGCCACATCCATCTCCTCTCATCAGGTACTGGCCCCTGTGACCGCGCCAGGCGTTATTCCCCAAAGTGCTCACGCCTGCCAAGTGTGTGGGACTAGCACATGGCCAGCACTTTGCTACTGGGTCATAAAGGCACATAAAATTTTAGAGGCAGAACATGGCAAACTATTGCTGAGAAGACATAATAGCTTTTCAGATGCTTTTTGCCTGTTCTGAATGAATTAACACAGCGGGTCCTTCCCTCCAGCAGCTCCTCTGCTTACCAGTAGCTCAGAGACCTTTTCCAAGCAAGTCCATAGCTCTAATGCCTTGTAGAGCTGATAAATAGATATACAGGCAGGTATACATAAGCGTGACAAGGCTTTCAACATTTCTTTAGGGTAAGCTGTTTGACCATTGACCTGCCAAAGCCAAGTCGGCAGGAAACCACCTTCTCAGTGCCAGGGCCATGGGTGCTGCGCAGCAGAAGCAGGGCTGAACCAGGGAAAACCATCAGTGAAGTCGTATCTGGACATGGGGCAGCCTAATGTCAAACCACCACTGGAGACCTTCTGGGACCAGGGTGGGAAGAGACACAGGCAAGATGCCTCTGGAGGTGATTTGACCATATCCAATTGCAATTCCCATGCTCTTAGTGGATCAGAAATGCTTGGGCTCATCCCAAGGCAACGCTGCCAGGCTCTACCTGAGGCTTGACATCCCCCTGAAGGTGAGGGGGGACCACTCAACTGTTTCAAGGCACATCTCAGGAGAACAGGAGGGGTGACCAGGCATAATGAAGGACACCAGGATTGCTCTGTGACCCTAGCTGAGGGCTGATCCCACCTGGAGCTCCTTTCTGCATCCAGGCATGGGGTGCACAACCAAGTGGGACCCTGGGTGGGGTGATCAGTTCATGGTTCCCTTACTCAGCATTTGCAAAGCACAGTTCACTTCTGAGAGGATTTCAAATTAAGCTCTTTAAGTAACAAAGCAAGATTTCTCTTTTAAACCTCTATTTAATCACATAATCCTGAGGGAAGACCTCTCCTCCCCTTGGGGAAAGAAAGAGAAGTAGGTTTGCTGAGGGAGACATAATTACTTTATCCCCATATAATTAGATGATATTTGTTGATTAAATATAGAAAGCCTTGGGGAAAGTTTGATTTTTTATAACAATTTAAAGATCTTTAAGAAAAAAATATACTCCCTTAAAAAAAAAAACAAACCATAGGAAGAGCCAATGAAGAGGCTGAGGAAAAGAATGGGTTGTCTTCTGGTGGCTTTTTGGTGCAAGGAGCAGAGCATGTTTTGCCTTTTGCTGCAGGAGGATGGAGGAAGGACTCACAATGACTCCCGTTATGGTCCAATGTGGCAAGGAGCTAAACCACCCCCAAATCCTGGCTGGCTGTGGTGGGAACTGGGGGGGCTCAGTACCAGAGGGGCTGTTATTTTGGATGACCCATGGCAAAGTTCACCTGTTAGATGAAAAAGACCACCACCAGGCCAGCCTTCTTATACATGGTCAGCTATGGGGTCACACCAGGTTGCTCAGGGTTTTATCCAGGCGAGTCTCAAAAGCCCCCAAGGATGGAGGCAGCACGGGCGCACAGGGCCAGAGCTTCACCTCCACCCAAACACAGGAGGCTGCAACACTCCCACATTTGCTAAAGCCAGGGCTGCTGGGGGATGGAGTAGCTGTGACTACTCTGGGTGTGCGTGCAAAGCCTGATGCTTTGATCACCAGGGCCTCCAGACACACAGAAACACAGAGGATGAGGACCACAAAGCCCACCCAGCACAGCCACGTGGGGAAGCGTGTTTCACTGAAAGCAACAAAGTGCTTTGAAGACTTTAGATGGAAGATAGGAAATATCAAAACACCCCCACATTATGTTATCAAAGCAACAGTGAAGCAAATCTGGAAACAGCCTAGAAAATATTAAATACTATTAAAATAAAATATTATTGAATACCTAAATAATAGTAAGTCTCATTTTCTATCTCAGACTCTCCTGATTTTTCTATGCGTCTTTCTGAGGTTATTCAACGCTACTTATATTTAATGTGATTTCAGCACATATACACAAAGGAAGCAGCTTACATGAGTTTGAAATCTGTTTCAGATGTGGAGCAGTTGACTACTGACAGTGCTCCTACAGAACTGATCCTCCATCCATTGATTAAAATTTAGAAACTCTGTCTACAAAGTTGTTAGGATAGTGAGAATAAAACTTATACCACTGGTAGCTGCTTTTTATACTAATCTGAGACCACAAAAGGTGATACAGATAGCAATATTTGCAATATTACTATTGAGTATTTAATGATAATGAATACACTGGGCCATTACACATTGCACCTGAGAAAGGAGCGTGCAGATGTGTTTTGGCTGCAAGCCCACGCTGCAGCATGGGCATCACCTGTGACAGGGACAGCTGAGCATCAGAACAACACTAAGTGCTCTGTGGAGGAAACCAGCTGCAAGAAGATCTTAGAAGATTTCACCACAGTCATCAAACCCCAGCCCCAGACCTGCCTTCTCTGCTGCCATGATGCCAGCAGCCCTCACATAGGTGATCTCTGCAAAGCCTCTTCCCTCCTCCTGCAAACCAGGTGGCATCGGTGGCCACCAAAGAGGCATCAGGGGCAGCCATGCTTGGAAGCAGGGGACCAGGATGGGGCAATGAGTGGTGACCAGTGCTTGGCACCTTTCCCTGGTGGCCCTCCAGGGTGGTGGTCCCCAGAGCATCACCTCCCCAGCATTCCCAGGGCTCCCAGTCCACTCTGCAAACATCCAGATCTCTGTATTACAGAGACAAGAGTCCCAAGACTCAAGTGATTTGGGAAGATTTGGTGCCAGGTTCGCATTAAAAGTTGCCATGAAGAGCTGGCTCAGCTCCCTGGTAACCCAGGACCCTCTGCTCCCCTTCCAGCAGCAGAGGCAGCTGCAGCACTGCACCAGCAACATCCCACCCACAGCCCCGACGAGCCCCGTAAGGAAAACCTGCACAGCATTGTTTACAGCAGACATCAAACAGGGCCTTGGAGGAGATCAGAGCTTTGCAAGGATTGTTCAAAAGGGCCTGGGTGCTCCCAGTGTTCTCTGTTTAATCTTGGGAGAAGGACATAGAAAACAGGGAGGAGGAGAAACACGAAACCAAGAAATATCTGCTGCATGGGTGAATACAGGCAGCTGGGGTAAGGCACCAGCCTCAGCCCATCTGGCATCTGGTAAGCAAACACATCCCATCCCCTTGCAACAAAACTAATACCCAAATTAACCCTCTGCATCAGCTGCAACTGGAGAAACCCCTGCCCCATCACTCCTTGCTCTCTGCTACAGTGACCTCAGTATGTGCTGACAAAGCCTCTTCCAAAGGCAGCTCAGCACATCACAGAGTCAGATTGGGTGCACAGGAAAGGCTGCCAACACAGACGGAAAATCTACTGACCCTTCCTCACTCTGAAGAGACCAACTATAAAATAATTTGAAAATCTGGTTTAAAAAAAATAAAATACCCAAGACCACTTCAGAAAGACACAGCTGGTTGTACAGGGCTCATTTGTTTTTTTTATGGAAGCTTCGCAGGATTACACTTATGAACAATCCTCAGTTTGATGCACTTGGTTATTAGAATATTAGCAGGAAATACATACCTGAGACAGGCTGGCCAGAACAAAGGCAGGAAAGAAACACTCACCTACAAATTACAGTCTTAAACTCAAGCTTTCAATATAAACACTGGCAGTTTTGCCTTATTTTTTTTCCACTGAAAGTATTGCCAGTGCCAATGTGTTGCCAGACCCAGAATTTGGGCCAGGTTCTGGATAAACAGGCAGTTTGGCACGCCTGGGCTTTCCTGTGCCTGGTCTGAGGTCAGAGGGTTCCTTAAACCTGCATCTGCTGGTGGTGCATCAGGTTGGACGTGCAAGTGCAGGCAGGGAGCCCCAGCCTGAGAGCCTGGCTGCTGCCCACACTAAGGGGGAAGAAGCCCCCACTGCCACAGAGGAGGTGGAAGCATCACTGGGGGCTCTCAGCACCCTTTGGGGCAAGCACTTAGAGGCAGGAAAGAAACACCCAGAGCCCAACCTCGCAATCGTTTTTCTACAACAGGGGAGAGGAGCACAAGCACCCAGATGGGGCAGAGGGAGGAGCAGCAGGATGAGATGAAGCCATGCCAGAGATGGGAGGGATAAACGAGAGCTTAAATACAGTAATATATATGCATATTTTGCCTTTTCTGGGAAGTCATAGTGTGCTTCTGGCAGCTCCTGCCCAACCCACCCCAGAGTGCCGAGGTCATCCGGCCCCCCACAACACATCTCCCGTCGTGCCAAGCTTTAATGAACAAAGATGAAGGATTCAGGCAGAGATGCAGGATGAGTAACACACTGTTCCTCTTGGCCCATGGGGTTCTGGGCAGCACCACAGCCCCCAGGGCTCCCAGTGGAGACGATTTTTCAGCCTCTGAGAGGCCAGAGCAGACCTCAAAAGAATCCCAGCAGTCCTTTTTTTTCTTCGTTCTTGAAATTATAAGATTGATTTTGGTAACACTGTAAAGCACTGGAGCAATTGCTGCTCTATTCCATGGCCATTTCCCAGCAGGTTTCCCTCCCACCGCCTGCCAGGATTCGTTTGCCACCTCTAATCCCAATACCAGGAGTGGGGTGCACCCTCCTCATCTGCCTGCAGCAGAGGCTGGTCTAGCAGGGCAGAGCTGCCAGCAGCCCTCGCCCCATGGGTCCCCAAGAAATGTGGCCAAGGGACCTCTAAGCCACAGTCACCATTAACCCCACCAGCACATTTTGTCTGATGTGGCACCACAGACAGCACATCCCCATCCCTGGTTACACCAGGCTGCAAAACTCACCTCAAGCAACATCCATGAGCAGAGACCTCTTTCAGCATTGACTACCCCATGCTGAAAGATCTACCTTTGAAGCTTAAAACCAACCTCCTTTCATTTGGGCAGTCCCAGTAGCTTTTATAACCTTCCCAGTGCCCTGCTCGAGTCCCTCCCTCCTGCTGTCCTTATGGCAAACCAGATCCACCTGTAGAGAAATCGTGTGCTGCTGGTTGTCATCCTCCAGAGCCCTTTGCCAGCTGCTTCCACACAGCAGTGTGGCTCTCACGGGCATGGGAAATACCCTGTAACACTGACCTGGGAGACCAAAAATTGCAGAAAGTGGAGGTTTTATGAAAATAATTACAGGGACCAAACGGGTTTTGCTGTTGGCCATGTCCACCTTTACAGCAGTGCATCAGGATGCAGGTGGAGACGGATGCTCGCTGCTGCTGCTCTCCAGAAGAGCTCTCAAGGAGCCGTGGTGGGCTTCTGGGGAAGCAGTAAACACCTTGACACCAGAGATAAAACACATCTCCTTCCCATAGATTTGATATTACTGACTGCTATGGGAGTGTGTATCCCTGGAGTTTGGGTTAAGCGTGGGTCTCCCATACCCAGCAAGTACTGTGGGAGCACCAAGCATAATGCTTCCAGCCATGCACACCACCCTTGCTGTCAGTCTTCCCAAAATATTTAAGAAAATATAAAGAAGGAAAAACACGTAAAAAGGCAAAACTGGGGAATAACATATTCTTAAGCCCCACCACAGCATGCAACAGAGCACTGGCAAGCCCTGCTTGCCTGAGAAGGTCCTGCCTGCAGCAGGGCGATCAGAGCCAGCAATCCCATCAGGGAGGACCACAGGACCTAACTCCAATTGCCGTTTTCACATTTTCCCTTTTAAAATAACAGGCAGCAGATCTCACTCCCTTTAGATAAGCCCAGGACGAGCACAGCATCATGGGCTGGCAGCTTGACAGCAGGCACAGACAGCCCGCAGCAAAGCCGGGCAGGGAGGGTGCTCCATCCCCGCTGACACCCCAGCCAGATATTATCCCTCATTTTGTTAAGTGAAACTTGCTGCTTTCTTATGGGTCTGTTGAAAAACCACATCGTGTCCACTCCTTGTCTTTAAGCTCACATTAACCACCCCACTGAGGCTGGTGGGACCTGTCCCATCCTCTTCCCAAGGGCAGCGGCAGACCCAGAGGGAGTGAAGGGGAAAAATGTGGTGTCCCCATCCACTCTCCACCCGTAACCCCCTTTGCAGAGACCTCCAGGACCAGGCAGAACCCAGGGACAAGGTGATTCCCCATCCCCAAAGAGGGGTTTGCCCCAAACAAGGTGAGCCCCAAAACCGCTGCAGACTTAATCATGGAGGGGCCACCTCCATGAGATGAACAAGTTGGTTTAGTTACAGGGAATTTGAGCAATCAGCTTTGTCGCTGACATTTTAAAAGTAGCCACGAATGTGTTCAAGGAAGGCGGCGATTACCTTGGCACACCTCTCCCAGTGATGCATGGTGCCTGCAGCAAAGGAAGCGACAACATTGATTTTAGCTCCGTGTCTTAATACTGTGCATTACACAACTGCATGCGGAGGCTACGCTGCTCCTAGGATGCTCTTTGCTCCAGCAGTATTTGGTGTGGTCAGGAGACATTCATCATTGCTTCCTCAAACCAGAAGGCATGATTTGGTGCTTCATTTTGAGCAGCTTTGATGCTGTTCTCTCAACCCATGAGCTTTTTCGTCTCATTTTCTCCCCGTCTTGCCGAGGAGGGAGGGTGAGCGAGCGGCTGGGTGGGCACCTGGCAGTCAACCAAGGTCAACCCACCACACACTCCACACACGTTTGCTCCTTTTGCAAGTGGGCATCTGCAGACCTTCTAGAAACCATGTGCTCCCCAGGGTACGAGGACAGTGGGCAGCTCGGCATCGGAGACGGCTCCCACAAAATGGGGGCTTTTGTGCCCCCATGTCCCCAAGGGCTCCACTTGGCCACTGCATGGGGCCATGCATGTAGCTGCATGCCACCACCCTGAGATGTCATGAGTGTGCACGGGCTCAGAGACCTCACCAGGAATGGAGATCCCATCCCTCTGAGCAAGGCTCGAGTCAAAAAAGCTGGATAATAACTTCAATTTCTGTGGCCTTGCTTTCTCACTGCTCTTTCTCCATGGTGTTTAGCAGCTTTTGTATCTTATTTGTTTAAAGGAACCAAAAAGCTTTGTTCTGAGCAGACGCTGGGAGAGCAGCAGCACAGGTATTTCAGCACTACCCACATAAGCTGAGCAGAGCTCAGAGCAGCTTTTCTTGTAATGCTGTAAGCCTGCTGCCAAAGAACAATATTTTATTATTAGTGTGCTAATGCCACGATCCGGTGTTTCGCAGCCTCAGCTCCTGCCTGCAGAGCTCACCACTGGTTTTCCTTCTGCATTAATCTGGAGAGTAGATTTCAATAATACGTGGACGATATATCATTCATGGGGTGGTCTGCTGGAGAAGACCAAAGCATGCTAGAAATCGCACCAGGAACCCCATGTTGTGCTGAAATATGCCACACAACATCAATCCTATGCAAAGGTACTGAGGTGGACTTTTATTTATTAGCTCCCTTGCAAGGACCATGCCACCTCAGTGCAACAAAACCCACTGTCACCACATGCTGGAGAGGACAACTCTGTTATAACCTATAACACCCTGATGCTGCAAGCACAGCCCATGCTGGCAGATGCCCTACCAGCCCCTGGTAAGGTTTGACCATGGCCAGGGGGAAAACAGACCTTGGTATGCAGTGGTTCACAGGCAGAGGGCTGGTTGTTAATCAGAAATAGAAAAGATGGGTTAAGGCTTTCTTTACATGTCCAGCCCGCACCTGGGCAAGAAGCAGAAAAAAAAAAAAAAAAAGAAAAAAAAAAAAAGGAGGAAAGTCCAAGTTAAACCCCCAGGCTGAAAAAAATGTGTCTTCACTTCTCTGGCTTGCAACCATAGAGAGATCGGAGCCAGTGATGGATGGCTGGGAAGAGCCGTCCCCAGTCCAGGGGGGCCGGAGCAAGGATGGGTGAAACTCAAAAAAGCAGCTGGATGTGCTGTCAGTGCCCATCCACTGACGGGAAGGGAAAGCAGAATCTGAAGCCAAAGACTCGTCCCAAAGTGGCAAATAGAAACTGTAAGGCACAACTAATTCTCTTTACTATTATTGTTTTATTATTTATCGTCTTACTGTATTATTGTGATTAATTAGCCTATTTTCACATAAAAAAGGACTTGCAGGATCTCATTAAATAATACATAACCTGTACATTTTATTTTAAAAAAAAGTCAAGGAAAGTTATTTCACTTTCATTTGTGGCAGCCTTAACACCACGTGTAAATTACACCCTTACCTGTTGCAGTCTGACGTGACTTTGCCCTGGCAGCGGGTGCCGCAGCCACCTCGCAGGGGAACAGAGGCGCCCAAACTGCAGTGAGGGGCACGGCACGGTGGGAGGCATCGCCTGCCAACGGAGCCAGACCCCCCAGCTCAGGATGAAATGCCTCTTCTGATGCGGTTTGCTTCAAAGCAAGCAGTCAGTTAGCAAATGTCATCTTAAATCAGGTTTTTTTGAGTTGAATCACACTGTTCATAAGCATGATTTGAGGGATGGAATAAACATGGAATTACTTGGAGGCATCTTTGCTTGTGCTGATCATATGTGTGTCTCAATGAAATAAAGTGCTGGTGGGTCTGTTTCTGGGCTAGATTCCTACAGATCTTGCCTTTTGTTGAAAATAAACCCCAAATGAACATATTTCTGAAAACCCTAAAGCTGCTCCCCCCAGGAAAGGGTGGGTGCGTGGGACACAGCAGTGGCAGCAGGGTGGGGAGATGGGGAAAAAAAGCAATATTTTAGCATCATCTTCTTGCTGGGCAGCTGCACCAGCAGGGTTTCATGCAGGATAACAGGACCTGACCCCCCCCCCAAAAGGCTGAAATTTTTGCAGCTCCAAGTCCTGCAACCTCCTGGATGTCTGGGACACCCTGTCCCTCCTGGGCTGCCAAAACATCAGAGCCAAATAAAGCCAGAGAGGAATATAACAGCTGTGGGATGGGAATGAGTAAAACTCTGATTAAGCAAACATTTAGAAGCAAGTGCATGTGGTTTATATCACATATTTAAGCAGGGAAGGCAGGAACTGGTGACCCATCTCAGGGTGTCAGCAGCTCTGTGCAAACCTCCCTGTGGGCTCTCCATCCCCCCAGCACCACTGGCTTTTGGGGGTTTGGACTAAGAAGTGGAAATATCGATGCTAAGGCCAGGGGAGCGAGGCAGCACTGCCCCTCTGCCGGCTCCAACAAGGGTGTGAGATGCTACAGGTGATACACCAGCTGCCTAAAGGCATCATTCCCCCCTTATAGAACTTCATGGCCAGGGACGTAGTGACAGCAAAGGCTGCAACAAGCCCATTTTGCTGCAAAACTTCACAGCCAGGTCCCGTCTTTGTGATTACGGGGGAAATCAACCTGCCAGCAGGGTTTCACCTGCTGTCCTCCCCCAGCCCCAGCTGGAGGAGAAATTACCAGTTGCCGACGACAGCTCAGCAGCTCTGGGGGCTGCGGATAATTTGACAAGTGGCTTCACATTTCCTGGGGCAAGCCACCACATGTGGCTGCAGCATTTAACAGCTAATTATTCATGTCTGATGCTTTCTCTCTGTTTTCCAAATAACATGTATTTAGTGCTAAGATGATTTAAACAGCTGATCTAATCTGAGTCTCTGGCAAAGAGGATAAAATTTAGCAAGACAGTGGCAGTTTAAGCTCCCAGATGGCTGCCCCAGAGGTGAGGATTATGTTATTATCAGCATCCCTAAAAAATCCTGGCAATAGGAAAGGTGTACAGCAATCCAGTGGCAGGACAGAGGTGATGGAGCCGGCCCTGGCACGGGTGCAGGTGTTTGTAGGATGCAAATGGACATGACCCTTGTCCCCTGTGGCCACCCAGATGGGATGGCGGAGGGCTTCTAACTCACCCTGCAGACAAGGGACTAGTCCTCCGCTGGTTTATGGAGCTGAACCACCTCACGCTTATGCAAGCCAGGCTCCATCAGAGCAAAAAAAAATGGCACCACATTTTGGAGGATTTTCCCCATCAGCATTTAACCACAATTTTTTTCCACGTGATTGCTGCTGTTGTGAATTTTTTCAGGGTTTTTTGGTTTTGGTTTTTTTTTTTTTCTGGAATGATTTCTTGCAAGCCTTCTCATCGATTTTGATCTACCCTGAAAAGGTTTTTTTGGTTTAGAAAGTTTAATACAAAGATGCCAGCAGTCACCGTGCAATGGGGCAGCCAGAGCTGGCCCGCAGTCTGGCTTCCCATGGCCAGGACATCCTGGCAGCGAGCACCCACCCATCCTGGCAGCTGCCCGACAGGCTTGAGCCCATCCTGAAATGAGATGGGGAAGAATGTGAAAATACCAAAGCAGTGAGGCAGAAACTGTCCACAAGGAAAGACCCTTTCCAGCTCATCTTCCAGTTCAAACATTCATTTTTAGGTTGTGAAACTGTTGAAGTTTCCTTCTTCATTCAAAAGAACAGTTTATGTAAAAAAACCCCCACCTTTAGTCACTTTATTCCTTAAAAAAAGGTTTCAAATACATGACGGTAGAGAAGTGTAGGAGAAGATAAAAGAAAAAAAATATCTAATTAAATCTCCCAAGCGATTTAATCTAAATTTCATGGAAAACCAGAACTGAGTTTTTTACCATTTATTGGAAAGCTTGGACACCCCACACCAGTGCGATTGCTGCCGACTCCTCTCTGACCTGGACCACACCAGCATAGCTGAGGCAAGGGATTAGCTGCTATAGCTTGTTCCTGCTGTAACAAACCCTCTTGTACTGGAGATCCACCAATTTCTGGCATCTTCTGTGTTGCATCCCCCACAGATTTCCCAGTGGAAGTGGGGACCCCTATGCAGGAATGCCGTCCCCAGTGCAGGGCTGCATCTTCACTACCCCTGTAACATTCTTCAGAGGAGCCCACAGCCGTCCTGGGAGATCTGTCACTGGGAATAACCATTTTGGACACTTAATACACGTGTGGAGCTGTGGCCTTGGCAGCCTGAAGACAGAGAGGCTGGGAGACAGAAACAGGGAGGATGCTCCAGCCCTGGGCTGGGGTGTCCCTGGGCTGGGGTGTCCCCAGGGCTGGGCACTGCAGCCAGGCAAGCATCCCCCAGGGAGGCAGCATCGAGTGGCATTTCCAAGCCGCTGCGTTGGGTTTTTAGAGGTATAAAAGGAAAAGGCCAGGTCAGGCACAGCAATATCCCATCAGGGATGCACATGGCAGGTCCCCCTTGGCTGTGAAAGGCAGCCCAGGGAGCTCTGGCTACATGGGTCCCTGGGGAGAGGGCAGAGGGTCAGCCAGGAACCAGGGAAAGTCACAGCTGATAATGCCGGGAACACAGGGCAGGTATTTGTTAAAAAAAGAAGAAATAGTAAAACTAATAGAAAGCCTGCTGCGACAGTAAATTATTTCCAGCCTGACATGAACAGCAGCTTCTGGGGGAAATGCTTTAAATCACCAGACTAAATATAACTGTTCCCAGCATCTGCCTCTGCATCTCCAGGACCCTGCTGTATCTCCAGCCACCCTCAGCACCACCGGCTGCAGGACTTCAGGAGCCGTTCCCTGTACCCTGCCTGGGCCAGCCCAGGCCCTCCCCACCCCAGGCACCCCCAGCCCTCTCACTCCTGCAGCCCTTCTCCACCTGGGGCTTCCCCACTTGCAGAAGATGCTGATAATTAATTAAAACCAGCGATTTGCTATTGGAGGTGGTTATTGCCACCTCTGCCATCTTTCTGCGAGCATTTCCCAGCATCTCCTGGGACAGGAGATCATCTCAGCATCACCTTTTTGAGGATTGCTCATGACATGGTGTCACCAGGGCTGTGCAAATGGCAGAAAGACCTTTTCTTCCTCAGTCTTTCCAAGTAATAACAGAGGAAGGTTTTGGGATGAAGCGAGAGGCCAAGATTTGTCTAAGAACCGGGGGGACAACCCAAGTGTGGTGGCCCTGCTCTAGGAAGCTGAAGGATGCAGCCACATGGGCTTGTGCCGCACACTGGACATAGGCACCAGGGTTGGGGCAGTGGACAGTGACAGCCATAAAATCACCCCTGCTTCATGCTCTCACTGGCTTCAATTGTGCCACTGCTCCCTGGATTTTGGGAGCAAAGATTCGGACTGGCTGAAGGAGCCAGGTGATGCCTGGTGTGGGTTCCCTGCCTCCTCCTAAATGCCCCATCACTGCTGGAAATGAGACCCAGGAGCTCCTGGCACCTCCACCCCTGCTGCAGCGAGTGGCTGCTTGTTGATCTCGCTTGGCCGGGGAGGGGAAGAGACAGAGACGGAGCTGAGGAGGAGGGGAACAAACCAGTGAGCTCCCACCTCTGGGAAAGCTCAGCTCCAGAAAAGCAAGGGCTTCCTTTGAAATTTCCCCGAGATTAATTGCCTCCCCTTCATCACAGCGAGATGCTAGAGCAGCACATGTTCTCGCTGCTGGGTCGGGTCCCCTCCCGCGGGGCCCACAGCCTTTGCCAACTCCTGGCTTAGTTTGCAGTTGATGAAATAAAAAAGATGCCCTTCCTTCAATTAATTCAGATAACTTCTACCTTTACCCTTGAGGCACAATAGTGGCTCTAACATAATAAATGATTTAGGAGCAGAGCTAGATGAAGACAAAGCTCATGGATGACAATTCTCTGTTTGAGGGATGTTTTCCTGCTGGAGATTTTTGGAAACAAATACATTTATCCTCATTCAAAAATGAAACACAACCCCCATCCCGAATGACTCACCCCGTGAGTCAGGGCACAACAGCAGCGCAGCCGGACAGAGCCCGCAGCGTGGCGAGGAGGGACGCCAGCCTGTGCCACGGAAGGACAAGCTGGACCAGGTGGAGGAGCCGGGGCACAGGGCTCCTCAGATGGTCCCTGGCTTTGAATTATTAAAATAATTTTTGCCCAGTTTGCCTTTAGGACAGAACCCCCTGAGCCTCCAGGTTGGCTATTGAAGCAACAGGTTCCTCTTTGCTGGGCACAGTGCCCAGGACGCACATTGTGACCGGGCTTTGGGCAAAACTTCCCAAAACAGAGGGAGATCAGTCCTTTGGGAGGGTCCTGGGGGCAGCGAGGAGGATGGAGACTCCTCCTGCACCCCAGCAGCAGCATAGGCATGTGCTGCTGGAGGGTGGCTCTGGTCCAGATTGAAACCTATAGAAAATAGGCAGGCATTACCCAGTTAAATACATTTAGACCGACAGAGCATCACCATCGCAAGAGCATGGGCTGATCCTGAAATCATGACTTCGGAGAGGTTTTCCTGGACCATGATCTTTTAGCAATCTCTGGCAGAATAGAAAAGACCTCATTTAATAAAAGATGATTTTTTTCAGAGTGCATCCCATATCATTAAAGTTTCCCTGTGAAAAAATCACAACCTCCAGCCTGCATGAGCATCCCGGTGAGTAGCAATCTATTTCAAATCTAGAAGAAGCAATTTCAGGTGAGGCATGAAATGCTGCTGTTGGAGAGCAGGTAGAAAACCCCTCCCAGCAGAAGCAAAGCTCCCTGGCCCCAGCACACCCAGAGCACAATCCATGAGACTGCCTGCAGACAGCTGGAGCTACAGCAGCAACCCATGCTGGCTGGCTGGGTCTTCAATTTAGGATGGCCCCGAAATAGCTATAGATAGTGATTAGTATTAAGTTGTACAATTGAAAGCTACTTGTGTAAGAGGATTGCTTTTGGATACATGCGCTGAAAGATTTGCTTTAAGCACAAGGCAATTCAAGTGTAATTGCAGAAGTGAATCCTGCCCAAATTGCTCTCGGAGCAGCTTCTAGATGTCAGATGGACCCCAGGAGGGACAAGCAGGCAGAATGCAGCCCTGGTTACCATCCCGCCTGGTATTCAGGGGTTGTGTTTTCCCTCTAGCTGCCAAGCAGGGGAAAGCATGATTTTTCTAAGACATCTCAGCTACCAATCCCCATGGGGATGCCACAGCAGTGGCCTCAGTGCAGGTCACCCACCTTGTCCCTCTCCACTGTCCTCTCCACCAAGTCCCAGTGGTGGTGGCCCCGTCAGCCCCATTTTCAGGGCTGCAAACCAGCCACCAGCACCCACTCATGACAGACTTGCCCCAGAGCCCTGGAGTACAGTGGGGGGATCAGGGATTAGTATGGAGGGAGCATGGGGGCACAGGGAGGATCAGGGAGAAGGATGGAGGGACCATGGGGACACAGGGAGGATCAGGGAGAGGCCTCTTACAGCACCAACAGATTATTTCAACTGAGCCAAATGGTCCATGGAGAAGCACTGTGTAATGGGTTCAGCAGCAATTTGTACATCCCAAGGTGGGCTGGGAGAAGAAATAGTGCTAGTGCCACAGCACAGAGAAAACACACAGACAAAGTTTTCTTTAGGGCTCCCCTAGGATTTCTAAGCAAAGGCACTGTCAGGGTTTTTATGGAGCATTTTACATGAAGTGCTAATCACCATGGCAGCCGTTGAAGGTAGCAGCCCCAGGGCTCCTCCAGCATGGGGGCCACATCTCCCAGGGCAGCACCGGCTGCTACCAGGGCTCACCATGGCTGAGCAAGGGACTGGGGTGAACACTGGTGATTTATGGCTGCTTTGTCCCTCAGGGAGGTGGGTGCAGGATGGAGGTGTCTGGCCCAGGAAAGAAGAATAGGTGCAGAGGGGAATCGAGGGGGAATATGGTGGGTTATGGTGGACACCAAACACGCCAGCCCAAAACTCCAGCTGCACCCACAAGCAATTGATGCTCCAGGGTTAACAAGAGAGTCCCACAAAAATGCCTCATGTCTTGCCTGAGCAGCTAATGACCTCAGTTAACCTGACCCACAGGAGGTTGGTAATGAGGAGGCAGTGAAACACTTGCAGACCTTTATTTCTTATAGCATGAAGAACTTCCCTTCCCCAGGACTTGGCTGCAGGAAGGTGCCCCCATCCTCTACATTTACAAGAGGTCACACAGAGGAACAAGGATGACAGTAATCCCACAGCTGATCAGGAAACAGGGAAGAGCACTACCTAAACACACATCTGGTGGTTTGGGAGATGCCGTGGGACGACTGCCAGAGCTGGCAGACATGAGCCAGATCTTCCAAGAGTTTTGCTGAGCAGAACTGGTGGCTGGAGGTCTCTCCACCTACTAAACATCTGTGTTCACGTAGCTGCATCTCACCCCCGATATTTTTCCTGCAACTGCATTAGTTCTGCAAAATAAGCCCAGAACGCAACAGTTTTTAACTAAAATGTGGTCCAACACTGGGAATTTCTGAGAAGTCACCTCTTCCACACAACATCCCTCCCATCAGAAACAGGAGTCAGAGAACAGGTGTCACTAGTAACTGTATTTTTTTCCCCATTAACAGCTTCAAATCTTTTAGCATGTAGCACCTGGGCTTTCCTCTGCTGCTAGCCTTCACCCCAAAGCCCAGATGGGAGTTAAATGGTGTCAAACATGACTGAGAGAACAGGGGAGCAACTGAGCAGAGGATGGGACTGCCCCTGGTGAAGCCATGGTGGGAACACAACAAATCCTTCACCACAAGGGGAAAGGAGAGCATCCTTTCTCTAGCCAGGTACTTAAGGAAAACAAATCCTTCTTTTGAAAATATGGTCAGGAAAGGAAGAAAAAAGTCATTTTGGAGACCTTGGTTGAAGACAGGTGCCCACTGCTGAACCAAACACAAGAAGATCCTCACCCTGAGCTTTCAATGCCCTTAATGAATCCATGTCTTTCCTCCACCATTCAACTGAACAACAAAAAGTATCACTAAGAACATAAAAAAACATTTTCTGGTGGAAGAAGGCAACAAACAGGAGCCCTCCCAGCTGAGCTGGGTACTCGCCAGCTCCCACGAATGGGCTGTAAAGGATGAAGCACATGGAGACATCTTAGCTAGGAAGCAGCACTAGCAGCCCAGATCAGATCTCACCATGACCATGGCCTGACTCATCCCAACCACAGCTTTTGAGATGGGCCATGACACATGAGGCCTAGGCACAGGGTCTCACCAGCCTGGCTGGGATACTTGGTACACTCAGCTCAGCCTCCAGCCAGATGCAATCCCGCAGTGTGGACACCTTGGGGTTGAGAGTCCTACAGTTGGACTTTGGTGATGCAATACACACAAAGCAGTAACGTTACCGTGCCAGGTTTCTGTTGTAGGAAGATGGCCAGATGACTTGAAAATGTCCTGTCCCTCCCCAGGGCTTGCTGGTGCCACCTGTGTCCTGCTTGGCATTGGCCTAAGAAGGCATGGTAACTTCTCACCACTTCCAACCTCCACTCAGCACTTTGGGGAGGGGAGCTGGGTGACTGACCCATTAGAGCAGCCTCCCATCAGCCACACCCTCTCCATCATCCATGGACACACAGATGCCCTCCCTTCCACTCCACATGCTATTAAGAGAGAAGATACTCTGCAACATTTGTGCTTTCTATCTCCTTAAAATACCTTTAGCATCCCCTCTTACAAAGTCTTGTACAGCAGTGACACACCAAAGGTGCTCTAGGGAAAATGACTTTATTTTCTTTCTTCTTTAAAAACACTTTTTACAGCTTAAGAAATAGGTTCTTTTAAAAAGAAATAAAATCACAATCTCAGGAATGCTCACCATCTACAGCGCTGTAGGTGCTGGGAATCACAGGCTTATGGACCTCACCTTTAAGGTGGGAGCACTGTGAACACCTCTGATCTGTGCTCCTGGAGTTCCAACAGGAAAACAAAACTACTTGAGCATGATTGAGTTTTCTTCTCTCCACCAGCTGACACCTCTGGGTCTAAATTAAAGCTATTTCTGCAGCTGGTTCAATTGGGCTCCTCTGCTGAATAGCTTGAGCTGGAGCAGGTCAAGCCACAATGCAGCAGATGGAGGAAACTGAGGAGCCCCACTGCCCTCCAACACTGCAGCCCATTCACCCCAAAAGGCTGGCTGGGAACATGGAGGGAAGAGGGAGGAGAGTGGCCAGCGCTGCCCCGTGCCTTGGGGGCTGCCAAAGTGTGGAAGCCATCAGCAGATGCATGGAAGGCTAGCCGGGAAGCGGTAGCATTGTAGCCTAGTTCAGCCATTCGGCAACTGAAGGCACAGCCAGACATCAGGGGTCTGTCCCGGGTGTTTGCAGACTGATCCTTTGCAAGTCATTGGGGACTGCAGCCAACACAGATGTTGTTAAATAAACAGAAAGGGAAAGGTCGTTGGCATGAGAAAGTGGGGATTTTCCCCAACAGAAAACAACCCACCCTCCTCTCATTTAAATGCAGTTTTCCAGCCAGACTGCGGTACATCCAAACAGAGTGCCAGGCATAGCCCAGGGTCTCCGAGAGCAACACCCAGGGACACATCACTGGGTGTCGTACCTAGATGGCACCTCTCCAAACTAAAAGAGTTGGTTTCTTGACACAAGAGATCTCAACCAGATTCAGTTTTGATTTACATTGGATTACCGCCTCCAGCCAAAGCAGCAGCACCACTGTTGACTTGCCTGGGTGGAGCAAAGGAAGCCATCCACTGATACCCAAGCCTACTGGCTCCCCACAGCACATCCTCACCATCAGCAGGGCACTGGACACACACAGCGGGAGCCTAACAGGACTTTGAAGAATAATGTATGTTGTTTTGAGCTGCTGGGGGAGTGGGATAAAACTATACTCGGAAAACATTCATTGCCAAACCCATGAAGCTGGAAGATATTTGGAGAGATACTAGAAGTTGCATATACCAGATGATATTAATAGGGGTGCTGTTACTTACACCATTCCCAAGCTTCAGCTTCTTGGGGATGGGACAGCGTCTTTATAGGAATTGGCACCAGTGTTTAAAATACATAAATCGTTGTTACTGTCTGTACAATGATACTTCCAGCAGGGCTCAGGCTTTTAGATCCAGATCCATCTGCAGTCCCACCTGCACAGATCCAACCAGCTTGTGGCGTTGAAATCCCTTTGGCACTTATGGATGCAGAATGTTTTGCTGCTGAGTTGTGTGCCAGCACGTGCCAGGCTCTCCTCGCAGCAGGGCACCAGAATTCAAATGAATGCTACTCCTCCACATCCAACTCCAAACACTGTCTGCTATGGAGACCACAGCCACTGCCTCTCTCATCATGCTGCCAGAGACGATAAATTGCTAGCATGCACCATTTGTGATTTATCTTGAGCTGGAGAGCATTATAAATATTTTCACCCAAGAAGCCCTAAGAAGAGGAGGAAAGGGTTAAATGAAGGCTTTACCCTCCTTCTCAATACAAAACATCAGAAAAATCTAGGTGAATAGATTCAAAAAATTGGTGTTAGACTAGAAATGGAGATCAAAACTCAGCAGCCTGCCAGCCTAGATTTAGGCGAGCCCCAACCTAAACTCAGCACCCAGAGATGTCTCTCGCTTTGTTCTTCCGCTGGTATCTTACTTCCAAGGGATTGAATCCCCTTTCTCTGGACCCAAACAGTGCCCAGCGAGGAGTTCTTGCTGCATAATCGGCTGCTGTGAAAGTCTTGGACCCGCTGCTCCTCTCATGCTCTCGCACCAGCTCCTGAAAGCGGTCATAGTTGATCCATGTCCACCACTCGCCATTGATCTTGAACTGGAAGGAAAAGAAACACGTTGCTGAGCCAGGGAGCAACGAGGAGTACCAAATACCACATTTATGCTAAGATAAGCTGAATGCATATTAAATTGGTTACCCAGCTGTAGTGTTTTTTAATTTTATAGCCACATTAAGGTTCAGGGTAAAGATGTCCAGAAGCTAATGTAGAGTAACTGCTTTAATAGAAAAAAAGAAATTCAGGTGAACAAATACCCAAAACTTACCGTTGCTGAGCCATATTTCATCCATGGAGTTTGACAACACACACAGATACAGGATGGCTTGTTTTTCTTACAGCTGTAGTCATTTAGTGCTGTCTACCAGCAGATAATCTCCATGAGGGTTTGACTGTTGGGTGCTTTGCCAGACCCTTCAAAGTACCAGATCCTATCACCACTTCAGCCCCACTTTGTCAGGAGGAACACTTCCACAGTACATCCCAAATCTCTTCCAGGCATGTCTGCACTTCCCAGGTGTCACTTATACCTGAAAGACCTTGGTTTGGGGAACTGGAAGAGTGCAGGAGGAAATGTGTAAATTGGAGAGCAATGCCCAGGTACCCCTTGATGAAGGGACCTTTCCAAGGTCAACCAAAGCCCCTGTTCAGAGCATGTGACACCGACTCCAGGGCAGCCACAGCCTGGCAAAATGGTATGGGAACAACATCAAAGCCATGTGCTGTGGTGATTGGGATGGATTTGGGTGATTCTTGAAAGGAACAAGAGGGCCGTGTTTGGGAACGGGGGAAGATAAAAAGGTTTAATGACACGAATCCTCCTTCCATGTGAGAATTTTAAGAATTGCTTATTTTGACAAGCTGAAGCTGCATTTGTTTAGCAGACCTGCTCTGCTAATTTAGCAACAGCCTTGACTGAATCCTCAATTAGGATTTATCTGAACTAAGAGCTTATTATGCACTTCATCAAAAAAAAAAAAAACCCACCCACAAAAAAAACCCAAAGGAGGCAAACCAGACTGACTCCCTTTTTTTTTTTTTTCCAAAAACCTGATGGCTATGCATTTAAAATGGCACTTGACTTTCTGCCCAAGAGCTAAAAGCTTTTTTGGTTGGAAAAACTGCTGACACACAAAATTCTGCAATCAAACATTCCTAGCACTAATCTATTGCTGCCTGCTTAATTACAGCGAATTCTTGCAGGAGTCATCCTCCGCACAGAGCGGAGATGTGAGACTGCAGAGTCATAACAGCAGTGAACAAGTCTCACCGTAAATAAACTTGCCCAGTGCTCACTCTTCGTACACTAAGATGGAGGCCATGTTTCACCAAGGCGACACGTCCTTTCCAGTGAGCACATCTCCAAGTAAAGCAATAGCGAGGAGACAACGTATCACCTGTAAAGCAGCAGGTCCCAAACAGGATCCAGGCTTCCCTCCCAATGTGTGTGGAGGTGCTAGGTGACAAGTTCACACCATGCATAAGACTCCCTGCTCCCCCCAAATTTGATTCACTAACACTCAGCAAATTCTCATACAAATTAAGGGGGAAAAAAACCCCAACCTACAGGATCCAGCAAACCCTTTAACACACATGACACACGGGAGACTTGTTTAGCACATGAGCTCTTGAGCTTGTTCGAACAATGGATATAGGTATGCAGCTCTCCTAACACATCAGATGGGTCCCTAGATAGCCTTAAGGCCAACTAAGAGAAACCTAGCACAAAGAACAAAAAAGCTGAAATGACTTGAACTCAACTGAATAGGTAACTTGGTAAAGCCCGTTTTGAAAATCAACAGGGATGCTCTAATGTCAGGATGGAAGAGGGAGCTTGCAACAAGCCGTTAACCCTGTGGTCGAGAGTGGCTCAGCAAGAGCTCCAAAGCCACAGGATATACTGGTGTCACCCAGACCAGCTAAAATGAGGGTATGGACTACAGCCACCAACCCCGACCCAAACACTGGTGTAGATATTTGCCTTTACAGAATCGCAAAGCTAGAAACTGCATGAAAACAGCATACTATTACCTGTAGGAGATATTGAGAACTATTTCTAGACTATTTCTAGAAGAAGCCCCACTCAGACCATTGCTGTGTCAAGGCAGTCAATGGTGATGCAGCCGCACTCACAGTCAGTTTAATTGGCAATGGGTAGGTAAAAAACCACCATCCTATGAATGGGCTGGCATCAGTACTGGTGCTTTCACCATCCACAGCAGCTTCCATATCAGTATAACACTGTCACTGCCCAGCCAAGGGCAGAAGCGGTCTCATACAAGGATAAGAGTTTGATGTGGCTTTCTGGGACACTCAGATAGTTTCTCTCTTTTTAGAGGCAAACTATTGCCCCCACCCCCATATCATGCTATGGCTGTATCTCACCACATCAGCTGCTGTTCCATGGAGTTAGTGACCTTTGATGAGGCTAGTGGCAGAAGGAAATAAAACTGAAGATCTCCCAACACCAGTCCCCAAAAGTCCCCATCACTCAGAGTTGGGCAGCAAAGCTTTCAGAGGCCACCGGAGGAAGCGTGCAGTGGAGCAAGCAAGGACGCAGCTGGCCCGAAGGCAGCGTGCGCAGACCCGCCGGCTTTTGGGCTGTGCTCCTGAGCAAGGTGGGATGCTACGAGGTGGGTTGGTGAGTGGCAGGAAGGGACCTCTGCCCTCTCCCCTCTCCTCTCCTCATTGCTCACTCCCCTTAGCATAAAGCACTACCATCCTGGGGATAAAACTGCTCCCCTGAGGGATAAAACGCTCCAGGCCTGCATAAACCACGTGCATTGCTCTGCATCCTGAACTTTGGCTATGTCACCAAAGTGAGATTTTAAGCTATTTAATTTTGACTCCATCTGAACATGCAGCTCCTGACACAACAGAGCTATTAAGGCTGGGAGCCGCTTGCTGCAGACTAAGGTGACAATAACATTCCCACTAGAACAACTATATGAAGGCTGCCTGGGATTCATTACAAAAGCAGATTAAATAATATTAAGTATTTTTAGTGCTGCAATAGCACGGCTATAAAACATGAAGAAATGGGAGCAATCCTTTAAATTTGTCACGGAAAGCAATTACTTCTGCTGAGGAATAAAAAACAGACAAATATGGGGTGGTGGAGAACAGCCTCAATTGCCTACAAGATTTACAGATTGGATTTTAACAATTTTGTGATTATTCCATAGATAACAAAAGATTTAAGACTCAAAACAGTTTCACAACATCCATATAACAGGTGAGCCAATGCTAAACATCGGTGTTAGTTCAGACTAATGCGGTCAGGTTTTTTATTGAATTTTTCACTACCTGGTTAAGTCTTTTAAAGTGATAAATATATCGACAAAAGACAAATGGCTGAAACTCTTCCCTCATGGTTTTTTTTAAGCTAGCATCATAAAAAAAAAAAAGTAATAAAGCTCCTTCAGTTGGCTCCGAAGCCAGGCTGTGTTGTCTGGAAAGGCAAACTCACTCTCCTCCCTGAGGCCTTTGCTCGACCAGCAAGATGACATGGGAGCCAGCGCACACCTTCCCCTCGGAGCTTGTGCTCCCGGGGTCCCCCAGCTCTGGTCCCCAAGCTCCAGTCCCATGGTCCCACCACCAATTGCTTCCTACACACCTGGCACCAGTGCACAGCAATGCAAAACCTGCCTGATTTCTGCAGATTGTACAGCCAGGGCAAGGAGTACTGGCCCAAGTTGGCATTAATGTTGGGAAAATGAGAGGCAAAGGAAATGAGGGGAAACTCATAATGACCTTTAACCCCAGAAAAGCAGATCTAGGCATGATGCTGGACACCACTGGGGATGCGTGTCAAGGAGTTGCATACCTCTGCCAGGAATGGCATGGCTGGACCCAGGGGAGCCACAGGACAATGGTGCAAGAGGATGGGGCTACCTGGCTGGGGTTGTTTTGTCCATGGACATGGCCAGTCCCTCAAACAGTCTATAGCAAAACTAATATATATACTGCAAAGACGATCAGGAGCCAGGACTGAAACAGAGAGCCACGTTACCTGGGAGCATCAAGAGAGCATGGCTAACATCTCCCTTTTCTCTTATAACTCCCAAGAGTGGATATGAACAGGAAATTTCTTTAAATTATCTTCTGTAGTAGGTTTACAGCTACTCTGGCTGCAGAGAGAGAAGCTTCTTGCCACAGAAGCTGTGGAGAAGAGCTACACTACATATTTCTTTTCTTATCAACATATTTGCATAAGCAATTTTGGGGGTGTAAAAATGTATGCATATATTGAGGACAATATAGTAGTACAATTTACTACATTCCTCCAGACATGCATATTTGCCAAGAAATAAACACAGGGTTTATATGAAGGGATAAAATAGAGAAGAGAGGCAGAGATGGTGACACATGAAACGCTAACACTGAAAAATGGAAGTCAGCCAAAAATCAGTTAGTTTGTCCTAACAATGATAATGTTATATTTTCTTCACAGAAAAACACACTGAAAAGAGGAGGCTCCTCTTCATCCATTCATTCTGGTCTTTCTCTAAAAAAAAAAAAATTAAAAAATTTCAGGAAAGGACTAAATACTATGAACCACACAAGAGAATAAAGCAGAGCAGTGGGTCAAAGCCTGCTGCGGCTCCTTGCAGACCTTATCCTCACAGAGCAAACCCTGGGTTGGAAGGACAGAGTCCGTCCCCAGTGGGGAGAAGACTCATGGGAAATCTTTCTCTGATGAGCTGTGTTGCAACGCAGCATCCCTGAAGAGCAGAGGGAAGACTGGAAAGATAAAGCCGAGCTTTGGGTCTTGCAACAGCTACTCTTTAATTACTTGAGGACACACAGATTTAGTAGTCCAACAAATGGATTCTTCCCCAGACAGATGCACAGGGTTAGATACAGCAGTTTTATGTGTAGTTTTAAAGACCACACACACACAAATCAATCGGGGTAAGCAGGAAAAAACAGCAGGTGCTTCAGTTGCAGGGAGGCACATTAACTGGGGTAGCATCAGACATGAAGGCAAGGAGAGCCCACTGCTCCTCTGATGGCTTTTCTAGTTATGATTTCCAGCATTTTAAGACCTGGCTTTGCAAATGTTTCAGTAGACACTTATTTTGGTTTGCACATAGCATGAGACTTTAAAGGAGCATTTTGCAAAAGCAAGTCTCAGCAACTCAGCTTTTATCAGGCCAGCAGGTCCGATGCTTCCTAGTCCACACTTTTATGTCCCATCCCAAAAAACAAATTAAACCCAACTGCCAGTTCTGCTCTTAGACAGTCAGAAATTATTAAGCCTTCTCCCTGCCCGAGTGTTAAAATCCCAGCCTAACAACAAAAGCTGACAGCTCATGCAGGGGCTCTGTGCTGCCGGGGTGCCTCACTCCCTGTCTCCTCTCCCCACGGAGCGGCTGGATGCAGCATCGTCTGCACAGCCCCTTCCTGGCTGCCACCCGCAAACCAACTCCCAAGTGCCAACGGCAACGCTGCTGCCTGTGGCATTGGAGACCCAGGGCTGCAAGATGCATTCAGTGTTGCAGGCAGGAAGTTGCTTTTAAAAAAACCAACCCCCGCCCCCCCAAACCCCACAAAGAAATTCCCTAAAACCAAAACCCCAAAAGAACAACAAAATAATTTTGTGTGCAAAGACTTTTTTAAGGGAAGTAATGCATTCAGAACCTGCAAACATTACAGTCCCTGCACTGCCTGAGCATTTAAACACACAGAGGGACTTAAAAAAACCCCAAACAGTACTACACTCCATTTATATTCTTTCCTGAGAAGAAAACTTATCTTTGAATTATCTTTGCAGCAGCAGTCAGGATATCCTCAGTCTCTTTTTCATTGGCTTTCCTTGAAATACTTTCTTTGCTGAGCTTAAATATATTCTTTTGCTATTAAGGAAAAGCATTGTTCTGGAGAGATGGAGTGTGGCTTTGCACACAGGTCTTAAGCAGATTTATTTTTAATTCCATGCTTACATATCTATGGTCCTGAAACTCAAAAACTTGTTTTCAAGTATCCATGCAGTCTCCTGCCAGCTGTGCAGACTGTGTATCTCAGGTCAGGTGAGCTCACAGCCCACGGGGTCACTGAGGACCCCTCGTCCTGCACAGGCACACTACAGCGCTTATATTAAGAGTATTTTGAGGAAAAAAAACCCCACAGTAGAAATGCTCCTCTCCTTAGAGCCCCTGGCAGCAGCTGGAAGAACTCAGCAGCATCAAAACACTGCAAGTTTCATCAATCTGCAGTGACATATGTGAATATTTGAATAAACAGAAAAAGTCCATCCCATCTACTTCTTACGCTGGCCACACTGGCCATATGGCAGGGCAGGAGTTAACACCCATCATCCCTTTTATTTCCTCTTACGTTTTCATTGTCACCAAAAAGACCAGGGGACATTTACAGAACCCAGGTCTGCTGCAGCATATCGGTCCTAAAGAAACAGCACAAAGCTTGCAGAGAATTGCTCTGTGAACCACATCCACACATTTGGTGGGGTAATGTACACATCTGGATTTTCTATAATGGACAGACAGTAGTCTCATGAACTGTCTCGATAGTGCAGCAGGGCTCTTGCAGGCTCCAGGAATTTAAATACCACAGCCACCAAGGCTGTGTGTGAAGCCAGGATGGGCAGGTTCATCCCGCTCTCACCATGGCTGACTCACCGGTCAGCCTTTATGAAAAATAAAAAGTAAAAAAAAATAATAAAAAAAAAAAAATCACATCTTCCTGCTCACTTCACCTCCCCAGGTCGCTTGGCTTAGAAGCATTTAAAACAGCTGGTACCTGAAACAGGAGATGTCTGAGTAGAGAGTAACGGCATGTCAAATGTGTTACTTGGGAATTAGCTACCACTCCAGATTTGCAATGCAGCAGCTTTCAGTTACTGGTTTTCTATTGTGTTCTCCACCATCAGTCACTTCTCTGGGCCAACATCAAAAAGGCAGCTGGAAAAGTGATCTTGATGGCTCCAATCCTGAGCTCCTTAATTTAAATTTGAAGACAGCCCATCAGTGCAATAAACAAAACAGCTTTTACATTTTCACACAGGCTATTATTAAACAGATCATATATAATGGGAGTGCAAAGCACTTACATTACACAACTGCTATGACTATTTTTGTCACCTGCCAGTACAAAGCTCTCCAAGTCAAACAAATAATTCAGTGAATTATTACACACAGTTTCTCACCTAATTAAGGCTCACCATCATTTAAGGCTCCCTTTGTTCAACAGTGGGAGTGACTGAATTGGAGTCACTCAGGAAAAGAAGAAAAAATATTGTAGATAAATTAATCTTAACAGGGTCAAATTGCTTCTTAAAGAGCTAAAAAACTTTTCTTTTTAATTACCAGTTGTAACCTCAGGCTTTAGGGGGAAGAAATTAAGATTAAGCTGATTATTAAATTACAAATGCATGCAATAGAAGGTAATAACCAATCCAACAGGGCACCAGGCATGCAGAGGCAAAAGTCAAACTACATCCCATGTCCATGGAGCTAAATGAAAATCTGCACAGTGACACCAAGCCCCAGGAACAACTGAGCTTTAAACCCCTCAGCAACATTGCAGACAGTATCTATGAACAGTTAACAGCATAAATTTCAGATGGAAACAAAATGTAGCCTTGTAGTTATACATTCAGTGACTTAAGTGCTTATTAGCAATCAGACATGTTAAAGTAGATGAAACGCCTTCCAATACTGGCAACTAGAATGCCTGGAAATGGGACTTGCTATTGTGTTTTCCAAGAGAGTGAAACAAAAAGGTGACACGAAAGCATCGCTGACCCGACCTGTGCACTGCTGGGTGGGCACCATCCCTCGCCAGTGCTGCATGGCCCTACACCGTGGGACCATTGCTCTGCAACTCGTTAGCTTCTATTTATTACATCTAATCTTGTGTGAGTTATTCTAAAGAAAAGATTCATTATTGCAGATTTTTTTTCTCTTAATCCCTACTCGCTGCAGAGCAGAACATCTCATCTGCCAATTAAACCAGCGCTACATCCAGACAGTTTTAATTCTGATGGATGAAAACCGGATTACTTTAGCACAACTGTGATCTTCTTTTAATAACTAACAGATCAAGCACAGCAGAGCCACCTTCCTATTTGGAAGGAGACAACGGAAAGAAAAAACCTTCTGGAAACATAACATTTCATACTCACGCCTGCACTAAGGCTGTTCTTTGGCTACTGAGGTACCTTGTCTTCAGCTGGGGAGGAACCCCATCCCCTGCATCTGCTGCACACACCGGGATGTTGCACCCATTTGGTGACCTTCTGACAGGAAGCAGCAACTCAAGTTTGTTTTTTCCCTTTCACTGTAATGCTGTCACAGGTATGGGGTAACTGATGGGTGAGCAGGCAGAGAACGTGATCTAAATTTTGGATCTGGGATGCTGGATTGCAAGGACAGCTTACACTCTTCAAATAATTTGCAAGGCAGGAAGGAAACAAAATGTGATGGACTATTTTTCTCTAATATAACCCTTGTTTAGTTGATCTGCAGCTGGTAGTTAAGTGCTTCCTTTTCCTCCCTAAATATAGATGAAATGCTCAGCATGGAGCAACTTCAGAGCCTTTCACCCAACCTCTCGAGCCTTCTGCAAGTACAGCCAGGACACACGTGAAGCCTTCACTTCCCATCTGAGCCCCCCACGGTACAGACATGGGCGGTGCTGGAAAATCCAGTGGGAAGGAAAAGGCCGATTCCCTCTTTGCTGGGAAGATTTCTCAGTTGATGGAGAGTAATGAGCACCTTTGGCCAGGCTACTATCTCCCCCCAACTCATTTCAGTTGAAACTACCCACAACACCTGCCTTGGAGGTACCCTGTGTACCCTCAGCACTGCATTTTGGTTATGGGGAATGAAATGATTACAGGGACCTTCCTAAAAGCACCTGCCTTGCATTATTTTGTGGATGGCAGGCTCACCCTGCCATGCTGGAGAATGCAATGCTAACCCTGACCACGTCCACCAGGGAAATAATCCAACTGGTGAGCCAAGGGAGGTCCGGGGCACAGGACTGCATCTGCACCATGAGGGAACATCTGGATCCAGGGTATGGACTCGGATCTGCTTGTGGAAGTCAGGCATATCCATTTATTAAGGCAAAAATGGACGACGACAGCCAGTCTTCTGAGCTCACCAGCCATTCCTTTCACCCTGTTAACTGAGACCTCCAAAGAGAGCAAAAAGGGACAGGATTTCAGGACTATTCCCTGTGCCATGCATGGCTAATTGACACAGAAATCAATCCCAGCATCACAGGAAAGAGGCAGGGATGCTCACACCTACTAGCAGATCTAAGGACCAGACTGAGCAGCAGCACATGATACAAACTGCACTAACGAGAAACTCGCAGCTGTAAAGCAACAGGGAGAACGTGGCTGGAAAACAACCCGCTTGCAAAAGCAAGGTAGATATTTAAATTAACATAATAGGACATAATTAGCAGGCAAGTATTTCAACACAATGGAGCGGGTGGTAAATACAGGCATAAAGCAAATTTGACAAGGTGGAGCAGAGGGTTTTATTCTAGAAATTGCCAAGATGCTAACTTTCATTCAAAAAAAAAAATCTTTTCTGCAAGACAGCTGCAGCACATTCCCCCTTCTTAGGCACTTGTTATGGTAGTCTCAAGGATACGTTTCTTGTTACAACCCAGGCAAAGCAGCTGCCTAAGGTCTCTCTCTGGAAAAGGTTACTTGAATTAACTGTTAAATTATAAAGTTGCTGCTGTCTCAATATCTCAGCCAATTAGTTCAAAAGCGCTGTAATAAATTAGATTTTTTTTGTACCATGGTGTTTATAGGATTTGCTAAAAAGCAAATGTAATTACTCAAGAATTTAGCACTAGTGCTAAAGAAAAGAATCAAAGAAGATGGAGCCAAAACACACCAGGCACCTCTCAAGGAGAGATGGAAACCAGCACGTAGGGGGGAGTGAAAAGCTGGAAGAAGGATGCAGAAAAGACAGGGAAGAAGAGCTCTTCCACCCGTGGGAGCCCAGACCAAGCCAAGGGAGGGCTGCACTCAACCCTGGTTGTCTTTGCTAGTCCTTCAGGCTTAAGCAGCTGATACCCAGTTGGCCCCCAAATAGTGGAAATACCAGTAACTAATGGTTTTTCAGGTCACTGTGAGCAGAGTGCAGGTGGTCTCTGTGTTATTTTTTTAGGGCTCCGTGAGGGCTAACTGGGAAACAAACATTTTGCTGTAAGGCTTAAGTTTATGAGACTTAAGCTGTCCTTGGATAGTGCAGGAGTGCCATATTCAAAGCTCTCCGAGGTTAAGTGGGATACATCTCACTTCCCGAGACCTATTGAGTCCTGAAGGCTTTTACAAGCGCCTCACCTGTAACTGCAAAAAGACACTCAGACACCAGCAACGAGATTCTGGTCAGCAGGAAAAAAAACAAAGGGGGGTATGTGTGTGTGGGGGGGGAAGACCTAAAAGGCCAAGATTTTTAAGACACTGAGGTACCCCTGAAATGCAACAGATCCTATCTCTGTATTGCCTCTTGATTTCCTAAGAAAATAATACCAGACATACAAACTGCAATTTCCTCTACCTAAAATCCCTTTTTCTACCTAAATCCCCGGCCTTAAGAGCCTAAATCCTAAACTATTATTCATCAAGTAAGCAGGCGCCAATCAATGATTCGCCATAAATCAAGGAGCAGAGGCTACAAGCAAGATGCATTATTTCTCTGACATTTCCAGAGTCTTTCATACAGGTTGGTATTACAATATTGGCATTTAAGATTATTAATGTGAGCATTGTTTGAACACCTCAAAACTCAGACCTAGCAGGACACAGTGAAATAAATCACATTTCCTAATGATTTTTATTACCATCTTCCTGCAACTCCGTAACTTTTTAAAGATACCTTTGATTTTGCAATTACTCACTACAGTTTGATTGTTCCCAGAGTAGAGGTTTTCTTGAAATAATATACACTGACAAATTTTATTCTCCACTGGAGCCTGAAATTCAGAATTAATCATAATAGAAATAAATTTATTTTTTATTAGTTCTTTTAGTACTGAGTATAGATTGTTTCCAAAAGACGCCCTCTTCTAACGGCTTTAGAAAGCAAAGCAGCTGTTGAATTCCTCCTGGGCCAGTATCAATCTATTCTTGTTACTAATGGTGTTACTTACATTATGCATCAATAAGTTAGGTGGCAATCTGTTTCCTTTCTTTCTCTGGGCCCTTCACCTTAGAACAGAAAAGAATATTTTTCATTCAAGGATTTGCTCACACACCGTTACCAGTGGCAACAACCAAGACTGAGACTGTAAATAAAGCAACTTTAAGGTGGGTTAAAACAAAAATAATGCCATGTATCCCATTTTTCTCTGTTTCTTTACAGCTGTTCCCATAAAACAGCACATCGCAAAAGCAAGGAACAGTTCTATAACTGTGCTGTTTTCAACAATGAGACTCTAATCCTTTTAAAACACTACTTTAAAATAATTTGGATCTTTTGCAAGTGGTGATTTTAACCAGTTATTTCCTTTGATACTGTGGATAACCTCGCATGGAAAGCCCTACACAACCACTCACTAAAAGCAGCTTCCATTTAAGCAAGGGATGCAAGAGCATCTGTGACTTCAGCAAACAACTGAAGAATATACAACGAGTAAAATCATAATTAGCATAAGTAGCTGCTCCATCAGTTGCCTAGCTAGCACATTATTATACATTTTTACCATCTTTCTGTCAAGCATTTCTGGAGCTCAGAAAGCCAAATTGTACTTGATATCTTTCATATCGAGGCCGCACGTCGAGTACTGTGCTCAGTTTTGGGCCCCTCACTACAAGAAAGACATGGAGGTGCTGGAGTATGTTCAGAGAAGGGCAACCAAGTTGGTGAGGGGCCTGGAGCACAAGTCTTATGAGGACCGGCTGAGGGAACTGTGGTTGTTTTAGTCTAGAAAAGAGGATGCTGAGGGGAGACCTTATCGCTCTCTACAACTGCCTGAAGGGGGGCTGTAGTGAGGTGGGTGCTGGTCTCTTCTGTCAGGTGGCTGGAGATAGGACAAGAGGAAATGGCCTCAAGTTGAGGCAAGGAAGATTTAGGTTAGATATTAGGAAAAAATTTTTTACAAAAGGGTTGTCAAACATTGGAATGGGCTGCCCAGGGAAGCGGTTGAGTCACCATCCCTGGAGATATTAAAAAAGCGAGTGGACAGGGTACTTCAGGACATGGCTTAGTGGGCATGGTTGATGGTTGGACTCGATGATCTTGAAGGTCTTTTCCAACCTAAATGATTCTATATCCTGCATCCTTTAAATGACTTTATTTTTTTGGCATTTCACTTTTATTTCAAATCATGTTCATGCTATTTATGAAGGGACCCAAGTTTCAAACAAACCATTTTATACACATACAGGCTGCTAAGACATGCTTGGCCTGTGAAAGTACTCCAGTAGCATAAGGGATGCTGGACTGGTGTCAGAAAGCAGCACCTCTACCTCTTCTCCATCATTAGGATGGAGAACACGTATAATTGTTCTAGCTGCTTCATCTGCCCTGCAAAACAGTTTTGCAGAAAGGCAGCTCCAGTCTTAAAAGGAAAGCATTTTCTGTTAACATTCACATATGTCTTTTACAAAAATTATTTCTCCAAAGGAAGAAAAATATATTATTTTCTACTCTGGATGAAATGAAGGAGGTCTACAATTCTGGTAGGTATCACAAAGATCCAAGAGAGGAAAAACAGCCCTAACCTATTCTGATGGAGCTTCCTTACTGAGCTGTATATACCACTGAAAACCATCATGACAAAACAGAAACAAGACAAACCAGCAGACCCACATCAACAAGATTTGTTCTTGCCTTTCTCAAAACGCAGAGTGTGAGAAAGCACACAACATATCGCACCGTACTCCTCCTAGAGCCATTAAACGCTTCTTCCCTGGATTGCCACGGTACTGCTGTGAGTTATCACAACTGGCTGGAACCTGCAGTAGCTTCAGTAACTATTCCACAGCCCTCTCTGGAATACATGCTATGCATTTCATGGCCCCACCCCCCCTCCAAAAGTATCCAGCTAACTCTAGAGAGAAAATGTGTTGGAACAAGGTTAATTGTGCAACACTTCCAATGAGAAGATACAGTGCTTGGTATTACACTCTAGCAGTCTCACCTTTTTGTGAGCTATCAGGAGACAGTTTGAGTGTTCGTGCTCGCATGCGATTTCATAATCGGGGACGAGGTCTGCCAGCTCCTGGACGAAGCGCACCACCTCCTCGTGCCAGGGGACGTTGGCCATGGTGAGGTTGCTGGCTGAGCTTTCACCACAGTAGGTCACGCCCTGAGAAGAAACATGGAAACTGTCACTTTCATCTTAACCCTTCACAAGTTCAGGGCAGTGCCAGCACATCAGCTGCAGCAAACCCTGAAAACAGTCTGGTTTGTCCCCGCTTCACACCGTATCTTATGGAAAGGTAACAAATTTGGACGTGGCATCAGAAATCAGTCTCTCTCTCAGTGGCACATCACCAAACCGCTGTGTGCCCAAGCTTCCCCAGCAGTAAAACACAGGCTAGTCTTTATCCTAGAAAGTAGCTTTAAAAGCATTCAAATGATGGACACTCATGCTCCTCAGCTACCAAGGTCACTTCGAGAAGGTCATTTGGTTTTGAAATACAACATGCCTGGAAGAAAGTCTCGCAAACAACCAGTGCAACAAGTCAGTGTGACACTTCTAGAGATAACTGTCCTATGTGCCACAGAGGTAAGGACCTCTCCCCTTCCAAGCCAAGGCTGTGGTTTCTACCACTGTCCTCTAGTATCCATGCAAATCTCGTTCCAGCCCCTTATAAAGCCTTCCTCCCTAATTGTGCCCAGGGAAGCTCCCCCAGCTGTACAGTGCTGGCTCTCCCTGCTTCCAGCTGCTCAATTTAATTACAAGAGAATTAAACTTGCCTATTTTAGATGTAGACAATTGCTGTAACTGCCCCAGATCAAGACCATTTTGGCAATCAAGATGAAAAGACACTCCCTGCACTCTGAAACCCATTTTCTCTCTTCCCAGTGGTGCCCATGCAATGAGATCCAGGTAACCACAACCTGGGGCTCTATGAATACCTACATTGGAGATTTTGAGTAAAACACTCAGTTGTGTTCACCTGATTGTTTTGATCTTGCGATCTCAAGATTCTTCCCAACCACTAGTCATTTTATAGAAAAAATCAAGATAATCCCAGTTTTGGTGTAAGAAATGGGCATTCGTAAAGCATTATGCATCCATGCACAGATGGGCTGGGCAGAGTCCCACCAGGCAGCGGTGCCCAGACAGAGATATGGCTCATTAGGACAAAGGTGTAGATGCAGATGCTAGCAGAGTAGCAGCAGCTTGAGCCCAGAGAAACAGCAGATTTCTTTTAAATGCCTTTCCTTCCAAAGAAAAGGGGTGTGTGTGTGTGTGTGTGGAATATCTGCAAGAGTGCAAACCATCCTTCTCTTCTGTGCATGCACTACGTGTATGATTCTTGAGAGCACAAAGAGCAAAAACACTAAAACAAATTAAATAGTGCAAAAGTAGAACAAAGCAGAGGATGCCTGTGAACCTTGAGGTCTTCCGAAGACAAGTGCTAATTTTGGGTTCAAACCAGAGGGATGGAATTGGGCTTTAAAGGTGAAGAAATGGTGAATTTGCACAGTCCAGTGCCGTATCACCCACTCCCTTCTCTAAGACCTTTGCTAAACTGGAAGAAACTCCATGGGGATGAAAGCTTCTTCACTGGGGGCAAAAACAGAGTTCCCCCAGAAAAAACCAGGGCTTTCCTTCTGCCCCTTTGCTCAACTAAGCTGATTTTCTGCAGTAGCCAAGCACCTAATGATCCTTAATGAAGCCAACAAGTCAACACCTCTGGGAGGGACATACTCTTACTCTCATTTTACAGCCTGGAAAAAAGTGAGACAAAGTTTTGCACGGGGACATGGGGGAGGCCATCAGGGAGGAATGATGGCTGCCCTGGACAGCACCATGGCACTCCTGAAACCTCATCTTCCTAATCCAGCCTGCTTTGTCTCTGGTCTGCTCCTCTCCATGGCAGCACTGCTCCTCCAACTTCCAGTTAGGACAAGACTTTCAAAACCATAAGAAAACTTCAAGGCTAGAGGAACGTGCTGCTCTTTGTTGTTCATTCACTCCTTGGGAGGCAGAAGTACCCCAGTCGCTCAGCAATGAGCTCACTGTTTCAAGGCAACCACAGCACAGACCATGAGAGCTGGTTTGCTACTGGCTCTGCTGCTACCTCCAGCGATTCAAGGCTCCACCAAGACCCTCAACACCAGGATGAAAGGATGAATGCAAAGCCTCATGTGGCCAAGTGCTTCCAGAAACCAGATGGAGAACTCCGCTCAAACTCCTCTGTCTAGCTGAAGAAACACAAGTCACCAGTTTCCAAGATTATTCTTTAATTCCCTGGCTTGGTATCAGCAGCTCTGTTTGGATGGAGGTCTGCAGGCTGCTCAACAAGTGCCTGCTGGGGGTGGGGTGGTGGTGGTAGAATTTTAAGGAAGATATTAGGCCTGTTCCTTACTGTTTTTCCCCCCAGACCTCACCTACAGGAAAGACAGCTACAGTGACTGCCAGGTACTCAGTGCTCCAGACTGTTGTTTAAAATAAAAATAAATTAAAAAAGAAAAATAGAGACCAGGGGCACTTGTCCAAACTGCTCAATATCCTCCCTGGATATCGACGGCCATGAGCTAGCTACAAAAATAACATCAGCACAGTAAAGCCAATGCAAACACAGTCAGTAAACACACAGATTATTTTTCAGGACTGAATACACAAGCAAACACCCAAAAATATAAAGACATTTGTAAAAATTCCTTCCAGCTCATCTTACTCTTACTATCTTTTGCTTAAATTAATTCAATAAATATTGAGAATGGTTTGGAAAAAAGTCCATCTCTGCATGCGCCTCCTGCACACATAGAGGTATGGTGAAAATCCAGGCTCGAGACGGTGCTGTAGAGAAATTCTTATTGCTTACTGATGAGTAGAACTGACTCGATGACATTAAAAAGCAGCTTGTGTCGTTTTGGTCAAAGGCCACCTGAACGATTGAGGAATTTCTATAATCCTACCACTCCACAAAGAGTCCATGCTGCTTTGTGAAATGCTGAGAGCTGAAGTAATTGCCCCAGAGCAAACGTCCACAGGAAACATTGAGGGATTTTTTATAAGATTGATTTGCACTGATTGTGGATCTCCCACCTGTTGCTGTCTGCCAGCAGAAAGGCCAGCAGCATCGCTCATGCACCTCCAAAGCCCCCATCACTCCTGATCTCTCCTGACTTGGCAAAAGTAAAGGTCATGCAGTGCTGGCATGTTGTACCTGCACCCAAAAAAAAAAAGAAAAAAAAAGTCCATGGGGTGGGAAGTACCCAGCACATGCAGGCTGATGTGATGAGCACTATGAGCATCTCTTAGGCAGAGCACAGAGAAGTTGCCCACCACACATCGGTCTGCAAAGCTCTGCAGCTCGCTAGTGTGAACAGGCAGGAGCATGATCTTTGGGGAAACAGCTTTTCTGATAATTTTCTGGAAGTACACTCAAAACTAGTCACTAATTTAGAAGTGGTATTGTTCAAAAGACACCTTAATCTCAGGTTTAATTGTATTAAGTCAGCAGAGATAGTGGGTTCTTGCTCCAGCTCCCTTCCCAACCACCTGATACAGCAAACGAACTGAAGGAGGGCACATTGGAGTGGGACGTGTTCCTGCTGTGCCCTACACAAAGCCAAGACACAAGCACTGCTCATTTGGGTGATTTACTTGCAACAGAAGCTGAGGTCCTCTGGGTCACTGCAATACCCAGCCCCTGCAGCAGCCACCTCCATGCCCTGCAACAATCACTGGTCAGTGAATGCAACCCCTCAAGTTCTCCTATACCCCACTCCACCCACCTTCAGCCTCATCATTTTGAGATCAGTTGCTCTTAATTTGGAGATTTGATCACTTGAACCTCCTGAATTACTGATTTAGTCTTATGTATTGGTTTTGTCTGGCAAGGTTTTGGTAGCGGGGGGGGGCAGTTCAGGGGTGGCAAGAAGCTGCTGGAAGCTTCCCCTGTGTTCGAGAGAGAGCGAGCCCATACCAGCCGGCTCTGAGACGGACCCGCCGCGGGCCAAGGCCGAGCCAATCAGTGATAGTGGTAACGCCTCTGTGATAACATTTTTAAGAAGGAAAAAAGTTGGGACGGAGAGAAACTGCCGCCGGAGTGAGGAGTGAGAACATGTAAGAGAAACAAGCCTGCGGACACCAAGGTCAGTGCAGAAGGAGGGGGAGGAGATGCTCCAGGCGCCGGAGTGAAGATTCCCCTGCAGCCCATGGTGAAGACCCTGGTGAGGCAGGCTGTCCCCCTGCAGTCCAGGGAGGTCCACGGTGGAGCAGATCTCCACCTGTAGCCCGTGGAGGACCCCACGCCGGAGCAGGTGGGTTCCCGAAGGAGGCTGTGACCCCGTGGGAACCCTGCGCCAGAGCAGGTTCCTGGCAGGACCTGCGGATCTGTGGAGAGAGGAGCCCACGGAGCAGGTTTTCTGGCAGGACTTGTGACCCCGTGGGGGACCCACGCTGGAGCAGTGTGCTCCTGAAGGACTGCACACCATGGAATGGACCCATGCTGGAGCAGTTTGTGAAGAACTGCAGCCCATGGGAATGGCCCACGTTGGAGGAGTTCGTGGAGGACTGTCTCCCGTGGGTGGGACCCCACGCTGGAGCAGGGGAAGAGTGTGATCAGCCCTCGCCCTGAGGAGGTGAAGCGGCAGAAAATAACGTGTGATGACCATAAAAACCCCATCCCTGTCCCCCTGTGCCGCTGGGGGGGCTTGGTGGTGAAATCCAGGAGTGTAGTTGTGCCCGGGAAGAAGGGAGGGGTGGTGGGAATGTGTTCTGAGATTTCGTTTTATTTCTCATTACCTTGCTCTGGTTGATTTGTAATAAATTGAGTTAATTTTCCCAAACTGAGTCTGTTTTGCCCGTGACGGTAATTAGTGAATGATCTCTCCTGTCCTTATCTCAACCCGCAAGCCTTTTGTTATATTTTCTCTCCCCTGTCCAGCTGAGGATGGGGGAGTGATAGAACGGCTTTGGTGGGCACCTGGTGTTTAGCCAGGGTTAACCCATCACATCTTATTTCACTACTGCTTTGCTCCATCTTTAATTTAGTAAAATTCTCATAAATTAGCCAGCAGTATGTGGCTTGCTGAGATGTATTTTTGCTTATTTCTTTCTTTCCAGATAAAAGTAATTAAAGCCTCATGCAACTGGTTTAACCTGTGGTATCACAACACAAATCACAAGCCCACCCCACCCAAAAGGGCAAACTCACACAAGAAATAGCTTTTCTTCTAGACAAAAGCCCAACTCCTCTGTACCTCTGTAGATGGTTTCATCACCTTTGCTCTTTGGCTGAGCTATTTTATTCCAATCACAAAATCCCATCAAGTACCAGTCTTTAAAACAGAGCACACACAATTTTATGGATTATTATGTTATGCATTCTCATGTTTTTCCTCTGTGAAGAACACTTCTACTTCTTTTAAGTGGCATTTGCATCCACGCTATATTTACAGCACCTGGTCCCAGCTGACACTGCACTCCCAAAACATAATTCACGTACATTAAAGTTGAACATGTCATGTTCAGCAATAAACAGAGACAGATCCTTTGCAAACACTTAAAATTAGAGCAAGGTGAACCACACAGTGCTTAAATAGGGCTACAAAAGAAACAGACTCCTGATAATTAGAAACTGTACAAGTTTTGGAAGCAATTACTTTCTCACTGGTAAATTTATGAGGGACCTCCTCTATTAAACTGCCCAAGCAAAGGATATTAGAGCCATGCACCATAACTCAGAGCCAGCATGGAAACAGGTTGACTGTGCACAACCGCAGACAAGTCAGGGGAGTGTTAAAAAGGGAAGTGCATCAATTTTTTAGCCCGGCTCTGAAAGTCTGAAAAAGACTTTAAACATTCTTATATTACAGCAGCCAGCCACGCAAATAATAGGATATGTATCTCCAAAGTTCAGCTGTATAGACGCAGCTCCATATAGCAATATTTTCCCCACGTTCATTATACAGATTATGATTTGAGCAGCATGAAAAATGTATAACTACAGAGGGGTAAAATTCTTAGGAAGCTACAACATGACTCATTCTTTTAATAAACTTCAAAGATATCATTTACAAGCAAAGAGAGCGCAGAGGCAAATGGAATAACTAAGTGCTTGGATGGCTGATTAATTCACAAGCACAAATCAATGAAAATCAGCTTAGCGGCACACCGAATGAAAGCACATCAGCTTTCAACTTCCCCAACTTCTTAAAACTTGAGTTAATTAACAGTGCTGATACCACTTAAAAAGTGTGAACAGTTGATTAGGGCGGTCATGTTATATTTTTCAGTAATACATGAAGACAGTTATTAAGACATCAAGTATTAAAAAAGGAAACCATTCTATTGTACACCCTAAGCTCTTACACCAACTTCCCTGCAGTGGCAACATCAACGATGCTGCCTCTTAATTAGTCTTTAATAAGGGTGCTTTTAGCATCCTAATCATGCCACATAGCTTTGGCCAAATACCTTGAAACGCAGAAGCCTTTTGAAAAGCATCTCAGCTATTCTTCGTTATGCCAGTACAAATCCAGAGCAACTGTGCTGGGCGTGCTCTGGATTTCTGTGCTGCTGAAATGGAGCCGAGGGTGCACAATTGTATTTAAGCAACGCCTTGTGCTAAGATGATTATTGCTGCAGCAAGAAGCACAAGCAGCACATCTCTTCTACTGCGATCTGGCTCCTTGCCGGAGATCTCAACAGCCAGCAAACATTTTAATCCACGCAGCTACGAAGGAAAGATCACGAGGGAACTAAATATGACAGCGCTTTGTTTCTCAACTTTGAAACTCCAGGCTTCCCGACTTAATTTACTGAACAAGAGAATTTTCTTAACTCCTAGCCCACAAATTAGAAATTTGTTTAATTGAGGCTCGCGTGAATTAACAGAAGAACAAAGTGTCAGCCAAGCTGCTGAGTGACAGAGCCACTGTTTAAAAACTGGGGCAGCCCTGACCCAAGACAAATATAAAAAGCCTCAAATGACATGTTGATAGATTGCACTCTCTGCAATAAAAATGCTTATGATCCGAGCATCGGCATTGTCCAAATTATATACACAAGCTCTCATGCACGTCTGCTCCTTGGTGGAGTGCATTCAGGCTTATTGGTTGTTTTTAATAATCGCTTTCAAGTTGATTTAATGAAGGACGTTGGTTTATTTGTGTCTGTTAAATTTGAAAAGCAGGAATGGAAATAGTTAGTTACGCAGCATAACCCCAATATTTAACACCAGCTGTCCAGATGCACCACACGTATGGCTATATGCAGATCGGTGCTACAGTGGTCCATAAATCTTCAGCAACTCCCTTGAAGTCAAAGGAACTTCTCCTGTAAAAGCCAAACTCTGAAATGCTGGATGCAGCCTTTCATTCCAGCTCCTCAAAATGAACCATATAGATACTGAGAGAGAAATAGCCACTGTTAAATCACTCACTTCTCTGCTCCTTAGGCCCTGTTAAAGAGAGATTGCACAGAGGAAGGCAGAAGGAATAGAAAGACTCAGACTGGAAGGCAGGAGGTGAATTTTCAGCCAGTGACCTGCTTTGTTATGACCCACTCCTACCCTGCCTCAGTTTCCCCAGCTGCAAAACACAGTACATAGTGCTAGTCCTTCTTCTCCTGCAAGCAAGCACTCAGAGCCATGGACAGAAATTTATTATTACAGACTGTTAGTTGAGCACAGCAGCATGGGGCCATCACACACAACCAGTCTCTATATGCTCCTTATTTTCTTCAGCTTCCCTTGGTCATACCTAAAACTCTCACAAGCCTAATGCAATTTCGAAGCCCTGTGCTTCCTAATTACTTTGGATACTAACCTTTATTGAAACACAGAAAATAGCCGAGAACAACCCATTTTAGCTTGGATTTTCATCAGGCTTACATTTGCACACAAGCCCAGTGCTGGACTGCAAAAATTCCTCCTCAATTTCAGAAATGTATTTGTATCAAACCACAGGCTTGGACTAAAGATGGACTTTTCAATGAAACTGTGTGGCAGTGTCACCTGCAAATTCAAAATTTAGTCATTCACCTATGTTTGCAGTGAAACTTGTTATTGAGTCTTACTATGTACTCACATGAAAAAACCCACTGATGTCAAGGCGAACTCCTCAGACACATCTGTTAGTAACTTGTAACCTTTAGCTGCATCAACAGAAATAACAAGCTGCGTCCCTGTCTCTGTCGCCCACAGATGCTAATAAGGAAAGGAGTAGCTTTCACAGCAGAGGCTGCTCAGGACCCACCTGGAGGTAGCTTTCCACAGCAGTCCAGGGCAACTGGGATTTATCCAGCAGAGTCATACACCTCGGGTGCCCAACCACCCTGCAGCTCTCCGGCATGATGGTGAGATGGATGCAGCCCTAGGCACAGCCCCGGGCAGCCCTGCCACTGCCTACCTGGCCACCTTGGACTATCCATGCCTCGTGTCTTGTCCTTGGACCCATGACTCACAGTTGAGAGGACATTAAGTGGTCAGTGCTTTTTTTCCAGGCATGGAAATTACACATTGTTTGGATTTATTTCATAGTAGGCACTAGGACAGGAGATTTTTTTTACCTTCACCTTCTCTTCATCTAAATGTAGACTGGAATGGTAGCAAGACTCCGAATAGCTTTTTGACAAGTGGGGGCAATTGCCTCTGCTGCATGCAATTAAAAACTCATTAAAGCAGAGCTCATTTTCCTCATTATTTTAAGCACTTATATAATCTTTACTGTTAAAATGACAAGACTGAGTAGACTGGGACAGACTTCCCTCTGGTCTTTCTTTTCAGACACTTACTTGGTCATTTTAATTCCATACCAAAGCCTCAGATACCAACTGCAGGAGCTGCAGTCCCAGAATATCAATCTTAGCTCCACCAGACACCAAGCCCATCCACCAATACGAGCTCAGCGCAAGCATGCTGCACTGGAGCTGCAGAAAAATCATCAGGGACAAGCGCCTTCAAGTAGCTGAAAACTGATTTCATGAAGGCTTGAGGAAATTCTGTGCAGTGCCATGACTCTCTGCTCTGCCCTGCCCAAGTCCTGCCCTCAGACAACACCATGATATGAACAGCCCTCAAACAAAGGACAAGTCAGGCTTTTTTTTTTTTTCTTTTCTTTTCCCCTTAAATTAAAACAGATGGAGAGAAGCAGCAAGGCTCTGCTCAGGCAGGCAGCAAAGGCTGCAAGATGAAGCTTCACTTTAGCAAATACAGACCACTTCCCTAGGGATGTCATTTCACCTGCAGCTCTGACCAGAGCAACCGTATCTCCCACACCATTGCAGAAGCAGCTCTGAAATCAAAAGCCATGTTTGCAAGGTTGGGCACTTGACATGCACGCTTGAGTACCTGATGTACACACTTGCATATGCACAACCTTAAAGCTACTGACAGTGCAGAGAGGATGCGTGGACACAGCCACAATTAAACATGCAAGTATGCCCAGCTGCTCCGTGATCTGTCTGCAACGACCAAAGGTCCAGACTGGGTTTCTGTGCGCTTATTTGGCCTTACACTAACATGACCTTGCAGCACACTCCACTCACACATCTGAATGAGCTCTTTACGACCCATTTACATTTCATATAAAAATCCTTTTGCCCCTTTACTTTAAGAAGGAATATAAATGGCAAAATACTGCATGTCAACACAAGCCTCTGGCTGTTAAAACAAAAAGACGGTAACATTGCAAAAAGATGAGGTGCACGTTCTAGATCTTAAATATAACGATGAACTTTGCACAGCTATGACAGTGACATTATGGCATTAAAACAGACTAAGGGAATAAATAAAATTGATGCGTATTTAATAACCACATGACTGATTCTTCCTTTACTTGGGTTTTACACAAGGGTAATCAAGGCTAATTTCTATTGGCTTAAATAAGAGAATAGGGTCCCACAGAGTTACACTGCTGTAAGATACTCATGTAAATGAGAACAAGTATTAAGCCCTGCAAGAATCTAAATCTCTATCCACTCCACTCCATGAGCCTCTCCGGAGCAACAGTGGATTAGCTACATTCATTTTAAATGAACGTCATTTATCTCAAGTATTTAAGCAGGAAATCCCACTGAGATGAGCCTTATTTTCTGGAAGATGCTTTGCAGTATCTTGTAATATTTTTTTGTTTATTTTCTTTGAGCAGGACCTGGCCTTTGCCTTTTTAACCTATCACACTGGGGTTTTAGGAAAAAAAAAAATGCTAAGCCCTATCCATATGCCAAATAGGTTCTTCAATATGCTTCATCCTCAACGGAACACAATAAATTACTTTTAATAAAAAATATCAAGCCTTTTGGGGAAAATTCCCAGGTCACAAACACTGTGCGAACACCACAACTGCTGGGGCTGGACTAAAGGCCAGTTACACACTGGCAGGAGTTTTTGTCCAAGTGCAGATCAATACATAGAACACATAAAAGGGAATACCGACAGCAACAACGAGTGCTAAATTTGAACACATCTCAACTCTACCTGTCTTCCTTTGGGTCAGAATTTAACTCCTGACTTTATGCACTGTAGCATCAAGCATCACTTTGAAAGCTGTGGGATTATACCTATGTGATCACTCTGCTTACATTCACTTTGCCTGCACAATTGCAAACTCACAGGCTTTGCGGGGGTAGCCCTCTTCTGCTCTTCTCCTTTGCTGAGAAGGAGATCTGCTCACCTTTTACTCCAGAGCAGTCAAACATCGCAGGGACAGAGACCCCGGCTTTTTGCTTCACCCCACAGGTGTACAGGCAGAAGCAACAAAGCAACTTGAAGCATTCTCAACCCCAGTTTGCTCAACAGCACAGCTGAGATACCTCTGAAACTACTGCAGCAGCCATCTGCACCAGTGATCCTGCCATAAGAGAAGGCAGATCTCATGGGTAGGGCATTGGACAAGAGCTTTGCAAGCCAGGATTAAAGATGATCAGATGAAAACAAGTTGCCTGCAGAGCACACAGCTAAATACAAAGGAGGATAACCTACTAATTTATAGTTAGGCCAGTCCACAGGGTAAGGGTCTGAGTGCAGGCACAGCAGCAACATGAACATCTCCAGCAGGGCAGGGGACACACCGCCCCACCAGCAATCAATCAACGCTTCAGAGAAGGACAGCCAAGTAAAGAAACCATCCTTAAGATGACATCCCCTCTGTCAGCCTCTCCGGTTGGTACTTGGCTGGACTCTCTCACTACCCCACAGCAACACAACTCATTGTTCATCAGCTACTCCAAAACGTGTCACTTACTCCCTCTGGTCAAGAAAAGGGAAAAATTGGTTCCATGCTTGAGGTGAGAAACTATGTAATCCCCTCCCATTTCGAAGTCACAGAGACTGTGCAGCAAGAAGAGAAAGCCATTGCACCTCCCTACTGAGCCAAATCTTCTGCAATTTAGAAACGCCACTGTTTAGCGGGAACTGGCAGAAGAAACTATGTGAAACAAATAAGGCCACTGACTTGGGCTAATACTATATCTAGTGTGAGCTACTTTCCCTCTGCAGAGCACCAAGCGTCCACCTTTTGGAACATTACTCTTGCTCCAAAGAGGCAAGGAAGAAAGGCAACTGTGTTAAAAAAATCCTTGCTCTCACATAACAACATCCCATATAAAAATCTGCAAGCAAGACCTTTCGTCCAACTCCGGGTCTATATAAACACAACCCATTGTTAAGAAAAACCCCCGCTCCAGGGAAGCCATCACAAAATTTGTGACTTTGAAAAGGGATGGAGATGCCATTTAAACCCCAAATGTTGTGCCAGGACAGAGTTGCACCGTTTGTTTCAGACATTGATACCAGTTCAGCTCCCAGTGCAAATGGGTACTGCCAGCAACACTGCTCATGATGGCATGCTTCATACTTCAAATATATGAACCCTACTTTCCTGTCCTCAAATTAAGATAACAGGACAGCACAGCTCTATTTAAAAGCTCAATTAAATGGAAAAAAATTGAAACTATTTCAGAGCCTGCTGGTGAACGAGGTGGAGCAGCACCCAGACAATTCATTTCTGCTGCTGAAGCTGAAAAGGAATTAGTGTGTTTTCTTGTACTCAGCTCCTCGCTTCTGTCTTGTGGGGCTTAGCTGCTGTCAGACTTGCTCTATGGTTTTGAGAGCTTTGGAAAATCATCCTCCCTCCACTAGACCAGAAAAAAAGAGCAAACTGTATAAGACTTTTTTGGATTTAGAGTATACAGATCACAATGAAGTTGTGAAATGCTGTACTGTGAGTTTTAATGACAGCTGTAACCAGAGAAGGGAAGACATTCCTCATTGCTCCCAGCCTAAGTACAGCAACTAGGAGAGACATGCTGCATCCTTTGAAAAGGCTTAAACCTGAGTCTCCCTGTGTCCCTGAGTACTGCTCTTGCAATTAGAAAGACAAGAAGCTTTCCACATGCCAACTACAGACTGCTTTTGTGGTCACAGTATAGGCATAATGCTAACCCATTCACAGAAGAAGAAACTGAGGCATAAGATGTTTTGTCCCTTAGCTTGAAGGCACCACGATCTGACAATGATCAGCACCCTGGTAGTCACTTCTGTCCTCCAGTACTTGCAGAACTTCACTTATCTGCTGGAATATTTCTGAAAAAATTACATTTAGATCAAAGCATCCCACTTGCAAATTTAATTAAGTAACATTAAACAGCATACACCTTTGAAAAAAACAAACCCCAAAAAACCCCAACAAAACCAGCCTGCAAAATTATACTCATATCAGTCCATGAAAAGACCCAAACCCACCCAATCAGGTGGCCATCAGGTGCCAGATGCACCCCTCTGCCTTCCTTGTCCTGTAACCCCTCCTGGTGTTGCAGCTGGTGTTGGTAGGTACACGAGTGATGCTGAACCCCCAGCTACACTACCATGCTATGTGGTTTTTGGGAATGTCATGTAGCCCCTCTCTGCCTCAGTTCATACTTTGGCAAACATGGTGAAGGGCTTAATATATATCCCCTCCTCAGAGAAAGTCCTCGCTGGTTGAGATCTGACAAGCACTGTGAAGTACTTGGAGTGCAGAGGTGACATTTTTGATTGAAGCAGTGCGGGCAGAAGCCTGTCCCAGCTGGAATAGTGTCAGGAGTACATTTATGACCACCGTGAGAATACCTCTGACCACCTCTTCTCGCTTATTTCCCTGGCAGTTCAAGGCATGATTTTGCCAGGGAAAAGCCACTGAGAGAGCTGAGCTCCACACTGCTGGGAAACCATGACTGCAAGGCTGAATCCTTCCCCAGGCAAAGCGAACAGCAGCCCTCCGCCTTGGAGGAGACAGATGTTTGCCCTGGAGAGCACTCAGAAACATTGATTAACTTACACCTGATTCATTTTACTAATTAAAGTCACTACACATGACAGAGCAGTCTAAGTAGCATGTACACCAACAGCCTCATACTCCATGCTGGCGTGTACACTCATCTCTGCCCTCCTTCCATGCTGGAAGAAAGGATCTTGTACAACCAGGGTACAGTAAGAGAGTCAGGAGATGCAAGATGGGAAGGGCCGCATAGGGACACTCCTCCTGCTAGGTTTTACCTGAAGAATATAAAGCAGTCTGATACACATTGTAAAACTGAGGCTTTTTCCTCAAACCATACTCAAAATCTTACTTTGTATTAAGCTATCAATGTCAGCAGCACATTCAGAGAGAAAGAGACCTCTCAATACCAATGATATCAAAACCTTTGGGTTTTATTTCATAAGGAAATTGCAGCAAACTCCAGGCTTTTTCTTCAAAGCAGCAGTAAATAAAGGTTAAAAAAACAGAAAGAGAGAAAGAAAAGAGATAAGAGAAAGGAAAGGGAAAGTCCAGGAGTAATAGAGTTACAAAAATACAGACCTGAGGTAAATGTGCTGGTCTGCAGAGGAGTTGCTAGATGAAAATGCTGATAGTGACTCTTTACAGAATACTTTGTAATGTGTCTTTTTTTACATTCTCTATATACTAAATTGATTAACCCCAAGAAAAAGCACTTCCTGTCCTGCTATATCACACATGTTCCTGTTAGCACCTCTTCCAGTCCCAGAGGGTAGTATTTCCCTGTTTTGCACCACCAGACGAATACCATGTCAGTAAACCAGACATTATCACCTTTTCCCCTGGCAGAATTTGAGACCAGGGTGGGAAGAATAATACCACATATTACCAGCTTGTCCCAGAATATTTTGTTTAAAATGTTGGTTGCCATAAAAAAAAGAGTATCTATTTATCAGTCTCTGCTTTCATGAGAAATATAAAAAAGACCAGAGGGTTATGATTCTGTTGGGCAGAAATTGATGCTGGCTTGTACAAAGTTTGTCTTGCATAACACTGAAGACTGATCCAAATTCACACATAAGATATTAGAAAACTGGCAGCCTAACATTAAAAACAAGAGCTAAGGTCCTTAGTTCCTTATGCGTCACTGAAATCTTTGGAAGAATTGCATTTACTCGTATAAGTTTAAGACTGGGGAGAATGGGGAGGGGGAAAAAAGTAAAATACTGACGGAAAAAAATAAAATAGCTCCGTGCAGCTCACCTTGACCTCAATGAAGTCTGGTTCACCAAGAGATATCAGATCAGCATAGGCTTTGAGTTCATCCACATTCCAAGCTTTCACCAGTGTTAGCCTATAAACAGTACGCTGTTGCTGAAACAAAGGAAAAATTACATTAGCGACACATTCTGACACATGGAGGATGTTCCACCCTCGCACACAGCTTCAAACAGTTGGGGAAATTCATTCATTTATTCCAAGAACCCAGGGGCTAAACCAAACCATACCCAAACCAGGAGCCACCTCACTTGTTCTTTCAAGAAAGGTACTCCACAGCATCTGTGAGCTGAGCCACCTTTTGCTGTACAAAGACTTACCTTCCCTCTATGTATCCCAGGCACTTTTTTTTTACAGGAGCTTTAACTCAATGGGAAAATAATCAGGAAGTTTATCTCTTTGATTTGCTTCCCCAGTCATAAAATCTCACCATTAGTTGCTATACAGATATTTTATTTCCTCCATCTGGATCGTGTGGCATTGGTGACTTATGGACAGGACGAACAAGAACAGAGACCATTCTCTGCCCCATCCGTGAACATTTCCAGCACATCAGGTACAATATTGCAGAGAAAAGGCTTGCCTGTGATCAGTTACGCAGAACATTTTATTGGAAGCACAACGTGACAATTAAAATCACAACCGGGCAACATTGAAAATACCCTGCTTATGACCTAGCCTTATAAAAAGTGTGGTGCAAACCATTAGGAACAAACACAGTAGCTGCAGCGCTAATGGCTACAAGAGCGGCATCCACCCCTCATTACCCTCTGCAGCAGGGCAGCTGGATTTCTGCCTGGCAGCATCCCTGCATGGATCCATCCTCTCCATCCCGCTGCTGAGCGCCACAGCTCCTCATCACACCAGTGCCTCTCCAAGATGCACAGACCCGACTTATTTCTGCGCACAGTGGCAGACAGCACTCTAAGAACTTCTTTCTTTGGAGTTATTCTGATTTTCCTTTCTAAGGGCTGCTCACCAAAGAAGTTACTGGTGACAAAAGGACTTCTACTATCACTATATGCACTTAGCCATGGAACAAATCCAGTCTCACTGCTTACATCTGCTTGTTTCCATTGTTCCCCTATCCTTCCTTTCATCTTCCACTAATGTTTTATTTCACTTATCTCTGGAATTTATTTATAGAGCAATCTTCCAGCAAAATAGTTTTTTGAATTAACCCATTTTCCTTCCTTGACACACTGTAGACTGTAAAACATGACAAAAGTACCAGTTTAGCCAGAGAAAAAGAGCACTGTAACAAATCCGTGGCAGCCCAAGACTCCATAGCTGGGGCCAGACTGTTTCCCAGGCCTGGGACTTCATGGCACAGCAAAGGTGGGAATCAAATTCTCCTGCTCCAGAAAGTCCAGGCTTAGACTCAGGTTAAGAGATTCTCCCCTACCTACTACCCATGACATGCCTGTGGCACGAGGTTACCTGAACTTCAGTGCTACATGTGGGAAGCATGTACGCTATTTGTTTTATTACATTTTTTTCAACTCCGGATAAGCTAGTAAGGAGATCTGCTACCAAACTGAACTTTCTATCACTAAACCTCAGACGGCTTCCCACTGTGATACCTCTGACAGCATCCACTGGCCAGGGGCAAAGCAGGGACAGATCCCAGGACCCTGAGTCCCAGTCCAAGGCTATTAAAAAGTTCATGCTATTATCCCTCCCCAGATAAAACCAATACTTCCCACTACCAATCCCCAATCTAACCATGTTTTAGTTCTTCAGAGCCTCTAACCTACATGCCATGAAGTAAATTTTGCCCTCTGTATAAAAATCAAAACATCACTTACCTAAAACACATTGCTATGTTTTCCATGGGGTGTGGGGGGGAAGTATTTTCTACACCAATTTGCTATGGACACATTCCAGATTATTTACTAACAAATAACTAGAGGAGAAACAAATAAAAACCAGGAGCATCTTCTTCCTCCCACTAACATCTGAACACAGGCAGGGGTAGGTCTTTAGGGTACATACATACAGAGAACTAAACCCAATGCAGGCAGAAATGTCCCAATGCACTTACTCACTCACTCCCTGTCATCTTGGGAACATAAAGCACCAGGTAAACCTCCCAAAATTCTCCAGGGGACAAACATGAGCAAGGGTTTGATACCTACAAGGAGTCAGTGTCTTGAGAAAATAAAGGCACAGCTGCTTTTCGACAAAGTCTGTGGAAAGTAACTTTAAAGAATTATTGAGAAGGCCAATTATTACAAGAATTAAAATAGCTGGCCTTTACTTTACCCATAGCATATAAGCACATATTTAAAAACAAGAGACTCTTTCTTATGATTTGAATGGATTGGCAAAATAAATGTTCAGGCCAAGAGACAACAGAAAAGTATGAAATCAACAGTTCATTACTAAAGAGAAAAACAATGAAGGAACTAATACATAAAATAAATGCATCATTTGCCATATAACAGGGAAAGAAGAAACCAGAGAGAAAACATCTAACAAGAAGAAAAACTCCAATAAACACACGCCTGTCAATCGTCTGAAGTGATTAGATACCCAATTAATCGAGAAATGTCTCCCCAAAGGTCAGCTCACAGTGGTAAACAAATGCAGGCAGCTTCAAGGCAACAATAAAAAAAATTGCATTTTAATCCCAGCCCCTACCAAAGACTGCTGATCCAGACTCAGTCCTGAGACTGGGAGGTCGGGTCCCCAGTGCAATCATCAGAGTGGGGAGCCCCTCATGAAGTGAAGCCTTTAGGGGCATTTCTGGTTTTTTTTCTTTTTTTTTTTTTTTTTTTTGGCAGGATGGTTTCATGCTAAAATTAAGAGTAAATTTCTGGGCACCTCTGTCATGCATAGAAAATGTAGTTTGGCAATGAGCACACAGCAAGTGGGACAGTGCATCCTGTTAAATCCAGCATCATCGCTGCTGCTGGCTGAATAGTCTGCAGCAGTAGAGGATATAAAAAAGGAAAAAAACGAAAAGAAAATCTCAGCCTTAACAAAGAGAAGTAAAACACAGGAAATCCATTTGTGGGATGAAAGTCTTAGAAAATGTACTTGATCTTCAGACAGCAGATACTTGTTATTTGGGGAATTTGAACATAACATACAGATAATGGGAGGCTGGACCAGGCAGAAACTGGTCTCAAGTGCTGGAATTAAGGGTAATGAAAAACATCAACAGACATATGGAAAGCTCCTATAGACTAATGAAAAATATTTAAACATAGCCCAAATGTGAAATGGATCAACTAGAGCTTTGCATGTCACCTTTACTGAGCAGCAAGGGCAAAACCTTTAGGTAACTGAAATGCTTGCAGTTCAGGAGGGCATTTGCTACCCTGAAGGGACATATGTGTGACAAGTGTCATTTACAGTACTGCCACAATGCTTGAAACATGCTTAGAAAATGCCACCAACTGTTCTCCCAAGGTTCAATTCCTTTATGAGATCTTCCAAAGGACAGAAAATGTTTTCTAGAGGCTGAAAGGACCACTCGCAGCAATTAAAAAAAAATATATCAGTAGCATGTTTGTTGGCAGCAAAATTTGTGGTCAACTGATTGGAGGAAGGTGACTCTGGCAGTGCCAAGCCATAATTTCAGAGGATCACGCTGTTATTTTGGAGGGGCTACACTGGTTCACCCCTCTATCTCTGCTGGCAAATGAATGTGCCAAATGCACCCACACCCCATAGGAGACCATGCTGGAGGGGACTGCCCACACCTGATGTTTCTGGCCAAAATATAGTGGAAGCAATATGTTTTTTAAAAAACACCAAGTCTAGTTTATTAAAAATGCATGAAATCAGATTGCGAAGATTAACACAAACCATTATTAATGCAGAAACAAATACATGCTTGGTTCTTATTTGCCAATCTTCAGGACTGCACTTAGAGCCACAACCAGAGCTTCTCTCCCTGGGACAGCTCCCCAGGAGGCAGCACAGAAGAAGGTTTCTTGCTTGCTCTTATACATGTGGCTCAATCCTCTGCTGACACAGAAGATGGGAGTCCCCTGGGGTTCATAAACGTGGGACTGACAACTACGGAGCCCTGCCTCCTCCTGGGATCACAGGTACAACCTCCAGCACTTGTCAACTTCTTTTATACATGCTTGGTTGTTTCCCAAGTGGACCCTGCAATTGCCAGAGCAGATGGGGCAGGTTCAGGGAAGGCCACAAAACACTGACAGCAACTGGAAGAGCTGCCCTTCTTCCCAGTGGCTGCCACCAATACAAAGGGAGGGTGTGACACGAAAGCTGGTGTGAAGGCACATAGCCACCAACAGCTGCTTCTGGCTTGGAGCAGCAGGATGTGCACTCAGGCAGACATGACCAAAACCCAATTGGACTGGCAAAAATACAAACATTTGCAAAAAAATCTTATGCTGACAGAGGACATCCATGTGCAATGATAACCATCAAGCAGCCTGCCAGCCTTCCCTCCCCTTTCCTCTGGTGTCTGAAGTCCAGTCACTTGTCATCTTGCAGGCCAGGGTGAGTGGGGACACCCTCTGCCCAACATCTTGGTGCCTGCAACTACTGGGACCATCTCACTTCTTCCCCCCATAATTTAAAAAGTGTTTTTTAGGGGCTAATTCCTAACCACTCTCCATGCTTTGTTCTTATAACTCTAACAGTTTGCTCTCTCTCCTACTTTGAAACTGGGCTGAAGCATGCAAACACTTTTTTGGGGCAGGGGAGATTCATTTATTCATTTTACACTCGTTCTGCAGAGGGACTAAACATGAATGCCAAAATATGGTTCGAAGCTCAGGCCAACAGGTTGAACACAAGAGGAATGCTGTCAGAGCCAAGTAAATGCAATATTGCAAGAACAGTTTTGTGGAGAGGATGACAGGTTACCAGTTTACTTTTATTACAATATTTTCTAGCGTACATTAAGTACAATGTTTCAGTGAGCATTTCTTCTTACAGCAATGAAGGCTTGCATGAAGGGAGGTACTTTTTTCTCCTCCCATTTAAATCTCCTTTTTAATACTGTCCAATATACATCCTAGATAATTTCAGAAGTCCAACTTTAAAGTTCAAGTACTTCATAAAACTAAAACTGCTACAAGTGCATTAAAAGGGCTTTTCTGCCCATAGGGCAGCACTAACTGACAAGTAATAACCAGTCTGTGTGTATTATCTATCACTTCAATAACTGAACTATCACAAACACCATATTAGCTTCTCACAACCAGTGGTGAAAGTACGTTAAGAAACTAAAACACTGCCAAAGGGATACAGAAAAAAGGTAGAAAAATCAGAAATTAATATTACAACTGAAGAAACTTCTTTCCAGAAGGCAACATCTCTCAAGTGTTATCTGAGAAGAGAGAAAAGCCACTTTTAAAAAAGTGGTAGAGGGTACAGATCAAAATGACTAAGGGCCTAATACCACAAAATGTTATATACAAGTAATCCTTACAGACTGCCAGCAGTACAAATACACAATCCTGTTTTATTAATGTATTATTTGTATTTGGTTGTACAATAGGGCCCCAGGAGATCCTCTTATAAGCACTGAAAAACAAGAAATAAGAGCTTAAGCCCTGAGAACTTGATGATCTAAACCATCAGGATATAAAACCAGACTGCAATGCTTTACTCCCGGCATCTCCAGGAAAAGCAACCATTATTTCACTTCAGACCGCCATCAGAATAACATTAACGGAAAAGTTAATATCATAACAAGCCTTTTGAATGGGTGAAAGTAAAGGGTGTGGAATCACATTTATTTTACCCCAAAAAGCTCTCTATGTAGACAATCAGCCTTCCAGGAAGGGGCAGCTCTAGGGCCCTGCAGGACCACGCATGCCTATCGGGTGGCAAAGGAAAATAAGAGATGGAAAAGAAAAGAGACTGTGCCCTTGTAAATAAATACCTGGTAGGGAGAGTAAAGTGGATAGAGCCAGACTCTTCCCAGGGGAAAGGACAAGACACAATGGGCACAGGCTGAAGCACAGCAAATTGCATTTTTAAATGAAACTTCTACAGAGAAGGTGACTGAACACCAGAAGGGGTCGCCTGGAGAGGTTGAGGAGACTCCATGCTTGGAGATATTCAGCACTCAACCCACCAAGCTGATCCTGCTTTGAGCAGGAAGATTGGACTAGACAATCTCCTCAACAGCTCCCATCCTGCCCATCTAAGAGTTGCAGATTTTTGTCAAGTGCCTTTCAGAAGGAGAACTGAGAGCAGTATGCAGACCATCTCTATGAGGAAGGATTACAAGCTGCAGCTGTTAGAGAAGGTCCCCTTAGATGAGGCGAGCATCAGCACAAACCAACAATTTGGGAGGGCAACAGACAGCGCACGCTGCACTCAAGCGGCCTAATTACAGCTGGAGTGGGAGGCCTACCACCCATCAGGTTATAATCAAAGGAGACTGAATAACCAGCAATTCAGACCTCCGTGAAGAACTGGGAGCAGAGAGAAGAGCAGTTGAGCATGCTGAAGCAAATCTATTCAAGGCTGGGGAAGTCAGAATAACTTCTAAAGTAATACTATGAAAAACACGGAGTTCATTAGAGCAGTTATATGGCACAATGCCTGCACAGCTGCATGGAGAGCAGGATGCATCCTTGCTCCAATACAACCCTCTGCTCTGAGCACTGAGTACGCTCATCCAGCCCAGGCAATAGGACAGCACTCAGCAGTAATCTTCAGCCTTTTCCCGATTGAGACCACGGCTGAAGAGCATGCTTTACAAAGAGTTGATAGCAGAAACAGAATAACTGACTGTTAAAGCGTTATTTTTCCAGTTGTGAACACTCAAAAGCCAAGCAAAGCCTCTTTGGCTGCACTCCAGGCCCAACTGGTCTCCTCACAGGGTTGCAGAACGTTGCACTGGACTTCTCGATGCTTCTGCTCCTATCTGTAGCTGAGCGGTGGAGGAGGAGTCATCTCACTTTGTCTCCACAAGGCACACAACAAAAGCGTTGCATGGCTGCAGGTCACATCACATTCTCCATGCAGCTGGGAGGGCTAAGGATGGAGGAGTCTGGCCCTGCTCAACATCTCAGCAGCCTCCCAAGAGGTTAAGTACCATCATTGTTGAGTTCCTCCAGGCACCCAACACATGCTCCATGCCCCAGAAAGCAGCATCCCTACAGGACCACCCTTCTCTGCCAGGAAAGCCCCTCTCTGTTCCAAAGCTTAGAGGTCAGCAGTGCTTTTACTCTTGCCCTTGGTAAATCAGTTGACTCAGGAGGAGATGCTACTCTGACAGAGCACATCATCAGAACTGCAATAAGCACAGGTCACAACATATGCCAGAAGCACAAAGCCCACCCTTAAGAGCTGCCAGAATAGCACTGGGAAGGACCCGTGCTGCTGCTTAAGGACAATTACCATTGGGTACTGCGAGACCTTCACATTAGGAGATTTTCCTTCAGGCCAGTGCACAGCACTCAAGGAGCAAAGGGACAACGTGTTTCTGTGATCCTGTGCAGTTCTGATGAACTTCTCCAACTCTCAACACACAACCTCAGGTATAAAAAGCAGCTAATGAGGTCCTTTTGCCCACACAGGAAACTAAGCATACATACAGGCTAGAAACTGAGCAATTTGATACAAATACCCCTTGCCTTCCCAAACCCTTGTTCAGGTTATCGTAGCAGCCTTCTCTAAAATATAGCACATGTGGTTTGTATGGGATTGTATGTGATAGCTGGTCCATTAAAGGCACCTTAATACAGAATATTGTTCAAGAAATATCTTAAAAGAAGGAACACCACTGAGAACCACCTTGGCACATACCACACTATGACTTGTTCCCCCAAGTCTTTCAATTTTACTCTTTGGAGGACACCTAAACCACATCAGTGTTGGCAACATGCCTCAAGAAACAGAGATACTGTGCTTTGTCTCTCATTGCATTCTGAAAACTATGTAGCAACTGTCACCCTTCTAATAATGAGGTCCCAAAAATACAAATCAACAGTGGCCAGTTCAGCCTTCTGTTCCCCAAACACCTGAGGACAAAGTAGGCTTGAAGACTAAGGAATGAAGAACCAATCTGGGGAAAAGCAGTATTTGCCCTTGGGCAACTCCTGCTAAAATCTTTCCAAGCTACCCCAAAAAGCATTGCATCCCTTGAGTTCCAGAACAGGGCACAAGGAAAAAACAAACAAACAAACAAAACCCCCAAAAAACCAAAACCAACCTGAACAGGGCTAGGGAAGGATACTTACAATAAAAAAAGCCCTTCATTAAGTGGATCCTAGTCTCTCATTCAGCAGGCAAAAAGAACAAAATCTTTGTCTCAAAGAGTGCCTCATGCCCTGGTCCCAGCAACAGCAATGCCCCACGGCCAGAGCTCAAAGTCATCATCAGGGCCAGCAGACAGGGATGTGGCTCTTCCTCTGCCCTCTGCAGGGTGGCCAAGACTCAGGTGAACCTACAGATGAGGCACCAGGCTGCTGCATCCTTGCACCCTTCCAGAAGCTCACATTGAAGTACAACCCCAGGCACTGTGACAGCTCTGCAGCCCAGCTCAGAGAGCAGCAGGGTGACCCTCTCAGCTGCCCCGGCTATGCTGAGCCCAGCGCAAAGCCCAGCCCTCGGAGCAGCATGCAGCAGCACTGATGTTTCTGCGTGTTTCCAAGGTGGTTACGTTTTCCTTTGAAACCATCCTAAAATTTTCCTAGTCCTTTAACATTTGCAAATGAACGTTTTCTGTATGCGCATATTTTGCCAATGGCCAAATCTCAAAGTCAAACCACTGAACACACCTCAGACCAAGACCCAGCCCACGAGGTGACAACTGCTCTCCTCCCAGCCGCTTGGCCCAGAAGATGCTAATAAAGGATTCGCATGTCAGTTTGACAAAGTGCTCCCTTGTCGCTTCACTAACCAAGAGGGATTGGGGCTGCTTTTTTTTTTATCATTTCTTTTTAATTCCCTCCTCCTCAACATTCATCATTTTGTAGATCAAATATAATTATCCTTCATAAAACATCCCAGGTCTAATCTCGGGAGGAAGAGGGAAGCGTGAACACATCAACTGTGCTGCAAAGAGCAGGTTAGGGGATTGATATGAGTTTGGTTGGGGCAGGGGAGCATCTCCCTTCTCCAGCTGGGGCAGGGAAGCAGTAGGAGCAGGACTGGAGAAGACTGGGACAAAGGGCAAAAACTAGACAAACCTCCTCCTCCTCCAAACCATGCACTGAGGTCCTATAAGACCCTTACCTTGGATTGTGTCACTTGAACTTGCTCTTTTGGTTAAGCAGAGTAACAGCACCCTACTGTTTGGAAGTAAACATAGCAAAACCCAGATTTTCATTTCAACTTGCTAGCTTAAAGTCAGATATTCTGAACACTCATAAACTCCCCTTAGATATAGATAATTTTACTGTTTGAAAAATGGCATTTCATTCACAGACTCCTCAACATAAATCCATCTTTTTGCAGCTAATTAATGTCAAGTAACAAAACCAACACTGTCAATAGAAACACTGCATTGCTTAAATGGAAAAAGCACTCTTGGGGGAGAAGAAATTATGGCGCAGAATCTAAACAAAAATTGTTCTTTCACACAACTTCACAGATCCTTTGCAGGTGTTAGATGATGAGCAGGAAGCCACTTCAAAAGTCAGCTTCTTAGTTTCATTAATATTTCTTATTCCCTTCAAGGAAAGGCTCAACTTGCAAACTGATTTCATGACACATTTTCAGAGTTTCCTAGCTGGCAAAGACCCACTCTGATCGTAATACAAACAGCTGAAAAACTGAAATGCACATGCAATCCCGCAGCCCAGCACAGTGCTGGCACTCTTGGTAGGCTCCTTACTCTCACGCAGCAGCAGTAGGCGAGCTGCCCTTTCTCAGCGACAGTCCCCGCGAAGGGAGAAGCCGTCCTCTCCAAAGACTCGATTTGGTTCCCTTGTTTGGGTTATGCAATGCCTTACTAAGTAAGCAAGTCCTGAATAAAGATATCAAAGCAATTGTCACACTTGGAAATTACTTGTCACAGGGATGCGATCAGAAGAAAACCCCTGCAGCCAAGTATCTATTCACTGTATTCAATAACATGCATCTTTATGCATAAAACCCCACAAAGTACAAAAGACCCAAAACACAGTAAAAGGAAATCTCAAATGCCAACACACACCAAATTTCACAGCCTTCCAAACCCTTCCGGTTCAGCCTGGAGACAGAGTGTTCTGTAAGAGGACTGGAGATCACTTCTGCCTCTCCTGAATCCAGCACTGCTGAGCCTCCAAGCTCCCAGAAGCTCTGCAGATGAGCTGTGGCACCCATCAGGAGAACATCATCAGGGAAAGACTCAGTGCCCTTGAAAGGATGGCAGATTAATCTAGTCTTTTGGCAACCAGGACACCCCCCCCCCCCCCCTTAAATAAAGGGTTCATCACTTCATCTGGGTTCATCTACAACTACATGACCAGCCCTGAAAACAGGCACTGGAGAGATCACATCCTCCTAAAAGTCATATTGCAAACACCTGGAGCATTCTGCTGAGCACATCTGCACAGCAGAAGAGGTTTCTTCCCTTCAAAGATTAACTCGGCACAGAGCACAAAAGTTTTCAGCTTCCCTTCTTCAGGCTAATACAGTCATTAAAGCAAAAAACCTGAACAGGTTATGCTGCGTAGGTATCTACTAAAAACATACATTGTTCAAGCATTTGCTATTAATACACCAGTTTAAAGCAAGCTAAAGCTTTGTCTTCATTGCTAAAAAAGGTGCATATTACCATAGGATAATTAACACATTATCTACTCTGCTGTAAAACCAGAGCAAAGCTCAGAACTTTGATTTTACTGCTAGGGAAGTGAGAGCGCTCAACCCCAGCATTTACCTGCACATCAGCACCAAAGCCCTCGGCCTTCGCCCAGGATCTTACAGTATGACAGTTGTCCCTATGTCATCCCCAGGACACAGGAGAAAACCAACCTTGTCACCACCACCCTCTTTTTGGGCCCTGCACCAGCTCCAGCACAACATTCGATTTCTAATGCCAAAGAAACTAGGATGTTTTTAAAAAAACAACCTCAAACTTCAAAAAAACCAAACCACAAACCTGGTACTATCTTTTCATGCAAAACAGATTCCTGCTCTTTGAGAGAGAATCGGCTAACAAAACCAATTATAAGGTGCACACGTCCAAATGATGAGGGACTGATCCCACATCTCATCTTGACATCTGGACCCCAAGTCAGTCCCCCTAGACAAAGGCCAAAGAGCAAAGCAGACTGTAATTCTTTCAGTTTTAATATACTTCTGTAAGAAATGAAAGTGTCTCTATCAAATAATATTATTATTATGAGGTGCCAAGTCTGAAAGCCCTACAAAACTTCTTATTCTTCTAAAGCCTTGAAAATAAGATGAAAAACTCTCATGAATAATAATTACAAAACCAGTAAAGTTGGACTTTTGGTTTGCACCAGTTTTTTTAAAAGACAGAAGTCAGTCAACATAACTGTTCTCGTCTCATACAAAAAAAAGTGTGTATTGACCAGCTTTGAAATTCTGCCTCAAAATAAAAAGAAAATCCTGGAGTGAGACAAGCACATGAACACTAATTCCCAAGCCAGAATTTTAAACCAAAAAAGCCTCTCAGCCTGTGAGCAGTCCTGTTGATGTACAAAGCATAAGAATAAATGATCCAGACTGGAAACCAAGGAGAAAATAAATCAAATATGATTATCTTACCTTCCTAAACCAGCATCCTAAGTCACATTCCCCTCCACAATCGTTCTGCCTGTACTCGCCACCTATTGCTTGTAATCTACTTTATTGCTTCACACTTCAGTAGAAATTAACAGTTAATTTAGTTAAAAATCTCTAGAAATAAAACAAAGTATAGCAACAACTTTGTTCTGAGACCTAAAAATGTTAAGTAAATCCAGAACCACGACTACTCCTTATTCATTTTCCGTGGACTTGTTTTCAATACACTTACTCTTGTAAATCAGCACCAACAATATTCCAGTGATTATTTATATCCTTTCAATATTTCTAGGGCAGTTTCACAGAATTATCATGTAAAATTTATGCCAAGGGAAAAAAGTCCAACGCAAGGTAACTTAAAATAGAAGAATAGCATTAAAACAGATCATATCAAATCATCAGGAAAAAACCACTGAGTTTACTGTTAAACAGACCACACAGCCTGACAATATTTCATTTCCTGGGGAAATAGAGTATGTTTAACACCAAACAGCCAGAAAAAAGCATTAGCACAAGCCTGAATAGCACTCCCACTGAGCCCTGTGCCAAACAATCATCACAACCAAAGATAGGCTCAAATCTGAGCAGAAAGTGAACTTGTGAAACTAAAAAGCCCTTTCACCACGATAAAAGCCTTCAGCAACACTCCAAGTTTGTGTCCAGGTCCCACTGACTTTGAAGGGACTTAAACCAGAAGCTTGACAGGGGATGCTCTTGTGAAGGCTCCCAAATATAGGTGAGATCAGGACCTTTTCCACACAGGCATCTTCCAATTAAGTGTGGCAGCAGTCCCGTGGGTTGGAGCCGCAGCTGCCACAGCAGCAGAGACCTGCCACACAGGCACCAACTGACAAGCACTTTGTCCAGCTCCAGCTGCTGCTCTTCAACACAGAGTGAGGACAAACCCAGGAGCTCAGCCAGCAGCTGACCTGCTCGGCCACCTTGGCTCCATCCCATCTGCAAAACTATCCCTTTGCCAAAGGGTTGCAAAATCCAGGAGAATCACTGACTTGCTTTGATCTGACCATAAAAATGATTTCTCTTCAAGCTGAATAGGCACCTCTACTTTCATCTGGGCCAGCACTTTGCATACAAGGTCACAGGATGGGGTAGACGTATTTGTGTCTGGTCACATGTGGGAAAGAGAAGAGGCATTCAGAGCCAGTCTTGTGACGAAGAAGAGCTGAAACCACCCTCTGGGACTTCCCACAGCCTCCTTTTGTTTCACATTCCCCAAAACATCCCAGCTCCACACTGTTACGTCCCTCTAGCTTCATGACCTGATGCCTCCAGCTTGGCTGCTTGGCCAAAGATGAGGGTAACCTGTGGTACCTGGTGCGGTGGTCCTTGGAGAGGCTCCGTTTCAAACATGTCACTTAATAGTGCACCGTTGTAACCCCAGCAGTGCAAGGAAGTCAAGAAAAGGACAACGTTAAGAACAAACTACAGAAAAGGAAGGAAGCCCCAAAGAGGGCAACAAGGAGGAAAGTTTGCCTCAAACAATAACGTGCAAAGTATCTCAACACACAGATCGGGAAACTTAAAGAAAAAACTTGAACAGCATTCTTATGTGCAGAAAAAAAAAGTGAGGGATAAGAGCAATTTAAAAACAGAGCTCAGCTTTAGCCAAATGCTTCTGGCTAAAGAATGAACTGAACGTTCACCAAAGTCACTTTGGATCCAACGGAGGAACCCTGTTTCCCCCACATCAGCTGCCAGGTGTTCACTATTTTTACGCCATCCCAGCAGTTATTTATACATCCAGCCAAAGACTTGGATGCTTCCTTACAGACCTCTGTAGCTGGAAATCTCAGCCAGAAAAACAACATCCCACTGAAATTTTGCATGGCTCTGAAAGAATATTCCTCAAAATCAGTGCTTTTTGCTCAGCAATGGACGAAACAGGACAGAAGAATAAACTGCATTTTAAAATAATCCTGTAATAACGGTGGTTTAAGTGAGCAACTGCAGTTTAATGAAAAATGAAGAGGCAACACGTCTGTAAGGTAAAAAGACAATCCATGATTTGACAACACGTCAGCACCTTCATGGGTATAACTCACAGAGAGCAGCAGCCAGCAATGCAGACACAACGGATGCGTGACTAATGGCGCGGCATACAAGCTCAACTGAAGCCTGGGAAAGGGCTATTGTACTTAAGAGAATAAACTGACACTCATTATCTTGGGAAACAGCAAACCAGCAATGCAACTTCAAGAGTCAAATGATGAAAGCAGAGATTGATCTGCTATAAAAACATAATTACCTCATTAAAAATCACTCTTGCAGTCTGCGAAGCAAGGGATTTATAATATTTTTCTCCTGGGTTTTGTCCAAATCATCTAAAAATAGAACTGAAAGCCCCACCACGATTTGCTGAAAAACCTGCCGTTTTATTTAACAAAGAACAACATAAACAAGGAGTCTGAAATAAATTTCTTTCTTATTAAGCTATCCTTGCAAGCCTACTGCTCTTGTAAAGCCCTAACTCAGGAGTTAGGCTCTAAAGTAATGAACATTATGGAAACGTAAATAAGCTTTAAGCATTTTAACTGCCCATCCTATTAAATAGTTGAGCTTCAGCTTGAGCTGGGGACTGAGAGCACTCCTGCACAGTGTGGGGGCACAGCAAGACATGCCAGGAGGTGACACGCGGAGAGGGGACATTCTCCACCTGACCGTGCACAGGAACAATGCTCCACATAGGCAGGCTTGTAAAAGCAGCACCTGGATGATGCTCTGCAATGCACTTGGGGTCTGGAGATCACTCCTGCTGCAAAACAGCTCTTTGCCAGACAGCAGCTGCTGTTAACCCCCCTCCAAACACTTCTCACTAGCACTACCTAAGTGTTCAGATGCAGCACTGGGAGTCTTTCAGCAGGTCCCGCAGGCTCTGTATCTCGCTCTTTATTTTGAGCAGTTACCCTCTGAGCTTTAGCCTTGAGGAGCTGGACTCCTTTCAATTCCCACTGGTTTACAGGATTACTCCCTACAGATACAATCTAGGAAAATTTGTAGAGCATCACCACTTCAGAGCAGGCAGCAGTACTTGAACTCCTCAGCCCTTGCCCCCGCACTTCCATCTGCTGAGACAGTTTCCTCTCCTGGCTACCCCAGTCTCACAGCCAGGTCAGCATCATGGAGCACCATCTGGAGGGACTGTGCCCTGGCAGCCCCCAACACAAGAATCACTTCTGCTTGTAAAGAAACTGCCACTACCTTTCTGTGCAGCACTCCGGTCCCCTTGCAGCCACACAAAGATACATCCAGCAATCCACTGCAATCTCTCCTATCTCGACATGATGAAAACCACTACAAGTTCTTTCGCATGTCCCAGGACCACTAGGTGACCATCACAGACTGCACCCCTGATCCAGACTACATATACCTACTAGGGGGGACATCCCTGTGTACACCAGCTCCAACAGGGACAGTCAAAGGCAAAGTTAATCTCTTCGCAGTCCCACTCCTGTGTGTGATGTACTCTCAAGTGCAGAAACATGAGCATGAAGTAACTGGGCATCTCCAGAAGCTACCAGATGGGATGCTCTTGAAGCATCACACAGAACATTAGAGCTCTCACTTGTCACCACACAGCATCCTGCTGTCCCCACATCACTCAAAGTGTGGTACTGCTCCATCAGATTCATAAGTTGGTTCCCCACAGACAACTGCAACAGAAGCAATGCATGAAAATGGAGTCTTTAGAGCAGAATCAGAGGGATTTGCTCAATGCAACAGAGGCTGAGTGAAGCAGGAAAGAGAATTAACCTCTTAACACAAATTGTAGAAATAATCCAAAGTCATGGCAAAAAACAGGGCTAGTGTCAGGGTCTAAATGCCAAGCCTCTTTCCTGCAGAGCACCTGTGAAGCAGACAGCTTCACAAACCTTCCTGAATGCAAACATCGGGTGTGAGGCACCATGCATTGCTACTGATGAGCACCATCTCCTCACCTAGTTTCACTGAGGCATGTGTTCAACTATCAAATTACATTACAGTTGTGGAAGGTGGGTATCTGCCTCTCTAGCAGCCTGAACAAAAATGGCAACTTTCCGTTTGGTCAACTGCCGGCACGGCCAGAGCCTTTGGCAGGAAGGCTGCCTAGCAAATGCTGGACGAAGAATATAGCTATGCTATGCAGTCTTTACCTTCTGTAAAGGAGTGAGTCCAATCTGTAACACAGTAATCAAATCTTGCACATTTCAAAGGTATCCATGAGCCTGATATATGGATTTAAAAATTATGTTGCATCTTAAAAAAAAAAAAAAAAAAAAAAAAAAAAGAAGTCACAACAAAGGGTAAAGTCCTAAGCATCTCTGGATGCACAGTGCAACTTCTACTCCTGCTTGAGGAGCCTGCCTTGGGGTGGGGGTACATGTTTGACATTACCTGAAACCCTGACATCTGGAATTAAAGCATTCTTTTAGATACCCAGTCTCTACAGAAAGCCTTCAGATCCTCCTACTTTCACAGAACGTTGGACTCTTCTGAAGAGCCCTACAGGGAGATAAGGCTCCTCAGGATTGTTAAGCAAATATCAACACAAAACCAGAACGAAATAAATGCAATGAGGCAGACACACATTTTTATAGGTCTGTAAACTGCTGCATTAGCACTACAGATCATCAACTCTCCAGTTTCAGGGCTCACTACCACCTATACTATGCTCCTCTGTTTTCAGAGCTAAGCAGTTAGAGGAGATCATTTACAGTGCATCTAATATCGGTTCCTCCACCAAACAGATTTATGAGCAGCCAAGTGCTCTTCTGGGATAACAAGAAAGGGAGATCCCCAAATTAGTCAGCACGGTAATTGCACCCGACTATTGCACTTAGAAATGGCTGAACAAATTTGACAGAAGCCGAGCTCACCCGTCACAAAGGCCTTAATTGTGTAAAAAATGAAAAATAAATCACCTTTGATTTGCCAGTCTGCTTTGACCTTTTGTCACTGTTACTAATTACCAGCTTTCCGTATTCAAGTATGTACAAGACAATAAACTCCACAAATTTATATGAGAGATGCTCCAGCAATTTAGCAGCTTCAGAGAGACTCTGAATCCATGTGTCGTAGTTCCTGCATTTCTTACATTGGCAAATCTAACAGCAGTTTCATCCAAGGAGAAAATGCAGGACTTGGCTCTCAAGCACACAACTTGCAAGTCAACAAGGCTCCAGATGGGTTACTTCAGCAGCTATGGAAATGGGGTGGGGCACATAGTTTGGGAGGTCACAGACCACCCCATTGCTATCATTTACAGCCACCAGCAAGTGTCCAAAGTTACAGTTACCCAACTCACACCACCAGCTCACTTTGGATTTTTAGGGGCAGAGAGCCATACAAAGGAACAGGGCCAAGGCACAAACATCTACATGCAACAAGGAAAAAAGCACTTCTTTGCATGAGCTGGTTTATTGCTAAAAGTTGATCTGACAAAGGAAGTATAGGGTCAGATTCAGCTCTTGCCGGCACTCAGGTAACCCAAAGAAGCTGAAAAGGGAGCTGAGGAAGAAGATTACTGACAAGCAGAGCACTGAAGACATGACCATTCCCTGAGCTCTATTGCCACCTACCTGCTGCAGGATACTTCCCTAAAGGAGAACCAGGGGAAGAGACCAAGTGCTCCTCAGCTGCTTCAGTCCCAAGCCAACTAAATTTGGTCAAATCACCTTCAGCAGCAGTTTGAGCCAAGCACACTGATCTCGCCCTGAAACAGGAGAGCCTTCCCAGAGCCCACCCCACCAGATGACATGCAGCACTGAACAGCCCTGGGGCACCAAGTCCATGTGTCACTCCAGCTATTCTGCAAGCCTGGACCCAGCAGCCCAGCCTCTGTCATCCGAACATACCTGCACTACTCAGTCCATCATAGCTAAGCACTTACAAAAGGATTTCTCACCCCCTCCAACGCAGTAAGTCTTCCTGATTTTATTTGCCTTGCACAAGTCCGTAAGTATGCTCCCTCTGCTTCAGAAGAGGACCAACACACCCATTACCACACTCCCATAAAATCCATTTTCTTGTTTGCAGTGTTTTCGCCTCAATTACACACTCACCACCCAAAATGAGAAAATAGATCACTCTTGCAGATGCTTTGTCAACTCATCTTTCCCGAAATGTCAAATGAATGGACTCAATGAACCCAATAAATGCTTCTTATCTGAATCATCATGCTAGCACCATTGATAATCGGTCACCAAGTAGAAAAATCCAACAGCTAATGCATTTAGCAGAATGGAATATTATGCAATGCTCTGCACAATCCCAATCTATGGCATTTGGCCCAGTTACTTCAACTTTATAGGCTTAAATAAAAACATGTTTTAAAATAAAGTGCAGATACAAGTTTCTTTTGCCTAGTTGCCACAAGCAGAATTTTAGGCTCGCTCTTTCCTTTTTAAGAGTTCACATAAAAACACACACATGCTCTGTCTTCTCAGGGTGCTTTTACATGAAGACTACTGCTCTATTTCACAACTAGAGAATGAAAATGTGAGAAGACATCCTCAAGACCACAGAGCCTGTTGGGGTAGTTGGGAGTTCTGGCTCCCAGAGCCAAGCCCCAGGCAACAAAGCAACCCTTTGATAGTGATTGGGTTAATAAATAACAGAAGGGCAGGAAGGGGGAATAGAAAATGGTTTGAACCAAGTTCTCTAAAAGCCAAGTCTGGCATCTCTCACGCAGCCTCTAGGAAGAGCTCAAGGCAAAAGAAAGATCATGTTTAATAAATGGTAAGAATAGCAAATGCTTCTTTAATGTTAAGTAGGAGAAAAGCTAGGCAAGCTATATCATGTGTGCTAGTTAAGGAGCAAAAGAGAAGAGTGAACTTGGAAGAGGAGGAGGAGGGCCCTCTGTTTCTCCCATTTACATTTCATAGGTCAGAGCCCATTTCCCAAAGACATGGGAAGGGGGAGAAGTGCCTTCTACCAACAATGAGGGTGGCAGCCGGGCAGCCCCTCTGCAGCCATAACTACTCCCCTGGCAAGAACAAGCAGCAAGCAAATAGCCCACAGACCTGGCTACTCCAAAGCACCAGGCAGCAATGAGGAGGAGGGGATTGATGTGGGATAACAGACAAAGCATTGGACAAGGACTAAGACAACATGGATTTTACCCCCACCTCTGCCTCAGGCTCACTGGGTGGCCAGAGGCACTTTGCCTTCCCCCCTAGCCTCACTATCCTGTCTTCGTAAGACACACAATAACAACCAGCAGCTTGGAATAACAGGTCATTTTGATTATGAAGTGTGTTTATGAACATTTTTCCCCTTTTCTTGCCTGCAAGCAAACAAAGAGGCACTGGAACAGGCAGAAGAAATAAGATTTCACTCCCTTTGCAGCCAAGAACCTCACTAAAGCCTCATTTGGATTGCTGCTTACTATAAGCTAAACTAAAGGAGATGATGTATTTCAGAGACAATAACTTAGTATTAAACATCATACCTTTGTAACACTCATATTGCATTTCAAAAGGCTTACACCAGAAGCCTCATTAGCAAAACCATTAAAACAAGCACACAGCTGGTGGAAAGCATTTACTGTGCAGAAGAGTCAAATTTTTCTAAATTTATAGCAGCAAAATTGATTGCTGATTCTAACATCTGTTGCAAATTTTACATTTAAATTCTCCTTAAATATTCACTTAGCTCAGAAACATCAGACTATGCTCTACAAACCAGTTTCCCTCCCCCAGTAACCACATAAATAATCCCCATGCAAATCAAGTGTGCTCTTTTCATAAAAGCAATTGTTTCTGTCATATATTATATAATAAGCACTAAAACGTGCTTAAGATGTAACTCAATGTATTTACACTACGTTTGTAATCACATAGAAGCCAAGGGTAACTTTGAAGAAAGGATCACATTGGAAAAAAACCCACTAAAGTAAACAGCACCAGATGCAAGCCTGAAAACATTTAAATATGCAAGCTGGCATCTACATCATCCAGAAATATGAAAGAAACTACCTGTAAGCAGCGTGCAAATGCAGACCTGGAAGATGGTAATAGGAGATGTTTTTGTATTTCATGCCTTTCTCTGGACAAACCATCTCTAGCACTTTCCAGCAAGGAGTACATAGCCACAGGCACCAAATCCATGCACTGTCAAATATGATATCCTAGGACAAGTAGGGCTAAGAGTTTCCCTTTTTCATCCTTTCTTAATTAAAAAAAAAGGGGGGGGGGGGGGGGGGGAGAGACATTTGCTACACCTTGCCCGCAGAGCCATGACCCTGTTTCTCTACAAAATCTTAATTCTCTTGAAGCAGAAAAAGATTGAGGGCAAGGTTTTAGCTGAGATCTAAAGCAAGAGTCATGTATAATTTCTAAAGACACAAGTCTAACTGAACTCCAGAAAGTGCCAACAAGCTGTTTCTTTTGCTTTTTGTGACCCTCCTGGAAGGACAGGAAGGATAAGGCTCTGCTTCATCATCAGTTCCTGCAGTGCCATAACATCTATTAACCTAAAGGGTTTTTTCCCCCCTGTTTGCTTTGTGCATGACTCCAATCTGTTTAAGAGAACATTGGCACCTGTCCTCTGAAAGTTAAAGCAGTTCAGCAATGCCTACTTGGTGTCTGGCAGCACAGCAAGTACTATAAGGCACAGAGTATCGAGCAGATTGGACAGGATTTATCATGATTAAGTCAAGAAGATACAGACAGAAGAGGTGACACCACGTCAAGGTTGGAAGAGTGCTCGTCAGAGCACATGAGCAACACCAGGGACCTTTTTCCCAGTGCTCATCAAGCCCATGAACATCCGTGGACCAGCAGCCACTTGCTTTCAAGAGTTGTCTTACTCTCTCAACAGGTGGAAAAAAACATGCTCGGAGATGTTGCAATGTAATGTTAAAACCACAAACAGGGCACGTTCTGCTGGTATGTCCATCACCTTCTTTTCTCCAGTTATTTTCAAAGTGCTCGGGTAGAAATCTGTAAGCACTTTTGCCATACTGAGTCACTGCATCCCCACTTCATTTATCAGCAACTCTGTGGGGGATTCCCATTTGTCTCAGTCAACATCCCTGTCACTTGGGAAAACACTTGGTGATTTATGGATGACAACACCAAGAACAACAGTTTTCAAAGTTTCTCAACCTACAGAATCTGGTCTAATAACAGAGGGAAACGGAGCACAAAGTCAAAATACAAATAGATCACAAGTCTGACTGCTGGTGGATGAGAGCTCACAGAACATCGGTTTCTTATTTTCTTGCTCAGACAGCACGCTTTTAGTTAATGGTATTTTTGGAAAAAGCATCAACTTGATCATAAAACTTCAAGAGATGGAAAATCTACCTCTTCCCTCCTGAGCTTCTGGACCCTCATTATTAATCTGTACCTCATTTCTCATTTGGATATAGCACTATGAAGCAGCAGTGGCTGGAAGAAATACCTTTCAACCACTAGAACAGAGATTTCTCATCCTTACAACAAGAATAAGGATTCGCATCCTTAGCACTTGCTCCAAGCGCTTGTCTATCAAGTCAAGTCACCTCTCAACCGTTCTTATGAACTCAAGGCTGTCAGAGAACAAGACTACAAGACTTTTCAAACGTGACGTTTGGAAAGGGCACATTCTAAATTGCACATGTTAATGTCTTTCTTCTTCCTCTCAATTTAATTTGGAGGGCAGAAGACACATGACAAGAAACAAATGAAGCCTTCTGGGAGCCTACCTGCTGTTTAACATAAACTCCTCTCTCAAAAAACATTTTCAGCACAGAAAATTTAACACGAAAATCATCTCAATGAGAATCACTCTAGAAAGAATAAAACTTGCTCCAAATAGTAGTGGACAAAGAGGGGGTTTCTTGCTGTTTGCTGCAGGAAGAAGTATCACAAAAGATTTTTATCTTTTATTCCTGAACTTCCTTTGAAAATGCCGTAGCAACTAATCACCAACATGCTGTATGATGCTGTCAAATCATACTGGGAAGTATTCATTATTAAATTCACTCCTTTATTAAGGGCTCAGGAACTTTGTGGAGAACTACAGTTAAAATAATGAAATCCATTATCAGTATAACTACCTCATTAAGGCAACAGATTTGAAACCCAACTCTTTGCCCAGGCCCTTCCATTTCCATTTTAACAAGAATCAGCCTGGTTTTTGGTGGCAGGAAAGAGAACAGCCACAGAGGACATCTTCACTCCTTTCTCACCTAGGACTGTGTCCTCTTCTCCTCCTTTCTCCCACTGGTCTGTCTGGATTATCAACACTTTGCAGCAGGACCTGTCTCTAACTACCCATCCCTGCAGTATCAAGCACAGAGCCCCGGGAACAGCCAGCAGGATAACTGTGCAGGAACAGCACTTGCCAAACAACACAATGGCAAGCACAGCAAGGTACAACTTGTGTTTTAAATGTGCATAGATCAAACCTATCCATGATTCTTATTAGCAGTGACTCATATCAGCTGCAAAGCCAGCTTGTGTCAGTCTCACGAGAATTGAATAAGCCTGGATGGTTTGTCAGGCCATGTGAAAATATGGGACTTTTATTTTGTTTCCAGATATATTAGCATCACTTACCCAACACAATGCATCAGCACTTCCCCACCTATTCTGAAATAGGAGCTGTATTCTCAACGATCAGCAGACACATTAGCTTTTACCATCTTTCATTCATCACAGTCCTACAGAACGGTGCTTAACATCACACGTGAACACCAAGTGATGTGCTCAGGAGGAAACCAGAAAGGTCCTTCTGCCTAGAAGCAGTTCAAGATAATTTTGGGGTACCAGAACCATGTATAACATTAAGAAAAACCTAACAAACAGCAGCTTCCCCAGACTTCTTGCTGTCCCACATGTGTGATGATGCAATATGCAGCTGAGCAGGGGCTGGCAGAACAGTGTATTACCAACTGGAGCAACTATTAATTGGCTCTTGTATTATCAGTGTTTCAAGGACCCTTCAAAGTGCAGTTGCTTTGAGGAGAAAATGCACCTGCTAGTTGAGCTTCTTTTTCCTCTCCTCTTCACCTTGACCAGAGTATTTTTAGCTGTATGGACAAACTTGCCAATACTTTCACCTTCAATTCTTTGCAAGGAAATTTCTGACAACACACAGCAATGAATGAACCCTATCTATCCAGGGTCAGAGGAGGCAGAATGGAAGAAATGATGGGCAAAAGCAAGTTCCCAAAAGACTTTTTCAATGTTTTTACCTTCAATATTTTAGTTCCCCTTCTTTCCACAGCCTCCTCTACTCACACAGAGAACTTAGGTTGTACCTCATTCCAGTAAGCTCAGAGTTTGGCCTGAGATTTTGCTTAACAAGATCAGCCTGCACATTTGCACGCAAACAGCTTGATCAAGCTACTTACATACCTTTGCAGAAGAAAGTGTTGCTCAATTACACCAAGTCTCCCAGATCTACTAATGTAAGTACACTGGCAGAAAATGGTCCAACATTGTCATCTCAGAAGGCAGAAAAACTCCTTATTCAAATGAAACAGACTCTCTTGTCTGTTTATCTCAGCAGGTAACACGTCAACTTCTGCCAAATCAGTAAACAGAAGTACTTGCTTCCATCAGAGCACAGTATCAGTAAACAAGAGAGGGAAGACGTGCTCATGAAGCACTATTCTTATTAATTCATGTGACGCTGGGACCACGAGTGCTTCATTAATTACAACAAAAACCTACATGGTAGACTAAGTTCTGAGCTGGCAGCAGCAGACATGATCCCACGGGCCTTCAGGTCATTGTTCAGCTGTCTCAGACACACACAAACTACTACAAACCACTGACGGTATAAAGGATCACCCTTGCTATTATGCTCAGATCTACTGTTTTGGGTAAATCTTCCAGAAATAAGCAGATTTCTATGTAGCAGGAGGGCAACTAGAGCTAGTAAACTCCAGCACACACATAATGTCCTTTATGTTCTGTAGCTTCAAGAGAACCTTTGAGAACCAGTGCTAAGAGCCACATGGGAATTTATGACTCTTCCTAGGCTTCCCTGAATTTCCAGTTTTCCTTCCACAGCCTGCTTTCAGTGTAAACGCCTCTTTAGGAAATAATCTATTATTTTGTAATCTCTTAATCTCTCATGCGTCTATTAACATTCACAGCAGAGTTTACTGTCCCATTTCTGCTCTCCTTTTGTCATTAAATTTCTCCCCACATGGAAAACTAATCAAACTTGCTGGACTTTATACACCTTAAAACACGTAAAATGCTCCCAACACATCCAGAAGCCACTCCACAGTCCATCTTAAGCCTCTCAAATCTTCTACTTTTGTCCTGAGTAGGTAAGGTGCAGAAAGAAGAAAAAAATATTTAAAAATACATTCTTAACTGGGTACCTTTTCAGACAAGGCTTTTAAACTGTCTAGAAACCTCTGCCAGAAATCCTTGAAGAGGGGTCGATCAATTCTCTTCAGGCTCTCTTTGGTGCTGGCATCCACGCTGACATACAGCTGCGTTACTGGCCCAAGGTTCCTTGGAAATAAAAGGGAATTGTTTTCAGACATTACTACTAGCTGAATTTGTGTTTTCCTACCAAAGCACACATAAAACACAGTATCTCCAAACAAGCTGCTCTGCTGGTCCAGTAGTGACTTGAACTATACAGTATTTACAGGGAAAACTATCAAAGTCCAGCAGTTCATCTCTGCCAAGTGACCATTATCTTAAAAGCAAGACGTTACAATCTACTTTCAACAAATAATACACCCAAAGCTAAAAATGTCACATACAGAGGCCTTGGCTGACATTTTAATTATCTTTTCCTCACTGAACTGGAACATATTTCACTCCAGTGTAGCTGTAACATTCAGAAAGGCTTCCCAAAGCAGGCTGCCAGGGGTTCATGTGAGGCACTGAAAGGCTCTGCTTCTCACCACAGCCCCTATGGTTAAAAATCATAAAGCTCAGCCCCTTCCCAAAGTTTTATTTGTCCTGGCCCATGGAAAAATAATCCCATTCAATAGAAATACAGCCATAATTCACCCAGTTTCTACTGCTGAACACGTTGAACTTGCCTGACCTGCAGCTGCCATCATCAATCAAATAATTTTTTGAAGGGAAATCCAAGCTGTTTAGAAAATAAAACCAAGCACAATCCCCCAACATGTTCTCCTTCCACTTCCAAGGCTCTTATTCCATATAAATCCTGCAGTATAGTCTTTCTGGTCACATAATGCCAGTGAGCACAGCATCTGTGAGCCCAACAGCAGTAACTTCTAAAAAGATTAAACCTCCTCTGCTGTGTGAAGAGCTTGGGTTGAGTCTAATCCCTTCCATAAACCCCAAGGGTATAAAGGAGAAGCAGCAACCTGCAGTCCACTAGCAAAGGGATAATGAAAAGCATTAAGAGAAACAACCTAAAACGAGCTCCCTTGTCACAGACAAAACTGATAAAGCCGGTGAGTATAACACATATCCACCCCTCATGGCATCTTCCACCCCAGTGTCTCCAGGATGAAATGACAGCATCCTAATTGCACCACGCAACTCTTCAGCTCTTAACAGTTTTAGGACAACATTTTGCAAGCATTTTTTGTGAAGTCTGTTAATGAGCAGGCTACAGTCCCAGCTTGATTTGGTTCTTTACAGAAGATGAGAAGAAATCAGAAACTACTGTTCAGCTGCCAAACAGTGCCACCTAAAAGTACACCAAACCCCTACCTTCCCCAAAAGGTGACAGAGTGACAAAAACTGCCCAGAATGAGACCAAACAGAGCTCTTACCATGCAGAAAAATCCACTTAACATGGACACTCAAACGACCTATCTAACCCTATTCTCTCTGTATATATTTAGACAGAAGAATGAAATAGTCCAGAACAAACTTAACATTTCAGGTTAAAAAAAAAAAAGTTTTGTAAACAAGCTTGTCTGGACTGGCAGCCCAAAGCCACAATCTCCAAAAATGACCAAATGTTCTAGGCATAAGTGGATTGGAGTATTCAGTTTCAAAGAACATAGCCAAAATAATCTTTTCTTTACTTAACGCCAGATTTGCCTAATTAAAAGAGGCCCCACTGAAAATGGAGCGAGTGTTTTTCGAAACATGAGCTGAGAAAAAATCTTCTCATCTCTGAGGATATCAATCCTAAGGACAGGCAAGAGCCAGACTCACTGTTATAGTGGAGAAAATTAAGGAATTAGAAGAGATCTCGGGGCAGTATTGCTGCCCCACATTGTTCCAAAACAGAGTGGTCCGCAGGGCTCTGCCATGGCTGGGACTGGAGCCAGGACAACCTCATGCACGTGCTCTGATGAAGTGGAACAAGAAGAAAGGGCAGTCATGGGTCCAGCCAGGACCAGGGAGAAGCAGAGCACAAACTAATGTTCCCAGAACACAGCTACATTTCATAATTAACAGGAAATTTAGTTGCCTGGTACTAGAATGGATTTTCCAACATTCTTCCTTAATTTTTGGTTGTAATTTCCAAGCTAGCTTAGACAGCTGAGATCGCATCCAGGAGATCAAATTCACAGCATCTACCACATATGAACTTGGGCAGAAATCATAACCAAGTAGCATAGCTGAACTCAAGAGCAATAAATTGACTTTAGGCCACCAGCCATGAGGTGGTGTCACAAACCCAACAGGACACAGCCTAGTCAACGATTCAAAGAACAGTAACAACAATATAACAAAAATGAGCATTTGCTTATGAGTAATAATAAGCATATTATTATTATTATTGATGCTCATAAATGCAAACACATACACAACAGTTCATGTTCACAGTCACTAATCGGAAACAAGAGGAGGATGAGGACAAGAGCCAGGTAACTGTTCAACAGGAGCTCACGTGCTATAAAACCTCCTTCACTTCATGAAAACCTGTGTGCACCTGGAGGCAGATGAAGCTGCAGTCCAAATACAAGAGGAGGTGGGGAGGAGAGAAGAGAGGAAGGCACAGACAGCACCATGCTGGAGACCCAGCGGGCCCCTCTCCTAAACCCAGCAAACACCCCAGGCCACGCTCCCTATTTGCGTGCTGAATGCCAGAGGTCATGCTGCCTATTTTAGGAGTAACTTTTAGACTATAGCTCCCCTCTACTGTCAGCTCACAGAAAAGTGAGCTTGGTGCATACTTCAGTTCCCACATTAAGCAAATCATTTGCTTTGATGAGCCAAAGATCAGTTGCAATTTTTAAGACAGCAAGACTAGCATTTTATCACTTTCTTTTTTGTTTCTTTTTAAAAAACATTCAGCAGATCATAAGAAATGCAGCTTCAAAATATAGTGTGTGCTCTCTTTTTAAAATGCTATCTTTAGGAAGAGCAATTTCTGTCTATCAGTCACATAATACATGACTTAAAGTAACTTGATTACACAATTTTTCAATCATTTGGAATGCCTTTGTAGTATATAATTACTCACTCAAAAATTGCATGCCCTTCTCCCTCACTGTCGTATTCAGACCATGAGAAGGAAGTGAAAAGGAAGCTCTACCACAGAGTGCTAACACGGAGAGGCACTGAGCTGAAATGACAAGCTGAGTGACATACCAAAACCACCCTGCATACAGCTCCGCTAACGCACTAACTCCAGGGTTGGACTTCGTCAGCATTATTAGCTGACGGTATTCTGACGAGTTCCCAACCACCTTGCAGCTCATACCACGTGCTGCATTTCCTTGTTACATGGCTTTGGATTTCGTTAAAGGCAGCCTGGATGCCCAGGAACATCAGAAACAGGGATCCTTTGCACTTGTAAAGACTCTTTCATCAGAGTTCATTAAAAAGTTTTGAACATTTAGCTCAAGTCCCTCTGAGAGGGAGGTTAAAAACTACTGATCCCACTTTTGCAGCTGAGTATGTGCTTTTCACCTTTTCTTATCCTGCACTCTGGGTCCTGCTGGAGATGCTGAGCTGTACAGATCTTTGGTTTGAGCCATTACGGCTGGTCTTATGGAATTAGAACAAAGATCAGACTGCAAGAGAAGCACACAGACCAAAAAGGCAATTTATGAGTTGGGTCTCCTGCTCTAGCTGTCGGAAACACTCACAACAGTTATCCATGTCCCCAAGCACAAAATGCAGCTCACTCACTGTTCTCCTTCCCTCACACCTCCAGGAGGTACTATATTACATTCTCTTCACTTTCAGAAGTAATCACACTTTAAGAGATATAGAAAGGAAAATCAAACTAGGGCAGAAAAAGAGATGAGAAAGAGCATGGGGAGATTAAGGTTAAAATCAAATAGATGCCGAGTTGGCTTCTTCATTGTCAGTGCTCATGCAGACCTGACTCTGATGAGCAATAAAATGGAATTAAAACACAGGTCAGCACTCAAATGTTTTAGTAGGGAGATATTTTGTCCAACTCTTACCTAATCTCATCTGGGAACTGTGCATTTGTAACCAGGAAACTAGAGATGCTGTGCTGGTGCAGGAGCTTCACAAATTGGTTGATCTCCGGGTACATGATGGGCTCTCCCACTAGTGACAGTGCACAGTGCTTTGCTGTCATTGCTTCCTCAAAGCGATCTGCTTTTACTCCTGACACGCCTGCAAAAGAGGGAAGACAGGCTTAAATCAACCCAACCCCCTCCCAAACCATGCATCCATATCTAAAATACACCCCGGCACAAGGAAGACTGAGCAAAACCAGCTGCAGCCCTCCTGAACCAGAGGGGACACCAGGACACAGCCAGTACCCATTGAGCCAACTCTGCAGGAATCCACAAAACAGCCTATGCCCAGACACACGGAGCTTGGGGCTTTGTGTGCCCTGTTCACTACTGCAAGTAGTTTTCTAGTAACATTTGAGTCAAGCTTTCCATTGCTAAGACCTCAGTGATGCTGCCCAAATGCTGAGACAGAAACACAAGAGCTAGTTTAATGCCACTTCAAGTAGGCATCTTAAAAAAGAAAACCAGGTTATGTCTGTCTCTGCTGCTGACCCCCTGTGGTCTCCCAGCCCCATGAAGACCAGCTCCCCAGAGGAGCTGGGCACACTTCACCAAGCAGAGCACCAACAACCAGGTCTGAATCCATACTGGAAACCACATGAAATGCAGCTTCACAGATGATGCGTTCAAAAAGAAAACCCAACACATGACACAGTCCTGAAAAGCAAGACATTTCAGAACAAAGAGAAAAACACAAGGAGCTCAACTGTAGCGTCCACGTGAAAATGCTAGCTGCAGGTTTAACCAATCCAAGTCATATCTATTATACCCACGGGAAGGCAGAGGAGAGGCAAATACTCCTCCAGCCCATTCGCATCCGACCAAGTGCTCAGGACCCCATATGGAATCATCTGACTACAAACAAGCTTTTGTTCCAAATATGTCACTTGACATTTCCTTGACATGCCTTGATGTACTCAAATAATATCTGCAGTTTTAGATTGGGGGTTGGTCTGTTTTCAAAAAAACAAAGACTTGAATTTGAAACCAGGTCCTCAGCTCACCTCTCGTTGCCTAGATGCTGGAGCTCAAGCAGTACAGAAAATTACATGCTATGCTGCAAAGCCAAGATAAAAAGTGTTCATGGATATTACTTCAGCCTCACATAGAAAAGCTGGTTTGCGACCAGAGCAAAGCTTAGTGCATTTTAAACCAGCCAGGCTTAGTCCTGAATAGGCGACAGGACTAATGGTTATTCCGCAGAAACTTGACAGTACTAAATGAGAACTTTATTTGAAAAGAAAGAAGCATCTCAACCACACACCGAGATTAAAGGACTAACTTCCATATTCCTAAAGCTACTGTAAGTCATTTTTGGAATTAATTAATTTCTCTCTCTCAGCATCTTCCCATTGGACTACGATAATTACTGTGCCAGCTTTAAAAGCAGACAGAAAAAAATTCCAACATCACGTAAAGTTTGAGAGTAACTTCCTCAAAACAGTTTACAGCAAATCTGGCATACAGTAAATACACTGCAGAGGAGGGTAGAGGTTTTGTATGCAATCATTTGACCATATAAATCACAAGCTAGACAGGGATAAACTAAACAGGATTAGTGGGTATTCCAGGGAGCACATGAACTCTCCTGCACTTTTGGCTGCCATACTGCTACAGCACTCAACCTCTGCTCCTGTAGATTAGCCTCCTTCTCTCTTCAGTCAATAAACTCCAGCAAAGTCAGAGCCTGGGCAGATTTCATATAGTAATACGGTCCAATACAGGTGCAGGGGGTTGGACCCGTAGGAACTTGAGAAGCCTCTGCAAGAGGCAGTGGCATACAGCTTTTGGCTCCTGCTGAGCTCAGATCTCAAAGCCTCCTTTGATCAGCAAATCTCCTTTGAAAAACTGATTTCAGCTGCTCTCCTACTGGTGCAATTTGGGAAAGAAAAGCATCATCTGGCACATGACCCTAGAGAGGCTGGTTGTTGACTTTGGGTACCCCTCTGCAAGTACCTGTACATCAGTCATCACAAATGCCTGGGTCACTGGGGAGGCAAGGATCCTGTTTTATCCACTCTTACAGCAAGACACAAAGGTAGTCTTAGGATTTCCTAGTTCAGGTCATACATTTTCATTTGTTTTTTCATTTTTCTGCCAAGTTGAACCAGAGCTGTATTAGCTGAGACTCCCACTTTCCTATTTTTGAATTATGTTTCCATTTTGTGTGTGCCCTTCGCAAGGGCACAGAGATTTACTAGTCACTACCTCAAAAATGTATCCATCAAATAAACTACTTCACACCTTCCCACCTTAGCTCCCTCTCAGTAAGATGTCTCTCCATCAGTTACTCTAAGAGAGAATTATGTGACATTAACCAACATCTACAGTCTTCAAAAACAGTACAAACTATGGCAACAATAAAAGAGAAGATGACATATCTCTAAAAGCATGCATAGGGACTCTTACAGGATAGAGGGTTATCCTCTATGATATCCTACAGGATAGAGGGTCCCCAAGAATTTTTCTGTTCCTTCAAAGATCTCATTTTTACTGCAATGTGTGGAGTTGTTAAAGCATCAGGTTAGCTCACCATTTCCTTTGGTGTATGGAGATGCCTGTATGTGTGTACCTGAATGCAAAGCTGTGGTACTGGTACCAGAAAGAGCACCAATTTATTCAAATAGCTTCGGGTTTATCTGAGCAGCATTACCAGACATTCAAGACCTTTGAAGGCTCTCTAGCTAAGACATTATCCCCACGCTTTTCTCCTCCAGTAGCCCAAATAGTCTGGTCTGCTATACTGTGGGGCTTGGTGTTCAAACATCTCGGCAGAAGTGCACAGCACCCTGCTAGAAACTCCTCTGGAATCCCTGTGGCTGCCCAGCCAGTGCTGCAGAGCCCAGATGCAACCTGTCCTCCCTCTTCAACAGAGCAATCTAGTCCATCTTACTGCTCAAGCCTTGGGGTAGTTTGTGTGGTTTTGGTGAGTTTTTTTTCTTTTAAAATCAGTCATAACAAAATCTGACCTACCATTTGTGGAGTGCTGCTAAGTTTGCTGGAAGTAGACAGGCATGTTTTCTGCCCGAGGCACTTCCAACCTGGATAGAGGACAGCTCTGACAGGGCATGCATGGGACTTTCCTCCTTCAAGACACCGCGCATCTTTTAACTCTCCCTGGCTTCAGCTTACTGCACAGTGTTTCAAATCAATTTTGCTTTCACTGATTCTACTCTAACAATATTTTCATTTGCACCTCAGGGAAGCAACAATGTAAAATTCACAAAATGTAACAATGAGCTACTGGGTTTTCCTAACTGATTTTTCTTCTCCTTAATAATCCTTTTGCTTTTAGACTCCCAAGACAGGAAGCATGTTGCCATCTATCACTCTGAAAAAGTAACACATCTGTTCTTTTTCTACTTTGCAGCACAGTTCTAGTCCAGAGCCTTTTTTTTGTGGTCTTTCTCCTTTCACAGTTCCCAGTCAAGGGTAACTGTGCTGAGGATGCACATGCAAGTTTCAGGGAATATTTATGAATTTGTTTAATGGAAAATAAGCTCCAAAAAGAGACAATTGGGATGTCCTTACAGGCGCCTCGACACTTTGGGAATATTTTCAGATGCTGCCAAGTCTATCTATAATCTTTCCCTCTCTCCAACCCTTTTTGGGTAGACACCAGGGAGTAGTGAGGGAAGAAGAGGGTTATTCCTTAGTCTGAAGTTGGGTTTGAACAGCTTCCTGCACTCAGAAGAAGGTAGGGCTTTCGCGCATCTGCAAAATAACTTTTGCTTTTCACCTTTCTTTAGTGCAAACACCACACATTTCTGCCACACAGGGGCAACATTTCCATCACACTGCACCAGAACTTCACAGCTTGAGGGCAATTCCTGCCTTCACAAGTATACCCTCAATACCATAAGCAACTGCATGCAAATATAGTCATCACTTTAAACAACATGTGGTTTCTTCCTAAGCAAACATAAATGACTATTTTGAGTCAAGTCCTGCCGCATAAAAAGAAGGAGGGTTGTTATTGTGTAAGACTTTCAATTTTCACAATCATAACAGAAGTCACAGAACTACTGGTTACGAGGGGCTCCTGCAGGTCTCTAGTCCAGCCTCCTGCTCAGAGAGGACAATTGCCAACACTGGACCAGGGTGATAATGGCTTTACTTAAAAGACTTGAAAGCCTCCAGGGTTGAAGGGTCCCCTACCTCTCTGGGCACCACCTTGGCTGAACAAGTTTATTTTGATGTCTAACCTGAACTCCCAAGCAGAAACTCAAGTCTTTTGTCCCTTGTTCTACCATGGCAGGTGGGTCTCCCAGCATGGACCAACGTGGGGTTATAACACTCTCACAGAGAACGTTGCACTTCTTGCTGAACTCCACACGCACCTATTGGCCCAATAATCATGTTTCTCAAGGTCCCACTGAAGTAAAGCTATGCCACCAAGTGTGCGTGCCACCCTCCCTAAATTAGTATCACCTGCAAAGTTGCTGAGGGTGTATTTGGTATCATCACCCCCATCATCTGTTGATGGAGATGTTGTACAACATAGGTTCCTGGATCAACCCCTGAAGTACCCTGCTTGTTATCAGCCACCGAACTGATCTCAAGCTATTGATCACAATCCTTTCAGCATGCCCAGCCACATTTCAACTCATCTAAGAGTCTGGCTATCCAGAATAGACTGAATAAAAGAGCAGAGTTTGAAAAGTGCTCAGTGCCTTAAGCATTAAACATGCATACTCTTGTGTATAGCTGTAACAGTCTTCTATTGCTGTTACAACCTTCCAGACAATATTTGACACCCTACATGCTCTTCACTCATGCAGACCACCTGTACCCAAACTCCTGCTGTGCTGGTACTGCATCCCACCAGCTGTGTTAACAGGCAGACATGAAACCCTGCACCAGCTCTGGCCCAGCCAGCCAGGCAGCACTGCTGCAGGCATCCTGCCTTAACTCAGCACTCTCCCCACACTACCCACGTGGCTGCAGCGCAAAAGAAACACCAAAGCTAGGGAATGAGACCTGCACTTCCTTACAGACTGCCCTACCTCAAGCACTGACAGCTGTGCTTTGCTTATCTGAAGGAAGGTGCACTAATGATACCAACTACCTCCTCCACTGACTCCTCTCATCTCACTAGTGCTTCCCCAAGGAAACCTTCCCCTACCAAATAAACATCATTTTTCCCTATGCCACTACAGCACCTTCACTGCTTTCCCCTGGACGAGCTCTAGAGCTGTGATCCAGTCCATCAGACCACACATGTGCAACAGGCAGAGTGCAGCCAGGTCTGGTTAGTCTGGCTGCTCCCTATCCAGTTCAGCACAGGAGCTCCTAGGAAACTGGCTTCCCTGGAGCTGCTAGTCTGAGAGTGCAAGATGATTCAAACCAGCCACTTGATGAAAATAAAGCTCATGAAGCCATAACTTGAGTTATTTTCCTGCCTATTATATAACTCCAGTGAATGAGACAGAGCAACTCTGCTCTGCTGACAGAAGGGTTTTTTTGCCTGTCACATTTTTAATCCATCAGGTTCCTTCTGTGCACGGCCAACATAAACAAACGGGCTCCCAAAATGACAGCCAAGACTAAGGCTCATCTTGCACATTTTATGGATGCTTCATTCCACTCCTGCTGCTCACAGAGCCTCCGCTGTCAGTTAGGAAGAGCAGAGTCCTAGACTTGTCCTGCCAAGCTGGCCCGCCCTCCCAGCACACAAAGCTGACCTTGGCAGAGTAACCAAGTTTATCACATTTGGGAAAAAAACCCCAACCATCTATATATATAGATATAGATACATAATGAATAAATAAAGAACTCATAAAGAGTTCCTATAGGAAGCAAAATACGGTACTTTTCAGAGGTGCTGTGTAACTGCAGCTTCAGTCACAAACAGATGTACTGAATAATTCCTGAAAATAATAATCCCCTGAATGCTACTGCTCACTCGTTAATGAGAAAAATGCAATCTAGAAGTTTCAGAGCTAACATAAAAGCTCCCAGGGGATTAAGGCTGGGCAGTGTATTTCCTGTCAGGTTAGAGGTTGTTTCCCTTTGCCTTCTACCTGCCCTCATTTTTATATAAGAATCAAGATTCCTCATCATCCAGGCCAGCTTTAACCAGTGCGGAAGCCTCTGTGCAAATCGAGGAAAAGGATGACAACTACCAAGATGCACAACAGGAAACTACACTCTACTCCCTCACGGCAATAGTAGATAACCAATGGCTGACTCATGTTCTAATGTCAAAATCGAGGCAAAACATCTCAGGAAACAGTGTGTACCACAAAAGTTTCTTCTCACTTAACCATCTTTCTGATATTATAAATCTCATGCCTCCTTCCCAGCATTTCACAGATGACCAGAACGTTTTCATCTATGCTTTGAAGATGCTACTGCTGGTTATCTTCCAAAAGCATCATTAATGGGGAAGAAGTGGGAGAAGTTACCTTTGAACTGCTTGATCATATTCTGATGGTTCTCAATAGCCTCCTGCAAGATTATTTCAGGTTGGTCCATCTTCCATCGCCACTCTGTGCCCACTGGATTTGTATGATGTCTGAAGGAAAGAGAGACAGTTATTCACTATTGTTTGTAACATACATGGAATAACCCATCTATCGCCCTGGGGACTTTGACATTGTTTAATAATATTAAAAGCAACAAGCAATTCTCAGTGATATCCTGCTTCTGACAACTTTCATATGTCATCTTTGAACACCGTTCTCATACCCCTCTGCTTCCAGGCTCTGGTCTCCCCAGAAGGAACAATGGACCTTGCAGTTTATTTTCAACTTAACACACCTATTCTGAGTCACAGGTAAAACGTTTATAAGCTAAAATGATGTTCTGCAGCCAGAAAGACCTCTAAAGAAAGGAAATCTGGTTCTACCTCCTCTTCTGACCACAGCTGCACAAAGCATTAGGAAAGGAGGGCCCCAAGACATTTTTAGTTCCACTGAGAAGGTACCAACTGGTACCCTGAGAAGGACAGGAGTTGTTTCTAACCCAATCTTTGTGTAATGCTGTAGTAACAAGACAGCTGAGGGCAGACTACTTCAAACTATATGAAGAGACTAGGAAGTCTGCAGTATGCCAGAGATGCATTGCTGGTGGATCTGGTTAATCTCCCAGATTTACTCAATAGGGGCTTCTCATCACTTCTGAGATCTGCTAGCTACTGCATTACTGAAACCCAAATGCAAAAAATAAAAATAAAAAGTTAATTTCTCCAAGTCAAGCAGATTGCAGGATAAAAACCACTGATCTTCCATCTGAGGGACAGCTGGTGTCACACTGGGTTCCGGAACCCAACCTTGCCTACCCGGAAAGGACCACTGTACCATATATCATTTTCTTCAAAAATGGAAAAAGCCTACCCAGACAAATCCACCCAAGCACCTGGAAGATATATGGAGTTTCTCTCCATTCCCTATTTCACTAGCATGAGAGGATGTTACAAAGTCATTGTAAGTCACCTGGAAAAAAATGCATCCTGACTAGCAAATGAAATATTATAAGCAACTGGCATGGCACCCATCATGCTAGCACCTGGACAAACACAACCCAGAGAGAGCCTGTACAAGGGCACAGACCTCTCCCTGGTGAGAGGAATTTCCCACTAACATTACTGCACTTAGACTGGTATCGAACAGGGATAATTCAGCCTTTAAGTATCATCCTAAGAAAATCAACAAATTTCTGTGTTCCTTGTTCTCTCTCCATTTTCTCCTGCTTTTTTCCAAAATATGCTACAAAAGTTCCTCCACTTTTCCCCTACCAATCCTACTGCAGTTGATAGAATAATTTATTAATAGAAGAGTAGCATATTTTGCAGTGTCTTTCAAAATAGCACTACTGTATTAACATAGCTCTGGACAAGAAAACAAGATCAAGCAATCTATACTCCTGAAACTCTGTTTTCTGACCAGCTGATCTCTGTTTCCTCTACCACTCTCCATCATCCCTGGAAGTCAGCCACGGAGACACTGTGAAGTTACCTGCTGTATTCTGCCTCCCAGCTACATGGGCATTAGGACATGATGCCCAGTATTCAACTAAAGGAGAAAAGACAGAGGGAAGCACTTTCTCAGAATGAAGCAACTGGTCCAGTGCTTACTGAAGACAATTGAAAGACTCCCACTGACTTCTCCAAGTGAGAAAGACGTGCAGCTCCACACTTTGACAGTGCTAAAACACACAAATTCTAGACCCAGCATCAATAAAAACAGCCCATTGGCCCAAACATTTCTTCATCCACTTCAAGAGCAAAGATTCAAATGCTCTTCTCAAACTACTTTACCATCTCAAAGATCCTTTAAGCTAAAACAGCTTTGCTTTTTGAATTTTCCTTCTTTTTTTTTTTTTTTTTTTCCTTCTATCTGCCAACATGGAAAGTTTTCTGAATGCCAACTATAAAAGGCATTTATAAAACTCTTACATGTTTAACTACATAACTTGTAGCTTGTATATTTAATAGGGCAAGTTGGCAGAAAATCAATAGGCTCTTGATGCATGCTGGACAGCTATTAGTGTCTAATAGTGCTTGAATTTTTAACACATTCTAACTGTTTAATAAACATACCAGGTCATGTCTACAAAGCAGCTTATTTGGCAAAAAGCAGTTTCTCTTCAAATGCAGGGGAAAAAAGTAATGTCTTGTGGCTGATGAGATTTTTTTCACAGTTCCTGGCACAGACAGAATTTCACTATCACCTTCCCATTCCCCTGCAGGCTCTGTGACCCTCATCATCCACCTCACCAGCTACTCAAGTCTTGAGCAGGTAATTGTGCACAGTATTCCTTCCCTTCCCAAAATAACACAAGCAAAAAAAAAATCTCACCCAAAGCCACACACACCAGAAACCCCTTATTTTATTAGAGATTCCAGGTGTGAAACAGGTTTGATTTGATACTTCAGAGACAAGCCATCACTGCCACAGCACCCCACCACCACAGAGCAATGCAAGACTGCACAAAACATGATGGGGAGGTCCCAGTTCACTCCCACTCTCCCCTGGCTAAGAAGACTGACTCCAATCCAGCCTTATTTGCATTCTCATCAGACCTTTGATCTACCAGTATTACTTGCCAGCATTCAAAAGTGTCCCTGGCAGTCAATCAAACCTCTGTGAAGTAGGTGTATGCTTCAGTGGGGCAGTGCATCTCCCTCGCTGAACTCTTATGTATTATTTTAATAAATCGACTTTTCACCCTCTTCTGTGAGCAATGCTTAGTATTATGAAGTCTTTCAAGAAACTTTGAGGGAAAACGCAGCACAGGTATAAAGTATCATTTACTCCAGTGATCAACTGATTGATGTTGATGCCTGGTGGGGAACATGAAGGTGAGGAAACACTGGTGGCAGTGATCATGAAAGGACAGAGCACATGGTTCCCAGGAAGGGACGGCAGGGAAAGAGCAGAATAAAAACAAGAGAGTTCAAGAAGCACACTTCAGTGAATCCTGAGAACCAGCAGGTGAGAGCCCAGAGGAGAAGAGTTTAAGGGCAAAGATGTTCAGGAGAACTGGCAGGTTTTTTAAACCTTATTAAGGCAGAAGTGCAAACTGCAGCAATAAAAAGCAAAGATATGAAGTGTAACAAGAAACCAGTCTGGCAGAATCACAGGCACTTCTGCAACCTTGCAATCCTCCAGCTGAAAATAAAAGGAAGAGCACAAGAATACAGGGTCATAATGGGAAAGGTCAAGGAAAAAAAAAAAAATCAGACGCAACTAGCAAAGGACATACAAAAGGGCTAACAAGAACAACTTTCCCTATAACAACGTGAGAAGTAAAGGGAAGACCAAGAAAAAAGCTTGTCCAATGCACAAACAAACAATGTTTAATGTTTTTCCATGATGACAAGAAACCTGTTTGCACCTTTTCTTCTACTTTCTCCTGATGGCAATGAGAAGAGCACAAATTGGACGAGAAAGAGGACAGGTTAGAGATATTTAATCTAAACAAAACTTTTTCAACTAGGATGGTTAAACTCACCCTAGAACATGTTGGATGAATTGGCTGACAGTATCAGTCACTAGTAATAAGCTGAAAGTTTGTGAGTAGCATGTAAAAGTGATTTAAAACATACCAGAAAAGTGCAAATGCAATGGCCACTTTAGCAGGAGCCAAAGATTTCTATACCAGCCCCTCTTAACTCCCAGTTCCTCAGGACATACTGGATTAAATAAGTGTTTGTGAGCCCCAGAACACAGCACTAAGATAAGTAACAGCCAACATGAACGCGCTGAGAACCTTCCATGCCAAGACCACCTTGTAGGTGGTCCTTGTAGGCAAAAGGAAAGAAGAGGTTGAGCTTTGACACCATCTTACCCAATATTCTCATAATCTGCCCAAAGAAACGCTCTGTAAGCAGCACTGTTTTGTAAGACAGCACAAATCAGGGTAGAAAACTTGAATCAAAGATTAGTTATCACTGATTCAGTAGGACACTAGATCTATCCAAAAGGCATCTGCAGGGTTGTGTTCTGAACTGGTCCTATTTAGCACCTCCCAAGAGTTGAATGATGGCTCAAGAGGCAGGCTTACCATATCTGAGGTAGAACCAACCTGGCTGGAGATGCAAACTTAGGGAGGACAAAGAGCAATTAAAAAGATCACCACGTCAATGGTATTACATAGTCATAACTCGCATTTGACTGCGAAATGCCTTATGGCGGGGACAAAGTAAATACTTCAAGTCTCTCAGATTTACTTTCTACAAAACCAGATGACACTCACTTCAAAAAGAAAAAGAAAGAGAAGTTTTGATAAGAACAACAATTAAAAAAATCCCTATCTAGACTGCTGTCTGAGGAGGAACACAATGTTTCTATACAAATTTCCTGTTAAATAACAGACAACTATTTATCACGTTGCTCTAAGCAATCTTGTTAGCTGTAGGAATGAGAAAAATAATGTTTTGTTATGAATAAATTCAGGAAGAGAAAAAAGCTTTTCAAAAGGCATGGAATTATTCCTAAACGCTGATATATTTAAACCATTTTAATGAAGAAAAAAAATCAGGGGAATAAGGCTGAAGTCAAATGTTTGGCTATCTTAACATCCAAAGAAAACTCTCATTTTTAAAATGACAAAATAGTCAGTATTTTCAAAAGAAAATTTGGACTTTTTTCATGTTTTAAAATCAACTTAAATAAAAAGATTTTTCAGAAACAGGTGAAAAGCCCAAAATGAATTGATGAATTTTAGATTAAACAAAACAAATCAACCTGTAACTTCTACATTTTCACTAGGAGTGCATTGCAGCTCACTAACTTCCTAAGGTTTTTCAAATCAGCTGTTCCATCAGAATAAATTTAGTCTTCTCCTTGTAAGATAATTTGGTCATATTACCACACCTGGCAGCAACTCATGATGGTACCAATAGTGAGGACTTTAGGTTAGTTTTGCCAGTTCCTCTGAACAGAGAGGGGACTGAACTTCAGAAGATTTTTAGAAGAACCCACTTCTGGTACTGGGACTCGTACTTGGCCCTGGTGAGGCCACACATCAAATACTGTGTTCAGTTTTGGGCCCCTCACTACAAGAAAGACATTGAGGTGCTGGAGCATGTTCAAAGAAGGGCAAAGCTGGTGAAGGGTCTAGAGAGCAAGACTTATGAAGACCGGCTGAGGGAACTGGGGTTGTTTAGCCTGGAGAAAAGGAGGCTGAGGGGAAACCTTATCGCACTCTACAACTACCTGAAAAGAGGTTGTAGCAAGGTGGGTGTTGGCCCCTTTTCCCAGGTAACAAGTGACAGGACAAGTGGAAATGGCCTCAAGTTGTGCCAGGAGAGGCTTAAATTGGATATTAGGAAAATAGGAAAAATTTCGTCACTGAAAGGGTTGTCAGGCTACCCAGGGAAGTGGTGGAGTCACCATCCCTGGAGGTATTTAAAAGACACGTAGATGTGGCACTTAGGGACATGGTTAGTGGTGGACTTGGCAGCATTAGGTTTACCATTGGACTCAATGATCTTAAAGGTCTTTTCCAACCTAAATGATTCTATTATTCTTTTCTAACTCACACTTCTGAAATCTTAAGGATGGAGGATGCTCCATGCTGAAAAACTACATCCCAACTCTGAGAAATGCTCACTTTCTTTAAAAGCAGTTTCTAGAAAGGCAGGAAATGCTGAGCACCTCCCAGAAGTCTGCCCTGTGCTTGTGTCAACATATTTCATTCCTTCCCAGCAGAACCACACCCAGCAGTCTCAAAGACTATTTCAAAACTAACCTGAATGTCAAGATGTACAAATTTGCTTTCAAAGCCAATAATCACTCCATCACGTTACTCCTTACTGTAAGTGGGTACCAAGTCACCAACCACCTGCAGTAAGTATCAAGATACGTGTGAGCGTTTCACAGCCAATAATCTGCTTATTTGCACTACTGATGCCATAAATATGTAAACTAATAATGACAACTACAGAAGCGTTCAGCAAGTCCAAGACCAGGAAAATGCACACTGCTATAAGATGAAAAGCACAGATTTCAATCCCAGTTAAGTTGCTGGCACAGTACTTCTTCCTATCATAAGCCTTTTGCATAACAGAAATGAAAACACTGCCCACTGCACAGCGTATGCTGGGAATCCTCACACAGCAGATACTACTTTGGGAACTAAGTGCATTTACAGCAACCTTACCCCAACAGTTCTGTGCCTGACTTGGCAAAATAGTGTCTAACTAATACTGAGAGCCACCCTGAGCACCACACCCTTTTGCACAGTACTGAGCAACTGATGCAACCCCATCCTGTGTAAACTTCAAGCACCAACAGCACTGCCAGCACCTCAGCAAAGTGCCAACGCTTCTGCAAGCTGGCACATATACAGCCAGCCAAGACAGTCACCAGGGTCTGCTCCCATCTCACCTGATGGACCACATCAACATTTTCTCTTAGAAATGCCTCACATTATTACAGTGCTGGCAGAGCAGCAGATAAAGGCACCAAGACTTTTTTTTTTTTTTTTTAAAAAAACAACATTGACAGGGGATGAACTAGGTATATTCTATGATGTCCTGCCCCCTACCCCATTTATATAGTTATTTCAAGAGCTCCTGGAAGACAGACAGGCCCAAAGGTCAACAAACCGGTGAAGAATTAAATCTGAAGGAAACAATGAACATGGGTCACAATATATTAATTCTGTAAACAAACAATAACCAACTTGAAACACTGAGAGAAGAGAGTATTAACTTAGCAGAACAAGGACTGGTGGCTGTAGATGCAAGGAGACTCTCTGAGCTTTCAGGCTCAGGTTCCAAGTTTTACAAACCTGCAGTGTCAACTCCTTTGATATCATAATATTTCACATTTCCCTGAAGAATTTAGCCTCTGGAGTCAAGTTACTTAATGAGAAGAAGCTTTTGTTTCAATCTATATGTTCTTCTTAATTTTTTAATGACCTTATTAAGTACCTCTCCTATGAGAGATTTTGAATTTTTTAATCTCTTCATTTTGCAGGGCTTACTATGATCACTGGCTTTTTTAGATTGTGTGAACAGAACTTCCGCTGTTGCCTACTGTACAAGCTAATGCTGATGTGTTCAAGTATAGGTATAAACATCATAAAGTTACAGAAGAAGAAACATGAACCAATTTCTTTACAGGATATTTCACTCTGGTTTGCCTCCTCCTCAGATGCAAAAATAATAAACCCTATTAATTTAAATCTTATTTAGCTGTTCCATCTCTCCACAATAATTCATTGGGCTTGAGATACGCAGCCAGAAAACATAATCAAATCAGGTTTGCCTGGTGCCACAATACAGTGTCAGAAAGCCTCAGTCCCCACCCTTGCTTTAATTGATTAAAAGATTCAGTCACACATTTCCATTTAGACAATTAAGCTAAAGAGACACTACAAACACAGCAAGACCAGCTGAGAGCAATAATGGATAGTGACAGACTATTTTTGTAGGAAGAATTATGACTTAGGGATGTTGCAGTAATTAAGGTACTGGTTCCACCCCTCTATGCTCTTGATGCAACAGCCTCAGGAGTTCAACACAGCATGATTGCTTCCTTGCAGGGGGAACACCATACAAATGAACAATCTGCTTTTCCTGTCCTCCCAAGAAGCTGCCACATTATAAACCTGCATCACTAAACTCTAAGCCAGCTCTCTGAAGGGGAGAGGCAGGGAAGTATGAGCCAGCGGTCACATCGGTAAGGCGTCCTGGCAGGCTTGATATCTACCAGGGACATACCGCTTCCATGGACAAGGAGGAGAAGGAAGGTCTCCAGTGCAGTCAAGCTCCATCTTTTACAAAAACCCCTAACTTTGAGTGTGTTTGGCTGCTGGCTCCACCTGTGATTCCTGGTTTGGGGCCAAAATGTGTCAGTCACAACTAGCCAACTACAATGACATCCAGTTCCCAGGGAAAGTGGCTAAACTACAGCATTTCTTGCCAAAGTGAGGAAAAGAGAACAAACAGGCTCCTTGGCCTTTTCTTCAGTGATCCTGGGAAAGCTGTGGTGGTTATGCAGTTGGAAACATTGGCAGACTCTACAAATGCCAGAATCCTGAAAGAAGAGATCAAGAAAAAAAAAGAATCACAGCAGTCTTATCTGCAACTTAGTGTGCAGAGCTGCATGACAAGACCAGCAAAGCATAAAACCTGTATTAAAAACATTTTGCCAACAGTAGATCAAGATGGTAACTACTAAAAAGAAGGTAACATGTTTATCCTACACAGCCACCGGTGACTGCAATTCTACATTTAATCTCACATGATTAAGAATCTGCAAGGCACGGTGGGTTTAAAATAAAAAGTGTAGATAGCCCTGGCTGCATGGTTTGTGAATTGTGCTGACATGCAATCAGTAAGGAGGAGAGTGTGTACAGAAATCCCTTCTTCCTACACCAAACTAACCTGACCAGCACAGCTCACAGCCACACAAAGGCTGTAGCAGCCCAAGCACAGGGTCTGAAAAAGCAACCAAAGCGAAGAAAGCTTCTTTCAGCAGCAGTTCTGGTTTATGTCAGGCTTAAGTTATACATAAAGCGAGCCTTGGGATGGGTCTCAAACTGAGCCTTAAGTCTTCCAACTCGATAGAGGTCTGAGAAGACAGACAGCTGCAGTCCATATGGAAGAGTCAAACAACTGCAACCCATTTCAACCACCGAAGGTAAATAAATGAGAACATTTTTCAGTACAGTCCCATGGAAAGCTGTTTCCTTGCATTCAGGTTGTTAACATTAGTAAAATAAGCATTCTAGCACTCGTTATCATTAGGACTACTGTTTCCAGGATTCCTCTTAAAAGTGACAAATGACATTTACAAGGTGATGAGTTAGAGGCATGTGGAATGTATCACACATGGCAATTTATCCCAATTACTGCACTTTTCAATTTTCACTTGATTTCCCTGACTCAGTCCCATACTCAGGACACAGGCTGCTGCTGCTAAGAAATACTGAGTTGGGTCATTTGGAAGGGGAACAGTGTTAAATGGTCTGCCATGCAATAATAGGAACAAAATGCCTCATTCTGACGATGTTATTGCTTTCTATTTGCTGTTTATGATGTACCTTCTGCGTAGGGACAGAAGGACAATAACAGGCATGCCAATCGTCTTCCTACCAGTACAGTCACCACTGCAGAACTAAATGCTAGCTGATACATTACAAAGAAAAAAAAGAAAAAAAAAAGAAAAAAAAAAAGACAAGCAGTACATTTTTCTTCCCAGTCATTATATTGTTCTGACAAAAAGCAGCAAAACTTGCACATTGAACATGCCATTTGCTGGGTCCTTTCAAGCCAGCATATCATAGAATCATTGAATGGTTTGGGTTGGAAGGGACTTCAAAGATGTCTAGTTCCAGCTCCCCTCCCATAAGCAGGGACACCTTCCACTAGACCAGGTTGCTCAAAGCCCCATCTAACCTGGCACTGAACACTTCCAGGGAGGGGGCATCTATAGCTTCTCTGGGCAACCTGTTCCAGTGCCTCACCACCCTGCTAGTGAAGAATTTCTTCCTTATACCTAATCTAAATCCACCCTCTTTCAGTTTAAAGCCATTATCCCTTGTCCTATCACTACATGCACTTGGAAAAAGTCCCTCTCCAGCTTTCATGTAGGCCCCCTTTAGGTACTAGAAGGCTGCTATAAGGTGTCCCCAGAGCCTTCTCTTCTCCAGACTGAACAATCCCAATTCTCTCAGCCTGCCTTGATAAGAAAGGTGTTCCAGCCCTCTGATCATCTTCATGGCCCTCCTCTGGCCTCACTAACAGGTCCATGTCCTTCTTATGTTGGGGGCCCCAGAGCTGAATGCAGTACTCCACGTGGAGTCTCACGAGAGCAGAGCAGAGGGGCAGAATCACCTCCCTCAACCAGCCACGCTTCTTTTGATACAGCCCAGGATACGGTTGGCTTTCTGGGCTGCAAGTGTACACTGCCAGGTCATGTTGAACTTCCTGTCAACCAACACCCCTAAGTCCTCCTCCTCAGGGCTGCTCTCAATCCATTTTCCACCCAGCTGTATTTGCGCTTGGGATTGCCCCAACCCATGTGCAGGGCCTTGCACTTGGCCTCGATGAACTTCATGAGGTTTGCACAGGCCCCCCTCTCAAGCCTGTCAAGGTCCCTCTGCATGGCATCCCCTCCCTCCAGCATGTTGACTGCACCACACAGCTTGGTGTTGTTGGCAAATTTGCTGAGGGTGCACTCAATCCCACTGTCCATGTTGCCAACAAAGATGTTAAACAGTGCTGGTCCCAATACCGACCTCCAAGGAACACCACTCAATGAAAGTCCATCAAGAGCACCAGTTAACAATTTTTAATAAAATCCCAATTGCAAACTTAACAGGATGACCAGTGTCTAACACTTAACATTAACATGGTAGCAAAGTGCCTTCAAAATTATAGCATTCCTTTTGCACTGATGCTGTCATTTAAATATTCTCATGAAATATTTGCATTATTAAAACTTGAAGACTATGAAAGACTGAAAGTGGTACTCAGAGGAATTTGGCTGGTTTTGCATGGAAATATTGGGATGTTGAACACCCAGGCTTAGGGATGGAATGGGTGTTATTGGCAGCCAGCCCCCTGGGATAGCCATAAATACCAAAGGAAGCACTGCCCCCATGGTTTGAATTAGCTAGCAAGGTAGAAGACAAGAGCTCAAAGAATAACCTCCACATCCTCCCACCCAGTACACTTTCACATCACTGCTTTTATTTTTGCTGAGCTTCTCATTTTCTCTCATTCTGCACTCCCCCAGCCTAGCAAAAACCTCCCTCGGAAACCCAGGCATTTCAGTGAGTAAGCAGTGCTAGAGCAGCTCACAGTTCAGATCCAGGCAAAGCTCACTTCCTTTAGAGAATTAACAACAAAGTAATTCCGCTGAGATAAGGGGTCACTTTACTGACTAAAATGGAAAGTCATTTATTAGCTACTGTTTTAGAAAGGCAACAGTTACTAAGTCATCACTTTTCACTCATTGAGAACGCAACTGAATTGGTGGGGTGAAGGTACTTTAAATAAGAAAAATGGTCCCATTTCAAAACAAAGATACTCACATGCTTAGTGCCTTGGTGGCTTTGCACAACAAGAGCCAGCTCATGTTCTCCAGAGCACCAGGAGCCATGGGGAGTCCCAGACAGTGATCTCCAGAAGGAACCAAACCTCTACCAAGTGCTCGGCACAAGCAGCAGTGGGAATTGCAGGGCAGTAGATGGAGAGGAGTCTGTCTCCTGCCTCCCCGATTCCTCATTCTACCTGTCCCCAGCTAGTCGGAACTTGCTGGGGCCCAAGACCTGGCTGTACAGGACTCAGCTTTAAAGGAGGTGGCACTGGGGAGCCCTCAGATCCTCTTCAGCCTCTGAGATGTGAAGCCCACCCACCCAGCTCACCTACCATCCCTGACCTACAGACTCTGCAGCTCTCAGAAGGGGAGGAGTACAGGCAGGAAGGGGGAGGAACACTGCTCCCTTCCAAACACTTCCTCCCCCAATTTCCAAGTGAAAAGGGCACACAAGTAACACTGCCCTAGGTTTGAGGAACAGGACAGGGACAGAGTAGAACAGAGTCCCCATCCCAAAGTGAAACTGCATCGGTATTTTACCTCCAGCAAAAGACGCATTTGTTTGCGCAAGCCAGGCTCGGCGTGGCCTCCATGCAGCGGTGGCTCTCAATTCCATAAAACGTGTGTTTATAGCAGCCTCCTCGGCCTCGAAGCATCGACTAACAGCAGAGAAAGACACATACAAACACCAAGAAAGTTAAAACACACCATCTGTAACCAAAATGGGTGCAAATGTTTAAAAACTGCTCCCTGGGCATATTTGCAGTTTTCAGTCACTAGTAACTTCAGTGTTCAAAGTCACCTGTGACAGACATTGAAAGCGAGGTCACAGCTGCAGAGCAGATCAAAATAATGATGACAGAAGCAGTCTGTTTTAAGAAATTCATAGCACACAGATCAGGGTATAGTGTGACTGTTTATATACACCCTTACAGAAAAAAAACATTTATAATGTCAAATTTACAACTGTTGTAGAGGAGAGAGACTTTAATATAATCGATAACTTCTCAGTTGCAACACCACAGCATAACAATGTGCTTTACTGAAGCTTTTAACTGAATCAGCCCACAAAAGAAAGCAGGTGAAGCCACTTAAGCTGCAAGAAATATTATTGTAAAAGCTCACTAAAGAGTAACAAGGATCAATTTCAAGGCTGCCCTACTGAACACTCAATTCTTTTCATTTGTCTAGTAGAGTATTTCTTCTAGCACTAAATTAAATAAATACCCTGACCTTATAAACCCTCATTCACACCAGTCAGCAGCTCCAGTGGGACACTGCACTTCCCTTCACAGCAGAACCACAGAAGCCTTCCCATTGGGATTTAACTCCTATTTAGCATGCAAGTTGCTTGGAGCAAAGACTGTCTTTCATTATCTCAGTTAAATAATAATAAATGAGAATGAATCTTTACTACTCTCAAGAGAAAATTTGAAATATGACATAGTAACTTTTAATCTACCTTCCTCTACCTGAAAAGTCCTGGTGATCCACAAGAAAGTCTCCACAGAGTAGCTGGGAAAGAATATACAGGTAACCCCTAACATATGCACAGCCTTGTCATACAGTTGGAAGATTAAACAAATTGGAAAATACTGTTTATTCTACCCATTCCTCAAAACAAGAGAGATGTCAGGAGATTCACAAATTCTAGGAGAGCAAGTTATATTTTGGATTTCGTAAGACAGGCAAATCAACAGACTTCCTAAAATTTGCAGGTTTTATGCTCTTTTCCAGAATATGACAGAACACAATCATTTAAATCTGAGATATCACTATGAAATTCTACTTAATACTAATCCTTCTAGCCCTCCTCCTGCTTTCCACTGATAAAAATCTCAAACAAGCCTCCCAAAGATATTCACATATTGGTGTGAATCTGAGTCAAAGCCACTGCCTGTAACCAATTCCAGCTCAATTTATTAGAACATTTTACATTCAATTCCTTCTTAAGCTAAAAATAGATGGTCCTATCTAAGCACACAGGGCTGCTATTTATTTTGTGAAATGGCTTTACAGTGCTGCATTAAATTCTGGTTCTTTAATAAAAATAGGTTCTCTGGTCCTCTCTCTCAGTCACAGCATTGATGAAGTTTGACAAGTTTTTCTTTAAAGGTTTCATGGCCTTCTCTGACACTAAAAATGACAGAAAAGAGAAATATTTGTAAGAGTAAACAGCAGAAGCATCAGTGGCATCAGTATGTCTCACAAATATTCATGACAATACAGCAGTGGGCTCTTTAAACCATTCACGGGAACAAGTCTTTTGATGAAACACTTCATTGATACCAGGCATTTCAATAAGAAAACGTCACTGCAGCCACCAGCTTTGGTGATTGCCATTCACAGAGCTCATTTCAAAAATAAACAAAGTTAATCATGCAGCAAAAGAGAGCTGAGAGACCAAGGAACTGATCACTGCCACAGCGCAAGAATTACAGATGTGCTGGCATTTTAATGAGGTGATGATTCCCATAGTTTATCACCCCATGAATGCTGAAGGCTTTAGTATGTTAGATCAGTGTTACTCCCCAAATGTATAACACTATTGACCAGCTTTCAAATTCTGGGCTTCTCAGGCACCTGCAAAGGACTGATGAAACACCAAACATACTGAAGTGGCTGAAGTTTGTTCTACAGGGCTCTGTGCCCCTGCTGGGAACATTTTTAAGTCTGCGAACTACTTGAGAAGCTACTAGCTTACATAGCCTACAATACACAACTGCAGAGCTTGGAGGATTACTTTTTTCATATGGATGTGTACATACACACAGACATATTACACACAACTATATACATACACACACACACTCCCACAGAGTAGTTTTTAAAAAGTCCTAGCATTCACAAGTGACAGTTACCTCGCTATCTGAATCTTACTTGACAAATGCTGAAAACCAGTGGAAGAGCACTGTCTGTGACAAACCAGGTGTATCAGGCACAGAACAACAGGTTTAAATGCCCTTGTGTGCCCATCCCAGTGTAAAGAGGGACTGTGTTACTTTGTTTCAGAAGACCTCACAGTGGTGAAGTAACTTTCCCACTTTTCTCTGCGGTGTTCTGTTCCTGCCATATATTTCAGCAGGCAGGAGATATTTTAGCAGACAGCAGAATAACAGGAAAAACAACAGAAAGTGATGTTCGCAGCTCTTTGCCATGGTCGCAGTCTCACTTCTAGCAGTGGGATTTTAATAGCTTGAAATGCAGAACTACAGCTTGGAAGATGAAATTTGTTTTCATTCAAGTAATATCACATTTTTAAAGGACATTTCATCTGGAAATTGTAATACCTGAATAAGTCTCTAGCTTTTTGTTGTTGTTGTTGTTTATAAAATGAGAAAAGAAAAGAGAGCATACCTTTGTCCATCGGCAGAGCTTCACCCCGGAATGGCTTCCAATCAGTTTGTAACCTGAAAATAAACAAACAAACAAAAAATCAAACTATTAATTTTACCCTGCAGTAATTGATACACAAAACGTACCAATTGGTACACAAAATTATTAAGCATCACAGTCTCAATGCTGCTCTTCCCCATTGGCCCAAAGGTGACACTACCAAGATGATGTCAGTGCCCACCCACAGCACCCTCCATTTGATTCTGGGAGCCTGCACATCAGCGCAAAGGCCATGGCCACCCAAGGGACTTCAGCCAACTTGAAACAGTTTCTCTTAATGGGAGATTTATTTATATTGTTCAGTCTTGTTTGAAACAACAGGGGGTGGCCACAAGACTTCATATAACAGGATGGTCTAGCCCAGCAATGTCAGACATCTCACTGACACCAAGGGACAGTACTTGGGTGGGAGCAGGACAGGGACCCAGAAGCATCTCCCTGGCCCTAAGACATCAACATATGACAGACTCTTCCCCAAAACCAAGGAGACCTAATTCCCACTGCTCCTTAGCAGGTCTGACCCAGCCTGGAGGACAACATCTGATTCACAGTGCAGCTGCAAGGGCAGAGGAAGAGAACTGAAATGCAGGGCTCAGCTTGAACCCAAACTTCACAGGTTCACCAGTTCCATCTCCACTAGCTGTGGTGGAGCCACAGTGAGGGAGCCGCTCCTCCGTAACCAGAGCAAAGCTGATTTCACATCACTTCCCTGCTCCCCAGCCAAGATCAACACAATTTCATTTAAATTTATTGGTCCAGGAGGATTAATTCCACAACGTTTGTTAAGCACTAAGTACTATTATTACCTAAACTGCTTGAGTTGGGTTATTTTCCTCTTTGAAAAAAGTACTTAAAGACCAATATATCTGAAGGATTAAAAGTCACTTCAAAATCAGCATAAAAATAAGAGGGATTTGAGAAGCCTTACTGTGTCATTCACATGGTAACATTTATACGTCAATGGCCTGGTTGTCCCCAAACCCAGCACATCTCAACTAGCTGCTTTAGGCTGATGTTTATATTAACACTTTCAAGGGAAAACCCCTGAAATTTTAGGTATCAAGACTCTTTCCTGCCAACCAGCACAAACTTAACAGGGAAAAAAACCTTCTGCTCAGCAGAAAAACTGGCCTTCACCTGCTACAACAAGAAGTTGCACAATTACCCTGCCCTGCTCATTTGTCACCATGCATCTTTCGCACAGCAAGATCCCAGGGGAGTGCAACTGCACCTCAGAGTCCCCCACACCTCCAAGGACACCAAACCAGCCAGGAACTACAAGATCCCAGGGGAGTGCAACTGCACCTCAGAGTCCCCCACACCTCCAAGGACACCAAACCAGCCAGGAACTACAAGATCCCAGGGGAGTGCAACTGCACCTCAGAGTCCCCCACACCTCCAAGGACACCAAACCAGCCAGGAACTACAGTGACAGCAGATGTTACAACAGCTGCACGAGCTAAAAGTTAAACTGTGTGGAGACACACATGGCCAATGAGGAATCACACAGCATCGTGCTGTAGTTACTCTGTCACTTAAACCCAGCAGAGATCTGCCCAGTTTCCTCTTTCTTCCTGACCTCATGTTTGCTCCTGTAGCCTTGTGCTGGCTCTAACCTTGCTGTGGGGTTAGGACATATGCGATTTTAGCCTGATCAGTTCCCTGAGGTGACTTGCCAGGAGACTGACCGTATGAACACAGGCCAGCGCAGGGGAGGTGGGTGGCAGGAGCAGGCAGGGGGAATACCCTGTTAGATGGCAAAGGGGCCAATTGCCAGATTAAGTGAGGCTTTGGGGACTTCAATGTCAGGCTGCTCCTGTGTCCTGAGATTCCTCTGTCCCTCCAGCTCTGTGGGAATGAACAATATTTCAACATTTTCCTCTCTAAAGGAACAACCTCCAATACAGCAAGGAAGAAAGAACTGCTGTAAGCCAAAAAGCCTTGGTATTTCACATGGCAGATCATCCAATCCTTTCCTGGAGAAAGACATAAGTGTAACCCTGGATCAGCACTTCTAACATAGAACTGACAGCCTGCAAAGCCACATGCAATACCGGGGACACCTTTATCTAGGACTGAATGAGACCCAGAAGACCTTGTGGCAACTTCTGACTGACACTTGTCAGAGGCACAGCCAAGTATGCACAACTGCATTCAGCTGCATCACATCACCTCCCCCATCCTGGGTCTGTCCTGCCTATTTCTTCAGCATTTTTTCACAAACAGGCTTGTCCAGCAAGGTCTAATCTCAACTGAGACCTCCCTGTGCTGCTAAAATTTGTGTCCTTACAGGATTTCTTGACGAGCGTTGAAGAGGGTGCTGCATTCCTCCTCCCTGTAATACAGCTGTCCAAGCCAGACTCTTTGCTGATGTCAACCAGCACAGCCCTAGCCTTATTTTTTTCCATTTTTCAGAATCCAGCAACAGCATTCATATAAGATTATTCTCTCACAGATCCCTTGTCAGTAGAAGTAATATGGCTGCTTTAAAATGGGGTTTGGATTAAAATTAAATTGGAAATATGACATGCTTGCCCAGATCTGCTACTGAGTTGTTTGAGGGAAGAGAGGAAGCAACTAAAGTGAGCAAGGTGCCAAGCTCTAGAGCCCAAAGCTGCAGCATTTTCTCTTAAGTTACTTAAATCAACTTCCACCATGTGGAGCGCCCACAGCTTCCTTTAAAGGCCAAGAAAATTGTACACGTTCAACATCAAAACAGAGCCTTACAAACTTCAGCCAGCTTTAGTGATGAGAAGGGTCTTACTCATCTTGTTTGCTGCTGCCAGGAGTCACAGCTATGGTTACAGGAAGAAACAGCATATACTTGGCAGAACGTCTTAAAACCACTGTATGAAGCTGTTAAACTCTGGTCTTCACCACACAGGTAACCGGTAGAAAGTGTGGTTACCCTGCTAAGCCATCACAGTGAACACTGGCCATGCCATGCTTTTTCAGACTTGGAAATCAGATAATATATCAGGGATGAAAGCTGAACACTTTTTACACATCTGCTCTAGGTGAGCAGAGTCTTTCTACCTCCGTAAAGCCTGTTTCTTCAAGCACTTGCTTTACTGCTGGCTAGTAACACAGGCAGCAAACCAGTTCAGGCTAAAAGAAAGTACAAAGGGTTAAGCAAGAACCACACAGTGCTAAGTTTCAAACCAAACATGAGAAAATGTGTTTAAGAACCAGGGGTCTTCTCAGTTCTGTTTCCACATCACGGCTTCTGCTGAACCCTTCTGCTGAACCCTGAGCTAGCTCAGGCTAGCTCATCTCAGCTTTGCCACGACTTCACTGCAGCTCTGCCAAGGCAAATGGTGGTTGAATCAAATCTTCCTGATGGCCCAGAAGCCTGCACCTACGTATGCCAGCACTCACTGAATACATTCACTCTTTTGCTTTTAAGGCATATTACTTGTGAGCAATAACTCTAACTGCATATGGATACACCACCTTCCAAACAATACAGCGTACTGTCTTGATGGGACTCTGCTCATAGTCCATATGTATCTTCAGATACTAAGGCTCAACAATACCAATCCATTTATTATTTCTACAGCCTCATATTGAAAGGATTCCTTAAATTGTAAGCAGGCTCATAGTAATCAGCTCAACTCCTGACTAAAGGCACAAGAACATCTAATCTGAAGTCTATGTATTAGTTGATGCTGCTCTAGATGATAAATTTTGAATGACCTAGAAGCCTGCCAAACTCCACTGAAATTAAGTGTCATTTTTTACTATATTAATACATGAATTAAGCTTTTAAACAAGCTTCTGGGCAAAGTGAGTGTTATCAGGCAATAACACTAGGCTGATAAACATTTGGTGACTGCTCGCCCCGATAATCCAACTGGATTTTAATAGACCACAGACAGACTTTTAATCAAAGAGATGGCAGCATCACAGATGGTGACTGCTCCATTGTGTGGGGTAAAACTGTTCTGTGACCATTTAAAACTACATTGCAGCATTTCAACTCCATCATGTAAATAATAGTTTTAAAATTCCATTCTCTGAAATTCAAAGAATTCATCAAGGGAGCCTACTGAGCTCTCAGCCACTAAGACAGGACACTGCTATCTATATACCCATGTCACATTCTAGGATATCAAGGTATTCTGGTTATGGTTTTGCTAGTTCCCCAGTGCCATACACATAACAAGACTTTCTAAGCTCCTGAATGTGCATGAATTAAGTATATATGTGAGCAATTAAGCTATTTTAATCTTGAAAGACAACAGATATGATAAACCAAATTTATACAACTGTCCATATCACAAGCAGTATCATGATATCTGCAGTCTAACAAAAATTCATCTGTAGGACAGATATACTGAACAGCTTTCAAAGATCCTTGACTATCCCAACATGGCAAAATGTCCATAAGAAAAGTCAAAGACACCTTCCAGCTCAGATTTCTATACCACCAAAAGCTTGCTTCAACATAAGATTTTGAAAACACAAAGGAAAAGATTACATTATGAAAGAATGAAATAGATCAGTGGTTGAAAAAGATCCCCAAATGGTACAAGACTTAGCCATCCTTCTCTAAGAGTGCAGTCACTGTCAACTTGGTAAAAGCCAATCTGATGTCACATTGTGCTTCATGAACTCAAATGACTTTCAGAAGGCTTTTCTTCTGAGAAGAGTAATATACAGCTGACAAATCAGTGTGGTTCTATCAAGCAATCTCCTTAAATAAACGCCCTCTGGTTTGAAGCAATGATTATCCATTAAAACTAAAACTCAGTGCAGAAAGGGGAACTTCACACTAGAAGAATGTTTACAGGGAAAAAAGTTTCCAATTTCCTGCTGTTTTGCAAGACTGCAGTTTAAAGGGGCCAGAGCTGAAGGTCAGCAACACAGCAGTAATCCATCACCACCACTTTACCATTTTGAAAGTTGTAGCACAATTGCTGCACTTGAGCCATGGCCCAAAAGACAATGTTCAGACTAAAGCTAGCAAATGAATAAAAATAAAAAAACAAGAAATGCCATTGGTGAAAGGAACCTGTTCAAATTGTAACAGTATTTTGTACAAATACAGTAAGTAGCAGCATCTAGGCAATGGAATTTTTCAGATTGCCCGAGCACGATAGAAGAAACCTCCAGTTTCATTCCTAGCACTGCTCAACCTTCAAGAAACCCTTGCCAAGCCCATCAAGATGTACTTTACGTTTCTCTTTTTTTGAAAAAGAAGAAAGTGCTCTTCAGAAGTACAAAAGGCTTGTGATTTGTGGAAGGACTTGCTTCCATGAACTCAAAGCAGAAGTGAGGACATGAGAGAGGATTACAGGACTGTACCTTGTATGCAAAAAAATACTGTCATTCCAAAATGGATGGAAAGTTTGGTCTTTCAGTAGAGCTGCTGAAATACTGCTTCAGATCCTTCTTATCATAGTCAAAACAAAGAATATCTTGAACATTTTTAACACATAGTAAAAGCCTGCTAAGGTTAGTGAAAGAAATACAGCTGCTTCAGCAGGCAAACCAAACCTAACCCAGTATCAAGAAAATAAGACTTGCAAAGTTCAAGGGTGGGAATGCCAGTAGCTATAATAAATTGCAGTCTCAACAGCTGATCATAAAAGAGCTAAAAAACTCTTAAAATCTGGCTTTTCATTTAAACCCAGATGTCCATTTTAATCCAAAAGCACCTTTTCCTTTGCAGCACAGAACTACCTGGGCAGTAGGAATATAAAACCTCCAATATTCAAGCGCATAATTTCTTGTCAAACTATGCCTTTGACAAAAACAGCCAGAGACTACTGATGTTTTCACCTACATCAACTAATACTGAAGATAAAACCAGAAGAAAAACCTTCTGTATCTGGCACCTTTGACAAAGAGCAATGTGGTAAGCCAGACCATTCGCTGAGCTGTTACAAAATGTTTGCCATGAACACGTCGTGTTGGTGACCTCCACTAGGAGCAACCACAGCAAAGCATGTCTTCTAGAAGTGAGGTCATGGGCATCAACAACATGGCGGCCCATCCCATTTTAATCCATCTCCCAAATCAACTGCAAGTTTTTGAGACCTCCTCTCACCCAAAGCAAGATAGAGAAAGGATGTCCACCCCTCAGCCCAAGTAGTTTCACCAATTTCTATGTTGGCTTTGCCATCCCAAAAGGAGAACAGCTGCTCCCCTATTCCCAAAAAGGGATTTTGGGCACTTGGCAAACAAATATCCATCACCATCCAGCAGAACAATCCTAAGAAAACAGAACTAATCAGGCATTCCAGAAGTCACCTTCCAAGTGCTCTCAGACACTGCATTCAAGACAAAGACTTGTAATATAAAAGCCCCTCAAATGTTCTGAATAGCAAAAGAATCCCCACACCTCTGTCTGGGAGGTTGAGAAGACACAAGCTCCACTGAGGAGGAAAGCACATCCAATTCATTCGCCAGCTGCAAAACAGACAGAACAAAAGAAAACATGACGGGACTCTTGAAAAGGCTGTCTCACAGAAGAGCCAGTTTCCCCACAAACACATGCCCTGCACTGTCTCAGCTTCCCTGCTGAGGCCAGAGCAACAGCTCCATCGCCAGAACCCTGGCCTCCCCTCTCACACTCACCTGCACTCCACAGAGGACCTTTGGGTCCCTCCAGTGTCTTCCATAGCCCTGCCTCATACCTCCAGCTCTCCTCACATCTTCCACCTATTTTGGCTGGCCTGATGGCTCGGCAGGAGACAGCAAATGCATCCCTAGCCTAAAATCTCATCCTTACCAAGTAGCAGTAACCAGCTGGCCAAGCAGAATGGGTCACAACTCAGAGGTCATGACGTTCAGGGAGGAAGAAAAGAGCCTCAGTATATCTTCTTTATTCATAGTAAAAATCAAGAAATCTGCAGGAACTTAATGTCTTCAAGAACTGCACATCAGTATCAAATTTGGCTGAAAAGTTTTAAGTAGAAGGCAACAGCCAGCCTGCACAACTCCCCTCCTCAAGTACCCAGAACAAATACATAGAGTCAGAGACAGAACTACAAGTTGCTACAGACAAGATTTTTCTTGTTTGTGTTTTACTGAGTCACTCTTTTTCAGTCATTCTGGGCCCATTTCTTTCTCTATATTTCCATTTGCATAAGCTGTCCCCTTGCTTGGGGAGAATGTCATGTTTTCATGAAAGGACAGCAAATTTTAATCCTCACCTCAATGTATCTTATATTTTGTTCCAGCTTAATAGACTTAATTTCAAAGACCAATACTCTTCAAAGCCCTTCCAACCCCCCAAAAAAGTATGCACTTCAAATATAAATGCATTTATCCTTATTTTCCTCTATTATGCATGGGGTAAGCGTACCAGTAACTACACAAGGAAAGAATCAGGCCTGCAAAAGCAAGCTTTCACCATCTACTCTGCTCCTGATAAGCTGCTACATCTGTGCCAGCAAATGAGTATTGCAGTCAGCTCACCACCACCAGCTCTTGGCAGCTTCCACACTATGGGACTTCAGCATCTTCTGCTTCCTGGATTCTTCCTCTTTAACTGTGTATTTGCTGTTTATTTACACAGACATTTTCTAAGGAGCTGCAAGAACGTTTACCAGGCTTAACTTTGCCTGGTTTTGGTCATTGCATTTATTCTGCTTACTAAGAATAATTTTCTATTTTGCAAGCTAATTTTTAATCTTCCCATGGCCAGTATTTGAATTCTGTGGTACATTTCAGGGACTGCACCAGTGTTACTGATCCCTGACCCAGCTGTGAGCTGCTAGTGCCACCTGGAGTTTAATAGCTATACATAAAGCACATCAAATCCCAAAGATGCATGCAAAAATTTTAGCATACAGGCTGCAAAACTATACATCCAGCAGCATCAATCTCTGTGCAACATCTTTGCACAGTGGATCTCATTCCCAAAATCTGGACACTCAAAAAGCTCAGCACAGTAAGCCAAGCTAAGATGGTCAGAAGAGCTCAGAGCTGCAGACAATGGAAACCTCCGTCCAAGAATGGACGGCAAAAGCGACCAAGTACTTTTAAAAACCTAATCTCAAATAAGGTTGATAAGCACTTGAAAAGCCCAGTCTTCATTTTTTTTCTGAAGTCAGTCTCTTGATTGCCCATACACACTGAAAAACATAGATCAAATTATATCTTTATATCAACCATGAAGTCAAAGCATGAAAATAAGTAGTTACTGAAGCAGCCCATACTATTTCAGATACAAGCTGTCTCCTAATACTACTTGCCTTTGGATACAAGTAAAATAGAGGTATCCTGAACACCCTGGTGCTAAATTGTAGGCTTACTTAACCAGTAAAGACAGAACAATCCAACTGTACTGCAGCAAAACTGTACCTGTGGTAGCAGAGACACAACAGAATGATTTATACAATGTCAGTGGGGTTAGACTTTGGGTGTCATTAATCCATTCCCATTGTGTTGCCTACCATGAAAAGCAGTTTTATTTAGTAGTGCTACAGTAGAAAACAAAGCAAAGAGCATGTTGGAAATACAGACAGGGTATGAGCAGCTTAAGAAATCCAGGTCCTTGGAATCTCCTAAGCAAACAATCAGCTCGTCAGGATTTTGAGCTTGTTTTTAACTCTGTTTTATTCCTCCGCATTTAAGAGAAGCGCATCAAACAGGACATGAAGCACTGCTAAATACAACCGTAACTTGATAGGGATGATGAAACTGGCTGTCACTGTGTGACATCATGTTTGACCTCCAAATATTTCAAGAAGTCAGCTGCAGTAAAACCATGATACCCCAAACTGCCAGCCTTTGGTTTCATATTTGGCGTGACAATTTCTTTGGCTTTCAGTCCAACCATCACTGTCAATAAATCATTTGGCAAATCAAAGAGTGGTTAAGACTAACAATGGTTAGCAACCTAAACAGGGCACAGGCCTTTGCACTATTGCTGTACTTAATTTACAGCAGAGGAAAATGATAGTCAATATTTTGTACTTGTAAAATAAGCACAGCTGATACAGGGGACACTGAAGGAACCACCATGGATTCACAATGGATTTTTTTTACAGTCACCTTTCCTATTAAAACAGCAGCTTGAGACGCCCTCAAAAGCTAAAGAAGGATTTAACTGTACTTCTTGAAAGATCGGGAGCTCTGGAAAGGCAAACTTCACCATATACAAAATCCTCCTGGTACCCAGGCCAAGCAAAAAACCTTTCAGCCCAGCAGGGATTGTTACAAGAATCTACAAGCAACTGCAGAAAGCAAACACAAACATGTTAGGCTGTGTCTACTAATCACCACAGGAAACATTAATATGAAAAGTTTGCTTCTATTTTCAGTTTATTTCTACCTAAACAGGTGAAATTACTAAAGCATTAACACAGCAAAATGGTACCACTGCAAATAGAACACAGCCAAATACTTCAACTGCCAGCCTCTCTCCCACAATATTGGAGGCACTTGGAGGCACTAAATAGTTTGCACTGTATTTGTATTTTATGCAAGACTGAACACTGATGGAAAGGGAATCAGCGTTTTCTCACCACACAAGATTGGCTATGACTTTAAAAAGCAACTACTACAGAGCACCTTTTATAAAGTTATTTGCAACCAGACAACTACAAGGGCTAACACCTATACAACCCAATAAGTGAAGCTATATTTAGCTGAAATTCAACACCAGTGCCCAAATAAAACCATTGTTTAAGCAATATTCAGTTTGCCTACAGTAAAGTAAATTTGTCTGAAGGTGAATCAAAATAAAAAGAGTGAACATTACAATAGTCTGAAGAGATGCTATTCAAAGGCAAACTTCTGTTATGCAACTACAATTTAAAGAACAGCTTTCTCCTGAATCACTAGTACTGGTTCTTCCTTCTCTTGAGCTAATTATGCCCTCAGGGATAATCTTGAAAAGACACTAAACCCTACAGCTAAAGCAACCAGTTGTTGCTAAATTAGATGATCTTTTGACTACATTGCACTTGTTATTTTGAGGGGAATGGTGCTGAGGGAAGGAGAGAGCTGTTTCATTTTTATAACCACAAAAGCCTGTCTTGATGTGTTATTGCAGAAAAAAACAACATTATATGACACGTGAAAAAAGAAAGGCAGCTTCTCTTCACTGTTGAGTGACCATTAAGGAATTAGGTGAGCAGCAGAGGAAAGGAGAGGAGGGTTGTGCCAGCAAGAAGCAGTTGTAAACTGTCAAGATACAGACACAATAGTTCTAAGTCTTTGGAACTGCAGATTTATGTAAGTAGATGTTACCAGTTGATCCAATGCTGGCACTATCCTGAATGTCAAAGGAAGGGAGAAATAAATACCTACTTATGTGGATAATGAATTCCTGCCCCTGGAACATCGCAAGGAAGTCCAAGTTCTCTGTGGAGCTTGTCTTTGTGTCAAAAAAATTATGGTAGAAAGATGGCCTTCCCTCCAGCACTGTTTTCATTTTCCAAATGACCACTTTTTATATACCATTAGAAAAGCACAATTTCATTCACTCCCCAAAACTGAAGAAATACAGACTGGGTCAGAAAGTGAGCCAGTGTGAAACACTCCTGTGGCTAGCACAGCACAACACAGAGCCACCAGAGCCCTGCACTACAGAAAAGACAGGGCACTGTGCTAAAAACCACCCACTACTCCCCTCTCAGAAGTCAGTACCACAAGCAGTCTCCGCAGCCCATCTAGGGTTCCTGTGTCCCAAAGCAAAAACTGAGATGTCTGGGGGACTTGGTACACCCTTCCATGGAGTGAGTAGCCCCTTTAACCTCTCAAAACAGGGGACTTGCAGCAGACAAGCGTGCTTACCTCCCTGCTGTCCATTTCTAGACAGCCATGTCTCCAGCAGCCCACTCCCACAGGCCTGCTAGCCAAACCCACCAGTCCATTAAACTTCCTTGCAGGCATATAGAACATTTAGACTTCTGGATCACACACAGACAGTAGTAACTAATTAAATTAATAAATAAAAATAAAAGGCTGTAACAGTGCTTCAGCTGCTTTGCAGCATGCTGCAGTGTAACTGCCACCGCATTACAGCCTTCAGAATTTAAGCTGAAAAGATGTATTGAACCACCCTCCTACAATCCAGCAGCAGCACCACTATGGACATGAAGAGAAGGCAAAGTCACTGCCACTCCTTGCTAAGCCTTTGCTTTATTCTTTCAGACTATGAATTTAAAGACTGGCTTTTTACTTTATAACTGTGCTAAGGTTAATGAAAAAAAACAATGACCAAACATGTCAGATACTTGATGGGCAGAACGCAAAACCAGTCACCTACAAAAGCTCGGGCCGAAGAACAGTTGAGAACCTGGAGAGCAAAGGCTGAGATCCCACAGCTGCTGGATTAACACAGGACATGGTTAAAACTTCAGAGTCCAGCTCTTTAGCAAGGTGCCTCCACTGCAATAACCAGAAGTGCATTCTCAGAAGCATCAGGAGAGATACTATTTAGCAAGCAAGAAAACTGAGCATTCTCTCATCCTAAGAGATTGTCCTGGTTTCAGCTGGGATAGAGTTAATTGTCTTCCTAGTAGCTGGTACAATGCTACGTTTTGAGTTCAGCATGTGAAGAATGTTGATAACACTGATGTTTTCAGTTGTTGCTAAGTAGTGTTTAGACTAAAGTCAAGGATTTTTCAGCTTCTCGTGCCCAGCCAGGGCACAAGAAGTTGGCACAGGACACAACCAAGGCACCTGACCCAAAATGGCCAGCGGTGTATTCCATACCATGTGACGTCCCATCTAGTATAGGAACTGGGAAGTGGGGGGGCAGGGAATCGCCGCTGGGGGACTAGCTGGGTGTCGGTCGGCGGGTGGTGAGCAATTGCCCTGCGCATCATTTATACATTCCAATCCTTTTATTACTACTGTTGTCATTTTATTAGTGTTATCATTATCATTATTAGTTTCTTCTTTTCTGTTCTATTAAACCGTTCTTATCTCAACCCAGGAGTTTTACTTTTTTTTTCCTGATTTCCTCCCCCATCCCACTGGATGGGGGGGAGTGAGTGAGCAGCTGCGTGGTACTTAGTTGCTGGCTGGGGTTAAACCATGACAGAGATAAAAGAAATTAGACTAAACTCCCTTTAGTCTCCAACTGAGCAGCATAGGAAAGCTCACACCACCCTTCTGGCTCTGTCACTCAGAACTGAGGCTTCTGAACCACAGGGCCGTCAGTCCAGCTCTTCTCATGCTTGTCCTTTGTTTTTAAAAAGGTGTTAAGTTCATTAAAACTGTTCTCTACAGCTCATAGGAGCTCTACTGATCTAATCATCTAGTGGATTGTTAGAGTTAGTTTGAACTACTTCCATTTCTGGAAATAAAGTTTCAGCAACAAAATCAGAGTTTGAAACTGAAATAAAAGCAGGGGACTAAGATGGAAAACAGAGATGCAAAGCTGATCTTTAAATATTCTTTGAGAAACCTACACTCTAGGAGCTAGAGGCATGTGGGACTATCATCTTCTCTCTCAAGCTGCCTTAGCAGATACATTAAACCCTGTGAACTCTGATACACTCTCCACACATTACAGCATGCATCATGCTGAGATGCATCACCCAGCTTTAGATTCTTCCCCTGCAAACAATTAGGTACAAACACCCCCTGCCTAATCTCTGTCCTACTTTTGGTTAGAGCCTAGCATGACTGTGGGTCCAGAACAGCATTTTTAACAAACACCACCATCTTCCACTTGCCCTATTAGAAGTCTACCACCAAGATCTCAAAGCCTGGTCCCACCATCTGGTCTTTGCAGATCCTCACCTTGTTTTGTGAGTGCTTCTCTCAGAGCCGGGGTTATCATCTCCCTCTTTTCACCTTCCTCCTTCCTCCCAGCATTCTTGTGAGTCAAGCTCGTTCCAGTATCTCCTTCCTCAAGCTCACGTTCTCTCTGTTTAAAGACAGCAAATTACAGTCACTTAGATTCAAGCACCATGTTTTAAACACTGTGGCACAGTTCAGCCACAAACCTGCTAAACTTAAAACTGACACAGGTGCCCACACATGAATTCTTGCATTCATGTAGTCCTCCTGCATTTTATCCCATCAGACTCTGACCCTTCAGTAATTTAGGACAGTAAATTTGAAAAGAAAAAACCTGCAACACACTGTATTTGTTCTAACACAGCAATAAAATTCTCTAGGAGATTTTAAGAAACAAGGTGTTTGAATCTCATCTGAAGAGTGATATGGACTCCAGGATTTAAGCCCAAGTGTTTCACGATCGCACAATAACCTCATCTCTCTGCTGAATGCAAACTGGAGGGAACAAACCATTTTGTGCCTGACACACAATTGCCTGGAGTGACAAGCAGCTATTGTCCCAATTATTTGGGACAGGTCAGGGAAGAAAGCCACATCACTACAATGACTTAGCCCAGGAGTGTACAGAGTAGAAGTTGTGCTCTCCACAAGTCACCTAAGGTGGCAGCCATGTGCACCCCCAAAATTCAGTGATCACCAAAGGCCCTGCAAGAAAAGGCTGTTCCCCACTGTCCCACAGTCAACTCCAGACACATGAACTCCAACATCCCACCCAAGTTTGGCTTCCAGCAGACCCTGGTTTATAGACACAGTTAAGCCCTTGGAGCTTACTTAAAACCAAATGCAGGAGTATCATGTGTTAGCATAAAGTTACAAGCAGAAGCAGCAAACTCGAGCACGCAAGAAATCATGAATCCCCTGCTGTTTAAGTGTCACTTCTGAGACTTTACAGGTATTTATTGTTTCATGTCTGCACAAAGAAGCATGAAAGTGTAAATAATTACTTTGATATTTCATGTAACTTGTAATCTGTCAGTCCTTTATGGCTTTTTTGAAATATTAAAGGAGTTGTGGATAAACAACAAACAAAAACCAACAGAGGACATTTTGTTTTCATAAAACTGAGGCTATTTCACATCCAAGCCTCTTTTGTACCAAAGACATCAAGAAGCTCATACAAATGCTCCCAGTTTTGAGTCTACCCACCAACTGTTAACATCACTAAGGAAACCAGTGCTCTTGACTTGCCAAACCATGTTTTTCACAAACAGGGAAAGTAACCTAGCTGTTCCTAGACACACAGACAGATTTCTTTTGTACCTGAGCAAAACTTCAGAAAAGGTGTCTCATAAGAAAAATAAAATAAAATAAAAAATTAAAAAAAAAAAAAAAACAAACAAAAAACCACACACAACAAAAAACCCCAACCAAAAACCAAAACACACACAGACTCAAAGCTTCAAGGACAAAACAGAGTCCATAATAAGCACTTGAGAAGTGAATAAGAAACGAAAACATTTAGGGACAGAGGTTATTACCTTTCCTACTCATTTTGAATACTTCACTCACACTTTCAGGGAGGTTGTGCAGGAAGATATTATCTAATGACCAGTAACACATGATCCTTACTGAAGGAGAAAGCTGTTTCCATTTTCTACTTCCTTTCACTCAGTTTGCTGAGTTTTTAGGCAGGATTTCACTGGTTTCTACAACACATCAAAACTTCCCTGAAAGGCTAGCTCTATTAAGTACTTGTCATTTGTTGGGTTTAAAAGCTCTTTTCTTGAGACTTCATTTATCAGCATGATGCTTCAACAGTAAAATATTCATATTACTGGAAAAGCCTCATTCATAAGGAAGGAAGGAGATAAAATCTTCATCTTTTAACTATCAAGTCTTAAATAAAGAGCTTCTCCTCCCACAAGCTATCATTTAACCCAGAACTAGGCCCAGCCATCCACTTAAAAAGGAAAGGCACTATCTTAGCACAGATTTGTTAGCTACTCAAAGCAAAATGCTACACAGGATTTACAAGTGGACACGTCCTGGCTTGTCTGCTCTACAATCTCATGCCAGGTTAATTCTCCCAGAATAACTAAATATGCATTATGGAGCACATAATAATATTAAAAATGCAGCGATTGACTTAAGTATAAATGAGACATCCCATCCAAGACACCCTTCAGATACAGAAAAAGTCTTTCTGAATTTAAAGGTTTTGCTTTTCTACCTGCCTGTTACTGCGATATCCGAGAAAAGCACCTAAACATAAGAACAAGTAAAATTGCCTTACTGGCAGGGCAGAAACACATTTCAATAATCATTCTTCCCCTCACAGAGATGATAATATTCTTCCCCCCTCATCCTGATATGAAAGCCTGTAAACAAAATAATAATTTGTTTTTCTTTGAATTGCAATACCTGACTTGTTCGGTTTGGCAAGTGGCTGACTTCAGATTTTTCTTGTGGGAAATGGAAGTCACAGCCCTGGGAGTTTTACTTATTTGCTTAATAAACCTGTCATATCTATTATTTAGAGTTTGAGTGGAGAGAACAAAGTTAACTTCACACAGAGCAAACTTCTCAAGTTCTGGTGATTTAGCAGAAAGCCCTGTAGTAAATCCAAGGCAAATTACTGTCTTTCCATAACAAATCAAGCGAGCAGTGACAAAAGCCAGCTTTTCATGCCCTTGAAATACTTCACTGCTGAAAAACTGAAGAGTCATCCACTGGTCTGTGTTCACAAATGAGAATCCACAGATGAGAAAACCTAGGGATACACTCCAATTCCTTGGTACCTCAAGGCTCAGCACAGCTCCTGCTGCAGCCTGCTGGAGACTTTTTTTTTTTTTTTTTTGCTACTGCCACTGAAGCTGACCTGAATAAAAGCAATTGAGCCTCAGATGTAAGGACTGATGATCACCTCCTCTACAGGTGAAGGCAAAAAAAACCCCCACACCTCTTCCCTTTTACCACCATACAGACAGAGGCAGCAAATACTTTATGGACAGGCAGAAGCCCATTTTTGATGGGTCAAGAGCAGAAGGTATCTGAAACAGGACATAGACACAAGCAAGGACCTCAGCATTTCCTGCCAAAGTAGAGGTGCAGCTGCCCCTCTGACAAATCACAGTTCAAGTGTTTCAAATTATTTCCTGCAAACATGCCTATCAAATTCATCCACAGCCACATCCACATATGACCAACAGGACACTACCACTTCTACTCCTCTTTGGAGTGCTCTCTCCAGGATGTCAAGGTGCCTGATATCTCCCTGTGTTCCCAATTTTATTACATCGAACACTCTTCAAACTAATGTGGCAGGGGTGAGAAAAATACAGGAAGAGACCTAAACTCCGTGCAAAGAAGTACTCCCTAAATTAACTTAATTTAGCATTTTTAGCCTCATGGCTCTACTTCTTGATGTGCCATGGCTGAAAAAAAAACCAAGTTCCCTGAGAAGTTTTTACTCCTGAAAGGAAAATGACACCCAGAAATATCCCAATTTTGACTAAACTTCTTTCCTACTTAACCTCCCAGTGGTCAAACAAGAGGGAACCCCCGGCCCTATCATGATTTACAGCCTCATCCATCATAAGGCTCCAGGATCTTTTAACAAATGAAATGCACAAACATTAAGAAAACAGTAATACATCAGGAGCTGGAGCCAGGACTAACAGAACCAGTGCTAAAGGAAAACGTTGGCAAGGCTATCAGGAAAAGACTGCCTGCAGCAAGAAATTTTAGTAAAACTTTCCCAGGGGAGTCATTAAATGAAGTGTTAAAGTTCATGAATTACAGGAAGAGTTAAAGTTCACACCAAGCGAAGCTCTGGAAGCAATACTCTAGCAGCAAGAGGACAGCTAGAAAAACTGACAACTTTTCCCCTAGTTCAGGCTTATCTGTCAGTGGCATCATAGGCAAGAACCACGTGGGGGATTTCTGAAAGTTGATTAGACATTAGGCTGCCGAAGGAACAGCACTCATTTCCTTACAAAGCAGCCTTCCTGCAAGACTAAAACACATGGAAAAAGAACAGGACAGGGAGCAGACTTCCACAAAGATACTCTTAAACACAACAGAAGAGGAGCAGAAGACTGCTAGTGTACTGTGGGGACCTTCCTACTCCAGGTACAAAGCTCCGGCTGTCACAACCCAACCGTGACAAATGGAGACAGAACTGCAATTTGCTCAGTCCGTGCATGAAACATGCTGCCAATCTCACTGTGACATGGGATACTCTAACTGCTGTCAGTCACCAATAAAAATGGCTTTGAGCATTTAAAAGTGAGCACAAAAATGAATACTGGAAACTTGGATTGAGTAATCGGTGAACCAGCAAACACCCCAACAGCAAGAAAATCTTATTAAAAATAGCTACTAGAGTCTACATAATCACAGGCTACATAGCCACTCCATACATCGTTGCTCAGTTAAGCACAAAAGCCTGAACTGAAGCAAAAAGCAGACAAGGGTTGAAAGCATGACAGCTGAGAGATGAGGAACTTGGCAATCCATTACCTTGCCATGACTGAAATAGGAGGTGGCTTGATGAAAAGCAAAAATCTTTTTTCAACATGTGTCCCTAAAATGGGAAAAGCCCCTGAGAAGTTCTGACTGATACCAACAAAAAAAACCAAAAACAAAAAAAAACAAAAACCCAAAAAAAAAAAAAAAAAAAAAACAAAAAAAAAACACCAAAAAACACCACACCAAACCCAACCCAACCCACCAAAACTCAGAAGTAACATTTTTTTTTTTCTCCTGGAATAGAAACCTTTGTGAATTTTCAATAACAAACTAGAAGGAAGTCTCCATCCACATCTACCTTACTATGCTGTAGAATAACAGAAGGTCCCTCCCTGAGGCAGCAGGTACTAGCTGCCATCCAAAGATAGGATGCTACTGAAACAGACCTGCAGCTCAGCCCCCCCAGAGGGAATCTTGCATTTTCTTTTGTTTGAAAAGTCAATGATGAGATTTTTGGACACACAGAACAGCATTTTAAAACCCAAACTCATGCAGACAAGTAATGACAGAAGACTTATGCTGCTACCCAACTGAATCAGTCTGAAAGGGCACTGCACATCATCTGTGAAATGCAGGAGGATAAATATCTCACCAACACCCATTTTCTTGTAGGTTGAACATTGGCCAGAATCCTCAAGGACAAAAAAATTCACAGATCACAACTCCAAAAAAAAAAAAATTCTATCTGCAGGGCTACAAAGGGGTTTAAAAGATTGCTTCACTGAGCTATAACATCACTGCTCTGCTGCAGAGAAGGTTTTTACAAGGTGTCATTAAACCACAACTCCATTTCACATACTGTTGCATGATTCTGTCAACATTTGTTTGATTTGGGAAACGTGCTTGGACACACCATAAAGAAGACTGATTTTCAAAGGAAACAAAAGAATCAAAACTAAAAAGGCATCTGTCTCTACCCTAAAGTGACTAGATTATATTTGAAAATTGAGCTATATATTCACATTTTTATTCCTTTCTTCTGTGCTACAATAAGCACAACTAAAATCCAGGTAACACGATTTAACAAACAAGAGTCCTGAAATACCCAGCCGAAAACCAGCAAGATCTTCCACTTCAGTCCATTCTGCTTTCTCACACACAGAGCATGCAGCACACATCCTTTCACAACATCTTGCCATATTTTGCAGATTGTTTTTTTAAATGGCTCTGTAAAAGACCTCCACTCCATCACTTCTTTCTTTTCCTTGCAGTTTAGGACTAAAAGGGCATTTCATTTCAACACCAATCTTTCAAGTGGTCAAAACACCACACACATTTTAAAAAAGAAAGTGCAATGAATTTTGATTCTGCAATCATCTGTTATGTTTGAAGACGCCTCCAGCCAATCTGAGCTAATACCAGCTAGAGGTGTATTTCCTAGTAGCAATATCTGTTGTGGAAAATCCAGCCCTTGTAAGCAATGAAGCTGGCTGGACTGCAGATTGCTATTTTATTTTAGAAACCCTGAATGCCTTCCACAGGAAGGAGGGCATCCAGTCCACACTAGCACACTGACGTAAGTCAGACACCAGGGAGCAGCACCCAGTTCTCCTAACTGCCTTAGTTTTCCCTGGTCTTCAGAATTCTTGCAATGCAGGAAAGCATCTAACCATAAAATGTTAATAGAGGTTATGAAACATTAAGAAAAGTGTCAGGCAGAGAGACACTTTTCCTAGGACCGTAAGAGTCCCAAGCACAACTCCCCACTTGGGTTAGTCTTCCCAGGAAGACCATTTTGTCAAAGACTACAGGCAAGCTCATAATCAGCAGAAGTCAGTGCTAACTGGAGAGCAGCATGGGAAAGTACCTATTTGCACTTTCTCCACCTGTCTCCTCCCCAAGTGAGAGCTGCATACAAGTCTTCCAAGCACCCAAATTAAAAAGTTTCGGTCTGTAGCCCATTCAATGATATGCATCAACCAGCTTTTCAGAATTATTGGATGAGAAGCCATGAGATTATCATAAGAATACATTATTAAAGTCAAAAGGAAATTGCCTGGTTGTAGAAACCATAATCAATCTTCATTGACTGTAAGATAATGTAAACTAGGCAATTCAGAAAACAGACCAAGACAGATATCCAGGAGCCCTGCAGAGCATCCCTCAAGACCCAAAGCCCCACTTTCCAAAATTACAGGCCAAAGAAGAGTCAGAAACGACTTGGTGCTTTATCCTCTCAAGAGGGACACAGCACAGTTCCATGCATACAACCGCACAAGCTGCTTTTCCAGCAAAGCCTTGTGCTTCACACCTGGGTCTCTTCTGCACGCTTGTTCACAGTAGATGACATGTAACAGCACTCCTCTTTTAAAGGCTACCAACCTGTTGTTCTTTCAGTAGTGCTGCTCATCACAGGGACCCAGCCCAAATGAGCTGGGTCAGAATGACCCCCCACACAGGGATCACTTGCTAGCACAGATTCCAACCCAGACTGCCTTGCTGTGAACCACTAGCACAGAGGATCCAGTCATGCCAGTGGCAAAAAGGAAGATCATTTCCTCATGCAAAAGCTTAACTGCACTATTACAAGAAAAATCCACAGCATGGTTTGGCACATGTGTAAGTACTCTGTGTAACACAAAAACAGTTTAATGCCACATTATAGTGTCCAGCTCCATCTGCAGAGCTGGATAATGCCACTTCCGTTCTCTTATGCCACGCTTTTCTATTGAGAAATCTTTCAGGAGAGGCTCCATCTTGTCGGCATATCCACACCACCTAGCAAAATGCAATCCCCATCTCACACCAAGTCTCTGCAACCAAGAGCAAAAGAGGGATGTTGGAATACCAGCTCTGATGTGAACGTGGAAAGGTAGATACTTTGCCTGCTTTGGCAGCCCAAGTATCAGCAAAGGAAGTAAAATCGTTGCCCATCTCATAATAGGAAAGAAAAAGCAGCTCTCACTGTCCATAATTAGTGCTACCCTTCACACAGAGGGGCAGGACACTGAACAAGATAAGGATGTATGCTTTTGCAGTTGAGAACCACTTACAAACTATGCTGACCACCGGGCAGTCACAGCAAATAAGCATGTTTGATGGGAGACTGCGTGTGGACAGGCTTACTGCCAGCTGAATGACCAATCTGCAGGGTTTGTCTAGCAGAACATAGACACATTTACTGTACCTCGCAATACCTTATTCAAACAACATATTTATTTGGCAACAGATGCTGTGCTCCCACAGGACATCCTTGTGCTACTCTCTCCTTGGATACAGCAATGACATCAACAGGCCAATTCCTGCATGCTTCTCCCAGTAATTACCATCAGCAGATAATTACTCTGTGCATTGATTTGTGGACTTCTGTTAACTGTGTTATTTGACTGGCAAGAACCTTAAAAAATGCAGAGGAAAAAAACACCTGAGAAAAGCAGCACACAGTTCATGAAAAATGGAAAGCAGATGGGCTGGAGTGCTGCAGGCTAAACCCTGATCATCTCCAACAACAGACGTGGTCAAGAAAAGGTTGCAAATAAAGAGGAAGCCTAGCACTCAGGGGGAATTCAGACTTGCAGAATTTTTTATAACTCTCACCTCTGCTTCACTACCCATTTACTAAGTTACAACAGACTAAAGAACAGCAAGGGATATGGGATCTACCACCCAGGGCAAACAAAGAGGTTTCATTCATAGATCTCAAAGCCCTTTACAAAGGCTCATCAAGGAAGCCAGTATCATTATCACATGTCAAAGACAGAACGTCCAGCCAGAGGTTACCTTTAAAGTAATTTTTTCCTTTTATTTTTTCTCCTCTTTTTCATTAGGCACTCCCAAGTCTCACATAGTAAAGGCACACCTCAAGATCTCTTGTAATGTTGTTTATGAATTGTAATTCTTTTCAATAGTCAAAGTTTAGAGATGAAAGTTTTGAACACAGAAAAGGGGAAGGGTGAAGCATCCCTGTGACAAATCCAGATTTTAATGCTGGAAGTAGTCCCCAAGCAGTTAAATGATATTTCTTAAAGCTTACTTTAAAATGTAGGATCACACTGAATTCTAAGCCTGAGCAGCAGAGGTCAAAATCTAGCCCAGAGACTGAGCTGTTGCAGATAAGAACACATTTTTCCTATAGGAATCTTTCACCCATTTTAAGTTAGAAAAAGTTTTTGGAGAGCTCTAAATGTTCACATCACTTTTAGCTGTTTCTAAATCTGACAGTGAAGTAAGTACCCCAGCCTTATTCAATTCAGTTAAAATATGGCTAACAATTCTTGCATACTCTAAAAAGTTTCTGCCTGCAACACAAAGTTGCATACAATGCTTAGTCTGTAAGCCTTATACCTTAAATACCTTAACACTCACTGCCCCATTTTCAAATAAAACTCCAGCCAACTCCATGAAAAGTTTCTTCACCCAGTGTCAGCAAGGTTTTGTCTTCCATAGTAGTCATACACTCACAAAGGGCTCTTAAGAAAGAGCAAGTGGTGTGATTTACAATCCCAGTAATGGTAAATGGCTGACATAGGATGACTTTTTAGGGAAGAGTGCCAAAGCAGATCAGGAAACCTCCCCTGTGGCAAACAGACATAGAAGTAAACTGAAACTTCTTGAACATGCTCTCTGGGACATATTTTGTTTCCTATAAACTCAGTCTCGGTTTTGCTCTCTCACACACATCTCTCCTCTGTATTTACTTTGCAAATGTGACTACTGGCATCATTAAACTTTGTTTTAGAAAACAAGAACATTAATCTCAAAATTGTGTCAACAAAATATGCCCATTTGATTACTTCCCAATCCATCCAAAAAAAATTAGGATATTATTATTACTATTACTCATGCCTGCAGTTTATAAATATGAAGGTTAATAAAGCCATTTCATTCCCTGGGAACAAGTCTAGATTGATCTGTCTTTCTAGTTTATCACAAACTCCCAGCTGTGGGAGATAATCTACATTAAGAAATGGTGTCCCTATGATTAATAGCAGTCTTGCAGGCCACAAACATACCCATTAGATTTCACATTTGATCCGATAAATACATTTCAGGGGAGTAACTTTGGAGGACAGGGAAAGCATGCCACAACTGTAAAACTTAAAAGTTCATTTAGTTATTAAATCCACTAAGAACTGCCACTGCCTTCTGCTGCTGCATAAAAGCAATTTGGAGAACAGGCCCAGGTTCTCAGCCTAAAATCCAGCAGCTGGAAGGGTAGTAAATGCAGAGATAAACCCAAACCTTAACCCATCTAGCTGTGCATCATCCAGCCGCACCTGGCACCACAGCCTTGGATCATCAGGCACCTGAGAGAAGCAGCCTCAGAGCTGACAGCCTCAGACCTCCCCAGCCCTTCTTCAGGCCATGGTCATATTATGCACTGTTGGACTTTCATGCCTAGCAATTCCCTTCATGAAAGCATAGGCATTATCTGTACTGATATAAAGGTTTGATTCCAGTTCAGGACCCTAATAAGCATCACCTGCAACTTTATCACCCACAACAAGTTCCAAAAATTTAATTACTCAGAAAACAAAGGGCTGGATTTTAGGAGCTATGAAGTAGTCATCACCACATAGTATGAGATTTGGTAAACAAAGTGTGCAATTTACCTTTGTATCAGCCATCATTTTATATATTTGAATGATTTCTTGTTGCCACCCAGCCTTGCGCCAATTTTTGTGCTCAGATTCAGTGTGCAGAAGGCACCATCACTTTGAACTTTGTACCTTTACCCTCAGAAGCTCTTTAAAAATCCATCTCTCTTCCAAGGGAGAGTATGTAATAGCTACAACTCTACCAGGAAGAAAGGTTTTGGCATTCACCTTGAACTCCTGAATCCATCTGCCTGATCCAAATGCCTGCAAGAATTGAGTACCTGTCTCAAGCCCTTTGACAATACTTTGTAAAGTGCAATGAAGCTGCAGCACATGGCGGGGGGAAAAAAGCTGTAAAACAAAACTCAGCCTTGATTTCATCAAGTCAAGCAACTGGAGATGGATGCAAAATTAAATTAAGATCACCTGCAGAGATGTGAGCAAACATTTATTAGACACACTCACCTCCACAGCCTCACTCTTTCATCCCATAAAAGGCAGGACAAGGAATTATGACTGTGACTGCACATATGTCTTATCTGCTAGTGATTCTAACAGGAGGCAACACATGCCTGCAAAAGAGATCAAAACTGAACCCTAAAACGTTTCAAATTAACTATGCTGCACAAGGCAGAACCTGCTGTTCTATCTCCGATATGCAGAGGAGTTAATACACAACACTGACAACCACAAAGCACATGCTGAAAACTGTTAGGCATATTTCAAATACAAGTAACTCTACATATGAACAACTGTCTGTGATAAAACCCTGAAATACACAACTTTTCTTCAAACTTGCTAGTTTGTATATGGATAGTTCAGATACAAAAACCCAAAGAACTTGCATGTGTTGGTAAGGATTACTGCAACACAACAGATTACATCAGTGTAAAAAAAAAAGCATCAGACTAATTTTACACAGTTCACCATTCCACGACAGAAAAAAATGGCTAAAGGGACAATGCAACTCATCTGAAAAAGAAAACTTCTCATTGCGCAAACTCATAGCCACTAAAGTGACAATGTGACTTAAACCAAAATGCACTGGATTTAAACAACTAAATCTCCCCACCTGGGAGCAAGAGACTCTGATCATGATAAATTACTTTCATAAACACAGATCATCCTGCTCTTTCATATCAGATCTTCAGCATTTATTTTTGTTATAGTATATAACTGCACCTACGGGATCATTTTACAATTCAAGTGTTTGCATAAACCTGTTGCAAGTCAATGCGCACATTCCCCAGGAGATTCACCACCAAAATAAAGTCATTCTTTCTTGCAGCTAATGACAGGGGTACCCATCAGTTCAGGCTTCCTCATGAAATATTTACATAGCTATATCCTGCCATCACTCTGGAAACGACACCCCCATTCAAGAGAGCTGAGAATTTATACTGAAGTTACCGCTGAGGGCCCTTTCTCCATTACCTGCTCTGGTTACAGAAGCATGAAACCAGAAACGTAGTTTGCAGCTAGGCAGATCAACCATGCAGAACAGGAATAAAGGGGCCAATAATGAGAACTACATCATTTAAGGTTGCAAAATTAATCCAAAAACCTGGGACATGACTACAGCAGCACAGTTCAGTGGCATGAGTGACAAAGAAAGGCTGATCCACAGTTTTAGGGCCTCCTATCTCATCAGCCGACAAGAGCTCACATCCAAAAGGGCCAGAACACTTCAATCCACAGTAAGAGTGTAATTCCAGTCCAGTTCCACACAAACACTTGCACTCTTAGGATTTAACCATTTGCAGAGGCAAGAGGGCAGCATTCAGCTGTCACGGCAGAACAACTGTTTGCCATCTCCTCCACAGAGAAGGCAGATCAAAACCTGCAGCTTACAACTCCAGATGAGCATCTGTGCTCAGACAGAAGCTGTCCTTTGGGGCTACTTGGGTCAGAGCCACAAGAACCTGATCTACACAGAGATACTTACACTTCTGGAGTAACTTGTATGTACAACATACAGGCCTTACATTACTCAAGAAAAGCAACAAGAAAGCTAAGGAGAAAGTAGTTAATTGTTTGAATTGTGCATCAGCCAGTCATAGACAGCAATGAATTTTCACTGCCTGTGTACAAAACCATACCACGCTGACTTCAGCCATGCTCACTACCAGGACAATGAGCACAAGACGCTAAGAGCAGGAAGTATTTTATTGCTGTGCTCACTTTTTATTCATAAACTGGACTATGATATGTGGTTTTCCTGGTTTACAACACTATTTGATCGTGGTGTTGCCATATTTTGTCAGTCAATGAAAGCGCAAAGCCTAATTTTTCATAAAACTGCTGGACGACACCACCTCCCTGCCGTGGTCTAAATCATCTCCCAGGGCGTGCCGCTCAGAAAACAGTTCCCTTTTTGTCAGTGACCTCTAGTGGTGAGCACATGCAGGATAGGCGAAAGAGGACCACTTCACAGCACGGTTACATGGGGAGAACAACTGATCTTTTCTCCCTCCAAAGGAATACCAAACGGTTCATCCACCTTTCTCTTGCAAGCTGCAGTGCACAGGTCCATACAAGCTCGGGGACAGGAGCTCTCACACAGCAGTCTGCCTTGCCCCCAACTCAGTGGGGCTACTCTCCTAACACAGTTTGTTACAAGCAGCAGGAAGTATTTTACCTCCTTTCCCCTCCCTAAGGCGAGGAACAGAGATCCCCACGCTTCTCTTGTAACCTTCTCCCCTCCTAAGCACGAAGCCTCCTGTGATCAAAGGCCTGGCTTGCTGTGGTCCAGCAGTGTCATCTCAGCTCAGACTACTGAGGAAATTCTTAAGTTTTGGGAAAGAGCTGTGAGAAGTCCACATCACAGAGGCATGCAAGATAAGGAAAGTATAATTACAGATGGAAGTAGGTTTGTTGAAAGAGGGATGGACAGCAGGTGTCACAAGGAAAGACACCACCAGGGAAAGATCAGTAAAGGGGAAACAAGAGTCGGCAGATGGCAACACAGTACATCACAGGTCTATCCTGGGGCCAATCCTTCCCATCCCGACTGCCAACTGCTCGGCCAGCAAAGAATGTGTGGAGCACACTAAGGCTTAGCCTAGTAGCTATTTATATCCTCACTCCTTTTTGTGTGCTAATCAAATAAATGAGTTTGATATATCCTGTTTGCAGACTGAAGACAGAAAAAGAAACATGAACAGAACCACACAGGAACAGAGATAGTTAACACCCTGAAACGAAGCAGGAATTACGATTGTCTTTGACAGGCTCAGCACAGGTCAGATCAAGCTCACTGGCTTGCTCTGCAAGCATAGCACCTCATCTTAGAGCAACAGCAAGCAAGACAGAGAAGGTCTTGCAGTAGCATGTTACTACTTCACATGCAGCTTTGCTCCCTGTCGTGACATACCAGCACACACACTTGCATTTCAGCTGACATACCCACAGGCAGATACAGTAACAGGATTTGTGTTTAGACACTGGACTGTGAATCACAGTGGCAGAGATGTACGTTCAGATCTGAATGTTAGCTGTGGAAGTGATTTTTCCTCAGACTGAAAATAACAGGTTACCACTGCAGCATTTGGTTGGTGAACAAGCCACAGTTGGCCGGTGACTATATCCAACACACCTCCAAGTATGTTCTTTTTTATGACAGGTTCTCCAATAGCTCCTATTTTACTCTCTTTTTAACTAGATTCTATAAATTCGAATCCAGCAGGTAATATTTTAATCAATTCAACTGATCAGTGACAAAGACCTGACAGTTCTATACTCGCTGTAACAGCAGTACCTTTGCTTTCTTCATGTGGCTCATGATACTGCCAAGATCTTCAACATCAATGACTGAATTTGTGCCTCCAGCTTCCTTACCATCAGCCTCCTCATCGCTACTGGTTTCAAACAACTCCTCTGCCTGGGTAAGAGATCAGAGAAAAAAAAATCAGGAATGTATCTGAATTTGAAACATAAGACTTTCATCTATGCTAACCAGTGAAATCAGCTCTCACAATTAGTAAAGACTACTGAAAAACAAGGAATAGTCTACCAATAACCTGTATAATGTATATGAGATGCATTTAAGCTTGGGGCTTATCAGTGTGTATTTTTAAGAGTTCAACAGCACACAGAGCACCTGAAACTCAGTCCAAATATCCTGCCTCCAGACTGCTCTGTTCTCTTTATGTGCCTATCTGATCATATGAGAAGCAATACAGAGGAGTCCAACTCCCACTGCATACTGTGATGATCTAGAAGCCTAAACCCCTTTAACTCCTCCAAGTGCCCCTGTCTGAATGAACAGGGAGCGAGAGATCTGCTTTCCAAGTCAAACTCTTCACAGAGTAGAGAAGTTGCCTCCCTTTCTGTACGCAGCCAAGGTACAGCACAACAGCATTGGTGTTGGTGTAACAGCAAGATTTATTCCTCTTGTTCCTGCAGGAGTCAGCACTCTCAAACCCACTCAGTCAGAAGAGCCCCTATTTCCCTACAAAATTCAGCATGGCCATAGCAATAATTTCCAACCCACAATAAATGGCTTGCAGGGAGGATTAAAGTACCATAGCAGCTCTGGGTCTTGCACTGTAGCGCAAGAGAGAGGATTTCTTATTTTAAAACCTGCAATCAACAAACACTCCAGAAGACACACAAATAATTACAGGCACATTCAGAAGATTTACAACAGGACTTGCTCAGATAACACTTCCCCAAATGCCTTTGGCAAAATCTTGGGATGCAGGCAAACCACCTAAGCTTCAACAAGTTGAAGTGGAAGCATGTTAACTGCTCACAGGGAACCAAATGCTTACTTTGGCCATGAGACAAAGCAAAGACCCTGATGACAACCCAGACTGGCTCCCTGGAGCATATGTCACAACATATACCTCCCCCTATTCAAGCAGAAGACTCCCTCATCATATAAATGCCATCTAGCCAAGGTCCATCACTAATTCTTTGGTCCTTCTTTTCGGATGGCTTATTCTACTTGTTATCTGCCATGGGATCTCATCCCTCTTCCCCCCTGCTCCAGAACAAAGTAGTATCAAGCTCCCAGACCACCCCTCTGGGCTGTAGAAGGAAAGAGAGAAGTCAAATAGTGCTCCAAGGGGCACTAAAACAGAAATAAGGTCCCACGGATTTTGGCTCTACCTCAGTATTCTCATATTCTGATGCACCATGTTCATGATCTGAGCTCTCCTTGCTCTGCTTCCCCAGAGATTTGCACTTCCCTTTCTTGCACTTCCCACTGCAGGGCTTCTTTTCCCCTCTGCAGAGGGCCTGGAGCCGACTGAGGAACTTGGCTTTCCAGGCTTCAAAGTCGGCCTCAATGCTGCCATGCTTGCTCTGCGCCACATTGCAGTCCCCCTCAGCACGAGTCATGATGCGGCTGGCACTGAGCATCCACAGCCACCTGTCAATATTTCTTCCAACCTAGGATAGGACGAAAGTTAGAGGGAAATTAAATGAAGTCCAAGTTAAACAAAGCAGGCAACTAAGAAAGCAAGGACCAAGCCTGGAAACAGAGCTAGTGAGCTGCACAGGACTGCAAGGCAGGGACTTCTGGACTCCCTCTCACCTGCTGACTGAAAGCACAGACAGAAGTCAGTTTGAACACCAGCACACACCCTCAGGCTCTCATCTGAAAATACCTCTGCTATTACTCTGATGTGATAAGAGATGAGCACTGGGAACAAGCTGCTTTGTGCAATGCTCATTGGTCAAAATGGCCACATGCATAACACATTTCATATGGCCCCAGCTATACAAACATAACAACCTGGTGACAAGCCAAGCCATTCTTCTGACTAAAATGAAACTAATTACCAGGCTAAGATACTGCCATATTTTACGTCAGGAAATAAAGTTGAAATCCACACAATACAGCAAACTACATAAGTTCAGGAAAAGTGCTCTAAACTAAAAGGCAGCAGGTGAGAGGGTTTACAGTGCTGTGCCCTCATAACACTGATGGAAAGCTTTCAAAGCTGGGAAATTAACTCAGTAAGGATTCACCAAATGTATTACCATACCTCCCAGATTAATGCAGTGCTTACAGGACTCCTTTCTCATTTAAAAGGGCAACACAATTACTTCACAGCTGCACTGCCTGTGCCCTAAACCCAGTCCCTAATCAAGTCCGCACAACAGCTGCAATTCTCACACAAACTACCAGTATCATTCAGTTTTGTAGCATTTAAGAAAGCTTAGCCTTTCAGAGGAGCAGAAATCAAAGAAAGGTGCACAGGAGATACTTACTGTGTTGTAATGATCAACATAAACTGAGTTTCCCAAGCCAAACACAGCGTATCTCAGGCCTTTCAGATAAGTTTTCCCAAAGCGGAAGTCATTTGCAGCCTCTTCTAACCACTTGCAGAACCACGCTGCACTCTCGGTTGGCTGTCCATCTGTGTATGTAGCTACCAAGAACACACAAATGTTCCTGCTGGTTGTCTAATAATATAAACAAAACAGAATAGGAAAGATCACTGCATTTTTCAGAACACTTTACATCAGCAAGAGAGCTGTCACACATGGGCAGCTGGAAGAAGTCAAAAGACAAGTTTTTTTGCTAAGTGGGTTAATAGCCTTCCATGTGGGATGCTGCAGGTGCTAATCCCAACAGTGGAATGGCCACTCTCCCTGCAAAGCCATCCTACACTAGCCAAGAGAGATCAAGCTGTCTTTCCCCTACTTAACAGACACTCAGTGCTAAAAAAGAACTGGACATCTATCTTCCCCACCCCAATCAACAGCTTCTTGAATACTCCTGCAGCAATAAAGTCTCCCATGGATTCAAAAAGCAACTATCAATATTCACAGAAGAAAAATCCATCAAGGATTACTCAATATAAATACACCTCACAAGAAGTTTCTAACTTGTAAGTCTATGAAGGCTGCAAAAGTACCACCATCTACTTATTCTGATTTTGAACATTTCCCCAGGTGTACATTGTCAGAGACAGAACAGAGGGACCTGGTGCAGCCACTCACATAACTCACACCCAAGTTACAGCACTAGCTCATACAAAGCCACTGTCAGCATTAAGATATTCTATATGATCCTTTCATAGTAATTTTCAAAATTTAGGTATTTTCTGCTGAGGATTGATGGGCTATACTCACTTACATAGAAAGGAAGCAATTTTCAAACACACAACTTTGGGGATTTCCAGGATAACAGGAGAGAAATACAAGAGGAAAACAGCTTTCACAATCTCAGGAAAAACTTGTATTTATTATTCATATTTATGATGTACCTACCTCCTCTGATAAACAATCATCTGGATCATAGTCTCCCATGCTAATAACTTCCACAGGCAAATTAAGGGAAATAACTGCTTCAGCCAGACCTTTGGCAAATCTCTGAAAAAAGAAATGTAGAAAGTTATCAAATACTTCAACCCAACTACCATAAGATACAAACAAGCCCTGCTATGCCCAGTCACAAGATTTCTCCCAGCACAGAAAGAACAATAACACAGGAGAACTGGACACTGGACCTATAATTCCTCATGTTAAAATAAAAAAGTATTCTGGGTAAAAGAATAGGTTTACATGAATTTTAATGACTCATGATTTTACATTTACACACACAAATTAAATTTCTTTTTGAGAAAGCACCCAAAATAGCCCTTCGCTCTAAGACAACCTGCTAGCAAATTAAGAGTATATTGTAAGAGTAAACTTTAAGCTTTATAATCAATGTCTCTACTGCATGCCCCACTTACAGGGAGTAGAAAAATAGTTGTTTTTATATAATTTTCACTTATCTTTCATGTTGGGCAATGACTTCTAATGAGCTGATGAACTTTCTGATGAACTTTCAGATTTTTACACACTGCAGTATTTCTAAGGCAAGCAACATATTTGAATCTCGACAACGTTTCAAACCAACTTCACGTGTGTGAAAAAAACTTATACCTTTGCTGTGCCAGTCTGAGACCCGTAGAAAATCTTTAGCCCAGCAACATAGACCTCCTTTGCCTGCAGGGTGGCATATCCATTTACTACTTTATCTTCTATCCCTTCAAAAGAAGCAGGATTTCCGTTGGATTTTTCACCCTGTGAAACAAGCACTGTGTTGCATTCAATCCCTTTTCAAAGTGACATTAACCCCATTTTCCCAAAAGCATTTAAAATTCAAATCCTCTGACCAGACTCTCAGCACTACACAAATGCAACAGTCAAAGCATTTTTGTTTCTCTCACACCTAAACACAGGAGTAACTATTCCTCTGAACTAAGCCATGCTACAGATACACTCATCTCACACACCGGGGAAATAACAGGATCCAGCTGAACCTGAGAACCTTCCAACTTATGCAGCAGAGCTTTACTCACCTGCATGAGGAGGTTTTAAATTCCTGAATGGCCTAATCCCACTCCCATTCTAACACCAGTCCAACCTTGTCATTAACATCACTGGAAACATAAACATGAAAACACTGGGCACAAGCAGAGTGATTTACTTGAAGCGACACAGCAACCCAGGCTGACACATTATCTCAGTAACAAAGTGAGAAGTGTTCAGCTGAGAGCTGCTCTAACATCACAGCAATGAGGGCATTTAGCTAGCCAGAAACATAAAACAATCCAGACTGAGGATTATAACCATCAGATGAACTAAACTATGTTTCGGATTTGCAACAACCTAGGTGGGCCCACAGTGAAGTAGCACATTTCACTGCACTACTGGGCACCTTCACCCAGCAGCTATTTACGTCCACACATAGATTTTTGGGGTCTTCTCAAGCAAGAGTGTTTACATGTTCAGTTACCTTCTTTTTGGTTTTGGTGGTGGTGAACTGAATGACAATCCAAATGCTGATCCCAAAAGCAACAGCAGAATAGATGTAAAATCTATGCAGCCATAAGGACACCAGGCACGTATAGAAGTTCCACGTATCCATTGAGACATCTAAATCTAGATTAAATCACAGATTTAGCAAGAGCAGATTCCTAACAGTATGAATTTAGAATGAGGACACAAAAAGTAATCATACAGTACCCACAGTCTCATGCCATTAGCTATTCCTCAGGCTCTGCAGAAAACAGCTTTTGGCTAAAGACAAGACACTACAATTGAATCAAGGAGCCTTCACCTCCTCAGAAGTGTATCGGCTGAGTTTCACCTGTGTATCCAAGCTAACATTTTAGGCTGTCATACCAAAACTCCATTGGTTTTGTTTTTTTTTAGATAGGGCAGGTTCTGTTATAAGGAAAGGCAGAAAATACTTGCGCCTGTTCAAGTGTCCGAAAGTAGAAAGTCCTTGTGAAATATCCACTGTATCATACTGGCCTTAGTTTTGCAGAGACCCAACACATGCACATCTGTGGAGCTAGAAAGCTCCATTTCAAGAGGGAAATTGTCTCTACAGAGCTTGCTGCTGAACACAACCCTTGCTTGTATGCATTAGGTACAACACTGATGACAACAGTTTTGTCCCAGAGTTTCAAGGCCAGACTCAAACCTGGATTCAATTGAAAGTACTTTTTTGGAATTCTATCATGTGAGTGAAGTTTGATTTGGAACAACCAAGGTTTTTCAAGTTGGTTCAGCACATTCAGGTTACGTGATATTGTAGCCATGAGCGTGCTTATGCAGTGCGTGTGATTATCCATTTCCTATGAAACATTCAGGAGCTTAAATAGGGCTTGTTTGTGACATTTATTGACTGAGAAACACAGATGACACCCTCCTACTGTTATCTGCAGTCCTCTTGGATCTTGTTTTTGCAGACATCAGACAAGAGCACAGAAACCAAGTATTTCCAAGAGGCTGGAAACTTTGCTATCTTACTTTTCCCCTGGGCTGTTACTTACAGTACCAGATCAAAAGCTTAAGGGAATGCTCCTCACCCCTCCACCAGTAACACCAAACCTCCCAAAACAAAAGAGTGCTTCCCCTTGTGTTGGCAGCCCCAGTGCTGTCAGCCCACACAAGCAGCAAACCCCTCAATGGGGGCTCCAGAAACCTGCAGCAGCCTAGGTATCCCGCTCCACCTCACCCCCTGTACCTCCCCGCCTGCAATTACCCCACAGCACCCTCCTCCCCATGCCTGATACCCCACTGGAGCTGCCCCCTGCCCCACACCCTTGTACCTGGCCCTCTGCCCTCCCCCCAAGCCCAACCTATTTAATTCCTCCTCTGTACTCATCCCCACCCATATAACGACCCTTCTGTACAAGCCCCTCACACAGAACCCCCATTCCCCCCCCTCCCACCAGTAACCACCTCAGGGTTATTACCCACACACACCCCACGTCCCTCACGGTTATTAACACCCCCCACAACACACACACCCCTCACGGTTATTACCCCCCCACCCACCCACCCACCCAGTTATTCCACACACACACCCCCACACACCCCTCAGTTATTAACCCCCCCCACTCCCCTCTCACGGTTATTCACCCCCCCTCAGAGTTATTACCCCCCCCCCCCACCACCCCCCCCACACACACACACCCCTCACAGTTATTACCACCCCACCCTCCTCCGACACACACCCCTCACGGTCATTACCCCCCCCACACCCCGCGCTACACCCGACTCCCGGTCCCGCGGCCCTCACCGCCGCAGCCCCCTCGCCTCAGGCCACGCGCCGCCCGCCTCCCCTTCCGGCCACCCCCGCCGCCTCTCCCCGTTTCCCTCCGGACGGCTTTTGCTGGCGCGACGGGGGAGGGAGGGAGGGGGCGGGGAAGGCGTGGCGACGGCCAATGGGGAGGCAGCGTGGGGCGGCCCCGCCCCCCGCCCCGCGCGCTCCCGCCAGTGGCGCAGGAGCGGCTGCCGCCATGTCCATCTTCACCCCCACGAACCAGATCCGCCTCACCAACGTGGCCGTGGTGCGGGCGCGGCGCGGCGGAAAGCGCTTCGAGATCGCCTGCTACCGCAACAAGGTCATGGGATGGCGCAGCGGAGCGTGAGTGACCGGCCGCCACCGGCGGGGCCTGGCCGAGGGGCGACGGCTGGGGGGGGCGGGAAGGCCTGTGTGGGGACTCGACTGTGGCGGGGGGGGTGGGGGGCACACTCCTGTGGAGGGGGTCCCGGGAGAGGAGGGATCCGGCTGTGGAGGTAGCCGGGGAGGAGGAGGAGGAGGAGGAGGCCCGCTTGGGGATCGGCCGTGGAGCCGGGGAGGTTGCGTGGTGCCCGGCTGTGAAGGCCGTGGGAGACGCGGGTACCCGGGTGGGGCCCGTGGGAGGCGGGAAGGGGGGGCGGCCCGGGGCGCTGCGGTGCCCCTGCCCTTCCCGGGAGAGTGACGCTTCGATAAGAGAAGTTTCCAGGTTCCAACGATTCAGGCCTTGGCAGCAGGACTTGTTTGCCTTCGCTAAAAACTCGTGTGCTCTCTCTTACATTGCTGACTTAACAAGTTTTCTAACCCTGCCCTAATCTCTAGGGAGAAAGATCTCGATGAGGTCCTGCAGACGCACACGGTGTTTGTCAATGTTTCCAAGGGCCAGGTCGCAAAGAAGGAAGATCTCGTTCAAGCCTTTGGGACAGATGACCAAACAGAAATCTGTAAGATGGTAGGTTTCACACGCTTTGCTTTATAAAACCTTGGAGAAGACTTTCCGAATGTTTAACAGAAGGGTCAGGCAGAAATGGTACGTTCGTTTGTTACTGGAAGCTTTTCATAGAATGTGGTGCTGCTGTAGGCAAAAGGGTTGTTAATTTGTTAAGAAATGGGTAGAAAGGAGTGGTAACCCTGTGGTGTAGTCTTAAATTTTATATATGCATCTGGCTGAAAAGAGTTCCGAGTGTTCCGTATAGCATATAGCTTCTATGCGCTGATGCCTATGGTCACAGGAAAAAGGTTAGCTAGCACTGAAGAGTGTCTCTCCTAAGATACGTTATTAAGGATGCAAGGAAAAGAAGGGGACAGTTGCTCTACTTTGGACAGTTCAATTAAGGGTTAAGATTTAATTTCATAGTCCTTCTTGGTAGGATATGACCTGTGGACTTGTTGTGGGTGATGAGAGTTCAAGTAAATCGGTGCTTCTCTTTTTGTAGTTTAGTATTTTTGTGGTGGGTTTTTTGTCTGAAGTCTTTCCAGTGTTGTCTTTCATAATGGTGTACATTATTAACATGGTTATTCTTTTCCTGCACTTCACGCCTAACCAAACCATTCAAACAATTGTTAAATTTTAAAAAGTTATTTGAGTTTTCACTTGTTAGAGTGAAACATCTGTGATGTTTATTAACTGATTTCTTTATTTTTACTGTACAGATTTTATTAAAAGGGGAGCTGCAGGTATCGGACAAAGAACGACACACACAGCTGGAGCAGATGTTTAGGGACATCGCAACTATTGTGGCTGACAAATGTGTGAATCCTGAAACAAAGAGGCCATATACAGTAATCCTTATAGAAAGAGCTATGAAGGATATTCACTACTCCGTCAAACCACACAAGAGCACAAAGCAGCAGGTTTGTTTTCTCACAAAATCAGCTTCTGCTCAGAGGTGTCGTTTCAAGTGTAATTTCTCTGTTAGCAGTCCCAGAGGGATCAATAAAGCCCTGTGGTCTAAAGCCCGCAGAGTGATTACTCAGTTGGCTGGCAGTTGAATGCTGGATACAAGCAGCTTCAGAAACTCCTGCAGTTTGTTTTCTAACAATTCAGGGAAGAGAAAAAGAAAGAAACTTATTAAAGCAGCAACAGTGGTATGCCTGGAACACAAATAAAAGGTTTATAATTTATTTTAATTGAGGTAGTAAACAGGCTTTGCATCTGAGCCACATGGGTTTCTGTTGTTTTGCAGTACAACTGCTGTTTAACATTATTTCAGACAGGTCTTCAAGTTTTTGAAGTGGTCACAAAAAGCAAGAACTCTGTCTTCTTAATCTATCAAAATAGCAAACTCCCTGCAGCAGAGTGGCAGTGATCAGTACTGAGAAATGTGTCTGAAGCTAATGCAAAGGATTTGAGATTTTGACCTGTGTGGTGTGTTTTAAGTAGGTATATAAATGCTCTTTTTAATGTCTTAACAGGCATTGGAAGTGATCAGACAGTTAAAGGAAACCATGCAAATTGAACGTGCTCACATGAGGCTACGGTTTATTCTTCCAGCAAAGGAGGGGAAGAAACTAAAAGAGAAGCTGAAGCCACTGATTAAAGTTATTGAGAATGAAGACTTCCATGAACAGTTGGAAATTGTAAGGCATAAAGCAGTCCTTGGGTTTCATACTTGATTTGACTACACCTGTACATTTTACTAGAAGATGAATTAATAAATAGAAGTTGTTTAGATAAACTGCAAGTTTACCAGAGATTTTAAATTAGAGGTGTAGTTTGTAGTTTTTAATTTCACACAATCCTAGTGATGTAAGCTTGAAAGTAGCCTTTGTTATACAGAGATTGCTGCTTCATGCTGAGGAGAAGCACAGTGTAATTTCTCTCAGCAGTGATTATCCTACAACACTGATAAGTTTCTCTGCATATGTGGAATGTTACTCTTATTTATTTGGTGGGTCAGGCCTGTATTTTGACAGTGGCTAATTAGTTTTTTAAAAAATAAACTGTGATAAAGCAAGATTTGGTATTAGTAAAAAGCTTTCTGAGAACAGTTTAGAATCTAGCAATCCCAGCTGTCAAAAGGCATGTCCAGCATGGGTAAATGGAACTGCAGAACTTCTGTGGAAGGATTACTTGATAGAAATCACTTACCAACCCTGCAAAGTCCTTCTCAGTAACTAAACAACATCTTTTTTTTAAATGAGAATTAATGTTAGACCTTGAAAAGGGGCTGATGAAAATCAAATATTACTGCTTGACTGATGAAATGTGAAACATTTCAGGTGTGCCTTATTGACCCAGGCTGCTTCAGAGAGATTGATGAGCTGATCCGGAGTGAGACAAAAGGGAAAGGAACACTGGAAGTGCTCAGTCTGAAAGATGTGGAGGAAGGAGATGAAAAGCTTGAATAATGAAAACCTTCCTGCAGCAGTTCTACTTTAACAACGTCCTACAAAATGACTGGCATTAGCCGCTCTCTTCTGTTAGGCCTTCGTGTTTTTTCCAATCTCTTGCTGCCAAATATTTTCTGACACTAATCCTTTGGGATTTTTCCATGCGGTGTGTTTTGTTTTTTTATCATTTTACACTTGCTTGGTTTACAAATGTCTTTGCCTGTAGGAACATTTTGTGTTGGAGTTGCACTAATGAGGATTGAATTAAGACGTGATATGGAAGTTACTCTGGCTTTGATTTACTTTAAGAGTTGCTATTGAAGAGTGTTTGACCGATACGGTGCCAATCATTTTTACTTTAAATTGTCAGTGTTGAGTGGAAGATTGCATAGGTCACTGAGGGGTGGGTTTTGTATGTGAGGAGAGGAACCTTAAGAAGAACGCACTGCATTTTCACTTCTAAACAGGTGCAAAGTGTGGATCATGTCTAAAAACCAATCTCTAGGCAGCATGAAAACTGACTTAGACTTCCATAATTGGCTGCTTGATAAGTAGAGTACTTTAAAGGACCATTCTTAAAGATATCCTTCACTGGATGTAACAGTACTTGCTGATGTAGAAAAAATGTTTTCCAAATAACTTATTCATAAAATATATTTAGCTACATTAATAAAAATTAATTATCATCTATTTATATATTATAGATACAGAAAGAAATAATTATTTTTGTTAATAGTATAGGCGGTATCTCTGACTGCAGTGATGGTTTTTGTAGGCTGAAGGGGTACCTTGCGCTTGTGAGCTGTTCTGGTTCACATGATAAAATGAATCTCGAACAGGCAGTGGTGGCCTCTGGCCATTGAGCTAGAGAGGCTTTTGTTGGGCTGTAATTCCCTAGCGGTAACTGTTTGTATGTGCCCCTTTTTAGTGCGATAGAGAACAATTCTGGCAGCTGTCCTTTATCTTCTGTCTTTTTATGCTGCTTTCTAATACATGCAGAGAACTTCCAGCCAGCCTCTGAGGCACAGTACATAGTTCTTGATAATTCTGTTAAACCTTGTTTCAGCTGTGTTAAACAAATGCTTTTAAGTTGAAGTTGGGTATTTCAAAGAAGAGGGAAAGAGAGGACAACAACTGGAGAAGGAGATAGTAAAACTACAAACCACCAGGCAAAGCATATGTGCTTGGGTGACTAAAAGCTAAACCAGCAGGAATTTAAGGAGCCTTTAGAATTACGTAGCTGTTTCCATGCTGATAGTACACAGCAAGTCAGGAGCTGCAGGCTAGACAACGACTAGACCTCTCTCCCAGATGAGCGTGTGTTGTGTTCATTGTTTGCTGTTCGCTTTTAGAGCGCATGACTGTCTGTTATATGACAATTCAACAGAGCTCTGATTTTTACTCTTGACGTGACCTTTTCCTTTGTATCATTAACGCATTGTGAATTTTCTAGAATTTAAGCAGGGAGAGTTGAAGTCAGCCGGAGGAGGAAAGGTTTGACCTGTCAAGTGCAGGGGGCCTGCAGGACTAGATCTAAGCCTTCCTTTTGGAAGCTGATCTCTGCGGCAGTCTGTTGACAAGCTTGTGCAAGGTTGGGTTAAATTTCCTTAGTAATATTTTGGAAGGACTTGCCACTATAGAGTCTGTGTTCTGCTGAGAGCCAGTGAAATGGAGATTCTTGAACCATTTTATCCATTTTAAAATGCTTTCTCTTGCCCCCAGGGTAATCTTCCATGGTGTTTAAATGCTGCCCAGGGAAGTTTAGTGGCATAATTACTGTATTTGCCATGTGGACACAGCCTCCATGTGGAGATCTCTACATTTATGGACAGAATGGCAAGATTCCTCATGTGTACAAACCCTTAACTGCTTGTTTTTCAAACGGCCATCTCTTTATGCACACTTTGTGAAGCACTGAAGATGATAACGTTGATATTTAGCTTGTCACTGGCAATGAGTGCTAACGTGCAATTTATAAATCTGCAAATGAGACGCTGAGTAAGAGCCTCAGATGATACTGTGTCAGTAATACTTGATTTCACAGTCCTGTCATTTCTTCGTGTTCTATGCTCAACACCTAGAGTGCAATAGGATGGCTGCAGGTTAAAGATCCTGAGTTACAGAAACTTAAAGCTGATTTACGAGCTTGGTGCTAGAAAGGCAATTTCCTTCCTTTCTGCAAATCAAACATTAAGGATTTTCCCTCGTAGAGGAAGCTTGATTTTATTTATCAACAAATAAATGTACATGCTTGCATTTCTCATCATATTTGTGGTTCAGCAAGAATGTATGGTAAGCATCAAAATAAATATCAGTATTGGTAGCTGGTTTGTTCTTGCCTGTTTCAACAGGAGCGTAACTCCTGCACAACCGTTTCCTGACTAATTAACTGAAATTTCTGAAGCTACATATGTAGGGAGTAATAGACTCCTCTTCCCATCTGAAATAAGCCAGCAGCTTCCAGGAGCGCGTTGGTAGTGTGTTTGGGTGTAAGTGTACGTGTATTTTCCCTGGAATTGTCCTCACCCTGTTTCTGGTGGGGCTTGGATGACTCCCTGGCCTGGGTGGGTTGCAACTTGATTGGAAGTGGAACTGGGATCCCCACTACCTGCCCTGCCTTTGGCTACCTCAGAGAGCTCAGTAATTGGTTATTAATTAACGTGTTGCCCGCAGAAGTGGAGAAGAAGGGGCTGTGGGCGGCGATGGCCGAGCAGGAGGTGATGGCCGAGCAGGAGCTGTGCAGTGTGCGGCAGTTGGAGGTGCCACGGCGACGGTTCCGTGCGTGGTCACAGCCCGGCGACATCCCCACCAGGCAGTGGAGCCGCCATGGCTGCCACACACGCAGCGGGGCTGCAGGGCCGAGGCAGGAGTGCCGGCGCTCGGAAGGCAAACCTCAGCCAGCACGTCCAGGAGCTGCACACCATCATCACCTTGCAAGGTGCTGCCCCTTCAGCTTCGCGGGGACAGCCCGGGGAGGGTGGGGGCTCTTGGTCCCTGCATAGTCCTGCATGGTACCAACAGCAGCTTAATGTCCTCCAGAGCAAGGGAGGAAGTTTTTCACGCAGTCATGGGAGGAAAAGCTTGGTCAGAACAGAGAGCTGCTCCCCCACCTACGTGAGGCGGTGCAGGAGGACGTCCGTGCCCTGGGCGTTGTTCAGAAGGTACCGGCAGGTCCCATGTGCTGTACCCCTGCCTGGTGCTGGCCCTGCAGAGCCAGCTCCTCCAGCAGTCCTCTCCAGGAGCAGGCAGCGCAGGGCCGCATTGGGATGTGACCGTCCCCAGGCTGGCAGTGACATGCTCTCTCTGCCCCTCTCCTGCTCACAGTGCAACAAGCTCACCATTTCTGAGGCTTGCAGAGCGCAGAAGCACTTGGGCATCACTTTGGCCAGGAAGACAGTGGAGGTAACAGCAGGGTCCGGCAAGACACGGAGTGTTCGTGTGTGGTCCCTTGGGTCCCTTTCCACTGCAGGACCCATCCATGCAGGTCCTCCTTTAGGTCCCTGAGCAGATCCCTCTGCCCCAGCAGAGCTCCTGGCCGTCCCACCCTGTGTGTCCCTGCAGCTGCCCAGGTTCCTGCGGGGTCCAGCTGCATCCCTGGGAGAGAGGGATGCTGTCTCTGCCCTTCACTGCCTCTCCCAAGGTTATGACCTGGTTATCAGCCTGTGGAGATAGATGTGCCGGCCCCGCACAGCTGCCTTTGCCCGGGGGCCTCTTGCAGAGACAGAGAGGTGCCACTGCTCTCCGCCAGCATCCAAATCTGGGGCACTGATCAATTTTATTGACACCCAGCCCTGGGTCTGTGTTATGCAGAGTCCCTAAGCCCGACCCACCATTGCCATCAGCATATGTTCACCTCTGCCTTACCCCCACCAGCCCCCCAGAGCAAAGCTGTCCCAGACCCCGTCCTGGAAAGGGAGTGACGGTGTCCTGGAGCAACATCCTAGCATGCCCAGCTCTGCCTTGGGGGGAGTCTTCCAGGAAGGACCCCCTTGTCCCATGGGTGCCCAGCAAGCCCTGACTCCAGCCTGGCGAATGTTCGCATGCCCATCCAGGTGGCCCAGGAGAAGCTCCGGGCTGAAATCTATGACCGGGTGAACACGTGCAACATGCTGCTGTACCAGCTGAGGCAGCGGAGCCGAGCCCGGGACGAGCTGAAGAGGCAGCTGCAGCAGCTGCAGGATACCAAGATGGATGACAAGCAGCACCAGGCGCAGGTGCAGGTACCCAGGACCCCTTCCTGGGGTGGCAGCACCCGCAGGGAGCTTTAATCCAACCTCTGCACCCCCCGGTTGGGTGCTAGCCTAGTTGGGTCACCCCGTGTACCCCGCCTCGTCTCTGCCCCAGGCGGTTCACCGGCTGGAGAACAACATTGAGAAGATGCTCACAAAAGTCCGTGCTGGACAGAAGGTGACCACCCTGTACCTGGCAGTGCGGGATGTGCTGAGGAAGGTGAGGTCCTCCTCACTGTGCCATCATCCCACCTGCCTCCCCTGCAAAGGTGGGGAGCTGAAGGGGCTGAACTGGTGTCAAGGGGCTGTGCTGGTGGGACACCCTCCCGAACCAGCGAGGTCCTCCTGCTCCTCTCCATCCCCCCACAGTGCAGGGGTTCCCTGGGTCTTGGTGGGATGATGTGCTGTGGTTCCCTTTGTCCCAGGAGCTGGCCAACCTGCCTCTGCACCTTGACCTCCTGTGTGGGATGGCCGAGCTGTACCATGGGGAGCTGGAAGACATGGAGCTCATGGCCTTGGATGCCCTCAAAGCCGCTGATTTAACCAAGGTGAGATGGTCCGGGGCACCTCGGGGCCCTTTGCCACCCTCCAGAGCCCACAGATGACACCATGTGCTGGGCTAGTGAGTCTTCCTGCAATAAAGAGCAAAAGAGACTGAGCTGGGCTTGCCCACAGCACCTAGATGCCTCCATATCTTCTCCCAGGTCTCACTCTTGGGCCAGGTTGCCTGAGGCACCAGTCATGGTGAAGGCAGCATGCTTCATCTTCCAGTCCTCCTTGCCCAGTTTTCTTCCCAGCCTGTTTACATGGGGAGGCGGGGGGGGGGGGGGGGGGGGGGGGTTGGTGGTGTAATTTTTGACGCTGGCCATCCCAGAAGCTCAGCTGGCCCACAAAGGTCCATTCTGGCTTTGGCTGCCACTTCCCCCTTCTCTGATATGTTCCAGGAGGACATGGCCAAGATGGAAACCCAGTTCCTTGCAGAGAGAGAGTTCAGGTACCACTCCCTGGCCTCCCAGAAGGTGCACATCGACAGACACTGGCTCAAGGAAGCAAGCGAAAGGCACCTGAGAGTGGTGAGCTGGGGGAAGGCAGGCAGCAGGCGGGCTGCAGGCAGGGCTGCAGGCAGATGGCAGGCATCAGTGCTGAGGCCCCTGTGAGTGGGGTGGGCTGCAGGGCCAGCTCCCCCAGGGTGCCAGCAGCTCAAGGGGTGACAATGAACATCCTTGCAGCAAGCCAGGTACGAGCTCACCATGGACTTCCCGAACTTGCTCCCACAGGACCCGCTGGTGGGTGAGTACCTGTCGGGGTGCATGGGGTGGGACACGGGCGCAGCCACAGACCATCCTTCCATGCTGCTTCCCTCCCACCTCAGGCACCAAACTGGAGGCCACCAAGTCCCAGATGGAGTGCAAGGCCCTGGTGACTGAGAAGATAGAGAAAGCCAGGGCTGCAGTACAGTGTTCCCGCCTCTGGGTAATGTAAAAACTCATCTCTGGTAAAACCTGGGGCTGCTCAAGCCCTGGGGAGCTGAGACCTCTCTGCTCGCCTTGTTTCATTGCGGGGTTATCTGGTCTCCTCTGCCCCTGGAGCCCCCCAAAGGCCCTCTTGTGTGGGCAGGGATGGAGCTGCTTTTCTCCATGACATGAGCTTGCAGCAGTCCATGGTGCAGAAACCTCCCTGAGGCCATGGCCAGGATCCTGTACCTTGCAGGAGTGCCGTGGGCTGAGTCCTCATGCTCTCCCCCGGCCAGGACATCCCCAGCAGGCTCCTGGCACAGCAGAAGTCCTCGGTGGACCTGGAGCAGTATGTCAAGGAGTGCAAGGAGAAGAAGCAGGCACTGAAGAACACACTGAAGGAGTTGGAGCTGAAGCAGGCTGAGCTGAAGTTTCGCCAGCCCCCCAACACAATCAGGTGCTGCTAGCCTTGGGACAGTCATGCCAACTGGGCCATCACCCTTGGGGCGGGGGGGGTGGGACGTGAGCCGCTCACCCCGCCTGCACAGGGAGTTTTTCTGAGCAGGGTGCTCCCAAAGCTCCTGCTGTGGCAGCAGGAGGACCCTTGCTCCTTGCCTGACATGGGAAGTGGCACCAGCAGCATGGAGTTGGGTTGCAGGCAGCATCTCTGCTCTGCAACCTGAGCAGCTTTTGCAACAGATTCGGGGTGTCTCTGCACCCCTATGCACTTGTATGGATGTGAATGTGGTTGGTTCCAGGATGCTGGAGGAGGAGCTGAGGATGAACCTGCAGTGGGAAGAGGCTCGGCTGGAGCAGATGCAAGCCCAGATGCTGAGGAACCAGGAGCTCCTGCTCGAGTTTGAGAATGGCATCGACAACCTCTTTGTCCATTTGCATGGCATCACTGTGCCTGGCCAGGTACCTGCGTGGCACTGGGATGAGAACAGCCCTGGCCAGTGCTTGGTGGTGCAATGGCACAGTGCAGTAACACTTGGTGCAGCCACCATCACCCCAAGTGGCTCATTTTCCCCACCAAGGTGGTTGTTCTCTCTCTGACCCCAGGACGATTCTCTCGAGGCCAGGGGAGTGGAGGAGAAGCTCCAGCACTGTGAGCAGAAGCTGCAGTACCTGGTGCAGCGGGTGGCCAACCTGCCCTCCCACAGTCACAGCCCTGACGAGGACAATGAGGTGCTTGGGGGCTCCATCCCTGATGTGGTCTTTGGGACCCATATGGGGCTCTCCTGGATGGTCCATCACAAGCTGTCCTCCCAGCTGGGAGGATGGAGGTGGCCCCAGGGAAGAGCCATGGAGCAGCTCAGTCCTAGGTGGCACTGGGCACTACAGGGTGTCCCCTCTAGGGGAACATCGAGGTGGGGCACCCCTTGGGTTGTAACACGCACCTCCCCTTCAGCAATTAACCCAGAGTGTCTTTCACAGACTTTTGTGAAGGTCAGAAATTTTCTAGAGAAAACAATCATGAATGATCCACAGAACCTGAAGATTTCCTTTGAGGATATAGGCAGTAGGGTCCAAGGTAGGAGAGCACAGCGGGGTCATGTCCCACAGCAACTGTCCTAGTCCCTGTCCACTGGGATTTCTGGGCCTCCTTGCCTGTCTCCCACTGTCCCAGCAGACCCCAACCCATGAATTGCTTCCCAACGTTGGGACTGACCTTGGCTGTCTCCAAGGCTTTGAGAGTGGGTGGTGATTTTAGATGGGGATGTGGGAGAACAAAGGCAGCTGGTGGGGTGGTCAGTGTTGAGCCGCTGCAGGAAGAAGGAGAGATGTGGTGGAGCAAGGAAGGAGACCCTTGTCTTCAGAATCACCTGGTTGTGAAGAATAACCAGTGCTTGACTCTGCCTGTGGCCTCCTCCTATAGGATGCTCTTGGAGGAGACAATGAGCTTTTGGCACCTTTTTCTAACAAAATGTGAGCTGTACCCACCATCCCATAGCTCCAGACCTTTATGGGAAGCCCCAGCAGTGTTGAAGATGGGCCACAGCGGTGGCATCACCAGGTCCTGCAGGTCACCCTGGGATGCTGGGGTAGAAGAGTCAGTGTGACAGTGCCTGTGCCTGAGGGCTTGGCATGAGGGCTCTCCAGGACGCCACCAGCCCTCCAAAACCTGCTAGCTCTTCCCAGGGATGCAGGCACAGCACAGGTGCCCCTGCAGACCCTCTCCAGCCCATTCCTCTCCACTGTCTCCTCCAGACCCCTTTGATTTTGCTGACAAAGACAATGGCCTTGTCCTCACCCGGGAAGACATCAAGAAGCAGGGGCTGCACCTGATTGAAAGCAAGAAGAAAAGTGGCAAGAAAAAGTAGTGGTTGCTTCACAAGGGCTTTGGATGCCCCAGACCGTCTGTTGTGCTTTGGATGCCACAGACCACCCATTGTACCCTTTTTCCAGCAGGTTTAATAGAGCAGATCTTTTTCACTCCTCCCAAGCCTGTGGTAAAGCTGGAACGGGGGGTCCTGGGTCACTTCTGTCACCTGGAACACATGGGCGTCAAACCCTGAGAGGTGTTGAGCTGGGTTTGGAGGCAGCCCCAAACCCCTGCCCCTCACCCAGCTGCTGTCCCCACAGAGGTGGGGATGGGCTGAGGTGGGGACAACAAACCTGGGGGCAGGCTGGCTTTCTCCCCCTTGGTCCTGTGGGGCCAACACCTTCCTGGAACCTCTGCCTCCCCCAGACAGCTCTGGGACCCCACTGGGCTAGCCTCTGCCTGAGGCAGCTGTGGGGAAATGTGGGGCAGGGGCTGAGACCTGTACGGGTATGGGACCTCAGGGTAGGTGTCTTCATGTCCATGCATGGGAGTGGAAGGGCAGACCCTGCCTTGGAAAGGGAGATCCAAATCTGAGATGAAGCCCCTAGCCTGGGGCTGTCTGACCTGCCTGTGGACCCTTTGTGCATCTTCCCTCCCCTGGAGCCTGCACCCACGTTGTGTGACTTGTACTCATAACCCTAAACTGAAAGCAAACGTCAGATGTTACTTTTGGGCTACAGGGAGGTGCCTGCCAACGTGACCTAAGACAGGAGAGGATCCTACACCAAGCCTTTGGCTCCAGGATGGGATCCCCAGCCCTGCTGATGGGTCACAGACACCCAACCATGGAAGCCACGCTGTCTTCTCTACAAAGGCACTCGTAAAACAGCACTGCAAATAGATGGTGCTGTTTCCCCAAGTACAGCCAATGCTGAGGGCTTCTGCCAGGGACCTGTAGTCCTAGCTGGAGACCCAAGAGAGTGGCACCTCATCCACTTCTGCAGGGGGACATCAGCATCAGACCAAGCTTTTGCTGTCATTTCTACTTGGTCCCTGTGCTTCATGCTGACATCACTTGTGACATCATCATTGGGGGGAAGGAACAGCTGTTTCTGCCAAGCTTCTCAGCAGACTGGCAGGTCACACCAAATGTTCTTGGTGGGTTTTGTATGACTACAGGTATGGGGATTATATTCCCAAAATACAGCACAACTTGTGTTTTTTAAAGTAAGCTCCAGAAATAGCATAGTGTGCCAGTGAACACATCTAATGGCGCTTCCCAGAGTTGATAGCCATATAGGCGGGCTCTTCTGCAGTTAAAAGACCATGCTATAATTACACCCATCTATCTCCTGTCCCTGTCCCGTTCTCATGTGCCCAGCACAGCCAGGGTGTGTGCTGAGGTCTGGATCTACCTCTGCTGTGAGGAGCTGCCCAGCCACAACAGCAGCTATCTGAAAACACTCTGCAAACCATGGCGCCAAGCAGACGGTGTGGGTGGATGGTGCTGGGCCACTCTGAAACTGTCCATGATCAACACAACCAGGGTTTGAAGAAACTTAGCCGGGCCATGTTGGATAGGCTATGCTCAAATAAGTGTGATTAAGAAGCAAAATTCCTGCACGGCACCACCCCTCCTGCTGACTTGACATCTCTGCTTTTGGTGCAGAGGGCAACCAGGCTCTTGGTGCACCCCTGCCACCCTGGGGCAACACAGTTGCAAGGATGGCAGTATTGACCAGAAATCATGGAAAATCTGCCCATCCATGGGCTTTTGTACAAACCATCCATCCCTTCTCTCTTTCAAGGCTGCCTACGGCTGCTGCCAAAAAGGCTGTAGGAGCCAGCATGAACTCTGGTGTTTGCCTTTACAAGGTCTGGTGCAGCAGAACTACGGAGCGTCAATTTTTGTCTCAATTGGCTTAGAAGCAGGAGCTCCAGGACATGTCTATTAGACAACAGGCACCACAGCACTGAATAAATATAAATGGTTTGAATCCAGTTGATAAAACAAAGAGAGACTCTAGCTTTATACACCTAGCTATGTGGGGGATGGTTTCGTCTTGTGATGTCCTCAGGACCTTCTGAAGGGCTTCCCTTCCTTACTTGGTGATGCAGAAGTGAGTGTATGCCACAAAGGTGCTGCAAGGGGAAACAAAGATTTTCATGTCTCCTCTTTCCAAGAATGCTGGCTTAAGCAGAGATGAGCCCACAAACAGCTGCCAAAGTCTCAGGTAGCCGAGAAACCCACCTCTCAGCAGTGACATCACTGAATCCAAGATCCAACGTCTGTTGGTCAACAATTGAGAATGTCCTAGTTCCAGGTATTCTGGTGGCCTGAAGGCCGAGGAGACGAGAAGGAGCAAATAATAAGTGTTTTGTGGATGGTAGAAGTGAAGAATGAAAGAATGACTTTTTAGAGCATGGTGGTGGTGCTTTGTCCCTTGTGCCCTGCCCTGATGTACAGAGGAGCAAGAAGAGACACTGAAAAGCTTTGGGGAAGACCTCCATATGCTAAGGTGTTTCCTCTCCTTCCTCTTCAGCCTCTAAAAGGTATTTTGGTGAACAGCAGAGACAACATCCCTCAGCTAGACCAGGGGTTCCCATCATTTGGGATAAACCCTGAAAAATGTTTCAAGCTCTTGGTCTGCTGTTTCCACTCTAGCTGTGGGGAACAGAGAAGCCACAAAATGTGTTGAAGAATTCTCTCTGCTAGAGCTGGATGGAGAATCTAGTCTGTAGCCCATTTGCCAGCTGCAAGGTAATTCTGGAATGTTTTAGCTACCTTTAAAGGAGGGGAAGAGCAATGGCATGCAATAGCATAGGGGTTTCAGGTCTACTGAAATCATCAAGTTGTGAGTGGAGGATACAAAGGCTATCTGCTTCATCATGAGCATTCGCTGAATGCATTCAGACACAGCATCCCAAATCTTCATCACATCTGCAAGGCAAGGGGAAGGCATGTCATCTCGCCAGCCAGCAGCTCACAGCCACGCACCTGCTCCCGACAGAGCAGGCAGCGCTGCATGCAGTCATACTGACGGCTGCTGCCTTACCCAGACCCCAGAGAGGCAGTGGTGGGAATGGATGTGACAAGTGGCGAAGAGGCACAAGAGAGAGTGGGAAGAAACCAGAGGCAGTGCCTTGGTTTCTGGATTAAAACCCAGCCAGCCACGGGTGCACCAGGAAGGCAGCCGTAGGGTCAGGAACAGCACTCGGGCATCCTTCTGCCAAAGTGACCCCTGAGCCATATGGGACCTCCCTGCCTGGGGCAACCTGCCGGCAATGGGCAGGGAAGCGGCGTGGGGCACAGTAGGGCACTGCCCCCACGCCACGGAGACCATGGGGCAGGAGACCCACACAGGGGGGGGCCCCAAGCTGGGGTTCGCCCCATGCACACATCCCCAAATGCTGGAAAAAAGAGGTGGGGCTGCACAGGGCCCACCGATAGGGGAAAATATAATAAATAATATAAGGAATAAATGAATAAATACGGGGAAGGGAAGGAAAGGAAGGTCTGATGCCAGTTGGGGTTTCACTAGGTGGCAGGCATGGGGTGGCACAGCCCAGGGAAGGAAGGGAGAGATTTCCTTTTCTGCCCTGAGAAACCCTTACTTCCTTCCACCACAATTGCTGCCAAAGGCTCGACAGGAGCTCCAGCGCAGATGTCTGCAGCCAGTGCTGGCGCTGGCGAGAAACCTAAAATAGGACATTGGAGAATTTGCATTGGAGCATTCACCACGTGGAAATATCTCTGCCCAGGGAAGGCTGGGTTTGAGTGGGTTTGGGGCTTTTTATTTTTAAAGATGTGATCAAAATCACATGGAATGAAGCACCATGAAGGGTAGGCACAGGCTGCGACTGTCACCAGAGCCTCAGCACTGGGTTTTATCCTCCAGTGAGAAGGGGCATCAGGCTAAATCAGCCAGTTTGGGGCCAAAACAAGAGGCTCTGTTGGCTCTTTTGGGAAGGGAGGTGCAGGCAGGGCCACCAATGCGGGAGTCTGTCTTGGAGTGCTGGGAGCTGCAAGGGTAGGATTCAGGAGGAGGCAGGTTCACGCATCCTAGCCTTTGGGGCAAGAGCTGCTTCCACCCAAGGAAGCACAAACATTTTCCATTTCCGTGTTGATATTAAGAGGGTTAATGTTTGTGATGGTGATGTTTGGCCCGATAAATAGCCTATATTGGCATCACTAGCCACAGGTGGGTTTCAGGATCTTTGTAAAATGAAGGAGAGAGCAAGGTGGGACTGAGGCAGCGCTGGTAAAGGAGGGAAGGACCCCATGGGGGGCATTTCCTGCCCCAGCTCCAACCCACAGCAAGGGGAGAAGGTGGATGGGGCTGGCAGCTCCCCACAAGGCAGCTTTTCTCCATAGCAGAGGTGTCCCAGCCCTCAGACCATTTTGGTGGCCTCCTCTGGACCCGCTCTAGCAGGTCCATGTGTATCTTGTGCTGGGGACCCCAGAGCTGGTTGCAGTGCTCTGGGGGATTCTGAGGAGAGCGGAGCAGAGGGGGAGCATCCCCTCCCTCGACCTGCTGGCCACGCTGCTGGTGATGCAGCCCAGGAGCCGCCTGGCTTTCTGGGCTGCAAGCCCACATTGCCAGCTCATGTCCCATTTTGCACCCACCAGTATCCCCCAGTCCTTCTCCACAGGGTGATCTCCATCCATCCATCCATGCCCCAGTCTGTGCTGGTTCTGGGGATTGCCCTGGCCCAGGTGCAGGACCTTGCACTTGACCTGGTTGAACTTCATGAGATTCACATGGACCCACTCCTCCAGCTTGTCCAGGTCCCTCTGGATGCCACCCCTTCCCTCCAGCGTATCGACTGCACCGCTCAGCTTGGTAGAGAACCAAAACTGGTATGTCTTGGGTGATGCAGAGACCAGAGAAACACGGAGCCTGGCCTTAGCTCTCTGCCAAGGACATCTGGAGCACCCCTCTGAAGTGCTTCAGCCACTTTAGCAGAGAAAAATAACACAACCACACACTCGACAGGCTTTTGCCATCCACATGGGGATAAATGACGGCAGAGGGATGGGTGTAGCTCTCACTCAGGAGCTCCCTGGCTCTGACCTCAACATCTGAGAGAAATACTGATGGAAGTATTTTGTGCTCTGTGATTCAGGTCATCTGAAGAACACAAGCAAGGAGGAGAGTGACTGCCAAAACCTCCGTGCTGGCCTGACCAGCTCGATCTTACCTCCTGAAGGAGGCAGCTGGCGCTTGTCCCAGCCTGGCCATGCCGCAGGTGACCAGAAGCAGCCGAGGAAGCAGCTGAAAGCAGAGCCCCTTTCTGGGCTCCCTTCCCTGTGAGACCACGGAGCGGGGTTCCATCCATGGGGAAGACGGGAACAAAGCCTGTCCGAGCTCTCCCTGCCCTTGCAGGCAGTTCTGCCGCATGGGGAGCAGAGCAAGGAGCAGAGGGGTCTGGATGGCCCCGGAGGGGCTTGGAGCAGACACAGAAACGTGGGGATGGTCTTGGAGGCAGCAAGCAGAGGGGTCCAGAGAAGATCCAGGCACATATGGGGAGGGGGAAGGGGATCGGAGGGTGTAGGGGGTGTCACACGGGGGAGTGGGTGAGAACAGAGGGACCAGAGCTGAGCTGAAGGTGCTCGGTGGGGGGGTAGACCTGTTCGAGCATGGGGAGCAGTGGGGGTGGAACCAGATAGGAGAAAAGCCCTGCAGAGGGGAAGAGAGCTGGCTGGGGTATGGGGGTAAAGAGGAATGGGGGGCACCTGGGCAGGGCCAGGCAGGGATATGAGAGGGTGGTGGGGTGAGTGCCAGTAGAGGGGAGCACAGGAGTTGATGATATTTAGAATCAGAGGGACTGGAGGGAGGATGTGCTGAGGAAGAGGGATGGGGAGAAATTACAGTGCACAGAAGGGGGCCATAAAGGACTGGGGGTGCCCCCAGAGTGGGAAGGCTGGTTTTCCAGTCATTCCCCCCCTCCACCACAGGCTTCCTACCCATGGGGTGGATGGCAGGGAGCACAGGGTGCTCTGCTCAGCAAACAAACTGGGGCCAGCTGTGGGTGGCCCCAGCACCCACCATCCCAGGGTGGCAAGCGAGGCCATAGCAGCAGCAGGTCCCACCCCCATCCAGTGGAAATAAAACACCACCTAAGGGGAAGGCAGGAAACCCCACAAGCAGGTGAACAGGCAGAGAGGACAGGGCTGGGCCAAGCACACCCACAGTACAGAGGCTGCTGGGCTTAAATAGGGTGTCAAGGGTGTGGGTGGGGCCCAGGTGAGGGTGCTCAGGTTGATTAAGGCACCAGGGACAGGGACGTACATGGATGGATGGCATGGCATGGGCATTTGTTTCCCCCAGCATGCCACAGCCCAGCCCCGCAGGGTGCAGACAGACATGTACAGCCCTGTACCATGTGCATGATGGCTGCTGCTGGGTGTCATGGCAGGGGGCACAGGATCACCCCAACACCCTGCCCTGGGCTAGGGCCAAGCCTGCATGAGTGTGGGTGCCCTCCCAAACTGCCGGCTCCCTGCTCCTGTGCACCCCTCCACACTCCACCTGCTGCCACCCCCCTCCCAGACCCAGCAGGGCTGGGCTGTGCCAGGATCTGCTGGTTCACAGCAGGATTTGGGGGGCCCAGGGAAAGCCATCGAGCACCCCCACCCTGTGCTGGACTGGGCACTGTAGGGAGGATAGCAGGGTGCAAGGGGGGTTGCAGGGGAGGGTAGCAGGGTGCAGGGAGGGATAAGGGGGTGCAAGTGAATGATGCCCAGTGGAAGGCAGGTAGAGACACAGCCCACCCCTCCTACCCCTTCACCCCACCAGCTCCTGGTGAAGCCAAACTGAGATAACGGGGCATTGGTACTCGCAGGGGAGGCCCAGCCACACCAAGTGCCCACAGTGTCTGTCAGCAGGCTCACCCCACTGGAGGGGTGGGTGAGGATGCCCAGGGACAGCATGTGGAGGGCAATTCCATCCCCTGGCTCAGGCTGTCTGCTCTGTCCCCGCCAGTTCTCATCATGGCCCCAGAACCAACAGCACCTGGGGCCATGGGATCCCAAGGCAGCATGTGAGAGGGGGACCAGCCAGTAGCAGGCAGGGGGGACCTCATCCTTGTGTCCCCCCATCCCCAGAGCTGGGTCCCACGGGGCTCTCCCACCCTACCCTAAGCTGGGTGTCCCTGTGGATGTAGCACAAACACCCCAATATCCATTTTGAGCCTTTGCCAGGGAAACAGGAGCCAGGAGCAGGTGGCCACGGGGCCGACCACTGTTGGCCCTGTCCTCGCCTGCCCAGGGATGTGGGGTACCCACCGTCCGTGCAGAAGTGACTCGGGGTTGCAGACAAGCCAGGTCAGCCGTATTTATTGAGAACAGTTGTGGAGGGATAAAAATATTTCCACTAGCTCTATAAGAATTTATAAACCTATACTCTGCTTATCCTTTAATAAATGCCTCTATGACCATCATGCGAAGGTAGGTACTTCTGTAAGAAAATAGCAAGATTAAAAAAAGGAAAGCGCTAATACACCCTGTGGGGTCCTGCCCGTGGGGTCCCTGCCCATGGGGGCCAAGGGACCCTCCGGCTGGCATGGGGACACTGTGGCACATGCCAGACGCTGCCCCAGCACCCTGCAGCACCCACCCTGAGCCTCGGCCGGGCGCAGCCCCCATCAGCCAAGCTGCCTGGATGCAAATCCCTTGCCCAGGGATGAACCCACACAGGGAACCCCAGCTCGGGTGGCCCTGCTGGGGAGGGGATGTGTCCCCATGCCAGCGAGCTCCCAGTGATCCCACTGCTGCCAGTTCTGTCTCCACCCTGCAGCTTTGCCATCCCCTTTCGTCTTTCCCTGTACCCAGAGGGGAGTGTTCGGGTCCATCTCCCCAGGGATGCCCTGCGGCCGCTGCCTGGGGAGATGCAGGCCAGGGCTTGCCCCAGGGACACACAGTGGTGCTTTTCCAGGAAGCAACGCAGATGGGGAGATCTTGGAGGGACACAACAGTGCTCAGCAGGGCAGCAACAGGTATAGGGACTTCCTGGGGGGGACACAGGCACACGACATAGTACTCTGCAGGAAAGCAACACAAAGGGACAGCCTGGGGGGAACGATACACTGCAGTGCTCTGCAGGGCAGCAACACCAATGGGGACATCATGGGGGAATATGGGGACACACAGCAGTGCTTTGCTGGGAAGCAACATGGATGGGGACATCCTTGGGACACACACAGTGATGCTCTGCCAGGAAGCAGCAGGGACAGGGCCATCTTGGGGACACAGAGGGACACCACAGACAAGCAAGTGGCACCAGGAGCCGAAACACCAGCAAGAGACGATGCTGTTGCCGCGAGTCAGGAAGCACTGCAGGTGCAAGAAAGTCATTATTGCATTACAGGGCCAATAGCCAGGGGGGCAGGCTGGGGACCCAGCCTCTGATTCGGGCTTCAAGGGACTTTCTCTGGGGACTGTGATTCCCCAATACTCCCCATGCCCTGGCCCTCCCCACCGCCTGGGGACATGGGGCGCTCCTGAGGGATGACGCTGGGTGGGGACAGGGTCCCTGCCAAGGACACAGGGCTGGACACATTCAGTCCCTCCTTGTACCGGTGCTGGCATGGAGGCAGCCAAGGGTCTGAGTGTCAGCTGCCACACTGGCCAGGATGGCAGCTGCCCCTCCATCCCCTTGGTCACCTGAGGTCCCCAGGCACTGCTGTCCCTCCATGCCAGCCAAGGCCGGGGGGGGAAACAACCCTGTCCCCCACAGCAGGGCAGCTGGGGCTTTGGGGGGGCTGGGACCAGTCCCTGCCTTTCGTCTTCCCTTAAGCCAGGGCCAAGCTGAGTGTACAGACTGTAAGCAGGCAGCCCAAGGTGACACAGGGACAAGGGACACGACCTGGGGAGCAGGCTGGCCGGTGGCCCTCCCCAGAGCTGCAGGGGAAACGGGGAAAGCCAAAGCTCAGGGGACAAAGCTGTCCCCAGCCTGGGGCAGGGCCAGGGCAGCAATCTGGCTGGGACAGGGGACCCCCAGGCTGGGTGCCCTGTCTCCTAGCTGTCCCCATGGGATGGGCGCTGGCTGGTTGGATAAGGCGATACCGCAGCAGCTTAAGGTGGCGGGTGCGGTGTTGGTACCAAGTCTCGCAGTGGGGCTGGGGCAGGATGGAGCGTGATGTAAACACTTCTGATCTGGGCCGGTGAGGAGGAGGAGGAGGAAAAAGGGGCTAGTGCGAGTCCTTCATCTGCTTCTGGATCTTCTGGAGCATCTCTTGCATCCGCCGCAGCTGGAAGGGAGCAGAGCAGGGATCACGGAGGGGTGCTGGCACCCCCCAGCCATGCCAGCTCCCTTGCAAACGTATTTGAGTCAAACACCCCAGGCAGATTGGGATCACCAAGAACAGTGGGCGGAGTAGGGGGGGAACCATCTGATGCCCCTCCAACACCTCCTCACCGTGGCCTAAGGGGCAGCAGCTGCTGGGATGCTGCAGGAAGGGTGGCCTCTCACAGCTGTGCCATTGCTGGGGCTGGGGACATGGCGGGGAGACTGGGGGCAGGGGGGGACTCAGCCTTCCCCTACACTCACCTCCTCATCCTTCTCCCGGATGAGCTTCTCCGTCTCTGCGTCTGGCACCGGGGGGATGACAGGGATGGGGAAATCCGTCCCACTCTCTCGCGTCAACTTGCTGTGGGCAGAGAGGAGGTGAGGGTGCTGCCACAGCCCTCCCAGCCCCCCATGGGGACATTCCCCCATGGGTGCCTGCAGGCCTGGATACCCCGAACCTTGCAGATACCCACCACCTGCCTGCACAGACAATGAGCCCCCCTGGCCAGGGCTGCACTCAGCCCTTTTTCCAGTGGGGGGAAACATGGGCAGCTCCAAGCATCCCCCCAAAACCCAGCACCCCCAACCTGCTTCAAACCAGCTTGGGGGGACCCAAGGAGGCACCACCACAACAAGGGGTGCCAGGGACCCCCCCAGAGCACAGAGCTCTGCCCGAGTGCTTCAAGCTAGGGTCAGGCTCTCCTTGCCCAATATTTTCTCTGCTGCTTTAAAACATCTTAAACTCGGCATCTCTCTTCTCTCCCACAGCCACAGCCCCACTGCAGGATGGGCTCCCTGAGCACCCCACAGCCCATCCAGCCCCAGGGATGCTCTGCACCCCTTTTCCCGAGCATCAGCTCCCATTCAAGCCCATCCCTACTGGAGGGAGCTGTGAGCGTCCACCTGGGGCCACCCCACCACACAGGACTACAGCCAGCCGAATCGATGGCTTCTCCCATGCCAACGGCTATGGGGAGGGACCAGCAATCCCAGCCGGGTCCCTGTGGATGCCACGTGCTACCCCAGTGGGTGACGACATGGCTGGGACACTGCCAACGCGGCTGGCAGGGGTCACGCGTGCTGCCACGTGCCACCGCCACGTGCCACCCGCCGGTGCAGCCCCTCCGCATGCAAAGGGGTGATGGACATGGCGGATGTTGCACGGGCGGGCTGGGCCCCCCCTGCCACGTGGGGTCCATTGTGATGAGGGGGCTGTGCCAGCATGCCACAGCAAGGATATGGGTTTTGGCCATGTTTTGAGCTGCTTTGGAAGTCACTGCCTGTTGTCACGACTCCTCGCCATGGGAGGACCCAGGGGAGAGCACGTCAAGCTCCTTCTATCCCTGGCAGCAAGACAAGGTTTGAGCCAGGCACTGGCAATGGGGCAAGCAGTTTCACCAGCCCAGGAAAACCTGCCTCCCTAGAAAAGGCAGCAGGCCTGCCTACTGCTGCTTCCTGCACCCCAAAAATCACATTCCCCCTGGGATGGCAGCAGGATAGGGGTGCCAGCCTGCAGCCCTTTGTTTGGGCAACTTTTGGCTGGGAAAAACTAGGTGCGACCAAACAGTGACATGTCCCCCCAACCACACCTTGCCTGGGTGAGCTGGGGTGATGTTACCAGCACATAGCATCCTCCAGGCACTGCTGGTGGTGTCGGCACCCCAAGGGCAACTTGCGTGGGCAACAGGTGGGTGGCCACAGGGCCAGCTCTCCCCGAGATCGGCTGCCTGGCCCTTGCGTGGGCACAGAAGGACCAAGACAGCGTTGGGTACCAGCAAGTACTTTATATAGGGACCAGGGGGATGGGCAGGGAGAGGAGGGCAGCGGGGGCCCAATGTGGCCCCGGCTGGATCCTGGCTCAGTCGGTAGAGCAGTCGGCACAGCACAGCCTCAGCACGGAGGGATGCCGCCTTCTCCGGTGGCACATATGGAGACACCATCTTAGAAGTACCTATAGTCCTCGCCAGCCCCTCCCAATGGCACTGCTGCTTCAGCCCCCCATGACCCACTTGCTCCCACACCACTCCAGCACCCTGGCTAGAGGGTCCCACCGGGGACCCTGCTTTGGGGGGCTCCCTGCAGCATCTTGGGGTGGCTAAAGGGTATGCGAGTGCCATGAATCCAGCTGGTACCGGTGGCAAAGCCCCAGCACCGTGTGCTTGCTTGGCTCCTGCTCCAGCCCCTAAGCCTGCAGGGAGCATCCCCCTAGATGCTAGAGCATGCACTGCTAGAGCATCTCCCCCAGTCCTGGGGGGACGCAGAGTCCCCTTGACTGCTGGAGCATCCCCACTGAGACAGACCCAGCCCAGCAGGACTCAAAGGTCCCCCTCACTGCTGGAGCATTGCCCCCCAGCTGGCCCCAGGGGGATGCAGGGTCCCCTTCACTGCCAGAGCATTTCCCCCCACCCTGCCAGACAGCATCAGCCCTGGGGGGACACCATGTCCCCATCACTGCTTAAGCCTCCCCCCCTAAGACAGACCCAGCCTTGGGTCCCCTTGCTGCCAGAGCATCCCCTCCCAGCCAGCCCCAGCCCAACGGCATGGGTAGGGCTGCCCACTGCACCAGGGCACCCCACCATGCTGCCAAGGATTCTTTGCCCAGCCCACCATGATGCCTGGCATGGACCCACAGACAACCCCAACCCCGTGAGATCACCACTTGCAATGGGCTGGGGTCACCCCTAAGAGAGGAGATGGTCCCTCCCCCGCCCCCTTCAGCCTGGCACCCCACTCCCAGTCCCATACTTGCGGTTCCTCTCCTTCACCACCATGCGGGTCATGCTCTGGATGCACTGCGTGCGGTAGTTCTCATAGTGGGTCTCCCGCGTCACGTCCTTGAGGTCCTGCATGTGGGTCCTCACCAGCATTGTCCGCAGCTTCACGAAGTCACAGTGGGATGGGTTCTCCACTGCAGGGGAGCCTGGGGTCAGGAGGCCACAGCCAGCCCCCCCAGCCCCCTAAGCACCCCCAGGCTGAGCAGCGTGGAGATGGAGCACGTGATGTCCCCATCCCCTCAGGACTGGTGGGATGCTGGCGACACAGCCCAGCATTACCTTCCACGATGCCCCAGGGGTAGAGGCGCCCACGGACACGCCGGCCTTTGGCCTCTACAACCGTGTTGCTGCCGATGACGGCGAAGGGGATGCTCTCCTGTAAGAGGACGGCAGGGGTTAGCAGGGCTCGGTCTTGCCCGCTGTGGCCCACATCCTTCCACGCACATCTCTTCAGCCACATCCAGCACCCATTTACCAAGATACCCAGGAGCCCTGGCTATGGAGCACCCCAGGTGGGACAGCAGCAGTCATGGCATGGGTTTCTCCACCCCAGCCCCATCCCACCAAGCTGCAGGTGGCACCTGTGGGGTCTTGGTGATATGCCTGGGTAGTGCAATAGGTACTAACCCCACCATCCTGGGGCTGCCAGAGGGCTTGCGTGACCCCAAAGAGTCCCAAGGGTACCCCAGAATGAGATGTCCTCCCAGCCATGGGGTTCTGCACCCCCCCCCCTCCCCCCCCCCAAGGATGGAGCTGTAGGAGCCCGATCCTTTGCAGGGGGGGTGGACTAGATGAGCTTTAAAGGTCCCTTCCAACCCAAACTATGCTATGACCCACCTTCAGTGCCTGGTCCTGCAGCTTGAACTCCTCATCCTCATCCGAGTCACACTCGGGGAACTGGTAGATGCGGATGCCATAGTGGTCGATCTCCTCCCGGATCTGGAGGCAGACAGCCCTGCTGAGGGCACAGTTCTGGCCCTCGGAAAAGGGGTGGGAAGCACCACACAGCGCCAGTCTCCCCCAAGGACCCACAAAACCCTATCCCCTGCAGGAGCCCCTGAGACTAGATGTCATGACCCCCCCCCCGCACCCTTCCAGCCCCTAGCTGAGCACCAGGGAGACATGTCCTTGGTGGCCACATGGGCAACATGGTCCTCTACAGTGCTGTGAGCACGGAGGATGCTCCATGGCAAAGTCCAGGCAGGGGTTGGAGAGAGCCCCCAGCCGAGCAGGGACCCCAGCCCCAGGGCACCCCCATCACCAGGGACCCACTGAGATGGCTTCAGGCTGTGCCAACCTCCCCGTACTTTGTTCTTCATGCGCTCCACCTCGGCAGGGGTCAGGGTGTCAGCCTTAGCCAGCACTGGCACGATGTTCACCCGCTGGTGCAGGGCTCTCATGAACTCCACGTCCAGGGGCCGGAGGCTGTGGGGGAAGGCCAGTGAGCACCATCCCACCAAGCCCCTTCCCCAGCCCCCCCCACCCCCAGCCCAGCAGCACAGGCAGGGGCTGCCCATACCCGTGGCCAAAGGGAGAGATGAAGTAGATGCAGCAGTGGACGCGGTTGTCCTGGATGTTCTTCCGGTTGAGGCCACTTTCGTCACGGAAATACTGCTCGAACTGCTGGTCGATGTAGTCGGCCACTGGCTTCCAGCTGCGGGTACAGGGAGGCAACTCTCTGAGTCCCCTGTGGGACCCTCAGCCTTTCCCTGGACCCTCAGCTCAACACTTCCCATGGCTCAGCGTCGCAGCCCAAGGAGCCATGGGCATCCCACCCTCAGAGCCACTGGCACCCACGGTGGTGCTGTCCGACCCTAGGGAGACACTCCCCCCACCCCCTCCCTGGGACGCACCACTCAGTGTTGTTGACAGCATCACCAAAGCCCGGCGTGTCCACAATGGTCAGGCGCAGCTTGACACCCTTCTCCTCGATGTCCACCACGTGCTTGGTGATCTCCACCGTCTGCGTGATGCGCTCTGCAGCGGCAAGAGACATGTCGACAGGGAGGGGGAGCACCCCGGGCGAGAGGTGATGCGGGTGACATGGGGAGATGCTGCAGCCCCTGGCTGTCACCCCCCACCCTGGGGGGCTGGGGTGGCTTTGCAGGATCAGGCCCAACATCTGCCAGGGTCCAGGACCAAGAGATGATGCTCCATGCCATGGCCTCCCACATCCACATGGATGTGCACCCATCCCTCAGTGGCTGTGCCACTGCCACCCAGTGACAGCCCGGCTCCAGCAGCACAGGGGTCTGCTGGGGCCAGGCATCACTGTGGGAGCATTTTTGGCTCCCTGTACCCCCACACGTGACCCCACGGCTCCAGGACTGCACATGCCCCTTTATGCCCATGACCCCTCCATGTCCCTGCAACCCCAAGGATGCTCCAGTTGCATTGTGTGCATGTGGCCACACACGTTTTGGCTTTCACTCCAAGCAACGGAAATAAATCAAACAACCGCCTCAAAACAAATCAAGCAACCGCCTCGAACCCCTGGGGATTTGGGCAAGTTTGGGCGATTTTAATTCAAAAACTGGCTGCAGCTGAACCAGCACTGTGCCCTGGACCCCGACTGACCCCAGCCTCCTGGATTTGCTGTGGCTCCAGCCTATCCCCAACAAGCTTGTTTTCCCAGTGGGGACAAAGCCCCCACGGGGGGTCCCCATGCTGAGCTGGGGGGGAGGTCCTCGCTGCCTTGGAGCAGTGCCCAGTGCCAGCAGGCAACTGGCAACATGCCACAAGCAGCTTCAGAGACCCAGAGGAGCCCAGCTGGGCAGGGACAGGGGCTGCAGCCCCTGGGGATGGCAGAGGGTGCTGCCATCACCGCCGGATACCCCACCACTGGGACTGTCATACCCCCCTCACCTTCGGCGTTCAGCAGCTTGCGGTCTCTGTACATGTCCGTCAGGAAGAGGCTGTTGACCAGGGTGGACTTGCCCAGCCCGGATTCCCCTGGGATATGGGGACAAGGGTGAGGGGCAGCAGCCGGTACACACCCCCCCCGGCTCCATGGCTTTTGGGATCCAGAGTGGGATCAGTATCCCCCATGCCAGGCTCACTCCCCCGTACCTGCCACCATGAGGGTGAAGTCGAAGCCCTTCTTCACTGACTTCCGATGGACCTGGTTGGGCAGTGTGGCAAAGCCCACGTACTCCTTGTCATCCTGCAGGCAGAGGGGATGTGGGACAGGGGATGCCACCATCCCACCCCCCACCATCCTGGTGGGCCACCCCCTTGTCGTGTCCCCCTCCAGCCCCCAAGGGGTCCCCCAGGTTGGAGCACCTCAGGATGCGGCCATGCCTGCCCAAACCCCTTGGGTTTGGAGGGTGGGACCATCCTCCACCGTGGGTCCTGCAGCCCCTCACCCAATGTCCCCCCACTCCCTGCGGATGCATCCTGCACCTCAGAAGAGTCGTAGGGGTCCAGCTGCCCCCAGGGGCTCCGTGGGCGGTTGGGGCTGGGGGATGGGGGGGCAGCGATGTGCTGCTGGAGATCCAAAGGCCGAGACCGGGAGAAGATCCTGGCGTCCCTCTCGTCCGCAGGTTCGTCAGGGGGAACCCTTCCCACGCCACAGAGGGGGTGGCCGGGCTCCCGCCAGCTCTCCGGGGGCTCCACCTTCCTGGGGCTGTCGGCCGGTGGACAATCCCGCAGGAGCTGGGTCAGCTCAGCCTCCTCTGAGTCCTCCTTCAGGAAACGCTTTATCTGGGGATCAAGGGAGGAGATGACACCAATGGTGGCAGTGCCAGCCTGAGGTGGCATCAACCATCTTGGCATCATGAGCACCCAAGCTACAGCAGCCAGACACATGCACCCCAAGGATGGCAGGGATGGGAGGAGAGGGGGGACACAGCTACCCCAGGGGACCAGCCACCACCCTGGGGACAGCCATGGGATGGCAGCGGGGACAGCCACGGTCCCATGCACCCCAGGAGCTTACAGCTTGCGGCGTGGGGACAGCAGCCAGCTCCTGGCACTCCAGGGGACAGGAACCTTCCCCCTGAGCACCCCACTGCTCCTTGAGGTCTTCTGGGGTAGCCAGGGCCCCCAAGCACCCCATGGCCTGCCAGGAGGACAGGGAGGGGGTGCCAGGAGGGAGGGAGAAACACCAAGAAGAGATGAACAGCAGCGGCAAAGGAGTTGGCAGGGGGGCCAGACCCAGGGGGGAGGCAGACCGTGGGCAGGAGTCTGCCTGTGACCCCCTGCCTGCTCGCTCGCAGGGTCTCGGCGTGGACGATGGCACAAGGGGCTCCCACCGCTGCAGTCCCAGGGGACAGCCAGGGCAGGGGACCTGACCCACAGCCGTCACCAACCCCACATGCAAAGGGCTTGGGGCAATACAACCTGTCACGCAAAGGGGCCACGAACCCCATGGCCATGCTCAGGCCGTGTCCTCACACGCACCGGGACACCGACACCCCCTTGGCCTGGCTCTCCCCATCCTGGAGCTGGTGCGGGCAGCAGCCCCAGGCAGGGGCTGGGGGGGGGCCAGACACAGCAGCCCCTGAGCTGGTTGGCCCTGTGGGGTGGCGGGGCTGGGACAAGGGACAAGGACGCTGGGACTGGGACGGCTCCACATCCTGTTTACAAGTGCTGGCGGGAGGAGACATGTTCCCAAGAGCACGGCTGGCAGTGGCTCCCATGGGACCAAGCCCTCCTGCCAGCAGGCACCAGGGTCCCCGATGCCTTGCCACAGCAACTGCCAGGATACCCCAACCCCATGGGGAAGGAGACCCCCAAATGGGGGACATACAGGGTCTGGGAGAGCCCCTGACCCTGCAGGCTCACACTTGGGGGTCAGTGCCGCCCCCAGATCAGGGCCTGAAGGCGAGAGCCCTCCATGGGGACATGTGTCCTCCCCCATCCCACGTCCCTGCTCCATCAGTGGGGAGGGCAGCTGTGCCGGCGGCAAGGCGAGATGCACTGAATTAGCGGGCTGGAAACAAGGTCACGGCGCTGTTGGGGCTGTGCGCTCGCACGCCTGCCCCCCACTCCCTGGTAACCCTCTGGCCATCAGCACGGGGGGCCACACACGGTGCCTGGGTGGAGGGGCAGCAGGTGCCCCCATGCTCCTTTCTCCCCCAGCTGATCAAGAGCGTTCTGTGGGTCTGTGTGACCACAGCATCCTCTTCTTCACCGATCTTGACCTGAGGGGGGGGGGGCTCAGCACCAGCCCCCACTGCAGCACAGCCCAGCTGGGGGCTACACAGTGTTGGGAGATGATGCCACCACTACTAAGTGCTCCCAGCCCTGCTGCCACTCCACCCCACAGGGCTCCAGCCCTTTGGGGCTCCACCTCACCCCCCACCCCAGAGAAGCCGATGGTGATGCTGTGGCACGGGAGGGGTTTGCTCCGCATCCCCAGGGATTCTGCAGCAAGTGCATCCCACAGCAAGGCTGTCCCGGAGACAGAGCATTGGCTGTAGCACCTCCCCGCAGCACCAGGGTACTCCGGGTCCCCCCATCCCCACGTGCCCCCTCTCTCGCCCCACCTGGGAGGAAGGCTGCCCCTGTACCTCTTGCCCAGGCTGCAGCTCGGGGCAGGTGGCCATGGCAGAGCCGGCGTCACCCGTGGCTGGGAGAGGATGCCGAGTGGCACCGGCTGCGCTGAGGGATGGGGAGCGGTATTAGCATAACTCCACCCTGGGCAGAGACCTTGGCCCCGGCATCCACCGCACCCAGCAGGCAGGCACGGCCCCTGTGGGTGCTGGGGGCAGGACCAGTGGGGGGGGGGGCACAGGAGGGGAGAGGGAACCCCAGGGCAGAGCAAAGCCCAGCTCCTGCCCAGTTGTCAAGATGTCAAGGACCAGCAAAGCACCATTGGCCGAGGAGGTGGCAAGGCAGGTCCTGGGGGGCTGCATGACCACCACCAGCAGCCCCCCTGGGCTGAGCAGTTTGGCTACAACCCAGGAGGACATGAAGCCTTTGGAAACACCTCCACCCCAGGACAAAAACCTCCTCCACCCCAGTGCACACCAGATCCTCTCCTGCTCCCCACCCTGGAGCAGCTATGCCAGCAGGGCCCGCAGGCTCTCTGAGGGGAGAAACCCAGTTTTCCATGAAAGACTGTTTGAGAACTCAATGCTTTTGTGCCTGACAGTTAAAGCTTCCCCGCACAGCTCCAAGTCACTGCTCTGGCTGGGCCTGATGGGCTCGGCTGGGAAAGACCTGACCCCAGGCTGGGAGAAGCAGGGCTGATGCTCACCACAGGGATCCCTGGGAGAAGCTCCAGCAGTCCTGCCACAGCTTCCCTAGCTCATCCCTGGGGAGGCGAAGGGTTAACAGTGCCCCAAGAGGCAGCAAGGGCACCCGGGCTGGGCTGTCAGTAGCAGGGGTCATCAGGGACCATGATTCACCTTGATGCATGTCGAGATGCATCAGAGCAGCTCAGGCACGCAGCCAGGGTCACTCAGCCGTGGAAGGGCTGCGTTCGCCAGGAAAGCACTAAAAAGCCCTGAAGCATCGGCCAGTGCCAGGACAGGTGCGATGAACCGCAAGCCTGTGGACACAGAGAGGGGCCTGGATGTTTCTGTGCCAGTCCCCAGCATTCCTGGCTCCCAGCCACCCTCCTAGCTCCAGCTCTGGATATCCCCCCCCCCCCCCCCCCCCCCCCAGTTTTGAGGCCACCCAATGCCAGCGGCAGAGACCCTGCTGCCCCCACCTGGCCTCAGCAGTCCCTGCTCAGCCCTGTCCCAGGGGAGCAGTGCCACCATCCCCAGCTGACACCGCACCTCCCTAAGGGAGCTCCCTGACGGCTTTACAGCCCCTTTCCCCTCCCCGTCCCAGCCTGAAGCATCACCCCCCCCCCCACCCCCCCGCCGCACCACCACCCTAGCCAAGCTCTGCACCCCATCAGCGGTGGCCCTCGCGCCCCAAATCCACCCTGCCCGGTGTAGCATAGCTTTCTACAACAACCACCGCTTTCCAACCGTCCCACCCCACACTCCTGACCCGAGTGGGGATTTACCGCAGCGAGAGCTTGGGGCTGTGCCGGTGCCCCCGTAAGCGGATTATACGGCCGGCTGCGCGCGAGCCGGCACTTGGCGCCGGGGCTGTCACCAGCCCGGCAGCTCCAACAAGGTGGCACACGCGCTGCCTCGTCTCTGCCTGTCATGTTGCATCACACCTTCCCCGCGCAGTGACAGGCCGAGGGCGGTGGAAGAGCAGGGCACGGGGGCAGTGGGCAAAGCCTGAGCTGGGAAAACCACCAGCTGCCCATTAGCATCTTCCTGCCTGGCACCACATTCCCATGGGGTGTGTTTTCCCAGCCTGTTTCTGGAGGGAAAAGGAAGGGAACATCCCGGCAAGCGCTGTCCCCACAGCCAGGCTGGCCAAGGCATCCCCAGCCCACCTAAAGGTGACATCCAGATGTGCCACTCGCAGCACAGCACACTCCACTGCAGCATGATGGCTGAGCGTCCCAGGCACAAACACCCTGTCCCAAAGGGATGAACCAACCCCATGTGGGACAAGTGCACGGTGGCCCCTGCCAAAGCCCAGCTCTGCCGGGACCAGCCTGGCTCTCCCCCGGGGCAGCCAGAACCTGTGCTGTGCCTGCTCCAACCTGCCTCCAGATGACGGGATGCTCCCGCTGGCATGCTGCAATTGGAGTTTCTTACCCCCAGCTCTCCCTTCCCACCCTGTCAGCAGTATCCCAGTTGGGAAACTGAGTCTACCAATAGCTTTAACAGGAGCAGGGTGCTGGGCACCGTATGTATGCAGGGACAGGCAGTGGCAGGGGTCCCTGGTCTGGGCAGGGTGTCAGCACTAGGCAGGTGAGCACATGGGATGATAGTCTTTCCAACACATCCCTCAGCGCAGCAGCTCCAGCTCCTTTCCTGCAGGGAATCCTCCAGCTTGAAGGGCCTGCAAGTACCTGTGTGGGGACCCCAAGATGGGACCACGTGCAGTGGCTCCCCACAAGCCAGGAAGCGAGAGTGGGGCCTGTCTGCACTGGAAAGAAGGCACATAGGGACGGGCGAGAAGATCCAGCCCACTAAGAGCCAGGAGCAGAGGTCGAGGGGGACCATTGCTCATCCTGCTTCTCCAGGTGAGTTGTGGACTGCTTTAGGGACAGAGGGATGTGGCACCGGTGTCAGGGGGCACCGGCTCCACCTCTGCGGGTCCTTCTGGATGTGTCCACACCCACCTCCAGCCCCAGCTCACCCCACATCCACGGCCAAGGGAGCCCAGGTCCCCTCCAGTACCCAGCTGTGGCTGTCATCCTCCCCCCGCCAGATGTTTCCAAGCCTGGATCTGTCCATCCCCAAAGCCATGGTTTGGAGCCTTTTGGGAAGGCGCTCGCTGGAGCCGGTTGCGACACACTCCCCAGCCACCCTCCTATCTGGTTTCACTGCGTCCCGCTCTGGAGGAATGTGCCGGTCCTGTTCCCACGGCGGCTGCTGGGGAAGGACGGCCGCAACGGTCCCCGCCAAGGGCAGTTGTCCCAGCGGCCGCAACCCTGGTGCCACGCAAGCCACGGCCACCACCCTCCATCTCCATCTCCATCCCCACCCTGGGCATGGCGAGGGCCTCGGGGTGCCCGCGGGGACGTGGCCCTGACGAGCGGCTCCTGGAGACCTGCCACTACTGTGGAGGGGTGAGGCAGGACGAGTGATGCAGGACAGGCTCCCACCGAGCCGGGAAAGCCGTCGGCGGCTCCAGACCTTGCCGGTAACTGCAGAGACGGCCCCGAATCGCAGCTAGGCTCCGGGCGTGCGCGGCGGTCCCCGCAGGAGGGCCCGGCCAGCCTGGCAGCGCCGCCGGGACCGCAGCCCGGGGGACCTGCCAAAAGCAAGGCTGGGTGACCGATGCTCCCCTCGGAGCCACTCGAGAGCGGCCCCCCCTGCCCACGCAGGGACGCCCCGGGTGTGCCGCAGGTCGTGGGGACACGCAGGTGCCGCTCGGAGGCGGCGGCGCCTTTCCGGGAGGCGCCCGCCCCGATGCCACGGTGAGGGGCGGCGTGCAGCCTGTCCCGTGGTCCCGTCCCCCGCCTCCGCATCTCCCCGGGGCTCGTCCCGGAACGCCGCCAGGCTGCTGCCCGCCGGGACCGGGCAGGTGCTGCCTCACTGCCCGTGCCCCCCCCCCCCCCCTCGCCCCGCTGCGGCACCGGCGGCCCCGGCCCGCTCCGCCCCCGCCGCACCGTCACCTTCACGGAGGGCACCGGGATGCGGGAGCGGGCCCGGCCCCCCGCTGCGGTGCAGCCCGGCCCGGGCACCCCCCCCCCCTCCCCGGCCTTACCATGGCTGCGGCGCCGGGCGCCGTCCGGGAGCGGCGGCTGCCGAGCGGCACGGCCGGGCCCCGCCGCCGGGATTAGCAGAAATAGCAGCCGGCGGGGGCGGGGGCGGCCCGGGGCGGGGCGGGCGGCGGGCGGGGCGGGGGCGGCCGCTCGGCACCACCGGCACCGGGCACCGGCATCAGCAGCCGGCACCGTGCACCGTCCATCGGGACCGGGAGCTGCACACCCGCCCCGGGCACCGGCACTGGAAACGGCACCGGGGCACCGGCATCAGCAGCCAGCGCTGGCACCCGTTACCGGTATAAGCACCCGGCACTGGGCACCGGCACCAGACGCTGTACACCGGGCACCGGCACCGGGCACTGCGCGCTGGACGCGGGGCAGCGGTACAAGGCAGCAGCACTGGGCGCCGGGCGCCGGCGTTGGCACCCGTACCAGGCGTGGGGTATGGGGCACCAGTACCGCGGCCTTGGGACAGGGAACAGGACACCTGCACCGGGTACAGGGCTTTGGCACTGGGCACCAGGTACAGGGCACCAGTACCGGGTATAGGGCACAGGCACTGGGGTACTGGGCAGCAGCACTGGGTGCAGGGCACCAGCACTAGGTACATGGCCTTGGCGCTGGGCACCAGGTACAGGGCACCAGCACAGTGCACCGTGCACCAGTTGCAGGGTCTCAGAGCAGGCAGCGGGTAGTGGGTACAAGGCTCCAGCACCAGATACTGGTGCAGGTGAAAGGGAATGAATGGCTCCAGCACCAGCAAGTGACCTCCTGGCAGCAGGCACCAGTACCGGGCATTGCTTGGCAGGTACAAGGTACCAGGCAGGAGGCACTGGGTGCTAGTCACTGCACACCAGTCACTGTGTGGGAGCACTGGGCACCAGTTAGTGGGTATTGGGTACTGGGAACCATGCACTAGGTACTGAGCACCAGGCAAACGCACTGGCACCACACATCAGGCACAACATGCCGGGTACCAGGGACTGCATTGGGCACCAGAGCCCAGTCTTTCCCAGTGTTCCCCCTGCAAATTCCCAGCCTGCTTCCCCCTCCCAAAGCCTTTCCAGGGTGTGATGCCAGGCAATCCTGCCCACGGCCCTGCCTTGGCTCAGCTGTGGCTGGCTGGTGGGCTGGAAATCTGGCAGGGGAACCAGCAACGCCGCGGGCAGTGTCCCTGTCCCCGTCCTATGCCAGGGGCTGCAGCTCCTTCCCAGGATGCCCCCAGACCCATACTTTCAAGGGCAGCGAGTGCCAGCGGCATGTGGCTGCAACCCCCCTGTCCCCACTGAGGGCAGGGGAGGACACTGGCACAGCCGGCCGGGGCAGCATGGGGTGCTTGTGTTCCTGGCCATGAAAGGGGCCGGTGGAGTCTTGGCTGGTGGTGGCCATTCCCTGCAGTGAGCAGCTGGCAGAGGCTCAGCCATCCCCAAATTTCAGGCTCCCGGTCCAGCTGACCACTGAGGCTGTCCTTGTCCCCCCCAAACGCACCCCATTCTGGGGCAGCAGCAAGGCCACACACATCCCCAGAGCATCCCTGTCGTGGGCAGCTCCTCCCTGCCTCAGTTTCCCCACCCGTAAGACAAAGCCGGTGGTAATTTCCCAGCAGGAAAAGCTGGATCCAGCCCCATACAGACACTCCCACTAAGGCTGAGTGACCCTGCAGGGACCATCTCAGCCTCGTCCCCACCCAGGACTTCATTCCCCCCTCCATGTTACAGGGCCAGGCTGCAGCCAGATGGCTCCGCATTCCTTTTATTCCCATAAATAACCAACGCGGGCTCAACATGGTGTGGGGGAGCCCCAGCAGCCACCCGGCCCCCATCCACCTGGGGCAGTCGGGCAGCAAGCCCGCTCGCCTAGCAGCCCGTCCTCCCCCGCTGCCGGCCAGGGGGCTGCAGGCAGCACGGCAGGCAGGGGCAGGTAGGCAAGGGTGGCTGTTTGCATCTCTAATCCCCGCAGAGAGCGCTTTCCTCTGAGATTACTGGGGCTTACAGGCTCGGGTGCTCCAGGAGCTCAGCCCCGTCTTTCCCTGCCCTTCAAGGAGCAGCGCTGAGCCCCATGGGGGGGCAGGAAGGCAGGCTGAGCACTGCTGTGATGAGCTGGGTGTTCTCAGCCATGCTGGCGGGCACAGCCTGAAGCAGCTGCCGGCTTGCCATGGCCTCACTCCAGTAGCCCAGTGCCCATCGAGGCCAGCGAGCTGCAGCCCGGGCTTTAAATAGAGCATTAAAAGCTGAAGGGATCAGCTGCGGAGCGGGAGGAGGGATGCAAGGGGCTGCATTTTTCTTGGCCGGGGGATGACGCAAGGGGAGCGACGGTGACGCTGAGGGAGGCTGGCACTGTTCGAGAGGTCCCCAAGGTCCCTGAGGCACCCTGGTCTCTCTCACCCCAGCTGGCAGCAGCATTATCAGGTCCCAGCAAGGCGCAGCAGGGCCGGGAAGCCACTGCGAGCTGCTACCGGGGACCAGAGCTCTATAATTACCATGGGAGGCCGAGTTATTTTGGGAAGCGGCTACGCCACTGCCAAAGCTTTTATTCCTCCAAACCAAAACAAGATGGAAAGAGCCCAGCCCAGGATGCTGCATCCGGCGGGCGTGGGGAGGTTAACTCCTTGCATCCTCGCTGCCTGCACCCAGTATTGCCCCAGGGTCAAGGCGGGTCCTGGTGGGTTTGGTTGCACCGGCGGGGCTTCAAAGGGTGTGGGGGGGCGTGTCACTGGGGGAAGATTTGGGGTCATAGAGGCCACAGGGTGTCTGCCAGGCATGGGATGGGGCTGGGGGTTCGGTCCCGTCCTCGGCTGCTGGCAGGTTCAGAGGCCGCATGTTCAGATCCTTTTCTGCATCCGCCGTGAGAATTGCTATTTTTAGATCTTTCTGTTGCAACGGGTCCAGTTTTGGGGCCTTCCCAGGGCGTAGGCTGGGCTGAGAAATGCCAGCCCAGAGCGGAGCACCTCGCTGCTGCTCCAAATAAAGTGTCCCAGGAGACAAAGCCCTGAAGGGTCCTTCCCAAAAGCCACCCCGAAGGATGGGCAGAAGCAGCAACCAGGCAGGGAGGCTGCTCTTTCCACTCTCTGCAGCAGCCAAACAGCCTCCAAGCTGGGGATAAACTCCTATTTCCCCGCACAGAGAGGATGAGCCACATCGTACACTCCACGGTGCTCCCAAAGATCTGCTCCAGCCATCCTGAGCACAGGGTCCAGGTGGGCTGAGGGTCTGTGCTCAGGGGGGCACCCCAAAAGCCTGGGATTTGACTCCTGCCTTTTGCCTTCTTTCCCTTGATCTGCCCATGCCTGGGTCACTCCCGATGCTTGATCCCTGCAGGGCAGCAAATAGCCCCCAAACCCATGTGCTGGGGTCCCCCAAATCCTAAACCCACACGATGCCAGGCTTGCCTAGTCCCCCAAACCCATGCACCAGTGTCTCCCAAGCCCTAAACCCACACATCAGGGTCTACCAGCACCCCAAACCCATGCGCTGGGGTCTCCCCATCCTTGCTCCAAGCCCCCCAGGCTGTCTCTCTGCAGGCAGCTCTGGTCCCCAGTCAGGGACTGGAGGCTGTTGGGGGCCACACTCCCTCGTGTCCAGCAGGTGTCAGCACCTTGGGCAAGGGGCAAGCTCCTTGAGATGGCAGTATGGCAGTGGGGACAGTCATGACCATCCAAAACCGCAAGCACAGGAGGTCCTACCCAGCCGGGACCACACCCCAAGCCCCAGTTCACACACAGACCCCCCTGCCTGCCCACCCCCCTGGGCTGAGCCCTCCCACAACTCATCAGACGTCATCAGCCTTGACAAACCGTTTGCAAAGGGTTCACTGGCCAGTGCTGCACATCTCCGGTACCAGACCTGGGGACCCGGTTGCACTGGGGAATTGGGAGCCTCCCAGTGTCACCCCAAGCTCCCACGCTGCAGTCCCAGCCCATCACTTACCTCCTCGTCTGAAGCCACGGCCAGGATGGGGTTTGCACCGGAGCCGGTGGAGGACGGCAGCGGGACCGAGAGAAACAAGTTTTCCCATCAGATGCAGCTGAGGTTTCCCAGCACCCCCATTAAGACCTGGCTGTCCCTTCCCAGGTCCCTGTGTTGTCCCCCCGCCTGGTCCCTGTATCCCCCCCCAGCACCGCTAGTGAGGTCAGGGCGGGGACCCAGATGTCCCCAGTTGGCAGAGAGGGGCAGGGATGGGTGCATGTTTGGGGAAGGCAGCAAGGCTGCAGGGAAGCACAGGAGAGCCGTATCCCCAGTGCTGTTTAAAAATGCCACGTTTACGCAGACCCTACAAAAACCACCGGCAAGCGAGGGGCCAATGCATGGACCACGGGATTTCCCTGCCTGGCTTTGCCCAGGGCGAGCCTCAGCTTTCAGGGACCAAAGGACGTTGGTGTTGGCCCCATCTGTGGGGGGACAGGGAGCTGGAGCAACAGCCCCTTCTTCACATCCTCACATCCAGCATCCCCGCTCCACACCCTGGCATGAAGGGAGACTGACGCAGGTGGGTACTGACCTGCCAGCATCAGCCTCAGCACCCCCCGGGGGTTTCTAGGGTCTGGATTTGCCCCATGGAGCCACAAGGTCCTGGTGATCCAGTGACATGCATGGCCCAAGGTTGTGGCTCCTGTCCCAGCCCAGGCTGCGGGAGGCACGTGGGCTGCGACAGTGACACCTCTCTGCCCAAATCATAGAAGCAGGGCTCGAGCTGCTCCTGGACCACGCAAAGTCCCCAGTCCTGAGCTGGAAAGATGGACACTGTGCCCAGGGGACAAAGGGTGGCTCTGGGGACAGTGCCAACCATGGCAGAGTCCCTGCAGAGCCAGGCACCTATGCCTGGAAGGTGGATCAGAGGGTTGTAGGACAGGAGAGGCCTTGGGACATCCCTAGTCCAGTCTCCAGCTTAAAGCAGCGATGGGCAGAGCCACAGAAACGCTGTTGGAAAGGGATCTGGAGGTCCCCACCGCCACTTCTCACTCCCTGCCAGGAAATCCTCCGGCACCAAGCCAGCATGCCTCATTCCTGCAGGTGAGGATGGGGACCTGTCCCCACATCCTTATGGAGCTGGGTGCCCCGACCGGACCCCAGCACCTCCTCTCTTCACACATCTCCTCAGGCCTCATGAGGACCCTGCTGCCCATTACCCCCCTGCCTCCAGGCAGCCGCTGTCCCCCAGGGAGGGTCCCTGCAGCACTGATGCCCACCCTGCTGAGACAGTGGGGGAAGCCGTACGCTCCCTCCCACCCAGTCCCCCAAACTTACCCGTGAAGAAGGCGATAAACCTGGTGGCCTGGTCCCCATCATCATGGCCAGAGCTGGAGCTCTCCGTCTGGGCCTGATGCGGGAGGATGGTGGGGGAGGCTCTGCTGGGGAGCACCGGCTCGGCCATGTCCTTGCCGGAGCCACCACTGCCTTTGGCCACCACCTCGGCGGCACTTGGCTGCTGGCCTGCCAGCAGGGACGTGGGACACGGGGACACCTGGCTCCCTGCCTGCAGCAAGGGCCACCACGCTGAGTCGGAGCCAAGCTTGGACAGAGCCCTGCCAGGGATGTCCCTGGGGACCACCTTGGTTGGGGACAGAGCAGGACCCTGGGGGGGACAGGGGGTGCAGGGGCAGCTCTCGGTGGCCTGTGGCTTGCTCTTGGTGCCCTTCTTCCCCCTGGGAGGTGACGGCTTGGGGGGACAGATGGGTGCCAAGCCCCTCATGCCAGCATCAGGCTGGGTTGGGGGGGGCTCCGGGGGCGAGGAGCCCTGCCAGTCTGCCATCGGCTGGGCAGGGGGCCGGCGGGGGACCGGGTGACGCACACGCCGGTGGCCAGATTTGGGCATGGGGTGCTGCACGCTCCTGGGGGGGGGGCTTGGGTGGATGACAGCCGTGGCGTGGGGCCCCTGGGACTGTGCAGGGGTCACCTCCCTGCCTGGTGAGGGGGGGGGCCTGGCCAGTGGCTCAGGCTGGGACAAGTCACTGGTCACAGGGGTGACTGTGTGGCCGCTGCTTTGGCCCTGCCGCAGCTGGCTGTCAGCTCTCGCCCAGTTCTCCCCCTGCCTGGTGCTGAGGGTCCTCTGCAGGGTCACCAGCAAGTAGCCTGATGACACCGGCCGCACCAAGCACATCCCACTCTGCAGCTCTACCCAGCCGGGCGAGGGGTTGTGGTGGGACTGGGGGTCCTGCAGGGATGGGGGACTCCCACTGCGAGGCTGGGGGTCACCTGGGGTCCTGCTCTCCCGTGGCAGCAGGGGATTGAGGACCATGGTGTTTCCCAGGGGTGATGGCTGCAGCGGGTACCCTGCTGCCACGATGTTCCTGGGGAGTGATGGTGTCCTGCTCCCAGAGCAAAGAACCCCTGCAGCGCGATGTCACCAAGGGTGCTGTGACAACACTGTGACGCTGGCAGGGTGTTTGCCCCTGTCCCTTCACCAGGGTGATGTGGGACAGGCAGTAAGATGAAGGAGCCACCCCGGTCCCTCCTGTGCTGAGGCTGAGCATCCCCGGAGCAATAAACCATGAGGTTTTCCGGATGTGGGGGGTCCAGCCTGGATGCTGGGACCCCTTTGGGCTGTGCTGTCTCCCCTCCTCACCCAGCTGCAGCATCCCTGGGGACATCCCCTGGTCCCTTCCTTGCCACCCCCATGAGGTCCTCGGGGTCCAGGTTTTCTCTAGCTGAAGCTCACCCCCCTCCCCCTAAGGATGGAGATCCCCCACCTTGGGGACCTTAATTTGGTTTAGGAAGGTGACAAGGACAAATGGACAGCATGGGATGGCCACGGGCCACCTCGCTGTCCCGTGGGGGGCTTGTTTTACATCGCAGGCAAAGCTGCCCAGTGGCACCCATAGTCACGCAGCCCCATCACCTGCTTGCCACCACCATGGGCTCTGCCATCACGTGGGGTGGCAGTGGGCACAGCCAGGCCCCAGGGACACGGGGCTTGGGGCCCTGGCCAGGCATTGCAGGCAGGATTGCAACAGCCCCAGGGCTGGGGGGGGACCCATAATGGGGTTGGAACAGCACAAAAAGGGACAACAGTGCTGCCACCATGGGGGTGACTGAGCGTGGGGGCTGCCACCGAGTCCGGTGCCACCGCACTATCCCGAGCAGAGAGTCCAGCCCCTCCTGCCTCAGTTTCCCCAAGAGCTCCCAGCCCTCCCGGGGGGAGGCGAGCAATTCCCAAGCAGGCCGGGCAGTGAGCGGGGAAGGATTTATTGACTCACGGCTCGGGGTACATCACAGTTTGAGCTCCCTTCCCGCCTCCGGAGAGGACATCGCCTTGGACTTCCCGGGCAAAGTGCGCGGAGAGGCTTCACAGTTTCATCCCTTCGGGAAAGCAGAACCGAGGCAGTGACAAATGGCAAACGCTACGTCATATGAAAAAATAATACAAACTCTTCTCTTTAAATATCTTACAGAAAAATGAACCTGAATAAAGAGCATGAAAAGCACCGCGTGGCGCAACCCCCCCCAACCACCCCTGGTCAAGGGAGACAAGCCGCATCCCCGCATCCCTCTGGACCACCCGTCATCATCCCCAGGGATGCGTGGTCACAGAGTAGCACGGGCAGCAGGGATGTGGAGGAGGCGAGGACCGCTACATGCCTGTCCCCATACCATGGGGGTGTCGCCCACCCCCCACCATGGACCCCTCACTCAGCCAAGGGTGCCGGCAGCCCCCCGAGCCCGGGGTGCCGGTAGAAGCAGCGTGAGAGTGTCCGGCCGAGGACAAGGGCATTGCTACAAGGCTGCCCCAAGACCTGTGCTCCCTTGGGGGGGCCGGGGGCCATGTACCACCGCCCCCCAAAGGAACCAGGGGGTCCCTCCTGTGTCGCAGTGCAAGTTCACAGAAAGCCAAGGCACCGCCGCGAGGCCGCGGCTCTGTACGGGGGAGCCCACGGGGCTTGTGCGGGTGCAGCGGCCACGCAGCCCCCGGGCGTGCAAAGGCGAAGCGAGCCGGGACGGGGCGGGGGGGGACATAGGGACAGTCCCCGCAGTGTGGCCGGCCGGGCTTGTCCTGGGGATAAGAGCTACGGTGTCAGGGGGGATGCAAAGGGGCCGTGCAGCCCCGGGAAGAGCCAGCTCCCAGGGATGGTGTGGGCAGCAGTGCGGGCAGCAGCGTGGGCAGCCCGTGCAGAGGGGACAGGGTAGGGGGGCTCATCCGGGGAGCCCCAGGGATCCAGCCCCGGGGGCGGTGGCAGCCGGAGGAGATGCTGGCGGCGGGTGCAGCTCCTTCTCCCGTGGCTTCAGAGGGGGTGCAGGTGGGGGTGCTCTATCGGGGGGGTGCGGGCAGCCCGCCTTCGCCCCATCGGTGCGTCTCCCCGAAGGCTCGGTCCAGCTGCTCCAGCTGGGAGCTTAGCGGCAGGTGGATCTCCAGGTGCATGCGGAGGGTTTCCAGCCACTGCTCCAGCTTGCTGAAGGATGGCCTGAGCGAGAAACGGGGACACGTGCCAGCTCCACTGGCCCTGTCCCTCCACCCCACCACCAATCCCCATGGTCCCCTGGGTGGGGGTGGTCCCCGACCACTCACCGCTTCTCGGGATCCAGGTCACAGCAGCAGACGGCGATGGGGAAGAAGCTAGGGGGACACGTTGGGGGGTAGTAGCGGTCCAGGAAGCCCCTGACGTTGAGGCCGAAGTCGGTGGTGCGGGGCAGGTAGTCAGGGTCGGCACTCACCCGGCCAATGATCTGGGGGAGGGCGGGAGAGAGGAGTGGGCTCAGCCCCAGTAGGGGAACTGAAACCCAATGAGGACCACAACTCCAAGGGGAGACCCCAACCATAGACCTCAACCCCAGTGGGAAGACCCCAAGCCCCATGGTACTTGCCTCGCACAGGACAATGCCAAAGGAGAAGATGTCCACCTTCTCATCGTAGCTCCTCCCTGTGGGGAGAGATGGGTCAGGCCATGCCACACATCCTGTCCCTGCCCCACCAAGTGTCCCCTACTTGGGGACAGAGCCCTGGCTGGCCACGTTCCCCCTCCCAGCACCACAGCTAGGCTCACCATTGATCATCTCAGGGGCCATCCAGTACGGGTTCCCCACCACCGTGTACCGCTTCTTGCGGTCCGGTTTCTTCAGGTTCTTGAGATGTTCGGGCTGGTTCTTCTCGTCCACCATCAGCCGCGCCAGCCCAAAATCAGCCACCACCACGCTCTTGTTCTGGGTGGATGGAGAGGGGTGAGGCACGGGGTGGGGGGGGCCATGCAGGGGGCTGAGACCCCCTCCCAGGCCAGGGGAGGACACCACCAAGGTGGGACTTACCTCCCGCACGAGGCAGTTGTGAGAGTTGAGGTCACGGTGGATGATGTTCATGGAGTGGAGGTAGGCCTGGGGGAAGGATGGGCTGAGAGTGGGGGGCACACCCACCCCGCAGTCCCCCACCCACCAGCACCCATCCCACCCACCTGTCCCCCAGTGGCACCCACCATGCCGGCGGCGATGTCCTTGGCGAAGCTGACCCGCTGGCTCCAGGGGTAGTGGCTGTCCTGGGGACAGGAGGGGGGATTTGCCAGAGAAGAGGAGAGAGGAGAGGGGTCCCCCAGACCCACCAGGGCTGTGGGGTGGAGGGTGGCTGACCTGCCGCCCCAGTGCTCACCATGCTCTTGATGAGGCCCCTCAAGGTGCCCCCCTTGATGTACTCCGTGATGAAGTTGAGCCTCTTCTCCTTGTACAGCACCCCGATGAACTTCAGCACATTGGGGTGCTCCAGGCAGCGCATCACCTTCACCTGCAGGACCCCCCATGCCTGTGACACCCCAAGGCACGCAGCGCCCACCCAGACAGACCTGCTGCTCACGTGTTCTCCATTAAACGAGCAGGGCTGCCTGCACCCCGTGGTGCCTGGCCACCCCCACTCCAGGTGTCACGCCTAACGTCCCATGGCAGGGTGGGGGACAGGACTGGACAGCCCCATCCCTCGTGTGTGTGTGTGTGTCCCCTCCAAACCAGGGGGATTAAAGAAAGGGGATTGCCCACCTCTTTGAGGAAGGTCCTCTGTGTCTCCTCGTCGAAGCGGATCAGCTCCTTCATGACCATCACCTCGCCCGTCTCCCGATGCGTCACCTGGCAGGGAGCGCAGGGGCTGAGCCACCGGCTCCCCGCTACCACCCCCACCTCTGGGGACAGCCTGGGGGAAATGATAACCCCCCCCTCCCATCCTGGGGAGCCAAGACCCTCATGCTCAAGACAATTGTGGCCACCCAGCCCCACCTTGATGGCCTGGCCAAAGCAGCCCTTGCCCAGCACTTCGCCATGGATCAGGTCGGAGGGGCGGAAGATGCGATGGGCGCGGGAGACGACGCGCAACGACTCGGAGCGACCGATGTCCTTGCGCTGGGATGCGGGCGAGCCCACCGAGCCGGAGCCCGGAGATTTGTCCGTGCTGCAGCTCCTCCTGCGGGACGGACAGACAGAGGGTCAACCCTAAGCAGGGACCTCAACGGGAAAGGCGGGCAAGCTGGTGGCTGAGCTGGTGGCCTTACGTGACAGTCCGCTGGCGCATGGCACTGGTCTCGCCACAGGGCGGGAGGGCAGGGGAGCGCAGGGGGCTGCACGGGGCAGGCAGGGGGCTACAGGCAAGCCCCGACTCGCGGGCAAGGGGCTCGTGGGGGTCGTGTTCGATGGTGAGCTGGAGCAGGCGGCTCGTCTCCTGGATCAGCAGGTCGATCTGGGGGCAGAAAAGGATGGCAGAGATGGTTTTCAGGGGGCGGGGAGGTGGTGCTGGTTTGGGGGGCACCCAGGGGGAGCATACCTCATCCAGGGGAACGTGGCCGATGGGGGTGCCGTTGATCTCCAGGATGCGGTCGCCCACGTGGATGGAGTTCTTCATGTCGGGGCTGATGCAGTCTGGATCCACTCTGCAGGGCCAGCAGGCAGCAAAGGTCAGCCCCCCGCCCCGACACCATCACGGGTGGGGATGTGCTGGGACACTGCCCACGAGCCACCCCCAGCCAATGGGGACAGGCTGTCATGTCCCCTGCTAGTCACCTCTGCAAGATGGGGACATGCCATCATGGTACCCATGAGTCACCCCTGAGAGGTGGTGACGTGCAGGCGAGCTGCCCACGAGCCACCCCTGCTAGACAGGGACACACAGGCAAGCTGCCCACAGGTCACCCCTACCAGATGGGGACACAGGCACGCTGCCCACAAGCCACTCTTGCTTGATGGGGACACATTGTCACGGTACCCACGAGTCACCCCTCTGGGATGGGAACACACGGTCATGGTACCCACAGGTCACCCCTGCTAGTTGGAGACATGTGGGCATGCTGCCCACAAGTCACCCCTACCAGACGGGGACATGCAGGCGTGTTGCCCACGAGTCACTCCTCCTGGATGGGGACATGCTGGCACAGTACCCACAAGCCATCCCAACCATATGGGGACATGCCAGCCTGATACCCACAGCCCACCCTGGCAGATGGGGCAATGCCAGCATGTCACCCCCCTGATGGCTGGGGACATGCCAGCACGGTCCCCACAAGCCACCCCAGCAGCTAGGGACATGCCACCATGGTCCACTCTGGCCAACCCCAGCTGATGGGGACACACCAGCCCCATCCCTCATGCTCCCATCCCAAAAAGTCTCTGTGGGGTGGATCCCACCAGCAGAAGTGGCACGGGATGCCCCCAGCCCTGGGGAGGGGACAGTGTGGCAGAGGGGACACAGACGCACTCTCGGACACGGACGGTGCGGGAGTGCTCAGTGCCGCAGCCCTGGTCGATGGAGACGGAGAAGCCTCGTTTGCCGTCGGAGCAGGCGGGGATGGAGACGAGCGTGACGGTGTGCGGGATGCGGGAAGCTGGCGAATCCGGCAGGATCTGCTCAATGACCGGCGTCACCACCATCTGGTAATAGCAGTGCCCGCTGTGGGGCCGAGAGGAGGCTGGTGGGTGGGGGGGTGCCAGGGGACGTATCCTCCCCACCCACACGCCCAGGCTGGGACATACCAGTAGAGCTTGGAGCGTTCCACCAGCGCGTAGGTGTCCCCGTCGCCGATGAACGTGCGGCAGTTGAGGCAGCTGAAGCACTCGGGGTGGTACTTCTGCTCCCCGGCCACCTGCGGGCAGACGCCATCAGCCCCAGTGACCCAGGTGTCTGGGGCGCCAAGTGCGGGTGCTGGGGCTCGGATGGTGCCGGGAGCACCCATGGGTGCCCCAAGGCCAAAGGAAGGGCAGAATGAGCCACAGCGTGGTGGAGGGTGGCAGTCATGCCACTGGGCTGGGGATGGCTGCAGGGACACGTCCCTGCCACCCTGAGCTTCCCTGCTCCAATGCCAACACGGGGGCATGCCGCACCCCAGGGTCCCCCTAAAGCACAGAGGACACCCCTGCCACCCCCAGAGCCTAACCTGTGCTGGGGGTCTGCACCCCCTTCTCACCTCAACCTCTTTCCAGGGAGCTTAGCCATGGGTCAGGGCTGCGTGTCCCCCCTCAGGGCCCCCCCGGCACTCACCATGACCAGCCCCTTGGTGATCTGCTCTGAGCAGCCGTGGCAGAGCTCCCCAAAGCGTGCCCAGTAATCCTTCTTGCAGTACAGGCGTCCATCCTTCTCGTAGTACTGGTGGGACAGGGAGGCCCCGCACTCGCAGCACCTGCCGCAGGGGATGAGGACCCCCTTGTCACCCTGTCCCCATCGTCACCCCGGGGGGCAGCCAGTGCCCAGCCACCCCACGGCTCTCTGGGCAAGCTGCTTCCCCTGTTTCCTACCCTGCTGCAGGGCCACCGCATCCACGTGGCCACCGTCCCTGGGGTGGCAGCGGGTGGCTCCAGGGGTGCCAGCGCAGGCTGGCAGTGTGGGGACAGGCAGAGACACTGGGGTGGACAGGGCAAGGGACACGGGGCAGGGACAGACATGGGGAGGGAGATGCCAGTCCTGCATGGACACGCCAGCCTCATCACGGACACACAGAGGGATGTGCCAGGCTCATCACAGACATGCCAGCCTGGTCACAGACTCACAGAGGGACATGCCACGCAGGTCACAGACACAGGGACATGCCAGCTTGGTCACAGATAGAAGGACATGCCACCCTGGTCACGGATGTGCCAGCCTGGTCACGGACACATGGAAGGATGTGCCACCCCGGTCACAGACCAAGGGACGTGCCAACTTGGTCACGGATGCACGGAGGGATGTGCCACCCTGGTCACAGACGTGCCAGCTTTGGGGGTGCAACGCCCTGGGTGCTGCAAACAGGGTGCAGGGCGACGCACCTGCAGTGTGGGGTGCACGGAGCTGCTCTGGGACTGTGAGATGGGAGGTGCAGGGGGACGGAGGGGTGCAGGGAGGTGCAGCGAGGGGCTGCACGGGGCTGTGCAACAGGAGGGTGCGCCCAGGGTTGCAGAGGGGGCTGTGAATTTTGGGGGTGCACAGGCAACTGCAGGGGATGCTGCATCAGGTTGTGCAAGTGGGGTGCGGTGGGGTGCTGGGGGGTTGCACGGAGGGTGCAGTAGGAGGGGTGCGGGGGGTGCTGTAGGGGGTTGCCGTAGGAGGGGGCACGGGGACTGCCGCAGTCCCCCCCCCTCGGCCGGGGGCGGGCGCCACGCGCAGGTGGAATACCAACCAGGCGTGACGTCACGGCGCGGAATTTCCCCACCCCATGACGCCACCGCGCGAGGACTCCGCCGCCCGATGGCGCGGCCCGAAGCCCCTCCTGGGCTTGGGGGTCGGGGGCGGGGGGGGGGGGGGGGACGGGACGCGGGGTGGCCAATGGGGGGCGGCCGCGCGGCCCCGCCCCCTTAACTCCCGCCGCCCCGACGGAGCGGCCGCATTCCTCCTCCTCCCACGCGCGACAGGGCTGAGGCCCACGCTCCCTTCCACGGCTGCAAGCGCGGGGGGGGACGACGACACAGGAGGAGGAGAAAGGGGAGGGGGCGGAAGGCTTTTGCACCAGCGAGCCCAGGGCTGCCGGAAGCCGGTCTCCCGTGGGGGGGGGGGGGCGGATCCAGCCGTGGCCGCCGCAGTGGTTTCGCTGGGGTTGATGGCCCGGGGGGGGGAGTGGATGGGTGGGGCTGAGCGGGGAGGGGGGGAACAGGCAAAGTATCCCGGGGGATGCAGGCAGAGCACCCCAGGGGTCCAAGGGGGTGCAGAGCCCGGCCCAACCCACTCCGACTCACTTGGCTCCGGAGCTCAGGACGCAGCTTTTCCTCAGCACCGCTGCCAGCATCCTGCCCGAGACGGGGGGACCACCCCGGTGCCCTGCCACACCCGGCACCCCCAGCGCCACGGGGACCCCCGCCAGGTCCCAGCCACCCCTTGCGCCCCCCCCCCCCCCCCGACCCGGGACCTTCCTCCTCCTCCTCCTCCTCCTCCTCGGGGCTCCCACTGCTCGAGCTGCAGAGAGGGCGCGAGTGAAAGAGGAAACAGGGAGGGAGGGGGGTGGCCGGGTGACATCAGCCCCGTGCGCCCCGTCACTGTCACCAGGCAGGAAGGGACAGCGTGGGACAGCAGCAAGGTACCACCAGGCTTGGCATCACCCGGCGAGCCCCGCCTGCACGCCACGGGCGCGAGGACACGCAGCCATGGATGGCATCCCGGTGCGCGTGACGGCCTCGCACGTGTCCGTGCCACGGCCAGACCGGCGGCGGGGGGGGGGGGGGGGGGGGTGGTCCGCCGTCCCTGTCCTTGCGGAGCATCCCGGTGTCCCCGAAGCCGTCCCGGCCGTCCCGCGGGCTCCTACCGAAAGCAGTCGGCGTGCCAGTCGGCGTTCAGCGCCTGCAGGTACTGCCCATCGTAGATGCCCTGCCCGCAGCTCGCACACACCGGCAGGTCGGTCCCTGGATGGAGCGGGGGGGACACAAAGGGGACGGGGCTGTCACCCTGCCACCTGTCGCCATCCTCCCTGTGGCAGCACCCAGGCACATCCCCCAGGATTAAGTCCCTCCGTCCGGGGTGACGAATTCTGACCCCCACCCATTACTCCTGTAATGGGGACAAGGTCATGGCGCTGATGTCCCCAGGGCTGGGGACGGGGCAGGGGCTCAGTGCGGTGCTGCCAGCCGGGGCCCACGTTGTGCCAGGCCACCTCCAGAGCCCCCGTCCCTCGGGGGCACTGCCATCACCGTGGGTGCCCACGTCACCACGGGGTGCTGGGTGCCCACGGGGGTAGGGGGACACAGGGAGGCTGGGGTGCAGGGGCAGGGGGGCAAGAGGTAGCATTGGGTTGCTGGAGGGGCTGCAGGGTTCAGCTAGCACAGGGGACAGACAGGTCGGGGGGGGGGGTTTGGAGACACAGCAGGGTGCTGAGCAGCAGGACAGATGTTTGGGGTGCACAGAGATGCTGGGAATGGAGGGGTGCCCCGAGTGCTCGCAGCTAGGCGTGCAGGAGGGGCAGGATGGGGGGCACATGCTGAGGTGCAGGATGGATACAGGAGGGATGATGGGGTGTAGGAGGTGGGCAGAAGGTGCAGAGGGGATGAAGGCGTGCAGAATGGGTGCACAGAGTGCAGGGGCGATTAAGGGGTGCAGGATGGATGCGAGGGGTGCAGGGAGGATGAAGGGATGCAGGATGGAAGGGGTGTAAAGGAGGGATCCAGTGGGACATAAAGTGCATAGAGGGACACAGAAGGGTGCAGGATGGGTGCTGGGGGATGCAGGGTGCGTGGCGGGACACAGAGGGGTGCAGAGACACAGAAGGTGCTGGGGGATGCAGCATGGATGGGGTACAGGAGCAGTGCAGTGATACAGAGGGGTGCAGGACGGGTGCTGGATGGGGGACTGCAGGATGGAAAGGGGTGCGGGGGCACACGGGGGCTGTAGCAGGGGGATACAGAGGTGCAGGGAGGGAGGTAAGGGATGCAGGGTGGCTGCAGAGGTACCGGGGGTGCGAGTTCATTGGGGGTGCGGGGAGGGATGAGGGGTCTAGGGGGTGCAGAGTGGATGGGAGGCACAGTAGGGATATGGGGGTGCAGGGAGGAGGCAGGAGGCACAAGGGTTGTGGAGGGATATCGGGGTGCGGAGAGGGAGGGTGCAGGGTGTTTGTGGGGAGCAGGGAGGGATACTTAGGTATTTGTGGGGTGCAGGCAGGGATGCAGGCTGGAGGGGGATGTGGGGGTAGGGATGCAGAGGGGGTGCAGGCTGGATGGGGTGCAGTAGGGGGACATGGGGTGTGCAAGGGGACATGTGGGAGTGTGGGGGGTGCAGAAGGGGGATGTAGGGGCGCAGGGAGGGATGCAGGCTGGAAGGGGGATGCAGGCAGGGATGCAGGAAGGTGTGTAGACTGGACAAGGGGTGCAGGGTTAGATGTGAGGGTCCAGGAAGGGTGCAAGCAGGGATGTGGGTACAGGGGGAGATACAGGTGAGGATACAGGCTGGACAGGGGGTATAGGGGGAGATTTGGGAGTGCAGGGGAGATGCAGGCTGGATGGCAGTGCAGGGGGGGATGCAGGCTCAACAGGGGGTGCAAGGGGGGATTTGGGGGTGCAGGGGGAGATGCCGGGGTGATGTGGGCTGGATGACGGGTGCAGGGGGATGTGGAGGTGCAGGGGGGATGCAGGCTGGATGGGGGGGTGCACAGAGGGATTTAGGGATGCACATTGTGGATGTGGGGGGATGCAGGCTGGAAGGGGAGTGCAGTGAGGGGTGCAGGGGGTGATGTGGGCTGAATGGGGAGTGGAGGGGGGAGATGCAGGCTGAGCAGGGGGTGCAGGGGGAGATGTGGGGGTGCAAGGGGGATGCAGGCTAGAAGAGGAGTGCAGTGGGGGATGCAGGGGGTGATGTGGGCTGTATGAGGGGTGCAGGGGGTGATTTGCGGATCCAGGGGGGATCCTGGCTGGCTGGGGAGTGCGGGCGGGATACGGGGGGGATGCAAGCTGGATGGGGGGTGCAGAGGAGGATGTAGGGATGCAGGGGGGGATGTAAGGGTGCAGGAGGGCTGCGAGGAGGATGTAGTCTGGATGGTGGGTGCAGGGGGGATGTGGGGATGCGGGGGGGACGCGGGGGTGCAGGAGGGATGCGGAGGGGATGCAGGCTGGCCGGAGGGTGCGAGTGAGCTGGGGTGGGGGGGGGGGGGGGTCGCGGGGCCCCAGCGGCAGCGGAAGCGCTGAGTCAGGCCGGGGGGGGGGACACACGGGATCCGGGGGGGTCACGCACCTTCGTCCTCTCCCATAGGCTCGTCCCTCCAGGTGCAGCACAGCAGCATCAACCTCATGCAGCCGCGCTGCCCGGCGCCGCGCCAGGCCCTGCCCTCGCCCCGGCCCCGGCCCCGGCCCCGGCCCCGGCCCTGCCGCTGCCGCTGCGGCTCCGGCGGGCGGGCGGGCGGGGACGGCCGGGCGGGTGAACGGCGCCGGCGCGGCCGCCGGGGGGGGGGAGGAGGGGCAGGGCCGGGGGCGGGGCCAAGGGGCCGGGGCGGGGTCGGGAGAAGGGGCTGGGGGCGTGGCCACGGGATAGGGCGGGGTCGGGTGGGCAGGGGCGGGGCTCGCGGGTGAATGAGGGAGGGGCCGGGGGAAGTCGGGGCAGGCGGGGCGCTGGGGCTGTCACCGCGGGCAGGGCAGGGGTGTCCCCTTCTGCCCCGGGACGTCACCGTGGGGCTCGACATGGGTATCGCTCTCGTTCCCCGGGTTGTCGCCATGGGACAGGGCACAGACATCCCCCTGGGTCCCCAGTCTGTCACTGTGGGACAGTGACATCCCCATCATCCCTTGGTCTGCCACCATGGGGAGGGCATGGATGTCCCCCTTATCCCCCAAGCTGTCACCATGGGACAGCATACGGATGTATCCCTCGTCCCCTGGACCGTCACCAAGGGCAGGGCATGGACAACCCCCCTTGGTCCTCAGGCTGTCACTGTGGGTCAGGGCATGGACATCTCCCTGCATCCCCAGGCCATCACCATGGGACAGGGCATGGACCTCCTCCTGGGTCCCTAGGCTGTCACCATGGGACAGGGCATGGATGTCCCCCTCATCCCGCAGGCTGTCACCATGGGACAGGGCATGGATGTCCCCCTCATCCCGCAAGCTGTCACCATGGGACAGGGCATGGACATCCCAGCCATCCCACAGGCTGTCACCGTGGGACAGAACATGGAGGTCCCCCTCATCACTGGGGCTGTCACTGTGCGCTGTGATGATGCAGTGGGGCGCATGGCATCCCCGGACCAAGGCCCCAGCACGTCCCCAGGCTTGGGCAGAGCTACGGGTACAAGACATGGGGCAGTGCCACCTGCTGGGCTAGGCCACCCATCACTGCCACCACCACTGGGAGGGGGACAGGGACACAGGACGGAGCCAGAGTCCTTTAAAAACTTGTCCTTTATTAGTCTGTCGGAAGCGAGTCCCTCTGTATAGGGCGTCCCACCCAGTTATAGCAAAGTGAGTAACATGAAGGGACTGAGGCCCTCCTGCCCACGGCCCCCCCGGGCCGGGGGGAGCGCGGGGACTGGCGGGGGGGCCCAGGCTGCCGGGGACATCCCTGCCTGCGCAGCCCCCTGCTGCCGAGACCCCCTTCCCACCCTCCCTTCCTCCCTCCCTCCAATGTGGGGTGCCCCTCATCCTGCCCCGCCCCCCCCGGGGTCAGCTCTGGGGCTGGGGGGGGTGTGACACCCCAAGACACCCCCCCCCCCCCCCCAAATCCTGCAAGGAGCGATAGCACCAAGGGGGACGGCTGCTCCCCGCAGTTTATTCCGTGCTCCCTGCCAGGACAGAGGGGCTGGTGGGGGGACGGGCACTGCCAGAGGTGTGGGGTCCCTCCTGGGAATGTGAGGCCCGGGTATGGCCCTGGGATGGGGGAGGAGATCCGGCGTTTTTGGGGGGGGGGGGTGGTGGTGTCTCAGCTTTGCTTGGGATTTACATTCTGGACCATGCAGTAGCACCAAAGTTCATGAGGTCATCAGTGACGGCGAGTGGTTACTTCCGCTTCCTCCCGCAGTACTTCCCTTGTGCACAGCCCACGCCGCCTGGGGGGGGGGGGGGGATATACAGTGTGAGCCCCCCCCTGCACCACCCGACCCCCTGGATGGGTGGCTGGGAGAAGGGCAGGGGGTGCAGGAGCCGGCCCCAGCAGGGCAGGGGGTCACCTGGTGGCAGTGCTCACCTCTAAAGCCCAGGGCACCGAGGGCTCCTCCAAAGGTCTTGGGGGGCTTCGCTGCAGGGGGGAAGCAGAGCGGGGTGAGCGGGACCCCCACCCTGCTCGCCTGCTGGGTGCAGGGGGGATATGCACCCCAAAAATGGGCCACTTGGGGGACGGACACTTACCACCGAATCCCAGCTGACCGGCGACTCCACCTGAAAGGAGAACGAAGCCCTCAGCACCCAGCAGGCACCCACATTGGTCTGCCCTGCACCCCCAAAGCCCAGCCCCCTAGGTCCCTCCCCAGCCTGTGGCCACGTCCGCGTGCTCCATGGGCCGTGCGTGTCCCTGTGAGCCGGCCAGGCACCGAGGTGTGCCCGGTGTGCGTGCCGAAGCGCTGAGCTGGGGCTGGTACCTGGAAATATCGGTGACACGCCGAAGCCGGGAACTCCAGCCCCTGGGGAAAAAGCAACAGCCAGTGACAGCCTGTGACAGCAGTGCCACCCCAACCCTGCCTGGCTGGGGACACCCTGGCTGGGGACCCTTGCTCCCTGCAGGGACAGGAGCTGCTGCAAAAGCCTCTGTCCCCGCCATGGCACCCATCTGGCTTCAGGATGCTCTCCCCGCATCCCAGTGGGGGATGGCAGCAGGGTGGGGAAGAGCGTGGCGTGGTAGGGGACATACTCCCACTCCAGCCCCAAATTGCAGCACTAACCTGGCTGCAGCCCCCCAGCACCAACACCTGCAGGATTGGAGAGCCCTGGTGAGGGTGGGCAGCGTGGGGACAGGGATGGGAGTCACCCCTCCAGCCCCTTCCCGGTCACAGCAGACCCTGTTCCTTACCTGGCTTGGGAGGTTTCCCAACAGCTCCTGGATACAAGATCCCTGTGTCAGAGAGGGGCATCAGTGCAGCCCACAGTGGGGCTCGCTGCCCCTGGGGCTGCAGCCAGACCCTGTTATAAGCCCAGAGGGTCTTCAGGCAGGGACCTACATCTCTGCATGTTGGGGACATGGTACAGTACCATCCCTTATCCCCATGGCAGGGGCAATGCTGGTGCTATGGCCCTTGGTACCTTCTCGGTGATGGCATTCCATTCCGATCACACCCCAGGAGCAGGGCAGGCAGCAGACACAAGATGGGACACAGGGTATGGTGACAGTGTGGGGTAGGACCGTGCCGTGGGACAGGGAGTGGACAAAAGCGACCCTGCATCCCCCGCATCCCATACACCCCCTTTCCTTTCCAGCACTCTGCCAGCATGGCACTGCCATTCTGCTCCCTGCACTCCAGCCCTGGGGAGCCCCGATGCCAGGGGCCAGCATCACTCACCAGCACCAAGCCCACCAACTCCAAGGCCACCGACTCCGAGGCCACCGACTCCAACGCCACCTATGACAGGGACCCCAGATGAGCACCAGCAGGAACAGGCAGCAGGGCAGTGTCTGATCTCCTTGCCAAGCCCCAGGTGTACCCATCCTTCCTCGGGCAGCCTTACTCCGCCCATGCCCTGGGGGAGCATCCCTCTGCCTGCACTTCCCAGCTGCCTGGGCTCAGCTCCTGCCAGCACCTACCTGGGATGCCGCCGACCCCTGGGACTCCAGCCCCCGGAACACCTGCCAGAGAGAGACCATTAACAACTGTCCCCCTGCAGCCCAGCACCCACAGCTCAGGGCACTCCCAGCCAGTGCTCAAGCTGCTGGGATGGCCCTGACACCCATTCTGGGTGTCCCCAGCACCCACTGCACAGCACCCAGGGCAAGATGACCCAGAGGGAGCTCACCCCCTGCATGACGCATTGCTGCAGGCAATGCAGAGCAGGAGAAAAATGTCCCCAGTAAGTCCAGGGGAGGGGGCATGGGTGGCACTTTGCACCCACAGGTGACAGCATGCCACCTCCCACGCCTGGGCCACCCTCTGCTGGGGCACCAGGGGCCACACAGGGGTCACGAAGTGAGGCCAGCACCTCAACGCCCACACAAAGAGGGTGCCCAGTGATGGTCCGAGGTGGACCTGAGACAGAGTGGCAGATACGTACCGAATTTGGGAGGTTTAGCACCAGGCTGCACCCCTACTTGAGGGATGCCTGTAAAGCAAATGAGGACACCGCAGTTAGGACAGTCACCCCTGCAACCCCCCCGCCCCCACCCCGTGTGCCACCATCCCCCATCCCACCTGCAGCCCCCTCTGCCACCCCTCCACGTGGCTTGGTGGCTTTTAGCATCCCTGGCCACTGCTGTCCCCAAGGGGGTCCCCAACTGGGGTGTGATGAAGCACGTACCTGCCCCAGGAAGGATGCCAGTACCGGGTACCCCCACGCCCGGCACCAACCCAGGCACAACGCCAACGCCGGGTGTCACTCCCGGCACTCCGGCGACTCCGGGCACCCCACCTGGCACCCCTCCAACCCCAGCACCTGTGGAGAGAGGGGGTGAGGCAGCATGGGGGCGAGCCCCATGCGATCCCCATAATCCTGTGGGATGATGTGGCTGGTATGGGGTGCCCACCCCTGAAGCCCCTCAGCTTCCCCTCGACCAGTCTGTGCCATGCCAGGGCTTCATGGGGAGACCCCAGATGCCCACTGGGCAGGTAGGGCTGCCTGCTGTGGGCTGAGCTGCGAGCGATGGGCTTCTCCAGCTGACTCACCGAATTTGGCTGCCTTTGCTGCTGCTTTTGCTGCTGCGGCCGGACCTCCGACCCCTGAGTGGAGACAGCAAGAGTGGGGTCAGTGTCCCCAGGGGGATCCTCTCCAGCAATGCTGGGCAGACCCCATCCCTCCCATCTTGCCTGCATCCCCCAAAGGATGGCCATGAGTTGATGGAGACCACCGAGGCCCTCCTCATGCCTGTCCTGCCCCAGACCTGCCCCTGCACCAGCCAGGCTGCCACTACCACCTGCCTTCCTCCTCCTCACCTGGGACACCTCCAATGCCAGGGGCCAGGCCACCCACTCCAGGAGCCAGGGCACCTACACCGGGAGCCAGGGCACCCACGCCAGGAGCCAGGCCACCCACGCCAGGAGCCAGGCCACCTGCTCCTGCAAGAAGAGAAGGAAGGATTTGGGCTTCAGCTGAGGAAAAGAGGTGGTGGAAGGAGCTGTCTGAAAAGGCATGGCAGGCTGGGGTGGACGGATGGATACGTAGATGGATGGACAGATGGATACGTAGATGGATGTGGAGTGGTTGGATGGATGGTGGGGTAGATGGATGTGGAGTGGTTGGATGGATGGCAGGGTAGATGGATGGCGGGATGGATGGATGGATGGAGGTGTGGATGGATGGATATTGTGGTGGCTGGCTGGCTGGTGGTGTGGATGGGCGGGTAGAAGGAAGGGTGGATGGACTAACGTAGGAGAAAGTGTATGGATGGTGAACCTAGGACCCTCCATGCAGACCAGCTTTCTGGAGAGCACTCCCTGACACAGTCAGCACCTCATCCCACATACAGCCCTGCGGAGACATCATCCCTCACCCCAACCCACAGGGACCTTGTGCAGTGCTCAGGCCCAACGAGGGGAGCAGCATGGGGTGGGAAGGTGGCAGGAGACAGGACATGTGGGATAACCCCAGAGAGATCCTGGCTTACCGTACTTTGCTGCTTTGGCGGCTGCTTTGGCAGCAGCGGCAGCCGCTGGACCTCCAACTCCTGGGGGAGAAGGGGAACATGAGGGGCAGTGATGGGCCGTGGTGGCCATGCCGGCATCCCTCAGCTGGCACTGCTGGGGACATGCCAAGCATCCCTTAGACACCACCTCACCTGGTATGCCTCCGACCCCACCGGGCACCAGACCGGGCACGCCGACACCAGGGACACCAACTCCAGGCACACCAACGCCGGGCACACCCACACCGGGCACACCCACGCCGGGCACACCCACGCCGGGCACGCGCCCTGCTCCTGCAGAGAGGTTCAAGGATGTGGCTGAGCAGGCAGGGTCCGTAGGCAGGGGTCCCGCTGATGGCCCCACCATCCACAGTGCCAGGGGTGCCCCCCAGCCTGCCCATTTGCAAGCATCCCTCCTCCCTCCCTGGGAAAGGATGACGGTGACTCACCATACGCTGCAGCTTTCGCTGCAGCCTTTGCCGCGGCTGCTGCGGCTTCTGGGCCACCCACTGTGGGGACAGAAGGAAAAGAGTCAGGGGACCAGCACGGCCAGCACCACCCCATTGTCTCGTGCCAGCCCATACACTCACCTCCAACGCCGGGCACCACACCAGGAACTCCAGCGACGCCAGGCACGCCGGGGACACCAGGGACACCAGGAACACCGGGGACACCAGGGACACCGGGGACACCGGGGACACCGGGGACACCACCAATGCCAGGAACACCTATGCCAGCTCCTGCAGGCAACGAGTGGAGAACTTAGATCTTGTTGCAGCAACAGTGGAAAGGTGGGACCTTGTCAAAGGTCTGCTCTCATCGTCATGCTGTGATGATGAGAGCACCCCACTGCCTCGTCCCAGGAGAGATGCACAGCGGTACAAGGGAGGGACTGGTCCCATGTCTCCCAAGAGGCTCCAGCGAGATGGTAAATCTGCTGTTGTAAAAAAAAGGCTGGGAAGTCACTAGCTCAGGGGACCATGATGATCCTCATCATCACAAGGGGCTCCAGATGTTCCTCATCACGGGGACATCAAGACTTGCAGTCAAGCAGGCCATGGAGGAGAAGTGGCTGGCGGTCCTCAGTAGCTGTCTGAAAGGGCTGGGTACCCTGGGCACTGGCCAGACTGGGAAGCTGCCCAGGGCAGTGACAGCCTTGACCCACCGGGACTCATTAGTGTCACAGGGACAAGCATCATGTTACTTCTGGAAGGGCTGAGTGCCAGAGGGGTTGTCCTCATGGTCCCCTGCTCAGCAGGTGCCTGGCACCCCAGCACAGAGCACACACCCCTTGACTTGTCACTGCCAAGTTTCTCCCTAAATCCCATCCTTCCCCCGGCACGTGGTGGGATTTTTTCATACATGATGCAGAAGAGGAATGTAAGAATTGGCCAGCAACGGTTTAGCCCTCAAAGGAAAGCTGCCATTGAGCATGGCTGCTCCCAGGGGACTCCCAGGGCCCTGCAGTGATGATGCAGAAGGTCCTGGGACCTGGCCATGTAACCTCTGGCACTGCCTTTTGGAGCAGCACATGGATCCCCCAGCCCTGTGCGGAGCCTTGGGGCCACTTCTGCCTCCTCTCTCTGCACCTGGGCTCCCAGCTTCCCTACTGCTCGGCCATGTCCCTTGTCCCCCCTGGGCTCCTCCTTGCTGGAGCTCCCTTGGGGATGGTTGTGCCTGCTGAGCACCTGGGTCTTGCTAGATCAAGTTGGATGCACTTGCTGGATCCTACCAGGTTTTTGGAAGGCGGTGACTCTGGGCAGGGGTCCCACTGCCAGGGATCTCTGCCCGCCTGGGCAGCGAGGCTGAGCCTGTGGGCACCAGACCCTGGGTCAGGTCCGCTGCTGGTAAAATGCATTTGGTACAAAACCCAAGAATTCAGAAAAGGTCTAAAGACATGAGTTCAGTCTCATCAGTTCACCTCCATGAAGCAGCCTGCAGAAACCCCAGAGAGGGAGAAGGTCCTGCCCTGAGGATGAAGCCAAGCCGGATGCAGCGGCTGGGAGCTGGACTGGGCACAACCCATCCCTGGATGCTTCCCCGTAATGAGCCATCAGGAGTGATCCCCAGGGGAGACATGCCTGTCTGGGAGTACCCTGCGTGCCCTGGGTGGAGAGGGTCAGCAGGGGTACCCAGGGAGCCGCTGGGGAGCTCCTTGCACTGCGCGGCACGTACCGTACTTAGCTGCCTTTGCTGCTGCCGCTGCTGCTGCCGGTGTCCCAACTCCTGGAGATAAAGGAGAGAGGAACCCTCAGCCATCAGCCCCCATGCCCCCCGCAGAGCCAGGTGGTGGGGATGGGGCTCCTGGGAACAGTCACCTGCCACCCCGGGGACACCTCCGACACCAGGCACCAAGCCGGGGACGCCACCAACGCCGGGCACGAGGCCTGGAACGCCGCCAACCCCAGGCACAAGGCCTGGACCTGGAGGGAAGCAGAGCAGTCAGACCCCCCCCAAAACACCCCATGACATTGGTGGGGACATGGTCTCCCCTGGAGTCATGGGAGGCTCCGAGGCACCTGGCTTTGTGGTAGGCTCTCCACATCTCCCAAACCAGCTGCTCAGGTGACCTGGGATGTGCCCAGGATTGAGATTTCCAGCTCCCTACACCCAACGCAGGGGTCTGGAGCCCACCCAACCACCCAGGAGCTTGGGGACCCCCAAGGTTCCCCAAGGTCGTAGTTGTAAATCCCAGCTGCTCCTGAGGCTGACATGTTTCCTCTGGATGCTCTAATGAGCAGTTGTTTGCTACTCGCTTTTCTCCCGCAAAACAGTCAACGAGGGGAGCAGCGAACATGAGATCTGCATCACCAAGCGCATCCCTCTGCTAATGAATGACAGCTCATTACAGACACTGTCTCCCTGGACGCCTTGCCGGAGCCTGGCACAGCAAAACCACATCTCTTATGGGGAAACCATGCATGACGGGGACATACTGCCCCGTGTTGGGCTGCTGCATTGCGAGCTTGCCACCATCAAAAAAGCTGCTTTTTGCAAACCAGGCTTTGCTACGCCAAAGCCCAGCTCTCCCAAAAGGCTGCTGGAAGCTGCCCCCAAGGGGGTAAAGCCCCCCTGCAGCCCTGGGGAAGGTTTTGCACCTTGTCGCTTTCCACCCGTAAAAGCTGCTGGCTCAGCAGAGTGGCTTCACTTTGCCCCAAGCTCTGGCAAGCAGCTGCTGGAGCCGGGACAGGGTTCTGGGGCTGGGAGAGCACCCCAGCAGATGGGGCAGGTGGCGGTGGGGCAGGCAGCGAAGTCACGCAGCCCTGCACCAATGCACAGCTCTTCCGTGACCGGAGGGTGAGCCCGACCCCGCAGGCAGCTGCTGGATCTGTCCGAGACAGCAGGCAACTCACCAAAACCTCCTGCCTTCGCCGCTGCCTTTGCCGCTGCCGCCGCTGCTGCCGGCCCTCCAACTGCCGGGGTAGCGGGAGAGAGTCAGGGGTGTGGGATGGGGGGAGGCAACCCTCCCCCAGCCCCAGGGCCAAGCCCCGCCATCGCCTCACCTCCGACTCCTGGGACAACGCCGACGCCGGGTACCACTCCGCCAACTCCCGGGACGACACCAGCCCCGGGCAGGACACCGGCTCCTGCCACAGAGGAGAAGGGGACCGTCAGCTCGGTGATGCAGGGACACCCAGCATCCCCCCCAGCCTGGGAGGGAGGCAGGCAGAGTTGCCTCGCTGGGGAGATGGCCGATGGATGTGCCCACAGAGGGTGACTCACCATATTTCGCTGCTGCTTTCGCTGCTGCCGCCTGTGCTCCAACCCCTGGGGAAGAACATGGGCAGCCGCTGAGGTCCCAAAACCATTCCCACCTCAGCTCCCCCATCCCGCAATGACCCTGGGGACCAGCCCCTCCTGTCAGCATCCACCCCCCTCTCCTTTGGGAAATGATGCACCCCTCCAGCCTGTCCCTGGAGTGACACTGTCACCCTGGGGCCACCAGACAGCCGGGCAGTGCCCAACACCCCATCCAAGGACCGGCAAGGTAACTGGGGTGCCCGGTCCCCCCGCCATGCCTGTGCCAGTCCCCCACCCTGGGGCTGCCCAGGAAGGGAGCATACCTGTCCCAGTGGGGTACCCTGCCTTTCCTCCTGCCCCGATGCCGGCTCCTATCCCGCCGGGCCCGAAGCCTGCAATCACAAACAGAAAGGCAAAGCCAGGTCAGGCACTGGCCCTAGGAAGGGGGGGCGAGGCAGATGCAGCAGCTCCTTCGGGCCAGAGGTTCTCCCCCCACCAGCGTCGGGGGATGTGGGAGGGATTCCGGAGCCAGCTCCCCCCGAGTTGAGGTGCCAGTTCAAACATCCCTGCCTGGAGCTGGCCACGGCTCAGGACATGTCCTAGCAGAGAGCCAGACAGCCAGCCGACCGCTACCGGTGCCACAGCATGCCTGCGGATTAACGGCTCCCGGCCCCGTGGTGCGGGATGCCAGGAGAGCTGGCTTGCTCCCAGCTGGGTCCAGAGGCATCACGGCAGGAAAAGGCATGGGTCCCCCGAGGGACCACCTCACCCTGGGAGCGGGATGCCCCTCACACCGCCCTGAGGGTCAGCGGCCATGAGGCCACAGCGGCAGCCGGCGGAGCCGTGAGGAGCTACGACCGCGGAGCGAGGGCTACGAGCACTCACCGTAGGGCAGCTTACCAGTGCTGTAGGGCAATCCATAGCCACCTGGAGAGGAGAGAAGGTGGCGGGTTAGCACCTGGCTGCCGGTGGCCGTGCCCCCTCTGCCCCGCGGTGTAGCCCCTCTCTGCCAGCTGGCTGTGCGGCACCAGCCCTCGGGGCTCCTTCCATCGGGATAGTGAAACCTCTGGGATACAACCCCCTGTGATGGAGCTGGGCCAGGAGATACTCTTCTCCATCACCTTGGAAGCCGTGGCTCCAGAAAGAGCCACCCACTCTCAGCCCCGCACCGAGGGCTGTGGTGCCCAAAGCTGGTTTTGCAGGAGCCTCCCATGACCCCGCTACAGCGGGGGGTCCCCTGGGAGCCTCGCGGCGAGAGCTGTACCCAGCTGGCCATGCTACGGCCAGCTCCAAATGAAAGGTTTTAATTGGAATCAGGGCTTGGGAGCCTCTGCTGAAATGTGACCTCATTAGGAGGTTGGCGCGAAGGGATGGGGAGGGATTACAAGCAGGAACATCACAGCCAGGGAAATGTCTCCTTGAGAAAGAGCAGGATCCCACCACTCAGGACGGAGCGGGGATGCCTGTGACTCGGCAGGAACCATGTGCTCGGGAGCCAGCAGCACTGAACTCCCATCACTGCTGGCAGTGGCCTGAGGAAGGGTGATGGGCTGCCACATCCCTGATGGGGACACCTCGAGTGGTGCGTAGGGTGGAGGGTGTCTCACACAACAAGCCTTCCTGCCGGAGGGGGTTGCGGGCAGGGTGGGGATGAGGCTGCCTGCAGCCAGGACGGGATTGCTCATGGCAAAGCATCTCCTTGAGTGCAGTACACCGTCCCCTCCCACCAGCCAGCATGTGGGGACCAGATTTGTCTCCACCCTGCCAGGCTGTCCTATCGTGTCCCACGCCAGCACGGCGTTGCTGGAAGGCTGAGGCTTTCCAGGCTGCAGTGGCCATGAGCCGTGCTGGGTGTCCTCCACCTTGGGGACCCCTCTTGCCCAAGCCGGGGCACCTCATCAGCGCCTCACTCAGACCAAAGCTGCGGAAGGGTCTGGCACTGGGTGACACACATGGAGGTGACACCAAGGGTCAAGACTCCAAGCCCTTGGCTCTCCAAGGGTCCAAGCCCAGCTCCCCACCACCCCGCGTTGGATGCTAGAGCAGCCCCTGCCCTGGGGCTGTGCACGTCCATCCTGCACTGGCGTGGTGGATGCCACCAGCACTGCTGGGGGGCTCAGAGCCAATGGGGACACTGGTTGGCATGGAAAGGGCTTCGCACAGACCGATGCCACCCCGGTGCAGCTGGGCACTGGGGAGCAAGTCCCCATCCCTACAGCATCGGGTGGGACCCTGATTTCAGGCACAGCTTCAGGCTGAGCCCCCAGAGAGCGGGGGGGGCCCCAGGGCCGCCTCCTGAGCAGGGACAGTACAGAGCAGGAGCTGGCTAGGGCATCTGGAGCAAATAATCCAAAAAGGAGACTTTCCACTGAAAAATGTTACTTTCCCCGCTGTTCCTTTGTCCCCTCTCGACCTGGACCTACTGCAGCTGGCACACAGCACAGGGGATGCAGGGATGTGTGGCAGCCCCCAGGCCCATCCACAGCATCAAAGTGAGAGCCTCGACAGCCAGCCCGGTGTGTCCCCATGCTGCCAGCCCAAAGCCCTCAGAAGTGACAACTGGCATCCCCCAGTGCTCCGGAAAGGATCGGGGTGCCACGCAGCACCCAGCAGCTGAAACCACACCTGGGGACACCACCACTGTCCCGCTGGTCCCTGAGAGAGGCATGATGCACTGATGGGGCTCCCTGGCCAAGGGGATGGGTGTCCTCCCCTGATTTATTTAACGAAGTCTCCCCATAAAGTGGGTCAGCCGGCAGCGGCGTCCCGTCCGGGCTGCGGGCCACTGGTGGGGCCGCAGCGGGATGGAGCCAGGCACGGCCGCGCCACGTGCCGGCGGTTTGCTCTCTGCACCGGGCACCCCATGAAAGGCGGTCTGGGGCCAGGCTGCAGCCAGGAGGCCAGACGGTATCCGATGGCGGCAGGGCCGAGCCACCCTAACGAGCGTAACTCTGCCTCCGCGGGAGGAAGCCGGAGCGGGCCAAGTATTTCTGCCGCCGTTTGCGGTGACGGGCCCCAGTGGGGGGAAGCTGGCAGAGCTGCTGGGGCTGGCGCCTGTGCCGGGGTGGGACCTGCTCCCCGGGGTGGGCTCCCCCACCGAGGCTTCCCTGCCTGCAGCAACTTGCTTCGGCAAATGGGAAAATGCCCGTGGATCTACTCGCTCCCCAGCGCTCCAGGGGTGCAAGTCCCTGCCCAGATCCGGCTGCCCTCCTCCTCACGGATGCTCCTGGGACCAGTAAGCTGGCAGCATGGCCCTCGGAGGGCACAGAACCTGGTACTGGCTGCCGGGCACTGCCTGTCCTGCCACCGTCCCTGCGTGGGCATGGCTGGCTGGGAACAGGGCAGCGCTGGCACCTGGCACAGCACTGGGAGATGGAGGTCCCCAGAGCGGCCCATCCTGGGAAAGGGGTGCTGAGCACCTCCAGGCTTCCCTGGGCTGGGGCTGAGCCTCATTTGGGTGGGCAGTGGGGAGGGAGACCTGCTTGGAGCTTCATCCCTACCACCTGCCTGCTGTTGGGGGCCATGGCTAGAGCTCCTTGAGCCCAGGTGAATGCCCAGCGATGCCCAGCACAACCCCAAGAGCCACAGAAAGCAGACAGTCCCTGCAGGGGCTATGCCTTGTGCCAGGAGGAGCTGGCAGGGATAGCCTGGGGTGGCCTGGCCCAAAGCATGTCCCCAGAACATGCTCTTTCCTACCTTACAACAGCCGAAGAGGCACAGCATCCTCATGGGCTGGGGGCAAGACCAGCAGCAGCATCCAGGCAGCTGCCTGTGAGGCTGTGATAGGCAGGGCTGCTGCTGGACTCACCTGCCCCGTGCCCCTTACTTTGTCCTGCTGTCCCAGGGCCAGCACTGGCACTGCCAGGTCCAGGGGACCCGGGAGCACCACAGTCCAGCCCTGGGGAATGGCGGGTCCTTCTCCTGGCAGCGCTGGGGGTCCTTCACCCCTAGCCCTGTTGGCTGTGACAGCTTACCTGGGAGCTTAGGAGCTTTGATGGGATACCCCAGAGGGACACCGGGCTGCTGACCTCCAAAACCTCCCAGTCCTGCAAAGCCAACAGCAGACTCTCACCTGGAGCCCGTGCCCAGGCTGCCACCAGTCCTTGCGAGAGGGGAGTGCCGCGGGGCACCCCGAGAGAGGAGAGCGGGTGGCTTGGGGAGCCCTGAGGCATCTTCTGGCATGGGGAGGCCATGGCTGTGATGAACAGGCTTGGGAAGGAAGAGAAGGATGGGCGAGAGAGACGGGACACTCACCAGGGATTCCTGCGAAGGCTCCTGCTCCTAGGCAGAAACACAAAGGCACATGCGTGAGCCTTGGGGCTCGTCTCTGGGGTCCAAACTAGTCTGCGTGGGCTCAGCCAGAGGTCGGCTTCGCTCACCCACGTGCCCTGTGGGGCTGTGACCCCAAAGGATGGGCTGGAGCCAGCCCCAGCAAGATGGAGATGAGGGCAGAGCTGGAGCCAGCCCAGGACCCACCCTCCACCCCAGTGTCTCCAGGGGATTGAAGTGACCTACCTGGACCTTTCGGCTTGACTCCAGCACCAGTGGGTACTCCGGGTAGCACCCCTACGCCAGGGAAGCGGACACCTGCAGCAGAGACCAGAGGGGCCAGGTGACCACAGTGGGGCATCGTGGTGTTGCTGGTACCCGAGACCCCAGCACCCAGCTCCCAAATCCTTGTCACCCATCTCTGGCTCAGCACTAACCCTTGTACCCTGGGACAGGATACATTCATCCCCGGGGACTTGCTGGGCCCCCCCTGTGCCAGCCACACCGCACCCCCTGGGCAGAGCTGCCAGTGAAGGGTTTGCTCCAGCCCTGGGGCTGCCTGTGCTTTGGGGAGGGGCAGGCTGCCCACAGAGGAACTTGGGGTGCCTGCAGGGTGCATGGCACCACCCACGAGTGGGTCCCACAAGTAACAGCAAAGCACCAGCCCACATCGTGCTATAGCCAAGCCCGGGCATTGCTCTCTGCCCCGGTGATGTGCAGTGCCTTCATGCAAGCTGGGGCTCTTTAGGGAGCGGGAGCAGGGGTCCTGCCCATTGAGCCCCAACCCTCCAGGGCCAACAGGCAGTGCTTTGGCCTTGCAGTCATTTGGGTTGGGTTTGTGGTTTCGGGGGGTTCTTTTGGCTTGTTTTTTTCCCCCTTTTACAAATGTCTTTCATTATAACTCACGTGTTTTCAGACATGGAAAAGACATTCCTGACCAGCAACACACTTCTCCTTCTGACAATGTCGAAACATCTTGTTTTCACAAGTTTTCCTCCTCCAAATTACTTTGCAGTGAGGAATTCCTCTCCCCCTGCCACCTCCTCCCCCTCCTTCCCACGCCGCCTTTGGCTGGGCAAGCTGGCCCTGGCGTGGTCTGTGCCAGCTCCTCTCCTGGTGCTGATGCAGCCTGCTCCCGCAGAGCTTGGCATGAGACCCCTGGAGACGCCAAGTCCCCCCGTCTTTGGCACGGTGGAAATGTCACTATGGCCCCAGTGAAAGGGTTTGGAAACTGCAAGCAGCAGCGATGGGACAGGCAGGGAGTTAGGCAAGCAAGCAGCATGGGGTTGCAGGCAGCCTTCTGCCGGGCAGAGGTGCTAAAATGCCCAGGGCCACAAGGCTATCGACTCAAACCGGGGTTCTGGCACTGGGTGGGGAACCTCACAGAGGTCGGGGTGCTGCTGGTAGGGTGGGGACCCCTTTGGAGGTTGGAGTGCAGCTGGCAGGGTGGGGACACCCTCAGGGGTCAGGGTGCTGCCGGTGGGGTGGACACCCCCAGCTTACCTGCGCCAGGAAGCACGCCACCCGGGAAAACTCCAGGAATCCCAGCGCCTACCGGGCAAGAGAAAGGCAGGGATGAGCACCCAGCCGGAGCCGTTCCCCGCCCCGGCCCCAGGCTTTGGGGCCGTGCACCTACCTGGTACTTTGGGGGGTTTCCCTGCTGCACCAACCCCGGGCTGCACCCCGCCCGGCACCGCCGCACCTGCAGGCAGCAGAGACCCCCTGAGCCCTGGGCACCGGCTCCTGCCCACCCTGGCAGGCATGGGGACAGGTCTGCCCTGGGCTTGGCTATGCTGGGGACAAGGAGTATTTCCTACCTGCGGAGACCCCAAGCCCACCAGGACTACCGACTCCACCCATGCCACCAATGCCAGCGCCTGGGGGCATTGGGAAGAGGAGTGTACCAATGTGAGATGCCATCACTGGGCTATGGGTGGCTGGGGTGGTGCAGAAGAAAGGGACAAGCTCAGGATAGCTCTTGGGGGCCAAAGGGGACACCCTGAAGCAGTACCAGGGATGGGTCCCCCAGACCTGGGCATAGGGACCAGGCAGCTCAGTGGTCTCTGCTCCTGGGGGCTCAGGTTTGGCCAATGCCCCTTTCCCAGCACACCAAGATGTGCCAGGGTCCGTCTGAATTGGCGGGGATCCCCGCGAGAGCAGCACCTCTGCTTGTAGCCCCCCAGCTCCATGGGGAAAGCTCTCCTAACCCAGGCTCCCAGGGGACACCAGGAGTCCCCAGGGGCTGCCCGAGCCCCAGCATTGCCTTGCCTGGCATTCTTGCCTGGCCCAGCATTGCATCGGATGCCCCCAGCACTCACCAGCTTTTGCAGCAGCCTTGAGCGCAGCAGCAGAGGGAGCACCTGGGAAGACACCCCCGGGGTAGGCACCTCCAGGGAAGAGACCTGCAGCACCTGCGGGGAGGAGAATAACCAGCGTGAACATTCCCAAAAAGTGGCCGGCAAGAAGGTGTCCTGCCCTCCACGCCGGCCACGGTGGGCACAGGGGGGGGGTGAGCTGCGGGAGGCTGCGCAGCAGTGCCGGGGGCTGGCGTTAGGCTGGGCGAGGCGGTGGTTAGCAGGCACTGCCCTGTCCTGCACTGGCTTCTCCCTGCATCCCCCCAACTACCTGCTCCCATCCACGTTCTGCCTGTCACCAGCTGTGCCACCACCACCTGGGGCACCCTGCGGTGTCACCGGCTGCTGCATACGCCGGGGTCCCCTGTGGTCCCGGGCAGGCTGGCCAGCCACACGCAGGCACTGTCCCTCTGCTGCAGACCCCGCGGGGACCCCAGGTCCCTCCTCGCCTATTACTGCTTGCGGTCACCCAGCCATGGTTGATGTCATGATGTTGGGGGACCACAGGGCTGCCTGTTGGTGGCTGCCAGTCCCTCGAGTCTGGGAAGGGTGCCTGGCCTGGATGGAACCCACCAGGCAGGCTACGGAGAGCACCCGATGGGGATGAGCCATGTGCTGTCCCCAAGGTGGGTCTCTGGGGTCAGTCCGGAGTGGGGGTGGCCGGTGGTCTGTGCTCACCTGGCTGCAGGCCAAGTGGGCCGAGTCCCCCGAGGCCTCCGACCCCTGGAAAGAAAAGTGGGGTGAAGTAGCGGGGGTACAGCCGGGGCTAGAGGAGCAAGAGCGTCCCACTTGCACCGTCCCTGTGGGACAGGAGCAGGCCCCGGGGATGGGCACAAGGACGAGTGACAAACGTGCCCGCCAGCATCCAGGTTCCCCATCCCGTCCCTTTCTTCCTCACCCGCCCCCCACCCCACCAGGCCACGAGGGGACAGAGCCGAAATGTTTATGGCTGAGGAATGAGTCCCTCCGGCTCTGGCCAGCACTGCCTTCCAACATCTGGGGCTAATCAGCCCTCGCTCCCTCCAGGCGCAAATTCCACTGCCTTTGGCTCAGGGCGCGGACACCACTCCGGCTGGGGCTTCGCGGCTGCACCGCGTTTGGTTTTAATTACGCGGAAATAAAGGGCCTTGTTTTTCTTTCCACGAGCTGAAATCTGAGTAAACGGAGGTTGCCGGCCCCCACCTCGGGCTGGTGCTCCCGCCGTGCAGACGAGCCGGCTCAGGGGGCCGGTGGAGTGCAGCGTGCCCCTGCCCTTGGGTGCAGTGGGTGCTCCTGGGGTGGGCAGGGAGGGGAGACCTGGGTCTCTGCCTAAAAGAGCAGCTCTCCCTGGGCCTCGACGGGCACCAGGCATCTCTGTTGGCAGCAGATTTGTCCCCTGCACATTTGGTCCCTGCTGCCCTGGCACCTTCCAGCCGTGCCCCAGGCTCGGTGCCCTCGGGCTGTGCATCCTCCTGCCAGGATCTCATCTCTCTCCCAGTGATGCCCCCTCTCACCCTGTCATTTCTAGGCCAGACAAACCCCAGCACAGGCTGCAGGAGCCCCAGCAAAAGCTGCTTGGCCATGAATGCAAGCAGATGAAGGTGCTGCCAGCTTCCCGTGGCCACTGGCTCCCGGCAGGGCTGAGCGAGCTTTGCATCTTCCTGAGCAGCTCTGGCACAGGTTTGCAGGCAGCAAGCACCCCAAAAGGGTGGTCTGGGCGGGCTGGAGGGGAGATGGCAGTGTGCCGAAGCAGCGGATGAGGGAGGAAGGCTCCCTTGTGGCTATGGGGTCTTGGCAGGGGTTAGTGTGGCAGGGCAGAGTGGAAAGTGCTGGCTGCTGCGTGCCTTGGCCATGGGGGAGCCCAGGATGGGGGGGGGGGGCCTTGGCCACGTGGGTGAAACATGAGGGCAACAGAGGTCAGGAAATATCCTGGTCACTGGCATGGCTGAAGACGGTGAGAGAGCCAAGGAAAGGCTTCTTACCTGGTTTGGGAGGTTTTGCTCCAGCCCCGAGTCCTAGGGGAGAGCATGTGGAGAGGGGTGAGAGCCATCCTTCCTCTGAGCATCCCCCGAGGCGGGGACACCGTGTGGGACAGGGCCAGCCTCATGGCAGACCCCGCTGCCCGCCACAAGGCAGCTCTGCCGGGCATGCTTCCCCCCTCCTTGTCCCTGCACACCCTGGGCAAAGGGATCCCAGCACTCACCTGCTCCCAAACCTCCAACCCCAGCACCTGCAACCAATGGCACAGTCTCAGCACCCATCCCTGCGAGCACCCACCACCTACCCACCCACGCCAGGCTCTCAGGGGTCCATGGGGAGGCAGAGAGGGTGACAAGGGTGCAAGGGGATGGGGCATCCCCCTGAGATGTCCCCAAACTTTTGGCTGAAACACTGGGGACAGGCTGTGACCTCTGAGCACCTCCCGTGGCCAGGGCTGGGTAGGGTGTAGGTGCCAGCCCTGGGCTAGTGACCCTCGGTGTAAGCATGGCACTGCTACCCAGTCCTGTCCCCATGCTGTGGGGGTGGTGCTGGGGCAGCCACCCAGGGCTGAGCAGCCAGACAGGGTGTCCCCATGTCCCCTGATCCCAGCTGACAGGTCCCCAGCCCTCCATGCTGGCTCAGAGGCAGCCGGGGACCCCCCAGGCACCTGTCCCATCCCTGCAAGCAGGGTGATGCCCCCCCAACACTGCCTGGATCCCTTTACCTGGGAAAAATCCTGCTCCTGGAACTCCCCCTCCTGGGATAGCACCAGGGACCCCTGCAAGAGAAGAGACCCTCATTAAAATCCCCACAGGGATCCAAGTGATCCCACCCTGGCAGATCAGGGTGGGGAGCACCTCCTGGGACATGGAGCTGCTCCCTGCGGAGGGGGTGGGATGTAGAGCCCTCGGGCAAGGGGTCAAGGGCATGTCCCTGACTTTCTTTGCACACCTCAGTTTCTGCAGTGTGACAGTGGTGATGGGGCTTGGAGGTGCCCCAGCCGGGAGCCAGGGAGGGTATCTTGGTGGAGGTGTTAGCAGGACTTGGTCCTGCATGGGAGGGAGGGACACAGGGCTGGCACAGAGCAGGGCTGGCTGGTGTCCAGCTCTGCTTCCCAAAACCTGTCCCACACCACAGCCAGTGCCGTCTCCATCACCACTAGCTTCACGTGGGGCTGGGGGGACAGGTCCAGGCATGGTCATGCATGGAGGGGTGAAGCTGTCCCAGTTCATCTCCACAGCCCACGCTGGTCCCAGCCAAGCCTAAGCATGATTGGCTGTGGCTGCCCCATGCCCACGCTGCCTGCCCTGCTTTGCCCTGCCTGCTGAGCTGCCAGCAGGACTGGGATGTTGGACTGGGGCGACAGTGCTGAGACCCAGCAAAACCACCTGTGTCCCTCTGCCCATCTCTGCGAAGCTGAGATAAGCGCCCAGGTCCCACCGCTTTCCAGGGTGTCTGGAGCTCATGCTCAGAGGTTGCACTCAGACACTACAGCAATGTTTTTTGACTGGTTTGGACACTGACAAAGGTCTGTCTCCTGAAGACACCCAGGCAGCCATCCCCTGGGTGGTCCCCCGTGCTGCATCAGGGCCATGGATGGGGTGGAGGCTTGCAGGTGGCTTGGCAGCACAAGGAGGTTGCAATGCAGAGGGATGCTCCGCTTTCAGCTGGAGCATGTTTTTGGCACTGGGGGTGTTGCCACAGGGTTTGCAGTGAGATTTGCAGGATGGCTGGCAGGGCTTGCAGGGAGGCTGGCAGGAGGATTTGGGGGTTGCTTGGCCAGCACCCCTGGGGCAAGCTGCACCCAGCTCTCCTGCCTGCTCTGGGCAGAGGGGCAGGGTGGACGGGCACTGGGGACCCTGCGGTGGCATGGCTGGGACCTGAGGACCTGCTGTCCTTCTCCGAGGCTGCAGTGGCCTCTCCAGCACCCTGGCCAGGGTGGAGGGGACCCAGCATCCCCAGGAGCTGGGTGCATGCAGTGGCACAGCCCTGGCAACACCATCGCAGGCTGCATGGCACTCATGGGCTGGGGAGGGTAGCCAGCGCAGGCAGGTGCCAGGCAGGTGGCAGAGCTGGCACGCCATGGTGGGGGGCACATTGTGCTGCACATCTCCATTTCAGATGTGATGCAAACTCTGGGTGTCCCCCCTTGCTGTGCCCCATAGCCCCCCACTTCACCCCAACAGCTGCCTGCTGCAACATGGCAGGGATGAGGGTGTCCCCTGGGCCCTGCTCACGTGTGTCCCCCACCACCGAGGGCAGCTGGGATGGACCCCCAGCCCAACCACACAGAGAGACTGGGCAATAGGATGCACCCACACATGTGTCAGGACACACACACGTGTGCAAGAGGAGTGTCAGGCTGTACATGCGCAGGAGGTGTTGGGACACATGCATCAACAGGACACACACCCACAAACCCATCGGGATGCACACGCAGGCGGAGAACCCATGCCAGGACCCATCACATAGCCCCCACGTGCCCCAGTGATCCCAAAGAGCCAGGCTCAGCCCTGTGCCCCCCCAAAACCACCTCCCAGGGCCCTGCGGGGGGCAGGGGCCAAATCTGGCCCTGGAGCAGCTGATGTCCCTTGGAGTGGAGGGGACAAGTGCTCAGTCATCGCTCCAGCCGGCCGGCTCACCCCTCTGGCACAGCACAGCCTGGCCCGGCTGCCGGCCAGGGGTTTACGAAGTGGCTCCTTTTCCCGGCACATTCCCCCGCCCACCCTCCCACACCCCCCCCAGCTTGGAAAAACAAATCCCAACCTCTTGCCTGTTTCCAAACAAACTCCAAGTGTCTGCACATTGCCTGTCCTCCCCCACTCGCTCTGCTAGGAGGGGACGCCCCACCACGGCTAGGAACGAGAGGCGGCAGGACAGCCAGGATGCGGCCGGGGACCTCCATGCCCAAGGCCAGTGACAGTCCCCCACCAAGCAGGAGGGCCCTGTGGTGCCCCCCAGCCTTAGCCGCTCGTGGCTAGGCAAGGTCCCTGGTGCTGGGTAAAGCTGGGCACCCCAGGGACCCGGGCTGAGCTCCTCTACCCCTCTATCCTCCTGTGCCAGCGCTGCCTGACAGAGACCCCAGGGGGGTGGGGCAAGGCAGGATAGCTTACAGCCTTCCTGGGGTGCGTGGGGACCCCAGAAAGGTCCAGGTGACACCTGCCCACAGTCACGGCTGCCATACTCAACCCTTCATCATTGTCACTCTCCTGGGCGCTGCAGACCCTGGCAGGGGGGTCCCACTGTGGTGCCACTGTCGCTGCCCCCTCCCCAGGCGTGCCCCAGAGACCATCCCAGGGCCAAGGTGCTGTGCTCATCCCAGTGCCTCGTGGCAGGTCTGCACCTTTTTGGAGGATTACAGGGGATGTGCCAGTTCATCAACCATCTCCATGCCCAGATCAGGAGGTGGAGGGGGTCAGCAGGATGGCTGGGGTAGGAAAGCCATGTGGCTTTGGGGAGCTGATGCTTTTGCTCAAGAGCACTGCAGGAGGCTGCTCCCCCCTTGCTGCTCTCCCTGACCAGCTCTGCTGCCAAACATGGCCAGCTCTTTACTTCTCCTGAAGCTCTTCTACAAGCTGCCTTGGTGCTGGCAGAGCCGGGCTCGTCCCGGTGGGGAGGCAGTGCCCATAGCCCAGCTCAGGGTCTCCTCCCTGGTGTGGGCACTGCCAGGGGACATGGGGGTCTCTGACCCACTCGGCTCTCCAGCTGAGGACCAGCCTCGAGCAGCCAAATTCACCCCAGCATCACCAGTCCCACCCATCGGCAACACCACCAGGGCTCGGGTGTTGACAGCAGCCCACGCACTCAGCACCAGCTACACTGTGGGCTCCCTGAGGCTGCACCAGGCTACAGCAATCGCTCTCCCCAGCCCTGTCCTTCCCCAGCTGTGGAGGCAGGAGCCCATAGACCAGCTCAGGGTCTGCTCCCCAGTGCAGCGTGACCCGCTTTGGCCTCTTCATCCCACAGTCCCTTGGCACATTGGGGAAGGGGAAACTGAGTCACCAGCCTCCCAGCACTAAAGGAGCTCTGTGCTGCCTCTGCCCCTGGTCCAAGCCTGCTGGGACTCCAGGAAGGGGGGTTTCTCCTATCTCCCAGCTTGTCTCCTGGGCTGGCGCTGGCTGTAAGCCTGCAGAGCATGGGGCTGGCCCCCAGTACCCCAGCACCCACCCCGGGGATGTCTTCTCAAGCCAGGGGCAGGAGAATTTGCACCCACATGTGCAGCTGCAGCTCTGGTAGGGTTTGACCCCTGGAGGTGCTCAGGATCTGGTGTGGAGCCTTGTTGATAAAAACTGGATTTTTTCTTCCATAACTCTGTACCACAGGTCACTATTTGCAATATCCGCCCTATTCCATTACCTGTGCTATTTCAGATTGACGACTATATTATCTGCACCATTTCTACCTGCACCACTGCTTGCAGCTTTCTTTACAAGCCAGAAATACGGATGTTTTCTCTGTTCAACAGCTTTCAAGACCGAGACACAAGATCACACCCTCACCAGGCGGGCAAACCTCATACCTCACTACTCTCCCAGTGCCCATGGGTGACCGCTCCTGGAGAAGGGTCAGCATGTAACCGCCACAGATATTTCCCCTCTTCCCTCACATCGCTGTTTTCTTTTTCTTGGGAGAATCAGTTTTGGAAACACGCAGTCTCCAAGCAACTTTGAAGCTGCATTGCATCCCGGCTCGAGCTTGCTGGTAGCAGCTTTGGGGGGGGAGCAGAGGGGGCTGCTGTCAAGAACCTGGCTCCTCTCCAGCCCCCCCCCCCCCCCCCCGCCCCACCACCCGAGGCTTCAGCTTTCATTTCGGAGTGCTGGCAGACAAGCTGCACCCTGCGAGTTGTTTGCAGAGGGAGCAGTCCCAGCAGGCTGGTGCCTCAGGGAGGTACCCAGCTGGGAAGGGGAGATGCCATCCCAGCCCCACAACTGGCTCTGCTGGCCCTGGGGCATCCTGGGGACTCTGGATGTCCTCGGAGGGTCTCCACGGTACCCAGGCTGGGGTGCTAGCACACCCAGTGCCAGCCTCTCTACAAAGCCTGCAGGGCTGGGACCCCCGGGGGTCACTCCGGGGGGGATCCCCTGTGCTCTGGTATGGGAAGCACTGAGGCATGGATGGAGGCACTGAGGGACAGATGCCCCACTCCAAACGCTGGGACACGCTGCACTTGGCACCTTTTAGGGAACCATACAGCAGCTTCCCCACGCAGCGGCCTGGATCCGGCCGTGCAGATGCCCAGTACAACTCTGCTCCCCCGGGCTGATCCTGACCTGCTGCTGGGAGCTTCCCAAGTACCACCAGCTGCTGCAAGCCCAGGGCTCAGCCCCTTGGCACTGCGCTGAGGGGGACAGTCTGTGTGTGCAGGGGGGCTCCCCCTTTTCCCCCCTTGACCCTGGGATCTCTCAAGGGTCCCTTTCCTGCCAGGCTGGTTTGGAGCTGCACTTGCAGTGGGTGCTGGAGGATGCTGCCCTGAGCCCTCTCCAGCTTGGGTGCACCCCACAGCACCCTGGCACCCCCACATACACAGTGCCACTGGCTGTGCCTCTGTCCCAGCTCAGTCCCCGAGGGCTGGCAGGGCAAGGAGCATGGCTGAGCCTGCCTGGTGCCACGCAGCACACCAGGCTGCAGAAACACTGGTCACTCCTCCACAGGGAAGCATTCTCCGGTGTCCCCATCAACACTGGGACCATCTCCAGGGCCAGGGCCACCTCTTCTGTGAGCTGCTTCCCAAACAAGCAAACGCCCCTGGAGATCGAGCCAGGGACTGGAACAGGGCCAACAGCCCCAAACTGCTCAGAAACTGCTGCAGGATCTCACCTGGGGGCCAAAGTTCTCCTGAGACTGTCCCAGCTGCCCGCTGCTTGAGAGCTGGGGGGCAAAGCCACCGTGGTTCAGCAAGCCAGCGCAGAGCATCACTGCTGAAGACCGAGAGTGCCCGGGACTGAGCTGCATCTCATCAAGCACCTTCACCCTGAGCTGTAGCTACCCAGGATCAGGCACTGACAGTGGCACGGCTTTACAGGCAGCTGCCTGGCGTGACACCACTCTGGGGTCATGCTGCCTGCACAGCCGGGGCAGACCAGCCCATGGTTGGGGTCCCAGGAGCCCACTACACCGGGGCAGAGCAGGGAGCTGCAGGCCGCTGGCAGATGGAGCTGCTGGCTGCAGAGCCCCGAGGGCTCTGCCCTGGGCGAGGGGTGCCCCAGCCTGCAGCTGCCTGGTGCCACACACAGCCCTGGCACTGCCCTCCCCTGCCTGCGGGGGCCTGCCCTCTCCCCTCCTGTGGTCCTTGGTCCTCTCTGGCCGAGAAGCCTCATGCGACGGCTCTGGCACTGACCCCATCAGCGCTGGCACCGACCCCATCACTGATGGTGGCTCTGCCCATTGCACACTCTCCATGGCGCCACACGGGGCGACCACCGCCTGGCTCTCCAGAGGTGGCTGTCCCATCCCTGACCATGCTGTCCCCACCTTGCAGACCTTTGCTCACTTAAGCCATTGCAGCGGGCTATAAATCTGTGCTCAGAGCTGCTCTTCCCACCTCTGTGCATGCTCATGGCCTGACCACGAGACGCGAGCCATCCGGCGGGCAGGCACCTGCTGCTCTGGTGGCTCCGGCTTCGTCACGCGGCACCGCGGGACGTGCACCACTGCGCTGGCGTTCGCCTCCCCATCCCGGCAGCAGGTTTGCTGCATGGGTGTGTGCGTGTGCCGGGGTGTCACGCACCTCCTGCCGCTGCTCGGCCAGGGACCAGCCAGCAAGCCGTGACCCATGCCATCCACGGGTGGATGGACCCGACACTGGCGAGATAAGCGCAAGGAAGACGGCGCGGGGGCCACCCCAGGCACCCAGAGCCTGCAATTCGGGTGGGTCGAGCTGCTCTGCAGCTGCACCAGCCCCGCAGGCTGGGTCGCGGCCACACACTGCGCAGCAGCTTGCACACATGGAATGCGGGATGCACACCCGCACGCCCCACGACCCCGCTGCCCCTCCGGCTCACACCGCCATGGCACCGGGGGAGGGTGACGGGTGCCAGCTCCCCCGGCCCCTTGCGCTTATAAGTCCCATGGGAGCTTGGCGGCCACCCTTGGCTGCCCTGCCCTGTGACCCGCCTGCGTGTCCCTGAGCCTCTCGTGTCCCCGAGCCCCTCGCCAGGATGCAGCACCTCGCCCCGTCCCGTCCCGGACAAGCGCTTGGCGCAGCGGTGCCATGCCCGGACTGTCCCGTGTCACTGCCCTCGGTGACACCCCGCCCGACCCGGGCACGGCACACGCCGCCCATCGGGTTGGGGGGGGCAAAGAGCCCTCCGGGGACGTAGCACCCAAGGGGGCTGCCCTCCCACCCTCGGGGATGTCCCCAAGGCGGGTCAGGGAGGGCTGCCTGTCCCTGCTCGGGGACACGCAAGCCGGGGCAGGCGGGGGGCTGCCCGGGGGAGGAGGGGGCAGCAGCCGAGCCCCTGCGGCCGTGGAGGGTCCCTGCAGAGCCGGGGAAAAGCGCTGCCCGGGGCTAAGGGGAAGGAGCCTTTTCTTTCCTTACCTCCTTGCTGAGAAGCCGGGAGGATGGAGAAGAGGAGGAGGACTCCGGGAAGGAGGGGTGCAGCTGCCCGCCTTGCCATCTCTTGAAGCAATGCCCCCGTGCTCCCGCAGGCAGTGTGTTTTATCCCAGAGCTGCTTAATTGTTGCTTCCAAGGATGCGAGGGGAAGGGGGGGGGGGGGCTGGAAGGAGGGAGGGGAAAAGGAGAGGGAGAAGGGGGGAGAGAGGCACAGGACACTACGTCATGAGGAAAGGGCAAACACACACAAGCCTCTCCAGCCGATTGGGCTGGCTGCTTGGGTTTGGTTTTTTGTTGTTTGGGTTTCTTTCCTTCCCCCCCCCCCCCCTTTTTTTTTTTTTTTTTTTTTTTTTTTTAATTCTTCTCCCTCGCCGCTCTCTCCAATCCGGGCGCGCCTCTGCCAAAAAAGCTGGAAGGAGGGGGGGGAGCTGCGAGGCTGCCTGCGGGGGGAGGGCAGGGGAGGGCTGCGCCCACTCCGCCGGGCCGCCGCGTCCCCGGGTGGCAGCGCGGGGGGGGGGGGGGATTGGTGGCAGCGGGGGGGTTTGGTGCCCCGGGTGGCGGCGGGGGGGGGGGGGGTGTCTCTCATCCCAGGTGGCACCGAGCAGAAGGGGGAGGGGGGAGGTGGCGACCGGCTGAGTAAAGGGACGGGGGTGTCCGGGGGTGCAAGCGGGCTGTCAAGCGAGGAGCCGCTCGGTGCCGCGGGGTGCAGGGGAGGGGACCCTGCCCGGTCCTGGCCCCGGTGCCCGGTCCTGGCCCCGGTGCCCGGTCCTGGCCCCGGTGCCCGGCTGCGGCGAGGCACCACCGGCGGTGGCCGTTAGGTGGCGGGCGCGGGGTGTCCGGCCGGCGGCGGGAGGGTGAAACCGGGCGGTTTGCAGAAAAATTGACCCGCCTGCACCCGGGAGCGGAGCCCCCTCCCCGGCCCCGGGGTGTCCTGGGGACACGCAGGGCCCAGCCCGGCCGTGGCTAGTGATGGCCATCGCGTCCCCCAGCCACCTCCAGAGCCCGGGGCCGGGGGAGCCGGGGTGGGGGGGTTGTTCCTGCAGCTGACGTGGGCTGCTCCCCTCTTTCCAGCCCCAGTTCATTTGGCCACCCGGGCTCCGATCCCCCATCAGCTCTGAGTGCAAAACCAGATGCTGGTGCAAACCCAGGCACTGCGTGTCTCTGCTGGCCGCCTCGTCCCCCTTCTCATGGGGTATCCCTGGATAAGTGTTGGGGAGCAGCTGAGGCAGGCAGCGAGTTAAACGGGGTGTGTGTGTGTGTGTGTGTGTGTGAAAAGTAAGGAGCACAAAATACCCCTCTCCCTACAGCCCGCAGCACTGGCCATGCTCGAGCGCTGCATGCCATCACCGCAGGTCCAACACAGGGGCTTCCCCTCTTTGCCAGGGGCCAAGACACCGCTCATCCCGGTACCCAGCTCCCCGTGAGCCCCTATCTGCTGCCCAGGGAGTGAGAGCATGTGCAAGGAAATGCCCTGTCTGCACCCCCTTCCCATGGGGCTCCCTGTGAGGAGCCCTCCCCCATTCCCCACGCTCCTTCTGTGGCTGCGGAAATTGGCAGCAAATTATCAGCAAATCCACCCAGTTCCTCTCCACCTATGAGAGGTGTGAAGTCCCAAACCTGGACGCCCACTTAAAGAAGTGTGAGCTAAATCCATGCTCAGGACAGTCCCTCCGGAGCCCTGCTGTCTGGCTTATCTCAGCTCCCACTTTATTTTAGGGAAAGTGCTGATGGCTACGGCCACAGGAAATCCAGGAGGTGGAAATTACAGAGTGTTTTGCCCTCCACACCCACTGCTGGGACATGTCAAGGAGATGGGGGGGACCATGCAGGAGCCACCGGCCTCTCGGTGGGCTTTGCATGGATACTGATTTTTCTGTTCACCTGCATCCTTGCAAAAGGCTGAGGGCTGGGGACCACAGAGCCCCCCATGATGCAGAGACGGGGTGAGCATCGGCAGGGGCAGAGCAGTTGGGCTGTCCCATCCGTCCGCCCGGCTGGCGTTGCTGAATGACGTAATGCTTGAGCGAAAACACACGCGGTTGTTAAACGCGAGCTCTCTGCTCGAGAGGAGTGTCACGGGAGCAGATGGACGTCGGGACAAGCAGCTTTGCAGCGGTTCCAGCAGCCTCAGGGCTGCGATGTGGCCCGCAGGGATGCAGATCCCCGTTTGGGGCTGGCTGGGCGTCCAGGCAATGCATCCTCGACGTGTGTGACTGCAAAACATGCAGAGAGCAGGGCTGGGAAAGTGGCCTTGCTGGGAATTGTAACTGGGGCAGCTGGCCGTCTCCAGCAGCTTCCATCTCTTGCCAGTGAAATGGCTCTAACTTTTGAAAGTGTGTTTTGTACCTAGAAAGAATAGATGCGAGGCAAGATCTCCCCACCCCTGGCACTCACGCTGGGGAACGGGATCCAAGCCCTTTGCAATTTGGCCAGGGCAGAGCCGAGTGCTTCACGAGCTGCCCGCAGGGAAGGGCTGGGAGCGTTCCCTGAAGTTTGCAAAGTGTCGGGGAAAAGCTGTGCAATTTGGCCCATGCTGGGAAGGCATGGATATGGGTATGGTCTGACGAGAAAGGGGGAAAGCAGAAAACGTTTCCCGCAGGGGGGCCCGCATGGAAAAGAGGGGGTTTGCTGCATAGTGCAATATCCAGCCCCCCGCGAGGGCTGGAGCAAGAGTACGTGGGACCGCATCTAGCACCTGCCTGTACCAGCACAGAGGTGGCTGAAGGGCTGGGGGCTTTGCTGGGAGCTGTGGCAGCTCCGGGGAGGATGCTCCCTGCAACCGGTCCCCGGTGCAGGTCCCATCACGGTGATTGGCAGGTGTAGGTCGCATGCGGTTCCGCTAAATGCTGACATAGTTACTGGTGGAGATGCCAAACAGCTTTACCCTGCTGTTGCACACAGAGAGCTGTCCCAGGAGTAACACTGACACGCAAAACACAGAAGTAAACAGCCCTTTGCCATAGCTACGGAGGAGCCCTGCACCTGCCCCCCCGCCCCGGACCCAAATCCTGCTCTGAGTGCTGTTGACGGCGTTGTCATAGGAAACGCTGCTCGCTAACGGGGTGTGACGGGGCTTTACGGTGCCTGTGCGGGAGTGCACGGGATGCGCTCAAAGGAAAGGTATGTGTGAGGGGCAGATCACAGAAACACGGGTGGAAGAGGCCCTCTGAGGTGTCCAGCCCAGGCGCTGGCTCCCAGCAGCAGTGTCACCAGCACTGACTCGGGGCAGTCTTGGCTGCAAATCCTCCAAGGATGGGGAACCCCCACCTCTGTGAGGACCTGTCTTGGGGCTGCACCAGCCTCCTGGGGAAGAAATTTTCCTGATCTGGACCTGAGATGTGTTGGCAGTTGGGGATGTCCTGAAATGCCCAGGGCAGCGCCCATGGGAAGCCCTCCATCAGCTCATGAGAGAAGAGGCAGAGAGCAGACATGCCATGCAGGCGATGATGGAGAAGGGGTCCAGTGCACTGCATTTGGATGCAGACATCCTGGCAAGCTGGAGGAGAGAAGATTGCTCATCCCAAAGTAGATGGCCATGAGCAGGACACATCACACTTGTATCCTGCAGTTGCATTTCTGCAAGGGACCAGCCACAGCAGCCAGTGCTGGGAGAGATGCAGCTGCCAGGACCAAGGGGCAGGGAGAGGTTGGGGACGCAGCGGAGTCACTGAAGGTCCTCGCTGCTGCCCTGCACCGACGCTGGGGTTGCAATAGCGTGGTCTTGTCACAGTCTCAGTGAAGCTGAGGCTGACATGTGGGTTCGGTCCCTCCAGCCTGACTGGCATCATGTGGGCCAAAATTTTCATTTCACCTGCCCATCCCTCTACTGAGCAAGTGCCTCGTGTTTGGCCACAGTGTGTCTTCCAAAAAAGCAGTGCAGCCTACATCTAAAGCACCAAGGGACAGGGAAGCTGCCTCTTCCCAATGTTGAGCATCTTTACGTTTTCCTGCCTTGGTTCACCAGCTGTTAATTGTTAACTAACATGTTATCATCCCTGTAGCTGCTGCAAAAAGCAAGCTCCAAACTAAAGAGGCTGTCTGAAACGGTGACCACTCTAAGTCTGCCTGCTACAGCATCCCAGAGAAATGCCTCCCAAGACATGGGGCAGGAGGAGGAGGCAGGTTTTGAGGCACAGACAGGGCTCTGTAGTACCTGAGAATGAAGTCAAGTCTCTGCTCAGTCTTATTTTTGCCAAGTGAAACCTTCAGGCTTCTCAAGTCCCTCATTCAGAGGTATTTTCACCAGCCCGCAGTTGTCTCCGTGGCTCTCTTCTGAGTTAGCTCTGACATTTGCAGTCATGTCCGAGCGGTGGGCAGCAGGAAGGTGACCAGTCAACGCCCCAGCGCCTGGCTGTAGCTCTGGTGTTTTCTGGCCACAAACGTGGATAACCCCTGCCCATCGGCGGGCATGCTGGGGACAGCGAAACGGGAGGGCAGGAGTGGGAGGCCAGGGTGGAGTGTGTGCTTGGGCTGGTGCATGGTGGGAGCTCTGGACCAGGGGAACATCACCCCCTTCTCACTCAGCCATCCAAGAGTCACAGCTTTGGTCTCAAGACTGGGCTGGACAGGTGGCTATTAAAACACTGTAATCTCTTTTGAGGACTGTTGGCTACTCCAAGCATGGTCCAGGGGTGGGGTCTCCATCCCTCACTCCCCTGTGCATCCCATCACATCTGCCCCATGTGTTCCCTGGGGAGAACATCCAAACACTCCACGTGCAGCCCATGACGCATCTCCATGGGACATCCAGCTGGCAACCACCCAGCACTGCTGACAGAGCCATCCCGTTCCTGGCATGAGGCTGGAAGCCACCACAGAGACCCATTTCAGCATCATGGGCAGGATCTTCTCAGCTATCCCCATGTACACTCGGTGCTGGGGTGTTTCTCAAAGCATGAGAGGTGTTTCCAGCACCACGGAGGCTGTCTGGGGACCACAGGGGCTTAGGCAGCCTCTCCCTGCCAGCTGCAGATGGCTGATCGCTGGCAGGTCCCATTGTGTGTGTCTGTTCAGTTTGACTGAGTAACTAACAAGGCTTTTGTGACCCCAGCCATACCCCACCCAATCTTAACTTCCCATTAGCTCTCCTTTCTCTGGCAGTCACTTCCCATGGTTGTTATGAGAAGAGGTTTTGCCAATACAAGGATGCTGCTCAGTGGGACCAGTGCTGGAGTCACAGCCACATACGGTGGTGGGATGCTCTTCCTTGGCGTGGCAGATAGAAACAGCATCCTTAACCCACAGCCACGGAGGGACCCCGAGATCTCTCTGGAACGTTTATCATTGCAGTCCCCTTGGGGAGAGAAGGGTAGACACCATCCTTTCCTATTCCATGCCCCTGCAGGTAACCAGCTCTCCTTGTGCTGAGAACACAGGTGGATGTGCAGCACCTGTGAGGCTCGGGTGGTGTTGCGAGTGCTGCAGCCCTGGGACAGAGGTGGTGGGATCACCATCCCTGGACATGTTCCAAACATGCCTGGACAAGGCCCTGAGCAGCCTGACCCAGCTTTGGAGTGCTAACTTGCTCAGGGGCTAGGCTGGAGACCTCCAGATGTGCCTCCCAACCTAAAGCCTTCCATGATTTATATTGAATTCTCTTTGGTATTTATGTAGTTCTGGGAAGCCTTCAGTGATTTATCATTGAACCGGTATAATCCAATGCTGGCCAAGGAGGGATTTAGTGGTCCTGGCTCCATACATCTCATTCACATTGTCCTTCTCAAAGACAGCTGAATATCTGCTGTCGATAGGTAACTCCAGGCCGTGGTGTAGCCCCACTCCCAGCTCAGGCGTGAAACCTCTCCTCTGCCTGCCTCCATCCCCACTGCTGGAGACATTCAGGTAGATCTTTCGAGTGGCTGTTTTCGTCCTTATCCGGGCTGCTTGCAAGCTTTCCAAGTGTTGATTAAAAGGTACCATCACTGCAAAACGTGCTGTGCCTGGGTGGATATAGCTTTCAGCAACTGAAACACAGTGTTTACTGGAACGCACCACGGTCGTTCGCGGTCAGGACAGATTCCCTGCCAGATGTCAGCTCTGACCCCCAGCAGTTTCAGCAGTAGAGCCGCTTAAAAATTGGAAGATTGTTTTGTATTCTTGAAAGAAAAAAAAGGGTATGTTTATTATGGAGATATTGCTTTTCACTGCCCACATGCTCTGAAATGGCCAAAGCGTGTTCAAAGAGACTTTCAAATTGCCTTTGTGCAGAGACCAAGGCTGGAAAATATCAACCCAGAAGGGGAAAACTGAAGCAAGTTGAGGGCAACTGAGCACAGAGATGTAACTGGTAACATTCAGCCAGAACATGAACTTTAGACACTGCCTGTGCTCCAGTTTGTGTCTGTAGCACAGAGGGGCCCTAAGGAAAAGGCGGTGGAGCTCTATTATCTCTCAGCCAGATCCTTGTGGTGTTGAGGGGAAACATATAGCAGGCAGGGCTGGGCTGTCTCCCTCCCCTCCCAATGCATCCTGCAAATGCCAGTCAATGGCTCCCAGAGCCCTGATAATCCTGAGCATGAGTCAGAGCCCAAAAATCAAGAGCAGAGCTTCAAATTAAGAACTATTAAAAAAAAAAAGCACATACTGGGTATAGTTTCTTGTGTTCTGCTTTTTAAGCTATAAGGTTTATGCCTCCAGCTTTTCTATGCATCCAGAAGGGCTTAGCATTTTCCTTTCAGCAAAGTGAAATCTGAGTCTCCCCCAGGCACATGACTCCAGGAGATGGGGTTTAAAAAACCTGATGCATTCGCTAATGGCAACAAGGTTGTGGATCCACAGAGGCAGTGCCCTGGGGATGTCCTTTCCCAAAAAGTCCTCTTGCAAAGAACTGTAACTCCCCACAGAGGCTGGAAGACACCAGCCCGTCCTGCTTTGAGGTCACGTGGAGGCTGGGAGGACTGGCTCATCCATGGGGTGACCTTGAGATTAAGTTCCCTGTGCCAAAACGCTTGTCAAGGGGGGGATTTGGTTCAGCAGTAATCTCCAGCCTTCTTGTCTGACTCCCAAAGAGGCACCACATGTGCGATTAAAAGACCCTCAATCTTGAGATCTGGCATTTCGTGATTTCCTTGCTGGGAAATGACAGAAATCCTCCAAAAAGCTAAAAATGTGCTTTCCAGCAGGGCTGGAATACATGGCACATACATGCAGGCTGGTGGCTCGGTCCCTCTGCCACCCTCCCTGGGCTGCCCAGGGACCTGCAGCTTCCCCACGGGGGCTTTCCCCATTATTTTTCCCCTTAGGAAAGCACCTGCTGCTGTGCAGAGTGGCCACCCACAGCTGGTCTGGCTCTGCCCAGGCAACTGGAAATGTGGCTGTGGGATTTAATCGCTCTGGCAAAATAACATGGTGAGGAACGTGAAGAAGTGATGGAGGAGGTCTTGGGTTTGTGGGACAGCCATGTTGGGGGGGGTTCCACAGCAATGCGGGTGTGGGGACAGGAGGAGAGGGCAGAGGGGACCAGCGGGTGGGCTGAGAAGGTGGCTGGACCAAGGCAAGGAGAGCTGGAGCAGGGCTCGCAGCCAGCAGCTAACTGGCATGACCTGCAGCGAGGGGGACCCAGCCAGCACTGCCAGTTGGGGTGTCTGCAGCAGCAAAGGGGTCATCGATGCAGGAGAGATTTAGGGGGCCAAGGAAGGTGGGGCAACCAGGTGCCAAAATCAGGAGAACAGACAGAAAAGGAGAGCACCATGGAGGGGCAAGGAGAGGGATGGGTGGCCCAGTGTTGCAGAGCAGTGATCAAGGTCCAAGATGGAAGAGTGAAGAGGAGAGGTCAAAAACAATACAAGATGAAAAGGTCCAGCTGTCAGAGCCAGGAACTGAGGGAATGAGAAGGGCTGAGACCTTGTGACAGGGAGTCAGCAGAGGGGTTCAGCCAGAGACAGCAGAGGGGTCAGGGTCTGGGCAAGGGCTGGTGACACCAAGGCAGAGGTGATGGTGGGAAGGGTGCCCAGAAGTTCCTGCGTGAGGTGACCTGTGGTTAGAGACATCAGGGATGGGAGCTGCAACAGGGCAGAGGAGGTATGGAGGTTCCTGGTGGGATCGGGGACACGTTTCATCCCAGCACCAGCCAGGACCTCCTGGGGGTCCTCCAGATCTATGTCCCTGCAAGACTCTTCCAGTGCATTCCTGGCCATCTCTGGCCCATTCTTCTTCACCCTGAGCAGCAGCAGCAGCAACCAGATAGTCCTGCAGACATGCTCTGCCCAGCTGCCTTTCTGCATTGCTGTGGGGCAGTTGGCCAGCAATGGTCCTGCTCTTCTCCAGCCAGTGACTGTGCTGGAGACATCCTTCCCAACATATCCCCCACCCATGTTTCCCTCTGAGTGTCTGCTCTGTGGGACGGGATGAGAAGGGGGAGCCTAACCAGTTTAGCATCAGCCTGCAGAACCCCATGTCTCCAGACCACCACTGATGCCTGGCACAGTCAGGAGGAATCATGTTAAGGAGCTGCCCCTGTATCTCTCCCAGGGATGCATGAGGGATAATCCGGAGCCTCTTCTTGCTACCTCCTGCTGGAGATGGAGGTGAGAAACACTGAAAGACCCCTGGTTTGTGGTGACAGGCAGGCTGGCAAGAACCCTTGGGCAGCATGCATTGCATTTTTGGGGCTGTTTGAATTGCTTTTCTCATTCCACCAAGCCCTACTATAGGTCTTGGCTTCCCAGGGGAAGCCATGACTTTGTCCGTCTGTTGGGGTTTGGCTCTCCTCCTGAAAAGCCCTGCAAGCTGCTGCCCAGACCTGGCAGGTCTCAACGTCCTTTGGTTCCCATTGGCCTGTCTGGGCTGAGGAGCGAGCCCCAAAACACAGCCCCCCGGGAGGGATCAGCCGTTCGCCGTGCAGTCTGGCAGCGAGCTCCAGCACAAGTGAAGCCCTGGCCCTCCACCAACGCACGCTGTTTCCTCCCGGCAGGCTGGCCAAAAGGAGTCAGATGAGGACACAAGAGGAGCTGGGAGTGCAGGCAGCGTAGGGGAAACGGGGGGTAACAGAGGGCACCGGGCTGGGTTCAGTGGCTGGACGGCGCCAGGGATAAGCCTCACCGAACGGGAGTGGGAATTGATGCTGGTGGGTCCTGCTGCCAGCTGTGTGGTTCATCTCCTCCTCCAGGTCTTGGGATGTCTCTGGTTCGGTCCTTTGCCAGGGTCCATCGGCAGCCCCTGGTGTCTGGGGCTTTTCTCTAGGGCCAGAACTTCTTCCCCACTTTCAGATACAAACAACCTGTTACCTCCAAATTCTCCCTCTGCTCAGGGTCACAACCATCGCTAAATTTTTCTCCCAGCCTCAAACTTTCACCTGTTGCTTCAAGCAATGGTGTCTCCATCCCTCAAGTACTTTATTCCTGCTGAGATAACAGAGGCTTCACTGTCCTCGTCTCTTTATTCCCAGGAGCAGGCTCTGAACAGAGACAATTCTTCTTGCCATGTGCTCCTGTAAACTGGTGTTTGAAGCACCCACTCCCCACGGTGTGAGTGCCCCGGCATCAGCCACGTGCCAAAACCAGGGGTTGTTTGCCTCAGGGATGTGCATCGATGAAGCCCTTGAACAGCTTTGAAGTTTGCCTCTGCTCTGCCACCCCGATCCCATTGCCCACAGTAATGCTTTCGCTTAACTCGGCCAATTAAGATGTCATTTGTAACTAGCAGATGGATAATATTTCAATTTAATTAATACTTTTACTGCAGAACATTGCCTCGGGCCAGGTGAGCTGTTTGCTGAAGAGGCTTTGGACAAAGAGAGTATTGACAAAATATTTCATCATTTCAAAGGAAAATTTGGAGGATTTTTCATTCTAGCATGGAACTGGGTTGTATGTCATGGCTGAACAAATAAGGCGAACCCAGCCATTGTGTTTCAGAGTGAAACAGGCGTTTCACTTTGAATCCGAATTATTAGGCATTTAGTCTTGATTTCAGGGATATAGATCACAGAAATACTGGTTTTAGGTAAAACAGATAAACATCAGGCTTTCAGTTCCATTGGAAATGCTGAAGGTGTTTCCCAGTCCCAGAGGTGCCCCTGTGCCGGGTCTGGGGAGCCCCAGCCTGAGCAGGTGAAAGGACGGTGAGTTCTGCAGTGGGTTCAGGAAGGTCCCCACCAGTCCCACGTGTGCAGATGTGATGGGTGAGAGGCCACTCACAGCAGACACCGTAGGGCCGAGGTCACCCCACTGCTGTCATGTGTTAATCCAGCTGGATGCAAAGGGCATCCAAATGCAGAAGTGAAGAGTGAAGTCCCAGCAAAATGAGACTAAAGAAGAAACAGCTACACTGCGCACTTCCCCAGGGACTACTGCATGAGAACATCCTCTGTATCATCATTTTCATCAGACAGAGGTTTTCAGGTGGCACTTTCAAGGACAAATATTTCACCGGGGGAATGGCTGGCCAAGCCTCTCCAAATGCGTAGTGCCGGGAGCAGGCAGTGCCCTTGGGCGAAGGCATCTTCCCCCACTCCCACCCTGAGCTGAGTAGGGGCTGCTTGGCAGGGAGCGAGCTGCGCTGATGATGAGCTCTGCCATCTCTGCTGTAGCTGCTTTTCCTCGCAGCACTTCACAACTCAGCACTCTTGAGTTAATTAGAGAACCATATGCCCCTTTCTCGCACATCATAAAAGTGCATGTTTAAATCCGGGTGATAAAAGGGAGCATTAGTCTGGGTCACTGCATGGCTCTGATCTCAGCTCAGCTCCGCACACTGCCTCGCTCTTCTGGACCGCTCTCAGACCAGGTGGAAACGATGTTTGAGTCCATCTGAACTCGCTTTCCTGCCAGCTTGCTTGAGAGACTACCAAGTATTTTACAGCTCTCTCCCAGGCACGGTTTGTTCTCTAACACCCTCCTACATCCTGCCTGTCCCTGCTTAACTCTCCTGGCTCCCTTCTGCTCCGGGTGCTGAGTTTCCGTCTCCCAGAGGAAACTTGGGACCTCGCCTGACATCGGCTCGTGGCAGCGGTCAGCAGGTCTGTCCCTGGTTTTGGTCTTCAGATGACTTCAGGCTCTTCCAGATGGCCGTGGACCCTGCAGCCTGCTCTCTCCTGGGGCACGCAGGGTGCAGGGCACGTCTCCGAGCCATGGCTTTGAGCACATCCCGGGGGGATGCAGGAGCATGGGGCAGTCGGCACATGGAGATGACTGGTCCAGCTGCTCTTGTGCCAGTCACTGCATATATCCAGAGATCTCCTCTTTCCTCCCCTCTGCCTGGAGGACACATTTTTCTCCCATCCTAGTGTGCAAGGCAGAATAACATGCCAGATGTTTTATGTTAAAAACTCCCTTCTTCTCCTTTCCACTTTCTTTAAAGAGTCTCAGACGGGGAGGTGAGGACCCTGTCTGCTCTGGTGAGGACCACCTAATCTGATCAGGTCTCTTTTGGCACAAAGCGTATCCAGGCTGCCGTCAACCCAAAATTTGAACATGAGATGGAGTACAGCCTTTGGCAAGGAACTGTGTGGGCTGTGCATGTCTGATGAGCAGGAGAGCTATGGAGCTACAGAAAGAGAGCCTGCAGCATCACGCAAGCCAGTGTGGCTGTGCCAAGAAGCCCAGACTTGTGAAGAATCACCAATATTGTGAGACCGTGCGGCCCTAGGAGGTCACCGGGGATGGGGTTTTGCAGCCACCTGCACAGAGATCTGAACTGGGAGAAATCGTCCCAGGGGTGCATCTGCTGTTCCCCAAGGAAATGTGTGTGTGCCAGCCCAGCTGCACCAGGCTGAACAGAAGGGCCGCCTTGGCAAGGGTCCACCACAGGCCATGTAGCCCCTGTGTCCTGTGAGCAAGCACTGAAGGGTGGGGAGATATCAACAACCTGCTGGTCCATGCACAAGGAACCTGGGCTTGGAGGGTGGAGATAGCACTGAGAAGAGCATGTTCAGTGGCTGAAGAAGGGAAAGTCATGGAATCACAGACTGGCTGAGGTTGGCAGGGATGTCTGTAGGTCATCTTGTCCGACCCCCTGCTCAAGCAGGGCCACCTAGAGCAAGTTGCCCATGGACCATGTCCACTGGACTGTGTCCGTGACTTGAAACATGTCCAGGTCCCATTGCTAAGATGGATAGTGGAGAGGAGCTATAGCCTGGGACACTTCAGAAAGGCCAGGACAACATCCTCTGGTGGAGCTAACCCCCCTTGTCCTATGTGGGGCTCCCAGCAGTTTTCTTGCCTGCAAGCCCGTGGCACCGTGACTTCCCTTTGCTGTAGCACCAGAACCACGATCAGTGTCTGGAAGAATGTCTCCAGTACTGGTCCGCTTGGGATGATCCTGGATGGGGGGGGGGGGGGGGGCCTAACCCCTTGCCCTCCTCCAGGGACAGGGTCTGTGACAGCACCAGTCCTGCTGGGAAGATGTTCAGAGAGATGAGGAGTCAAGCAGAGCACCAGCACACTCCTGGTGCCACTGCAACCCGTTTTGACGTGGATTTCTGAATCTCCAGGACCAGTGGTGTCTCCAGCCCCAGCACAGCAGAGTAGGCTTTGGGAGAGCTGTACGCTACATCCCTGCCTGGTCAGGCACCCGGCATGCTCTTTGGCTCTGGGACAGCCCTGGCATGCTCTGCTTGCACAGCATTCCTGGGACCTGGCTCCAGAGAAGGCAAGGATGCTGAGCTGTGAGCAGCAAGCCCCGTGTTATTTTTGCTGTGCTCAGAGTCTTGCCCTGCGTTCCTGTTTCCTTGTGCTATGTTTAGACAACTTTGCAGGACACACTTGCTCCCACTCCAAAAACATCTTTTTTTTTTCTGCATGACTCGGAAGCCTGACAAGAGGGGGGCAGGCAAAAGCCAAGGCAAGGTCTGGGGGTCTGTGTGCCTGGGCCAGGCGGATGGCACGAGCAATGTTGGTGTTGAGCTTCCCTGGGCTTAGCAGGGTTGGCTTAATCCTCTCTCAGTGGATTTGGGCAGATAATCTCCATCTCACACACGGCATGGCCAGGGCTTGGGGCATCCTATCGTGATCTGCTGGATGGAGCTCTGCAGGACAGGGAGACCGTGGCTGCCCCACATCCCTTGCTCTTGACGCACTCTTGGAAGAGCAAGGTGGAGAGCTCAGGGGCACATCTCTCCCAAGCCCTCTGCCGAGCTCACGTCTGCCCCTTGAACATCATAACAGCTTCACGGCCAGGTGTCCAGCTCTCCTTGTTTGCTGAGGCCCAGGAAAGTGGGGTCACCTTTGAGGGAGCCAAGTGTTAAATATTCCCCTTCCTCCCCTGGCTCTGGCAGCTGAGCGATCATCTCTGCAGTGCCTAAGTGGGGAGATTATTAAGTGAATATGAACATCCTTGAGTCTCATCCACACGTAAATGCAAAGTTAAATTGAAACCAGAAGATGGCTTTAGCAGCACAGTTTATAGCCATTAACCCTTGGGTGACACAAACTGAACTCCCCCTGAAGTGCCAGGAGAAGGTGGCCCACCTGAAACTCCAAGCATGGCCTGGGAAGAAGGAGGTCCAGAGGACAGCTGTGGCCACAGCTGGCATCTGTGCTGCATCTCTACCTGCCAAGCCCCGTGCCTGAAGCCAGGCATGCACCAGGACAATGCGGGTCACTGGTGTGCACAGCTTGGGGGCAGCAGCATCCCAAAGGGGCGATGCATCTCCCAGCCCAGGAGGGCTCCCAGCCCTGTGCATGCCCTGGGATGGTCTCGCTGTGCACCCAGAAGGGCTCCCTGCTGCCCTGCACTCACTGGAGACCCTCGGAGGCTCACAGACCTCTTCAGAGGAACTGAGAGGAAAACATATGCCCCAGATAGAAGTCCTGACACACCTTGCTACAAACACTTTTGGGAGATCCACAGGAGATGCCCAGAGACACTGCTCCTCTCTCCAACTTGCCTGTGTCAAGTGCTGGACCTCAGAGGAGGCACTCAGCGGTGGTGCTGCATTCAACCCCAAGGGTGCAGAGTCCCCACAGGGAGAGGGAGCTGGATGGACAAGGCAAATTGCAAAGAGGCCCTGGCCAGGAGCAAGGGGAGTGGGTCGGAGTGAGGAGGGGAGATGGAGAGGTGATGCAGCTGGGCCATGGTGAGCAAGGGCAGAGTGGTTGGCTGTGCCCAGGAAGGAAGCCATGGGACAACTACATGTTTCCAGTGTGAAAGCAGAGCCACATCAGCCTGTGCTCATCTGCCTGCTGCCTTGGGCTGTGCCTGCCCATCCCTCTTTCCCTCTCCCCTCACTTGCTTCCTCATCCCCTACAGTTCCCTGCCCTCTTCTCTTCCACTTGCTCCATCTTTCACGCACTTCTCCAGTCATCCCTTCCCCAGCCGCTGCCTGTCCTCACCCCAGTGCCCCATCACCAGAGCCAAGCTGGGACGACATTGTGGGGTTTCCCCTCTCTGGCACACCCTCCTGGTTTCTCCAAACCCCTCTTTGAATCCCCAAAACCTTCTTGGGGCTGGGATTTCTCTGAGACTCCCAGCTACCCATGCTTTTCCTGCCACGCTTGTGCCAGCAGCCCGTGGGCTGCACAAAATGCTTGGCAGGAGGTAGGGTGACCTAAGAGATGCGGACCCCATCCGAGCGCGTGGGTCTTGCAGCAGCGTGTTCCAGGGAGCACAGGCAGCTGCCAGCAGGAGTGAAGGTGCACGAGGGGAAGACTTAGGACATGGTTGGCAGGTCCATGGCCGCCCCTGCTCCAACAACCACAGAAATATGTAAATGAGAAACTCGGCCCCTTATTTATGAGACTTTGCAATTCATTTTTCATTTAGGGAATGTGAACGAATAAAAATATGAAATATTTCTCTGATGACACAGTTTCCACCCAGAAAGCACATTCCTTGGAGGCGATGTGCATGTGCACGGGGGCCACATGGGACAAAGCCTGGACCCTGGTGCAAGCTCCACTTTGCGAAGGGGTGGAGGCTGTGGGGCCAAGTCCCACGGCAGAGCTGTGTTGGGAGAGCAGTGAGGGTCTTCCTAAACTGAAAAGCCCTGCTGGAAAGGACAGAGCTGAGAGCAGGGGACAGAGCTAAGCTGAGCCTGGTCCAAGGGGAGAGGGGGAAGACTGCACCACCTGGTCCTCCTCCCTTACAACTAGAGCAAGGATTCAGCCTTCTGCTGCACACTGAAAAGGGATTTCCTCCTCCCAACATCTAAAAAATACTCACTCCTGGCAGTGCCTGAATTTCCCAAGGATGTGCAAGTATCCCTGTTTATTGCCTTAACAGTTAAAATTCATTACCAGCTGGCTTCTTCAGAATGGCTCCTCCAGGTCAGTCTTTCCATGTCCTCTATGAGCCTCATGGGGAAAATCCACACTACTAAAATCTATAGTATCTATGGATTTAGTATCCACACTATAAAGACCACAATCTCATGGGCCAGACCTTGCTGCCTCCCAGCAGCATCAGTATCTCATAAACCAAGCACACTCCACCTTATGGTCCTCCCTATTCTCACTGCTCTCCTGAAACGTTTGTTCCAGCCCTTACCTTCTCCTAGCCCTGAGGCAGCAGAGAGCTGTTCTCCACAAGCTTGAACCCTTCTGCGCCCCTTCCAGCAGCATCCTCCAGCTGCTGCCAAGCCCACCCACCTGCTGCCATGCAGAGTCTGATCCCCCCCAGCTTCTACAATAACGCATGCTCCGCCAGTCCTCTGAGTCTTTGAGGGGAGCAATTTCTTTCCTGGTGTCTTCATCTGTGTCTGCTGGAACAAAGAGCTGTTGTCTTAAGTCAGACATCAGGCCTTCCCGAACAGCCCACACAAACCGCTGGTACAAGTTATAGCTGTTTCCCTCTGTCCTGACTCCTCCTGTACCTGCTGCTGTCTCATAGTCATGTGCAATAGCCAACATCTCATTTTGCTGCTCCCCTGCCCCGGCCTTTCCTCTAATTGCCTTTTAAAACTGAGAAAATAACCTATATTCAAAATCCTTCCTGCTAGTCCCACAGTGCAGGATTTTGTCCTTTGCACAGCGCAGTGTCACCCCACCTCCAGAAGCTGCTGCCATGAGAAAGCCTCCTCACAGGGACAGGGACGGGAGGTTCCCAGGGCTCCAGGGAGGCCTGTCTCAGGGCTGGGGGTGGCTGATGAGCTCCTGTACTCTTGCTGGCCCTTCCCAGCCCACACTGACCTATTCCCATGGGAGCTGTATTGAGCTGGAGCCAATTCTTCTTCTAGGACTGGGGTAGGTGGTTTCCCCTGGGCTGAGAACACCACTGGGTTTGGTTTTCTGGGGACATCACCATGAGCCACCCTATGGTGAATGTATCATTGACCTCACAAGAAATGCAATGCATTTAGAATGGGGGCCATCCTGAGGTTACCTTTAATCTCCACTCTTCTCCCCGCATACCAATCCTTTCTCTTTATTGACTTAGCTAGAGAGTCTTTCAGTATTTGTTTGAACTGCCTTTGCAAGGTCCAGCTCAGCTTGACTTCTGGCAATTCTCATTTATGTTGGGCACTTCCAGGTCCTCAGACCCACTTTTCCCTGAAGATCTGCCTGGTCTCTTTAAGCTCTGTTCATTCTCACTGTGATTTTTGTTGGGCAAGCCATTATTGCAAGGGGTACCAAATAGTTTTGTAGCTTTGCCTTGAAAACCCTGTCATCCTCTGGCACATTCAGCCTCTGAGCTCTTCGCTTCAGTTGACTTCAGTGGCTGGGCCCCTAAACTTCTCCCAATACGGGAAAGAGAAATACTCCACCTGAACCACTAATCTGGCAGAAGTTATTCTTCCGTTTGTTTTAGATGAAACCTATGCGGTCAACGTGCACATTCTGCAACTGACTTTTCTATCATGTCTCTCCAACGGCAAAGACCAAGTCTAAAATAGTAAATTCAGGAGCCATCTATTAGCTGCCACATCCCAGAATAGTCGGTACCATTTGCTCTCCAATCTATATCTGGAAGTGAAAGGCTTCCTCTATGACAGCAAGATTTATGAGCAGTCATGATTAAGGGACATATCCAGACTGCTTGCTCTGGTGCCTAAAAAGGACTTGAGCACAACCAACACGAATATTCCCTGAGGCCATGCTGGGCTCCTACTCCATGGGCCCGTGTTAGGAGAAGCACAGCTCAGCCAGTGCATCCTTCCACAGGACCTCTCTGCCCTAGCTCCCCAGGGGATGGAGACAAAGTCCCCATCCCACCCATCACATTTCATCCATGGTGGCCTTCTTTTTGTGAGCTGCAGATCCCAATCTGGAGGCAGCCACAGTGCTCTGGAGGTGCCTGTTTCTCTAAACCATCCTGGAGACATTTCTCCTTCTCCCAAAGCAGAGCCTGCAGCCAAAGTCAGTCAAACCTCAACCACTTCAACCCGCAAAGCCCTATCATCTGAGCAGGTTTCTGGCATATCCACACTTACATATTATGTTTCTGCATGGTAGTCCCAATCACAGGGGTCATCCCTTGCCCCTCACTCATCCCCTGTGTCCCCCATCACATCTCCCTTCACCACAGCCGTGTCCTACACCAGACGTCCTGTGATGAGTTACATGAGCTCCTGCCACAGCACACACATCTCTCCCTGGTTTTGGCCTCAGTCATATTGCTTGCTGAGCCCAGCACTGTCCTCCCCTTAACCCAAGTACCTGCCCAGCCTCTCATGCCCTTGAGCTGGGCACTTGGTTGACCATGCTTGCTGTGAGCAGAAACCTGTGGGCATCAGGTGGTGGCACCAGTGGGGCAGAGTCATGGTGATTTGTATCTTCACTAATTTGTGCCATGCCCAGATTAGCTCCTGCGTTGTATTTGGTGTGGGATGACTATAGAAAAGTGACATGCTGGAGTGGGTCCAGTGCTCACCAGGATCATAAGGGCCTGGAGCAGGCGACGCATGAGGGAAGGCTGAAGGAAGTGGGTTTCTTCAGCTAAGGGACTATCTAACTGCTGTCTTCAACTGCCTAATGAGTTACGAAGACATAGCCAGACTCTTCTCAGAGATGTGCAGCAAAGGATCCAGGGGCAACTGGCACAAGTTGCAACAAGGGAAAATCCAGCGTGACGTGAAGAAAAAGATTTCACAGCAAGGGTGAAAATCCTCCTTGGAGATGTTCACAACTGGCCTGGACAAAGCCCAAAGCCACCTGGTCTCTCCTTGGAGCTAGCCCTGCTCTGAGGAGGAGGTTGGACAGAAGGCACCAGAGATCCCTCCCAGCCTGCAGCTCTGTGCCATACTACGATGTCCTGCGTACTTTGGTGAGCAGCGCACGGTCTCAGCTTTCATTCCAATTAATGGAGCTTTTTTCCCCAAATACAAACAGATCTGCTCTTTTCAGGAAAATCTGCTGGCCTCTCTTCAGAGCCAGGGAGCCACATTCCCAGTTATTGCCCGGCCATTGATTTACTGGTGTGACTACGGCCAAGTTGGACAGCATCTCCATGCCGAGATCCAGCATCCTTGAAATGCAGGAGAAACCCAGTCTATCAGCTGGTCCATCTCATCCTAATCCAGTGCAGGGCCTTCACAATGATTAGTGTAATAAGCTTTCAGATGAAAGCCACTGGGGGAGTGCATCCATCATTGTTAGTCTGATTAGAGCTAATTCACAACACGACAGTTTTCTAGAGATTGTGTCTTTTTCTCTGCCTTGCTTCCTGTTTGCAAGCAGATTGCAGCAGTCTTTAATTAATTGTGGCTTGAAATTATTCAGGCACTTCTCAGGGAATAAATCTTCCCTGGCTGAACAGGGCGTATTGCAGCAGAGGCACAACCTGGAGTGGGAGAGAGAAATGTCTCCCCGGGCAGGGTTGTGTCTTTGTCCGAAAGCACTTGCCCTGCTCTCGGTCAGTGCCAAGGCCTGGGGCTGACCTCCATCCTCCACGCGTTTTGGGGCTGAACACTCCTGTTCCTTCACCGTTCCAAGGGCTGATCTCTTTCCTGCTCATGAACAGCCGGTACAAAGCGTCTGCAGCCGAATCCCGATCTGCCCGTGGAATCCAAGTGAATTTTCCTTGGGAATTACTTTCACTACTTGCTCTGCTGTTGCTGTCAAAGGGCCATGAGAAGTGATTGCCATAATGATGGTTGAAATCCAGTTTCCCTTCTAAGCCTTTTTAAATGTTATTTAGAGCTCAAATCAACTCTTTTTTGGTTGAAAGTTTCCACTCTTGGGTTCAAGCCAAAAGCAGATTTTTCAAGAAATTGGAACCAACTGGGTTCAGTCATTTCTGAGTCACACACATGGAAAAATACACATTTCCCCCTCGCGCTCCACGGAGACACTTTGGACATGTACGACTCAAAACCAGCTGGAGCAAGAGACTTCAGACTTGGCTTGTTTGAGAGTCCACACTGAGGTGTAAAAATCAAGCCAGGTTTGGAGAAGCTCGTATTGGCATTTTCACACTTCTCTCCCCAAAAGAGCCATCAACTGGTGTGTAATGGGCGAGAAGATGCGCTGTTCTCTCCCCTGTTGCTTTACATTGCTTTCTGCAGTGGGATAATCCCAGGGGATTAGCATTTAAAGTAATGAATGTTTAAAGTTAGCAAGAGAAGAATTCCAGCAATGTTCAATTCTTCCTAAGCCCCTTAAATGGAGTCGAGCTGAGGGGGCCTCGAACAGGGAGACATCAGTCAGCTCAAGAAGTCAAACAGAGTAAACGCAGGCGGTAGTCCCATCCTCAGCCTAGGACAAATGTAGGGGGACTCTCTCACCCCAAACGGCTGAGCCGCTTGGATGGCGTTGGTCTAACCATCCCCGTTGCAGACCAAGGCGGTGGGGAGCAGTTTGCTCCATGGTATTTGCTCCAGAGCAGCCCCGAGGTTTTCATGTGACTTGCCTGGGACTGAAGTGTGGCAGAGGCAGGAACGGAAACCAATGTCTTAGACAACAAACTTTTAACCAACAAACCCTTCTTTCTTCCCTTAATGAATTTTGTCGAGACCGCATGAATGTTGCTGCTGGAAAATTCTGCCTTCCCCTCCTTGGGTCCCCGAGGCAGTTGCTGGGCATGGGATGAGCGGTCACTGCAAGACACCAAAGGTAGCTCCTGGAACAAGTGAGCATGCTTGTCCACATGGGTGTTGTGTGGTTGCCACCAGACCTGCCCTTCCGTGCCCAGGCTGTCAGCTGGTGGTGGTCAATCTCCATCCCCACCCTACAGGCATGGGGCACCTCCAGGTGTGGGGCTGTGCCAGGGGCTTTCTCTAAGGAGATGGCCAAGGGAGACTCTAGGTTCAAGGACTTCCCAAAAGGCCATCCTCTGGAGGCAAGTGCCTGTGCTCAGGGTGCTCAGGGTGCTCAGGTGTGGCTCAGGGAGCAGCAGGAGGGCTGTGATCAGCCTGGAGACCCATTGCCTGCTCTCCAGCCTCCCCCCACCCCCCCCCCGCCCAGCTCTGTGATCTGGGTGGTGTGGAGCAGGGACGTGCCTGCACACAAGAAGCACAGCAATTGCTGGGGAGCAGGGCTGCGATAAACTGGGTATTTCACAGCCTTCCCTGCCAAGGAAGGGTGGGAGTGGGCAGGAGAGGCCAGGAGGTGCAAGTGGCTGGGAGAGGAAACCAGCTGCATGAGTCACCACAGCGGCCAGCAGCTGATGGGCAGGACACCCGCAGGAAACACGGTTTCCCCTGGATAAGGCGCAGAGGACAAGGTGGCACCAGCCCATGAGCACAGGTTGTGCCCTGTTGCAGAGCACACATACAAGCAGCAGAGCCAGCTGGCGAAGGTGGCAGATTTTTGCCCAGCACCGTTGGTCTGGATAGGCTGCATTGGAGGTGGTGGGTTCCCCTGTGCCGTGGGACCCCTCTTACAACAGACGTCTTGCACTGGGCTAGGTCTGGTGCCCAGCTCTGAGGCTGCTCCGCTGCCCACGATAGAAAGGATATATCACGGCTGGTCGGCTTTCTGCCAGGGCTGAAAGTGCATGTGCATGCTGAACTGAAGGGCTTTGAGCAGTCAACCGCACCACTGCGGACAAGATAATGAGCATCCTCCTCCCCACAAAACCCACACAGAAGACCAGTACCACGGGCACCCTGAGCGCTGGCCCAGACCATGGCTTTGCTCATCTGCTGCAACTTCATCTGCTTAGATGTGTGCAGATGTCCCTGCAGCATCCCTTGTGCCCCTCAGAAGACCCATGGCCAGAGGACACTTCCAGCACTGGTTATTGGCCCAGTGGAGATTGCACACCAGGAGTCTGGGCAACCCAGGTCTCTACCCACGTATGCTCCTGGGACTTGGTTTGGGCAGGCTATGGTGATGACCCAGCAGAGTGGGAGAAAGAACAGTGTCTTCTGGCTTCCAGAAAACACCTTCTATGAAATGATGGAGCTGGTGTCTCAGGGCAGGTTGTGGAAATCCTGCCCAGTGGGTCATCCCAGGCTCGTCCCCAAAGAACTCCTGGATAACAGCACATAAGCAGACCTGATGTGGAAGGAGAGCAGAACACACTGCCCAAGAGGGCTCTTCAGCCTCTCTGTCCTGGACAGGAATCTCCTGCAAGTGCTGGGGGCACACAGCAGCCCAGCAAGCCATGCCTGGCTGAGTCCCTCCTGGTGGTGACAAGGGCCTTGAGTGAGCAGATGTGGGAGGCACAGAAACATCCCAGACACCACAGCAGATGGGCCTGGGCTGGGACCAGCCCTGCCTCGGTGAGACTTTGCCTTCCCAACAGCTCCCATGAGCTGGAGAGTGGCCTCGGGCCACTGCATAGGTCATGCTGGGGACCAGGATGGAGATCCAGGATTTGGCATCAGTGAAGGAGTAAAGGCAGGCAGGCAGGGGAGCCAGGAGTGGTGCGTGATGCCAGTGCAGCGACCCTCGCCGCTTTGGATCAGCCACTGCTCATCTGGCCATGGGACCTCTCCATGTCCCCAGCCTCCTCTCATTCCACCACCCCACCCCACCCCCCATCACCTCCCAGGGGCAATGGGATCCTCCTGCCATCTCCAGTAGCTCCCTGGCCAGGACAGGGACCCTGTCCCAGGTCCTGGGACAAGGGGAAAGAGTGACAGAAGAAAAATGTGGGCAAAGCAGAGGAGATGGAGGGGGAAGAGGCAGCCTGGCCCAGGTAGGGAGGGGGACAGAGCCTGGTGCCCATGCCAGTGCCCAGGGATGCCCACAGGATCTGAGAGGTATGGCATGGGGTCCAGGAGGGCTCCTGCATGTTCTGCCATCCTGCCCTGCCCCAGCCTCGGGGCCAGGCACTTCCACACCATCAGAGCTGTGCTGGCCGCTTTGCTCAGACAGCTTTTCCCAGTGTTTAACCTGACTTTCCCCCGCTATAACTTAAGCCCATTTGATATCCTGTCTGCCATGAGCAGGGAGAACAGACTGTTCCCTTCCCCTCTGTAGCTGTTTTATGTCTTTGAAAGGACCAGCACGTCTGCCCTTGCCAAGGCTCTGTAAGCCCCATCCTGATCCCCAGAGTCACTCACCCCAAAGACCAATGCTCTCTCCCCTCTCTTTCTCACCTGCCATGGGCAGCAGGCAGCGGGCAGCGCGGGCAGCTCCCTGGCATCTGTCCCGCCGTGCAGCCTCACTGACACATGCACAGGTCTGTGCAGCAGAGCCTGGTGTGGGTGCTCACAGATGCACACACACACTCACCAGGAAGGGGACAGAGTGCATTTGCTGGAGAACACCCCAAAGCATGTCATCTAACACGATGAAATGGCTTGAATTCCCCATGGCTGCCAAGACTGGGCTAGGAGCATGTGTGCCATGAGAAGCCAAAATCTATGGCCCCCGTGCACATGGCAGGTCTCAGAATGGTGTCCAGCGGTGCCAGGCAGAGGCACCACAGTGGGATGTGGGGAAGGACGCTGGGGAGCGATGCTAAACCTAACAACAGCCACACAGGAATGGCCCCTAAATAAAAAAAGGTAGCCTGGAAACAGGGTATCAAAAGTTGGCCTAGCTCTCTGACCTCCAGGCAAGTGATGGAGCTGGGCACGGTGGCAGGAATGTCCCCGTGCCACCAGCTGCATCCCCGCTTGCTGGCCTCCTTGCTGGGGTGCCAGGGGAGAGGGCTGGGGTGGAGGCAAAGTGAGGCCAGGCTGGGGCCAGGCGGGGGGAACTGTGCAGGCACGGTCCTTACGGCTTTTGGTCTTTTTCCACCGGAGTTTTGGGGGGGGGGGGGGGGGGGGTGCTTTATATCTAGATTTTTTTGGAAGGGTTTTGGTTTGATTTCCTCCTCCGCCAAGCACTAAGCGATCTCTCTTTCCCCCCTTGGCAGGAGCTGCCTGTCTCGTGGTGTTGACCTTGGCTGGGCTTTCTCTGCGGCTGGAGCAGACTCACACCATAAATTGCCTGTCTTCTAGGAATCTAGCATGGGAAAGAAAAGAAACACGAAAGAGAAACGTGGATTAAAATATTTTGCATCTTAGCACATAACAAAGAGGGGTTGGCATCGAGCAGCCAGCTGACTTCCCCGAGCAGAGAGGTGTTTGCATGCACAGCCCGGGCACCAGCAGGTTTGGGTGCTGTGGGCACCGGCACCTCGTGGCACCCATGCCTGACCATGGGGCATACGGAGACAGGAGCTGCCCTGTCCCAAGGGAGAGCTGTGGCAGGGGATGGCACCATCTTTGAGCGTGCACAAAGATGAGCGCTGAGCAGTGCTGCCTTTCATGTCCCCATCGCACAGCCCGCTGGCATTTGGCGAAGCAGGACGAGCCAGCCACGGTGCCTAGGGTGGGATGTTGACCTAGGAGCAAGGCTGAAGCTTTTGTAGGAGAGGTGCTGCTGGGGCAGGAGCAGGGCTGGGGCAGGGGCAGGGCTGTGCCCTTGCCACCCCCTGAGGGGTACACAGAGAACCCTTTGCACAGAGCGCTCCTGTCCCCGGCGCTGCGAGTTTCCCCTGGCAGTGCCCTGGCCGGTGTTCACCACAGCTGCATGTGGCTTCAAGGGTGGTTTCAGCCACCTTGCCCAGCACCCGTGCAGAAACCCTGGCAGCAAAGCACTGAGGCGAAGCAGCAGACACCAAGTGGGCCAAGCCCCAGTTGCTTTCACAAGTAGGCGAGGTGCAGCACGGCCCGTAATTGAATCCAGCAGAGCTGCCTCAGACAGACAAAACACAGCAGTGACTCAGAGCACTGGAGTGAGCAGACACAACTGTCCCAGCGCCCAGGGAGATGGGCTAGCACCCTGAGGTGGGGGGGTCACCCAGCTCAGCATGGCAATACTGCCCTATGGGCCCCCAGGCTGTTGAGGAGAATGGACCCCTGTGTGCAGGAAGTGTTGGGACAAGCCCTGAGCCTGGGATGTCCAGGGTCCTCTTGGGTGTGCAGGAGCCGGGGGTGCTGACGACACTTGGGCGACGGGTGCTGTGGAGCAAGACACCCACCAGTGCTGCTGGTATTGCCAAAGCCCCGTGGTGCACAGCGCTGCACAAAGCCAGAGCAGGCTTGAAGCTGGGCCATGAAGCTGAGGATGCCTGAGCAGCCTGGGGCAGGGTGTCAGGGTGCCTGGGTGCCCCCCAAGGGTGGCTGTGGCCCCCCACACAGAGGGTCAGGACTCCTGCACCCTGACAAGGCTGGTGGAGCCCACTGGCAGGGTGGTGCAAGGGGCAGGAGAGGCTGGTAACTCAAAAACCCGTCTGCGATCCTTTCCCACCCTGCTCTCCGCTGCCTGGGCTGGATATTAGCTGAAGTATGTGATGCAGGTATGGGACAGGGATGTTTGAAGGTCCTGCAGGGAAGGAAGGACATGGTCACAGGACACTGGCAGCTTGAGCATTGACAGGAGATAAAATCTTTCTTTGTTTCCACACAGGAGAGAAAATCTTTCTGTGTATCACTGTGCCTGGGAACTCTGCGGAGCAGTGAATCCAAGACAGGCAGGGCCCATCCTAAAGAGGGGTCCCTGGGGGTCTGAAAGCAATGATGTTATGGGGACGGGAGTGTGCTGTGCTCGGGTAGCAGGTTTACATCTTATGTGTTCTGGGAACGCCAAAGCACCGTGTATTTGACACTTTTAAAGGGCCTCATTTCCCAGAACTGTAACCAGCTTTAAGCCCAACCAGCTGGAAGGAGGCCCTGAGTCCCCCAAATGTGAGCGATACTTCTAATCTCTTTTAAAACACTTTACTACAGCCATTGCAACTGCCCAGCCGAGAGCATCGGAGCTCGTTACTGCTTCCCCTGGGCTTTGAGGGATGGGGAAGGGGCAAGACTTTAAAAAAAAAACAAAGCGTCCAAATCAGCTGGGAAGAAAGAGGAAATTGATAAGGAATGTGAAGCAATAGGGTCACATGGACAAAGCCATGAGCAGCAAAGCTGGGTGGGAATCCCCTCGGTGATTCTGAGAGGGGATCATCCTGAGAGGGTGCGACCAGGGTGCGACCGGGGAGCGCCCGGGCTCCTTCCTTGGGGCTTGCGGGTGAAAGCTGGCTGCACTTGCGTGGAATGCGCACACCATGTTACACATCATGCATCGGGCATCATGGAGGGTAACCACCTGCTCTCCACTCCCATTGAGCATCTGGAGGGGTTGAGCAGTGGGGACCAAAGCGGGATGTCTTCTCACCATGCCTGGGGAGCTCTTGCAATGGGGATGGGTGATTATGGGATGCCTGAGAAACATCAAAAAGTGGGAAGTGGCGTAATGATGGCCCAGGAAAAGTGAATGGTAGCTCCGTGAGCCTGACCCAACACAGGCAAGGTGAGGATCAGGTGCGGGGTCTCTCTGCCAGCATGCATGGCTCTCGCCCCACCTCTGCATCACTGATGTTGGCTGAGAAAGACAGCAGTGCTGGTACTGACCCCCCTGGGGACAAATCGGTATCTGGGGCTATGGCATCCCCAGCAAAAACCTGCTGGGAGCCATGAATGCAGTGCAACAGCCTCACCCCTGAAACTCACCGTAGGCAGGGAACGTCTGTGAGGCAGCCCAGCATGGGGGCAGTGAGACTAGCAGGGGGGCTGCCCTCACTGAGGCTTTTATCAATGTCCCACCAGAACACGGCTGTGGTGAGAGGAGAGGGAAGGAGCACATGGAGTAGGGGAACATCAGTCCTGGAAAAAGGGCTTGGAGGAGGATACAGGGTGGGCGCGACTGGGTAGCACCATGGACCCCCAGCACACAGGCAGTACCACAGCAAGGGGGTATCAGGTGGCAAAAGACTGCAGGAGCCCCCTGAGTCAGCATGTCAAGGGAAGCTGAAAGGAAGTTTGATCCCAGACCATGTGGGGAAGTGAAAGAGGATAGCAGAGGCTCCAGGCACAGCAAAGTGGTGATGGGAGGAGGGAGCTGGAGGACAAAATGGGACCAAGGAGAGTGGGAGCGATGTGCAAAGTGCCCTTGAGCATCACCCTCGCATGGCTATGCAGAGACCAGCCCTGAGCCCCTCCTGAGCATCAGTTACATCAGCTATGAGATCTGCCTGCAGCATCACCTTCCTGGGCAGCACGGTCAGGACTCATGCACCTCTTCTTTCCCTCTGCTTTCCAAAGGATGATTTCCCAAGGGCAGTCTCTGTGACCATGGAGCAGAGATGGGTGGCACAGGAGGGAGGAGAGCGGTCCCATAGGAGCGTGGCCAGGCCACTACTCCCAGCCTGGCCATGGCAGGGTGTTTGTGTCCTCCTACGCCAGGCTGCAGCCGCGGGTCGAATGCCGGCCCAGGAAGCACTCCTGAGGGACCCATTCCCATCCCCTGCTACCACAGGCAACCGCTCGGGTAATCCTCCTCATAAATTTTTCAAGCTCCATCTTGAAACCAGTCAAGCTATTTGCAGCACTGGCCAGGCGCCAGGGTTTCTAGTTCACCAGAAATGTCGTGTTTGTTTGTTTTTTTAATCTGGGCCAGGGCCAAACTGGATCTGCACCAGCATTTGGGGTTGGTTTTTTTGGGTTTTTTTTTTCTGAAGTTTCCGGTGAACCACAAGCTTCCCAGCCCCACAGCTGCTCAGCAAATTGACGTGCCTGTCAGCTTCATGGCTCACACCAGCAATGAGTGTGGTGGGATCTCGTGTGGTGGCATCTGGGGCTCTGAGCATCATCCCAGTGATGCTCCCAGGTCATCCTGCCAGATACCCACCCAGGCTAGTCCTGCCAAGGGGCTCCCCTTCCGTTGCCACCCCAATAGCATGGAGGCATTCCAGGTTATGAAGATGCAACGTGATTTTTGACAAGGCTGTTGGACCGAAGGCTTCCGCTGAGCTGCAGGTTTTGCCCCTACTTGACCCCAGGAGAGGCTGTCAAAGGGTTGCCTTTTGCAAGGAGGGGGTTGTTCCTCTCACTCGCAGCGTAACCATGTTCACGGCCAGCTGATAGCCATCTGCTTCTCTGCCAGCACTGTCCTCTAGCCTAAATAGCTCTTATCCCTCCTGCTGTTTACTCCCAGATGTATTTATAGACCAATGCTCTCCCAGCCTTCATTTTCCTAGACTAAACAAGCCAAGCACTTTCAGGCTCCTCTTGTAAAACCAGCTCCCCTTCCACCCGCCCATCCCACCTCTTCCTGTGCTGAGCCCTTCTTCGTGCCTGTGGGTGAGCAGAGCTGGGGCTGGGGCATCTCTCAGCAGTGTCCGCTCAATGGCATGGGTACGAGCCAGTCCCCGCTGCAAGCACCTTTCCAACAGGGTTTGTCCTTTCCAGGGCCACACGGGTGGCTCCCGTGTTCCCAGACTGCTATTCCATTTCTGTTTCGACTTTCATGGACACTTTTGGGGGTGCAGACTCTGGACCTTGCCCTAATATTTCTCCCAGCCCAGCCTTTCCAGAAGGCTATTTTGCTCCTTCTCTGTGCCTGTGATGCTTTCCCATTTGGCAGCCCAGCAAATTTCATTAGCAAGGCCATAGTCTCAGGACCAGCTCCAGCATCTGCCTTCAAGCTCATCTACCAGCACACTCTCTGGCTGCCCTCCCTTGTTCAGTTCCTCCTCATCCAACAGTCCAACCTCTGTCCCCATTTCCCCACCTTATTTTTCCCCACCCCACTCTATTTCCATGCAGCTCTTTCCCATATACTTTACCAAATGAAGGGCAGATGGACAAATCCTGACAGCAACCCCAGCCAGATGCAATGAGCAGGTCTCTGGGGCGCTGCAGGAGAGCATGGGCAACCTCCTGGATTGGGCCGTCCTGGAGGCTCAAAGGGAGAGCGAGCATCTCTGTGTCGTGCCTTGGAGACGGACTGAGGGAGGAGGTCTAGCTCCCAGTCACTAATGCAGACACTGGGCTCCCAACAGTGGGGGACCGATTCCCAGTATCCAGTGGCAAGTGTTGGCTGGAAGGAGACTGATGCCTCTGGTCCAATCTCCCCTCGCAGCAGTCCCCGTCCTGGAGCATGAGAGCCACGAAAGGAGGAGCAGGGACCTTGTCTGGTTTAGTGTGGTGAAGAGGAGACCAAGGGCAGTGGTAACACACCCCTCAGGGTTTAGGCAGTGCATTTATCAGCTTTTTTAGCCCAGATCCTCTAGCCAGATACTGGCAGGATGCATTTTTAAAGGAAAGCTGTTACTGATGTAATCAGAGACTGGGAAGCTCAGTTTAGGTCTGCTAAAGGCTCAGGGTATTGCATGCTGCTGCATCACCCTCCTGCCGGGGAAGCCACACAGCAGAGGTCTTTTTGTCCCTGGGGAGAGGGATAGTCAGATCCGAAGCACCAGCAGGAGCACCCTCATGCCGCAGATGCTCAGAAGTGCACTGGGGGGTCTCCCCGCCACCATGAAACGCCTGTGGCTCTCCAAAAGACAGAGCTGATTTCTGAATCCAAAATGTTCCTGCCCAGCATGGGGTGGTGGTAGCATGGACTTCACTCCGACAGCAAAAACGAGGTCACTGTCATCTGGCCTGAGATGTTGCAGTTGCCCGAGGCACAAACATGGTTCAAGGGAGCTCACTGTGAGCGAGAGGGATACTGTCCCAACAAGCAACGATGTTTTCTGGGTTTCAGGAAGAGCCAGTTTCCTAAATCTGAGAACAATTACGAGCGAGATTGTCTTGGAGGAAAAATTTAAACAGAACAAAATGGGAACGATGGCTGGGAATCATTCAGAAATACTTTCCGAAGAGCCCGAGTGTTGGCCGGAGGCAGCGGTGCAGAGCTTGAACAATTGCGAGACCCACCAGACCTCCCCAGACTGGCAGCACGTCTCTCTCCCCCACCCCACTCCCAGCCAGAGACCTCGGCAGCTCTCCTCGGATGGTGCCCATCTGGATCACTGTCTGCTTTCTAAGAAAAGTGGCTCTGAGGAGCAACAGCTAGCAGGTCTTTGCCCCCAGAGCTCACTAAAATTGTCAGCTTGACCCCCAGCTTCCTGCACTGGGACAGCTCTGCAGCATGGAGAGTGCTTCCCCAGTGGAGTTTTGCTCAGCTCTTCCTCCATGCCCTCAGGCTTGGGCAAAGCCCTGCTCTTCATTAGGAGAAACAGCCACAGCAGGGGATATGTTTTCTCTTGTGTTTTGCCATCCTTTTTCTCAGCCCCTGAGATCTGTCTGCACTCCTGCTTGCAGAGCCCCCACCTCCTGGGGAGCCCCGAGAGAATTGTGCCCCGCAGGCAGCTTGGGTGGGGACAAGTCTGGGACACCAGACCAGGACTGCCCAGGGTGTCCCACCTGGCCAAGAGTTCCCAGCAGAGCTGATCTGTCCCCCAGGGACACTTGGCAGCCATTCAGTGTCACCTTTGTTTGCAGACAACCCGGTCCCACCGCCACCAGATAATCCCAGATACTGAATGGGATGGGCATGCAGATGCAACATCACCCAACAACAGTGGGCTAATCTGTGAGCTGAAGACACAAATACAGCAGAGGTCCTGTGCCAGAGGGGAAAAGATAAATTTTTAGCTCTCGGCACCATATTCTGGAAGGAAAACAAGCAAAGACACCAGCCCTGGGGATGATGGCAGGGAGTCAGCTCACGCAGACCCAGCTGGGCCATGGGAGCAGCACTGGGTACTGCCCTGGAGAGGCCGTGGTGGGCACCAGGGAAGATGAAACCGCTCTGCACTTCATTTCTACCCCTGCTACCTGTATGAGACAGCTCTGGGTTATCCAGAGCCTCGTAGAAGCAGGGGCAGCATGATGCCAGTGGGCATCCAGCTGCAGTCCCTGGGGACAGGGGCCATTTCAGGCAGAGCCTGTGCGAGCTCAGACAGAAAAGCACTCATTTGCTTTGCCAAAAGTATTTGTTTTGTTAGGAAAAAGCCAGAATGTCGTAACTTTACCAAGGCAATATAAGGGTTTTGCTCATAAAATTGAATTAATTTCGATTAAGATATTAAAATGAAAGGAAGGAATTTAGAAGAGTTCAGACCGCTAAAGAGTTGTTGTCAGACTTTGATTTCTCCAAGAGCAGACTCTGTTTGTTTTAGGCCAGACTCAAACAACCGATCAGAGGCCACCGAGTTGCCCGTGCATGAACAGCCTCACCTCAGCTGTTCTTCACGGCAGCGGCCACGTCCTTGCATCCAGCTCCTCCACCTGTCACTGCTGCAAGCCCACGGGAGTGGCTGGATTTGGATACAGCCAGATCTCCTCTGCAGGGAGAGGGAGCTGGAGCAACACGAGGTGCAGTGGTGATGGCCAAGCATTCCCCTCCCAGCAATGATGCCATGGCACAAGGATGGGTGCAGGGAGCTCTGGGTGCTGCTCAGAGGCAGCGGATGGTGGCTGCCAGCGCTGCAATGCTGCCAGTCGTCCCCCTGCCCGGGTGCAGGAGCAGGTCTGGGGCAAGGGGTACTTCCCGGCCAGCCATCAGCAATGGTCCCTTCCCAGTGCTGCTCCCAGGAGGCTTCAAGTGAAACCTCCCTTCCTGAGGCTGATGGGATTCAGGTAGGGGTGCTGGGGGTCCCAGCCCAGCTTTGTGCACCCAGCCTGGGTAGAACAGAGAGGTCAAAGGCTCCAGAGCACTCTCCTTCCACCCTTCCACGGGGACAGCAGTGCTGGCATCTGCATCTGGAAATCTCTTTCCACAGTAGCTTGACCATCCGTTGTGCAGCTGCAGCATTTGCCGCCCATGTGTGTTCCTCCAAGGCTTGTCCTCCCTCTGGAAACGTGGATCAGACACTTGTAGAGGAGAGACACCAGAACAAATGTAAACAGGAGGAAAAGCTGCAAAGATTGTCTCTTACTCAGCTGCTTTATAGGGACATGATTTATTTTGGGTACCTAAATGCAGGTTGACATTCTGATGACATGAGGTTAATCCTAGCTGGAGGCTTGTTGCACTGGCGCCAAATGTTGCTGGTGTCCCAGCAGACTGACGCAGTTGTGCCAATATCCAGCCCAACACAGTACAGGGAAGTCTGAACATTTGATCTAAGGCCCTCTCTATACCTCCCTCAGCATGCAGGGCTTTGAATCCTCATTCTTGGTTGGAAAGCAAAACTCTGCTCCTCTGTGGTCAATGCCAGGCATCGTATAGCTGATCCCCTTCGCTCTTGGCGAGACCCAGAGTCTGAGCTGTCTGAAGTGACAGGCTGTGTGCTAAAGCAAGTCAGAAAACAACTTTGCAAACCACTATGGCGGTTTTTCTGATCTCCTCAAACACCTCCTTGTTACTTGCAGCTTGGAAGTTTCCAGCCAGGAACATATACCCATTTTTCTTTTCTTCCCCTCCACTCCTCATGGCCATAAAAATCAAGAGTGTCTAGGATCCGTATTCATTGCACTTTTCCATTTCCACCCGCAGCTTTTCCAAACCTCTTCACCTCTGGAAGAGCTACAGAAGCAGCAAAAGGAAAACTGAAACCCAGGAACGCACCACTGCGCAGCTGTGCCAAGCTTGAGGACTTTCGAAGTGTCAGCGGGACAGAGGAAAAAGCCCCTTTGGAGTTGTTTAGAGAGAAGCAGATACTCTTCCCTGCAAGAATCAACTGTGTGACTTTGACTTGCAGCCAGATCAAGCCCTTGGCCCCACAGCTCAAGGATGCTGACCCCCCCATGCCTTTGCTTCAGGCAGTGGGAGGCATGGTATCCCCCACAGTGGTAGAGGATGAAGGGGTGGCTGCTGACTCCATCCCAGGGCAGAGATTCCCAGCTGTGTGTCTGTCAGAACTGGTACGGGCAGGAACAGCGCTGCCTGTGGAGGAGCAGCTTCTTGGGGATGGACGAGATCCACCCCAGGCTGGCACTAGGGTGTTGTGGGGATGAAGGTGGAGGGAGAGGCAGGGAGAGCCTCCACATGCCTGAAACTGGAGATTGAAAAGGTGAAGCGGGCAGAGAGCACTGCCGATCTTCCCTGGGCTCTGAGCTTACACTGAGCACCACCCCTGCACCCCCTGAATCCACACTCTGGCACCCCTCAAGCCCAGGCTCCACCAAGGGCATTCCTGGAGGAGCCCGCTCCCGTGCTGACCCAGGGCTAGTCCAGACCCATGGGGCTCCTTCTCTCCTGGGGGTGCGGGTGCTGTGCTACAGGGCAGAGACCAGCTCAGGGCTGCACGTGCGCAAAGGCTGGGTAGGTTCATTGCACACAGAGCTGGGGAAAGCCGGAGGTGTGCAGGCTGCACCTAGAGACTCAGCACAGCAGATCTCTGCAACACATCTGGCCACATCCATGGGTCGGAGAAGTCCTGTGGGACTTGGGAGAGGGGACAGAACTTCTGCCCTGCGCTTACAGGCTGAGTGTGGTCGAGCCAGGGCGCGAGAGCCACAGGAACCTCATGGCATGTATTACAGATGGACGCGTCCCAGGTTAAACATGCACCATATGGGCTTGCATCAGCACTGAGGGCTTTTCAAAGAGCGTCCCGTTCGCAGTAACCAGCCTGGAGGCTGATGTTATCCAGATGATACTGTTGTCTTTGGAAAGGATCCTAAACACTTGAAAAACACCTTCAGCCATACTCCGACGCAGCAGAGCCGGACTGAGATTAGAAATTGCACTTGACAGTGTTCAATCTGTCCAAAGGGATTAAAACCAGATCCAGTTCATGTCTCTGCAATTACACACCTCCCTTCCATAGAAGAAGTGCTTTCTCTTTCATCTTACATCATGGGTATGCACATTTTATTCCTGCTTAAGCCTCAGCTGTAGGGCTCTTGAGAGTATTTCAATGCAATCTCAAACTATTCTGGACAGATGTTGCACAAACTAGTTTCAAAACAGTGGTGGTCCTGATCATGGCTAGCCCAGAATTTAATACTGTTGGATTCTGGGTATCCCACTGGGACAGCATACAGATGTCTTGGACTAAGGATTTTGAATTATACTGCACTGAATCCATGAAGGCAGTGCCTTCATGTACTTGTGTCAATACAGTAAGAGAAAGCACTTCACAGTAGAAACAGGAGCACTGGCTTAGTTATGTATAGGTTACAGAAAGGTGGAGAGGTTGGAGAGGTGGACGATACCTTTGGGATCATCCATCTGAAATGGGGACACCATACAACGCTCTGAGGACATCACTAGCACCAAAGACCCAGCCCACAGTAATGGAACTGGCTGAGGATTTGCACGGTTATTTCTAGTTCATAGTCCATATCGCAAGAAAACGCAATGGAAACCACTTTTTTCCCTGACCTTATTTTTTACTGGATACCTGCAGAGTTGTCACCAAACATCATGGCACTCGGAGCTGTTTGCTGATTCAGAAATGACATTGCCTGTAAGGAGACATCCAATAAGACAGCCTAAGATTTCCAAGCACCTTGTTCAGTTCCGTCACTGTCTTCAGCCCATGGCCTTAAAGTTTCTCAGCAAGACTGAGGTGCATACAATATTTGGACTTTGATGGACGGAAGCCTCGAGCATGGACAATCTTCAAGCGGATCTTTAAGCTGGACTTTTTAGGAACTTGCTAACCCACGAGCAAGAGCTCAGAAATTTCCCTGCAGATCCTGCCAGCACCCTGATGGGCTTTCCAGAAGGGGCTGCAGGCACCTTCTCTGCCCTCTGGGTACAGAGGTGGCTTTCCCTCCCAGCACAGGTGACTGTCCCTTCCCAGAGAGATGCCCCTGATGCTACAGACCTCCTAGGACAGTCCATGCACAAGGCTTGGGCCAGACAGTTGGGATCAGCTGTGGGCAGAGAAAGTGCCAGCTCCCTCTAAACCCCCCTCACTGGTATTTCTCAGCTACTTTGGTGTTTTATTACAGACTGGTAGTTCTAAGCTCCTGCTCATCGCCCCTGCACATACTGTATGTGGCTAGAAAGAGAGGTAAGCTCTGGAGATAGAGCAGAGACTGCAGGCTCTGGGGAAAGTCCCATCTCTGCAGCCATGTACCAACAGGTCTTCTGGGACTCCTCACCAGTCTCTTTGCCAGGATAACGGCGCAGAGATGGAGGCACAGAGCTGTTCGACTGTCTCCGCTGGAAGGGGAAGAGGGAAGAGTCTGAGGCAGCACTGCCGGAATCCAGAGAGCACTGGGGTGCCAGGAGGGAGGGAGAAGCAGCCTGGAGAAGACAAAACTTTAGAGACATGTACAGCAAACTGGAGGCTGTTGAGTGATCAAAGGGAGTACTGGAGGGTATTCAGGTCTTTAATTGAGCCTGGAAATTAATGAGGACCCCAAAACCAATGCTGAGAGAGATGGCTGGGGAATCCTAGCTTGTGCTTTCAAAACTGATCTGATTTTGCCAGCCTGGAGAACACACCTGGGTGGCACTGCCAGTCCTAGGTAAAACACAGCCATGGCACAGCAGAGCAGGCTGGCAAACATCAGGCAGCAGCAGCAGGATTGCAGGCATCCAACAAAGCATGTCCGTGCAGCAAATGCAGGATGCGGCATGAAGGGTTGTGTGCATCTGGCAGCACGTGCAAGCCTAAATGCCCTGCCCTGCTCTGGGATAGAGCTGCTCTGCTTGTACGAGACAGACCCATCTCTGAAGTCTGAATCTTTTTTAAAAAAGGGGTAAAAAAGGAAAAAGAGGGAAGAGGGGAAGGGAAGGGAAGGGAAGGGAAGGGAAGGGAAGGGAAGGGAAGGGAAGGGAAGGGAAGGGAAGGGAAGGGAAGGGAAGGGAAGGGAAGAAGGGAAGGGGCCCCAAACAAGGACTCCTTGAAGAGAGGAAAATCTTGCAGTGGGGGATTCATTGTGGGCACTGTGGAGTGATGGTACATGTAGGGACTGGAAAATCCCCTTGGACATTGAGGAACTGCTCGCCTGTAAGCCAGATCCTGGTGTGCAGGTTCCATAAAGCTGCAGAAAGGAGCTCATTGGAAAAAACTCATCATGTTATGCACAACCACATCACAGCTGGATGGGGGGGTGGGGTGTGATCCTGCAGTGGCTGCATGAGAGACAGAGGCAGCACAGAAAAGATCATGCTGGAGGCTGTTTTGGGAAACGTTTGGGGGGGGGGGGGGGTAATATGCCAGATGGCAGCGTGGGACTGCGCTGACCTTCAGATGGGTCCAGCAGGGCTCCACACATCTGCACTGGGCACCCAGCCTCCCTGCTGGCCCCTGGGGAGAGAGGAGAGTTGGGGGCAATGCCTGGACCTGTCTTCAGTGTCCTCTTTGGGAGGAGAGGAACAGGGCTGTAGAAGCTTAGGAAATGATCAGTAACGTATAATTTTAGAAAATAACATTGTCCTTTCATAAGAGCAGCTAAAAATGTCCCTCTGGCACTTCGGCAGATCTGACAGAGGAACCAGCTGGCAGGAGGGAGACGCTAGATAGTAAAGCACTGCAGAGTGGGTCTGTGCAACACAGAAAAAGAAGAAGCTCTTTAGTCTGTGATTAAATTTGGTGTGAAAATGGCATGCTCTGCTGTGCCTGGCAGGGGAAATGGTTTGGAGCAAGTGACAGGGGTCAGATGTTCTCATGTAGGATGTTTCATCTGGATCCTCACTGGTTCCCCTGGACAAAGTCCAAGCCGTCCTGCATGTGTGCTCCTAATGCCTTATCTGGGAGGTGCTTCCCGGGACTCCCTGGGGCTATGCTGTGCATCCAAAATACTTCACAGAAAGATACTGCAAATATTTGAGATACTGAAGGCAGTGGAGTTCACAGGGATCATATTATACTACAGGGAAAAATGCCAGAAGAACAGAACCAGAGTCCTGAAAAGCTCTGGGAGGGACTTACAGCAGGAAAATGCTCCAGGTTAAAGAAATAACATGTGAGAAAAAGTGGTTGAACAAAGGTTAAGCCTCAGCCAGCCCAGGAGCTGCCTGAGCTGCCCACACAGACCATGCCTGCTGCCCCAGCATTCATGCATGTGGCATCGCGTGATCTCCCATCCGTGCACCAGTCTAAGCCAGCAATGCTTTCTGAACCAGCTGGCTAATCCCAGACCAAATTCAGCTCATTCCCATTGGGAAATGTACAAAAATGGACAATGACACTCACTGGGGACAGGTCCCCAGCACGGTTCTGAGTTGCACCCCTGCAAGAAAGCCAGGGATCTGTGCACAGCGGCACAGCCATCCTTCCCACCCCCTCCACCTGCAGCCACACTGGGAGCTTCAAGATTTGGGCTCCTTAAACTAGCCAGAGGGCACAGTCTGTCCTTCCAGGCTAAGACAGAAACCTGGGAAAGATGCTGTGCTGGCTGAGCCTATCTTCAGAGCTGTCAGAAGTGAGGGAGAAGGGAACTGTAAACATGGAGGACACGTTCCCTGGCGTGGGCAGAGATGTCCTGTTGCAGCAGAGACCATGCATGAGGTGAAACTCCAACCTGTTAACGTTCCATGTCCTGGCAGCACATGCATGGCAGCGTGGGAGGAGACCACTTACAGGCAGGAGTTCTTGCAGAGATCCCAGGCTTTCTCTGCTTGAAAGCAGGATGAGCCTCAAGAAGGACAGGCATGTCCAGGGACGCACTGGCCTGGGTTCACTGTGGCTGTAGAATAAAACATCAAGTAATGCAAGACATCAAATGCTAGAAGCTGTCAAACAAAACTAATGAGGACAGTAGTTTCAGAAATTAGAGACACAATCCAGTGCTGGCATCGAGTCTTTTGTATAATTAATGACACACTACTTCTCAATTATCATTACTGCAATCCAGAAATAGCATTATTAGAGACTAGGACGCCCAGTCATGTAATGGCGTATATAAAAGCTGCACTCGCTAGACATGACATATCTACTGTGCTGGCGACAAATAATGAACCATAATTCCCTGTTAGGAGTTCAAGTTTCTGTAGAGACCAGGCTAATGATCCACAGCCTAATGAGGTCATGGAAAACACTGTCAAACACTTGAGTAGGGGCTTGACATACCTTCAGATACCTGAGCCATCCCATCCGGATCCCATTCAGTGTTGCTAAATTCCTGGAGAAGTGCCTCGAAACTACAGCCATCACCCACAGAGGCTGAGAAACAGATGATCTGGTTACAAAATGACTGCAGCTGAAACCTGGTAAGCCTCAGGAACCCCACAGGGAAAGCCAGCAGAAGGCACATGCTGGTGGGAGACAGCTACCCCAGGCTTTGCAGACACTGTAAATCGGAAGAACTGGGCAGGATGCTGTGGAGATGACTCCCTGAGACACCTGGGAGACGTGATCTGTAGTCCTCATGGGTTAGGGTAGCCCTGGACTTTTCGCAGCATGCCTGGGAGTAGGACGGTCGGGAGGATGGACCGAACATGCCCCAGATCCTGCAGCATCCTGGTTCAAGGGATACATCACCCATTAGAAATTGGCATGGTGGCATGGTGGATCTCCATTCAACCTCCCCCAGTCTTTTCCCTCTAATGTTTTCTAACTGCTGTTAGATTAAAGGCTGCTCTAAGATCCAGTGCAGGGCAGTTGTTAATGAAGATAAGTCCACTCCTCTCCAGAGATCTCCGGGGAATGTCCTGCCCTCCTTCCATCTCCTGGGACAGCCTGGTCTCCAAACCCTCCACGAAAGAGGGCAATGAGCCCTCTCTGCCATGGAAGACCTCTCTCTGAGTTCAGCATTCCCAGAGCACAGGGCATGCTGTAAGAAAGCAAAGAGTGACAAAAATTAGTCCCTTAAACAGGGACAGTGGCAGTGGGAACCTGGCAAGGATGCAGCTGAGCAGCACCGGGGCTGCGAGGGCTTGGCGTGCTGAGGCACCGTCCTGGCTCTGCTGGGAAGCCCGGCAGGAGCGGGGCACGCTCCAGCCACCCTGCTGGGCTAGAGACATTGTGAAATGGCACCGTGTGGCGAGATGCCGGAGGGAGCTGTCTTTCCTGGCTGCAGAGTCCTCCCCCCACCAGTCAGAGACGTCTGGGCTTGTTGGGACGGCGATGGGGGGGTCTCATGGGCCGTGGCGGAGGGTGGAGGGATCCTGTCCACCTGTGTTTCTGAGAGGCAGCCTGGGTGAGCCAGAGGCTGAGCTATCAGGGTGGCTGGCAGCTCCCAGGTTCAGTGCAGGGATCATGCACACCCTGCATATGTTAGCCCAGTATGGGGCCAAGAGCAAGACCAGTGCCAGAGCACTGGGACAGCAGTGTCCTCCCATTTCTGTGCAGAAGAGCAATGCCAGAGGAGAGGAAGGATGGAGGCTGGGGCAGAAAAGCACATCCAGAGCCAACGTCCCCCCATCCTGAGGGCTGCCAGGCACCTGAGCTGCATGGGAGTGGAGGTGCACATCGGGGGACCAGGCAGGCACCCCAGGGCTGGGGACGGCTGCTCACTGCTGTCCAGACGCGCTGAGAACCCAGGGTCTGAAGGAGCTCTATGTCCACGCCACTGTCCTTAAGTGGCTCCACCGGTGCCGAGCTGTGCCAGGCGTGCTGCCGAGACGGCCGTGTTAAGCCCTCATTATGTCTACTTGTTTAAATTTAATGGGTTGTGACGGAACCCTTTGGAGATATCTAAATAATCTCTGCTAATGGATCCCATCTGTTCCTCCCCAAGCACCAGAGCCGGCGCTGTCAAGCCCAGTCCAACTGCCTGGGCACCTGCCCAGGGGGCACTGGATACACCTTATCAGAGAGGAGATGTGCCATGTGCCCCCTCCCCATGCTTCCTCTTCCTCACAGCAGAGCCCAGACGGTGTCCACCAGCCCCAGGTCCATGCTGGGCAGGGGGGACATCTGGGAGGAGTGCTGTGCTGAGGGATGAGCAGTGCTGCTGTGAGGGGCTGCAGAGAAGGCTGTAGGTTGCTCCATTACTGTAGGACCTCAGTTTCCCTTTTTTGCTCTGGCTTAGCTGTAGTAGCATCTCTGCAGAGTTCATCAGCATGAATGGGAACTCAGGTGAAGATCCAGTGCCCGTGTCTAAGCTGTGAACACCTGGATGGGTCCTGGCCAGGGTGTGCAGGGATGGGGCCAGCCTGTGGAGATGGCTCAGCTGTGAACATGCAGGGAGGTTGGTGGGGAGACCTCCCAAGGTCTTGTGCAAGTCCTGCAAAGGGTGAGCCCTCCCCAGTGGCAGGAGGGAGCAGGAGGTGAGCTTTGGAGCAGAAAACTGTCAAGAAGGACATAACAGGGCAAATGCAATGACTGGCTTTAGAGGGAAAGCCCACACTCCAATGAGTTTTGCTAACAGGTGGCAGAGCCTCCAGACAAAAAATTGCTCCATGCCAACACTGCAAAATCTGCATGGGATACAAGAGGGGGCTGGAAAGAGGGGGGACATGTGGCAGTGCACAAGCAGAGCAGCATGAGAAACACAACACAGCACGGCATGACCACTGGAGCTCAGTGTGGTGGACCTACGGTGAGCTCTCTGGCACAGCTGCATCACCCTGCCATGGCACAGTGGCATGTGGTCTGCGTCCTGGCATGGCACGATGTTGTCCTCCCTGTCACAGCGTGGGGTGGCCGATGGCTTCCTGCCTGGTGTGGGGGGGCCCAAAGGACCTGACTCCCATAGGAAAGTGTTGGAGCAAGAGCTGGGTGCCCCTCTCAGCTGTCACTGCAGGGTTAACCACCAGATACTGCACAGAGCCGCGGTGAGGGATGATCCCTGGATTTTCCATTATCCAGCAGGCCCTCTGTCACACTGGAGCTATTTATGAGGATCTTCCCAAACCAGTGCTTGCGTACTCCAGCCGTAAATCACCAGAGATGATATCTGAGTATCATCACCATGCACGAGATGACACCGCTGCCAAGTCCCAGCTGCAAGGAAGCTGTTCCTTCCCCTCCGTACACACAAGCATCCCTTGGCCGCTTGGATGTCCAGAGAATGGCCGCCCCAGCACCCACCAAGGCACTGGTGGATGGGTCAGCAGAGCTGTTGTCCAGCTCCGCATGGGCAACATCCCTCCTGAAGAGGTCTCAGGAGCTCGTGGACCTCTCGTGCAGGAGCTATCCATGGTCTCGGGCAGTCGCTGCGCTTCAGCAGCGACAACCGTGGCCACCCCTGCTGGGAGCACCCACCGCTGAGCACAGTGATGCTGCTGGGCACAGCCCAATAAACGGGCATGCTGCATGTCCTGCCTGTCCCCAGCCTCGGTGGTAGCAGTGGGTTGGCCTCTCCTGGCCCTCATAAGCAAAGCTGTGGTTCAGGACGAGGATTGCATGGTGCCGTACTCCCTAAACCCCCAGGGAGATGCAGGCACAGGGCTGAGCCACCCGTGGCATCTCCTGCCCGGCATGGTGGTGCTATGGGGGAAACAGCCAGGGTCCAAGGCCTTGGGGCAGCTGGAGGTCTGGTGGGATCTAGGTAGGGGGGCAAGGGGAAGGGGCTGGCGCTCTTGGCAGAACAGGTTCACAGCAGAGTCTGCCCTTGTTCCTCTGTGGTTGTGGGAGGGATGTGAGACCCCCGCCCCAGGTCTGGGATTGCAAGGAAGGGGCGTTGCTCCAGGTGCATCTCCTGAACCTCCAAGAAGCACTATGGGCGCAGGGATGGCGTGACCTCCAAAGCACCTGAGGATGGCCTGGCCATACCTCAGCAAACACCAGATCATCTCCTTTCACCTGCACCCAACCCACATTGTCCCTTCCCCAGGCCAGTGGTGCGTCCTTCTACTACTACTTTCCACTTGCTCAGCTCCCAGGGCTGCCTCAAGACCATGGTCACCTGGAGATGTCCACTGCTGAGCATGGGTCAGTGCCACAGCCAAAGGCCAAGGGCAACCACAACTTCCCAGCTGCACAGTGCAGGCACTCACAGAGACAGGGACCTAACCATGACCACACGTCAAGACCATCTGGACATCAGTCTCCTTGCTGGGATCTTTCCCCCAGTGTCCTGGCTAACTGTGGTTCTCCTGAGTCATACTCTCTTGTTCCTCCTCATGCTGTCCTCAGTAGGACTGTCCCTACTCTTCTGCAAGTAGGCACAGTTTCTGCATCACTCTGCCATCCTTATCTATGTCTTTTCAGAAAACTCACCCATGCCCAGCTTCTTACCTCAGTTTTGCTGGAACTTCTGGAAGGAGAAATTTCTCGGGATGGAGAAATGCCTGACCTGCCTGACCATATTTGTGCCTCCTGGGTAACAGCACAGCACCCCAGAGCTCACCAGCCCATCCCAGGCACGCTGGGAACCACCAGCTGGGCTGTCCGAGATGCTGGCTCCAGCCCCTGCCCTGCGTGGGGCTCCGAGGCAGGATTTCCACACTCTGCCTGCCCTGCTTGTCTGTCTCCAGGCTGGAAATCCCAACCATTGCAGCAAAGTGCGTAGGCTCTTTCCTGCCTGGCTCCACTTGGAGTTCAGCCCTCCCATCTCCTAGGCCTTCATCCAGCAAAGCACTTAAGTGCACACTCCTCCCTAAGTGAAATCAGTGTGACCACTCACACACTTAACTCTGAGGCAGGGATCACCAGACCCACCAGCTTATGTCTTTCCATGCTACACTCCAAGTCCTGCTCCTTGGCTACGTGATCCTCAAGGTCCTGATTTTTTTATTTTATTTTATTTTATTTTTGGTTTGGCTAGACCCATGAAAACAAGGAAAGTGCAGGACCTAGCTATGTGGCTGAGCACTGAGAAGCTCACTTCAACTTCCATTACTTGCTCCTGGTCAGGCCCACATATTATATACCCACCTGTAGGGAAGTCTCCCCCAGCAATAGTGCCAGGCAAACAAGCCAACTCACAGCTTTTCCTCATCTCCCAGCACAGCATGCCCTGCCTGATCACATTTGCTCAGTTTGTCCCCAGAGCTTCTCCCTCCCCGTCTCTGCTGCCATTTGGACCTGGAACGTTGTGCCCCAGCAGCATGTCTTTCACACATGTGTTGCTATTTCCCTAGAAGCTGGTGAAAGAGAAGTGCCAAGATGCTGTAGTCACAGCATCACTGAAGCCCGTAAATATCACGCTTGCCCTGTTCGCAACACGGACAAGAAAGAAGCTGTGACTTGGTCCAGCCCCATTTATCCTTCAGACACTCAGATTGTGGAACATGCTCCTACTTTCTGCCAGATGTTTAGAGGTCTGCTTCATTTATTGTTTATTTCTTAAGCCGATGAGTCCACAGGCACCAGTCTCTAGACGCATGTCTTTATGCTCAGTACAGCTTCTTGAAACCCTTGAGTCAATGCTTTCAGATGAGCTTGTTTGGAAAGTGTTAGGAAAGCAAGGGAAAAATACTGTCCTAGAGATTACATTGTTTGCCAGAAACCTTGGAGTGAGGTCACCAGGCGCAGTAAATAGGGCCAATTGTTGTGGTTGCACAATGCTTTGAATATGCATCTTGCTGCAGCAGCACGGTGTGGTTTTGCTCTTGTTGCAGCGAGTGATGTGACATTGCTTCCAGTGGGAAGCATCCTGGCATCCCCGGGCAGGGACCCTCTCCCTGGCACTGTTTGTGAAGAGAGCATTTCCAGCTAGCCTCAGCAAGGCTGAAGCAAATTTGGAAACCTCTTTTTTATTTCCAAATGAAAATGGAAATGTTCTGAATTAAAGGTATTAGCATGACATTAGCCCTGTGCAGTTCAGCATGCTGCTGAGAACAACCTGATGCCAGGAAGAAGCAGCCCTTCTTCCCTGTGTTTTTCCTGCTCCCTTCATTCAGGCACTGCCTCACAGATGTCCCTGAGGCTGGTCTGGTGCTCAGAGCCCCTTGCCGCCTTGCTGTGCATGGTGAGCTGGTGAATTAGATATATCTGTGCACCAGGAGCTGCAGGAACCGTGCTGGGGGACTTCTGGTTGCCGAGAAGCCCAAGATAGCCTCTTTCTCGCCCCTAATCCCCTCCCATTGTTGTTCTGAAGAATCTGCAAGTTTATCTGCAGGATAAACCCACGAGGCCACATGGAAATGGTAGGGGGTAAGGAGAAGGGGCAACACCTCTGGGCTGGTACCAGTGAACTGATGTGTGCAGCACGAGACCCCAACCTGCCCACAGGGAGGAGAGACCCCTCTCCCTGCCTCGGGAAGGTGGGGAGCAAAACATGTTAATGAGGGGCATGAGGGGCCAAGCACTGCATCACATACAAACTGCAAGTGTGAAATTTTCCAACCTGCATTGCAACTGCTTCCAAACCACAGGGAGCATGAATCATCCTGGCAGATTAGCTCCCTGAAGGCTCTCAAGGGCAAAAGCTCATAGAGTCCCACATTGGCCAGCACTCCCTGCTCCTGCAAAACCTCCTGGTGTGTATAGGTAGTACAAACCATTTGGGGAGGGCTCAGGCTGCAGCAGAGAGGGCAGATCCCTCAGAAACACTTCATTTATTCTCTTTGCCCAGCCTGGGTTCTCTGCTGCAGGTGCCTCACCCCACATGAGGCTCACAGAAGTGGCTGCAGCATCCTCACGCCTCAGGCAGCCTTTCCCAGTTTCTCCCGTTCAGCCGGGAAATGGAGCCACAATCATCCTTCTGTGTCCTTCCAGGCCATTTTGCCACCCAGAGCATTGCAATGACACCAGGTGGAGGGCCAGACAGCCACTGTCCCCTTGCCTGTCACATGCAATGAGAGGGTCTGTCACTAAGTGAGACCTCTCCAAGCCACCAGGTTCAACCTCCTCCCCAGAGCCACGCTGCTGAAACACGGCTGATGTGCGCAAGGCAGTGGCATTTCTCCAGATCCCTGTTGGTACGCATACTTTGAAATAGAAACAATGGACAGAGTTTATGTGGCCCAGCTGAAGCCCATGCCACCAGCTGGAGTCTGCAGCCAACTGCTCCAGGACCACCAGCTAATGCCAAGCAGTGTCCCTGCCGGCCAGAGCCAGGCAGGCACCATGTCCCTGCTGCAAAGCAAGCTCTGCCTACTCCTCCTGCAGCCTCAGGAAAGGCAAGGGGACGCAGGAAGGAGAAGCTCTGTCTGCAGCACTGGCTGCTGCTCAGGGCCCAGGACAGAGGTTGTGGGGACAGTCTGCCCCCCCCAACACTGTCAGCTGGACTTCAGCAGGCATGGGACTGCCTGCCTTCTTAAAGCTACAGGGCTGTTTTGGATATAGGATGCATTAAGGGGTATGGGCATCTTTGAAGCCTGTAATGGGACCAGCCACCCACCTTTCTGGGCAGCCAGCACAGGAGACCAGCAGTGCCAGGCATGGACAGGAGCACCCCAGGGTGCAAAACCTTTCCCCAGCGCTGGCTATCCAGGAGCCTGTTGGCCGTGGAAGTCTGCAGGTCCCCATCTCCCAAGCTGCTGGGATTCCCTGGGGTCACAGCAGGACCCGGCTGGTGTCAATCAGAGGTGAAGGGAGAGCAAACCCCCACGATGATGGGTGCTGGGGCAGGCAGCAAGATGAGCAGCAGGAGAGCCGGCACTGGGCTTAGCAGCGTCATGGTACCAATAGGCAAAAGTGGGAGATCTCCAGAAGCTTGGGAGCACAGACGCAAGTGGTGGAGAAAAAGAGCTGAAGCAGCATGGGAGGAGCGTGTCTCGTGGCTGCAACATACGTCCACACGTGGGCTTCCCCGGCAAGCAGTGCCTGAAGCAGAGAGGTGGGTGCTGGGTCCCAGGTCCAGCTGGGACTCCCCAGGAGCCACAAAATCAGGCTGGAGCCACCTGGGCAGGTGATGCTGATGGAGCTGGCAGACCTCTTGCCTGCCCAGGGGTCCCCAGGCTAGCTGCAGGACGTGCCATGGCACAGCACAGTGTGGAGCCCAGCCTGCACACAGCATCTGGCAGAGGGAGCGAGTGATTCACGTCCAGCCCTTCCCCAGCCTGGAAACATTCTTGGCATGTGGCAGTTCCCAGCCGCCTTGCTGGTTAACCCTGGTTTATCCCAGCCTGGCAGGAGATGGGGCACACGTGGCCCCATTCAGCCCCTTGCAGTCTAGCCCAGACCCCGCAGCCTTACCCAGACCCAGAGCTCTGCAATGCCCCCCCTAACCCTGCACCAGAGCCCCCCAGCTCTCTCCTATGCATCCCCCAGCATGAGCAGGAACAAGGCAGAGCTGGTACAGGTGAAAATAACAAGAGGAAGGGACTTTCCCACCTCTCAGACATCCCGGTGGGCTGCATGGGGACACGGCTGGTCAGCTCTATGGTTGAGTATAGGGCAAAGTCCTGGGAAAGGGCTTTGGGGTGAGCACAGGGCCATGTCCTGGGATAAGGTAACAGCTCATTTTGTCTGACAGCACTGGGAAAATGCTACAAGACAAGCAGCCAGGCCTGTGTCTGGGCTCACAGCAGTGTGTCGGGAAGGGACAGGGACACAGCAGTGTATTGCCAGCAAAAGCAGTGAGGCCAGCAGGAGTGCAAGGGCCGGGTGCACTTGATGCACAGGATGAACTGGTCTGGCACAGGTGTACCAGCACCCACAGCCTGGCCTTCTCAACCCTGCACCAGCACTGTCTGGGAGGGGAGCACAACCCCAGAGTAATCTGCTGCAGCACCCACATCTAGCCAGACCCTCTTGGGTGACCTGCCCTGCCTGGGGTGGCCCCTGCGCTGGGAGCTGCTGACAGCCCTGTGAACTCAGCCCTGAGAGGCATTAGCTCATCTTCCCACTGCTCACAAAACTTGGCAGGCACCTTCCTGTGCTCCTGCCTGTTTGAGATCCAAATAGGGGATGACCCCAAGCCCAGGCTGGTCTTGCTCCACCCAGCATGGGAAGACAGCAAGCCGGGCTTAGCACCCCACGCTCCCCTAGCCCCATCGGGCTGGGGTGCACAGGACTCCCCACCTGGAATGTTGACCCGTGCTGCTGGGACCACCCCAGTCCAATGCACCTGCCACGGAGGCAAGCACCGTGGGCCACAACAGCAGAGGGAACCATGCAGATGGTGAGGCTCAACCCATCACTCCAGGACACTCACCTCTCTAGGGATTGAGAGGTCAACATCAGGACAGGCACCTGTGTATGAGGTGGAGCTGGACCCAGACCACAAGCAAGACAGTGCACAGCTACATGCACCATGGCTGACCCTGAGCTCCAATGATGGTGGAAAGCAGAGAGCTTCCAGCTGTGCACAGGCTCAAGGAGAGGTGGTCACTGTCCCCTCTACCCCAGCCATGTCATTGTGGCCAGAGCAGGGCTACAACATGGTCACAGCAGAAGGGAGCAGCCAGCACAGGAGGAATGTGCTGTTGCATGGGAGGGAGGAGATCACGGCAAAGGAATGTGCTGTGCCAGGGCCAGGGCCGGGGGAGCGCGAGAGGAACCAGCAGGCAGGAAAAATAAACTCCATGTCTCCCAGGGCTACAAGGCCGCAGTCCTTCTGGTCGCAATTTTTTTTTTTTTTCTCCCTCTTAAATAAAACATGATGTCAGCCATTGTTCTGGCTGCAAAAGGGCTGCCAAAAGCTTTTTTCTCAATCATCGTCCAAGCTCTGTTCACCTCCCCAGTATAGGACTGCTGACATGAGACCCATTGGTTAGGGTCACCCTGTCTTCTGCTGCCTGGAGGGTTCAGGGGGCCAAGATCCACGGGCATGGTTGTGGAGTCATCAACCCACTGCCCTTCACTTCATCTTATCCATCAACATTACCCTACCATGGTGGGTCTTTTCACCACCAACATCCCTGTCTGCCTCCTTCAACCCCTTAGGAAGCCTGAAGCCCCCAAAACCTCGCAAGCTGATAGCGAGCCCTGAGCACCAAGCTGGGACACATTGCCCACCACAGGAGTCAGGGTGAAGCTTGCCAGGTCTCAGATGTTCTCCACAAGGTTGTGGACAAAGTCCTGCCCTGATAGTCTGCTCTGCCCTCTGGACGAGGAGCAGAGGCAGATCAACACCCCCTGCAAGAAGACAGGGCCTCCATGGGTGCTGCCACCCTGGAGAGCCCACACTGGCAAGCAGAGCTGGCTGGAGGGGGCCAAAGCAGGGAGGCCCCATGACAAGTGCAGGATGGTGGAAGGGAGAAGAGCATTGCATCCCACCCTATCCCTGGCTGTGCTGCAAGGAAGGAGGATGCATGGGCGGGGGGGAGCTGTTCAGAGACCCTGACTCAGCCAGGCACAGAGGCTCACCAGATCTTGCAGATTGCTACTCACAGGGCTTCAGTTCCTGCTGCAAGGACACCTCCTCTCTGCACCTAAGCATAGCCTGTCCTGGGAGCGAGGGAGTAGCCATATCACAGCCCACCGAGAGTTTGCACACTGTCAGCATCTGGGTGACCAGCAGCCCAATTGAAGCACAGGGTCAGTCTGGCCCAGCCGTCTGTGAGCAGCTGCTTCCAGCCCTGCAAAGAGATGCCAGCTCTGCAGATGCAGCCCATAAAGCCAGAAAATCACAGGCAAAGAGCACCCAAGGGACTTGGCCCATCCCTCCCCTCCATGTCCACCCTAGCTCATCTGCCAGCTCCAGGTGGATATCAGGCAAACAACATCCAGCTCTGGAGCTTGGGATGGTACCCCAGGACCCTCCCCAGAACAACACATGGAGCTGGTGACCATTGTGCCGCTCAGGGCTTTGAAGAAAACTGGCCCATGGCAGGAGGGGGTGTTCCAGGCTGAGACATCCTCCAGAAGCAGTACTTGGAACATGTTCGCAAGACCCACCACCCCCAGGAATGTTCAGTGTAGCCTGTGGTCATGGAAACAAGATTGCATAGGCAGGAGATGGACAGGGGGAATGATGGGGTGCTGGTGGGAAAGCTGGACCCCTGCTGCACAAAAAGCACTAGGAGTGGATGCATGAAATGAAACAACCTCGGGGGTGCGGGGGGCACTGCAAGGAGCTCTGCCTATGGAGCTCCTCAAAGCCGAGAGGTGGATGGGAACTGTGTCTGAAGCCATGATGTCCCCTCCACAGCTAGGACACTGTGCCACCCTCTGGACAGGGGTGGGCAGAGACATCCATGTAGCAGATCTGTAAACAGAAAGGCCAAGTTGCGGTCATGAATATGGGTCAGCACTGGACTCCTCTTGCAAGTGAGACAGCTACAGGCTGGGCTGCATGAAGAGGGGTATGGCCAGCACCTCGGGAGAGGGTCTCATCATCGCCAATGAGTCTGCCACTTCAAAGCCAACTCCATGGTTGGGGCAGGGGTCAGTGTGCCCTTTGATCACATCCAGTACAGTTCCATGCTCATGGGAACTTAGGACTAGGGTGGTCCTGAGCCCCACACCATCTCACTGCTTGGCAAAGTTTACAAGTGCCATCTCTTCTCTTGCCTGGACATTTCCCTGAGGAAAATCTCCAGGACACCAGAGGATTATAGACTTCCTTTTCCACATCAGATTATTCATGGCCATTCATTTGTTTCTTCCTGTGCCAAGACCAGCCATGTGCTCAGGCAGCTTTCATCCACACTGCCTTCTCTCCCTCTAAAACCAGTTTTCATGGCTGTCACTCCACTGCCCCTTCCACCTGCTGCCAATGCCATATGGTCTCCGTCCTCCTGCATCACTCTCAGGATGGGAACCATCATCTTTATGTCCAATAGCAGCTGGTTTCTGTCACAACTTGTTTCCATTACTTCTTTTTCTTTTGCTGTGCACCTCCGAGGAGAGTCTGGCCTTGTCATCTCTACAACTCCTTCAGGGGACTCAGTCTTACTGCACAGGGTGGCTCAGTTTTTGGTCAATTCAGTGGTCATGCCATCACAGCCTCCCCACCCTGAGGCTCACCAGCCTGAAGAAGCCAGGCTCTGGTTTCCATTGCTCAGACACATTCCCCACCATGTCTCATCCCAGCAGCCTCTCTCAACACCATCATCTCTGTCCATCCTTAATTAGGCTGTGCTCTGCTTCACAGAGGTGTCAAGGCCAGGCACAGTGGCATTAACACTCCTGTATCTGCTGGAAGATCTTCCTCAGCATAATTTGGGATCACTCATGCCTCTCCCAGATGCACTTTGTGATCACCCTACGAGCAATGAATGCTTCTCAGTCCTAATCTTTGGGTTCCACGCTCTTCTAGAAAGCATGGGAGAACACCCATCTTGAGCAGTCATCGCTTCCCTGGCACACTGGGAACATGACATAAGTAATGAACTAGGTCTGGAGTGCATCCAAGGAGTTCCGTTAAGAGCAAAAGGAGACAGGGATTGAGACGTGGCTACAACATAGACCCAAGGGATCCATCCAAGAGACAGGATACCTACAGCATGGTGCAGAGGTCCATCCAGGAGACAGGGCTGGAGACAAGCTGCCTACAACACAGGTCCGGGATCCATCTAAGAGAGAGGGCAGAACACAAACACACCTACAAGACTACACAGAAAAACTCTAAATACCCAGGACTGAGCTTAAATGGTGCTCCTGGGCCATGAGCAGGGATGTGGATGGGGCCCATGTGAGGCTGATCAGGGCAATTAAGGCCTATTAGTACCCTCAGAGCCCTGACACCCTCTAGGCACAACCAGGAATGACAGTAGTAGGAGACAGCTGCTCTGAATAGGGTACACAAACAGATGCTGAAGGAGACCTCAGGCAGTATCTGCTCTTGCAAAGCTCCCTCTTGGCCTAGGAGGTTGGGCTCCTCATGCTGTTTGCACCAGGGTATGGTGTGAGGGCTTCATCCATGCCATGCAGGACGAGCCACATGCTGTCTTGGCTTGGGCTGAAGGAGGAATACTGCATGCACCCCTCTGTGGGGCTCAAGGTATAACCCGAAGTGCTTGGACATTTGCGAGTGCAGGCTGGCACCATCAATTGAATGTCACCTTTGCCAGGGATATAAATCCCTTGGTGGAAAGAATAAATCCAAGTGTTTTCACCTCCAGGGGTTAGTGGGGAAACAGTGGTCCTGTTTAAGATGCCAGAGCCAGCAACGTCCCTGGACACATCTGACAGCTGTGGTGGATGCCTGGGGAAGGTGGGGAGAGGGCTCAACTCTGGGGGGAGAGGGGGGGGCACAGCTGGGTGCTGGGAGCAGCATGCTGGGAGAGCCCAGGGGAGGCTGGCCAGTGGCAACATGCTGACTTCAAGACTCTGCAAACACTTTTGCTTGAGAGAGCCCTCTGCCATGCAGTCCTGCAAGTAGGCTGTGCCTGTCATCCTGACCACAGCAAAGGCCAGCTCTTCCTAGATGTGTGCTGGGTCATTCCTCAATATCCAGAGGGAGCTGCAAGGCTGAGCACGCCCTTCAGCTGGCTCCCCAAAACCCCAAATCCAGGGGTGCATTGGGTACAGGCGTGGTCCTCCCTTGCTCATCCCCATCCTCCAGGCTGCCACCCACACCTGGGTGCCCTTCCTGGTCCTGCTAGCCCCTTTGCTCCCAGCTGTGCTGTATGGATCACATCTTATCTGGCTTGGTTCCCTTGCCTGCCTACTCCCCCCCTGCCCCTCGCCCCCGCCCCACAGGAGCCCACCTCATCCTGCCTCTCCTTACCCCCACCCCAGGGCTTGCAGCCCCCTGCCAGGGATCATAAGACCATCACCCCAAACCAACCACTCTTAGAGGAGAATGAGCTCATGTTTTCTGGTCAGCTCTTTAAGGCCAGAGGCCGGCTCCTACCAAGCCTCCCAGAATTATCATCGAGGTGATTTTGGCCCTGGCAGCAAGAGGTTGCACTGGCTGAGCCTGTGGGATGTGAATGCACGCATGCGCCTGAGGAACTTCCTTCTGCAGCACCAATGGGGCAGAGGCCCCCGAGCCACAGCCCAGCCACTTGCTGTGTGCCCCCAGCCCCGCTCCATATCTGCCCTCCTGTAGCCCCGCGGCAGGGCTCTCTGCTCCAGCCCCGCCGCAGGATGTCCCTGTCCCCTTCTGGTGCCCCACTGATGTGAGGAGTGGGGCACACAGATGCCATGTTTCCACGTAGCAGTGGGGGTCCATGAGTCCTCCCCGTGCCTCTTGCTGCACCATCCACCCCACAGCATGGGCAGGGGACTCTGTGTAAAGGAGGGGACACCCCCCAGCGTGTGCCACCACTCCTGCCACCACATCCCTGACCCTTTTTCACTGCCCATGCCCACAGCACAGCCCTTCACCTGGCCACCACGCACAGGAGGGGTGTGGTGTCCCCTCCACCTTCCCCGCTCCTTCACCACTTTCAGTGTGGACTCTCACAGGGGAATAGGGACATCGTGCTGTCCTGGCATGGCGACTGTCACTGGCTTGCAACCAGCATCCAAGGAAAGGAGATGGGGAGCTCAGCCACCTCTGGGTGTCTGCTCCACAGAGATCAGGATGCATCCCACAGTTTCACCTTGAGATCCAGTCCTCTCCAGTCCCAGAGGGCTGTCCCCTCTGACCAGGGAAGCAGGACATCTCCTCCTCCCTCTACTCACTTATGCATCTCCAGTGCAGTGCAGCATCATGATGCGTGGGATGCAGGAGTTGGGGAGGGCGTGCAAGGCGATGGGAGCCACGCTGTGCCCGGCAGCCAGGACTGCACTCTCACCCCAGCCCTCTTCCTCCACTTGCATAACTGCGGTAAAAAACTCCCCACGTGAAAAAATGTGTGTGAAGCATGGGAAAGAGGGGAGCTGTTTCCAATTCTGGACCTCTTAAAACTTGTCCTTCCTGGAATGAGGAGAAAAATATGGTCTTGATCCTGGAGATAAGGCCAGCAACAGTCAACATGTGATATGTCTGCAAGGATTTTGTGCCACTGTGGTCACCAAAGGGGAGTAAGCATGTCACCAACACAACCTGTGCAGATCAACCAGCAGCTCAGATGCTGTGACGGGTGCTCAGGGTGACATCTGCTCCACTCCAGGGTTGCAATGGAAAGGTGATGGGACAGCAACCTTGTCAAGAAGTAGAGAAATTTGAGCATGGAGAAGAGGCCTGAAGGTGTCCTTCAGTGGAGAGCTTATTCTGTGCTGCCAGGAGGTGCCAAGCTCTCCTCAAGCAATGCCAGAGTTCTCTCTCAGAACCTCTGTCCATAAATTGAACAAGCACTCAGCAGAGCAAGCATAGTGACCATCTCTTTCCTTCTTCTTCCAAGGCTGGAACATCTTCAGAAATTCTGTTTCCAGGCTGCAGGCTGGTGGAATTTAAAAAGGAGAAGACAGCATCACTGTGGGCATCCTGGGGCCAGGGGCTCTGATGATCCTCCCAAGCAGCAGCCCATCATGCCACAGAGGGAGCAGATCATTTGCTGTCCCAGCCTCACCCAACATGGAGACACTTCTCCAGAGTCTGACAGAAACTTCAGGTGTTCTCCAGTGGTGGCACAATCACACCCTAAAGCATAGGGAACAAACAGTAGTCTTTCTCCATCCATGGCTCTGCCAACTGTGTTATAGTCTCAGAAATGTGATTTTCCTTGATCTTACTATATCAGAAAACCATAGGATCAGAGAATAACTTATTTTTGGAGAAACATCTGACGTCTCTAGTCCAGTCATGCTCAGAGCAGGGCTGACTCCAAATCCATTTGCTCAGGGCCTTGTCCATGAGCAACCTGATCAGGCCCCTGTGCCAGGGCTGCAAAACACAATTTTTCTTGTGTCCACTGGTACCTTCCTTGCTTGTAACGTCTGCTTCTTGCCCATTTTCCCCTTATTTTTCACCTCTGGGAAGAGTCTGGCTCCGTCTTCTCTACAGCTCCCCTTTAGGCAGAAGAAAATGCAATCAGATCCCCCTTGCCACCTCTATTCTCCAGGCTGAATGACCCCAGCTCCCTCAGCCTCTTCTCATACATCTTCCCTCCAGATGTTGGCTATGTTCTTGCTAACAGAGCACACTAGTTGGCTTTTGTCGCTGGAAAATCACACTGCTGATTAATGGTCAACTTGTCTACCAAGTCCCCATGTCCTTGCTGCAGAGCTAATGCACCCAAGCTGGCTGGTCCCCAGCCTATCCTGACACATGGGGTTGCTCCATTCCAGATGCAGGGCACAGTATTTGTCTCTGTTGAACTTCACGAGGTTCCTATTTTTCATTCAGCTTGTCAACAAGACAGAGGGACCTCAAGGTCCCTCTGACTGGCTTTATCTGAACTTCAATGATTGCTTCCTTCCAGCGCATTTTCCTGAACAAAGAGTTGCCGGACTATTCCCAGGATCATTGCTCCTGCCGTTTTTGCAGACCAATACAACATTTGCTTCAGTCCAGACTTCTGGAAAGCAGTAGCTTTAATATTAAATTGCCTGCTTCAGTTGACAGAGCAGCTGCTACATTCTTCCTCTCCCTGAGCACTCAGCTCTACCATGTGGATCTGGCGTTTTCTTTTTTAATGTATCATTTTGTTCCAGCACTTTTTCTTCTGCTAGATCAGGACTAAGGTATACGTCTGCCTTGCAAACATCTGGGATGGGTTAAGAATGTATTCCTCCCGGCTCATAGGATGTATCATGGAAGCACTTTTTATGTGCCTCAGTACAAAGTCACCCAAGTTAAGTTGAACTGTCAAAAGTAAATACTTGGGTTTCCAGATGCCTCTGCTGCCCTAAAGCAAATCTGGGGATGTTCACATGTCCTTTTCTACTGCTGAAGCCATTGACAGGATCCTCCAGTGGAATGAGGAAGGGGGCAGAGGCAGATTTCACCTAGCTCTGGTTATGATTTCATTTCAGTCCTGGCCAGTGTTCAACACTCACACTTGAGTTAACCCTTCCTCTTGCCCTAGGACCCTGGAGACCCTGGTTTCTCACCAGTGCAGATAGCCTGGAGGTGCTGGAAGTTTTCAGAGGGGAACAGACCTTCTTGGGGATTCAAGTGATGCCTCTGCTTCAAGGAACCATCTCGGGCTCACACTAGCTCCAGGATGCTTGTGGTCACCCCTTGGAAGCACTGAGATCTCCGCTTGACTACTGGTGCCTTTCCCTGCTCCTCTAGTCCCTGGGTTGGGGACCTCAGTCAAAGTCAAGATGTTTCTGGATATCCCCCGATATCTTTTTTTCCCCTTTGCCTGCTCATAGTTTCACAGCCTTTTCCCTCCTGACAGACTTAAAGCGTTTCTTGTTCCTGCCCTCTTTCTTCACTCAAATTTTGTGAGCCCTTAGTGGCTTGTACAGATGCTGAAGCAGCCTCTACATTTAGCTGAAGGACTTCAATTTAATTCCTTTTGTGCTTAGGGCATTTTTATCAACTTCCTGATTCTCTTGAAAATTCCCCGTCTCCAGCTCAGAACGATCCTTCTCATTTTTCCCATGGTTTCTCCACAAAACATTGACACAATGTTGGAGTGTCAGTTACTGGCAGCTCAGTTTTCGTTGCTAAAACACTTTGTCTGTAGTTACTTGAATGTCATTCCTTGAACAAACGCCTCATAGTTAAGAATCAGCACTTGGACAGACTTCCCTTGGTTTCTGTAGGTGCTGGATCAGGAATGACGTCCCAGCCACTGCTAGGCGTTCAGGTGTTTAACTCCTCTTCACACAGGGAAGAGGCAAGTACCCAAGTGTCTTGGAGACCGTCACTCCTGTGGAGCTCATCATGGAGGTGAATGCTGCCTCTTCACCCCTTCATCCAAGAGGAAGTCCTGTGAATGCATGGATCTTCTGGGCCAAGGCATCACTTCTACACTGACTTAGTGTGAACCCCTAAAATTTGGACAACGGTATTCTTCAGCCTTGGAGCAGTATTTCAAGGATATTTGTGTATTCACCTCTAAGAGCTCTGCCCCACCCCAAAGACGCTGGCACAAAGTCTTCCCAACATCTGCCTCATCCACCTCACCAAGGATGGGGCTTCCTCCTGCAATGCCTGTCACCAATCACCTCTCTGCACCTGGGCACGATCTTGGGATGAAAGAGTCTCTCCAAGATTTTGAGCTCTTCTCCCTCACTTCTCTTCTCCTGGAAACACAATCCACCAACCAACAACCATAGGCACAGCACAAAAAAAGCAGAGAGCAGTTCCAGCACAACCTGCGAGGTGTGAGCTCTCATGGAGCTGGTACGTGGGCAGTGAGACACGCACAGCCCCTGTTAGACTACTGGCTCAAGAGCTCTCCTCTTACTGCGTGGTCTGTGCAACACCACAGTGCTTATCTCCCCTTTGCACAAATGCTTATGGCTCTTTTCCCTATCCTTGTTCAATATCTATTTATTTAACACCCAGCTGGCACTGGCCAACCCCTTCTTACCGAGCACTCTCAGAAGGTGCCCAGCTGTGATTCAATGCCCCTGGAGATCACCTTTAAGGATGGTGAGCACCACACATAAGAGCTGTAGTCCCTTCTGGTTTCCTTGCTCCCTGAGGAGGTCTTGTCCGGCTGACGAACAGTCTGGTCCCTCATTGAGAGCCAGGCATAGGCTAAGTACAACACTTCAAAATCAAGAAGTTGATTTTGAGCTATCTGACAGCTAGCAAGGATGAGAAAAATGTTTGAAAAGAGGAAAACATATTTATTCTGATGCTTACATAACACAGAAACAGCTGAACGGATTTTGTTCAAACCATCCCCAAATAATTCTTCAGTTTTTTGGGATGAGATCAAGCATGAACAAATTCAATCCAAAAGGATATTTTTTGAGCGATGTATAAACAACTGAAAATAGGGGTTTCGGCTGGAATGTGTGTCTCAGCCGTAACTCGAGTGTTGCAAGAGCGGTTCATGTGTGCTTCTCCGGGGAGTGCGGTTTGGCGGCGACATGCGGGATTTAGCTCTCCAGTCTCGCATCCTCCCCTATTGGAGAGGGCTCCTTTACTCTAAACTTAGAAGTATCTTATGGGATCTGTTCCACTCGTGATGGGGCCTCACTGGCAAGCAGCTCCAGTGTGTAATTGTCCCGTCTGGTAGAAATGTTCCCTATGTTTGACTTCAGACCGGCCCCTGCTCCATGCCAGCACGTTGCTGTGATACTGTCTGCAGCCACCCCCATCATCAGCACCCGGCCGCATCGTCGCTGCTCTCCTTTTTCGCACGCCAACTTCAGATCTCTCCCTTCATCCTCTCCCTTCGTCGGCCAGTATCCAGGTCCTGGCTCGTCCAGCTCCCAGACGCTCTGTGCCTCTGCAATGATGCTGAAGCAGGCTGACGGGCCATGTTAGAGAAGGAGGAGTCTCCCAGGGGGTGGGCTGCCTGGTTCCTTGCAGCCAGCCTGCTGTCCTCCTGTCCCCAGCACTGGTGCGGGGAGAGGCTGTTGGTATCATGGATAGGGCTGCTGTGGGATGGAGGAGGTCCCAAGCTGTGATCCCCTCCAGAATGTCCACCAGCTCATGGTTGGCCATGAGGTAGCTCAGAGAGCCTTTGATGGCCAGGAGGTCACAGCATCGCCTCCCCAAGTCCTTGTTCATCTCACTGCACTCCCGGGAGCCAAACCGCTTCACCAGCCCCTCTGCCAGGTCAGTCCATCTCTGCAGACCCGTGAAGGTCCTGGGCAGGGCCAGCTCCAGCAGTCACCAATGTCCCACACAGCTGGCCAGGTGTTGGCGTGATGTACCACAAGCCCTGCCCTGCACTCCGGCTGAGCAGGTTCCTCTGCCCCTTCCCCAGAACAAGCGCAGAACGGTCCCAGCCACAATATTTTCCCTGGCATGGGCATGCTCTAGACGAACACACTTGTTATTTCTGTCTGCTCATCCTGACTTTGTAACAGTGACTAATGCTTTTTCTGGCTGGGAGAAGGTTTAGGGGCATGTTAGCAAAGTGGCTGTAAGGAAACAGGCAGCTCCTCTGATCCCCCATCACTGGCAACACCACTTGTCCCGTTTATCCAGGCAGGAGTGGTCCGGTCATTGGTCTCATTGCTGGGACCTACAGAAACCATGCTCTCGGGGCCAGCCAGGGACATGGCACCCTTGAGCTGGCAGCTGGTCTGGTGTGGGGCAGCCTGCCCTCGGCAGCACATCTGGGCAAACACTTTATTCCTGCATCTGGAATCTTTCCGATGCATCCAAAGAAACGGGGCGTGGTCTCAGTCCAATGCCGAGACCATGCTGGAGCCCAGTGGCTGAACACAAGGCACATACAATTAATGTTTCCAAGGAGAAACTCGAGGCATGGTGCTGGAAACCTGCAAAGCTCTTGGAGCCACCTCCAAGCCCCATGGAGGCAGCAAACCCTGGCACGAGGTGGAGAGGTGGGGGGGACAGGGAGCCAAGAGGCAGCATGACCAAATGACCCCACGCCATGTCCTCCTCCTGTGTTCCTGCCCTGAGCCACACTCTCTCGGCCGAGCTCATGCTCGAAATGAGCAGTGCATCTGGGGTAAGGAGAAAAGGCTGATGCCAGCAGAGAGGGTCTGGCAGAAGGGGTGTCCAGCTGTCAGTAGGTGTCCTGTCACGAGTAGACATCCCATCACAGTGAAGAGATCAGATTTTGTTTCCCGTTTCTTTCTGTGAGCAACTTTCTTTGCTTGCAAACCCTGTACCCATTCCCATTCAGAACTTGGCCTGAAACAGTGACAAATAAACATGCCTTTTTTTCACTCAGAAGACTGCCCAGCACCACAGGACAAGATGAATTCAAATGAAATCCAGGAACTGGGGTTCCTTGTCCTCTTGGACAGTGGGGCGTCCTCTGCTCTGAGGCAATGCGGAGGAATTGGAGTTCTGGGGTGCCTCAGCGGGGTTGGGGACTGCCTGCTTTCCAACCAAGGCTTCTCTAGTGAGCAGAGAGATGCGGTCTTCCTGCATGGAGGGCAAGACAGATTTGTCCCGTGTTTGCAAGGGTACATCTGCAGGCAAATGCCATGGTATGAGTGGGTTTGGACCCCTCATCCACAGTCCGAAGCTTTTCCCAGCCCTTGCTGTCTGGAGGACCCTCAATCTTTGCTGCAAGACCTGGATCGGGAAGAGCCAGCAAAAGCAGATGTTTCTGTATCATCCGCCAGGATCCTAAAGTCTGGCCAGGGGTCCGAGAGTGACAGAGGCACAGTTGTCCTCAGGCTACAATCAGTCAGAAAGAAATGCTGCCAGCCACAGCCATCCAGGTACTGCTGTCCTAGCATACCGGCGGCCAGCTCGCAGCCTGGTTTGGCCGGTTTCTGTCTCCAACATGTCTGAGGTTGCTCTGCTGTTGGTGTGACCTCCACTGGCTCTGGATCACCGCTTCCATTCCCAGATCCTTCTCCACAGAGGCCCGTGCTGAGCAAAGCCCTTGGCTCAGCGGCCACTTTGGGCTGTCAAGACGTATGCTCCGGGACGTAAGGACACAGAGGTCAGGATCTGCACTGCTGCCTGATTTCCAGGGTCTTTGTCCAGGAAAGCAGCAGCCCTGTGCATGTCACCATCCAGGACAAGCTGGGAGTCCTGCAGCTGCCCCGTCCAGCCCAACTTATGCTGGTTTGTGCACCTCTGACCCAAAGCCTGTGGGAGGTGAGGTCCATCCCTGCTGCTGGAGACAACCCCGCGCCCATCCCTGCCAGCTTCCCCTCCTGAGACATCTCCTCTCCATCTCCCCTCCAGCACCGCACATCACCTCAGAGCCAACACCCAGGTGGGCTGTTAGCACCTCTCTCCTCCCGGCAAAGCAGTCTTGTGCCTGGCTAGCTTCTGCTCTTATCTGCAACATCCCCCCCTCTCCTGCCCCTCCCAGGGTCCCCTGCTGCAAGGACCTCAGAGGCAGCTGCAACCAGACTGAGTACATCTTTCCTGGTACACTCTTAAAAAAGCCCCACAGTGCTCATCGCCATCATGCAAGGCCTTCACACTCACAAAAACTGGTTTGAGTTATTCCCCTCTCTCTCCCTCAGTTCCCTTTCGGCACTTCCAGATTTATTCCTCCCATTGCAGAAGCGTTTGGGATTCCTCTTATCTCTGAACACGGACTGCATTCATACGCAGGGAATGTCATTTGATTACATCCGACCCAAACCTTAATCCCTCTGTATAAAGTCTCTGTTGTGCTCAGTCTGCACCATTTGCCTATGTTAGGATCTTTTCTGAATTTCATTAGAGGAAAGACTTGCTTAAATAATTTGGGAAACAATTTGGAAATACTTTTACTTATAAAAGCAGTGAGTTCAGTGCGCTGTCAGTTGTGGATTTATATCGCCTTTGTTTGTGAACAACCAGATGGTATTCTCTGACTATTAAAATGCTTTTCATGATGTTCACAATGATTATTCACTTAGAAATTCCCACAGGAAGCTGACAACCCACAATTTGTCAGTCTCCTGCTTGAAAAGCCTCAGCCAGTCCGATGAGGAGCTGAAAGCACCCCAGCCCTCCAGGTGACACAAGTCCTCTCACCCGGCGGGGACCACGCAGGGTAGGTGCTGGGGAGCATCCCCTCGGCAGCAGGCACTGGTCAGGCATTTTGGAGAAGAGCCGAGCAGGTCGAGCACTCGGCTCCCCCGCAAGTCCGTCCAGACACGTCCCGTGGGAGCCCCAGCCAGCCCCGTTACAAGCCTGGCCGCTGCGGTGGCTCCAAATGGGAGCTGGCTTTTCAGAAAGCCTGGCCCCGGCTGTGGTGCTGAGCACTGGGAAACCTGGCACTGAGTCCTCTGAAATCTGGCTCTTGACACTTAATGACTTTCTCTTATACGATGTGCTCTTATTTAACTAGGAATAAAATTCGGATGTTGATTGCCAGACTCTCTCCATCCTTTGCTGTTTCTGAAGCTGCTCTGCATCAGCATCCCTCCCACGTTCTGCTGCTTTCACCATTGCTCATGATTTTACACAAGTGCAGCGATCAGCTCCTCGGGCAGTTTCTGTGCTCGTCCAATGCCTGTCCCTTGCTCAACTGCACTGGGATGGTTTGTCTACCACCTGCCAGGTTTGCACTCTGGCAGCCTGCCTGCTGTCTGAGTCAGGAGGAGGACAGCTCGATGCCATCTGGACCTGGCCAGGCAGCACAGAAGACGCCACATTGTGCAACAGCCCCATTCCCCCACTGAGCCAGGCACAAGGAGCTGGTGAGTTCCCCGATTGCTCCTGCCAGACCAGGGTTTGCTCCTACTGACGAGTCACCCCTCCTTGACTGCACCAGGTGCCAAGCACCTTCTGTGTCCCTGTGCTGTCAACCTGTCCTGGCCCTGGAGAAGCAGGTGGTCCCCGGGTTGCAAACCATCAGTGGCTGATACCTCAGGACTCACTTTCCGTGCCTCAAACCCAGGGGAGGCTTTGGCACCGCTGCCTCTCTGCAGCATGCAGGAGAGGTGAGGGGCTTTCTCCAGGGTTATTCAGGTGCATCTCCGCCTCCTCTCCCACCCTCTCCCCTTGCCTTGCCTCAGCCTCTCTCCCTGCCTGGGCTCGGGATGGCTGAACTTTCGCCAGCACTGGAAAGCGGCTTCACCGCCACGGAGACAGCGTTTCCTCCTCTCCAAAGTACTATAAAGCCAGCTGTGAGCCGGCCGCTCAACTCCCAGACTGGCCGTTTCTGTCCAAGACCCATGCATCCCCAGGCACGGCGCAGAGATGCCCTACGCACAGCCTCACCGCCCTTCATCTCGCTCCAAGCATCCTTGGACCAGCCAGCCAGCCCACCAGACCGCCCTTCCTTCCTCCTCAGGGGGAAAGAGAACAGCCCAGCGACCGCGCATTTACAAAGCGAGGCCTCGGACGCCTCATTTTTCTGCCGGCTCGGCGGGTTTGGGAATTGGCTCCAGGTGTTTTCGCTCCGGTCTCACATGGAGAAAGGGTGCTGCAGAGGGAGAGGCTGTCTGCTGGGCTCAGCTGCAGCCACCGGCCTGCAAAACATCGCACTTCATCAGCTCCCCGGAGAGTGCAGCGCCGTGGGGGGCATCGGGGGAGTGCCTCCCCCCTTCACACATCCCGGTCGGGGTCAGCTCAGCAGAGGGAGGGAGCAGGGACCGCCATCCTAGGAATGACAGCCACATGGGGAAAATGGTTTTCAGCCCCAAATGCGTCTCCAAAATAAGAACGGGTCCTGCGGTGGGCTAGCCGTGCAGCAGGCGCGCTTTGCCATGTGAAGTCGCGCACACGCGTGGGCGGCGCACGCATGCACGAGCATCCCCGCGTTGCTAAACACATGCCCCGTTATACAAACAGCACGTGGCCAGCCAAGGAACGCAGCACCACTAGCCACAGCATGCCAGAATGAACACACACATCGCCGAGTGCACCTCATTTACAAAACACCACCAGACACACACTCTAAACACAAACCACATGTTGGCCAGTGCGCACGCCCTGCCTGTGCAGACCAGCACAACAACGCCTGCCGCCAGAGACGCGCATCGACACATGTGCGCACACACCCCGCCAGGCACATGCTGCCCGACGCGCTTTCCACGAGCACACGCTGTGTCCCTGCGAGCCTCGCTGCTCCTGGAAGCATGCACGCCTCTGGCCAGCCCCATGCTGATGGTGGACCTGCCCTCCACGTGGGGACATGTCCCATCCTGTCCAGGTCCCCCATGTTGGCAGTGCCAAAGGCCAGGGCTTGGAGATGCCCTCAAAGAGTCCTGGGGGTCCCCTGCTCCCTGGTGTGGTTGTTGTGGTAGGGATCACCCATCCCTGCGGTGAGGGACACTTGCTCCAACAGCCTCCAGGCTTCAGAGCACCCTGCCCTGCTCTGCTGCCCGTGCCAAGAGTGACAACAGGCATGAGGGATATCTCTGAAGAAGCAGCAGGAGCTTGAGGACCATTAGAAGCTCTCAGCAGAGGAGAAAACCCCAAGTCCCTCTGATGTGGATGCAAAGGAGCTGACTCTGTAGCGGGAGGTTGGGAGCAGGTCTACACCGTCCGCCAGAGAAGACCATGGCACCGAGAGCTGGGGCTTGTCTTGCTGCGGACAGGGCATCTTGTCCTCCGCACGTCCAATATACCTCAAGGTTGGTTTTCATCTGCTTCTGGGCATCACCTCAGATCTCTTGTGTCATATGCACACACACTGAGCCCAACCTCGGGGTTCCTCAGGCTTTGGTCCATGCAGCCCAGTGCTGCAAGGAGGGCTGGTGGGGCTGCTTGACTCATGAGGCACACACGCCATGTTCCCCTCGCATCCATTTAGGGCTCCTTGGGCAGCCCAGCACTGGTAGGATTCTCCTGAGGCTCATCAGACCCCAGGTGGAGAGTCTGGACCTGGGCTGAGATGGCACAGTCACACCTACAGTATCCCTAGCCAGGGCTGTGCCTTTGAAGAGTTTTTTCCTTCAGAAACACAGCCAGGAGGAAAAGTGAGAAAGCCGCCGCACGAGAGTTGGTCAGAAACATTTAGACAAGACATTTCTCCATTGGAATGTGCTGGCTCATCACGATGTTTTGTGGAGACAGTTTGATTGCAGTCAAACTCTGCCAAGAAACTGCCAGACCTGCTGCCTGGCAAACCTCCGCCTCCCCCTGCTCCTGAGCAGCTGCCTGGGGCATGGGCAGCAACCCAAGAGCCTAGAGAGTCTGCAAGCCCCAGGTCTCCACTCACCGCTCCATGAGAAGCTCAGCTCCCATGGCTGGCCTGGGTTTTGGCTGGAGGACAGAGCAGCAAGAGGAGTAGCGTGAAGTCAGCGTTCCCAGGAATTCCCTGGGCCTGGGCGTCAGGGCGGCCGGCTTCGGATCCAAGTCCCCCACCCCCGAAAAAAAATCTGTCAACTGGAGAAGCTCTGTGTCTTGGGTTCATTCTACGTACAAACAAAACCAAATCTCCAAATGTTGGATTTTGGGGCGAAACCAGATGTGCTTCTCTCCCTGGACCCAGCTGCCATGAGCACTGTGTTTGTACCAGGCTCCAGGAGCTCCAGCAGCTCCAGGAGCTCCAGTCCCCGGGGAGAAGTGTAGGGACCTGATAGAAGAAAGCTGCCCCCCATGTCTGTCTGCTGAAGGAATGACAGTCCTCCCCAGGCAGGTTCAGAGACAAACTTTGGGGAAAAGCTGTGCTAAGCATCAGCTATGTGCATAAATCCTTTTGACATGAAGAGGTAAAGTATATACGCTGTTGTGGCACTGAAACAGGGACTGGATCCCTGACCAAAAGTACTTTGCAGCACTGGAGAAAGATTTCTCTGCTCTTGGTAGAAAAGCAGAGACCATGCATTTTGTGGCCAAGATTTGGGGTGTTTATTCCTGTGGCCAAGATGCAATACTGACTCTGGGAAGGATCCCAGTGTGGGGACAAGCAAGAGGTGGGGGATCACCATCTTTGGAGGCTTTCAAGCCTCAGATAGACAAAGACAAAGCCACTCTGACCATGTATTGAGGATGGTCCTGCTGTGAGTCAGAGACTGGAGCCCTCCAGGGCCCCCCTCCCACCACATCTTGGGGGTTTCTGAGAGAACCACCCCAAGGGGATGCTTTCAGAGGCTAGACCTTTCCTGCCAGGAGATGCAGGTGCTCTGCACGCAGGCTGAGGACCATGTTTCATACAGCTGTTTCTTCAGATCCACACTCCTGAGCCTGAGTCCAGTCACAGGCAGCCACAGACCAAGCAAAGAGACTGTTTCATGAGGTATGCGTGGACGGCTGACAGCCTAGCAATTATGGACAAGGAATCGCCTCCAGTGAACACTGTGTCAACGCAGTGCGCTGTTGTGGGACAGGTAATTTAATCTGGCCCCAGATTTTGATTAGAGACTAAACAATATAAAAGCCACATGGCATACGTGAAATGCAATTGAACGCTGGCTGGCTGTCACCTCTCAGAAGCAGCTGAGATGAGGCCCATCCCCTGCAAGTGAGTTCCTGCAGTTCCAGTCCTCCGCTATTTAACATGAAGACAACATGATTAATGTTATAAGTGACTAATGGATGAAAACCATGATTAATATTGTCTGCAGATGGCATGGGCTGCAGTGGGAGAAAGCAACCACTATGCCCTGTGAGAAGCAGCCTGTTTCTAGCTGCATGTGCAGCTAGTCTGGCAGGAGCAGAGCATGGACCAGGGGCTCTGGCCCCATATCTGCAGACTGAGGGTCCTGAGCCCCATTCCCACGGGTGGGGTGCTCCCTCCCAGGAGGCAGCTTGGGGGTCTGGCCGGTAATTTGTGATCATTCTCCCCAAAGCAGTGACACAGGGGAGCTGGAGCAGAAGTGGGAAGGCTGTGAGTGTCCTGGGGTGCCCCCACCAGGGGCGGTGCTCAGCTCACACCCATCACAGGGGAAGTTGGCTGGATGAAAGGTCAGGGAAGAGTCACAAAAATGATTACAGAGAATAAAGCAGACAGTATCAGGAGCCACTGAACTACAGGGGTCACTTTATGATGTCCACAAAGATGATGTGATGGGCAGTATATGGGGGCTCCATGTCTTTATTCACAGAGTGGTGTTTGCAATCCTTTAAGACACTGGTTGCATTAAGCAGCCCCTCTTAGAGAAGAGAACAAAACTCTGTCCCTGGGGAGTGACAGGGAGGGAAGGTTCCAGGTACAGCAGGGTGGGCAGGAGCTGGTGTCCCGAGCCGGGAAGGGACAGCTCACCATGGTCAGCTGTCAGTGCTGAAACCCTCACGAGGTAAAGGGGACAGAGATCATGGAAACCCTTTGGAAGGACCATCAGAACAAGGATTCAGAGAGCGATGCCTGTTGTGTGAAATGCAACAGCTTTTCACCCAACAGTGCCACAAGGGCTGGGAACAGGCAACCCCTCCTGGGAGCACTGGGTAGGTCCCAGCGCCTTATGAGTGGTCCCAGCAAGGGACCTGGCCCGGCATTGAGCTCCGGAAAAGACCGTCCAGCTCTTCTTGGAACAGACACCCCTGTGGAGCAGTGGCCACCCACCAGCGCCCATAGCCACAGGGCAGGGAGGCACCCGAGCGCTCATGCTTTGCTCCCCCAGGAGCGAGTGGGACCATCTCAGTTCCACCCAAGACCAGCAGTGACCATTCGCCCAGGGGGATTAGCAGCACATACCAGCCGTGAGCGACCGCCGGGTCATCGCGGCGTGGATCAGCAGGGCTTTACCGGCTGCCCCTTGGGGATTGTCATGACTCAGTGGCACACTTTAATAAATAAGTATTTTTCCCTGCAGAAATGGGGAATTCGGCCAAGCCATGCCACAGGGAAAGTTGGCGGGGGGGATGGCCCGGGGGGATGCGTGGCTGCCTGAAGGTGGACAGGTCCCCCTCCCCAGGTGCTGCTGGCACCTGCAGAAAGCAATTGTGGCACTGGTCCTCGGGGTCCCGCGGCTCCTGGGGGGATGGCTGGGCTGCCGGCGGCCAGAGGAAGCAGACGTGCGTGTGCAGGGAGGAATGTTTGCTCTGAGCAGGTCCAGCGCCTCTGCTATTTCTGATCCCAAGAGGCCCCGAGGGAGGGCTGTTTATCAGGGATAGACTGTACCAGATTGACTTGGCATCTTTAAAAAAAAAACAAACCTCATTTTGGGGTTTTTCTTTTTTTTTAAGACAAGAGGTAATTACAAGGAAGGCTGAAGGAGAAGGAGGGTGACATGGGATCATTTGGGCTATAATGAAGAGGACAGGGTATGCTGGAGGGCCAGGCACAGGAGCTAGCAGAGCTCCTTACAATGCATTTTTGGGGCCAGGTCATCAGCATCTCTGAAGAACAAGAGGCACAGCAAGGAGTATGGTGGGTCAGGAGGCTTCAGGAGACCAGTGAATGGATGACATTGAGAACTGGAGTAAGAGAAAACAGGCAGGGTGTGATGCTGCAAGAAGGTTTTGCACTTAGAGCCATCCATGGGAGCTGTGCCATAAGAGGTCGCTTCGTCTGGCAGGAACGCCCAAGGCAAAGCCAGGCTGCAGACATCAACCCTAAGCCAGCAATGTGCAGTAGCTGTGTCACGAGAATCAAAGGGCCAAAAGGATCCTGGGATCACCGAGGATGGGGTCCTGAGATCAAGGAGATGGGATCCTGAGGCTTGGGATCTGCCACCTATGTGCTGCTGCTTGTCCACCACGTGCCCTTGTCCTCTCCCTCTCCTGGGAAGCACTGATCCAAGGAGAAGCTGTGCACAAGCCTCCACATAGTTCCCTGAGGACCTGGAGGCTTCCTGCTGTCTCATGCCTATCATCTCCTGTCCAGCCACGTGCTGGACTGGGTGCTGATGCTGGTGGTGGCGGGACCTGGACCACTCAGAGGAGGGGACAGAAGTACTGCACGGCCTTGGCTCACTGAAGGGAACCTGATGGTTGGGGTTTCATCACACCTTCCAAGGAAACAAGACCTTGGCCACTGCCAAGAGATGTCTCAGATGGGAAGTAGGCACCTATTAAGTGTCCGTGTGGGACTGGAGGTGTCTCTGGCCTGTGGGATGGGCACCTAGAGGATGCATGCTGAGCATCCGAAGCACGTGGTGGAGCCAAGACAAGCTGGACTGCTCTCAAGTCATGGGGAGACTAAAACAAGAGACACCTGCCTTTACCCCACCCAGAAGGAAAGTTGTGAGGACCCACCCTGCTGCTGGGAGCCCATGAGGGCACAGGACACAAGAAGGAGCTGCAGGGCTACAAGCTAAGGGGCATTATTAGCCACAGGACATCCTGGCTGGCAGGTACCCAAGCCTGCACCTGGAGTGATTTCCCAGCTGGGGAACGGTGCCAGCAGAGGCACAGGGCTGGGGACAGGGATGGGGATGGCAATGACGGCAGTTCTTGGCCACACGTCCACCGGGGCAGAGCCTGGGCGCAAGGTTGGTTTCCTTTGGGAGGTGAGCTCATGGCAGAGATCATGGTGCTGGCTGCACGCACACACCTTGCCCATAAGAGCAAGCAGGGGACACGTGGGGAGAACAGTCGTCCCCGCCGGGGCAGCCCGTGGCAGGGCAATAGCTGGCACTGGGTGACTCCTTTCAGGAATGCTCACCCACGCAGCTCTCCAGGACTCGCTCTGGCACTGGGAGCCAACTTCCAGGAACTCCTGGCTGCCTGGGAAAGCCTCAGCCGCCTGCACGTCTCCAGCCTTTTAAGGAGCTTGTCCTCCACAGCTGAACTCCCCCTGCATTCTCTGAGCATCCCGGACAGTGTGACGCAGACATGGCCGGCTGCGCTCCAGCACACCGTGCACAGCCAAGCAGGCAGCCCCCACCATGGGGACTCGCTACCTGCACTGCCAGGCACAGGCAGGATGAGCCGGGGACCCTGCAGCACCTGGGCTTCAGAGGCAGCAGAGGGGACTGCTGGGTGGGAAAGAGCCTGGGCAGGGATTTCTGGGCTCTCTGGACCTGAGCACTGGCAGAAATTGTCGAGGCACATCACTGTGACACCTCCACTGACCACCGCAGTGTACACAGGTAGAGCATACGGCCGCTGGGTTGGGGCTGTGCATCTATGCAGGGACACTGGGCAGCATAGCAGGAGGGCATCTGTGGCTGTGCATAAGCTCACACGTGCATGCATTGCTGCATCTTCTTCTTTGCACTTGTGTGGACGTGGTCCCATTGGTGCATGTTTGCCCGGGTGCTCCCATGCACAGCCTCGGCTTGTGTCTGCGCCCTGAGACGTGCACGATTCATATCTGTGCTAACAAGCACGGCCCCTATCTTTTTGTGTTTGTGTTCCTGTGCGCGTGTGGACCTGCCGTGTGCAATTGCGTGCAGGTCGTGTATGCAGATGTGTACGTGTGGCTCTGCCATCGCCACATGAAGCCAGTGTACACAGGTATGTGGGATCCCTGCAGGGAGCTTAGGGTGCTCACTGCCTGCGTGCATGTGCACCCTGCGGTGTGCACACCTGGCTGCCCACTGTGTCTGAACCCCCCCAGCAGGCGTGGGAGTCCAGGCAGGGGGCTGCATGTGGGGCAGGGGAGGGCACAGCTCCTGCTGCGCTGTCTGGGACCATGCTGGTCCCTACATGCAGCATCATCCCCTGCCAGCCGTCCCAGCAGTTGTCACTTACAGAAGAAATCTCAGGGTTTGCCGAGGGACACGGCTTCCTCCAATTGTCCCCCGAGCAGCGGTGCTGGGCTGGGCACGGGACTGTGATTAGCCCACAGCCTTGGCACCAGGGACATCAGGGCCAGCACCATGCTGGGTGGGGCAGTGAGATAAGGGGTCCAGACGCAAATAACAGCAAAGCCAAGGCTGCCAAGGCACCGGGACAGAAGATTTCAAGACATGCACGTTCTGGAGGGACACCTTGTCCTTAACAAGGAGGTCATGGCCGGGGAGATCCTCCCCATGCCCTGGTGCTGTTGGACACTCAGTGACACCTTGCTGCAGTGTCCCCTGTGTCCTGCTGGCTGCAAAACAGGGTTAGAGGGTGGCAGAGGACAGTGGAGCTGAGAGGCAAGGAGAAACCATTGCTGCTGGCCTCTGCCTCCCAGCTTGTGGCACAGATGTAGACCCCAGGGCTTGGCCACCTCTCTCAACTCCTTGCAGAAAGTGACCTGGAGTAAATCTGATATGTGAGCAAGCGCTTTGCAGCTGGATGGGAGCATCCCCCACCAAGGGAGCTGCCTGGGGCTTGCAACAGGCACTGTGTCTGGGTGAGAGGCTCAGCGCCTGGCAGGGAGCGCGGGACCCCTCTGAGGGCAGCACGGGTTGGGTGGCTCAGTGCCATCCCAGGGGGGAGCAAGGATGCTGGGTTCAAGCTGTAGGGCAGCCCCCAGCACCAAGAGGGGTTTGGAAGAAGGAGAAAGCACTGGGTGAGCTGAGTCCTCTCCAGCCATGGGAGGACTGAAGCCATGAGGAAAATCCAGGATAGGGCCAGGTGCAGGGAACCCAGCCAGCACAGACCACATTTTCCCCAGGATTGTGCCTGTTTAGAGGCACATCTCATGGAAAAAGTGACCTGTGGAGCTCCAGGTTTAGTTTCCTCAACCACAAGTCTTGTGCATTTTTCAAGGCTACTTTGGTTTTTGGTCACTAGTTGGGAAAAAAAGTTACTGAAAACTGTTTCATTGAAAACTGTTTATTTTGCATGACTTGTTATAACTGAGCATCTGGGTCCTCAGACTTACTCGTGACCCTCTCCATCTGACAACATTTTGGTAGAAGTCACTGCAAGGTCTTTCTCTGGTTCTCGCACTGGGATTTTCTGCGACCATGAGCAGAAGCCCAAGGGCAGCAGCAGCTCTCCAGGTATTGCCTCATAGCACCAATTTGGCAGTGGCCAGGGATCCAAACTCTGTGCTGCCCCATCCCCGGGCAGCTAGGTCCAGACACATACCGCAGTGCCTTGACACAGTATTTTCCAGCCTTTCCATGTACTCATTCCCCACATCCCTCTTCAAGCATCAGGAACATGTCCTTTATCACCAGCTCTTGTCTGAGCCCAAACTCTGCTTGTTGCCAGGATCATCTTGGGGGGCTGGAAGTGGTCTGGCAGGGCTTGGTCCTTCTGGCACATTTTGGGCATCCCATCCCATCCCATCCCATCCCAGCTCCACTTCCTCTGAACACTGCCCATCCCATCCCGCCTGGCAGCCACTGCTGGACAATTTCTCATCCAGAAACAATTCCTGATAGTCGGGGTGACTCCTGGGCAGGAAGAATTTCCTGCAAAGCCTTCGATAGGCTCTTTAGCCAGCCAAAGGGCTGTGGGAAGGTGGAAAGCCTGGAAAGACCTGTCCTCTTCCAGGCAGTCGTGTCTCCAAGGCTGCTGTCCCCCAAGGTCCCCTCATGCAGATAACAGCCTCCTCACCCCATTGCCCAATGCTGCTGCCCCAAAACCACCAAAAGCTTGTTGAGAGGGTCAAGGTCACGGTTCTGCCTGTCATCTGCATGGTGGATAAACAGCCCCGACACAAAGGAAAGGGCTGGAGCAGGGGAGGGAGGGTTTGGACACAAGCTGCAGGGCTACCTGGGGAAGGAGAATAGCTTTAGGAAACACGAGGAAAGGCCAAGGGGTCCCCAGTGTGGACGCAGGACTGCTTGGCCTCCAGAACACTGGCACATGCCCGTCCTGGCACTGCTCATTAGGGTCTCAGAGTGTGCCAAACCCATCGATGTGGTTTGGAGGTGCCCTGGGGGCACAAGCCAGGAGGAAGAGAGGCTGAGTCCATGCAAGGTGTCCCCTACCCCCAGGAAAGCCTGTGCCGGGCTGGCTTTGCCCCCACAAGCATCTGCAAAGGGGAGCAGGCACCGGCAGTGCCAGCCAGGCCCCTGTGCAACCCACAGCATTGCAGCAAGCACAGGGATTGTTCTGGTGCTTTATTATGCCTCTGGGAGAAGCTGTTTGAAGGCATTTCCCGTGTTGCCTAAGCACAGCTGTGCATTGCCCAGATGCCTAGACCCCCTCGTGCCCAGTGCATCAATCCACCGTGGCTTGCATGCTGCTGAAGAAGCTGGGGTGGACACCAGGTTGGATGCTGGTGAGCAGCCAGGAGCCAGCAGTGCCCGGGCAGAGGGGGCAGGTGGGCTGCAGGCAGACTGCCATGTTCTCCATCCCAGTCTGAGCTGGCAGAGGGCACAGGTGGGCAAGGGGGGAAGGCTGCAAGAACTTGATAAAGGGCGCAGAGGGTGGGGATGTGGGGCTGGCTCCGGGCTGCCCAAGGAGAGCCATGGTCGCAGCTGGGATCCCAGGGTCAGCAGCAGCTGAGGGATGCTGAGGGGCACGAGGGGCTTCTCTGCCTGTCCTCACCAAGCAGAGAAGGGGTCCCTGCAGCCTGGGCTGGCTCAGATGCACCTGCACCAGTGCTCAGATACCCTGTGCTGGAGAGACATGAAGATGCCAGAGCAGAGGAGTCATGCTCTGCCTAGGCATCACCTGCACATTTGTTCTGTCCTCCCTCCCTGCTCACAGGACCCCACGTTTTGGAGCTGCAAGGGGCTTTGGCTGGAGCCTGGTGGTCCGTGGGCTGTCTAGGACACCAGAGTCCAAGGCTTCCTCCTGATGCCCTCTGAGCATGCCCCCAAGATCATCCCCACACTGGCACTGTGCTGCCCATGAGCAATAGTTGTCCAATTAGTCCACCAGTAGTTGGGTGTGCTTAGGCCTTGTCCTGGTTTCAGCTGGGATAGAGCTAACTGTCTTCCTAGTAGCTGGTACAGTGCTATGTTTTGAGTTCAGTATGCGAAGAATGTTGATAACACTGATGTTTTCAGTTGTTGCTCAGCATTGTTTAGACTATAGTCAAGGATTTTTCAGCTTTTCATGCCCAGCCAGGGCTCAAGAAGTTGGCACAGGACACAACCAAGGCACCTGACCCAAAGTGGCCAGCGGTGTATTCCATACCATGTGACGTCCCATCTAGTTTAGGAACTGGGAAGTTGGCGGGGTGGGGGGCGGGCAGGGAATCGCTGCTTGGGGACTGGCGGGGTGTCGGTCGGCGGGTGGTGAGCAATTGCCCTGTGCATCATTTGTACATTCCAATCCTTTTATTCCTACTGTTGTCATTTTATTAGTGTTATCATTATCATTATAGTTTCTTCTTTTCTGTTCTATTAAACCATTCTTATCTCAACCCAGAAGTTTTACTTTTTTTTCCCGATTTCCTCCCCCATCCCACTGGATGGGGGAAGTGAGTGAGCAGCTGCGTGGTGCTTAGTTGCTGGCTGGGGTTAAACCACGACAGGCCTTCACTCCACAGGCAAGGGGATGGTGTCCCACCATCATGGTGGTGTTGTGTGCCTCAGTTTCCCCCACTGTCCTAGACGTGGGCAGATGGGATGCCAGAGCTTGAACATAACTTCTGTGGCCCGAGCAGAGCAGGGCTGGAGTGATGATGGTCTGAGACCCACAGGACACCGCAGTGAGACTGGAGCCAAGATGGGAACCTGCTGGCACTCACCCTAAGGGCTTCCTGGCAGGATGACTCTGGCTGGTGCTGGAGCTGTGGGTCAGGGAGCTGGGGGCTAGTGCAGAGGGCAGCCCCATGCTGCTGCCATGCCCTGCCTGGCCCTGGCTGCTGGTCAGACCAGGGGCTGATATGCTTCTCCTGCTGTGTCCCAGCACCTTGCATTTCCCTATAGCATGTCCCAGAGGGATGCCCTCCCCATAGCACCCTGGGGGTCCAGCTCCCTGCTGCTGGATGGAGGCTACTCAGGACCACCACTGCCTGCCAGGTCCTGCACTGCATCACCTCTCATCTCTGCTCCAGCAACCAAAACAGCCGGCACTTTCGGAGCCTGCCCAGCCCCTCCTGTGACCCAGACAGGCCCTGCTGCAAGGGAACAGGGGGTCAAGGGCCACGCAAACATCTGGAGGGAGGCACAGCCTGTCCCACACCCTTGCAGAGGGGCTCCCCACAGACAGGCAGCGCTTGGGGGTCAGCCCCCTGCTGTGTCAGGGAGGGGTGTGCTGGCAGCAACCCTCAGACACAGCTGGTCTGAGGACTTCCAGCAGCAGCACACAGCTGGCTCACTGGCCACCATCACATCTGGAGCCACTCAGGCAGGTCCCAGCAGCTGCCTGTGAAGGGCAGGGCTGCACGCTGCCACTCTGCCAGAAGGCAGGAGAGGCTTGGGGCAACGGGAGTGCCACCACACCCCACTAGAGCCACACCAGGGCATGTTGCTGTCCCCACTCACTCCCTTGCTCCAGCCCCGGAGGATCCCATCCCTTGTCCCTGGCACTGGGATGGCACACAAGAGCATCTGAGCTGGGGCAGGGTGCCATAGGGATGCCATCCCAACCACCCTGTCCAAGGGGCAATGGGCTGCTCTGCCAGCACCTTGTTGCTGCCCACAGGTGTCTCCTGGAGGAACAGACAGGATGGATGGACAGGAACAAGGCACATGAGCAGACGGCATAGGGAGGAAGAAAGGCATGGGCACAGCTGGTTGGGGAGGGTCAGCCAGAGCAGCCCAGCTGCCCCTTGCCTTGTTGGAAGTGGGTGCTAGTATCAGCCATCCCTATGGACCTGGGGGTCCACCTCCCATGCATCCTGTGCCCTTTGCCTGGGATTCCTGCATGCTTCCAAGCAAGGAGCCAGGAAGATCTCAGGCAGGCTTTGGAGCATCTCCTGGAGATGGTCACCCCATGGTGACAGGGGACATGGGTGAGTGGAGCCAGCAGCACAAGAAAAACTTGCCCCACACCCACTCCTGCCTAACAACTCCACCAGCAGCCTAGTGGAGAGCCCCAGCACAGTCCTCCTACTCCACCATCCCTCTTTAGGCAACCTGCCTCTCCCTCCGGCCAAGTCCCCAGGCCAGCCAGGGTCTTTCCATACCAGCTTCCACCAGGGGATGATGCAGTTCCCCAGAGCAGATGATACCTGGGTGCCCTCCTGTGAGCTGGAGGCTGGGTCTATCAGCCCTTGTTGTCAGTGCCACGAGCATGACTTCTGCATAAAACAGGCAAAAGCACCAGTTACATTGAAACAGGGCACAGATCCAGAGGTGAAACCCATCCCCTCTCCCGGCCTTGCTGCCAAGCAAGCCCAGATCAGCCTGCTCTGACTCTTGAGCAGATGAGCCAAGCGCCCATGGTGTCACCACGCATTTCCCTACCAGGCACCTCCTACCCTGGAGGACAGCTCGGTACAGCCGGTCCACCAGCATGCTGCTCCCCAGCACCAGTGCTCAGCTCTGGTGAACAAAGCAGAGCAGAACACAGCCACCTGAAAAAGACGTTCCCCCTCCCCTCTCCAAGGCATGGCTGACTGCTTTAGAGCAAAGGGTCCTGATCCACGTGGTTTCACCATGCCAGTTTGGCCAATTTCTACCAACCTACCAGCCCAGGGAGGCTCTTGCCCGTGCACATGGTGGACTCTGTGCTGCCTGCTGTGACAGCTGGACCACTTCCAGAGCATCTGCTGAGCACCAGCCCTTCTCCAGCCACAGAGGACCCACCGCTGCCCACCAACAAGTTGGCAAGGGAAGGGGAGAGAGGGAGTGGTGTCCCAGTGCTGGAGTAGAAAACATCATTAACGAAACATCAGTAGCTCATCAGGGGAAAGCAAGGCTGTTCTCAATTAGTTCAGATCTAGATTAGGCAAGAGAGGTGAGTAACAGCGTGGGCTGGACCCATGTAAAGTTATTGGCTCAAATAGACTAAAAAATAAACTGAAAAAAAAAAAAAAAGAAAAAAAAAAAGGAAAAGAAGAAATACCATATTCAGGTCTGGTTTGTTTATTCAGAAATAGAGAAAATTAAAACATAAGTACTAGGACAAAATATGCCAGCTCTAAATTCTGCCTGAGATGATGATTTTATTAGCAAAGAATCTGGATCTCAAGTTATGTCTCAAAACAACACATAACCAGATGCAGAGGTCAATACTCTCATGCTTAATAACAATGCTTTCAGTGACATCCTTAAGGAAGAGATAGACTCATCGGTATTGCAAGAGACTTTTCAAACAAATTTGGACAGCAAAGAAGACAGCAAGATTTCGCTATTAGAATCTGCAATTTAAGTTGAGACAGAGCGTAAGGATAGCTCTCTTCCAAATGCAATCCCATGACATCACTACGACTCAACAATTAACATCAGCTGCTTCCCAAGTAGTTTGAAAAATTGAGATAAAGTCATAACTCATCAGCTAAAGTCATCCCATAAGAAAAATCAGCGGTATCCTGAAAAAAGGGGGGCTTGAAGTCTCAACCTAAAGCCATTTCCAAAGGGACTAACAGCAAAACTAGTAGGAAATAAAAAGTATGTGAAAGTCATACAACTTGAAATGTTCATGATAGAACTAAGACAAATGTGAAAAATATAAAACTCTTGCAGCAGAACCAAGTCATGTGGACAAAACTCTTTCCACTACCAACAAAAGAAAGGATATCTTGAACATCAGCAGGAGCAGATCCTAACATTCCAGGTTTGGAAGAGACTACCCAGTTCCAGAGAATAATGTGGACAAGACAACAGTGTTGTCGACATTAAAAGAAGATATTCAAAAAACAAAACGTAAATATTGTCACAGAAAAGGTTAAGAGGTCCTGCAACAAAAACAAGTACTGGAGGCACTGGGACCAGATGGCATCTGTTATTTGTCTTAAAAATCTTTCCTTCATTGTGCTCATTTGTGTGCAAAAGTTGAATGTTTTGCACTTCATTGCAAAACTTTCCAAGCAGTCCTATAAGGGAGGGTTGCAAAGTGACACACGGGAGGTGAGAGCTAATGATGAAGAATGAAGGTTTGGACAGTGATGTCTGGCTAACTAGATGTCTCCCAACTATTTGAAAAGTTGGGATTGATCGGATGAGAGCTATGACCACTTTGGCAGACACAGGTATCTCTCATGGGAACAAAAATGAAGACAGATGGATTAGACACTCTGCAGGTCAACTTCTGGTTGCCTGTCGAGTGCAATGGCTCTGCATGGACGTGGCATGACAGCCTCCTCCAGCACCACTCCTATGGATGGGAGAGGCCCTGCAAGTGCTGTCAGTGGTATCATAGCTTGCTTTCAGCAAGCGAGATCTCTAATCCAAAACTGCAGTCTAGAAATGGCTAATGTCTGGCAGAGAATCTCCCAAGAGGCCTTCTTGGCTTTCCTTGCTGCTATCTGTCCTGGAGGAAAAGCCGATGAGGTTTCACCACAAAAAATGCCACTATCTGTCCCTGCTCATTACTGGCATTTAAGATCCCATAGCAACATGCCAGCATTGGAGAAGATATTAAGACATTTTACAGTTTGGAATAGACAAATATGGTACTACAACCATTATAAAAGCATCCAGTGTGGGTGGGAATGGAGTCTCCAATACCATAGGGAACCCTCTCTTATCTTTAAAGAAAGCTGCAAATACATGGCATTTGGCATTTTAGAGCGTATTTGTCAGCAATGCTGATGCTAAAAAGAAGCTCCTTTAACTCTTGAAAGTCAAACAGCAAAAAAACCCTGTTTTCGACACTTTGTACTACAGTCATGTCTTATGGTCTCAGTGTGGGAAGAGGAATGACTGAGATGGTTGGATAGGATGGCCAAGAAATAACCTATGATGACCTGAGGGCAGGTGCTTGCAGGACATTTGCAACTAAGCAGCAAGTAAAGCTGAGAAAAGCACTGAATGCTTCATTTTTAGGGAATCTTAGAGAAGGTACAAGGCTGCTATCAGTGGAGTGGTTAGCAGAAAAGAAGAGGAAACTGAAGGATGTGGTGTTGAAGGCTGCCTGTCTGCACTCAGTCAGTTCCTGGAAGCAAAGAGCCACCCCCACCCTGCACAGTCCCCTCCGTGGGTTGCTGTGGATGCTTGAGCCCCCCAGTCTCCCAAAAGCTGCTGCTCTGGCAGCTTGTGCTCTCCTGGCTCCCACTCGCCATCGTTTCGGGTGGCCAGGGGAAAGCACGCATAGTGCAACCACGGGGCAGGCTCCTTTCCCTGCGGAGTCATGTTCCTAACTGTGGGTTTGGTCTGCAGTTTCAATTTCCTCTCTCATCCTGGGCCCTCGTGTCTGCAGACAGGAGCATCCAGCAGCTCTGTGCAGTGAGGAGGGTCCAGCCCCTGTGACACCCTGAGCCAGCTCTTGCTGCCCGTGGATCCCCAGAGGAGTGACCATGAGTTTCTAGAGGAAACCAAATCACATCAAGGTTTGGTCCCTGTCTGGTGGCCTGCCCTGAGCAACTCCAATACGGACAAGAAGACTGAGGTTAGCGAATATCATGGCTTTGCCTGCAGCTTGGCCATAAGGCAAGAGCTCATCCAACTGGGGAAACAGTCCCTCAGCACTAGGTCCAGGTCTACAGACTCACTGCTCTCCCACTTCCAGTGGCCTGGCTCTGACCATGCCCTCTTCTAATAGGAATATAAATCCCATAGGAACTTTTTCCCACCTTAAAAATACCCACATTTTGCCTGGGGAGGGAAAGAGAAGACAGAAGTTGTGAGACGACCACTGATCTGGTTGCTTGACTGCCTGGAAGCGAGCAGGTGGCTGATGGACATCATTGAGCAAGAGCCAGCAGCAGGGCACTGTTACTGCGCTTGCAGTCTTTCAAATGCACCAAGTTTATGGCCATGAGGCCATAAACATGACTTGAACATCAGAGGCCTGACAATGTTGCCCTGTGACCACTGAGACCAGGAACTATCTTTTGGCTTACGATCCTCTGCCAGAAAGGCAGCCAGTCTGCATGTGATGATATTGAGGAGAATTCAACCTCTGCCCTCTGCAATTAGTTCCAGTCATGGTCAGTGTTGAAATATGTGCTAGTCCACATTTGAGCAGGTCTAGCTTTAACTCCCAGCCTTTGGGTCTCATTGTATTAATTTCTCTGCTAAATAAAAGAGTTCCTGAGTACTCACTTTGCGTTTTGATTTTGCAAGGAAGCAAGCTTTATGCAATCGTGTGTCCATTCCTCATACCTTCTTAATGTGTGAAGCAAATTCAGGCAGATTTGACAGACAGCTAGTGGCCTTAGGATGTAGCTTTTAAGGATTTTTTAAAATCAGGGAAATGTGTGGGAGGAGAGAAGCTCTGTTGGTTTCTCTCCCTCCCCATAAAATTCCTCCAGGGAAGAATGTGGAAAAAGCTTTCATTGGTGTCCGTATCTTTATAGAGTAGATGATCCAGGAGAGGATCCATTACTCAGACCTCCATTATCTCAGTTAAAATATTGAGACACCCCCTTGGAAACCCTGTGCATGGAACAGGACATCCACCCCATGAGCTCCTTATCACTGGTAATGAGTCATCCTGCTTCTCCCATACAGCCCAGCACCCCGAGCTCCAGGTGCTGGCTTCTGCTCCCCTGTGCATGGTCCCTTGAGCTTTGCTATCACAGGAGGCACTCGCATGCCAGGGATGAGTGGAGACCTTAGAGACAGGCTCTCTGCCTGTAGAGCGCTCAGATGCTTCCCCCTCCCTCCAGATCTGCGCATACATCACCAGTTTTGCAAAGGGGATTTTCCAGGATAAACAGTTGAGATGAACTCATGGAAATCTGTGGCTTGTTAACCCTTGTTAACAACCACTGGCAGGAGCACGGGGACTCGGAGTCCTGGCAGGGGCAGCCTGGTCAGGATTTTAGGGAGAGCTGCTGGGCACAAGGAGCTGCGCAGGTGACCATGGCAGTGGAGCTGGCAGGGCTGGACATCCTGTTCTCCAGTCTCTCAGCCCAGTTAACATCACCTCAGAGAATGAGGTCATTGTAGCGGCCAGACAGTCTGGGAAAACACTTTCACAGCTCCAGGAGGATTTCCTTTTTCCTCTTTTCAATTGTTCCTCTGTGCTGCCCCCCTCTGCTCCCCCCTCCCCATCCATGTCCTCAGGCCTCCTTTGCACTTGGGCAGAGGCAGGCTCCTGGATGCTGTGCTCACATTATTCCTTCGGGGAGGCAGGAGAGGCAGCCACAGCCTGCAGAAGGGCCACATGGGTGCTGGGGGAGACCCCAGTTGCTACAGTAGATTCTGCTCTGCCTGAGCTGTCGCGTGGCTGTGGGAAGGGGGTGGCTGCAGAGCTGCTCCTGGCTGCTTCTGGTCAGCCCCAACAAGCATGTCCCATCCCTGGGAGTGACGGGGAGTGACAGGGCCAGTAGCTCTGTTCTTATCCTCCTCTTGGTCACCTATTTAGGACACTGATGTCTGCTCAGTGTGACAGGCAGGAGGACCTCTATACTTTGTCACCAATAATATGGAAGTCCTCAAAGATGGAAGTCTTCAGAGTAGATATTTATCCAAAAACATGTCTTGCACCAGCGTTTGCCAGGATTGCAACAAGGCTCCCTTTGCTTCCTCACTGCAGCTCTCAGATCTAGAGATGCAAAAGTCTGGACACGTCTCTCAAGATCTGTCCATGGTTCCCTCTGAAGCCGTTCCTGTGGGGCCCCTCCAGAAATCCTGTGAGTGCAGCTGCCATTGCCCTCCAGGACCATGCTCAGCCACGTGGCTCTCTGCACTTGGTGATGGTCCCCCTCCTCTGACGTCCCTCCCAGCCCCAGCACAAAGCTGCACAGCCTTGTGTCCTCCTGCTTCACCAGTGACTCCTTGGCAGGACCTAAGAGTTACTCTCATGCGTAACAGTGACCACCACATCCTCCATCTACATGGTGCTGGGTGTGCACGTGCAGGTGATGGGCAATGCAGAACCAACCTGCAAGAGAAGTCCCTCTGGGTTGGGAGTTAAACCAGGGCATGGGAAGGAGGGAGAGAGGCACGGGGTGTGAGAGAAGGACTGGGTTGCACTGGCCAAGCTCTTGTGCAATACAGCGAGGCTGCCCTGGGGTCCCAAGGAAGAATCCTTCTGGCCCAGCAGGCCAGGACTGGGCACTTGAAAAGGATTTGCCTGACCCCTGCCCCCCTGTAATGCCATTACCATAAAGATATGGGGATCTGCTTTGTCGGTCCAGACGTCAGGTCCTGCCTGCGAAGCACTCAAGGCTGCTCCAAGGGAGGGAACCCCAGCCACGGAGGACCCTGTGAGGCAGCTCCCAGGCAGGCAGGGCTGGCAGCACCTGAACAGGGATCCCTGCCTGTGCTGAGATGGACCCTGTTCCCCTCCCCAGATCCCACCGGTGAGCTCAGCCACTGCCTGCAGGAGCGCCCACAGCCAGCCTTGGTGACTTGAACCCACCCGTGCCTGGGGGTGCAGAGCTCAGGGACTGCGCTGGGCGCTGGGTTTGGCTATGTCACCCACAGTTTTCCTAAAATGTTTGTGTGCATTACTTGTCTCACCCCTTTTATCGCAACCCAGCAGGACCTGACTCCCGATTTCCTTGCCTCCAAATTCATCCAACATGTACTGGCACAAGCTTTCTTGGGAAACAGGCAACATTTTGAGGGCACTAACAGCAGTTTGGCAAGGGACTGGCTCAGATACAGCAAGGTTTAACCATGCCAGAGTAGGGATCACTGGTTCACCATCCACAGAAACATCCTCATCCTCCAAGTGGCCCCCGGTATCCCCATCACCCCTGCCAGCTGCCCAGCTCATCACACTCCCGACCTACATCCATTCCACTGCTCATGGACATCCTAAGGCCTCGCACTGAAGGGCAGTAGGAGCACGCAGGCAGCAGCTATTGCCAAATCATGTGGCGTTCATTCAGCGACATTGCTCTCCCAACTGCTGATGGTTTGTCTTGTGCATCTTGTTCTGAACTCCTCGGCTTCGCATCCTCAGCACCCTGGTCCCTGAGCTGCTCAGGTGCTGCATGGTCACCTCAGTACATGAGGACCCAAGCAAATGAAGAAGTGGAGCATGACACAGGATCCACACTGCATGGAGTGGCTGGTTTGGGGCATGTGAAGGACAGTGTTTGGAGAGGTCATGTGCCCGTGGCTTGCCAAGGGATCAGATTCTTGCTTTGGGGCACCTCTTCATTCAAACATTGAAGGGGAACATCCAATGTGGCCAAGACATCAAGTAAGAGGGACCCTCAGGACTTGGTATCCTGGCACTCACCTGAGGGCAGAGAAGGTTCTGACAGTCCTGGGACAGGCTGGCCTCAGAGGGGACATGTGCCTACAGAAAAGACCGCATCCCACAGCCACCATTCGATGCTCCACAAGGCATCCAGGGAAAGGAGATCTGCAAATTCATTCTTCCAAAGGAGCTGCCAAACTTGTCCATGGCTCCACCATGGCCCCGGACTTTTGCACTCACAAGCTACTGCTGCCTTATCCTTTCTGCACCACAGTGTTTATTCCCATCAGCGCCCACCACCTCTCCCCACCTCAGAAATTGCTCCCATATGCAGCATCACTCTCCCCTCGAGCTCGTCGCCTGCCCTCTGCTCAGAGCAAGCTTTCCAGCAAGAGTTTGCCAGGCTGCTGTTAGACATGACCTCAGGCCAGTGTGCAACATGCTCCAGAGGTGCCTGTTTTCCTCTGGGGGGAATCCACAGAACAGCTCAGATACAGGGATACACAAACCCGTCTGATATGTTCAAAGAATTACTGAGCATCTGCAAGGAGAGGGAAAGAAAAACAAACATGCGGATGAAAGGATTCCTGGAACATGACAAAGAGGAAAGAAAAGGAGACAGGGATGAATAAGGCCACCCAGACAGGTCCCAGGCTTTTCTGGGAGCCCACCATCCCCTTGAGGAGAGGTACACCAGCACCTGCTCTGTGCCCAGACTGTCACTGCCCGCCTGTCCCCTCTGTTCCTCCTCTCTGAAGCATGCAATGAGACAAGCCATTTGGTGCAGCTTCATCAGTGAAGAGTTCCTTTCTGCAAAGCAAGGACATCGGTCCTTAACTCCCCGACCTCTGCCCTGACCACGTGGAGCAGCTAATGGTTCTGCAGCTATTAAATGTGCCTCCTGTCCCTTTCACACCCTCCCTAAGGAATTCTTCTTTGCTTTCTTTGCATGAAACATGCAGCCCAGCACAGACTTTTCTTACTGTCCTTGGCACTAGTCACATCAGGCACATCAATCCATCTTCCAGTCTTCCAGGGCTCGCGCCACTGACATTTAGAAGTCTCCCAGATATTGTTCTATAGCTCCTGTTCCTTGCCCCAATATCAGGCAAATGGTTGCAACCATCAAGGGAAGGAAAAAAAAAAAAAAAAAAAAGGCAACCTGTGGTCTTCCAGAATAACCAGAGGATCTGCAGCTCTGGCTGTACCCAAGGATCCCATTGGAGAAGGATGCTGAGAGCAGTTCACATCTCTCAGATGTTCAGAACTGGTCTACAAACTCTACACGGCAGCGCTGAGTTTCCACGCAGAGATGACACTCCTGTGTTCCTGTGCTGTGGAAACCCCATGGTCCCCAGCAAGAAGCAGGGTTGGGGCTGCAGATCTCTAGGAAAGCCACCTTTGTCAGCATTAAGACCTGCTTGCCCTGATGGACCTCCCATCTGCAGCTCTGCCTTCCTCCACAGAGCCATAACGCTGCTGAGGCAGGGCTGGATCTACCTGGTGTCACCCACTCTCAAGTGTCCTTAGCCCCAGGATTTGAAGTCACTGCACTACTTAGAAGTTCAGAGCTGCTGTTCACTGCTGTGAGGATCAGGGCCACACTGAGAGATGCCTGGCTCACAGAAAAGAGGGATGAGGGAGGATTACTCCCTTGGTCCCCATGTGCAAGCAGCAGCACTGCGGTCAGGCACTGATCACGGGGACAGAAACAGGCCTGCACGGCCCATAACCAATGCGGCCTTCATGGAGGGAAGCAGTGTGTGGGCACAGCTCGCTCAGCTGCAATGCACAGACCTCTGACACATTAAGGACACTGTTCTAAAGCACTGTCAATGTCTTAATGACACCAAAAAATGGGAGCTGAAAAGGGGAGGTGAACCAGCAGGAAGCTGTTTGCCTTCAGGACTGGTTTTCACCCTGCACTGTCTCGGTGTGTGACTGGACAAGGAAGTGTGGGTGGGATGGATGGGAAGCATCAGGGGAACAGAGGTCTCCAGGCAAGGCTTTAGCCTTTGGACAGACATTGCTGGCTCGTAAAACAAATCAGAATGGGCTTAAGAGAGCTGTCTGTTTGGGACCAGTGCTACCTGAGAGATCCCATGGGAGACTGGATCACAAGACCAGCACAGTGGGGGAAAAGAGACGGGAGGGGACCAGCACCAGTGGGACACTGCCTGGTCCTGAGGAGCTGGAGGCTCTGGGGCGTGTGAAGGGCTCAGAGGCACATGGGCAGCTCTCCACTGCTGCATGTGCAACCCCAGGGCTAACATCAGGTCCAGGTCCAGGTCCAGCTACTGCTCAATGCATAGCTGGATAGCAGGGGTCACTTGAAAGAGAGCACAGGGCAGAGCATTCCCTCAGGGTCTGGCTAACATGGGGACAGGAGGAGGCTCCTGGCAAGGAACCTGTCCCCACCACTTCTTGCCCACGTTCTCTCTACAGGGACCTCTCAGGTGCTCCTGTCTTTATCTACTCGCTCCCCACAGGACCCAGCCCCTGCCCTTGGTCTTTTTCCCACCGCAACCATCTCCCCTGATGCTGACTGATGGATCCAGCAGTGAGCTGGTCTCTAAGGGATGCTGTGTGGCTGCAAGGCCTCTTTGCAGCTGTTCCACTGGGTGTTATTTGACCTCGTGAAGGGGAGACCTCCTCGGGTCCTCCCCCAGGAGGGATGGGATGGGAAGGCATCACGCCTTGATGTGGTGTGCAATGGCAATATCAGCCAGTGACAGCACAAGGCACCCTGACCACACCAGCTTATGGGGACAGCACCAGGAGAAAGCAGGGCACGGCCAGCATAAGACACAGACTGAAGCTCAGCAGCTCTTTCTGGGCTGTGCAAACATTATTGCACCTAGGTCCCAGGCTGAGCTCTCAAGTCAGCAAGTGCCAGGACCATTAATAGTGCAGTGACAGTGTTTAAATTGGAGCTGCCACCGCCACAGATACAATAACTCCTCGTGCCTGAGGAACTGATTAGCAATGGCCCCACGCTACATTTTCCATCACCTTCTGTGGAGCAAGTGAGGGATGTGGCTGGAAAGGAAAAGGTGCAAAGTGGACTTCTGGGGCTATGGTCCACCCTGCCATCACCAGGTCCTTCCCTATAGCCATGGCCCATACCCTCTCCCCCATGTCCGGCCGCTTGAGCCCCTTCTGCAGAGCTTCAGGGCTGTGCTGCGACTTATTGTCGAGTGTTTACTGTCATTGCCGGGGAGACATTAGTTCAGATTATGTCAAAACAAAGTTATTCCAAGCTCAATCCTAGAGAAAAATATTATTGTAAGCACTGATTGGCGAGGGGCAGTGTGTCCACCGCCAGCAATCCCAAAGCCCAGGGGGTGGGGGGAGATAGGATCTTTGTTTTCAAGCCAGGCTCCCAGCCAAGAGCAGCCAAAGCCGAGGTAGAAGGGAGATTTTGTTCGGCAGCCAGCAATTCAGGTCAAAGCTTCATTTTCTCCAGAAAAAAAAAAAAAATCATCCTTTAAACTGTAAAGAGAAAGTCCTGTTCCAGCCCCAGCCTTGGCCAGAGAGCATATGTGCCATATTGTCCAGGAATTGAATGTAAGGAATCCAGATATACCATGTTATCCAAGAATCACATGTAGGAAATCCAGGAGTGACTTGTTATCTAGGAATCACATGCTGGGAAGCCAGACACAGCCTGTTAGACAGGGATTGTATGCAAGGAATCCAGATGTGGCACATCAGATGGGGGTTGGATGCAAGGAATCCAGATGTGCTGCATTACCCCAAAGCTGCAGGGAGGGATGAGAAACAGGCAAACACATGCAGGCTGCACCTAGCCCAAAAGTGCAGGTACCAGCTGGCTCCAGCTTTAGCTCAGAAAGAGATGAAAAGCAAAAAGCAGCCTCAAAACCAGGGACTATGAGCAGGGCCAGGCCAGTCACAAGCTGGCGGGGGTGGGGGACGCGGTGGCCAGCTTGCAGCAGGGCAGAGGGGAACTGGCTGGGGTGGAGGCAGCTCTGTGGGTTCAGAGACCAGCCCTGGAGATGGGGGTCAGCAGGGAGAGGCGATGGTCCTTCTCACCAGCACTGGCCAATGGCCCCAGGACCACTAAAAGAGGTCCAGGAGCAAGAGGGCAGCTGGTGGAGGGAAGGAAATGCACTAAGGAGGAAAGGAGACGATGCAGGGGTATAAATGAGCCTGAAGAGGTGCAAACAAGGACAGCAAAATGCAGGCAAAGTCTCAGGAGAAATTCCCAGACAGTGAGATAGAGCGGGCAGCGGACACCTCTCCCTAGGGCTGGAGGGATGGATGGGAGCTGTGGAGCTGGCTCCCCGGGGAGGTCAAGGCGACGGAGACGAGAGCAGCCCAGCTGGGCAGGGTGCCCGGCAGTGGGAGCCACCTGGCCCAAGCCCTGGGGAGCTGCACGTGGACATCTCAGTGGAGTGGTCACCAAGACCACCCCAGGTCCCATCCGAGGCCAAGCAGCAGATCGGGGGTAGCACAGCCCGCTCAGGCAGGGACACAGGCATTGCGGGAGGCTGCATCTGCACAGGAAAGCAGGCGTGGATGCTACCACCACCCCAGCACCCCTGGAGCCCTTTCACAACCCTGGGCAGTGTTGGGAGAAAGGAGACCTTCCCCAACACATGTCCCCTGGGACCACCACCTAGTTTGGCTGGGGGGACACACCTCTGCAGAGTCACAGTCCCACTCCCAGCCCCTCCTGTGCTGCCAGGACATCTTCCCAGGAGCTGGGCAGAGCTTCAAAGCAGCTGGTACCATCCCCTGGCAGTCGAAGCTCATCTGGTCCCATCCTTGAGACTGGGAACGGGTCCCATCCCCCCACTGCTGGGGCAATTCGGTGCCAGCCAGCGATGCAGTGCTGTGAGCTTCCCATAGCAGTGCCCTAGGGGGCTCAGGTGCACTGCTCTGACCACATCCCCTCCCCTTCAGGATGTGGTTTCCCATCTGCTTTTTCTCTCAGCATCTATTTTCACCTCTCCCTCCTGCCTGTTGAACAAGTGCCACAGAAATAAAGAACTGGGTGGCTCTGGGGACCGGCCAAAGCACAAGCTGTGCAAATGGCACCAGGCAAAATGCCCAGTATTATTCTGGCACTTGAAGCAGGCACTTTAGAGACTGGCCAGAGTCCTCCCCTTCCCCAGAGCTCCTGGAGTAAGGGGCACCCACAAGGTGGAAGTGAATTGTGCCCCAGCCACAGCGATGCACAGAATCAGTAAAGCCTCCCTCACTTTTTGAGGTCGGGCTGTAGGATGGAGGAGAGGAGGAGGGAGCGGGCAGAGGTGGGACAGCAAGGATGCCCCCAGGCAGATGGGCATCACCACAGCAAGCATCCGAGCACTTTGGTGGATGTTCTGGGAAAAGAGCTGCACCTAGTGCCTGATCCTGCCCGTGCCATCTTCTGGGCACCTCTTCTGGGTGACGACGGGCAGATGGGAGACCGTTTCTCAGACTGAGTGAGCTCCTTTTGCAGACACACGGGTGGGTGCCAGCACCACTGGCTGTACCGTTGTCCCCAGCATTGTCTGCTGCTTGTCTGTATTATCATGTTTGGTGGCTTATATCTCTATCCCATAGCATCTTCCGTTCTTCTGCACTGTCTTGTCCGTCTCTATTATTTCCAATGTCCACCACCATCCTGGTTTCATGGTCCTCTGTGGGTGGCGTGTGTCCTGTGTCCCAAGCAGCTCTTTGCTGCTAGACCTGGACCCAGACCCACTCTCCTGCAAGCACTCTGACCCCTTGCATAGCTGGATACCCCCTACCAAAGGGTAAAGCCCTTTTCCCCGCATTAAAACTGCTCTGTTCCCTCTCAGCAGCCTGTCCTCACCGGGGAGGAAGGGGACACAAGCAGGCACATGCTCCTGCTCTGGGAACCTGCTCTATGCGTGGTCTTGCTGGTCCTGTTGGACAGCCTGGAGTGGCCCTCAGTGATGTGGCAATGCTGCGGCTTGTGAGCAGACACCATGCCTCCCTCTCCTCTGTAGCTTGTGGCCTTGCACTACCTGGCTGAGGCACCTCCATCTTCTTCCAGTTCCCAGCTGGGGTTCCAGAGCCGCAGCCTTTAGCTCCTGTGCACTGCACTGCCTTGCATGTGAACCTTGATAGTGGAGAGGTGACAACCTGTGTCCCATCCTTTCATGAACCTGGGTCACAGTAGGTGTCCTCCCAGCCCTGGGAGCTGCAACGTGGTCTGAGATCCTCCAGCTCAACCACAACACTGTCTCCATGTCTTCCATCCTGGTGCTGCCTGGAGCCCTGAGGCTGATCAGAAACCTTCCTTTAACAAGAAACTGTGCACACCATGAACACACCAGCCAGTTCCCCACAAGGGCCATGAAGGAACAGGATGAACACTATAATTTGATCCTCGTTAGCAAAGGTTACCTGGAGAATTTCTCCTACAAGCTGGCCCAAAGCCTGGCTTGCAGGAAGACATTGTGCTGCAGCGCCAAATCTCCAGGCAACGGTGAATCCTCCCAGCATCCAAAAATCTCCTCCAGTGCCTGGTGACCCTCAAGGAGTGGGAAACTGCAGCTTGTTTCAAGGCTGAATTTGTCTAAATTAAGTTTCCAGCCAGTGGACCATAGCATGCATTTGTCAACACTCCCAAAAGCCTCCCCCACCAGGAAACATCTTTATGTGCAAGTACCTATAAAAATGATCACGTCACCTCCCAGGCTTCTCTGAGTGAGCGGGATAAACCAAGCCTCGCATCCTGCAGTTCATTTCCCAGCCCATGGGACCAGGGTCCATGATGAGTGGACACCACGTCTGGTTGCACGTCCCCCTCCCTGAGCCATCAAGCCCTGGCTCCTGGCAGGTCTCCAAGTCCTCGGTATTGTCCTGTCTTTCCAAGACTTGTTCAATGTCAGTGTCAGCATTTCAGGGACTCTTCCAGCAGCTCATTCCCAGCTTGAGGGTGTAAGTTAACCAGGCCTGTTGGTCTGTGGTTGCACAGCCTCCTCCATTACAGATGTTAATTTCTTAAACTCCCCCCAGGCTTGAACGTGTCTTTATGCTTTGACACAAGCGCAGGCTGGAGTCATCTACTGAATACTTATGGTTTTGCTTGTTATGATTTGACTCCATTTGTTTTGAGCAGGGCTGGGACTGGGGGTTGGCTTGATTTGGTAAATATATATATAATATATGTATATAAAAATGTATATTTTCAAAGTCTGCCATTAGCCAGCAACAGCTCGTTGATTTCTTTGGCTTCCCCTTCTACCACCAGCATTTTCTTTATGTTGCTGCAGCCCTCCTTTTTCCCCATCCTCCCTGGGGTACTCCACCTTCTCCAGCCCATGGGTTGGACCTTGGGTTTTGACACATCCCAGTCTCTTGGCAGGAAGCCTTCTCCATGTAGGAGGAGAGTTCTCCTGCCTGCTCTGCACAAGAGATGGCAGGACAGATGGAAGCATCCCATGGACCAGACAGACTCTGCCTAAAATGCTAACCCTAGGTATTTCATCACCACACCTACAAACTTATCCTGTGTCTGTCCACAGCCAACCTGTCAGACCCCATCCCGAGGTGGATGGAGCAGCCCAGACAGGAGGCTGGTTGCTCTGCTGGGTCTAAGGGTAGACACTTTCTGAAGTCTTCACCAGCTGCCATCATCCTGTGGTCCCAGAAGATGCCACCAAGTTCTCTTTTCTTGTCCAATGGCCACTCTGCTCCACACCATCAGCCTTCCCATCATCTGACTCAGCATGAGTCACCCCTCCAAAATGCATGGTTGAAGCAGAAGGAGGATGAGGAGGAGGGGAAGGCACGCTGCCCTCTCCAAGGCAGCGAAACAGAGTAAACACTTCGGCCTTCATCCAGCTTCCTTCCCTCCACCCCAGATGCTGGCCAGGCTCCCGCCTGGTTCCCACCTGCTGCATCACTCAGGGCAGAGTGGTCCTCCCCCTCCGGCTGCGGGCCACCATGCTTACACGTCCAAACCGCTTCTGACAGCTTCTTCCCTGGGAGAATTATTTTGGTCTATGAAATCATGGCTTTTGGGGCACTGTTGGGATGTCCTTGAACGAGTCCCAGTTTTTACTAACACCTCCCACTCTAAATTTACAGTCCCAGCTGGTCACGCCAGCGATTGTTTCGCATTTTAGCAAATTGACCTTTCAGACGTCCAAATAAACACTCTGTTCATTGATCTCCAAGGCAAGTGCAGCCACCCCACTCTCTAGTGCCTACGAATCCCCCACAACCAAGCCCAGCAATTAGCCTGTCATTAGCAGAGCAAAGCAGAGCCTGCTTGCTCATTACCCTGACAGTGTCCAGAGCTTTCCATAATGACCGGCACTTATCTGTGATTTTTAGAAACTCCCGAGAAGTTACATTGCTGGCTGCACAAGACATCCGTTAAGCCCTACCAGGCATCTCCAGGGAAAGAGCTCTTTCCTTCCACAAGCCTTTCCTGTAAGCTGCAATCACATTTCCCCTAAACGACCCCATCTCTAATTAAAGGAGCTCGGCTGTCTGCGGGGCTGCATGTGGGTGCCAGAGCTATCAGCAATGGTGTCTGTTCCTCTCCTGCCCCTGGGTTAAGCCAGTGCATCTCCCTGCAGCTGCTGTGTGCCCGGGGTCACAGTGTTCATCAAGCCTTTTTATCAGCTGTTCCAGTGCTTGAACAACCCCTCCTGGCAACAGCGCTTCATTCATTCCTCATCCCATTTTTCCCTCCCAGTGAAACAGTAATATACTTTACCTTTGGGGTTTTTTTTTCATTATTCGCCATGGACAGCTCTGCAAACACCCTGAGTTCAGACTAGTCCTTTGCCACGTTTTTGGCAGCCTTGGGGACTGAGTCCTTCCAGCCGCCTTCGTTCCTAAGAGCCGGTTTGTTTGCTTCAAGTTGCACTATTTCTGGCAATAGCTTCACTAGACTGACTGCTGCCACTATATTTGTATCAAGTGTTGGGCAATAGCATGAGAAGACTTCATGTTTCTAAAACCAGCTATTTTTGGGACACGTATAGTGATGCTACGGCAGAGGTCAGCCATCCAGCCATGTGCACACGCTGACCTTCTGGAGGCTCCTCTGCCCCGTCCCACCTCATGGGACATGCTCTGACACCCAGATGCCCCAAACCTGTGCCAAAGGGTTCAGCTCATCAGCGCAGGTCACTCACAGTGGGGACCTCCCAGCAGCAGTCGACCTGGGATCCTGTGCCCACCCAGCTCCCTTCACTCACACATACGGTCCACACCAAGCTCCCAGGACCTCCTTGATCTCCCAGGAGGTGGGATCATTTGCAGGAAGAAACTTGGTAAGGTTCGGATGCCAAGTTTATAAGGTCTCCACGTGCGGTTTGGCACCGGGCACACTTTGGTAGGCATTGGAGATGATGTGGGTAGTGCTTCCTTGTTGATCACACCAAGAACTGCTGCTCCAGGAGATGCCCACCCAGTGCTGCCTGCTGTCTCTCACCCTCGTGTTACCCAACAGCACATGTGACTGGTCCATCAGCAATGGTATGAACCTGGCTCCAAGCATGTTGCAGGGACTATTCCCTCTCAATGCACCTTCCATGGCATCTGGATTCCTCCGTGGAGATCAGCCAGGGCAGGGGTATGGTCACGTCCTCCGCCAAGGAGCCACATCTCCACCGTGAAGGTCCACATCAGGTCAAGCTTTCTGTACCATGTGGGAGCAGGCCAGATCCCACCACACCAAAATGGACACTGCCGACAGATGTTCCCACACGCGGAAAGACAGAGGCCATAGCATCCCTTGGATCTCCTTCCCACCGAGGCAGACGGGATGGGAAGGGCCATCGGCTCCAGCACAATGCTGGTCTCCTCCAGGAGAGCCCTTGTCCCACAGGCAGACCCTTGACCTTGAAGTGTGTTGTGCTGTCAGACTCGGGACCCTGGAAGGAAGACCCAGGTCCAGAGGACCAGGTGGCAAGGGATGTCCAGGCTGCTGCTGGCAGCAGACAGAGATGTCCGGGGGGGGCTTATCAATCCTGACAGATGCCAGTGCCCATCTGAGCTCCCCATGGGCATGGAGCAGCTCTGCTCTGGGTGTCCATAGCACATCCAACATGGAGCAGCCCCTGGGCAACCGCGTGGGGTTTCGGAGGCGCCGGCAGCGGCAGCGCGGGCGTCGGTGACTCATGGAGTGAGAACAGGCAGTTCTGCAGGACCGGGGAGCCCGGGGAGACAACAACAGTCTGAGATTTATTCCGCAAAGCAGCCTGAAAACAAACCCAAGGAATGTTTATTAATTTTCCTATGTGGCAGGGAAATAAAGCACGATTGTGTCTCGCCTGGAAATGCTGGCATCCCTACACATGGCTCCTCCGCTGAGATAGCGTCCGCAGCTGGACACTCCCAGCCTTGAGTCAGGGCTGCCTCTCCATGGTCCACACTGCAGAGGAAGGGAGATTTATGGAGTGACTGAATCCCTGGGAGAGAGCCCACTGGAAAAGCTAGGAAAGGTCATCCCGAGCCACAGGAGCACCTGCCACAGATGCAGCCGCTTGGGTTTTCTTTCCCTCCAGCACAGCCCCTAGTGATGGGTATGCATCGAGAAGGCATGCCATCACCCCTTCCCCAGAGCTGTTTCCCCCTAACCAGGGGAGTGCATTGGTGGCACGAGAGGGCTGGGACCTGCTGTGGGGCTGCTGCATCAGGATGCTCATGTCAAGTCCACACCTTGCATGCCTGCTGCACGCTCCCTCGGCATCCTCCCAGCCCACAGCCCCGCTCCATCCCCTCCCCAGCCCCCACCCCCCACCTCTCCTGGCTCCAGCAAAGGCCAAGGAAGGTAACACCTGGTACATCATTGATGAAACAGCACCCACCCCAGCCCAGATCCTCTGCAATGAGCAGCCAGCAGTGCTGGAGTCACTGGGCAAGATGTTAGGGATTATGCATATCCAGCACTAGTGCCCAGACACCCCACAGACAGCACAGGTTCACCCCAAAACCCAGCTGGTCTCACCCTACACCACATCCCATCCAGATGCTCTCTTTTGCTCTGCTAACACACCACTTCCAAGAAAAGCAAGTCTTTGCCTCCCTCCCTAGGGTGCCGTTCCCCCACAGTACCAGTGCTGCACCCTCCTGGGGTGCCATTCCCCAATGCTGCACCCTCCCTTTCCCAGGATCAGGAATAGCAGCACTGAGACCAGTATGAACGGGGCGGGGGGGGTCAAACATCACTGCAAGAAGGGTCCTGGGAAGAGAAGGTGTTGGCAGCACTCGGATTAGCAGTTCATCAAGATGTTAACACATCTACACGCAGCCTCACCAGAGCACCCAGGCTGGGAAAACAAAGGACGGGCTGCCCCAAAGGATGAATTGAAACCACTAAAAGTTGATAGCAGGAAGTCCGGAGTCGTAAAGCTCCCAGGTGAGGAGACAAAGGACCACCGGCCCATCAGCAGCGCTGACGCCCTATGATTTCCAGAAGTGGGCAAGGATGCAGAGAATAAAGACTGTGGGCAGTGCCAGCCCGTGCATGGTGACTGCAGCTGCCCCCAGCTCATGTTTTCCACCCCCCACCATCCCCTTGACAAGCCAGCCTGCAAGCCAGGCTCCTGCTGGCTGGGAGCCTTCTCTGCAATTTGGTCTTGCAAGTCTTTCCAGCTTTGACCTCAGTCCTGCGGCAGTACGTGAAGCCTCGGCAGGCTTGGGAGGGCTGGTGCTGGTCCCACTCCCTGCCCTGTCTCACAGGGCCCAGCCCTTTACAAATCAAGAATGTTTATTTAAAATAATTAAAAAAAAAAAAAAAAAAAAGAAAAACTCACATAGAGCTAGGGAAGCCCTGAGACAACAAATGAACATGAGTGTGATACTAAGCTTCAAAAGGGCAGGCAGAACCAGTCTGTGCCTCATAAAATAATGAGTGAGTATTAGGAAAAGATCCTTAAATACCACAGATAAAAAAAGCAAAAGCATCTGGCACAGACCATTTGCAAAGAACATCTCTTGCCTGAGAAACTTAATTGTTTTGTCAGGAAGAATTACTGGAAGAGGCCAATTAGAGCTGGATTTTGGTACAGTGCCTGGTCTGATGGCCCCAAAGATTAGCACCCACACGCATCTCAGTGTCCCGAGTAGTGTCACACCAGCCCTGGCCCAGCGTATGGAGCAATTCCTGGGAACTGCTGGGGGGCACAGAGATGTGTCATGGTTTACGTGGCCACCAGCCACCCTAGGAGGAGGTTCAGGATCCATTCCTGAGCCCCGTGGACACCAGACCCAAAGCGGCTGGACTGCTGTTGCACAGAGAGACGTGAGAACAGCGAAGCAAAGCCCTTGAACCCTAGGATCCCATGGCTGGTCCATGGGGGACATCCCCTGAAGGGTCTGAGAAACCAAATTGGGGACAGTGGCCCTGAGAGCTGGAGAGGACAGTGAGGAAAGATGAGTTTGCACGGTTATGGGGCAGCAGGATCATCCCTGGGACATAGGCTCGTGCTCAGAGGCACCGTGTCCAGGAGCAGCCCATCACAACCTGCTCTGGTACCTGGGAGAGGATGTGCAGCTCCATCAGAAAAGCGATGCTGGCGGGTCAGGACCATCCTGGCATTGGGTCAGGTGCTGGAGCCAGTAAGAGGGTCACATCCCAGGCAACTAAGCTGGAAAAACACCTTCAATCAGAGTCTGCAATGAACAGCCCAGGGCTCGGTATCAAGGTCAGGGTCCCCGGGCACCCTTGGGGAGCAGCCCCATCCTGCATCTTCTTCACGCCTTTTCTGCAAACCTCCTTCATGGTTTGCCCCTTCCTTGACAATCCCTGGTGTTGCCATCTCTCAGTGCCTTCAGCCCCTCAGGCACGGCTGTCACCTCGCTGGGCGAGCATCCCGGTGTGCTATTAGAAAATTACAGAGTAACTGGGTTTGGAGGGGACTTGTGGAGGTGTCCGGTCCAGCCCCACTCTCCCCAGCACAGCAGGTCTAACATGATGATGTTGGCTAGGACCATGTTCAGTCAAGACTTGAACTTCTCCAAGAGGAGACATCCCACCAACCGCTCTGTTCCTGTGTTTGACCACCCTCATGGTGGGAAAAAAATTTCCAGCAGGAAAGATTCTGATGATTCGCCATGTTGCAACCAGTAGCCATCACCCCTGGTCCTCTTGCTGCACCCCAGCAAGCGAGGTCACCAGACCATGCAGGGCATGGAACGGTGCAGCCCTTGGCACCGCTTCCCTGCTGCTCCCCTCCTCCTCCTCAACCCCATCCTTCTGCTACACAGCCCTGGCCTGTCTCCTGGCCAAAACAGCCCTGCACCCTGGTGAGAGGATGGGTGCCTGGTGGGAGCACTCGCCTCCTCGATACATCCAAGTCTGCAGGTGCTGTGATTCCTGGGAGCCTTCGCCCTGCCCGCACTGCAGCGGCTTTGGGCTCAGGGCCGAGGGGAGCATGGAGGTCTGTGAGGGCAGCATGGGAAGTGGAAAAGGGCAGAGGCAGGGAAAGCTTTGGAACAGCCCTTGCTAACGGAGACATCGATTGACGGCAGACAGCGACCCAAAGCATGAGTGAAACCAGACCCTGGTGGAGAGATAACAGCACAGTTACAGTGAAACAGAATTCAAACCATGGCTTGCTTGCTCTTGTCTGGGAAAAGAGTGGAGAAAATAACAAAAGACCTACCACACGGACACGCACCCAGGCACTGGCCTCTGCCTGCTGGGCGCTGCCCCAGAGAGATCGCCGTTGGCAGGAGCCAGGGCAGGGGGTCGTGCCCACAGTCAGATGGGGCTGGTGGCACCCAGGTGGGCTTTTGTGGGGCTTTTTATGGTATCTGACCTCTGGAGAGCACTGCCAGCCTGGGTGCCGGGTGAGTATCCCACCCCACCCCGGGGGCTATGCCCACTGACCCCCACAGGTTGAGGAAAAGAAGGGTTTGAGATCCCACACACTATCCCAGCATTGCCGCTCATGGCAGGGCTGCAAGTGGTGCCCAGGACCTCACTTATTTGATTAATGGCTGGGATTTTTTTTTGTAAAACCAGCTGCAGTCATGGAGTCTGAGCCCTGTCAAGACACATCCCTGGTGCTTCACAGCTCTAGCCGTGGGGGATGACCTGAGGCAATTCCTTCTTCCAAGGTGCATCCCATAACTGTAAAAATCACTGTTCTGCCTTCTGCACGAGTGGGAGACTGAGGGCCAAGCAGGGAAAAGCCAAGGCACTGAGTCCCCCTGTCAGCGGGGAGCAAGCAGGGGCAAGGGGGTGAGCGGCTGGGGGCTGGCAGGGTGTGAGCTGGAGGCACATGGAGGAGAGAGCCTGTTCTCCACCCCAACCTCACCCTCAAAGCACTCAGGGATGCAGCCCTGAGCTTGAGCCTGTCTTGGCCTTCCCATTGCCTCAAGCCAGGATGGATGTCTGGTAGGGCCATGGGGAAACCAGCTGCTCCCACCCAAAGCCCCATCAAAGAGCTCAAAATACTAGTAACCCCAGTGGCCATCAGGCCTCCAGTGCTTGCTCCCCACCGCAGTCCCACTGCCGTGTCCGTCCCCCCACCAAGATCAGTCACATTTGCAGAGGGCAATCAGGGACAAGCCCAGGCACAGCAAATCCACTCATTGACTTTGCTCCGAGAGGAGCAGAGCATCTGCTGTGGATGCATTCCCCTGAGCTGTACATCACTGGCATTTTTAGGCTCTTGTGACACCATTCGGGACCATGCATCTGTGCCCAACAGCCCCGCACCCCAGCACAGCACCCACGTAGCAAAGGTCCTGGAGCAACGTACGCCCTTGCACAGCCTGTCAGCCCCATCCTAGCAGTGACAGACCCCTGCAGAGAGCTGTACATCAGTGATGGGTTTCCCTGCCTGGGCAGGTTTCTGGGCTGGAAGCACCCTTCACACCAGCCTTGGAACAGGGCAGCAAGAGGGCTGCAGATTTGGGATTATGGGGTGTAATCCTGGAACATCGGACCCCTGGCACTCTCATCATGGGACAGAAAACATAAAGTAGTCCGTGGGAAAATACATTGCGGGGGGGGTGCCTCATCACCCCTGACTCCCCTGGCTCCCAGAATTGGTAGTAGGCTGCCCCTCTCTGCCCACGAGCCCCTGCAAGGGGACAGGGCAGCTCCATGGGACACCATGGGCCCCAGACAGCCGCAAGCTCCCCTCTCTCTGCTCAGTGCAGAAGCACACCATCCCAGGATGTGTGCTTGTCAGGAGGAGGAAAGCAGACCATAAATCACTCCAGCTGTGATGGGAGCTGGGTCTGGGCCACGACCATGGCAGCTCCTTCTGCTCCCCTTGCCAAAGGGAACAAGCAGGGCACTGGGGTGCTGGCTGTGCTGCCACAAGACGCAATCTGTCTGCAATGCTGCTTGTCCAGCCAGGGGGCCGGGCAGCTGCAGTGTGTATTTATATCAAACAGGGGGAAGGGTTGTATTATTTAATTTTTTTTTTTTTTTTTTCAGTACAGCAGGAAATAGCTGGGATAGTTACATACCTGGCGAGATGGCCAAGGAACTGGGGGCCAAGAAACATAGAAGCTTTGGCATGACCTGGAGCATCTGTGCTGCACACAGCTTGCAAGCACTGGGGCTGTGCGTGTATCTGCGTGCCTGACAGGGGGGCAGTGGGTTACAGCAAGGACCCCCACATATGGCCAACGCTTCGAGAAACCGGTGGTGAGCAGCCAGCATGCACTGGGTGGCTTGAGGTGAAGCACTGAGCTCCATCCACCCAGCAGTGAAGCGCGGCTCTCCAAGCAAGCTGCAAGCAAGCACACAGAGCCCAGCCACCTTCCCACCTTGGGGCCAGGTTCAGACACCCCCTCATGTCCCCAACACCTGGTTTATCTGCTGACCCACAGCCCGGGAGGGGACCAAGCTCCTCCACAGCCCACAAGGACCATAGAAGAGAGGTCCAAAGCAAGAGCTGCAGAGCCCTTGTGCTTCCTCCTGTCCCAGCCAGAAGCTGGGACACTGCCACAGAGAAGTTCACTGCTCCTGTTGCCCATGGCCCACCAAGCCCCAGCACGGGACCTGGCATCGGGCTGGTCTCTGGTGTTGGCAGTAGTAGAGTTTGGATGAGGGATCTCCTGAGGTCTCTTCCACCCAGCTCTGCCGTCGTTTGTCTCAGAGTCAAAGCACATAAAGCTCTGCCATCCATCCTGGACACCCCATGGTGAACCCCAGACCAGACATCCTCCTCCAAGTCCCGCTGTGCCAGCCAGAGACTCACTGCTTGCAGACCAGACCCGGTGAAGATCACCTGGCTGTGGCACCAAGGGGTGACCTCCCTGCCCCAGTCTCGTGGCAGGACAGCTCCAGCAGAGAGCAGACATGAGTACAGCTTGGCCTGGACAAGGAAGGCTGTCTCTGGCTTGGCCAAGCATGTGATGTCAAGTGGGCTGCAAGAGACAAAACCTCAACATCAGGGATAGGATGAACCTGGAGAGACTCTTTTAGGACTTTGGGCACAGAAGTCTGCTCTGACACTGGTACTTCACTGCTGCCATCTCAACCCCCAAATCGTAGCCCTACCAGCAAGGCAATTGTCCTTCCCTTGCTGAGGCCGATCAGACCAGGTCCCTCCTGACCCTGCTCTCCAACCCCCATGGTGCTCCTCCAGCCCCCTTCCTTCCCAGCACGGTCAGCCTGGCTGCACCTTCCTGCCTGAGAGTTTCCTTTTATAGCATCTTCCTTAATGAGGTGGGTTATGGGCTGGGGGGGGTTTATAAGATCATTTCTTCAACATGTCAGGATTATTTTGAACTCTGAGTTGGTCCTTCAAGGCTTTTCACAGGGCCGTGGAGTCTGCAAATGCATGGTCTTCATTCAAGGGTGTTGAGGATTTCTCTTTGGAAACTACATCTGCACACAGGTTATAATAGTCCCAGGTGATTCATGCTCCCTGCTGACCAGTGTGAAACAGCATGAGAAGCCTTCCTACAGCCAAGGGTCAGCCATGTGCCTTTTCCACCTGACTTTTCACTTGCTGCAGAAGGAGGTTCATTGCCTTCCCCCTGCACTGAAAGGTGGCTGCAGTGCCCCAAGGCACTGTGCATCCCACCAGCAGAGGTGAACAGCAGAAGCACAGGACCCGCACAGGGTGACACATCCTCAAATACTTTCCCAGCTTACAGCAGTTTGCAGTTCACGGACCTACTGAGCCAGAGCTGAGCCTTTTTATGTGATAATCCCTGGTGGATTTTTCTTCCATGAACTTGTGCTGAACCCACCCTTTGAACCCACGTGAGCTCCTATTTTTCTTGCTCTCAAAAATAATCCACAGACGCGATTTCTTCAGACAGTGTTCAAAGTGCCGTAAGACAAAACTCCATCATCAGGCTTTTAAAAATAGGGGGTTTATCCAAACACCCTTTGCCCAGACCTCCAGCCCACCCTAGGCTGAGCTCTCAGCCCTGCTGGGAGGACATCGGCTGCACTCCCCACCCAATGCCGAAGCAGAAAAGGAGAGCAACCAACCAGCCATCCGAGAGCAAGACATGGTCACACCTCCCCAGGACCACCGGGACCACCTTCACCTTCCCTGTAGACCCTTTGAAAGGTATCAGCTATCCCCAGCAGGTCATGCTGTATCTGTCCATGCACTCATGTTACCCTGTCTCTAATGATTTAATGTTGTTTCCGCTGTCTGGGCCCCTCCTCCTTGTTCTTGAGATAATTTCAGAGATTTCCATTTTGCCAGATTCCTAGCCTCTCTCTGAACTTACTCCCTTAAAGCTGTTTCTGAAGGACCAGGCAGCTGCCCTGAGGTATCCTCCCTCGCACGTGCTTCAGGGAAGTTATTACGTAGCAGTTCTCAGTCTGTAGTCTTCGTTTTGCTGCTCTCCCTCCTTCCTTTTCCAAAACATTAATTGCACATCCTCTTTCCAGCTGCAACTGTGAGTTAGGATAGACCCACCACTAGACTGCCTAACCAGGTCATTTGGATCAACATGGGTTGGAAAGCATTCAGACAAGCAGCTCAAGCCAGGAAATCCAAAGATGCAATCCTCCAGCAAAATCCTCCAAAGCTGAAATCCTCCGGCAAAGAGAGGGCAAGACTCAACAGCCAGGATTGCTTGGTTGACATCGTTTCAACCACAAGAGAACATGCCATCGAGCTCTAGGACAGACGAACTCTCGGTCCATGGTCACCATCACCCAAACCATTGTCACCTCTCAGCCCATTGCTCTCTGCTGGTCAATCCAGACTCAAAGCCACTTCTTCCTCTACCTTCTGTGCATGCTTTCCCTGAATGTGTTACCTGATCCATGTCTGGTGATTTGGCTCCAGTTGGAATTGGCAAAGCTCAGCTCAGGTTCAGCTCAGTTCAAGAAAAAAAATAACAGTTTGACCTATTTGGCTCCACTCCCCAATGGAACCCCACAATTCCCATTTGGGCAGGATGGGCACGGGGTGAAGCAACCGAGGCATCGTCCGTCCCTCTTACCAAAGGTGAGCTGCTGGCCTCACAGCAGAGCTGGGATTCACAGATGCCCCTGCGAAAGGAAGGCCTGGGCTCCAGGAAATAATGCAAGAGCCTGAGGATAAAATAGCTAAAGGCAAATTCAGTGCAGCAGCCCATCCTCTTTCCTGACTATCTGTAGAGTTGGCTGCTGGCAGAGGGAATTAAAAATTGCTTTTTAAAATTCAGATACCCAAATACCACCCATGCCCCGGTGTAGACAGAGTTGAGATGTCTTGACCTCACCAAATGTCCAGAAGTGCTTTAGGATCATCAAGATGGAACCTCAACAGATAAGGTCCAGACTACCCAGGGCTCCCTACGCTGTCTGCTTGGGCTACACCCAGCCTCACCGAAAGCACGGAGTCACCTCTTACAAGTCACAAGAAATCCTTTGTTTATTTATGGCCACTAATCCAGTCATTAATTCCTGCTCTGGTGAAAGCTTGCACCTTATTACTGAGCTGAACCTTACTGACTCCAGCTCTTACCCCCTGGATCTCATCCAGCCCGTCCCTGATGCTTCCCAGGAGGCAGCAGTCACTTCCCGAGATACACGGGCAAACCAGGGAAGTCTCAGGGATGAGATCTGGGAGCTGGGCTGAGACTCATGGGTGCAATCTGGGCAGTCAGGCCGGTGGCAGGGAAGGCGGTCGGGGGGATTTGCACCCAACTATGGGGCTGTGGTCTGCAGTCCTACCTGGAGTCCCAGGGACACGCTTCAGGACTTACACCACGTGGCAGGGACGTGATCAGCAAGTCACGCTGGATCTCGGGGTGGGAACGGGGAGCTCCTGGGGTGTGCCCGGGGCGGGATGCCGAGTCACGAGGGTGCTGTCCCACGAGGGATGCTGAGTCACGGGGCTGAGGTCTGCCGAGGTGGTCACGATGCGATGGCACTGCCTGTGGGCGTGGGAGCGGGGAGGCGGCAGCGTGGGATGCCTGGCTGCCAGCAGGGCTGCAAGGAAGGGGAAGTGTGTACAGGACATGATGGGGTGTGACAGAGCAGGCAGGGGTTGTGTGGGTGTGGGTGGGAGCTGAGCTGAGGGAGCAGGCTCTCAAGGTGTGTTGGACATGACCAAGGTGGGAAGTGGAAGTCTCTGGTCAGGGGAAGAGAGCAGATGGCAAATGAGGACAACAAGAAGGAGCAAGGGGGAAGGAGGAAAGTGCAGCTGGGGCAGAGATGGGAGTGAGGTCCATGGGCTGGGGGTGCGGACATGGTCTGCGTGGGGCTGCTTAGTGGTGAGGAAGAGGTTGAGCTGGGCAGCGGCTGCTCAGGTGAGAGCTGCAGAAGGAGTGCACATTGCGAGCAGAGCTGCTGGCATTTGAGATGGGGACGGTGAGAAATGGGAACGTCACCAGTGTGGGAGCACCGTGCCCCCATGAAATACTGACGTGGGACTACTGTGCCCTGGGGGGGGGGGGGGGGGGGAGCACCAAGCATTAGGGGTACAGGAGGGGTGGGAGCACCATGCACGAGGGGTGCAGGAGGGTTTCAGGTACCGCACATTGGGTGCGCAGGGGGGATGGAGCCCATACACTGGGGGTGCAGGGGAATGGAGCACGTGTCACTAGGGGTGCAGGAGGGATGGGAGCACCATGCACTGGGGATACAGGAAGGGTGGGAGCACCATGCATTGGGGGTGCAGGTAGGATAGGATGCATGTGATGCTTGTAAAGAGGCTGGGGCTGATGTGGAAGCACCATGGCCTGGGGTTGTTCTTGGCATGGCAGGCATGTCTTGCTGCCACCCGGCCCTGGGGAGCAGCCATGGTCAGAGCCCTGCAGGGTGGCAGGCCACAGCCAGGGACCGTATCGGGTCCCCAGGGGCTGTGTGTGGTGTGGGCAGCATGGCTTGCTGGCGGGAGGACAAACGTTCCCAGCCATGCGAGCAGTCATGAATCAGCTATGTGAGCTGCTCCCCCAGTCTGTCTGCCTGCTTCGCCAGTCTGATCTCCGGCCAGCTCTGCGCCATGCCATGCTGATTTATATCTCAGCTTTTTCTTGCTACCTGGTCGTAAGCCACGCGGGTGTTAGGGGCCGGTGCAGATGGTTTAGTGACAGCAGCCCTGGCTGCCATCAATCACAGCAACGCTTGGATTTACAAACTGAGAAGTCAGGCAGGAGCCCAGCAATCCGGGGGGGGCTCATGGTGCTGAGTGGTGTGTGTTAGGCAGCAAAATCCTCCTGTCCCTGGACACCGCAGGGCTGGGTTTTAGGGAAAGACTGGGCAGTTCAGGGGCTTGACAGACTCCAGCCACATTTGGATGCTGGGAAAGGAAAACGCTGTGTCCTCTAAGCATGCAAGTGCAGAACCGTCCCAGCCCGCAGCAGCGCTGGTGTGCAACACCCCACCAGCCACCCTGTCCGTCCTGCTGCCTGCCACCTCCTGGGCCATGGGGAGATGCACCCTCCTGCCTCTGGCTCCCCACAGAGGCTCTCCAGGTCCCACCTGGCTGGCACCCCATGGGGTTTTCCTGCCCTGTCCTATTTTTCCTGCACCCTGCAGAGCACCCCACTTCAGCAGGGCAAGTCCTGCACCTTGTAGAGTTCAAATGCCCCACAGGATGGCTGTCCTTGCTGCCCCAGGCTCAGGATGTGCATCAGAGAGTTCAGAGGACCATGAGGGGTCTCTTCCCAGAGCTGTGCATGCCTTGGGGTGCCCTGAGGGCATTCTCCAGCACTGGCATCCTCCCTGCACCACCAAGGAGGACCTGGAGTAGGGAGAGAGGTACAGAGATGCAGTCCATGACCCTGACAGCCCGCAGTGACAGTCACCATGACTGTCACTAAAGTCACCTGAGTCAGAAGCTGCCGAGTCCTCAGCTGGCCCCATCAAGCATCTGTGCCCTTGCTTGACCCCAGGGAACAAGTCCACCCCACAGCTGGACAGAGGGGCTGGAAACACCTAAGTGGCAGGCTATGAGCTCCCATGACTGTGAATATTTGGGACCAGAGAAGCACGTGCAAACCCCTGTGCAGCACGGACCCGCCCACGCAGCCCACGCAGCGCACCCCAGCCCCTGCAGCACATTGTTACCGCCCATTCGTCATGTCCAAGAAGCTGGACTCTCAGCTGCTGCTGAAGGCAGAATCGTGCTGCTCTGGGGGAGAGGGGGTCTTTTGGCTACCGTGGTACCCAGCACCTGCAGGGCCCTTGTCCCAAGGGGCTGTGTGGGGCAGAGCACCTCTGGAGCAGGGTGATACACCAGGCTGTGGTGCTGGGGTAGGGGAAGCAGAGAGGAGGCACCTGGGAAGGCTGGCAAAGTACAAGCTGAGGGTGTCTAATTGCTCCATAAGCTCAGGGGATGGATGTGAGTGCCAAGGCATCCCTGACAGGGGAGCAACTGGGCTCAGGCTGGCATGCCTGCAGCTCCTGTGAGCTCCCAGCAGCCATTGCCAGCAGGACCTGCTCAGAGCAGGAGCTCACTGCAGCCTCTAGCCCATATCCCACTGCTCAGAGCAGCCTCTAACCCTCATCCCACCCCTCACAAGCACAGCCATCATGGCTGCTGATGGCCTGGGATGCGGGGCACCTCTGTGGTGGATATCATCTCAAACTACCTGAACGTGTCAGGCTGCCCACAAAAGCACAAGCCTTGTGCACATGCCTCCCTCCGTGCTCTTGCTGGGAACCGGCTGTCCACCTCTAACTGATGCCACTGGGCTCACACATGACTGCGTGGGCAACCCAGCAAGTCTCTGGAGCACACAAGGTTGTGGAACCCAGCATCCTGCAGCTCCACCTTGATGAAGAGACTTAGGGACTTCCCACCAGCATTGATTTGTCCAGGGGACGGCATTAGTCCCACTCAAGGGCCAAGGGCATGCCAGGGATGCCCTGCACAAGCCCTGGGAAATGCAAGCCCACCTGCCCGGTGTACTGACTGCCACTGCACACTTTACCCAGGGGTCCAGGACTGGCTCAGATGTGGGACCTGCAGGCAGTTTAGGAGACAGCTGACGTTGCTAGAGCTGGCAGAGCCCAAGCTGGAGATGCCTGGCGCCGCGGAGGATCCAAACCCAGCTCAGACATGGTTTTTCCCATTGCCTGTCCTAGCTCAGTGGCAGGTTCGAGCGTGAGGGACCCACTTAAGCTGCCCTTCCACCCCTGCAGCTCTCTCTTGGTGAGGGAGGGCAGGTGAGGTCATGCCGGAGGTCTGTGGGCTCAGGGTGGCCACCCAAGCCCCTGCCTCGGGGACGTGTATCCCCTCAGCCTCCCCATTGAGAGGTGATGGGAACACCCCACCGGAGTGGTTGCCCTGAGCTGGTCCAGCCCCAGCTCCAGGGTCCCAGCAGGACAGGGCAACGTGCCCCATGCAGCCGGCACAGCCAGGGCACAGCCAGACCCCCCAGTCACCAGGCAAGGGACAAGGACAGCACCTTAAGGAACTGCACCGCAGCAGCAGGATGGCACGTGCCCCAGTGGGAGCCCTCCGGTGCCAGGCCACATGCCGGGACAAAGTCCAGCCTCGGCATTGGCACCGGTGCTGGGGAAGCCCTAACCTGTCGCAGCCTGGTGCCACGCCCTGGGGGGACCCTGCCGTCCTGCCGTGCATCCTCGGGGGACAGCCTGTGGCCTCCGACATTGGCACTGGGTCTGGTCCAAAGCCTGGCTGGCCGGCGCTGGGTCCAAGCCAGCCCAAAGCCGCCGTGACGTGGGGCGCAGAGCAAAGCTGTTTGCACAGCTGTGCACAGCACGGCGGAGCGAGCCAGCCCAGGGAAGGCAATGTTTGGAAAAGCACTGGCTAATTTGGGACTGGATCTGTGCGGGTCGAGGCTCGGGGAAGGCACAACCCAGCTGCAGCCCAGAGGGCAGTGGAGACAGGGGTGGGGGGCTGCTGGCGGTGTACCCTGCCTCTGGTTTCTCTCGTAAACGAAGGTCAGGCTTCAATTAGTGGCAGGACCCATGTTGGGAGCGTGAAAGCCGTTATTAGAGGCCTGGCCACAAAGCCGTCTGGTGGTCACTGCAGTGCCGGGGCAGGAGGTGTGGAGCTGGGGGGGGGGGGGGGGGGGCAGGATCGGCCCCGTGCGGACAGCTGCAGAGGGGACAAAGTGCCGGTGCACAGCGGCAGGAGCTGTGGCAGGGTTGCAGCCCCCCGCGGACCCCCTCCAGGAGCCATCCGTGTGTCCTTGGCGCGGGTGGGGACAATCCCTGCTCTCCTGGGTCCGACCCCTCGCCGCCCCCCGCAGCCCCAGGTGTCCCCTCTGCCATCCCCCGGCCCCCGAGGGATGCTCGGAGGAGGTCACCGGGGGTGACACCGGGCTGCCGCACCGGGGGCCCGGCGGGCGCCGGGCAGTGCCCCGCCGGCGGTGGCGGAGCGTGGGCGGAGGGCTCCCTCTCGAGGTCCCCGGCCAGCACTGCCTGTCCCGGGGGCAGAGCCAGCCCCCACGCGTGACCGTGGGCAGGTCCCCACGGGGCTGCCGGCCCCGGAGCAGCTGGATGGCGGGGAAGCGGCCACCACCCCGGGCGGTGGCCAGGAGGACGCAGGAACGACAGGGGAGCGTCAGCAAGGTGCCTGAGGTGCCGAGCAGAGCAGGAGGTGATGAGAGCCACCAGCTCGGGGCAGCCACCGGCTCCTTCGGGGCACCCTCATTTTCTTTCTGTCATTAATGAGCGGCTGGATTTGTCTGCTTCGCTCCTGGAAGAAGCCAGAAGCCAAGTGATGGGTCACAACAGTTGAGGGTCGTTCCCCCAAGCCAGAGCTTGTCTCACGAACTCCACCACGAACATCAAAGGTCGGTTCAGCAGAAGACAAGAGTCGCTCCCAATGCAGCGCAGACTCACCAAGCAACGAGTGTGCAACCTCCCACAGAGAGTACCTCCAGCTGGGGTCCTAGCTACCCAAGAGCTAATGAACATCTCTCATTAATCAGCTGGATACGGCACGTTACAAATGCTGGGCACCTGGATCGGGCATTCCAGAGAAGGATGCCCCGGAGGAGATATCTTACCAGCTCCCCACGCATCGTGTTGGCACTGAGTGACGTTTCTTGTCGTGCTCCCCACGAGCAAACCCCAAACTTGATATAGCCAAGATGTTCTTCCTCCTTCCCAGCCCTGAGGGTCCATGCTCCTGTCCTCCGTCCCCAAGCCCTGCCCGCTGCTTCACACCTTGTCCACGGGCAAGGGGCCGCACAGAATGACCCCCCATGGGAGTGCTTGGGCAGCTGGAGATGGGCAGACACGGCAGGAGAGGAGAGACCTGCCCCGGGGTGCGGTGGTGGTGTCCCCGTCCCCGGGAGGGCTGGGAGAGCTGCTCGGCGTTAGGATGTCACCTCCACCCGTGGTGGGACAGGGTGGGTTCAGGCGGTGGCAGGGGAGCGTGGTCACCACTCGCTCGGCGCTGGGTGGCGAGTCCCAGCGGCGGAAGGTGCAGATGCAGGTGCGGAGGTGACGGCACAGCACCGGGGCCCTGCGGGGCTGGGACAACGGGCCGGGCAGGAGGTGACCCGTCCAGGGCCACCCCGCGTGGGACACCAGTGACGCGAGGGATCAGGCAGCAGCGCCTGAGCCGTGCAAGGGACTGAGCGGGGGTCTTCAGCAGGAGCGGGGCCTGGGGACACCGCAGGGACAGAACGGTGGCCCTGGGGCACTTGGTGCCGGCTCTGCCAGGGCTCTGGGTGTCACCTCCCCCGGGCACTTGGTGTCGCCATCCCTGGGTATCTGGTCACCCCCCCAGGGCACTTGGTGTCACCGCCCCCGGCACACTTGGTCACCCCCCCCGGGGCACTTGGTGCCACCCGCTCGGGACACTTCGTGGCCCCTTGGGGCACTTGGTCACACCCGGCCCACCTGCTCCTTGCTCCTTGCCCCCTGCCTCCCCCTCCGGCGCACTTGGTCGCGCCCGGCTCGCCGTTCCCCCTAACGGCGCGGGACGGAGGCGGTGGAGGTGACGGCAAAGGTCCGGCAGCCAATGGGGCTCTGGGGGGCGTACCCGGGGCGGGAGCGCGGAGCAATAGAACGTAGGAGGGCGTACCCGGGGGGAGGTGGCGCGGAGCCAATGGGGCGCTGGGGGCGTATCCGGGGCAGGCGCGCGGAGCCAATGGGACGCTGGGGGCGTAGCCGGGGCAGGGGCGCGGAGCCAATGGGGCGCTGGGGGGCGTATCCGGGGCGGGGGCGCGGAGCCGGCGGGGGATGCAGCTGGCGGCGGGGGTGCGGGAGCGGGTGGCGGCGGTGCACGTCGGCGGGGGGCTGCCCGAGCGCCTGCGGCTGTACGACGGCTGGGCCGCCCGCTACGACCAGGTACCGGGGGGACCGGGGCCGTTCCGCTCCCCTCCCCTCCCCTCCCGGGCGCCGCTGACCGCCGTGTCCCCCCGCAGGATGTGGCGGCGCTGGAGTACCGGGCACCGGAGCTGGCCGCCGCTTCGCTCGCCTTCGCCTTCCCCGCGCCGCCCGCCGGGGCGCGGCTGCTCGACGTGGCCTGTGGCACCGGCCTCGTAGCGCGGGAGGTACCGGGGAGGAACGGAGCGGGGCGGGGCGGGGAGGGGAGGGGAGCTAACGGTGCCGTCCGTCCGTCTGTCCCCGCAGCTCCACCGCCGCGGCTTCCGCTGCCTGCACGGCGTGGACGGCAGCGCGGGGATGCTGGAGCGGGCGCGGAGTACCGGCCTCTACCGGCGGCTGCTGCCCTGCGTCGTGGGCCGGGAGCCGCTGCCCGCGCCCGCAGGTAACGGGCCGGAACCGGGGGCGGGGATGCTACCCTGGAGGGTCCCCCCCCCCCCCCCGCCCCCCGGTGATGCCACGCGTGTCCCCACAGAGCACTATGACGCTGTGACGGTGGTGGGGGCCCTGGGCGAGGGGCAGGTGCCGGCCGCGGCCGTGCCGGAGCTGCTGCGTGTCACCAAGCCGGGTGAGGGGGTGTCCCCGCGTCCCCCACGCTGTCGCCTCCCCGCCAGGACCCCCGAGCTGGCAGGACGGCGACACCAGGTCCCGGTGGACGACGCTGGCCCCGTGGCACAGCCGGGACGTGGCCTTGTCCCTGCTGCCCGGTCCAGGCAGGGATGTGCCGTGGCTGCCCGGTCCCTGGCCCTGCCTGCCGGCCAGGCTCGGGCAGGGGGACGCGGCGGGAGGTGGCGGTGGCACTCCGGGTGCGTGACAGCACGGGCTTAGGTGCGATGCCCTGCCCGACCCCTGCCCGCTGGCCTCAGGGCCTGCCTGACCGCTGCCCTGCCAGCTGACTCCTGCCAGGGTCCCTCTGCCTCCCCTCACCCCCTGCCTTTCCAAGGGGATGCCATCCCCAGCGGAGACACCCGGCGTCAGCATCACCCGTCCCCTCTCCCCACAGGAGGCTTCCTCTGCCTGACGACGAGGAGCAACCCCTCGAACCTGCGGTACAAGGTGGAGCTGGAAGCAGTGCTGGAGAGGCTGGAGAGGCAGGGAGCCTGGCAGAAGGTGCTGGCCCAGGAGGTGGAGCGCTGGGAGAGGGCCACCTCTGAGGAAGAGAGCACCCAGGGCACCGGCTACATCTCTGGGGTGGTCTACATCTATCAGAAATGCCCCATCCCCCCCCTTGAGGAGGGCTGAGAGCCGACACGGCTCTGGGGAGGGGGGACACCACTCGGCCCCTTGTAAAACCCAGCCCAGTGACCCCCTCCCGGAGCAGAGGGGCTGCTGGAGGGTGATGACAGTTTCGGGGAGCGTCCCCATTCTCTTCCCTCGCTCCTTCCCCTTGAAGTCTGGCCCCTGGGGGCCTTGCCTGCTCCTCAGCGTGGGGAGGGTCTCTTGGTTTCACCAGGGTCCCATGGGCACCACCATTAGCTCTGACACTCGGGTACTGTCCCCGACACCTCGGCCCTCACCGTGACATCTCACAGACCCACCTGGCTGTTCAGAGCCACGTCCTGTCCAGGATGTCTTCTCCCCGCCATGCCCACCTCTCAGCCCTCATGGTCAAAATCAGAATCCTTCTTCATCTTCCCCACCCCAGACCCCTGTTGGAGGTGGGTACCCATTGCCATATCCTGTGGTCCCCCATCCTCATCCTCCCCAGGAGTTAACCCCGTGCACCCTGAGGTGCAGGAGACCTCCATGTCCAAACCAGGAGCGGCTGTGCCAAGGTGACACCCAGCCAGAGAAGCTTTCCAAGCACCACACCAGCCTTTCATCCTGCAACAGCTGCTTTAAGTCTCTCATCTTCCGACAGCTTTGTAGTTAATGGTCTGGGTGGGAAATGAGGCTGAAGGGGACTTCAGGAGCCTGTGGCCGCTCCCCACCCAGGAGCCACCCAGCATCGCCTGCCCAGCCTGTTCCCCAAGCCCCTTGCCATGCTGCCTCCACCCCTCCTCCTCCGCTGCTCCCTTGGGAAGTTTTTTACCCAAATCTCTTGCTGGGATATTTCTTTTTTTTCCTTTTCTCTTCTCCCAGACCTGTTCCTGCTCATCCCGTTCCCACGGCCCGGGGGAGTAGATTGCTTCCTTCCCCTCAGGAGCTCTTCCCCAGCGAGAGACAGTGGCTGTGTCTGTCCCTGTCCTCCGCCCGGGACATCCCAAATCTCCCACACTCGTCCTCCCCATGGGTCTTGTCACCCTTCCACGTTGCCCCCCCACGTCTTGGGCTCCCTGCACCCATCGTAGGTAGCTGCCCTGCTCCTCTCTCCCCCTGTTTGTCCCCAGCGCTGTCCCCCTGGGCAGTTGGGGGTCATGGCTGGCCCCGTCCCTGCACTTGGCTGTTGAATAAACCTCCTCCCTCTGCTGCCTGCCTGCCGTGTGGTGTTCCCCGAGCAAGGGGGCTGCAGACCCTTTGCAGGGGCCAGGGGAGGGAGCCCAGCAGCCAGGGAAGGGGGGAATTTGGCTTTTCTCTGGGGTTGCCTCCCAGTCCCTGGGTGCTCAAAGCACCAAGCTCTGGGAGCCTGGTGTCCCCCCCATGCCCCTCTTGGCTCTCAGCACCCTCTCCCTGCCTCAGTTTCCCTCCTGGGGGATATGCAGGGAGCACCCTGGCTGGCTACTGCCACATCCTCCTGGGGACGTGCCAGGCGCTGATGCAGCAGCCCCCAAGCTGGCAGCAGGCTGGCAGGGCACAACACCCATGGGACGTGTCACCATCCTCTCCCCACCACACCGCTTCAAAATGAGCCCAGGCAGTCTCGGTGGCACCAAGATGTTTATAGTCCATCCCGAGCAGAGCCCCTGCGCGCTGGGGAAGGGCACACATGGGAGGACCGGGCTGGTGGTGCGGCCAGCATGGGGATGGGCAGGAGGAGGCAGCGTGTGGGCAGGGAGGGGGGGTGGCACATGGAGGCAGGATGGGGACGGTGGTGCTCTCCGTTGGCCTGGCACCGGGCGCAGTGGCTCACACATAGTCTTTCATGGGGTAGCTCATCGGACTGCAGGTTTTCACCGCTCTGTACTTCTTGGGGTAGGGGTCCTGCTGGGACGGGGGTCCGGAGCAGCACAGGATGCCCCCGCCAAAGAGCTGGAGGGCACTGGAGGCCCAGCCGATGTAGAGGGCAGCCCCCAACTCTCTCTTGAGGGCCTCGGGCACCATGGGGTTGTAGAAGTTGCTGACAATGCTGTTAGCAGACCAGGAGACGGGGATGAGCAGCATGATGCTGGCCAGGACAAAAATGGCACCTGCCACGATGGAGATCCTGGTCTTGGTGCTTTTATCATCCACACAACGGGTGCAGTCTGCACCTGAGATGGCAGTGAGGAAGGCAAAAAAGGCCACGAAGATGGAGGTGACCACCAAGGCACGAGCTGCTTGCAGGTCGGAGGTGAGCTCCAGCAGGGAGTCGTAGACCTTGCACTGCATCTGCCCCGTGCTCTCGTACACACAGTTCATCCACAGCCCTTCCCAGAAGACCTGGGCCACCACGATGTTGGAGCCAATGAAGGCCGTCACCTTCCACATGGGCAGCGCGCAGGTGAGGATGGAGCCCAGCCAGCCCAGCACAGCCAGCATCAGCCCACCCAGCTGCATCGTCATCGTCGCCATCGACAGCACCTGCGGGGACAGGGCACAGCCATCACAGACACAGCCCCGGAGCCAGGTGGGCTTTCTGAAGAGCATGGCCTTCATCCTGGATGCAACCTGTTCCCCATCTGGGTGGGACGGGGACACGTGTGGCACAGAGCATTGCTGCAGATCAGCATGGGGACATGTGTGTCACGGGGCATTGCTGCATGTCAATATGGGGACACATGTGGCACTGAGCACCCAGGTCCCGAGGAGGCCGAGGTGCAGGAGCCCCCGTGTGTCATGTTTCCCCCTACAACGTCCCCACGGCACAGGGCAGTCCTCTGCCATCGCCCCAACCCAGCTGGGCTGAGTGCGTGGCAAGCGTTAGGGAGGGGATGGCTTTCAGGGAGCAGGATGAGGGGCTCGCTGTGCCCGTCCCAGCACACTCCAAAGCACAGACCCCACCCACCCCACGTCCTGCCGTGGTAGCCACCCCACAGCACCCACCCCATGCCCTGCTCTGTTGCTGGTGCTTCAGCCTCCTTGGCCACAAGAATCGCACCGGGGGGCACGGGCAGGCGAGGCAGCCCCCTGCCCTCACCGTGGCGCCGTCTGCTCCCTGTCCAAGGGTAGGTTTTGCTTTGCCCTTGGCACCCACCCTGCAGCACCCTTTGGACCCAGGATTCCTCTCTGCAGTGCTGGAAATGGGTCAGAGCTCAGGTCTGCCTCTCATCCTGGCTGCGGTGCTCAGCACTTTCAGCAATACCCGCTCTTCCTTCACACCGGGAGCAGCACTGGGAGGGCAAACTCCCGGCGAGGGGTTACAGAGCCCGGGGTCATGCACCCCTGGAGGAGGGGTGACTGGTACACGGGGACACGCCAGACACGCCAATGGCTCCTCCACAGTCACACATAGCCACCGTGGCCCCTGGCACAGCCCAAATCACTGCTCAGCCCCACATGGAGCAGAGCCCCTGTACTGCCATGGGGCAGAGTGCACCCATGGGTGCTTGCACTTGTGCTTAGCAGCTGGGACCAGCTGAGTTTTTATGAGCCCCAAGCGGCAGCGGGGTATCGACTGTGCCTGGCACACCCTGCGGCACTTGCAGGAGGTTTCACCATCATTTCTCCAGTCCCAGTTTCGGTTTCTGCAGCTTCTCCTCCCCCATTGTGTCCCCACTCCTTCCCCAGCACCTTTCATCCCCTGGCATCCCGATGGACACCCAGCACTGGGATTTTGCCTCCCCTGGGCCATGAAAGCTCCTTTGGGCCAAAAATAAAGTCCCTCTCCCCGTGAAAGGGAGAGCAGTCTCCCGGGAGGTCAGGGGGCCAGGATGATGGGAACCCATCCCAGACACCCCTCCCCAGACAGCAGGACCGGGACCACAAGAGACACCCAAAATGGGGTGCATGACCACCCGCAGCAGTGACAAGCGGTGGCCCCATGGATCCCGGCAGGGACGCTTGACGGATCATCATGCTAACATTTCTACCCAGCCACCAGCAGCACAGGGCTGCAGGAACATTCTCCACCATTCCCGTTCCCAGTGAAAGGATGGGGGAGCTGGGAGCCCTCAAGCCCCCTGACCCAGATGAGACACCCAGAGCCAGGCAGCTGGTGTCACCCATCATCCCCACGCACCCCGAGGCAGGAGGGAAGGATAGGATGTTCCCAAGCCAGTGGAGCGCCAGCTGCGCCCTGGCACAACTTGTCCTGCCGGAAGCAAGATAGGCAAAACACCTGGCGTTGCCCACACTGGCCCCGGGGTGCTCCCAGCCGGGGCCGTCAGGTAGCCCCAGGGCCAGCACACCCTGACCCGCCCTTGCCAGCGCCCATCTCCTTCTTCCTGTTCAGGTGAGAAGATCACGCCAGATCACGCCGGGACAGGCGTGGGGCAGCTCCAACGCCACCTTCGGCACTGCCAAGGCATCCTGCCACGGAGGCACCCGTTGTCACCCCCTTCCCAGGGAGCAAGGGTCCGGAGTGGCCCGAGGAGGGGTGTGGTGGGTGATGCCAGGGCTGGAGCAGAGGTCTGCTGGGATCGTGGGAGGCTCCAGGGAGTAGATTTGGGAGATCTCAGGGGAACGGGAGTCCACGGCACAGGAGCACCAGACTGTCCCGCCACTGAGGCGGGTGTTGGAGAGGGTAAAGAAAACGAAGCACAGCGGGGTCTGAGCAGCTGCCGTTTAATGTGGGAAGGCTGCGACGCGGGGATGGATGGCAGCACAGTCGGGGGTGGCCACTGCGAGCCACCTCCTCCTGCCCCTGGCCCCGGCACCCCGCTCGGGTGGTTGCTGAGGGGGATCATGGATGGGTGCACCCAAGGGGATAGGGTCGGGTCCGGGAGTCACCCCCCCTCCATGCCGGTGCACAGTCCTGCTCCCGCCTCCCCGACCGGTTCGCCCAGCCCAGCCGCTGCCTTCCCACTCCCAGGATAATGATGCCCCCGCCCCGGGGAGCTGCCACGAGAAATCACACATTTGTACAGCCGCTCCAAGCCCCAAAAGTAGGTCAAAGTCAAAATTTAGGGTACAGGCAGGTGAGAGCCCCCGCTGCCCCTCAAGACCCTGCTGGGGCTTGCAGATCCACCGTGACCCCATGACCGCGTGGGACAGGTTTGGTGTCCCCACCAGCACCATTGCCCACCCCGATGGATGCGTCCTGGGTGGTTTTACCCGGCGAGAGCCCCATGCCACTCGCAGGACAGGCCCCCGGGAGCGCCGGGAGCTGCATCACCGCGCGGCACACCCCGATACTGGGAGCCAGCAGATGCTCTGGGTGGGGATCGGGTGGTTTTTCGGAGAAAATGCCACGGCTGGGTGCTCCAAGGCGCACAGGACCCCCTCCGGCGGGGGGGGGGCAGCCAGGACAGGATTTCCCTGTTCCCTGTCTCAACCGAGATTAAAGAACCAGCTTCAATCCCCCAGTGAACAAAGGCAGCTCTGTCTGCCCCCCCTTGCACCGCCCCGGCACCCAGCCCTCCCTGCCCCGGCTCCCGGCCAGCCCCCAGCCCGGCCGGGGGGGGGGCTGTGGGCCAGGGGCACCCCGGGAGGTCCCAGCTCCCTGGTGTGGCCTGGGGGGGTCCAGGCAGGCAGAGCGGCTCCTAGACATAGTTGCTGGCTGGCAGCGAGCGAGCGGCTGTGAACTTGGCAGAGTACGGCTTCTCGCCCTGGGGGGGGCAGGTGCAGCAGAGGATCCCCCCCCCCAGCAGCAGGAGCGCGGAGGCCGCCCAGCCCACGTAGAGGGACGACCCCAGGTCCCGCTTCTGGGAATCAGTGACCAGCGGGTTGTAGAAGTCCCTGATGATGGTGTTGGCCGACCAGGAGATGGGGATGAGGATGAGGATGCCGGCAACAATGAAGATGACGCCAGAAAGGATCATGACCTTGGCTTTGGTGGTGTCGTCCTCCACGCAGTTGGTGCACTTGCCGCTGGCGACGGCGAGCAGGGTGCCCAGGACGGCCAAGACGATGGCCACCACCACCATGGCGCGGGCGGCTTGCAGGTCCTGCGGCAGGGCCAGCATGGAGTCGTAGACCTTGCACTGCATCTGCCCCGTGCTCTGCACCACGCAGTTCATCCACAGCCCTTCCCAGATGATCTGGGCCGTCACGATGTTGTTGCCGATGAAGGCCGTCTCCCGCCACATGGGCAGTGCACAGCAGAGGATGGAGGCCAACCAGCCGATGACAGAGAGGGCAATGCCCAGCACCTGCAGCCCCATGGAGGCCATCGCTCGCCGCCTGCACCCCTGCCCACTTCCCACAGCGCAGTGCCGGCTGCCGGGACCATGGCAGGCATTATATGCCTTTGCAGAGGGAGGAGCACTGCTGCAGCCGCCGTCCTGCCGCCAGCACCGGACGGAGGGGTAAAACCAGTTTCCCGGGATTCCTCCACTTGCATTTCTCCCCGAAGCGATGACACTTATTATCCCGGCTGCTCCCACAGAGGAGGACACAGGGGACTGGCATCAGGCCACCCAGGCGCAGGAGTGCATCCCACTGCTGCCTGTGGGCAAGGCAGGAGATGCGAAGGGCAGCTGCGGGGGCTCAGCCTGGGATGCTGAAGGGGAAAAGCCAGTGTCCGGGCACCAGGATGTCTCTGCGGTCGCTGTCACAGCCTCCTGCTCCATCACCCAGATGGGGTCCCTCCACGATTTCGTGCCTCAGTTTCCCCCCAGCTCGTGGGGGTGGCTGCTCCGGCAGCAGTCCACCCTCCAGCCCCCTGCGGCCCTGTGCTGGGGGAGCAGCACACCGTCCCTGCCCCACTGCTGGGCTCCATGCCCAGCAGGACACAAGCGGCTCTTGTTTGTTCCTTGGCGTCCGTACCAGCTCTTCCCAGCCCTCCATCAGGCCTCAGGCGCACAGTGTCACCGCCCAGACCCATAAACCGGTTGGAGCGGCTGCCGGCTCCGCATGGAGGAGAGACGGCGCTGCCTGGGGCGGGATGGGGGCAGACCCCAAAACCCACCCCACCTTGTGCTCCACTGCCGAGACGCCGTTCACATGGCAGCCCTTGGTCCCAACCCTGCCGACATCCTGCTGCCTGTGCTGCCTGCGCTGCTTGTGCTGCCTGCAGTGCTGGCCAGGCTCAGCAAGTCAGGGCTGCAGGGGGCAGAGGTGGCGTCGAGGTGTCCCAGTGCCGCTGCTGCCCCATTGGTGACCAGGGTGCCAGGTGCAGGCAGGGCAGCGGGGCCGGCAGCGCTGCGTGTTGCTGACAGCATTTTGGCACAAACAGCCGTTTCTGCTGGCCAGGCTGTGCCGATACCGATATCGATGCCGATGCCAATTCCAATACTGATGCTGATACTTTGGGCATTGCCCGACCTCTCCTCCTTTAATCCATGAGCCCCCCCCGCACACATCCCCTCCCCACTACCTCCAAAGTCCTTCCAGCTTCTGCGCAGGCGCAGCACGAGGCCAGACAGACTGCAAGGACGGACAGATGGACATTGCACCGTTCCCCCACCCCAGCTTAATCCTGGGCCTCCAGAAAAGATAACAGTGCCTGAGATAATCTTAGTTTTTCCAAGCACTGGGGTTACCGATACGATCCAATCACTTGTGCTAATTGTTTAGCACAACAGGCTCTAGAGCTGCCACTGCCCACTCCAGGACCTCCCTGAGCATCGTGCCCCAATGCCATGGGATGAGCCAGGTGGTCCATGCACCGCGGTGCCATGAGGATGCCAACGGTGCCCGGTCTGGGGATGCCAGTGCCCGGCACGGGAGGAGCAGGCAGGGCAGAGCCCAGGCACTCAGGGATGCTCGGGTCTTGCTGCAGACCCTGACCCATGGGGACAAGCTGGGGTCCTGCCTGCCTGACCTGTGCCAGAGGAGCCACCCAGACACTGAGATGCTCCATCCATTCATCTGTCTATCCTGCTGGAGCGCCCGCATTGCTTACATACCAGTGTGCCCACCCCAGGGCTGCAGCCTCATGGTCAAGAGCTCCCTTTAATCTGTGGGGCTCTAGAGCATCTCCGTTGGGGCCAGACTCTGCCTGAGGCCGAGCATGGCTTTCACCTCCCAGCCAGCTGCTATAACCACCAAATTATTTGTGGCTGGAGACAGGCACGTGCCAACGCGTGTGTGCACTTTGCATGGGCCGTGTCCCCACAGGCATGTGGGAACATGCTTCTGGGCTGCGGACAAATGGGAAGGTGGGGACAGGGACTCCTCTGTGCACTGAGCATCAAACACCTGAGCTGCTCACGCTCCCCCTCGGAGCCAGAGCAGGCGCCAGCACAGCCCTCCGACAGCCAATTACTGTAATTAAAGCTGGAACGTGACATATATTCAAACTGGCGGCTGCCACCCAGAAACAGCCCCCGTGCCCTTCCCCACATCCCCCAGCGACACGCTCGCCCAGCCAGCACAGCCAGCCCTGTGTTGCCAGCACTGCCGGCCAGCAGGACAGACGGACGCAAGCTCGGCAGGGAGCGGAGGAGCAACAGCCAACCCTTGGGGCAGCACGCCATCCCCAATGCCCACTGAGCCAGAGGATGCTGGTGCAGCATGTGTAGGACCGTGGCACTGCCAAGCACCTCAGCACGTGTCGTTTGGGGCCGTCACTGCATGGACACCAGCCCCACAGCCCCATCCCAGATGCCTGGGTGCATCTTGCAGGACCTCAGCCCTGGCTTCATCCTGGTGCCACCTACAAGTGGACACGGCACAGGGACTTGCTGTGATGGGACCACAGCCCACCCGCTCCGCAGGGAGCTCCTCCACTCCAAAACGGGATGCTCGCCCCATCCCGAGCCTTTGCCACCCAGCACCTGCCCCAGCACCCAGCCGGGTGCGGGTGCCCTGCCCCAAATCCAGTGAGATTTGCAGGGCTGGGGGGGCCTGAGCTCCCGTCCTACTCCACCGCATGCTAACAGGCTTGGTGGCATCAGAGCTCCCGTCCCTGCACATCAGCCACCAGCCTTCATTGCTCGGGAAACACCCTCCACCAATCGTTCCTGCTTCATCAGGATGGGGACGTGCCACAGCCCCATGGCCGGGCAGCGAGGCCATCCTGGGCAGGGAGGTGCCATTAAACCCGGCGTCGCTGCGAAGCCAGGCACACCAGGTGCCCGGTGGAGGCTGCGCCGCCCTGACCTTGCCCACGGCAGAGGACACCCCACAGGCAGAGTGCTTGGGGCACGAGCCCTCTGCAAAAAGGCTTGGGGACATCTCCACCCAGGACACATGTGACATTCCCACCTCATGCGCACACACAGCACCGGCTCAGCCCCCATGCCACTGAGCCAAAAGCCCCTCATCCCCCAGCACCCGCACACAGACTCGCCACCCTGGCTACCTCGAGGTCCCAAAAAGGTTGGCAAAACTTGCCGGCAAGTGGTGATCCACTGGGATCTCCGGCTTCACATCCAGTGAGCAAGGCACAGCACCAGCCCTTCTGCTCAGCCGGCACGGAGCTGGGCAGCGTCTCCCTGCCAGCGGCCGGGGATTAGTTACCAGCAGCCCAGAGACTAAATGTTCCCAAAAAAAGTACTTGCCCAACATAAAACCCCCGCGACGGGCTCAAATATGCAGAGTCAGGTTGTTTCCCACTAGGGGAAAGCAAAGTCTTATCAGCTCGGCAGGAGAGGAGCTGTGTGCCGGGAGCTGTGGGGTCCCCAGAGGGACGCAGCCTCCAGGCAGCAAGTGCTGCTGTGAGAAATGGGACCTTCGGCCTGAAGTCGCTCTGAAAATAAAAGCCCTGCCCAATTTGCTGAGCAAAAAGCATCTCTGAACAGGGAAAACATGCCCAAGTGCTGCCGAGGTGTTTGTCAAAGGGATGGGGGAGACGACAGCCACGGCTCAGGAAGGGGGATGCCAGTGGTGCAATGGGGGTGCCCCCGCAGGCGACGCTCGGAGGAAGCAGGGTGCTGCAGCAAAGCCCCAGAGAAGCTGATCTGAAGCCATCGGGGTTGGGATGCCCCGGGCACACTGAGATTTCGGGCGTCCCGGCATTCCTCGTGTGAGCTGCCAGCCCCCTGCCAGGTGCCACTGGACCGTGCCCCCCACCACCCTCCAGCTCCCCATGTGCGGGTCGGGCGCCGGCGCTGCTGGCAGCTCCATCCCCACCCCGCCGGCAGACAGAGCTACCATTGATGCTTGGAGCTGCCTTACCTGCTCTCCGCCGCTGACGAAGGGGCTTCAACAATGGGCTGCCTGTGTGCCCTGGCCGGGGCAGAGCCAGCAGCCCCACGCCTGAAATATAAGCAGCCGAGGCAGCATTTACCGCCCCTGCCCAGCTCCCCCAGGGGGGGAAACACGCCGTCACTCCCGAGACCGCAGGGGAGGGGGAACACCCCAAAACCTGTGCTGGCTGCTGGGTGCACGTGAGCGGGACGCGGCCCGCGATGCCTGGGGCGGTTTCTGCTGTCACCTCCTGCTCAACCCCGGGGGTGCTGGGTGCTGGGTGGGGATGGGGGGATGCCTGCAGTGGGTGTCCCCCCCTGCCAGCACAGGAGTCCTTCCCGCAGCGTGGGCTTCCAAACCGGCAACGCTCCCTTGACCTTTGGGTCTGACTTCCATCTGGGGTCACCACATTACTGAGGGTGCAAACCTGTCCCCATGTCACTGGTGGCTCCACGCGGCCATCCCACCTTGTCCCCATCCTGGGGGACCTGCTTTGGGTGATACTCCCCATCCCTTCCCAGCTGTGGGGGGAGAGCGGAGGGGTTTCACCAGGGCGGGGGATGCAGCAGCAGAAGGGATGGAGATGCTCCCAGGACCACCGCAGGGGTGCTGGCCCCACTCAGCTGTTTTTGGTAAATACTGGCAAGCCGGTTTGCTCGCCACAAGAATGCATCCTGAAGCGTGTGGCGGTGGCGGCCGGCACCCCGAAACCCCGGTGATTTGCCCCTTCTTCTGTCGTGAGTCAGGGAGCAGCAGCTGCCCCGGGCCGGCACAGCAGTGCGTGCAGCCTGTACTTTGGGCAATTTGGGATGACAAAGTGGGGACGCGGCGTGTGGGGCCCTGATTGCAGGGTCGGGGGCTGCGGTGCTTTGCCTGCCCCGTCTCACCACATCCCTGCCCCAGCAGCCCCTACCCCAGGGGCATCCCCACTGCCCCATATGCCCACCTGGGGGTATCCCCCTCTTTTCCTGCCCCACACGCCCACCTGGGGGTATCCCCCCCTGCCCCACACTCCTACCTGGGGTATCTCCATTGCCCCACAGCCCTGTATGGGATACCCCCTTGCCCCACACCCCTACCTGGGGTATGTTCCTGCCCCACACCCCCACCTGTAGTATAACTCTGCCCCTACCCCTGCCCCACAGCCCTGCCTGGGGAACCCCCCTGCCCCACAGCCCCTGCAGCCATGTGTGTCTGTGGGTGCACGTGCTGGTGTATCTGCAGCCGTGTGTGCGCCGTGGGGTGCGCGCGTGAGCACCTGTAGCGCCGTCGTGTGCCTGTTCGCCTCTGTCTGTGAGCGTGTGTCTGTCTGTGTGTGCAGCTGCGTGTCCGGGTGTCCCTGCCGGCAGAGGGGGTGTGCGTTTGTGCGTGTGCGCGCGCATCTGCGTGTCTGTGCGCACCTGCACCCCAGGGCCACCAGCAGACCTCAGGCATGCCTGAGGTCCATGCTGCCGGCACCCCCGCCTGCGGACCTGGGGGGCCCTCGGCCAGCCCAGAGCCCGCTCTGTTTGGGGGTTGGCAGTGTAGTGCCAGCTGCACCCCAGCAGGCCTGGCCCTGTAGCCATCATCGCCTGCTGGCAGCACTGGCATCACGGGCACCCCAGGGTGCCCCCGAGGGCCGGGACCCCCAGCACCCCCCAGCAACAAGGGTGCAAATCCCTGGGGTGCTGCTTGCATGGGCTCCCCCTCGGCAGCACATATGGGGTCACTCCTGGGTACCCCCACAGCCACCAATCCTGGCCAGCTGTGAGGGAGGGGCTCAGCGTGCCCTCGGTGGGGTGATTAGGGTACAATGGGGTAGCAGAAGCCCACCCAGCCAAGATACAGGAGGTTTTGGCGTGATATGGGGTGGTAGAAGCCCACGTGGCCAGATAAGGGGTATTTTGGGGATGCCCCAAAATGGGGCAAGATGGTTGGCAGAGGCTAACCTGGCTGGATACAGGGTATTGGGGTGTCACAGGGTGCTGGAGGTCAGATACAGGGTGCTGCAAGGGGCTGGAGGCCAACCCAGATGGACACAGGGTGCTGGGGTGACATGGGGTGACAACTGCTGATCCAGCCAGGTATGGGGTGTCGGGGTGCTCTGGGGTGGCAGAGGCTGACCCCACTGGCTATGAGATGCTGCAGGGCAGCAGAAGCTGACCCAGCCAGATATGGGGTTTTGGAGCACTGTGGGGCACCTGAAGCCAACACCCCCCTGGCTATGGGGTGTCAGGGTGCTGCGGGGTACAGCCAGGCAGACACAGTGCTCCCCCCCATTGCAGACCTCAGGTGCCCGAGCAGGGAGGGCTCCCACCGCTGTGCCGGCTGCCAGCATCCCGCTGCGCTCTTGAATAGTTAATAAGTCGCAGGGGAGATTTCGGTGCAGGCAGGGAACAGGCAGGAGCAAGCCCATGTCCAGTGGGGGCCAGCAACCACATTCCTGGGGAGGGGGGGACCTGGAAATACCGGCACCACCACCGGCATGCAAGGTTGGGGGGGATGGTGGGGGAGACACATGCACCCCCACAGCCACGGGGCTGCCGCTGCCAGGTCTGAGCGTGACTGCCGGCAGCCTGCCTGCACCTGCCTTGGTTTTTTTTTTTTCCCTTTGCTGGCTGCCCGCTCGGGTTGATGGGGTGACACTGCCGGGGCAGTTACGTGCCTTATCTGCTTCCTTCAAGGCCAAAATATATCAGCAGGATGAGTAAAGATATTTACCATCCGGTTGGGGGATCCCCACCAGTGTTCCCTGCCCGGCAGGGTGGGAGCAGGAGGGAGCTGGGTGGGGAGTCCCCCCTCCGCCCAGCCCCCTCCTGCTCCCACCCTGCCGGGCAGGGAGACCACCCGTGGCTCCCCTAGGACAGCTGTGCCAAAACAACAAGCATCATGGCACGGTCAAAAGGTTGCACTTTGCACGGCGACACAAAGGTGCTCAGCGCTCGCCGAACCCCAGTTAAATGTGAGCACTGATAAGACACTCCAGAAATAAACCAAACCCTGACCTGCTGGCACCTCTGGGGGGGAATGGCAAAGCCGAGGGATTTCCAGGTCCCCAAGGGGGTCCGGTGGGTCCGAATGAGCATGGTGGCCCGTGTTTCCCGGTACCCATCGCCCCGAAACCGAGGGGATGGCCGTAACAGGTGGCGTCTCTCCCCCTCCCGCCCTTCTCCAGTAACCCGGCGCCATCTCTGCAAACAAAGGGGAGGGTGTGGGACGTGGGTGACGGTGACGGAGGAGCGGAGAGGAGCGTCCAGCAGTGAAACCCCACCCCGGGCGGGCGCTTGAGCTGGCCCCGCCAGCCCTTATAAACGCAGGTGCACCCAGGTGTAAGCTGATCCCCCAAGGGCTGCGAGCAGCGAAGGGTGAAGGCGACGGTTTCGGTCCGTGGGTTCTTCTCCGCCATCGCCCGGAGCGCAGCAGCAAACCGGCCACCATGTCGATGGGATTGGAGATCGGCGGGGTGGCCTTGTCGGTGCTGGGTTGGTTGTGCAGCATCATCTGTTGCGCATTGCCCATGTGGAGGGTGACGGCCTTCATCGGCAACAACATCGTGACGGCCCAGATCATCTGGGAAGGGCTGTGGATGAACTGCGTGGTGCAGAGCACGGGGCAGATGCAGTGCAAGGTCTACGACTCCATGCTGGCCCTGCCGCAGGACCTGCAAGCCGCCCGTGCCCTCCTGGTGGTGGCCATCGTCTTGGCCGTCCTGGGTTTACTGGTGGCCATCGTGGGCGCCCAGTGCACCCGCTGCGTGGAGGACGAGAGCACCAAAGCCAAGATCACCATCGTCTCCGGCGTCATCTTCCTCCTCTCCGGCGTCATGACCCTCATCCCCGTCTCCTGGTCGGCCAACACGATCATCCGGGATTTCTACAACCCGCTGGTGATTGACGCGCAGAAGCGGGAGCTGGGCACCTCGCTCTACGTGGGCTGGGCGGCCTCCGCGCTCCTGCTGCTGGGGGGGGCCCTGCTCTGCTGCTCCTGCCCCCCCAAAGATGACAGGTACCCCACCGGCAAGGTGGCCTACTCTGCCCCGCGCTCCGCCGTCACCAGCTACGACAAGAGGAACTATGTCTGAGCCCCCCCGGGACCCCCCCCACCCCCCCGACCCCCGGGATCCTCATCGCCTTCTATGGGGACCGGGGACGGTGGCATCAGGGCTGGGGGGGGGCGCGAAGGAGGGGACGGCGACGGCTGCGGGGTCAGGGCCGGGCTGTGTAAATAGAGACGGTTTCGGTTAAACAAGAGGCGGTTTCGGGTCGGCGGGGGAAGCGGCGCCCGGCGTGCCCCTGCCCGCGCCGATGGGGCAGCATGGGGCCGGGGATGGGGATGGTGCCTCCCCCTCGGCGTCGTTGTCGTCGTCGTCGTCGTCGTCGTCGTCGTCGTGTCCCCCCCCCATAGGCAGCGGCCGGGCACCGCCTGTCCCTGTTACGCGTGGTCTGTACCGGTTACATTTGTCAATAAACGTGTCCTGTTTTGGTAGCCCGAGTATCCTTGGGGCAAGGGGGCGGGGGGGGGCAGGACCCCAGCGGGTACGGTGAGCGGGCGCCGAGGCTACAGCCCCCCGCCCTCTCCCAAGCAGCCACCCCCCACCCTCTACTACGGCACCACCGCATTTGGGGACAGGGGTCTCACACCGCAGCCCCTTGTCCCCCCAGCCCCGGGGGGGAGGAAGTGTCTCTGCTGAGGGAGGGCCGGTCGCCCCCCTGCCCGTTCGGGGGCAGCTTTCTGGCAGCCGTCGGGGCGGGAGCCCCCGCGGAGCAGCCGCGGAAAGCCGGCAGTGGCACTCCCTGCCCGCCCGGTCCAAAGTCTGGCTCCGCGGAGGGGAACAGGGGGTGCTCCCCCCCGCCCCCCCTACCCCAGAGCAGCGGCTGGGGCGAGGCCTCCTTGCACAACCGCTCCCCTCGCCGCGGCACGGCCGTGGCACCTGCCTTCCCCGCCACGCTCCAGCGGGCAGGGACAAAGGGAGAAGGAGCTGCCGCAGGTGCACGGCCGGAGCCCGCGCTCCCCGGGGCCGAGCGGGGGTCCCCAGGCGCCTGCAACCCTGCCCCGGGGGCTGCCCGCCCCGCTGCCCGCTCGGGGGGGGGGCTCGGAGCAGCGTTTGGGAAAAGGCTGCCCGCGGGCAGGCGGGAGCGGGAGGTTTCCCCACCCTCGGTCTCGGATGCAGCCGCAGGCAGGAGCGGGCAGCCCGAGCCTGCCTGGCCCCCGGCGCTTTGTCTCGGCGGAGCCCCCCGCCGCCCCGCTCGCAGGCAGGTGATCTGCGCGGCTCGAATTCCCCCGGGGCCGCGCCCCGCCCCGCTGCCCGGCACGGCCGGCTGCCCGCTCGCTGCAGGCAGGCAGGCAGGCAGGCAGCTGCGATAAGGATCGGCAGCGCGTCGGCAGGGCGGTCCCGCCCGGCTCTGCCCGGCCTGGGGCTCTGCCTGGCAACGGCCGGGCCGGGGGGGAGCGGGGGGGGGGGGGGCGGCAGACGGGGACACGGACCCGTTTCCCTGCCCGGCAGGCAGCGCGCGGGCAGGCGGTGACCTTGCCGCCGCCGAGCGTCTGGCAGGCGCAGGCAGAAGCCGGCACCCTGCCGCCGCCAGGGGGCGGCCGCAGCCGGGCGGGGCGGGGCCGCCCGCGCGCGCTCTTGCGTCACGGCCCGTGCGCCGCCGCCGCCATCATGCTCCGCCGGCTGCCCCGCGCCCGCGCCGCCGCCCCGCTATGGCGGCTTCGCCCCCGCCCGCCGCCCGCCGCCACCGCCGCCCGCTCCGTGGTGACGTAAGGGCCCGGCCGCGCGCGGGGCGGGAGTGGAGGGAGGGCTCCCGACAGGAGGGGCGGGGCCGCTACCCGGGGTGGGGGTTGGGCCCCGCCCCCCGGCGTTAACCCCGCCTCCGCGCCACTGTTCCCCCCCCCCCCCGTCTCCAAGGGGCTGGGCTCGCCTGTGGGGCCGGGACGCCGGCCACGCCCCCTGACCGTGGCCACGCCCCCTGACCGTGGCCACGGCCCAGCCCCCACTGCCGTTTCACCCTCCTTGCCAGCAGGGCAGCCCTTGGCCCTACCCCCTTCGCCCTGTCCACGCCCCCATCCCCGACCACGCCCCCTTCCCCGCATCCCCGGCCACGCCCCCCATGGCGCCCTGTCCCCGGCAGAGCGGTGCAGCTGGCCTACGCGGAGGTGGGGGGCCGCGGGGACCGGTCGCCCCTGGTGCTGCTCCACGGGCTCTTCGGCAACCACGGCAACTTCCAGGCGGTGGCCAGGGCGCTGGTGCGCCGCGGCAGCGGCAAGGTGAGGCCCTGGGGCCGGGTGGAGGCTGCAGCGCCCCGAGGAGGGTGGTCGCGGGCGGGCAGTGCCTGGGGCTGGGGTGACACGGTGCCCCTGCCCAGGCAGGTGCTGACGCTGGACGCCCGGAATCACGGCGGCAGCCCACACAGCCCGCTGATGACCTACGAAGCGATGAGCCTGGACGTGCAGCACCTCCTGACCCACCTGGGCATCACCAAGTGCATCCTCCTGGGACACAGCATGGGGGGCAAGACGGCCATGACGCTGGCCTTGCAGCGGGTCGGCAGGCGCAGGGCTCCCGGGGGCTGGTGGGGGGAGCTGGTAGGGGGCGGGGTGCTGCTGGAGCGGGAGGCTGTAGGAGGGGGGTGGCACCTGTGGGGGCTGTTCACGGGTGTCAGCCTTGCCCACAGCCCCACAGGAGCTGGCTTTTCTCCGCCATGGTCGGGGGTGCTGTCCTGCTCAGAGCTGTAAGCCGGGTTGTGGGAGCAGGAGCAAGTCTCTGTCCACCAGCCCACACTCTGCCCTGTCCCTCCGGCACTGATGGTGAGGGAGCTTGGAGATCTCCCATGCCAAGGCACAGGGAAATAGGAACTTGGGGAGGGGCACATGGAGCTCTCTGCTGAGGCAGGAGGGAGCTAAAAGCCTTCAGGGAGTCTGGGTGGGAGCAGAGCCCCATGCCCAGTCCCACTGGGGAGATCTCGGCTGGCATCCATCTGCCCCGCTTATGCCCCCAGCCAGACCTGGTGGAGCGCCTCATCTCTGTAGACATCAGTCCCATCGCAACTGCAGCAGTCTCCGAATTCTCTGCCTACATCTCTGCCATGAAGTCGCTGAAGATCCCGGATGGTCTGCCCCGCTCTGTGGCCCGCCAGCTGGCTGACGATCAGCTGCGTCCAGTGGTCCAGGTAGGAAATCCCACTCCTTGGATGGGGTTTCCACTCCCAGCCTGTCCCTGGGACCAGAGCACAGGGCTTTAGGGCCACAAGATTCTTTCCATCCCTGCTCACTTGCCACTTCATGGGCAGCTGGAGGACATCTCACCAGGGCTGCAGGGGTGATGAGGAATGTGACAGCATGGGAGATGGGCAGAAGGGGGTGGAGGGGAGGATGGAGGGTGCCAGGACGTCTTGAGGGCTTGTTGCTCTTACAGAAGAGTGTAGAATACCCTTTTGTGGCAGCTCCCGCAGCTGAGACAGTTCCTCCTCACCAACCTGGTGGAGGTGGAGGGCCGCTACATCTGGAGGGTGAACCTGGAGGCTATTTCCCACCACTTGGCAGATATTATGAACTTTCCCACCTTCCACAAGCCATATCCTGGCCCTGCACTCTTCTTGGGAGGATCCAACTCTCCCTACATCAGGTGGGAATGGAGAGAAGCGGTTTGAACTCTGTGGTTTGACCCCTTGTGCTCTTCTGCAGCTACCGAGGGTGGGAGGAAACCCCTGAGATGGGGAAGGTCCTGGAGCGAGCTCTGTGCCCCCAGCAGCTGGTGACACCAACGTGCTGGAGAGCGAGAGGGAACCTGGGGGCAGCCCTGGGCTTTCCCAGCAGGGAAGGGGACATGGTCAGTTGCAGGATCCCTGTCTGCCTGGGGAGGGTGAGGAGAGACACCTGGATGGATGGACCTCTGACCATACTTCCCATCGCATGTTCCCTTGTCCTGCAGCTCCAAAGACTACCCGGAGATCCAGCGCCTCTTCCCCAAGGCGGAGGTCCAGTACATCAAAGGTGCAGGCCACATAGTCCATCAGGATAAATTTGAAGAATTCATCACTGCTGTCTTCAATTTCCTGCCACCACCATAGCGCTGGGGACCAGGGTTTCTGCAAGCACTGTGTGTGACCTGAGGAGCCCTGGGCAGTGACGTGGGGCTCTGTGAGAAGGGGCTCGGCCTGGACCGGCTGCCCACTTTGCAGTCTGATTCTGCCTGCAAAGCCTTCTCTCACCCTGGGTTGCCTGGAGCCGGAGCAGAGCGGCACCTCCATCCCACTGAGCTCTCCTGCCACCTCACAGGGACGTGGGGTGGCAGTGGCCCAAGACACTGCCCTTCCTACGCAGCCTGTCCTGCCTGAGCTGGAGTGTCTCGAACACTAGGAGGGGGCAGGAGAGCCCTCTCATTTTCCTGCTGCCAGACCACCTGGTTGTGGATCTGGCTATGACTTTGCAGAACATGCAATAAAGCTGAATCCATGCCAAGGCAGAATATGGTTTGGATGTGGCCACAGAGGACAGGGAGGGTGGCGGTGGGCATAGGAAGGCGCTCTCGCTTACCGGTGGGGATGCTGGTGGAAGGTGACAACTGAACTGGGCCTGTAACGTGCCGAGCTGTGGGAGCAGTGCACGTTAAGACACAGGTTTGAGGATCTTTCTTGGCTCCCAGAGGGATTCACATCCTTCCTCCACCTTGGGGGCAGTGGGAGGATCGGGGAGTGGGGGAAGCTGCCTCGTGAGCAAGGAGATGCTGCAAGCCTGCAAGGGTGAGGCATGGAAATCCCCCTGGAGCGCACCTCCCCAGCCTGCCCTGGAAGCTGGCGACCCCTCCTCCCTGAGCTCCCCCTGATTTCTCACCTCCCGCCTACTCAGCATCCCCTGAGAAGGCAATGTAACAGCAGCTACTGCCAGTCAGGCTAAAGGCAGAGGAGCAGTGCCATCTGCTGTGAAAATCCCTTTATTTGACAACAGGTAAAGCCAGAGATGGGGCGGAAGTGGCTCTGGGGGTGATGGATCATCTGTTGCAACTGGGGACCAAATGTCTGGGAACAGTTAAGAGAGACACTAACCAGCTTTGCATTTGGTGCTCCAGAGTCAGGTGTCTCTGCTGCTCCCTGGCAAGAGTTGGCTCAGTTTGGGGTTGTTTAGAGACCACAAAAGGAAGGGAGGACAGGAGATCAAGGAATATTTTATTCCAGGTCTGTAATTGCCTAGCAGAGGAGGCACAAGTAGCTGGTTTAGAGATTGACTGGGTTTCTGCAGAGCTGCGTGGTTTTTCCTCTTGTCCTTTCTCTCTGGAACAGGGCTGTGTTCACCTTGAACTTGAGCTTTCTGCTGTGTTACCCCCAATTCAAACACTTTTGCTGTCTGTGTATTATTTTTTCACCTGCGAAGAACATTAGACTGAGAAGCGCCTGAGACACAGGCTACTGAAACGCATTGCTTGAGTACCTGTCTTTCCTACGGCCATCTGGGAGGTGTGAGAGACTGAAAGAGTTAATATCTCAAACATTGTGGTGAGGCAAGTTCTGCTTAAAGATTAACTCTGCATAACAACAAACCCTGCAGCAGCAAGGAACCAAGGTGAAAAGCCCATCAGCTCAGGCATCAGCAACAGGAGGGGGAGGATGTGTTGGAGGGTGTGCAGGTCCCTGTTCTGATAAGCTGTTCTGATACAAAGATCAAACAATGGCAGAGTCTGCAGGGAAGGAGAAGTTATTCCCCAAATGACCCCCAAGCCCAAAGGCTCACAAACTGCTCATTAGCCTAATGAGTTCGAGTGCCCACGCAAAGGAGGGGCAAGGACGATAAAAGGACACAAACTGAAGCCCCAGGTGCACAAGTCCACCGGACCCCTCAGCTCACTGAACCAACGCTGGACCCAGGACCAGTGAAATCTTCTCTCTTCCTTTTTTTCTCTCTGTCTTCTTTCTTTCTTTCCTTTTCCTTTTCCACAATCCCTACACTTCATCAGGCCACAGCCCAGCCCCAGCTACCAGCACACAAGTTCTTTGGATATCCTATCTGAGCCACGAAGTCTGGAGCCCAGGAGCGATAGGGAATTTCTCCCTGCTCCTCCCCACTGGCTGGGTACCAGGTGTAGGGCACAGACAAAAGGCTGCCACAGAGGTGTGAGGTAAAGAGACTCACCATAGGCAAGGAGATCAGCAGCCTGGGAAGAGGTAGAACTTCCTGAGCATTGTAGTCCGTTCTTGTGATGGCAACTGCTGAGGGAATTTTCCAAAGGAATATTGGACCTGGGGTGAGAGAGATAGTAGAGAGAAATGAGAGCAGCTCCATTCCCAGCATGGGAAGAGTGCAGGGAGTCATGAGGCATCCCCAGGGACATCCCCAGGCACGTTTCTGGTGGCACAAGGGATGCCATGGGCTGTGCCAACAGGCCAGGCTCTTGCGTACCGTGCCCACAACATGGCAGGGTGCTGATGGCTCCAGAGATCCAGCTGACTTCCGAGCCCAAACCAGATCCCTTTTTGACAGAGCCTGCTCCCAAGAGGCCTGCCAAGAAATGGCATGCCCTGGTCCGAGTTCTGCTCTGAGCAGTATTTCTGGCCATTGGCATGGCTGCATCTGCTGGCACACCTGCACTTAACTACAAAGCCGCACCTTTCGGAAGAGCTCCTGTAAGTCACTGTTACAGGCATGGTTTCGAAACTGCTCTATCAGGCGCTGGATGAAAATGGAGCCTGTTTTTGGGCTTCTCCAGGAGACAGTATCTGGGGAGACAGAAGATGCCAAGTGTGATTCCACTGGTGTCCTTCACTGCAACAGTGATGAACGCTGAGTGCTGGAGCAGGAGATGGGCATCTTCTCTGAAATCATTATATTTGGCCCATTAAACCCACAGCATGGGAAAAGGACAGGGCCTTTCAGGGAAGACAGAAGGGATGTATTTTCTTCAAGCCTCTCTGCAATCCCATGCTCCCAGCAATGCCAGCTGCCAGGCTGGCATGGCCTGGAGCCATCTGTAACCCAGCAGGAGAAGATAATTCCCCCAACCAGCCACTGTGGTGAGATAGATTGGCTGGGGGAGGAGTGCAGGCAGAGCTGGTGGGGAGGGCTGGAGCCAAGGCAAGGCAAGGGAAGGCAGCCAGGCAGGGGCACACAGCCCTGGGCCCTGGTGCTGTCACTAAGAGGGATGTGTGGGTGTCCTGGAGCAGCATTGTACCCTGGCATTGGCGGACACTGCCTTTTCCAGAGGCTGTTGGAGCAATGCCCAAGCGGTCACCAGATGGAGGGGACCCCCAGTAACCCGCCCTGAGGAGGAGGAGGAGGTGTGGAGGAGACCCATGGCATCGGGAATGGGAGTCCTCTCCTGGCCTGCCCTCCGGCAGGGCAACTGTCTCCAGGAACCGCTTACCAGGTGTGGAGGAATGTAAAGTGGCGAAATCACTCTCTAGGTGGACTTCACAGATTGCGTCATCTTCCAGCCCTGCAGGGATCGTGTGAGCTGAGCTGGAAGCGGGCATGGCAGGGTCTGCGGAGTCACTCACCATCACGAGCCCTACCTTGTCTAGGAAGGGAGGGCCAGCCATCAGCGATGATGGGGTGTCCCGTCCTGTCCCCACCCTCTGCTCAGGGCTGACGAGCCCTGGGAGAGCCTGGCCAGCTTGCTTGCCTCACAGGCACCTCATAGCAGGGACTCACCTCCACGGCAGGACTGAATAATGACCAGTTTGGGTTTGCCCAGCAGTCCCCGGCAGTGTTTGTTGTTGAACTTCTCGTAGATGGTGTCAAGGGAAAGGATGTCTGTGGTCTCACCTCTGCTCTTGGTCCCGCAAAGCCCAGCCCTGACCCCATGGGACATGAAGACCAGGAAGGTGCTGTCAGAGGTCCAGTGGTCTTTATGATCTGCAAAATCCTTCATGACCATAGCCATCCCCTACAAACCAGCATAAATAAGGAAGGAACATCAGCTTCCCATGACCACCTGTGTGGAGACCCAGCCACCAGCTGTGGGCAGGAGCCACTGCCATTGGGGACAGAGGTGTCCCTGTGGTGCCCGAGCTCCCCATCACTAACACTCGCAAGGAGGGTCTCTGCACCACTCCCAGGACTGGTGGGAGCTGCTTTGTGCAGTCCTTTACCTGGGAAGTTAAGTTGCAATGGACGTCCACTATGTAGCCCAGTCCTTCCAGCAGCTTCGTCATCCCCTTTACATCCACTTCAGCCCCATCCCGCCGGCTCAAGTGCTCAAACTCAATGTTGCAGATGAGCAGGGCCCTACGGGTTCGCGTGTTCCGCGGTAGATGGATGGGATAGATCTGTGAGGACAGAGGGAGGCAGTGCTCAGCGGTGGGTGGGTGCAGGGGGCTTTTCTTGGGAGGCAGCTAATAGCAAAGAAGGCCCACAGGTGCAGCAACGACTTCTCCCTGTCCTTGGGCCATCTCCCCACATCTCCTGCCCTGCTCCTTGGTCAGCAAAGACCCTGGCTCCCCTCAACTAGCCCCTGTCCTCTCCGGCAGGGCAGCCAGGCCACGTTCCAGCCCTCCTCTCATCTCCTCTGCCTGCAGCACCTGGTCTCCTTCTGAGTCCCTGATGCGCTGGTACTCGCTCAGGGAGCACTGCCGGATCCACTGCTGGCCATGGATGCTGATGGGGGGCCCAAGGGGGGCCTCAGTGCTGGGGGAGGCCAGCTGCGCACCGGGAGGCCCTGCAAGCAGAAAGCCCCACAGTTACACAGGGAAGCACCTGCAACAAGAGAGGGCTGTTGCAGGGCATGGGAAGGTGAGCGGAGCTGGGCTCTGCCCCTTGGGGGGCTCTGTTCAGCCCCAGGGGGGACAGCCACCCCTGAGAGTCCTGTTGTCACTGCATGGCAAGGGGGCCTCAGTGCCACAGAGCAGTGACACGACACCCAACAGCCACTTGCCTTCAGGCCTCCGACACTCGCCAGGGCCAGGTCTCCCTCTAGCATCCCGCCAGAGGCACCGGGAGCCCCAGCGTGGCCGGGGGCAGACCAGGGCCCTGAATCTCTCACCTGAGTCAGCAGCCAGACCCAGCTGCTCTGCCAAGGTGCCATCGTGCTTCCTGAGGTTGTTGATGAAGATCTGGCTGGCCTTGGGGCCCTTCAGGCGCACAGTGTCAATGAGGCAGCGAGCCTTGTCGGTGCGCACCACGTATCTATCCTGCACTTCATCCACCTCCTCGAGGCTCAGCACCCCTTGGGCCAGCAGCTCGTCCAGCAGTCTAGAGATCAGCGGCTTGCTCACACGCTCCACAAAGGCTGTCCGCACCTTCATGAGTAGCTCATCTGCAAGGCAGCCCCGTCAATGCCAGAGCCCCCATGCCATGGCTTCCGCTTCCCCCCGCCCCCCCCCCGCTTCCTTTTCCCCATCCCCTCCCCTGGGTGCTGATCCCTTCCCCATCACCCTTCTAGCTGCTCCCCCTTCCCCATCACTTTCTCTGGGTGCTGCCCCCTTGCCTATTGCCCCCTCCCCAGCTGCTGATCCCTCCCCCACCATCCACCCTGGGTGCTCCCCCTCCTCCATTGCCCACCCAGGTGTGCTGTTCCCTCCTTCACTGCCCACCCAGGGGGCTTTCCCTGCCATTACCCACCTTCCCTTTTCCCACACACCCGCAGAAAGTGCCCCACGGGATGCATTTGCAAGAAGCAGGGCCCCAGCTACTCAGGCATGCAGTGTCCTGGGCCCCAGGCCACATGCTGCACTGTGTCCCTGTGCATCGGGCAGGACAGGGCAAGCAGGACCCAGGCAGGCCCCTGTCCCACCACTGAGACCCAGCACCGCTGGTTGTACTTACCTGCCATCACCCCTCAGTCCCCGGGCCTGCCAAAGGAGCCGCGAAGTCTGTTCCGCTGGGGCAAAAACGAAAGCAAGTCACAAGCTATTTCCTGTTGCCCTGCTCCTGTGCTGTTGCTATACCCCGCCCAAGCCCCAGTGGTCACATATAGCTCAGCACACGCCTGTGAGCCCGCTGGGCGTGAGGCCAGAGCCCCTGCACCCTTTGCAGCCATGCTTGGACTTCCTTCTGAGGGTGCTCAGCACACCTCTGTGACACCAGGACATCATAAACGCAAGTAACTGGCCCCAGTGCTGCAACACCCAGCACCCGTGGGGCGAGGAGGAGGCTGCCAGCCCTCCTGCACCTCTCAGAGCCAGGCACAGGGCAGCTCCGCTCACAGCTCACAGCCCCAGGGCCAAGGACCAATACCCCCCTCATTCACACCCCCCAAAACCCGCCAGACCTGTCTGTGGCTGAGCTTGGCTCATCCCTTCCTCTTGCTGCCCAGTCCAGGTGCTGGCAGGGAGACCCTGCAGCATCCTCATCCACCCAAGGGTTTGCTAGTTCCGTCTCCATCCCACAGGCGCTGGGGGGATGGGGAGCCTGCCTGAAATGTAAAATCTGGACTGTAAGAAAGCCTGAGGTTGCCCCATAACTATATTAGCAGGGCTGTTTTGCAGGGCAGGTTGAGTGTAAGGTGAGAATGGCAGAAGTAACGCCAACGATGGGGAAACCCGGCGGGCTGAGCCGTGGGGAAGAGGGACACCCAGCCCTTTGGCAGGTAGCAGCAAGCAGCGGCTGGCCACGGAGAACCGCAGCTGCCGAAGGCTGAGCAGGCCGGTAAAACACGGAGGCCTTAAGATCTTCTTACCATCCAAAGGCTTCGGCAGGCCCGTTGGGAAGGCCTGCCACACCGCGGCTCCGAGGTGCCCCAACCCTGTGCCGGGAGTCCAGCGCCCCCCCGCCCTGGCCAGGACACCGCTCGGGGCGGGGGAGGGAGGCGGCGCTGCCTGGCAGGGGCCCGGGCTCCCCCGATGCCAGCCCACACCACGGCCCTGGGCGGGCGGCTGCTGCCTGCGCGGGAGGACGGTGTGGGACACGTACCCCCGGGGGGCTGTTTGGGAGGGGGTGCGGGGGTCCCTCTGCCCCCAGGCCCCCGGCCTCCCCCTCGGGCCGCCGCCCTCCCACGGGCCCCACCGCGGCCGGTTCCCCGCGGGCGCAGGAGCGGCGGGCCGGGGGAGGGGGGGGGTGAAGGGGGCCTGGTCACCGGCCGGTCACTTGAGGGGGCGCCCCCCGCTCCGGTTATGCCCCCCCGGTTATTTTCACGCCCTCCCCCTCCCCCCGTGGGCGCCCACCCTTTTCTGAGGGGAAAGGTTGACCGGCCGCGGATTGGCAGCAATGGGACGCGCTGTGATTTCTCATTGGGCGCCGGGCGCTGGGTCCCGCCCCGCGCCGCGCTCCGCGCCGGGTCACGGGATAGGCTTGCGGTCGAGGAGAAGGGCGTGCTCTGGCGGCCGGTGGCGCTGGGCGGGGACGCGTTCACTCTGTTCATTGGCCAGCGGCGCCGGCGGCGCCGGGCGCTGATTGGCTGCGCCGCGCGGGTCGGGGGGGGCGGCAGGGCGGGGAGCTGCACGCGGCAGAGGCGGGAGCGGCGCGGACGGAGCCAGGTGAGACTCCGCCGGGTCCCCCCTTCCATCCCGCCGCCGCCCCTCGCCCCCCGGGTATCGAGCGGCGGCCCCGGCCCTGCCTTGCCCTGCCCTGCCCTGCCCTGCCCTGCCCGGGCCCCGCGGCGCTCCTCGGGCTTCTCCCCGCCGCCCGGCCGGGCCCCGCTGCTCCTCCTCCTCCTCCTCCTCGCCGCCGCCCGGTGAGCGGGGCCTCCCCGGGGCCTGTCTGTGAGGGACGGCTGCCTGCCCGGTGGCGGCAGCGCTGAGGCGGCGGTGGCGGACCTGCGGCCCGGGCCCGGTGGGGCGGGCGGTGGCGGCGGGCCCGGGCCGACGGGCCCGGGCCGGCCTGCGCTGCTGCCCACCGCGACGCGGGATGGCCGGTGACGGCGGGGGGCGGCCCCGAGGTACCGCCGGGACGGGGGGGAGGAGGTGAAGGCTGCCTCACGTTAAGAGGAAGGAAGGAGACGCGGGGCTTCCGCCGGGTCAGGTCCGGGGCGGAGGCAGCCTGCCCGCTGCCGGCCCTCCCGCTCGGTCCGGCGGCTCTGCTGGGCCTCTGCCCCGCCGTACCGGGAGCAGCAGCCCTTCCCCAGCCCCGCGTGGAGCCGTGCCCGCCGGCGGGAGACCTCGCCTGCGGAGCGGAGGCTGGGGGCCCGGCTCGCCTCCCCCGGCCCCGGGAGGGCAGCGCCTTCGCTGCCCGCCTCCCACGGACCGAGGAGATCCCGGCTGGAAGGGGCTGGCGGCGGCAGATCCGTGTGCCACACCGACCGTGGTAACGGCGCGGAGCTGGTTATTTTGCCGGAGACTTCTCCCCGCTGGTGGGGTCAGCCCGGTGCTCCCACACACCTTGCAGTTTTTTGGAGAAGGTGCCTCCCCTCCGTATTGGGTAGAAGCCGGCAAAGCTTTCTGTGCTGGTTGGAAACTGCTGGTGGCTGAAGTTTGGTGTGGAGACGGTGTTGTTGTAGGTTTGATGCTTACTGAAAAAAACTCGAACAACTATGTCTTGTAAACGTAGGTTTCCCTAAAGCATGTGATATGATGCCTTCGGGTTTTCCTGCTGAATTAACTGAAGGGGGTGAGCTCAAAATAGCCCGTGTTAAATTGCTGGCTCTCAGAACTTTATTTGGGACACTATGTTAATGGTCTCTTAAGGATCCTACTGCTGATTTTGTCAATGACCTGAGGAAAGTTTGCAGCTAAAAGCTGATGAAGCACACAAGCAACTCAGAGTGCTGAGCAGAAGATAAGAGATGAGGATCCGATCCATTGGTCTGATTAGTTTGGCACTGTACCTCTGGTGAGGCCACGCATCTATTACCAGAGAAAGCGAACTGCTCAGGAATAGTCTGTTACACTAACAGAGAAGCAAGTGAGGAAGGAGCAAGGCCTGTCCTAGGGAGCAGTAGTTTTTGCCTGGGTTCATCACTATGTTGAACACGGAGTGGTGCTGGAGGCAGGCAGGCAGAGGAGGTCTTTGATACCTCACTGTGGCTCTGGAGGAGGAGGAGGAGAAGGTGTGTTAGCTCAGCTCTCACTGGTGCAAATGCTTCTGCGCTGCTGCACCCAAGTTTGGTGCCTGTGCATGGTGCGAAAGCTGGACAGAGTTCAGAGACGATGCATGAGGGTGGAATTAAAAGTGAAAAAAAGCTGCCATGTGGTGGCGAGAACTCCATCTGCTGCATCCAACAAGAAGTTGAGAGAGACTTGGTCAGTCTGCATGTACTTGTGGAGGACAGAAGTTGGACTGTGGGAATTCGGTGTGGCTGATGATGAGTGTGTGCGTGGAAACCAAAGTGTATAGTTTTAAATGATAGAGATTGAAGTATGAGAACAAACTTCCCAAAGTCAAGTTATGACTTCATCTTTGCTGGCAACTTTTACATTAAGCCTCAATACTTTTCTTTTTCTTATAAAAGCAGCAGCAAGTATGGCAGCTTGGCTAACAGCCTGGCAAGTTCTGTGGTCTGCTCTGCTTGGGAGTTTGTAAGGTGGCCATAATGTCTTTCAAAGTGTTTGCTGGAGGATGAATATCTAATGAGATGAAGATTGGGAAATGAATTTAAAAGTTTTACTTATAGTTACTAATTTCTAGGAACCTCTGGTTTCCCCTTTCCTTTGCTGCGTTTACAGGAATCTGTTTACGCTGGCAGTGACAGTTATTTGATTTTTCTGAAAGAGCCTGAACTGAGGAAATTTCCTCAGTTGTATCATTGCTGTTAGTTCTGTGGCAATGTCCTTCCAGCCCTTCTGTCTTGCTGACAGCGTCACTGAGCTGTCGGATTTGTCTGTAGCAAGCTAAAAGAAAAAAAATAAAAACCACAAACAACCAAAATCAAGGGAAGCTTTAGGGCTAAATCTTACCATGATACAGAGGCTTTGCAGAATGGTGCTGTGCCAGCTTTTATTGTTATCTCGATCCTCCAAAATATATGCTGGCTTGCTTTTGGTTTTTGTTCATATGGGGCTTTTTCAAAGTCACCCTTGTCCCGGCTCTGGTGGGAGTAAAGAGGCCGATGTGTGCAGTGATTTCCCCCTCCTGGTGGCCTGCATCTCGCTGAGCTTTGCTCACCTGAAGGCAGGCACCAGACCTGGATGGTTCTTGTCCTCCCCATTTGTGAGGATTGCTCCTGGAGCTGGGCAGTCTCCTCCAAGAGACATCACTTTAATCTGTGGTGTTTGAAACAGAGCAATTTCCATTCCTATTCTGTATCCTCAGCTCGTCTTTAGAGGCTGCTGTCATCTGAGGGAGAGAGTTCTCAGTAATAAACTGGTAAGTGAAAAAAAAATCAAGAGGCTAGAGAGAAAGTGAGATTGTTTCTCAGGGGTGTGTGTGTGGTCGCATTGAAAGAGTGTTTGCAGTTGTGTTCAAAATGACTGAGCATTGTTTTACAAGAAAATGAAGCAGTATAATCTAACCCAGATTATTTTTATGAGGCAGAAAGGTGAACAGGAGAAAAAAAATCAGTGCTGCATACTTACACATCACACTCAACTTCCTAGGACAGGAATGTTCCCCCAGGAATTGATAACTAGCAAGCGATTACGAAAGTTCATACCTTTCTCTTCCATCCTGCTTGTCCACCCTCTAAGGTAGCTCCAGCCAGTTTTCTGCTTGTTGGTGTGTTTCTGGATTTTGATGCGGGCTTTTATCGTGAGACTCTCCTCTATTGCTGCTTGCAGGAAAACGTCAACATTTGCAGAACTAGATCAGAATCTTTTTTAGATAACGATGAATGGAGAAGATTGCTATTTACAAATTACTTTGCTCTCAGCAAATTCGTGTAATAGGTTAATCCCTGTTTGTAATCCCTGACTTGCTCTCCAGGAGGATGCCTGGTGCTGTTACAGAGCAGGGAGGAATTTTGTCCTGGCACTTTTGAGCGTGCTCCTTGCGGATATAATTGCCTCACTTCTGTTCCTCCCTAGCCATCCTGCGGAGACTGTGCAGTTACATGCGCTCTCAACAGCCCAAAAGGATAGGATTTCCCTTAGGAGGGATCAGATGATTAGCTTATAAATAGTAAATGCCTGTTCAGGCCTACTTGCGAGTGTGTGTTATTTGGTTGCTGTCTTGCTCTCTGCCTTTGCAACAAGTACAGCTGCCTCTGCACCTCATGGCCCAGAACCAAATTCAAGGAAATTGGGCATACTTTCAGTTGGAGATGATGAATTTCTATGAGGAAGGGAACTCCCCTGGTGTGAGGTGCTTCACCTTTGCAGCCAGAGCTTTAGATGTTGTGATTGATTTGAAAAGCTCTGGCAGCAGTAATGCCCCGTGCTGCTGTGTACACCAGGGTAGCGTCTGGTTCCTTGCCTGTGCAGGAAAATCAGCTCTTTTAAATGGGAACGTGAGCTGAAATGAAACTGAAACGCTTTCAGTGTTTGAATCCTGTTTGAAATGAGCCTGTTTTCCTGCCAGAGAGCATGTGCTGGTACTGGGGAGCCCTTCTGTCTAACCCTGAGCTCTTGGAGTCCTTTTTGGGCTGCACACACAGACATCCCCCTTACCTGCCATCCTACTTCCCTGCAGCTTTGCTTTGTTTATTTCTGGTTTGGTCAGTCTTACAGCTGTTGAGAGGGTTTGATGCACATGGAGGTTTAGAGTCCATCAAGACTCTTTCTGACTTGGCTCCCCGACAGCTCTCCTGCTGCATTTATGCTCAGCCTTCCTTGTGCTGAGGTTTTGGCACAGAGTCTCCATTCACTCTGATGTACCTGAGGAATGGAGGGATTCTGAGCTGGAGGCGCTCCTTCCCCTTCTCCAGGGTGCTGCACTCTGCTGGGGATGGGGATCGGGATCAAATTGTGAGAATAGTTTTGCATGGGATTTGTTCTGCAGCATCTTACCACAGAGCTGAGTGATCTGTGTATGGTAGATTTGAAAGCAGTGTCTTGTCTTTCCTAGGGGAGATAACGTTAATGGGACATAGCAACAACAAAACTAAACAGATGGCTTCTGTTCTTAGCAGTGGTAACGACTTTGTTGTTACTTATTATTTTGATTTTGTTGCTGTTTCTCAGTTGAGAGTTGCCCTCAAATTTCTTCTTCAAGAGGGAGAAGCCTGCCTAAAGGTAACTCTCCTCTCTTGGGATAGGCCGTGTCTGTATATTCTGTTTCAACACATATCAAGTGACTGGCCTCAGAGGCTTCCTTTTTTGTTGTGTGTATTTGTAGGTGCCTTACTCCTTTTAGTCTGTGATTTAGAGCAATACCAATCTTCCTTCCCTTGTGGATTGTATCGCTTATCTTCTAGGTGGAGTGTTTGCTCAACGTTGTGTTTGATACAGCTGATCTCATGCACTATAAACCCTGTGAAGGTCAGCTGTCCAGGGCATGCACAATAGAGTTTTGCTTTTGCCAATATTTATTTTCTTGGGGGAAAGAAATATCGTGCTGTCTCTTGCAAGGGTGTGGATCTGATTGCACTGTGGAGAACGGGCACGGCATTCACGGGAGGGTTGGCGATGAGGACTGAGATTTACGGAAGCCTTGTGAATGGGGTTAGCTAGAAATAAGGTGGATGGGACTGTTCTGATAGCAAAGTACAGGCTATATATTGGGCACTTCTGTCTGAGACCTATCAAGAAGCCAAATCTGGTGACTTTTGCTGAGGCTGCTAACCACCGTCAGCTCCACCCCTCTTTGGAGGAGTTTGTCCTGGCAGCAGAGACATAGGTAGATGCGGCTCACAACTTATCTGCTCGGGGGCAAAGTCTTATATCTGAACTTAAGCCCACATTCCCGGCAGGGCATTCTCTAGAGCTCAGCTTTCTTCCATTTCATGGCTCAGCACTGACTGGAAAGTGGAGTCCTTGTTCCTTTTCCAACCTGACCAGTTCTTCATTGCAAAATGAAATTGTGGAATTGTTCTCTCTGGTAGAACGTGCTTGGACATGGTACTGCTTGTGAGTGACAGCTTAATGGTAAGGGCCCTCAAAGCATTTCTACTTTACAGTCGGTTCAATTGCTTAGACTCTGCCAGTCTTTCTCTGATGGTCTCTGTTGAAACTGAGGACTGCTCGGAGCGAGGGGTGCAGTTTGCATTGTTCCTTCTGGAAGCTTCAGAGGATTTTGTTGCTTTGTTTTATTATAGAAACTTGTTGAAGTAGCCAGCTTTCTCTGAGTGGATGAGTGCCTTGTGGCAATCCAACATAAATGTATTCAGTTGCCTCTGTTATTTCAACTGTATGGCCTGGATTCACAATATTTTTTTTCTTTTTTTAAATCTTTCAAAGTAATCGGTGGAAGTGCACTTTATTGCTGGACCATGACTAGCACGTAGCACTTGTTACCACCAGCGCACAGCATGACAGAGCCAGGTAGAACTTTGTGTCACTATTTTAATGTGAACAAGAGAAGCCATTGTCCTGTTAAATATCTCATTTATGAGGCACCTACACCCATTTTTGAGAACATCTCACCAAGGGTACTCAGGGAGAGCATGGCTGGCTCCCAGCCCAGAGCTCGGGTTGGCGCCTGTGCTTCCTGCAGCATGGCTTGCCTGCCGGTACCTCCTGGCAGCGTTGTCACCCGATGGGCAACTTGTGACCCGGGGTGTTCAGGTGTAGGTTTAGGAGGACAGAAGGAGCCACGGAGTCATTGCTTCTCACCCCAGTCAGCATTGTTTGGGCTTGTACTTGCTTCTGCTTTCTGGCCAGACTGCACAGCCCCCTTCCTGCCTCCCACCAGGTCAGGGCTGCAGCTGCCCCAGTGCCAAAGGCACTTCTGCCTTCCTTCCCTAATGGTAGACTAAATTTCTCAAAGGCTAAAATGTTCTATTCTTACTGAAAACTTTGGAGCAAGTCCATGGCATTTGGGTGCAAACCAAAAAGCCTGTGCTGCTCTGAAGGTCAGACTTGGGTAACTGGTAGTGAGCCTCTTCAGGCACAAGGCTCGGGGAAGCTGAAGTGAGATGTGAAACGGAGCAGCCTGTGTGTGGTGGGGCAGAAAGCTGTGTTTGGGTGGGGGAAGTACAGCTGTAATGTATTGGGGGGGGTTGGTGAGAAGAGGCACAGTGAAGTGGGATTTGGTGAGCTCCTTCGGAAGCATCAGTATTGGGTTTTTTTAAGATGCTTTATGTACCACTGAGGATGCTGTGTCTGCTGTACATTACCAGTGACCTGGGGTGTTAAATTTTCCCTCTGGCTGTGCTGAAGTACAGTTCATGTTTTGGAGTCCTTTTGTCAATTTTTCTGTGCCATTGGGTAGATCTGGGCCCTTGTCAGCCCCTCATTCCCTCTCCAATGTGATGAGCAGCGTGACTCCAGGGTTTGTCACAGCCTGATACTTTCATGTCCTCTGCATGTGGGAGTTAGTTCCTTTGATGCTACAGTTCAGTGCTGGTTTTGAGGGTGGTTTTTTGTTGGGTTTTTTGTTTGTTTTTTTTTTTTTTTTTTAAAAAAAAAAATCTGAGGCCCTCGTGACTTGGGGAACTGCTGCTGAGTTCTGGTGTGATGAGTATCTGCCTGCCTCTGTCTGCTGTGCTCCTGGGCAGCCATTTCCCTACAGTACCAATGGGTTAGACAGTCTAATGGCTGGGATCCATGCAGGGTGATTAACTCTGTCTCATCTTTCTGGGGTATCAGCTTTTCGTTCTCTGTATTTGAATCCTTTGTGCTTCTAGACAAAGTGCCTGGTTCTTCTCAGTCCACTGCAAACATATCTCTTGCCTGAACAAGGCTGTTCATCACCTGCCTGGTATGGAGGGGAGATCTTCTGCTTCTATAAAGTGTCAGTGCTTAGTATTTCTCTGTTAGGGGAGCTACTGGCTTGTGTTTTTCCGATCTGTGCCCTTTACAGCAGCTGACAAGAGGCGACTACTCTAGGAAAGGGAAGCTCCCAGTGGCCCCTGTTTCTGCACACCTTCTCTGGTGACCTGGTGATATCCAGAGGCCATGGATGTGTGTGCAAACCCAGCAAGTAGCTGTGGATATAGAGAGAGGGAGTCTGGGCAAAGAGAAATCTCATCTTGCTTGCAGCAAGGAAACTCCTCTGTCTGGAGTGGGTTTCTACAAGGTGTGAGGGACTCTGTGTGCTGCCTCCTTCCCTTTTGCAGGAAGAAGGAATAACAGTGTGTCCAGGGAGAGGAACAGAGCTGAGGTCAGTGGTGGCTCTTCACATAAAAGTTGTAGCCTACCTGAGCTGATGATCTGTTAACCAAGTGATCGTGAATTTTGGTACTGATGCCAGCTCTGACACTGCTAGGCTTGGCTTGGTACTAGACCTGGTGCAGTACAGTGCCTTTATAAATTAATTTTATTACTAGATTAGGGAGTTTTATCATCCCCAGGCTAACCCAGTGCTGTGTATCCTTTCCGTTCCAGCTCCCACACTGCTGCCCTGCTAGGGCCTTGTTGCCTCTAACTCAGGCAGGTGAAAAGTACATTGGGCTCTGAATGTCTGTTATTGATGTATGCTGGGCTTTCATGTTTGGATTTAGCTGCCTATGCAGAGAGAAAATACATTGATTTCAAAGGAGAAGTGCTTGTTTAAGCTGTGAAGTCCCTATTTTCCAGGGGGTTTTGAACCTGTAGTGTGTCTTCCTAGTGGCAGTTGTAACTAAAGGGCATATAACAGTGACAACACACAATGTTTTCATTAGAAGTCCTGCGGTAAGGGAAGGGGCGGTGGTGGGAGACTCCCAGGTATTGGACGTATGTGCAGAAATCCCCGAGGGGACCTAAGAGCAAGTCCCAGACTTTCCCTGTAGCTTTGCCAGATTTCACCATCTTATAGGGCAGTGTCAAGTGCTCCTCTGCCTGGAGTGGAAACGGTACCTTAAGCAAAGTTGTTGCTGGAGCAGCTTTGCTCTGATCCTTCTGCTGATGTTGGCCCGACAGCTGTGACAGCTTCGTTTCTGTTCCTCAGCCTGGCAGCCATGATCCTTTGAGTGGGTGTCTGCAGTGCCTGGTGAGAATACCAAGTGGGAATTTTGGGGAGGCAGTGTCTTTCAGAGGGGTGACCTGGGCAAAATTAATCTTTGCCTTAAACATTAAGCAATCCATGTTGACTCTGTGTTCCTGTATAATGCTGTGATTCTGTGAGTTATCATAGTGCCAAGCCGAGAAGAGCAGATGCTTTATTTTTGTAGCACAGCAGGTTGGTAGCATGAAGAACCATGTTGGAGAGGAGCTTTTCTGCTTGCTGAAGGTGAGGGATGAGACTTGGTGCAGGAAGTGATAATTAATGGAGTTGCCTCAGGCAGAGATTTGATGGACTTAGAGAGGAGCAGGGCCTGCAGGAAAGCCCCTGCAGTACTTTAAGATGAATAAATGATCAGAAGAAATGAATGAACGGGCATGCTTTTGTCTGAAGAATTGGTAAACGTCCTTTCTTGTGCCTGTGGCTGACTCACACCACTGACTGTTCCTGTTAGGAGAGCTGGTAGCTTCTAGCATCCAAGGTACTGTGCTCATTATAGGGTGGCCTGGAGACATATTGCAGGCAGCTGCTGGAGGGAATGCCATGTTACCGGCAGGCAGCCAGCACGAACTGGATGCAGAATCACAGGGGGAGTGGATGCCAGGACTGGTATGTGCCAGCAAGCAACTCATACCCCTCCCTCCTGTCCTTTGCACTTCCTTGGACAGGGGCAGAATCATTTCTTACCTACTCTGTTCTTTGCTCCTTCCCCTTCCTGTAATTTTAAAAGTTAATATATTCAGTCTTCTAGCTCTGCTCTCTGGGGAGTGTCACCACTCCTGGCATGCCAGCAGGCAGATGGGTACCTTTTTACTGCTTGTTCTCAGTATTTCCATCAGAAAGAGGGTAGCCAAGCACCTTTGGATGCTGGATAAGATGATCCTAGACAGAGCCTGTTTTGTTCAGCATGGAGAGTGAATGGAGATTATTTTTTAATATAAAACTGTTGAATGCAAAGGTTCTGTGCAGGTCTTCTGGCTGCCTCATTAGGAAACAGCGTGCAGAGCTTTCGTTGCCGCTGCCAAATGAGGCAAAAGAGGAAGCAAAAGTGTTTTCATCCTGTAAAGTGGACTAACAGTTTTGTTTTATAATAAAACACAGACTTGATGAAAAGTGAAAACCCCCTCCCTCCCTCTCTCTTCTGCTGCATCTTTCCTTCTTCAATAGGTGTTTCTGCTAGAGGAATTTCCAGAAGTATGAGAGAGACTGTTCTGCCTGTGGGCTTGCCTTCTTTTATTGAAATATGAGAGGAAGTTACTCAGACTTCTCAGACAAGGTTCAATAGGTCTTGTAGCAGAGGAAGTCACATTTTCAGCATGTTTTACTCATGATGAATCGGTCAAAATCGAAGCTCAAATGAGCAGCCAGTTTATCTGTTGGAGTTCCCTGGGGAGCAGGGAGCCCAGCGGGTGTGATCCCACCACACTTGTGCTGCAGATAGCCGTGCTGCAGCTTCTGTTTCCTCCCACCCCCCCAAAAATCACAGAGCAAAGGGTTGTTACTGGAGCGACAGAAGATAAGTGGGATACCTCCTCAAGTGCTGCAACTTCAACTTCTTTCAAAGATACAGCTTTCCACTCTGCCTGTTTTCCATTACTGCCGGCACCCAGAGCTGTTGTGCTGCAGCCCTGGATGCTGGCTTGCATTACAGAGCATGTGCTGAAATGAATACACAGTGCTGGGGAAAATCTGGTTTCAGCTGAAATTGCCAATAGATCTGCCGCTGGTTTCAGTGGCAGTGGCATTTCCTCTGTGCGTATCAGTGATGCGCTGACAGGAGGAAGGTGACTATCTCATATTTGAGCAAAGATGATAAAAATCCCCTTGTCTCCTGAAATTTGTCTTTGTGTTTAGATATAACAAATCTGATCCGTTTCATTTTTGTCCTAAACCTTTTAGAGGCAGGAATTTGATGCTTAATGAGTTTTAATACAGTCAGTTATTAAAGGTAAGAAATCCCAGGCTCCGTTCCTAGCACTAAAAAAATTTGTGTGAATTGCAACAGATGAGTATAAATCCTTAGGCTCCTTTCAGTACCAAGTTTGTCACATGGCTGTCTTCATGCCCTGTCCTGGTAGAAGCTGGCAGTGGGGAAGGGACAGTGCATGTGAATTTATGCAGCTCTTACTGCTAGACAAACAGGGGACTTGCTATATATATCGAATTGCCTTCTCTTTCCCTTTATTGATTGGCTGGGGATTTCCCTTTCTCAGAGTGCCTTTTGAGAGGATGTCATGGACAGCACTGTTTTTAGAAACAGTTAAGCTCATGGTAGAGAGCAGACATGGTAGCAATTAAGCTCACCTGAACTTGCTTTCCTGCCCCTGTCGTTTGAGGTGAGTTTATTAATGAAAGCAGGTCAGTGTGCAAGGCAGTCCCTTCACATGATTTTCCACTGGTAAAGTGCAACACATTTTCAAAGGCTCCACATACCTAGAAATTAAAGAGCAGAGGCTCCAGTTTAACTAACCAGAGATTTTGGGGTCTTGGGGTGATAAAGGGGAATTGTTAAAGGTCAGGTTAGGTATTGGTTGGTATTGGGAGGGATACCACCCCCAGAAAAAGCCTCATGAAGGGCAAGTTTCTGAGTTCATTGCTGTACATGTCTGATTGGGAAGAGCAACAGTGACAACATGAAGCCCTGAGAGGGCTCCTCTCTGCAGTGGCATGGGGAAGGAGGACATCCAGCCTGTCGTCATAACATACCATCCAGAGAAGCTGCCCACAAACCTGGCATTTCTGCAGGAGCTGACAGCTTTGACCATTGGATGACTGTGCTCAGCAAAAAGTGAGAGATTTCAAGTTGAACATGTAATCAAAAGTGAGCTCTTAACTTATTAATAACAGCTCTCAAAGCTTTTCCTCTCATCTTGTGGTCATCTGTCTTCCTGTAGCTTGATGCTAGAAACCCTGAGCAGATGTTTGTTGCTCTGTTTTAGAGCATTCTTCCTGTGGAAGGTGGAGTTGTGTACTTAATTTGATAATGGTGCAATTACTGCAAGTTTTAGAGAGGAACTGGGTTTTCACCAGGAGCAGGGAGGAGCGTTGAGCAGAGGTGTGTGTTCCCAGCCATGTTTCAAGTGGCTGGACATAGCTGCCAGTGCTGCAGACCCTGGCACAGGATCCTTCTCATCTTGTTGGTGCAGCTGGTTGGGGGGTTGCTGCCAGGGAACTTGGGCTTGGTTTGGGTGAGTCAAGAGAAGAAATCTTGATGCTTTATTGTCCCCTCAGACATGCTGTAGTTTTGGTTGTAGCTTTTTCATGTACATTTTTATGTGGGTAGCTAAAAAATGCTTCATTTTAATCCCACGGAAGAAAACGACCCTTGGAGAAAATAGGCTCTCCTAGAAATTTTGTATGCAAGTGATGGAGCATGGGCTCTGGCCTGGGGTCTGCCTCTGGTCAGCAGCACATGCAGAACAACCCCTGGGGTCTGCCTCTGGTCAGCAGCACATGCAGAACAACCCCTGGGGTTTCAGTGCAGAGGAGGCACAGCTGGAGCTGGAAGTGTGGCTGCCTCAGGGCTGTGAAACCCAGTAGTGTTGTGGGACCACTATAGGGTATGTGATCACCTGGAATAATAGCAATATTTTTTTCTTTCAGACACTGTTTCTATTGACTGCCTGTCCCAGGGAAGATTCAGATGCTTGCAGGCAGGTACCAGTTTAGTCTAGTACCAGTTTGGATGCCAAATGTATCCTGCCTGGTCTCCAGCTGCTTTTACTGAGGGGTATGGTTCCCTCGTTGGTCCAGTCCTCTGGCTGCAGGCAGATGCCTTAGAAACCTTAGGACTTCTAAAATAATACAAATTAGTATGTTTATGCACCTGTATAAGAGTAATAGAAGTTACATTTGTAATGGCAACTGGGCTGAAGTTGTGTTGCTGCTATTTAGTCAAAATTATTTTAAAGTATCCAGATGGTGAGTATGAATGTATTGCAGGTGGGTGCTCCAAAGAGCCTTGACCTTGGCTGGGGAAAGTTTGTGTGGGGTGAAGAGGGGGAGCAGCACACTTCAGGACTTTATCTTTTGATTTCTAAGCCTTCTGGTGGATTTGGATCACATATTTCAGGCTTTTTTCTGCAGTCACAAAGATTGCCTTTCAAAGAAAACTGCGGCTGTTAAGAGTCCACAAGTTGATGGGAATTAAAAGGTGAATTCTCCTGATGCATAAGAAGTGAGTGTTTGCAGAGACCCGTTTAGACAGCGCTTCTCCAGCCTGGAGACTCCAGCCTGGGATGTGACCTCAGTAGCGCAAGCACCATTTCCTTGAAGTTGTTGCTGCTTCCTTCCTGAGATTGAGTTAAAATCTTCGCATGGTGTGGTGTGGAGGGAGGTAACGGGGCTGCCAGTGGTGGAGTGAGAGGGAGGCCAGCGCCCACATGTCTCTCCAGGGCTACAGGCAGAGAACCAGGAGCAGGCAGGAGTGTAGATTGCAGCTGGGACAGGTCCATCTGCACTGCTTTGGGTAGGGACCAGGCAACTGTTTGTACTTGAATAAAGGCTTAATTGTGACTCAAAATGTCCCAACTGCTTTTTTAAAGAAAAGCAAACAAAACTGGAGGACGACAGGCTGGAGTTACAGGGGGCTTTGGAAATGCTTGCCAAAGCTGTGCTTTCTGTCTCTGTTAGTCCGGTGGTTATGAAGTTTAGCTTGGAGCCTTGGCTTTGAATCCCTTCTCTGCCAGCTTGGGATGAAAGGCCTTGAGGGTGGGGATGGCATGGAGGCAGTGAGGGCTCTTTAGGTCCATGGTTCCTCCATGTGCCACTGAAATGAATGAGGGCTCTGTCTTGTTCTCTGCTGGTGTCTCAGCTTCTCACTGGCTGTGATGGCAAATGAATCAGCGCAGCGATGGCAGCCCGTGTGGCATCGTGCAGAACCTTTGGCAGTCCCTGTTCTCTGCCAGTTCCTTAGGAAGGTGAAGGAGCAGGCAGAGGCTGACCGGGCAGGGGAGCATCCCTGGTGTGCTGCTGCCACCTGGTGCCACCGGCTGCCCCCAGCCCCTTGGCTGCTTCACCTGCAGAGCAATGTATTTTGCTGCTACAGCCTTGATTAAGAGAAAGGGGATGATCTTAACTAAAACATGCTAATGGTCCTTGCTGTGCAGTATGTGGAGCTTCCTTTGCAGTTACTGGTTTCCCCTTGAAATTCTGATTTCACTGTCATTAATGTAAAGAGTGGAGTCAGCTGGCAGGCAGGCATGCTGCTGAAATTAATTATGCTTAGAATCACTGCAGTGATGGATAGTAGTGCTCATTAGGGGTCTGGCAAAGCGCTGGGCTCTGTTCTCTTCGCTTGTAATCCTGTACACTTTGACATCTGGGTGGCACTGCTGGACCCTTCTTCCTGTAGGTGTCCTCTGAACTGGAGTGTCTCAGTCTGTCTGCCCCTGCACATGGTGTAAACTGTTTACTGGCTCCTCTATGTATCCATTTCTCTTGACTCCTGGCTGAGCGAGATATGGCAGGGTGACCTGGGCAGAGGAAAGGACATGGTGGACAGAATGGTGCTGGAGAAGTGGTCCTGCAGCTTGGATGGGCCATAACGATCTCCCCCTCTCCTTTTTCTTCACTCTTCCACAAAACAAGTTGTCATTAGACCATTTTCATATTGTCCCCAGGCTAAGCTATTCCCTGGGCCTGAAGCGCAAAGGTGGGTGGCAGATCTTCACTGCATGCGCATCTCTGGCCCAGCGTATCAAGTTAGAGGCATTTTTCAAATTCTGGTGGTGTTTTCCTCGCCCAAGCTCTAGTCTTGTTTGCCCATTTCCCCCTCCAGCTCTCCCCACGCCCTCTACATTCCTGCATCCTTCCTTCCATGGCTGCTGTTTTCACTGTTTCTTCTATCCTTGGCAGTCCTCACCAGCATGAACCCCAAAACTGCCCATGCCCCGCTGCAGCTCCCGCCCTGGGGTCACTCACCCCAGCTCAGCTCAATCCGAGACCCCTGTTGCCACCAGCATCTCTGCCCTTGGGGTCTGTGTTGCTCTTCCCAAGCTCTGCAATCTTCAGCCCATCTCTCCTCATGTATTTACTTTTGCAAAACTTCTTATGTTCATTCTCACTTTTGCAGCACCGGAGGGCCAGGCCTGCTGCAGCACTGTGAGTTTGAGGCTCGTATTGGATCTGCTCTGGTCTTTGCTAAACAAGAGCTTTGCTTTTGTCAGGTATTAAGCCTGGGCTGCTCTGGGCACACCTCTGACTTTTCCAGTCTTCTTTCCCCTTCCTTTTTACTGCAGATGACCCTGTTGCTTTGGAGGGAAAAAGACAAAATACCGTACATCCCTTCCTGCCTCTCTGCATTTCTCATGGCATTCTTCTCCTTTCCCTGCACCAGGCACAAACAAGTTCTCTGGTTTGTCCTCTTGCCTCTGATCACATACTGTCTCTTCCTCCCTGTTACACCATTCTCCTTCCCCCTTATTCTCAAATTTCTCACCTGCCTCTGAATCCTTCCCCATACTGTGTAGTTTCTCCCTTGTTAAAGGCAAAGTTCACCTCTGCTCCTGCTCGCCTCCTGTGGCTGATTTCTGTCCCCCACCACACTTTCATGGTAAGTCCCCTGTAAGCAACCTGTTCAGACTGAAGTCCCTTGCCTCCTTAACCTGCCTTACCTGCTGCTGCAAAAACCTTGAGCTTGGCAAAATCTCCAAATTTTCCCACCCCCTTCGCTGTTCAGGAGTTTTGACTCTACAGCAGTGGTGCTCCTGAAATCCCTTCCCTGAACTCGCTCTGCCTGTTCTTTCCCTCGCTCTGCTGCTCCTTCAGCACTTCCTCAGGGATTTGCTCTCCCAACATGGCTCTGGTTTCTGTCCTGTTGCTCTGTGCTCTCTGTAATCTTATCCATGCGCACATGTTCAACTACCCTCCTTTGCAGCTGGCACATGCATATGCTGTTTCTCTCCTTGTTGATGCCTAGCTGTCAGTCAAGCAGGGCTGGATAATCTGTCCTGATGTTACCCGCATGACTCTGACCGGTAATGGCACTGGTTTGGAGGATGGCCTCTGACATCTTCACTGTACAGCTGTATAAACTTGGTCTGAGAATGTGCATGAGGACTAGCAAAGCACCAGCCACATCTGGGTATGTTTTTGAGGGCCAAAATGTGAATTTCTCCTGTAGGATGGTGCTGTGTAGTCAGGAGTGTTTCTGGCTACAGCAGCTTTCCCAGGTGTCTCTGCAGTCGTGCAAAGAGCTGCTTTATGTGTCCTGGTCTGATCTTTTGGGTGCAACCCTGTGTTTGAAACCTAGATGTTCCTGCTTCAAATGCAAGAGGAGCCTAATCGGTCTTCAGAGAGGTGTTGATTGTTTTTAAATATGAAGGAAAACACCTTCAGGGCATTTTAATCACAAACTGACTCTTAGACTGGATGGCCAGGAAGGGTTTGCAAGCTGTTATCCTCTCCCAGCTGCTGCGGTGGCTGTGGGTAAGCCAGGGTGGTTCCATTCTCAGGCAGTACATGGTTCTGTGCCATGGGCTGAGCAAGATGAAGTCCTTGTCTTGCTCCTTGTTGGTCTGAGACCATCCCCTGGTACTCGGGATGGGTAACGTGTGTGCAGCGCTGCAGTGCTGTGGCAGGTACCTCCCACCCCTGGGAGAATGTCTCTTGCCCTCCCCACATCTCATAGGCAGGTTGACTTTGAACATGAGATTCAGTCTGTAATCCTGAGTCACTGATCTCCTTGGGAAGAGCAACCGGAGTTGGGATGTGCCAAGGGCATTGCGGGCAGCTCTACTTACTCAGAGGCATGTAGGGATTCACGTATTCAGACCTGAACCAAAAAAAAGTGTCTGATCTGTTCTAAGTACCCTAAGCAGTAAAAACGATAGCTTTTTTCATAAGCTTGATAGAATTTATCCAATTCTGAAACTTCATCTACCAGTAATTGGATTGAGTTATATCTTTGTCAGCAGGATTGCCCAGAGCTGACTATACTTTGCATAAATACTTAAACATATTGAACAAGTCTTCTTTTTATAATTTTTTTTTAAGCTGCATATGTGAGCTTGTTTTGCTTCGGATTGCTAGATGGGTTTTGTCTTTCTGCTTCAAACTTGTTGTCTTAGCTCTGGCCACCTGGAGGCAGTTGTAGCTGTGGCCCCAGCAGCACTGGGGACAGAAATGCCATCAATTTGACGCTTCTGCTGCTTACTACTTTTATGTATTGCTGCAATAGACTCTTTGTCTGCTACTTGTCCTGCAGCTCATGCAGAGGTGACTGTGGGGTCCTCTAAGGTACACAATGTGCTGTTTTCCAATAGCCCTTCATCTTGTGAGTAATTCTGGATCTCTGAATTCATACCTTGCCTCTGGTTATACCTGTATGCAGTTAAATTATGATCACTTAGCGTTGCAGAGCAATCCGAATACTTTGGCAACTTGTCATCGTCCTCTGGTATTACTGTGACATTCTTAAGCTCTGGCTGCCCAATCTTTTCTTTTTAATAGTTACTCATCAGTAAAAGTTTTCTGTTGTTGAAGACCATCTGGTAGCGGCCTTCATTAGGAACAGCCCTCGGACCTGTAATTTTGCTTAAAATAACAAAGACTGTCCCATACAATCTGCTTTGCATGTGACTATGTGGTCTGATAATTGTAATTTTAGCCCCTTAATTAGTTGAGAGGCTTGAGATGGGTGTTCTGTTTCATTTGAGGTCGAAATAAGGCTAGTAGGGTTCCTGGTTGTTTCTTCTAACATCCCCCGTTTAATATTGGGACTTGTTTTTGCCCATTAAGTACATCAGGACTAACTTGACCATTTTAGCTGAAATTAAAACAAAATCTCTGCCTGGGGCAGGCACTGAGCGCAGAGAGCTTTGCTCCAACTGCTAACAATTGGTGAAGTTTTATAAGCAATTAAAAACAAGTCTCATAGCAGGAAGCATGGAGCTGCCAGAGGGGCCACCCAGCTCGCCTGGGGTGCGCACCGAAAACTGCATTGCAGCAGCACTAACGAGGCTGGAAGCTGTAATCGGTGCCGGCTGTGTTTCCCACCTTTCCAGAGCTCCCCATCCATGTCTGAAATACCCCTGTGCGCCCTGATGGGCATCCTTCCTCCCTCCCAAAGGAGCTCTGCTCCCCGCAGCGTGCCAACAGCGGGTGATCGCAGGGAGCGGCCATGCCGTGTTCCCTAAGCCTGGCTCGCTGTTGCTAATCGAGCTGTGCTGAAGGCAGGGCTATTAAGCTTTTCACAAGCTTTTCTGTGAGGCTCCTGTAAATACACACTGGTGAAGCTGCGATACGCTTTTGTGGCACCTCTGTGAGTTGTGGAGAGGCAGAAAGAGAGTAAATGTTTCTTCTGATTTTTGACAGTCTAAGTGTTTGCTTGGAGAGTCAGGTTTTCCAGTGCATGTACAGTTTATATTGCACCTTGACTTGGCTTGCAGCTGAGAGGCAACCCTGGGTGTTTGAGTCTGGAGCTGTAATTCAGAAAATGGAGAATAGTCACTGGTCGTCTGCGAAATGTCTGGCTTGGGTGGTGGCTGAACATCCTGGAAGACGGGTCCAGCTCTGCAGGCAGAGCTTGGTCCTTCTGTCCAGGCTCTTTTCTTGCAGCTCTCGGGTCTATTCTAGCATCTGCAGCAAACAGGGGCAGAGGTTTCAAGACGGCTGCTGCTTCAGTCCCCGCCACTCTGTTTTGCACTGGGAGAGGCAAAGATCCCTGGAGGAAATAATGCGGTTGCGTAACGAAGTGTACAATAACACGCATGAGTCACGTGGGCCAGAGGGCTGTGGGGAGAGCAAATTAAGATTTTTACAAGTGTTCTCAACTCTGACACTTCCTTATTATCTGAGGGTTTGGCTCCGAGATTAATAGTTCCAGGGTAGGATACAGTCTATAAAAATGCTCAAGTGAAGTGAGTTATTTTCTCTACTTCCCCAACCCAGGTGTGTCAGGCAGCATCACCCTGCCGGCCTCGTCAGCAGGACCGGCACCTCTAGTGCTGTCTGGTGCCTCCCTCCAGCGGAGCAATGGGGAGGACAGCGGGCTGCTGGCTGTGGGGCATGAGCCCTGCGCTGTGTCTGTATTGCACAGCAGCAGAACAGCATGAGGCTCTGGGCTGTGGTTTCCATCCATGCTTGAAAAGGCATTGTGTTTTTTTATCTTCTCTCCAGTTTCATCCTTTTTGTCTTGCCTGTCTTTGTCCCCTCTTCATTTACTTCAGCAGCATCAGCCTCCGCCTTGGCTGGGCATAACAGGTGGCCAGCTCTAGCCCATCCCCCGTGACCAAGATTTTAGGAGAGCTTCTGACCTGGATTTTGGGGGAATCCAACCTCCTGCATGGGAAACAGCTCCTTGAGCAGCTGCAAACCCACATTCCCCAGGAGTGGTGGTAGGTGCCAGCCCAGAGAGGTGTCGGGCAGTGGTGCTGGGTGTATTGAGCAGCTACCATCTTCCCTCCTGAGGGCTGGAGACTGCTTGGCTGGAAGTCACAGCAGCAGAGCCAGCAGCCAGTCAAATATGGCAGCCTTTGAAAGAAGGAGGACCACAGCCAGCCCTGAAAGGGGGGGGGGGATGCATTTCCGATGCCAGTGGAGGAGCACGTGGAGCTGCACATGTACGTGAGTGAAGTTGCCTGCAGATGGGTGGACTGGACCAGATGTAATTTGGGTAGTGCTGGAGGCCCAAGGCTTTCCTTGGTGGTCCAAGCAACAATTGGGTTTTTGTGGTATCTCCTGGCTTCCTTCACCCCATAAAAATCTTCAGGAGCCCCTTCAGCTTCATCCTTGCTCTGGCCAGGATGAGGAAGCCCTTGGGGGCGGAGAAGTAGTGGCATTCTTTCAGGCTGAGCTACTGCTGCTGCAGGGGTCCCGGCTGCCCTGAACTGCCTTGCTCTTGGGCAGTGGGCTTTCAAGAATAGCTTGGGGGATGGGAGCAAGGAGGAACATCCTCAAATCTGGTGCAGTCAAAGAAAGTTGCAGTTTCTAGCAATTACCAACTTCTACAAGGAAGGGAGAAACTGAAGTAGCCATTAGCAATGATTTAATAAATTGGAACGTACCACAGGAAAAGTACTCGTGTGTCATTCGGTGTTATCAATAATTCAGATATCTTCAGACTAGTGAACAAAGCATACTTAACATTTTACTTCCCTTGCTAATTGTGCTTTTTCACCTAATTTGTAAGTCACCAGATGGCAGTGACAATTCCTGGTGGCATGGTAAGCTGCTGCTAGGGTTTTTTTCTCTATATGAAGTCTGATAAGTGTGGTAATTTTGCTAAATAGTGGGGAAAAAGGTGGGGGAAAAGGCTTTTATAGTTAAAAAGAGGCAGGCTGGATCTGGGTTTGAAGGGAGATATTGCAGTATTTGGCTTTTTCTATTTTCCGAGGAAAAAAGTTGATTCCCACTGTGGGTTTTTTTTATATTTCCTGAAACTTGGTGATCTGCTTTTAAATGTAAGGTAATATAGTGCACAAGTTTTGAACCCTTTCTGTACTCCATTCCTTTCTACTGTCCTTTCTCATCAAGTGCATGGCAGGACATGGGAAATTAACTGAAAGTACAAGGGTAATTATTCCTACCTGACAGCACTGCTAGAGCAGGGTAGGAGCTGCCTCCCGCATTGCGCAGCAGTGCTGAAGGACTTGCTTACGTGCTGCTTGCTCACAATGAAGATTATGTTTCAGAAATGACTCCTTAGTGCTGGCATTCAGCTTGGCCTTCTAACGTGTGGGTGTCAAACCTCACATAATTCTGGGCTGGGAAAGAAATCCCTGAGTGGAAGGAAAGCCTTGAGTAGGTATTCAGAAACTCTTCTGTAGCTGACCCAATTCCTCAACGGCAGAAGGAGGAGTAATTCTCAGCTGGGGTATGTTGTGCAAGATGTTTAGACAGTCTCTAATTCCACATTTGTTGACATTTGTATTTAATCTAAGGAGGAAAAAGGTTAAAAATGCATGGTGGCAAAACTTACCAAAGACCTTGAGCATTCCTGGAGCTTTGTCGTGCTACAGGCTGCTGGTGACTGGCAGAAATTGGGTTTGGTTGATGAGCTCTAAGCCATCTTCAGGCTGCACTTAAATACTGAACATCCCCACTTAAAACACTGTTATTTTTAAAAAACCATTGGGACACGTGTCTGCAGATTTCCATGCTACTTGTGTGCACAGTGAAGGGGCTGTGCAGCTGGGTGAGTGGCGCCGGGAATGGGAGTGCACAGAGCAGCTGCAGGGCTGTCAACCTGTTTCCAATGGCAGTGTTTGACTGTGTATAATTCAGTCCCCTGTGTGGGGCTGGAAGAGGAGAACAGAGGGCAGAATTTGTACAGATGAGAGATATGTTGGTGATCAAATGATCCCATATCGGAGAGAACTGAAAACCTCAAGGGTCTGTTCCTCTATGGAAATCCCAGGATCACCTGTGGGACCATCTGGTGGTATTGGAAAGGATCTTCTCAGAGCAGGACCTTGCTCAAGTCTTGCTGCTTGGCTTTTTCCCTTCTATGAAACGCCTTCTGTGACCAGTCCTCCTGCTAGCAGGGGGAAAGCTGGCAGAAGGGGCTGCTAGTTTTTTGCACGGCACTTTGGTCTCTTGCATCTTGCCCTACTTCCTAGGCAGGACAAGATTTGATTTTAGAGGTGATTTTCTCCCAAGACCACAGCGATCTTTTCCAAGCACAGCCGTTTCATATGAAGAAGGATCCTCCCCAGGTCCTTGAACCATAATGACCAAGCCTTTCTTCTTTCAGCTCCCTCCTGTGCTCCTCCGAGGTGTGGGGTTTGTGCCTCTAGGGTACTGGCTGGTGTGTGCTGATTGGTAACAAGTCCTGTATGCTGTATGTAGTGGCCAGCTGACTAAAAGGATTTGGTGTCTCCCCGGTGATGGTGAATCTAATTTCCAGAAGCTCCTGAAAGGGCACTAAGTAGAGGTTAGCAGTGATAGATACACGGTGCTGGCCTCTTGATTTTTTTATTTTTTTTTAATTTATTTTTTCTATTTTTTTTCCCCCCCTCCTCTACGGTCATACTGAAGTATCATTACTGTTGATCTAAACTTCTGCTCTGGGTTTTCTCTGCTTTGTTGCAGGTGAGACTAGTGGAAGAGCAAGAAGAGACTGAGCTGTGATTGAACCAGAAGATTTTGGACAGTGTCTGAGGATGGTGAGTATACGTTCTAGTCTGCCTGTCCTCTGTGGCTGGTTTTGTTCTTTCTTTGTGTGTCCAAATCTTGTAATGCTGCTAAATGTATGAGAATAAATACAAGAATGGGAAAGAGTGCTATAGTATTGTGTGTTATATATAATAATGTAATATAGAGAGGTTTTATTACTGTGGCCAAGATATACTGTTGGTAGGATAAGTTTACTCCTAATCTTGTTATTGGAATATACAGGAAAAAAGTAAGAAAGATTGGAATCCCCTTCTGCCTCCTTGGACTACTGACATAGTCATCCAGTTTTTGTGGCTTACTGATTTATTTTTACTTTAAAACTTAATGCTGGGGTTTCTCATTCTGTTCCTCTGTCACCTCTCAATGAAGATTTAACACCATGTTAAGAATGTGCTCTGGTGCCACCAAAGTAGCAGAAATTTCACAATAATTAGTCACAGAAAAATATGGTATAAAAGAATCTGGAAAGACTGAAACACAGCCAAAACAGCCAGATTGCTGATAAACTCGGGTAAAGTGCCTCTAATGCCTCCAGCAAGAAATAACCCAAAATATGCACGATCTGATGAGAGGAAGAAAGCTGGAGACCAGGAATGTTGAAAGATATGCTGAAAGTGTCGTTAGGGTGGTAGTTTGAATAGGGGTTTGAAGGCAACATGGTGATCTGCATATTAGGCTGTGGGTGGGCACTGAGCCTGAGCGTTGCTGCAGTAACATAGTATTATCATCAGCTTCATGCTCGCCGCTGCCAGAAGTGTATCATTATGTTGGAAGGAGTGCAGAGAAGAATGGCAGAAACAGTCAAAGGGCTGGAAATTCAAATTGAGGACATGAAAATTTAGGTTAAATGTTAAAAAAAAAAATAAAAAATTAAAAAAAATGGCAGACTGCTCGAGGAAATAGTGATGTCTCCTATGGGATTGTCCCCCATGTGATCTATTAACAACTGGAACAGAAAAGGAAATGTGTTCTCTGCCTTAATTGAACTGTCAGCTCTAGGAGTTATGCACGCAGCATTTTTAGTGTAGTCCCTATTCTCATGCTCCCTGGTTTTGTCTCAAGATCTCCTGTGCTTTCTGTTGGAAGAGCTTTCTGCCACACTTCAGGTTAAGGAGCTTGCTCTGGGGTGGAGAGATGAAAGCATGCCCTTGTAACCTGATAAGTGTCTTATGCTTCGGGTTGGAATTACCCTAGTGTCAGACTGGAAGTGTAAAAAACCAACAACTTCTCTGTATGGGATTGAGTTGAGACTGATGCAGATGTATCCAGATATGAATGAAAAGAAAAAGTCAATAAACACATGGAAAATACATCAGAAATTTCTCCAGGTAACATGGAAAAGGCCAGCCTGGGTCCATCGAAGGCCTGGTTAGTCAGATACCCCGTTGACGGGGGGCCACTGGTAAATGCTGCAGGGGAGCCTGGGGAGAGCATCTCTCTGGTGTATGCCCTCACCTGTCAGGATCTGCAGCTCAGTGACTTGGTAATCCAGAAACAGTTTATTGATGTCTTATGAGCCCTTGGCAGACTTTTCTTCTGTGAATTCATCTAGCTGCTTTTCAAAACCAAGTAAAGATTTGCAGTTGCAACACGTTGCAGCAAAGAGCTGTCCTGCCGAGTTGTGCGGGGTAGCCCCTCTTGCTTTGTTTTTGAACCTGCCCCATGTAATTTTGGTTGATGGTTCCCAGTTCTTGTACTGAGAGTAATGGTGAAGTGTAGTGCTGCCTGTGAGCACCCCGTGCCCTTTGGGATTTTGTAGATCTCCGTCACATTCCCATTAGACATCTGAAGAGCTCTAGTCTTTTAAATTCTTCTCTGTAGAGAAGCCATCTTTAATCCTTGTCACGCCTCTCTAGACCTGTATTGTTTTTGGGGTGTGTAGACTGGAACTTTGGACTTATTAAAACATGGAAGCTTTTACTTTTCACTGCACTCCTTTCATGTGTCTTGACAGATACTTATCCTGACCTGGCCATGGGCTGCCCTTAGTTTGGTTTCTTCTAGACAAGAGGGTCTTCTGCTCCTTATGAATACATGAAGATGACTTTACAGTTTCAAAGGACCTTCTGAAAAGGACTTATGGGATTTTCATATTTTATTAAAATGTTCCTTTGATTTTTTTTAAATTATTTTTTCCTTTTGGGAACAAAAAAGGAAAAAAAAACACAACCCAAACCCCACCTCTCTCACCCACTGTTTTGGGAAGAAAGTATAGGCTTTTTATCTCCCATGGCAGGGGAGAGAAAGTAACTTATAATTGTGAGCTGTAGAAAAAAGCACTTGCCTCCACCTACCTACCTGAGCTTCTGTCAGCAGTTAGAGGTAGAGAGCTGGTGTAAACTCTTGACAACCTCCTTTGAGTCCTTCTGTGACCTCTCTGGAGGGTTGTGACTCTGAGTTAAGTGCAGGTCTGCAGGGAGGGATGGAGGTCAGTTGCTGGTTAATGGATGCTCCATGGGGTAGTCTGCTAATCTGTGGGTACTTCTGGGCTGGCGTTCTTCAGCGGGCTGCTGGGAGGGTTGGCTGGAAACCCTGTTCCCTGCAGGCATGCTGAGCACTTAATTACCTGTGATCGCTACAGTCAGAGGGCACTGCACCAATGCCCTCTGGTTAGCAAGGGCATGCCCAAAAGCTTCTGCCTTACTCAGCAGCACCCCAAATGTGCATTACCAGCTGCTCTCCCCTTTCTGGTGCTATGAATGCTGGGTCTAGTGTCAGTTGAGAGTTTTGTTTGGTTTGATTGTAAGACTCTTCTCATTTCTTCCCCAAAGACTGGCTGCTGATGAAAATGACCTTGAGGACAGCACTAGTGGTGGTTTAATCCTTAACTCTGGTTCATGGAAGTCCTAACAAGCATCCAGTACCTTAATACATTACTTAAAACTAACCTGGCAGGTAAGTTAGTGCAAGCTGCTGTGCTGCTCTGCCAGCAGCTCAGGGCTCAGCTCTTAGTGTGCCGTACAACTCCCACAGCAGCATTCCCTCTTCTTACTGCTGGGGATACTGGGACTGTAGACATCTGGATTTCCACAATGGTTCATACCCTTTGGAGGAGACCATGACTGTTAGTATAGGTGAGGTTTCGCAGGTTAGCCATCCCTCGTCCACTCTTGCTGGCGTACAGAGTTGATAGCCTTTGACTTCTGTTCTTTCATACCTCTTCTCAAAGGCTTCTTGCTTAGTATTTCTGTTATGTGCTCACCTCTGGGCAGCTTTCTGAACAAATATTAAATGCGGCATTACAGATCTATATAAGCTTTTCTATCATCCTATAAAGATGAAAGGATGGCACTTACCATCCCAGTCCTGATTTACGGGGTATAAATTAGTAACTTCTGCTCTTTTCACACAAGTTGAGGGGTTTATTTCTGGGAGGCCACCTCAGTGGCTCAGCAGCCTTTCAGTTTACCCAAGGGCCTCCTTAGCCTTTGAGGAAATGAACTATTTCTTTAGAGGGACCTGAAAAAAGATGCCCTTCGTGCAACAAAAGTAGAGGAGGCAGAACAAGAAGTCCCTTTGGCCACAGCTAGTCAGCTCTCTGCATCAGCTCATGTAGATTCTCTGCCTAGGCAGTAGAGAGAAATAGAAATACGTGTGCAGTTCATCTCACCCTGGTGTAGGTATCTGCTAAGCAGAAAGAGGATAATTTTTAACTTTTAGGGTGAGGTAAATGATACAAGTCTCTCCCTTCCACTCCTTACCTGTAAAAAGATCCAGATAACCAGTTCCTACCTTGATCTTCATCAAAAAAATTCAGACCTGGACAGATACAAAGTGGAGTACCCTGATAACACCTCTGCTGCTGGCACCATCTCAGCGTGCAGCAGCAGGCGAAGGCTTGGTGACTGCTGGAGCCCCAGGCTGTTGGGCAGAGCTGCCCCAGTTTCCATCAATTTGCTTCTGATGTTCTGGGAGTACCTTCCTAGGACAGTCACCTCCTCCTGCCAATTTTTTGGTCATTTTTCTCCAGCTGGAGACAGATTAGGGCAGTCAGTGCAATGGATGTGCTACTAGGGACAGGGCTTCGGATTCAGATCTCTGCCATCCATGGCCATAGCCCCTTGCTTTGCCTCCTCTCCGTCTGCAGGGCGATGCACCATGCTGTGGCGGTGAAAAGCCCACCCCTAATATGTAGGAGGGATGAAAGTGGTGCCCTCTGTCTAATGAAAGAGTATTCACAGTAGTTTTAGTTGTGGTGCCGAAAAGAAATGGAGGATAAAGATACGTCAGGGTTGGGAAGGTTATACCTGTACTCAGAAGTCTGAGTCCAGTATGCTGGCAGTGGCACCTCCTTGCAGTGGACTGGACCAGTTTTCCTCTTCTCACCCTTTGGCTACTTGCTTCCACCTTTCTGCATGTGTTAGACTCTGCCAGCACCTGTGTTTCACAAGGGGTTTGGGTTCCTCAAGTGCATCTATGTGTCATTCAAGCTCTTTGAGGCACTTGCAGATCTTTGCTTGGGTGGATTGTAATTTTTGAAGGGGGGAGATTGAGCTGCAGACCTGCGAAGAGGAATCAGAGGTGGCCCAGCAGGGTGGGCATTAGCTGTTCTTTGGGACCACCCTTTCTCTGTCTTGCAGAAAGCTGAGCTAGCCGTTGATGAAAAGGTGCGGTTCAGGGTGTTGACTGGAGAGATTTCAGCATCACCGTGGCTGTCCTGTGTTCCCAGTATGAATTCCCTGGGCATGTGGGACCAGATGGCAGCTCACTCCAATGCTGCAGGCTGGGCTTCTGGTGCATGCAGGCATGTCTCTGTAGGGAATATTGTCTCCCTTGGAAGCTGCAGGATGGCCCCTTGAGTGCCAGTCTTATCTTTGCCAAGCACTGTGCTATCTCAGAGCCTCCAAATCCCTTCTGGGACCTTAAAGAGAGGTTGCAAGCTGTTTACCTGCAGTGTGCAAGCAGAGGCATATGGAGTGGTGGGAGGAGCGGCACAGGAGAGCGCCACTCACAGCATGAACACCATGCAGTGCTAGTGGGAGAAAAAAGGGTTAGGTACTGCCAACTGGCCTTAAGAATATGCTGTCCATGTTACAATCAGCTCCTCTCTTCCTCAGAGTACCTGAAACCTTTTGTGTTTGGGAGAAAATGAGGGAGGTTTCTCCCTCCCCCTGCATGAATGTGCATATGGACGACACTCAGAGGAGCCCAGTTATGTGAAAATAACCTTGTCTTCCTTGTTCGGTCTGGTGGTGGTTAGTGATAATGGAGCAAATACCAGCTGTTCAGCTGGGGAAGCATCTGAGGTGGCATTTAGGAAATCCCTCTAGCTAAGCCAGCTAAACGAGGCTGTGAGCGCTCTGCGTTCCTGTTCCTGGCCACCCAGGCTGCCCAGCACCAGGCAATCTCACTGCCACTGCTCCTGTCCTCATCTTGTTGATTGGATGGAAATGAGAGCAGGTATTTTGTGAACTGTTGGAGGAGGAGGAGGTGAAAGTGGCAGAGTTTGAGTCAAGTTCCTCCTGAAACTGTGAGCCTCTGAGATGCGGCTGAACGCTCCAAGATGCGAGGTCTACTTCTGCTCTGCACCAGGCTCAGCTCTTGGGCAGAAGTTTCTAAGCCACATGTGAGGCTTTTTCTAATGCTAAAAGTGCAAAAATAATTCAGTGAAAGCGGGAGATCTATTTGTGGATGTTCAGGTCAGCTTAGGTTGGAAATTCAAAGTAATGATCTGATGAGCAACGTTTTAACTCTGCGCAGCTGCAGCTTTGGGTTACAAAGGTCCTTCTGCAACTCGAGCTGGAAGCAGTCCCCGTGCCAGGCCCTGAACTGAGCGCTGGTCCTAAGAATCTCACCGTGGGTCGGAGCAGACCTCTTACCTGCCTTATCCGTGGTTTTCTATGTTATAAATGCTGGTCATGTGTTGTATGCACTTAATATGTTAAATAGCAATGTATGCTCTGACTCCACATAAAAGACTTCTGTGCTTCACCTGTTATTGACCAACATGCTTTGTTGCTTTTCTCCTCATACATGTCAAGAAAAAAAGTAATACTTGTTTTACAGTTTTTATAGCTACACTTTCTTTCCAGTACAAAAGGTTCCTTCCACCTTTTGCTGCTCTGGTTTCTCAGCAGACCTCTGGCATTCACCCCAGAGGAGAACCTGTGGGGAGCGGGACATCTCTCCTGCTGCTCAGATTTGGCCAAGACAAAGCCGTAACCTCATTCATAACCCTCTGTCCTCATTGTGTTGACTTTGTATGTAATGCAAATGAGTTTTGATTTGTGGGTGCCCGGTGGAGTCAGGTGCCCCTGAGGCTGGGCAGTGCCTGACATTCGCCCACCATGCACCACCTAAATGGTGGAGCTGGATGGAGCCAAGGTGGTAATGATGGGATTTCATGGCTTATCTTCAGGCATGGCCTCATTTTCTTCTAGGGCTTTTATCCTGAATAGCGAAGCCTGTGTGACCGTGGCCTGTGGGGTAGTCCATGGTGTTTGTTTTCTCAGCAAGGGATTTGGCTGAAAGGCTTTTTGCCTGGGCATTGCTGTCCTGCAGTGACAACGGGCAGCAGGCCTGGGTGTTGGAAAGCTGTCCCTTGGTCAGAGCAGCTCAGAATAATTAACCCTTCACGATTTTGTGGAGAAATGCCGAAATATCTTATCTGACTTGAGAAAAACCTTTGGAGATGCTGTTGGTATTGCCAGGTAGAGCTGTCTGTGGTGTCTTTGGGACAATCACATTTAAGAGGAGCTTAATGGCTGCAGGCTGTGCTCTGTTTTGAAGGTCCAGGAGCAAAAAAAGCTGGTATGATTTGAGCAAAATAGTTGGCCCTGGGACTTGGAGGATTAATGAAGGGCTGGGTTTTAATTTAGCTTTTTAAGAAGGAGATTCTCCCTCTGGCTCAGTGGTGGGAGGTGGAGGCCAGGGTGGCAGTTGATGACAGAAATGGAGACGGCATTGCCCAGGAGGTTGCTGTCCTTTGGCTTCTGGAACAGGCTCTGGCCTCGGGAGCTTGCCGTTTGCTCGTGGACTTGACGAACGACAGGTAGTAAAAGTCAGCTCCTGGGGGACTGGGGTGGGGAGCTGGGTGTTCAACCCACAGCTTTTCCTGCACCCGAGGCATTTCCCCAATGTCTGCAAGCGTCGCTAAACCGGAGTTGGTGAAACTTCCCGTGGGAGCTAACCGTCCGAGCGGTCAGCGAGGGGAGTTGTGGCCCTGGGGAGCCTTGTCCGCACCAGGGACCAAGCCCCCCGGCACACGGGTGCCGATGAGAGCCGGAGACGTCCCGCTGCTCCCTGCGCACACGGCAGCTCCCGGGAAGGAGGACTTTTCAGCAGCGAGGAAGCGGCAGGGCCGCCCCTTTGTCCTCCTCTCCCTGCCCGGGCAGAGAGGACCGGGGGCGGATGGCAGGCAGAGGTTTGCAGCAGGAAACTCCCGGCCGAGCGTCCGAAAGCACCAGCCGGGGCGGAGGAGGGCTGGCTGCCGGGGCGCAAAGCCTCCTCGCCGCTATTGTTCCCGGGGCTCCCGCCCGCGCCATCAGCGCGGCGCTGAGGCGTGTGCCGGCAGGGAGGAGCGCCGAGGGCCGGACTGCATCTCCCGGCAAGCCGCTCCGCGTCTCCCGGCAAGCCGCTCCGCCCGGCACCTGGGCGAGGAAGGGACGCCTCGCCGGCATCCGCCCGTCGGCGGGGTGCCGGCTCTGCGTATGGGGACGGGAGGGGGAGAGGAGGGGTGATCCCTCCGTCGGTCTCTCCATTTTCTGTCTCGCCTGTCAGGGAGACACTTAGATGGCAGAGTCGTGCTCGGCGGCCTTCGGAGGTAGGTGGAGTCTGGGCGTCCTCCGCCCTCCCTCCCTCCATTGTCAGCGGCAGCGAGCGGCGGCGGCGGTGGCGGGCACCTGCTCCGGCCGCCGGCGGCAGGGATGCTCCTGCCCTTCGCGGCGGAGCGGGGAGGCTGCGGCAACCCCGGCGCGGCGGTTTCGGAGCCGCTGCCGGCAGCAGCAGAGAGCCGGAGGAAGGAGATGCTGCTTGCGCGTGCCCGGCCCAGCTGCCGCCTCGGGAAGTGAACATGAGTCTGCCAGGCCGCGTCTCCTGCTCCATGCTCAACTGCTTTGTAAGTGCTGCTTTCCAACCGCCCCCCCCCCGCGGTCCTCCTCTCCTTCGTGCAAGTGGGGCTGTAAGCCAGCTTCTCTCTCCGGCCCCCGTGCTGAGCCGGCTGTCCCAGATCAGGCCTGTCCTTGAAGCTGGGCTGCATGGGGATCCTCCTGCCCTGGATCTGCCAGGCCTGGTGTGCCGCCCCCCTGAAAAGGGGGATCCCCTTCTCCTCCCTCCCTCCTGCCGCTGGGAGGACGCCGTGGTCCCCCCGTCGCTGCTGTGCTGCTGCCCTGCCCGGGCCCAAGGGCACAGCGGCACCCGGCGCGCAGGTTCAGTCGGCCAGAAGGCCCCGGTGAGCATTGCCGTGGCATGCAGGCTCCAGCCGGTCCTTGCCCGGAGCTGGAAAATTACCGTGTGAGAGCAGCTGACCCCAGGGGAGCTCTGCACTCTCGCCGTGGCTGCTGCGGCATGCGAGGCAGGGGTGTGCAAGACCCCCTCCTGTGCTGATGCTGCCAGGATGGCGGCGTAGTGGGAGGGGGACCTGAGCTCTGTGTCTTTTATGCCTTCCGGGAAGGGAGTTTTCTCGCTCAGAGGAGATCTGCTGCCCCTTCGTGCAGAAGGCCCCCCCAGAAGGACTCATGGCCAAATGGGCTCTGAGGGCTTCAGGAGATGGCTGGCTTGTGAAGAGAGTGGGGTCCTGAGCCCTCCACCCTGCTGACACCCCGGGGGCAGAGAGATCCGAGGAGAAGCTTAGCCTCTCACCTGTCCCATGCTGCAGGCGAGGAGGAACTCAAGGACACCCAGGCCAGTCGAGAGCTCGGGCTGCCCTGTTCCAGTTCCTGCTGCTCCCTGGGATTTCTTTGCAAGCTGCAAAGTGGTGATGGGAGAAGATCTCTGCTCCCCCGCTGCTACACAGGCACACACCTTTCCTTTGTGTTTTCTTGGGATAGCGCCTCAGCATCAGAGCGAGCCGCTGGCAGGAGAGGCCCCCAAACCCCCCATGGTCTCCGGTAACCGGTGGCTACTGGAGCAGGTGCTGTGCCCTGTGTCCCTCACAGCCTCATGCAGGGACCTGGTGAGTGGGTGAGGAGGGGCAGGGCCTTTGCCTCCAGCTGGGGTTGATGCCTAGTCTTAAGCTAGCTACAAGCGGTGTGTGCACGGGTACCTCTGGACCCGGGGAGGAGGAGGGCTGTGTGGGGTCTGCCCCAGTGTGAGGTCCAGTAAGCGCTTCAGGCCAGGCTGTACCTGTGGGTGCTGAGGCTTGATCGTCTGTCAGCAACGTAAGAGGATTCAGCATCATGTTAAATATAACCGAGCCCAAATGGTGGGGTTCTTGTGTCTTCAGATTTGAAATTTGAGGTTCTGGCTTGGATGACTTACCCAGAAAGATATTTCATTTTACAGTATTATTTAATACTTACAAAACAATGTTTCCTAATAAATGGTGAAGCCTAGAGGAGCTATAGTTTGAGAGCAAGAGGCATTCTGAAGAAAACATTCCCACACCAAATACATGCGGAATTAACACCATCCTGGGCTCCCAGCAGTTAGCATCCTCAGCTGAGTGTCTAGATGCTGCTTGTTTGTTACAGCAAGCCGGTGGTTTGACAATGTGGGGTGAGGGTTGGTGAAAATTGGGACGGAGATTTCATGAGTGACTGAAGATTCACAGAGCCCAAACTGAGACGCTCTTTCTACTTTTCCGAGGAAGGCATGTCCAGGCTCTGTCTGTCCTCTTAGACCACTTCTCTGAGGCCTCCATGGGCTTTCCAGGGTGTCCATCTGAGCAGGTTAGACATGGTCAGCTGCACTGAGGATGAACACCCTCCTTGGGTGCTGTCACCAGTCAGTAACACATGTTGTGAATTGGGTGCACTTAGATACAGTTGTTATAGGGTTACGTTTCACACTTGCATATTCTCCTCAAAGAGCATCAGGCTCTTCCCAGATTTCTTTGGGCTAAGAGTGAAAATGAAAACTCCCCGAAGAAAGCAATCCTTATGAACATAAGAGGAGGAAGAGTAGGTCAGAGCTGCACTGTAGATGGAAACTCTGTGTTATGGTGTTTCTGCTGTGGTGCCACAGTGAAGGTAATGGGGTAACATTTGACGTGACAAATTACTGTCACATCAGTCCAAGATCCAGTGCGTAGTCGAGGTGTATCTGCTTGGCTTTCCAAATACCACATGGTTGGAAGAGATGGGACTCAGAGACCTGCTTCTAGTCTTTCACTGTGCTGTGGGTATTCTGCAACAGCCAGCTCTTGGTCCTGGACCCAGCTGGGGTCCTGCAATGCAGAGAGTATGGTCTGGAGGCAGAACAGGTGTTTCCATGCGCAGGTCCAGAGGATCCCCAAGGTATTGGGGTGCCAAGAGCATCCAGCAGCTTCGATTTTTGGTTTTCGTAACACCTGCTGGTTGGGGCCTGTCTCAATGTGTGTTTTGTTTGCAATGCAGGGTGAGGAGGGCCCTCCCAGTTTGGAGTATATCCAGGCCAAGGACTTGTTCCCCCCGAAAGAGCTTGTAAAGGAGGAAGAGTCATTGCAGGTAAGGAAGTAAGAAAACCAAAACAGCTTTGGGATGCGGCAGGCTCAACTCTGGTAGCGTGAAACCTGAGAGCAGTTCTCCAGCCCAGGATGTGTTCTGGAGGCTGCGGCCTGGCCAGGGCTGTAGGTCACATTCGGACCAGCAGGTTCTTTGCCTGCGTGGAGGCTGCTGACGGCAGTTCTGTATGCCCTGACCCTGCCTTCCCAGCCCTGCCAAGACAGTGCAATTTGTACAGCATCGCATATGCCGCTTGATGCAATACAGAGCCGTCCTGGGTATTCCCTGTCCTCCGCCTGTGCTGACAGTGAGAAATTGTGATGCTGCCTGCGTAGCTCTCTGCAGCAGGTAGATGCTCTCCGGGGCAGGTCGAACATCAGGGCTAGGCTGTGCTCTATGTAGGCATAGCATGCAATTGCAATGGCTGATCTGGCCCTAATACATGTTGCTCCTGGCGTTTTCCTGCTGCAGAGCTGTTGGAAAGAGAAACCTCCGTATGGTGCCAGCCTCCTGCTGCAAAAGGCCCTTGAAAGAGACCCGGGTACTGTTGCTGCTGTGCAGCAAGGTTGGTATTCTGAACGGTGGCAGCCAAAGGCTCCGGGTGTTTGTTGCTTCCTTTAACATAGTCCACTGCCACCTTGTCCCAGTGCTTGTCAGCCTCCCACTATGGCTGGAGCCAGGCTCAGGTTGTATGTTCTCACTGCTGCTGCAGTATTTGAGTTTGCTCTGTGATTGGCATCATCTTGGTAAATAGTGCTGATAAAAGCAAGGACTGAAATGTGGCAACAGGTGGATTGACTTGATGGAGCAAACATGGGCTGAGGAGTTGCACGGGGTCAAGGCTACAGGTCTGTGGCCTGTGGGAGGTGAAGCTGCTGAGATGACTCTGAGCTGAGACTACCTGGAGAAGAGCAGAATCTGCTTTAGTCTTCTGTGTGGAGGACCGTAAAGTTCATCCCTCCCAAAGGGTAATTTGCCTTTGGTAAATTGTTATTCTCTTAATGTAAAGTGAAGTCTAAAAGGACACCACCATCTTGATTATAAGCTGTATTCAGGCACCTGTCAGTTTATTCCAGGATTTCCCTCTGTCAGTTCTTGTAGTTTTACCATCCCGTTTCTGATCTGTCTTCCTTCTGTTGCTGTTTGAAAGAGCCACGTAAGCAGAAGAAACACATGCCAACTAAAACCAGCTCTGGCAAGCATGCATAAATAAACTGCAGAAATAAAGAGAGTATATTCTCTTAATGTCAGATAATTAACATTTTTCGAGAGTATTCGGACATGCCAGTCTAAGGCTGTTATTTTTGTACAAGTAACTTAAGGAGGGAGAAGTTGGTAGTACAATTGTCACTTGCACATAAAGGCTAAAATACAGGAAATTCAATTTTTAAGCAGCATATATATACCCAAGCCATAGAAACAACTTAGAAGTAAAGGCAAGGTGGTCTGACTTGTACTAATTACAGTCTAATGAATTGTTTCATCAGATGCCCTGCCTGCCAAGTAAAGGGCTCTGGCTGAAATGACAAATCTTCATGATTTTTTTGCATAATTGGCTACCAACTTCACCTGGTGTAGGTGGCATTCAGGGAACAATGAGGAGTCTACTTAGCTAAGGAAAAAGGGGCCTGGTGAATTTTAGGCTTTTTTTTTTTTTTTAATACAAGCAAAGAAAAGTCAAACTTGGCCATCTGCCAGGATCCCCTGTTTTAAAAATAGCTATGCCATGTCTGGGCTGATAGGGAAAACTAGAAAGACACTTGATTATCTGGATTATTTTTTTTTTAAATTCTGGTACAGGTAACTTTAATGACATTTCCTCAGTCATACACAGAGGTTCCCTCAGAGCCTTGTTAGCAGAAATTGAGCAAAACTTTGATTTATTTATTTACCTGGATTGGTACCAGTGAGTCTCATAGTGCTGCTAAGAGCCCCCTTCATTTAAATGACACAGCAGGATCACATATGCGGCGCTGCCTTGGGGCAGAGGACTCCGATCCTGTCAGGCTCTGCCTGGAGCTGTGCAGAGCACTCCCCAGCTCATGTCTGAGCTGTGCCCAAAGTGTGTCCTTTATCATGTCACTTGCGCCAGGGCTATGTTTACCCCCTCTGAAAAGCAGGGACCATAAATCCCTCTGCCCCCATGCAATACCCTTGCTGCCATATACCCACAGTTGGTGTACATAGCATTTGTGGTCACACCTCTCCTCCGCAAATAATTATCCGTCAGGAGGTGGTCGGTGGCTCCTTGGAAGAAGATCCATCTTACGGGGCTGGGCAGCGGGTACCAGTGCTGTTTCGTGCTGTTGTCTGCTCTCAGTGCATGAAGAGCACGTTGCTGTGAATGATTTCCCGCAGGAGATGTGCTGTGAACGCAGTAGGAGAGGTAGCTCTTGGCATTTATATTATGGTATGCAAAGTACTCTGCATGTGTCTTGAATTAGTGATGTCTCCCTTCCAGGTCCCATTCACTGTGTTGCAGGGCGAGGGCGTGGAGTATCTTGGCCATGCAAACGATGCTGTGATCGCCATCTCCAACTACCGGCTTCATATCAAATTCAAGGATTCTGTGATCAATGTAAGTCTGGATCTGCCTGTTCCTGCTGCCAGAATCGTAATCTCTCGCAGTATTTTGGGGAGGGGGGAATGGGAGCATAAGCCATTTCTGTGGTCTGTGGCAGGGGAACTGTGCCTCTTGAAGGATGCCAAGCCTGATGCTGTCTCTACTTACTGCTGGTCATGCAGTTGCTGTTTTGCTCCTGCATTGTGGTGTGTGGATGGGGTTTTATTTTGGATAGTTAGGTCTTTCCTGTGCTGTTCTCTTTAAATTCAAGCATTGAACTTGGTGGTTTTAAGACTGTTAAGGTCTCTTGCAGGCCAGTTTTAATGAGGCTTTTCCTACCTGGAGACCAGCAACTGAGAGTCAGACAGCAGGAGCCTGAGGCTCTCTCGCTGTCTTGACTTGCCATCTTTTATTGCAGCTTTTGTCTGCCTGTTACCTGTGCATGTCTGGATGTGATTTAGTCAGTAGCTGGCCCCAGGTGGGAGACTACCCAGGGACAGAATAGAAATTGGAATAGTAATTGTTGAAGGAGGCTCTATGCTGAGTCATGAAGCTTCATAAACCTTGCAGTGGGTTTGCAGTTTGAACTAGAAACTCATGGTTGTTGATAGAGCCGTGACTGTGTGTGATGGGCCTGCGGGCAAAGCTGCTATGTCTGCTATGTGATGTGGTATGTCTTGTCATGCCCTACATCTGTCCCTCACAGGTGCCTTTGAGGATGATGGAAAGTGTGGAGTGTCGGGATATGTTCCAGCTTCACATCATCTGCAAGGACTCCAAAGTGATCAGGTATCCGTTTTATTGCTATGTTGTAGATGCCACTGCAGGCTAGTTGCCATGATCTGCTCTGATGCCTCCCTCTCTGCTGCCGTTGGAATTGAGCTGTTCATGGCCAAGGTTACTAAGACTTGGTACTTTGTTCCTTTTCCTGGTTAAGTGGAGCAGAGCTCCCTATCTGTGTGTCTTGGCTGGATGAACATACACACTGAGGATGATTTACTTTTGGGTTTGCAGGTGCCATTTCTCCACCTTTAAGCAGTGCCAGGAGTGGCTAAAGAGGCTAACTCGAGCCATTGCCAGGCCTGCTAAGCCTGAGGACCTCTTTGCATTTGCCTACCATGCGTGGTGCTTAGGAGTCTGTGTTGATGAGGAGGATCAACATGCACATCTCTGCCGTCCAGGTAAGCTCCTGGCTTGTCCCCTTCCTGCTGTTTTGTCCAGAAGCACTGCAAAGCCATTTGAACTGTTGTTCATAAATTGATATCTGACTATATGTCTTAAGCTCTGCTGTAGCCATAGCCTAAGTTCATCTTGCTAAGGAGTATCCTGTACCTGGCCTAGAGGTCCAGCTGATGGCCAGGTATGGCTGGATAACAAGCACAGTAAAAGGAATAATAGTAATAAGCACAGTAAGGAGCATTGTGAGCCAGCAACACATAAGCAGCTTTCCCCTTTCTCCTTGTGAATGGAGAAAACATCACATACTTTAGTACTCCTATCATGATGACAGAGAGCTCAAGCAGCCTTGTCCCTGGATAGTAAACATCATCAGCTTTGAGGCGGCATAATTAATATGAGTTCATTTGCATCTCTCCTCCAACACCTCAAAATACCGTGACATTCCTGGGATCACATCTGTGGAGATGCCTGCCTCATCCTTAGCTCAGGCACAAATAAAATCTTTGAATCCATGAAGAGAAAACCAGAGCTGTGATGGTGCCCTCGTGTGGATTGGGAGTTTCCTGTCTCTGGGAACACAAAGTTCACTTGCAGTTGCTTTGTCTTTAAACAGCTTCATCCTGAGTAAGGGGGGATTAAAATGAGTGACAAACCTGGCTTTAGACTTAAAAATGTGCTGCTACAAGAGAAGCAGTAGCCTGAATGAAATGTTCAAACACAGGTTGGGATTGAGGGATGGGGTTGAATAGTATAGCTGAAAGAGATATCAGAAAGAGGCTGATAGAGAAAATGTATACTATGTGTTCTTACCATGTCCCAAACACCAGCAACGGGGAGATATTTGCTGTCTTTTCCTTTAGAGAAAGTATTATTCTCTAGTATAAACAAACTTACCTGTGGAAATTGTTGCTGCAGGATATGAATGAGGTGAAGAGCTTTGCAGTATTTATTTATTAACAACATTTGACACTCGAGCAACAAAGACATCCAGGATTTGTAAGGCAAGGCTAAAACATAAGAGAGCAAACCCTGAGTCAGCCTCTGAGAGAGCAGTCTGGAAGAAGGAACTGCTTGGGGTGGGTGCTCAGTACTCCTCTGCCGTGGGGTTCCTGACATTCACTTTGGAAGCCATCTCTGTCAGAAGGGCAAAAGTGGATTAAATTAACCCCCCACAGTCCCACATTGATGCGAGAAGGCTGTTTCCATGCCACTCAGTGGCTTGAGAATGAGAGGTGATCTGACTTAACGAAATAAGCAGAGGAACCCCTGTGAGGGACAACTCTTTTTGGCTCCTGAAGCAAGATCCCTGCCATCCAGCTGTCCTGTAGTTTTTCTCCAGCCTATGATAGTTGCTATGGAGCTGCCACTAACGTGTTTAGATTTCATCAGTTCTGTGTAGCTGACAGTAAATACCGTGTGCCCTGTTCTTCCAGGAGACCATGTGAGATACCGATTTGAGATGGAGCTGGTGAGGATGGGCTTTGACTTGCAGAACGTCTGGCGTGTTTCTGACATCAACAACAATTACAAGTAAGTGTTTCACCACCAGGCTCTCCCCATTCTCCTCTTTCCTTACCTTCTTCCCTTTGCAACCCCTGTGCAGAGCAGTGGGTGAGTCAGACTCCAGCTAATCCTCCTTCCTGGCCTTGATAACCCTCAGGCAGATCAGCATATAAGCCAGATCCCCTTTCTTTCTGCCTTTCACATCGTGGAATTGAAGAAGGAATACAGCCCAAATATCAGAGCTAGCAGCCACTGTAAACGCTGACTCAGGTAGTTTATAATGTGGTGGCCATAATTCATCCTTGAAGACATTTGGGAGTCTCAGAGGAACTGTCCATCGTAGGGTTGCCTTTCTGGTCAGTCATTCTCTCTAAAATACTTGTGCTGTTTGAAATGAAAATCACAAAGTTTTCATGAAGTCAGGCAGCTATTCAGAAAGTTTACTATTTCAGCACACACAGTTTTCATGAAGTCGGGCAGCTATTGAGAAACGGGGGGTGAGCCAGTGGAGGGCTGTCAGGATGCTCAGAAGTCGGCAATGAGCAAGGCTTGTTCAGTCTGGTGCAGAAGAGGCTAAAGGGTGAACTACTTGCAGCCTACAGCTGCTGGAAGGGGATTTACAAAGGTGATAGAGTGAAACTCTTCTGACAGTGGCAGACAGCTGAACCAGAGGCAACAGCCACAAGGTGCAGCTTGGGAGGTTCAGACTGGACACAGGAGAAAGAAAAATCATTTCCCAGGATTGGGGATCTGCTGGGGCAGATCCTCAGAAAGGTGGGGGTTCTCCATCATGACAGCGTTTCAAGTCTCAGATGATCTAGTGTTGGAGGTGGTCCCCTGTGAGCAGGATGTTAGAGTGGAGGTCTCTAGAAAGTCTTTCCCACCAGCATGTCGGTGATTCCAGCCTGCCTTCTGCTCCTAGAGAAGAGCAGAGGAGCTCTTGGAGAAGCGCTGCTGCATTCTTTGCAGCAGGTGTCATTAAGCCAACAGGATTTTATTAAGCTTTGATGGACATATTCATTTCTGCGTTCCCTATAATCCTTTTCTTGAAACAACTGGTAACCCTCAGTCTTTTCCCTAAGTCTCAGCCAGTAAAGGCATCCCGAACACCCATATATCAGACAGTTCGAGGTCACTGGTTTCTTGTAGAGACCATGAGGACCCTCAGGCACGCTGGCCTGGGGAAATCCTAGTGGAGTTTTGCAGTTTACTGCCTGTTCTTTTCTCTCTTTCTCAAGAATTCAGACAGTAATCACTAGATTTGGGCGTTGATTTACAGTTTCTACTTAGCCCTTCTGACCGCATCGTTGCTTTTCAACTGTTAACATGACTTTGATGGCATTTATGCAGTTTCTCCAAGGATGTCAAATAAAAATTGTTTTCCTGAACTGCTCAGTTTTGGAGTGTACAACCTGTAGGTGCCTGCCCTAGGTAGCATCTCTGTATGTCTTTGAGAGCAATCAGGCTTTCTCTGCTGCTAGATTTTGGGATGTAGTTCCCTCTGACTATTTCAGAAAGTTCAGCTTAGGTAGACCATCTGTGGTTCACTTCCTGGCCAGTGATACACAGCAATTAGCCAACTTCTCTAAAGGCAGATGTTTTATTTCCAACCAAACCAGGGAAGAAAGAACTTGAAACAAACCTCAGCAAGCTGGATACAGGCCTGGGTTTGGTTTCCTCCATCTGCTGAGTTCCCACCTGGGGATCCTGGCAGGTCACAGCTTCTTGCAGACATCCCAAGATCTCAAAGGTGGTGTAATTTGCTTGTGCAACTCAGAAACCAGTTCTCTCTTGCTGCTTCAGAGAGTGTGTCTTTAAATCCTGCCCTGGCTTTTGATCATTACCACCTGCCTCTATTCACAGGAATCGGGTTACTTTTTAACTGTTTATAGTCCTTTTATCTTTTATTTCCCAGCATTGGCAAAACAGTGTTGTTAGAGACAGGATACTCCAAGGTAATGGCTTTGTTCATTGTCTTTCAAGTCTGTTGCGAGATGTCCTTATCTGGAAGCTATTATCTTCTTCCTGGCGACAGCCATCATAAAATTAGAGCAATACAAGCATGTAATAACCACTCCTTCAGTCTTGATAATAGTATACTATTTCAGCACACGATAATGAAATTATTGCATGATCTGTCCCTGGCTCTCACATCTTCAGTGATCTGTATAACCAGAGAAATGGACACATTCTGGCATTCCCTATCTGGTGCACCCATGCTGCCCAAGGTAGGAGTTGTTTCATATCGGCCTTAATGCTGGTAGATTTGATGCACGCGTAGTTCCTTCAAAAAGGAAAAAAAAAAACATTCACCTTTCCTTCAGTCTTGATGCTTGTTTTCAGCTTTGATCTTTTTACAATTGTGGGTTTGTTTATTTTTGACTTTGAGGAAAAAGCTGTCTGGAGTTCTGTGTCACTGGTTTAGGCAGCTGACGTTTCCTGCTTGTTTCTGTGGGTGCTCTTAATTAATATTTTGTCTTATTTTGTTACAATTCTCTACCAATTTTAGTACTATACTTTGCTTTTATGGGAAAAGTGATAATTAGTGTTCTTGCTTGTATTTGCCATATGAATGTGTAGACAATAAGTCTATGAGGACTGTTAGCGATAAAGCATGTGTTTGCATTCTGTGAAGGGAGGCCTCTCTCACTGGACGGGCTGTTACCTTTGTGCTAAGAAGATGCTTTGTCAGTCCTTGTCTGTAGGTGTGGTTTGTGCCGATTTATACATTTGTGTTGTTACAGCCACCTTTTTCTGGGATCAAACCTCACAGTTTCAAAAATGTTTCCTTCAGTGTCCTGGGTCAGTATGGTCCCAGGGGTGTTTCAGGCCACCCCTCTGTGACCCACATCACTTCGCTGTTCATCTCTTTCTCATGGGACATGTAAGCATATTGCACAACATGGGGACAAGCATGGTTCCCCCTAGGACTCCCTTTGTTGTGAAAAATGACCACTGAAGTTCTGTACTATTTCTTATCTTTTCGAGACTTACTGTTTCATAAGAGGAGCTTCCTTCAAGTCTATGGTGAGCGACCTGTAAAACAAACAAAAAATTCAAGAAAACCTTTCTGAAAATCCAAATCCAGTCAGCCACATGAGCTGTATCTGCTCGTACAGTGATGTTTCCAGCAAACTCTACATAGGTGATGCGCAACATCCCTCCGCAGAAACTGTGTTGACTTCCCAAGTGCACCATATTTACCCTTGTACCAACTGTGACAGTCAGTTGCTTTGTACAGAAGTCAGACTGCAGTGGTTTCCCACATTTGCCCCAGAGACCTTTTTACAAAATTGATACAGTGTTTGCCACCTTTCACTCCTCTGGCACCCACGGCAAGGTAAGCAATAGCTTACACATCTCAGTTAATCGTTCACCTGGTACGCATTTGGGTTGCTATAGAAGTGTTGAGAATTATCTAGTCCTGGTGATTAGCCACTCCTTGTTCCTAGCAGATTGTTCTAAAACTTCCCCTGCAGAAGTTTCTGCATTAATCTCTTCTTGTTCCTTGTCCCTTATAAGACAGGGTTAGGTCTGGCAGCTTCTTTGTGGGCTCCTCTGCTGAACACCAGTGCAAATAGTTTTGATTTTCTGCTGTGATCTTGCTGATCTATTAGACCTTTAGTTTCAGTAGCAGGCTGATACCTCCAAGATGTTTGAAAAACGTCTTCAGAGTTTTAATCTTTTAACAGGTCATTTCTCAAAAACTGCATGACGTGTCTCATTTTTACTGTTTTTTAAATTCAGGTGCACATTTGGCTTCTTATGTCCTTTGGAAATATTTCCCCTCTTTGAAGGATGTCCTTTTGTTTCTGAAATACTTCTTTTGTTCACTGTTTAACTCTGCCAACTCTTCTGATCTTTTTGATGCATTTTATATTACCATTGAGTAGCATGTTTAAATAACCATCATATCATCTGCAAGCTTCCTCCTGCCTTTTCTGAAACTCATTGTTACTGGCATGGGAAGCTTATCCCATCTAAAAATATTGCTGAATTCTACTGTGTGATGAATACTGTAACAAAGCGATTTTTCTGTTATTCTATTTTGGAGCAGTTCAGGACCAAGGGAAGAGTTATGTACTTCTGTATTATTTGGCTGGTAGCAGCAAGAAGCAGCTGATCGCATCTAAAAATGTCGCCTTTGTCTCATGCATTATCGTGATGCTTATGCATTTTATGTGGAAGCAACACAAGTCTCCCATGGCAATTTCTGCCCTTACAGCCTTTCTGCTTCTCTTCCAGACTCTCGTGGATGTTGTTACAGTTGCTCCAGTGGTTGGTAGTGTAGCCTCAATGCTATCCTGTCTTTCTTTAGGCTTGGGATTTGAATCCATGCATATTCTGCATTGCTTGTGGATGCTGATAACTCTTAGCCTCACACTATTACCTACACATTTTCCTGGAACACTTCGTTCACTAGCACAATCTATTTTGGTCTTCCTACAAAGCTTGTACTCTGAAATTTAGGGTACCACTAATTATCTTCCTTATATCAAGTTTGTAAGATGCCGTTAAGCCAACATACTTATTTATCCTGGCTTTTCAGTTCCTCTATTTTTTGGAATTCTAGCCTAGAAGCACAGGTCTGTTTGTCTTGACCTCATTGCCTGTTTTTATGTGCCCTGCTTAAATTTGGCTTAACTTCTTGAGGCTGTCCTGTTTCCTACCTGAATTTTACTGAATTCTGTCTTACTGTTTTCCTAACGCTACAGAGTTTTAGTGACTTAGAAGATATGCTCCTGAACCTCTCCTGTGCTGACTCTCCCCAATTTTTAGTTTAAGACATCTCCTATAATGTTTTCTCTGAATTGCCAGGGAACTGATTCTGTTTTCATTTTGATGAAGCCCATTCTTGTATAGACTTAGCTATTGCAAAATTTTCTCCAGATCTTAACAGGTGCTAACCCTCTTCCACATACCTTTATTCTCAGTCACACTTCAATGCTTCTCTAATTTCCTCACCAACTTTACACATGGAATCTGAGGCATTTCAGAGATGTCCAAACCTAGACATCCTGGTCTTCAGCTTCTTACCTGACAGCTTTAATTTTGCTTCCTGGATTCCTCTTCCTCACCCTCTTGTTTTTATCCTGTAAAGCAATCTTGCTTTCTGCCTGGGGCTTTCTGAGAAGCTGTCTAGACACTGTGTGAAGTGCCATCTTCTAACATGGCAGGGAGTTCCTTGCTAGCATCGCAAACTAAATGTTACCAAGTACTGTATTGTGCCTATTGGCATCAGCTGGGATAGCTTGGACTCAGGGGAATACCAGGCCACCCTCTGGAGCTTACCAGCTGGATAGTTTCACCCCCCTCAGTTTGCTTCCCATCTGCCCTGAAACATTCCTTCTGAATGATGTGGGTTATAGCCTGGAGTTAGAGCTGCTCTTTGATGTCCCTTGCCATGTACAGCTTTGTCTGCCTGGGCTGCTGGAGCTCAGCTGGTCCAGCATCCAGGCAGTGCTTTGTCTCTGCAGCCTTCGACCTGCCCTGCATGCAGCGGATGCTGTGAGCAGCATGGACAGGAAGCTGCAGGGGTAGTAGCTGCAGTAACCAGGAAGCCCCTGCGCTCCTGGATTTTTATGTGTGCACTGTTTGGCTGCCTCCCTCTTTCCCTTGGCTCCCTTCTTGCCCTGCTGTTAATGTACTTGCAGTTGGGTTTTTAGCATTTTGCTTGGGACTTAAGCATTCACAATCTCATTGCCTCTTCCCATCCTCCCCACTAACTGAATTTCCATTTCAGCTGAACTGCTTTGCGCTTAGATTCATTCAGATGTGGGGCTCCTCTGGTACTGTAGCTCTGCTTGTTGAAGAGTTGGGTGCTTCCTGCTATTAGCTGTGCGTGCTGTGAGTTTTTTCACCAGGGGACTGGGTTGGGTAGGGGCTTGCCCATCACATTCCTCTCACTGCTGGCACGTGTTCAGATGTGTATTAGGAATCTGATTTCTGGCACCCCACCAAACAAGATATTCTTTTAGATGTCCTTCATGTCATTTTATTATAACATACACCAAATCACCATCTATCTTTCTGGGCAGAGTCATGTCTTCCTTGCAGAGAAATGTGTAAAGCTTCTCAGTGGTGATCTGTTTTTCTGCCTTGCAGAAAGTGGCAGATCATTTACCAGAAGCTGTGTGTGTTTCTGCATTTGCAAGTGCTGCAAGAAAACCAAAACCCCACATAAATTAGTGACTGTTCCCCTAAACCCTCATGAATTCTTAAATCCAGAGGATGCTCCAAAGGCATCCTTGGGAATTACTGGGGTACTTAGTATGGGCCTGGAGGTGAGGCCTGAGGTGGAAGGAAGTTGTTTTCTCTCAGCTCATTCCTGACAGGATATTTTGGGTCACTTTTCCCATGTTGAGACTGTACCAAGACAGATATGAAGAGGAAGAGCTGAAGCCCTGCATGCTGAGTTTGGGGAAATGTGAGCTGCTCCTGCCCTCTCTCTGCACAGCTTCTCTGGTGCAGATTTTTGATTGCCAAGTCCTCATCTTGCCTTCATATGCTTTCTTTTTTCCAGGCTTTGTTCCAGTTATCCCCAGAAGCTGCTGGTCCCTGTCTGGATCACCGATAAGGAGCTAGAGAACGTGGCTTCATTTAGGTCATGGAAAAGGATCCCTGTGGTAGTGTACAGGTAAATGCAAAACCAAAGCAGCGCTCTCCCCCAGACCCACAACAGCTGCCCTCTTCCTCGTAGTCTTGTGCTGGGTATTGTGAAGCCAGGTTAGCAGAGCACGTGTACAGGGCTGTGGAGCTACGGGGTGACAGCGATAGCGGTGTTCTGGTCCTCATGCTGTGTATTCCTTTTGCCTCCTGCCTGAAAACGTGCTGCTCTCAGGACTCCTCCTCCCAGCACACGCATCAGCCTCTCTAGGCACACAGTCTGTGACAGTAGTGCAGGGTGTTCTCCAGAAGGGAGAAACAACGTTCCAGTAACTGCTGCTTCTTTCCTGCTTCCAGTTAGCCCTGAAGATGTGGGTGACTTTCCTCCTATGGGAGATGGAACAAGAACACTATGTCAAATTAAGGTTCTCTTTCTCTGAGTTTCAAAACTTTTTCACAGATTGGTACTTGCTTTGCTGCTACTTTGAAAAGAAATCTCAGCCAAAATGAGCCTGCTGTGTGGCCCTGTTCTCAACTAGGTGTTCAGGCCTGGACATACCTTTTAATACCCAAGTGCAAATCACTTCTGTTTTGTCTGATTTCTGAGTTTGATGGCATTTAGGTAACAGAATGAAGTGTTTGCATGTGGCTGAACTCTGATTCAGTAAGTGGTAAATATTCTATACCGGGGGATGCAGGAGGTTAGGCAGCAAATAAAGCAGGGCTTTTCAGGGTAGGGGGGTGGTTTCTCATTAAATGTGTCTTCTGGGAGACTTGACATGTTTGAAATAAATGGGATGCTGGTTGAATTAGGTGCACCCAGCCAGCGTGCATGTTGTAAAATGTATGTTACGGTTTCTAGCCTTAGACTCTGTGTTAGCAATTACTAAATCCAAATATAAAAAGCTTTGAAAATATCAGAGCTGCACAGCAAAGGACAACCCTGGGAAGTACAAAAGCCAGGAAATAAAACCAGTGAATTTACACATACCTTAACTCTACACCTTCAAGTTACACGGTTTGCTGTTAGATGCTGGCAAAACACAGTGTGTTACTTCTTGTAGAAGAACTAAATTCTACAGCAGAGTAATAATGAACTCTTGCTTATCATATGGAGCCTTTCCCTCTCTGTAGCCAAGTCAGCTAAAAAGTTAATTGTATTTGTGATTACTTTTGCTAAAAATGGCTGGGTGCTGGAGGTGGTCCCAGTGTGCCTCCCCACCCGAGGGCAAAGCTGTGTCTTTTTGCTACTCTAACAATTATTTTGTTCCTTGCTTTATAATATCACTGTAATGGTACCCAGTAATTTACAAGCTGAGCTGCAACCCTTTGCAGCCTGGGATCAGATTAGAAGATGCTGACAAGTGATGTTACAAGATGGGACAAATCCTTGCCCATATGTATCTCTCATTTTCATGCACTCTTTAACCCTTGCCCCTGAGATTGAAGTCTTTTGGCCAGGAGGGTCCATGAGGGCCATGGCTGCTTCTGGACTGCCTTGTGCTGTATGGAGGGGGAAGAAAGGAAAAACCTCATGCTCAGCTCCTCCTCCTCACTCATAGCTCAGGAGGGAGTGGACAAGTGGGCTCAGGTACATGTAGCCCAGGGACTCTGTAACCACAGGACTGTTTGGTAGACTTCAGAGCTTTTGGAGAACAAGGCTGAATTCATTGGGTCACAGTCAGGTCTGTAAAACATAACACCAAAGGTACCACATTATCAGTTTTCTTTAATAAAAGTATAATTTAGCTTTTAAGCAAAGCAGAAATTCAGGTCTCCATCTCCGAGTCCTCAGTGGAGATGCAGGAGCCTCCAGGCACAATTCACTTTTAAAACAACACAAAGGATGCAATTAATTATTTAGCTGACTACAGAGGTAGACGGGCATTGTATGTGAGCTGCTCCTCGTTATTACTCTGTCTACACAGCCACCTTCAGAAGACCTAGGGACTAAGTTAGCAAGAGAGCTCCTCACAGATGCTCAGCATGACCTTTGCCCGTGTTTGTGCTGCAGTGGCTGTCAGGGAAGTGGTGGGCAAACAGTGGATATTGCTCCAGCCCCGTGGCTGAGCGCTGGGTCTCAGGCTTTCAGATCATGCCAGAGTGAGCCAGGAGCTTAACCCAGAGACTCAGGAAGTGAAACCACTTGCATACGTGCGTCTCAGTTGAGAACCTTTAGGTGACAGCTCTGTAAACCCTCTCTCAGCATTTTCTTGTGTTTTCAGCTAAGCTACTTGACTTTGCATTGTGGATGAGCCCTCTTATGGCCAGAAAATAACAGAGAGGGGACTTGGGAGATATTAGTTGATGCTTTCTGGATGATTGTTATGGGTTAAATGTCATGTACTAACAGCAGATGTGCTCTAACCTTGGCCCTGAATGAATCTGGGAGTAAAAGCTCAACTGATAAATTACAAAGGCACCTCATACTCCAGCTTTGGATTCTGAAAGGGTCCCAAGTCATTAAGACTAAAGTGAGGATCCCTAAGAAATAATTTTGTCCACGTAAGCTAAAACACTATGGCACCATCTACCATTCCAGTTTCAAAAAAGGAGCTTTTTTCTTTGAGGAAAACCTCTAGAAAAAATCCCCAGGAAGAAAAGACCAGAAATGCTTCATATGCTTGAGCTGGGGAGATTAGCAAGGGAATGCGGAGTCAAGCTATGGCTGCTGCCCTGACCTGGGAAGCTCATTGCAAGCTCAGTTGTGTTTTTGTTCATCCACTGGCACCTGCTACACTTTCTGCTTGCTGGTGACTTCATGCTCATCGATGCTGGTCATATTTCCTTGTGTTTATTGGCATGTCATAATGTCTCTTGAAACTGGCTACCTCAAGGGCATCCGCTGTGCAGCGTTTGTTGCAGTACTGAGAAGTTTGTGCCACCAAGAAGTTTTCTGAGTTTATGGTAACTCTTTGGTAATGTTTGTAGTATTGCATTAAGCAGGCTACTGCTGACTTCAAGTAGTCTACACAGCTAAACTCTTTTTCTACCCTCTGCACCCCAAAACAGTGCCATTGCATCCAAACAGCCTGTTGGGAGCAGTCCCTGCCACAGCATCTGCATTTCCCAAAAACGTGCTCAGGCGCTGTCTGGGAAAGTGCTGGTTGGCACAGGCCAAAAACTGTGGGTGTGCTAGCAAACAAGCTTGGAGGATCACAGACCGGCGCTTAAGTCCACACCTTGGCTCTGTTTCATTTACTAGTATAAACAAAGCCTTTGCTGCTGTCTGCATAACCATCCTTGAGTGATCCCGAAGACAGGAATAGATGTTCTGAGAGTGACTGCTCTGTAAGTCACCTTGCAAAACAAAACAGCAGCAGAGGAGGGCACTGAAAGAAAAAGGACCTCACGGTATTTTGACTTAGCTGAACATGTGGAAGTCTTCAGTTTAACGTCTTTGTCAGTACTGTCTATGAGGTGTCATTAACAATAATACATTTTCTGCGTTTATTGATAAGTTGCCTCAGGAGAATAAGGGGACCTTGTCTTTGGGAAGCAAAATCATTCCTGCAAACTGCAGTAGCTGCTGGCAAGATACTGTGCACTGCTGTTAGAAGGCATTCAAAGCCTCGACTCATTTTCTTGGTGTGCTGCCTTACAGAAAATAACAGGAACAGGCACTGTCATCCTCTGTGGAACAGCAGAGCCCCTCATAGTGGAGTGGGATGAGAAAAAGAGATACCTTCAAGAGTGCTTCTAATAGCCCTCACTGGCAACTATACAGCCTTTGGGCGATGGGTTGAGGCTTGTGCTAGTGCATTTTAGGATCTAGAGTGTTATGTCCCCTACTTTGCCACTGATGCAACTTTTTTCAGAGCTGTTGATTTACAAACAAAAAAATAATACTTGGATGTGGTTTGTTAGGTGCTTTATCTACATCTTTGTTCTTATTCCAGCTCATCTTCAGAGAGGTGCTGCATGAGGGGTGGTGGGATAGGGAGGGGCAAGCACCGTTGTGAAGAACTGAGGTGCGGGGCTGTCCAGTTTGTTATCCTGTCTCCCAAGAAGGGCCAGGCCCCAGGAATAGCATCTTGGGGAAGTGTAACAAATGGGACAGGTATGCAGGTATTCTTTCCTGGTGCATCTTTGGAGCAGCCAGTGACTTACATTTCCTACAACAGATATTCAGGAGAATGTGATTGTGTTTTGTGGTCACTTGGTGGATCTACTTTCCACGACCTTAATGTATTTTGGAACCAGTTTATACTTCCACATTGCACTGTGGCAGTGAGTCTGCTGTCTGTTTTGTTTGTTGTCCAAAAAATACTTCTTGTTTTTCTTAAATGTATGGCGTGACCATTCCAGCGCTTGTTTGTGTTTCTGTTGGAGAAAAATAAGACTAATCTTCCAAACTCCCTTTTTTATATCTTTCATGATCTTTTATGCTTCTCATCCATTATTGTCCTTCTCTCATGGTGGGGAGTTGTTTCGTATTTAAGTTGTCACTATAGCGAAGCTCTTCTATACCTCAGATTGTCCTTGCCGCCTACTCTGGAGGTTTGGGTACTACATTATCCTTTTTGAGATAGATTAGTGAGAAATTTGTGTCATTTTGAAGATGTTTAAGATGTGATGCCATATTTTCTGTCTTGTTCTTTTCCAAATAACTGCTAGCACATCCTTAACCTTTTTGCTTGTCTTGAGCATTGAGCTGAGGCTTTTTGATAGCCCCACAGTGACTTCAAAGTCTTTGAGATTTGGCCGCTGGTTTGTACCGAACTGCTCCATGTCATAGCTGAGGTTATGTTTTGATCATCTGTAAATACTTTTCATTTATTAATACTAAATTTCAGACTCTATTTTTATCACCCAGTATCATGACATCCTTTGCAACTTTTTCCAGACAGCCATAGACTCTCCTGGATAATTCTGTATCACCAGCAACTTTGTCACCTAATGGTCCATTCCCTTTTCCGGGCCATTTGTGAATGACTTGACTGGTGTGTTCATGTGGAAAATGAACACTTCTTCCTACTTCAGGCCTTCTGCCAGGTGTCAGTAAGCAACAGCCAGGGTAGGGTTCACATTTTAGGGATTGTTAATAAACACCAGCTCAGGCCTCCACCCAGAAACTAACCAGTCTGATGCTGAGTGAGCTAATCTTTCTAACTTACAAGTGATAAATGAAATGGTTTAACAATCGGTACGTACTTTAAGGGAGGAAAAAAAGAAAGAGAATGGGAGAGCATTATAATTAAATAAATAACTATTACTTTCCCAAAGTACAACCATAATTATTTAAAGTTCTCCTCTCTGGTTTAATATATAAATACTTACCTATCTATACACAATAATATATATTTTGTGTATTATATATTTATAGATAATAATATATATGTGTGTATTACTATAAATAAAAATATAAAAATGGCTTAGCAGAGTAATGGCTAGAACAACTGGCAGCTTTCCCCTTGCTGCAGAAACTCCCCATTCATTTCAGTGGTAGTCGAGTCCCAGGGCACAGCCATCAGTCCTGGAGGTGATGTCCCACGAGCTGCAGCTGACCCTAGAGTTGCCACCATCCACTGGCACTGGTTGTTCCCGACAGCTGCTCCAGCAAGCACTGCAGTGACCCACTCCTCTGCAATCTTGTTTTGCCAGCTGTTCCAGCTCCATTAGCTGCTCCTGTGCTACTCACAGCCATCTTCTGTTCCTCACTGCTGTGATGCGAGAGTGACAGCCTCCGTGTCACTGCTGTTGTTATGAATAATGGTTATTTGAAATGCCCTGCCCCATTTCACTGCTTGAATGCAAGATTAAATGCAGTAGAAAAAGCAGTGAGGAGGGTTGCACAGGTGCTGACTGTAGGTGAAGTTTGCTGGGGTTGTTCCTCACCTTTCCAGGGGGCTTCATTAGGCTCTCCCTTCCTCTGCAGACATGTGCGCAATGGAGCGGTGATTGCACGCTGCAGCCAGCCTGAAATCAGCTGGTGGGGCTGGAGAAATGCTGACGATGAGTATCTTGTGACATCTATTGCCAAAGCCTGTGCCTTGAACCCTGGAGTGAAGGTATCTGGTGGCTTGCTGCACAACGGGAGCAGCGACGGCAGTGAGGCCTGCGATGCTGGCTTCGGTGAGACAGCTTACTGCCTTCTACTCTCTCCTAAGTGTGTGAATTATTTAGTGCTTCCTACACCCCAGTGTTGCTGTTGCTGCTAACAGGGCTGTAGCAATGCAAGTTTTAAACCCGATATCCAGATGGATAATCTGGGCCCTGTCACACCTTGACAGCATGCAGTGTGTGGGACAGGTCTCTGGGCTCATTCACGGCCAGTGTTGGGTGGCACTGGAGGCCTGCCATAGGAGGGAGGAAGGTGCTGGGAACTCAGTCCATGCTGTCTCTGCAGACTCATCCCTGACCGCATGTTCAGGCGTGGAGAACGCAGGAACTCCTCAGAAGCTGCTGATTCTGGATGCCAGGTCCTACACTGCAGCTGTGGCCAACAGAGCGAAGGGAGGTGGCTGTGAATGTGAAGGTACAGAGGGCTAAGCACATCCCGAAACATCTTCCTCTTGGATCTGCTGTGTCAAGTGGGTCCTAGAGCACAGTTGGGGGTTGGGTCAGCATTTTCGTACTCAGTCTCTGGGAACACGTTCCCCTTCTCGCTTGCAAAAAAAGTCTATTATTCCAGATATATCGCTGCTGGCCCACAAGGCTTTTGTAGAAAAACTGCCTAGCTGGAGACCAGAACTGGTGCTGTAAGGGGACAGCTAAACGAACCGTATGGAGGCAGTTGCTGCGGTGGCAGCAGCTCTTGCTGAATGTTTCTGTCTCTGTTGTGTTCAGAGTATTACCCAAACTGTGAAGTCGTGTTCATGGGCATGGCCAACATCCACTCCATCCGGAACAGCTTCCAGTATCTGCGTGCTGTCTGCAGTCAGGTGCCAGACCCCAGCAAGTAAGTGACTGTTCTCTAGCCGACTTCAACTCATCTGTCAGTGTCCTTGGGGTTTTTCCCTCCCTTTTCTTTTTTCCTATCCCAGGGTTCTACCTCGGAAAATGGAGGGATAGAAAAGTGCTCACAGTGCTTGAATGCTGCTTATTTTGATCCCTGGTAACCTAGAAGGGATTGTAGCACTGCCTCAGTGTCACTTGGTTGTGTGTGTCCTCTGAGGGTTTCTAAAACATATCTGGGAAAAACTGAAATTAGGGGTTGGATTCTTTGCACTTATTCCCAGGCTGGCTGGCTCCTCTTGAACATGTTTTAGAAAAGATTGATTTTTCACTGAGGACTCCAAAAAGACTTAGCTTAAATTTTTTTTTTTTTTTTTTTTACACTGGATAGCTAAGCAACCATTTTCTTGCTTTCTGCACACCTTCTAGCTGGCTTTCAGCCCTGGAGAGTACCAAGTGGCTGCAGCACCTTTCTGTCATGCTGAAGGCAGCAGTGCTGGTCTCCAATGCAGTTGACAGAGAAGGGCGTCCAGTGCTGGTTCATTGCTCAGACGGCTGGGACAGGACTCCACAGATTGTAGCACTGGCAAAGATTCTTCTGGACCCTTACTATAGGACCATGGAGGTAGGAGTTGTGCTATGCTGCTATTTCATGTCTGTTAAAAGGCAGCTTTTGTCTCGGAGTCTCCAGAGAAAGGAGCAAGATCGCATTTGTCAATAAGCTTAGTGGTGTTTCAGAGCTACTGTTGTGGCTGTTGGGTTTTTCCATGTTCTCTTCCTGCCCTTTTTCAGTGAACTGTACCTCACTCCTCTGCCCAACTTGAAGTACTGTGGTAAATAATCTGTGTTCAAGGTTCAGCTGCTTCCCTACTCTTAATTGTGCATATTCTCTAAGCCGTTTATTGTATAGAAATAACAGCTGTTAGTTTGTGTTTGGAAATGTCTGACGTTCAGGTAGCTTCGCTCCCAAACCAAGCACCAATGTAGCCTCCTTTCCAGCCCTTCAGAAGTCCTGAGTTTGCCTAGCACTGCTGGCAGATGGGGCTTGCCTTGTCCTGCTACATGTCTACAGCAAAGTGTCTGCAGTTAGTCTTTTCTTTTATTCACAGGGTTTCCAGGTGCTGGTTGAATCAGATTGGCTGGATTTTGGTCACAAGTTTGGTGATCGCTGTGGTCACCAGGAGAAGGTGGAAGATCAGAACGAGCAGTGCCCAGTTTTTCTCCAGTGGCTGGATGCTGTTCATCAGCTTCTGAAGCAATTTCCTTGCCTCTTTGAATTTAATGAAGCTTTTTTGGTAAGAAACATGCACACAAACACCTCTCTATCCCTTAACAGATGTGAGCAGAGGCAGAGGGAACACCATTATATTTTACAGTGTTGTAGTTGAAAGAAAACAAAAATTGAATTCTTTAAAAATGGGAAAGTGTCTGAGTAGTGCTTGGGCTTTCTGCTGGCATTCCTGCCATACCTTGACTGTGTGGGTCCAGCCCTGCCCTTCAGTTGTGGTATCTTGACCTCGTTCTGTATGTGCGATGCTTCTGCCGGCTTCTGTTAGCTGCTTGCAATTTCCTCCTCCTCCCAGTGGGTGCTGCAGGCTTGGAATGCCTAGCAGATCGCACAGCGAAGGGTTTATATTCTCTGCTTTCTTTGAATCTCTTCTTCTCCAGGTCCCTTTCTAGCCCAGTGAATTCAGACACCATCAGCAGCACTGTTTTGATTAAAAGACTGATTTGCATATCAGAGCAACAGGAATCTGAAACATTTAAAAAAAAATTTAGGGAAATTATAGCTATTAATCTCTGCCTTATCAAATAATATAGGTTTGGGTTATAGAGGGATGGGTATGGTATCAGTTGACTGTTGCTTTCAGTTTAATCTAAGTGATTCCTGTTGCTATCCCCTCTCTGTCCTGCCCTGTGTGGCAGAGAGGACAGCAGCAGGGTCGACAGCTGAGTAGGGAGTATGTGAGCCATCCCAGAGGAGTGGAAGAGGTTTGCCCCGTAGACAGGAGACACCATTTCCCAATGGCCCTGACAGTTGTTCCCCTTCTAATGCTGCAGGTGAAGCTGGTGCAGCACACGTATTCCTGCCTCTACGGGACCTTTCTTGGGAACAGCCCCTGCGAGCGAGAGATGCACAACATCTACAAGCGTACCTGCTCCGTGTGGTCCCTCCTGCGGGCTGGCAATAAGAACTTCCACAATCTTCTGTATATGCCAGGGTCTGAGCAGGTCAGTAGAGCTCCTGCCCAGCTCTCCAGGCTCTCTGCCTGCCAGGCACCAGGGACTGTCAGGAGACACTGGAGGGGTTTCCTTTTGCATTCATCTCTGATTGTAAGTGGTTGTTGCAGGTGCTGCATCCAGTGTGCCACGTGCGAGCGCTGCATGTCTGGACAGCAGTGTATCTCCCAGCTTCCTCGCCACATCCTCTGGGACAGGATGATATGAACATCTACCTGCCTCCTGGATCTCAGAGCCAGGAGTTCAGCGGCAGATGTTTGGATAGGTAAGAGCCTAGCGCTCCAGGCCCAGGTTGCCACCTACCCACAGGCCTTCTTTTCCTCTTTGCTCATTGTAGTTCCTCTGTTTTACCTGTTCTTGTCTTTCCTGCGGAGAGCAAGTGCTCTGTAGCATTGTCTCAGCCACTTGAAGAAGAACATGTACAGCTCCCTGCTGTGCCTAAAAAGGCAGATAGTGGAGGCCAGGCTGTAGTGTCGTGCATTTCAGCTCATGCTGCTGCACCGCCCCTCCCCACCCACCCCATGATCTGTAATTAGAAACATTTCCCTTCCCTCACCCAGTTTTGTCTGAAATGAGGGAAGTTTCGGGAGTTTTTTTAGGAGATTTGCTTTGCTTTTGGGTTCTAGATTACCAAAGACAAGATCTATGGATGACCTGCTCTCAGCCTGCGACTCCAGCAGCCCGCTGACCCGCACTTCTAGTGATCCCAACCTGAATAACCACTGTCAGGAAGTCCGGGTGGGTTTGGAAGCCCGGCACACCACCACTGAGGGAGCCGAGCCGCACTTGGGCGAAGGCAGTGCGGTGGCTACTGGAGAGACACAGCAGGTGGAGGAGCAAGAGGAAAACACTCCCCTACAAGCCAACAGCACTTGTAGCAGCTGTGCTGAGCATGAGGGGCATAGCAAGCAACTGAGCAGCTGGGCTTCTGTGCCAGCAAGCAGCGTCTCTCTGGAGGCAGAAAAGGGAAACAGAACATGCGTGGAGGAACTGGATGGCACCTGTCCAGCTCCAAATCCTTCTGGACAGGAAAATGTTGACAGGGTTTCTACCAGTTCTGGAAAGCAGTTAGAAACCTGTCCCCAGGAACCTTTGAAGGCTATTGGCATGGTGTCCAATGGAGGAGTCTGCCCCAAGAGAAACACCTCCTGCCAAGACATTCCCAGCCAGGAGTCCCTGGCACCAAGTGCCCCGTGTGGGAACACCCCAGGTCCTGCCCGGGGCATCCCCTGCCTGTATGAAGACAATGGGAAAGGCGATGCTGGAAGGAGTGTGCCCTGTGAGGAGCCTAGCCAGCTGGGGAGAGTCCCACTAGAGCAATGGCGTAAGCCCATTTCCCAGAGCCAAAGCAGTGAGTTCTCCTTCCTGGGGTCCAACTGGGACAGTTTTCAAGGAATGGTGACATCACTCCCCAGTGGGGAGCCCGCACCCAGACACCTCCTCTCCTACGGCTGCTGTAGCAAGAAGTTGAGCAGCAAACCTCTGCGGGCACCAGGCCTGTGCCTCAGTGGCCAGTGGTCTGCCAGAGAAGGTGCGAAACCCTCAGTCTGCTCTGGCCACATCAGCACACATTTTGCAGGCCCCACAGGGAAGCCCAGCCATTCGTGGCTACCCTGCCACCTGAAACAAGCGCCTGGTCCCAAGCATATGCCACCAAAATGTCCTTCTCCTGTGCCTCCTCTCTACCTGGATGATGACGGGCTCCCCTTCCCCACGGATGTGATTCAGCACAGGCTGCGGCAGATCGAGGCCAGCTACAAGCAGGAGGTGGAGCAGCTGCGCAGGCAGGTGCGAGAGCTGCAGCTGCGCCTGGACATCCGCCACTTCTGTGCCCCTCCAGCCGAGCCTCCGATGGACTACGAGGATGACTTTGTAAGTAACTGCCTCTAACACGCCAACTCTGGCAGCATGGCTCCAGCAGTGGTGGTCCCTGCAACCCCCCTCACATTGCCCTCTCCAGCCCACAGTTCTCACTCTCTTACTTTCAGAGTGGGTGGTTAAGATTGTTCCTGTGTTTCCTCAGCCCTGTTCCCCTCCTGTCCACATACTGTGTCCTCGTGCCACCTGAAGGTATCTCTGCTTCTTCAGGGCCAAGCAATGGCTCCTACACAGTCATGAATGCTTTACCTCCTTTGGCAGAGAGCTGTGGAGCCACCCATGTGCCCCCCGCAAACACTGAGTGTGGCCAGAGCAGGGAATGCCTTTGACTGCAACTGAGGCAGCTGAGGGGACTTGTGACTTTGTCTCTTTTTGCAGACATGTCTGAAGGAATCGGATGGCAGCGACACTGAGGATTTCTGTTCTGATCATAGTGAAGACTGCTTGTCAGAAGCGAGCTGGGAGCCTGTTGATAAGAAGGAGACTGAGGTATGTGTCCTGTTACAGCAGCAGGAGAGAACGTTTCTTTTCTGGCAGCTAACTTTGGTGGTTTACGGCAGCAGAGAGTGGTCTGGAATCAAGGCAGAGAGCAGCCATCCATGTCCTGTAACACATCCTCTGCATCTTCAGCTGCTTTTGTGTCCGATAGAAGGGGACCTGTGGGATGGGCTCGCTCTGGGCTAACCTGTTGTGGCCCAAAGCCTGCACTGGGGTCCTAAGAGAGACCTAGTCGTTGTGGTGTTACAAACTGAAAGCTGATGAGGATTGGCGTTTGCCCTAGGTCACGCGGTGGGTTCCGGACCACATGGCCTCACATTGTTTTAACTGCGATTGTGAATTCTGGCTGGCCAAACGGAGGCATCACTGCAGGTAAAAAATATTATTGCTGTAGTTTCACTCTTCTTCTTAGCCTGTTTCTTGCAAACCTCACAAAATGCTCGTCTGTGATGTTTGTTCCCTCCAGCTCCCAGGAGAAAGTTTTAGGTCTTTATTCACCAGGCCTTATAAATTCCCTGCAGATTTCCATTCCACATAGTTCTTGTTTCTCCTTTACCAAGGCCTTTGATCCTTCTCCTGGCTAGTAATGCCCGGTAGTCCCTTTTTCATGCTAGCCACTTTTTAGCTTGCGCTCGAGACCACAGTACATACTTTAAGAAACATGTTGACAAGTCATAAGTACGGCTGGTACTTCACCCCTTTGTGCTTGCTGAAGTCTTGCTGTGGAGTTCCCAGCTCTCTTTTCACTGTTTTTCTTGCTCCTTGACAGGAACTGTGGGAACGTGTTTTGTGCTGGTTGCTGCCATCTGAAGTTGCCCATCCCTGATCAGCAGTTGTATGACCCTGTCCTTGTTTGTAACTCCTGTTATGACCACATCCAAGTGTCTCGTGCCAGGGAGCTCATGAGCCAACATCTGAAGAAACCCATTGCCACAGCTTCCAGCTGAATGCCAGACAAGAGACCTGTCTAAGCCCAGCCTTTTCTCTGATGGGTTTGAAGGGTGACTCTGCCTCCACTGTAATCGTGAAGGCCGTTGGTGCAACACTTGAACGCCAAGCTTGAATGCACTGTCTTCAGCAGTCTTACTATCAATGTGGAGCAGAGGAGCTCAGATTAGAGAGTATGGTGTGTGTCCCCACTCTGGTACCAGTGGGCCCGTACCTTGTAGTCTGACAACCTAGGGCTAAAGAGGGGATTGCAACCTCTCTGTGTTGTGGGCTGGAAAGCAATGTTTTCACAGATATTGCCTGTGCAAAGTACCCCCAAAGCAATAGAAAGGCATGTTTAGAACCAACTCCCCCTACAAAGGCAGGCTGCTGTATGAGAAGGAAGAGGGCAGACTCCAGGTGGTAACGTGTGCTTTGGAAGGGTCTCAGCCTGGAGCAGTTCTGTAGATTCTCTTTCCATGAGTGTGATTTGCGATCAGCTTGGTGAACAAGACTCACTAGCCATCACTAATTGATTTTCTCTTGAGCGTTGAAGAGAAATTCATTCTGGCTGAAAACGGGCCGAGCAGATTTTGCCCGTTTTCACGCTCCGCTAGGATTGGTGAATGCATTTGACTTTGCCCCTGCCCCCCAACACTGCGGGGAGATGGGAGATTGGCTTTTTCACTTCTGCTCTGCCCGTCTGCTTTGTCTGCGATCGTGTCACAGCCTGGTACTTACACAGGAATGGCACCCTGATCCTCTCCTGGCATGGAAACAGAACTCGTGTTCCTGTGTTGCTCCTCCTCCCCTTTTCTGCCCTCAGCTCTCCACTTTCTACTGCTCTTTATCCTGAAAACTTGATACCTTGAGGGTATAGGCCATAATGTGTTGTTTTACCTCCTGGAATGTGCTGTCTGGTGTATGTGAGGGTTTCAGTCCAAATGCTGCTATATATTTCTGTGCACTTAATGTAACCCGAAGAAGGGAGAATGAAGCATCGATACCAAAACGGGGGTGGGGAAGGACACTGGCTGACATAGACACTACGGTCTGTGCTTTTCACTTTAGGATGTACAGCCAAGCTACAGAGATAAACGTGACATGTGGCATCTGCTCAGTGGTGGAAACAATCTCTCTGACTTGCCCCAGTGATACCTAAAATGCCTCTTGAATTTGACTTCTTTTTTGTCTCCTGTACAGTGGTCAAAGTTCAGAGTTGCCAACTTGTAATTGTCTCTCTACTTCCTCTTTAAACTAGAGAGCAGGAATCCCAACCCATTATAAGGGAAAGGAACTGGGTTTAGAAAGGAGGGAAGGTTTAGAAAGAAGGTGGGCTTTTAATCCCTAGATCCCTTGGGAAGTATCCATCCTGCCTCCTTTCTAAGAAATCAGCGGATATTAATGAGGAAGAAAAGTTTGAAAGTGGGGCATTTCTTTGCAGAAATGCAGGTTTTCTTTCCAGCTAAATGAAAATGTCCGATATATTCTGCACCTCATGAGCTGAGACTTCATATGTGGGGGGGAGGACCTGTGAGGACATTTGATTTACTAACAAGGCAAAGTACTGTACACTGTTGTGATCTCCCAATTCTTTTTGCTAATGGTTTGTCATCTCCATCGGAGGGAATGGAATAATGACCCTTTCCTGCACTTTGATATGTCAGCCTCTGGTTTCGTAAATCCCAATAGTGCGAGCAAAGCTAGCATCATCTGAAGACCCTGTACTTACTTGGACTCTGCTTCTTTTCCATACTGGGAACAACCAATATGGCTTTGGGAAGAGAAGGCACCTTGCTTCGGATTCTCCCCTGCCTTGTACCTTGCAGTCATTGCCAGACATGGAAGGGTGACCAATGGGCTGGCAGAAGAAACTGGATTTGCTCCTGTTTTGCACATGTTGGAATGACTGCAAGCAATAAGGAAGCCAGAAACTAGGTACTCCTGGCCCTTCTGTTCAGGCCATTAGTCCAAACTGCTTTTAGCTCTTGTGAGTTTCAGCGTCACAATGTGCTGGCCAAAAACTCTAAAATCAGTTTGATAGCATTGTGACAAACAAAATGTGCTGTACGACTCAATACAGTCGAAATAAAATCTCTATATTAGTGCTGCTGTGTTGGGAGCCATTCTTTCGTTTGTGGTGAATTCTTTCTTCTTGCACAGTGTTTCCCAGGCTGCTGTTACCTGCTAACTTTTCCCTTGATTAAGGTATGTTAGGAATTTAATATCCCTTCTCACAAATAAGAATCAAGGGTAGGACACAAAGCACCCTATGCTATGCTCTTCTGCTCTAAGGCCCTCTGCTCTCTTCCAAACAAACCTGTAGCTGCCCAAGATACCAGCCCCTTCCAGCCTCTCCCATAATGACTTGGTGAGGAATTTTTCTTTTCCAAGGAAGAGCTGTTAGGCAGGATTCACTAGCTCTTCACCAATGTGTTTATACCACTTTTTTTGCTTGGTGGGCTGTATGGATGTGTTCCTCTATGCAGGATGAGGGATGGGAAATGTTGTGCTCCATCAGCTTGATGTGCAAATGGTGATGCAGGTAAGTTACAGTTTGTGGTGGAGCTGGGGAGAGTCTTCTAGAAAGCCTGTCCTCAATTTAAAGCATTCAGGGATCTTAAAATTAAGCTGTTCCCTGGTGAACTACTCCCATAGTTCAAGTCAGTGTTCATGTCAAGACAGGTAGTACCTAAATGCTTTGTTGCATTAGAAACATTAGGAGCAAGGTAGCTTGTCGCATTTAAAAATTAACCATTGCTTCTGAAACAGTAACACAGAAGAAGGTCATGTTTGGAGGCAATGTTGCTGAATGTTCATCAGGAATGATGCCTTTACAAGAAAGGACAGTCTACTGATTAACTTCCAGGCTCTTGTTGTAACAGTTCCAGTGTCAGCTTGACAGGCAGTGGAAGGCTGCCTGCTGGGACTGTTGTATGACCCTTTGGCTTCTCACCACCAGCTGGGATGATGCTTCAGCAGGATTTCCCCCTGTGCATTCAAAGTTGAACACAGGCATTTTGCCGAGACACTCATGACAGTTGTAATGCCAGGCTGGCCACACCAGCAAAGGGCACTTAATGCTCGTGATCATTGAGCACAGAACAAAGCATTATCACTTAAAGAATATAAAGCCATAATTTGCCAACACATTCAGCCTGAGGTAATCTCTATGTGCACTGAAATGTGTCTAAACCTAGCACAGACAGTGAGATCAAAGCCTTCCCCTATCAGTGCACTAACTGGTATGAATTCTTAGAAAATTAACAACCGGAACTGCTTATGTTGTACCATAATATCTCAACAGCCACTGAACAAAATAAACATAGATTTAGGTGTAGTGAGAAGCCAAGTCAAGCTTGCGATGGTTGGTATTATTTCACTGCTAAGCCATTAATAGATAATGCTGAAACTGCAGGGGATGTGAGGAGATATGTTAAGCCTTGGTTACGAAGGAAGAAAAGAGGAAAGAACGTGATGTGTGGCCTTCTTGTGAACCCTGTGAGTGCTGAGCAGGAAACAGTTTAAAGTGGGAGACATGGACAAGAAGGATGCAGGCTTTCTGAGGGTGCATTTGGTATGGTTTTGTCTGTTCAGTTTTCAGTGTAAGAGTGAAATAGTATGTTTTTCTCCCAAAACATTAGGTTTCTGTGAAAGCGAACTTCAGGCACTGCTGCTTTTTTATGGTACCTTGGGTATTTCAGTATCTCCCAAATTAAAACTAATACTCCAAATTGTCCTTAGATGCTGCACACAGTCTCCAGTGTATTTAAAATCATAACTAGAAAAAAAAGTTGCCCAAAGCAGCACCCTTCAGTTGCACAAAGTTTAGACCAGTCATGCAACTTTACTCTCCCAAGCAAGCGTAGTTTTTACTGACGTGTTTGTGTGCAATTCTTTCTTATCAAATGCCCAGTCAGTTCCAAGTCCCTGTGTCAGCCTCTGTGTTGAAAAGCAAGGTGCTGTGTGGCCCTGCAGGACTGGCCCATGCTAAGTGGAGTACTCAGGTGGGGCGACAGCAGCCTAAGGATAAGCCTTGGTTGGAGGGTATTTGCAAGCTTTGTATGTCCTGGGACAAAACATTCATCATTGCAGCTGCCACTACTCTTTCCTGACAGAGTGTAAAGCATTGTCACCTTCTAATAAAGTAGTCATATTGTTCAAAAACCAGCTAGAAATTTGATAGAGTGGCAAAGAACAATGTATCTTCACTTGTAGCCAGAAAAAAAGGCAGATTTTTGTTTAGATTTGCAGAAAGATTAATTTTTTTTTTTTTTTAATGGCCGCAAAGACACTTGCCAAGGGAAAGCATTTGGTACAGCTGTGTCAGAAATAAAGACTAACATGTGTGGCTTAACAGATTCAGGATATACACTGTGCAGAGCATCTTCCTTTTGAATGCACAGTAAGCTAGCTATTTGCTAAAATAGTTTACTTCAGTGCTATTGAAAGAAGGGAGGCACACAGCATCACAGACTTGTAACAGGTGTGCATTTAAAGAGGAACAAATTTAATAGTCAACAAAGCCAGAATTCCTGCAGAGAACTGCAGTTCCCAGTTAGTGATCGAAATGGGAGGCAGCAGTAGTGCTACCAGACCCATAGCTGTGCATGAAGAAACTGGGGCCACGGGGAGGAGGGAGCCCATGCTGCTGGGCAGATTGTGCTTCTTACCTTTCTTCAGAGCCAGAGCATTGTACTTTGGGGAAGAAAGAGTGAAAAGCATAGGTCAGTGTTGGGCTGGAAGGGTGACAAGGCAGGTGTTGAGTGAAGACTGGAGGGGGAGTTAAAAGCGTGCATGAAAGGAGAGGTAGAGAGGAAGCAGCTGTAAGGCTGGCTGAAAAGGCAGGGCAATGTTACCTGTAAATCCTGTGCAGTCCAACAGCTTTTTACTGAGCTACACCATTTCTTGCTAAAAAGCATTTCATTATTATTGTTCCATTCCAAGCGAGAGGAAACTTCCAGTGCTCCCCAGAATAAGTTGTTCTGGGGAGCCCGTGTGTTAAGTCTAAGGCACGAACAGTTCAGAGGCCGATCTACCAAGAGAGCTGAAGGGACCATTATCTGTCTTCTCATTATCAGGCTTGCTTGGCGAGTCAAGCACACTTGCTGCCAGAGAGCTACAAAGCTGTTCCCTTCATGCTGTACCTCCTGCCACATCTGCTGTAAGATCGTGTCTCGTGTGACCTGGCATGAGTAGCAAGGCGCTGGAAGGTGCGAGCCATGGCTTTGCCGGGAGCTTGCAGCACTCTGGATGCTGATGAAAAACATGATTCTGCCTTTAAAAAGTCATCTGTTTTGCAGCTACGGGCTCAGCTTCAAAGTACGGAAGGAAATGCTTAAAAGGGACCTATGTTTCTGGGCATTAGTTTCAGGGTTTTTTTAGTTTTAGGGGCTCAGTCTCTGCATTTCAGTTATAGACTACATATTGCTGGCTCTGACCTCAGTTATGGATGATATAGTAAAAAACTCACCTATCCCACTGTCAGGTAATCTTCTTGGACTCCTGCTGCACAGGGAGAGAAGAGAAGCCTTAAATCATTTCATTGAAGACAATCTCAGGAACGCTGAGAAAATGTTTTTGTGAAGTGGGCTTTTTTTCTTGGTTTTTCAGGTTTGCATTCCGTATGCTTTACTTAAGTTTTGGCTGTTTACACTAAGCAACCATTACGTAATTCTTAAGTGAATAATTACTGAGGAAATAAAAATGCAAAGCCACTTGGGATAAAGGCAGCATGAGTTCACTAGAATTGTAGGCCATTAATTCCTTAGGTAAAGCAACATTCTTCTATTGTGCAGGATTTTAGCTTTAATGATAATGCTGACAAAATTTCTGCTCCTTCCTGCTGTTGCTACTGACTCAGAATAATGATAAATGTGCTAAATGTGCCAAAGACAGGCAGAGACTGAGAGAAACAATCAGCCAGTCTGCTGAAAAAGAGGCAAAAATAATGTCTTCTAATCTCTCCTTATCATCATTTTTCCTTGTCCTGTTTCCTGTTTTACCTGTCTGCTTTAATTTCAAGTGAGGAACTCTGTTAGCAACCCCACCCAAAATATTTAATCTAGTCAGTCTAACATCTTTTTCCTCACTTCAGCTATGCGGAAGAGCAGAGTGAGTTTGCTTTCATTTTACAAATAGGAACAGTTTCCCACCAGTTCATTCAATTTTGTCCCTTCTCCAAAACTTACTGCACTTTCACTTGCCTTGGTGGTTTGAGGCTGTGCTGCAAACCAAAGCAATAAGGATGATTTCAGTTAAAGAGGTGTTTGGTTTTGTACCTTCTTGCTGAGAAGTCTTATGACAACTCTAAGGTAATTTAAGGCCAAGAAATATGCAGGTGCTCAAACTTCTCACTACTTTCTTGCTCTAAGGGCAGCCAAGACAGAGGAATGTAATTTTCTTCTGTCACTGCTGGTGACCCATGGGTACGTTGCAAGCAGAGAGAGATTACCACACTCTTCCTTTCCCAGCTCCTTGCTCTTCTTCCCCTTTTGATTCATAGCAGATTCTTGTTCTAAAGCGGTAAGAATGGTTATGCTGGGGGGGGGCGGGGGGAAGTCCTTGTAGCATGCCTCCAGTCATAGCTAACAGCAGAACCCCAAGAAGAGTTTAGGAGGGCAGATGTGTACTAGTACATCTCAGGTATGAACTCTGAGCTTCCTCCAGTGCACAGTTTGGGGACCAGCAGTGACAAAGGTGCTGACTTTAAGAGCCCTGGATGTACTTTTCTTGTGAATCTAGCTTATCTCCCCACTACCACCCCCCAGCCAAGTAACATTCTGGTACCCAAAACATCCCATAGCAATTAGTTCCCCAGTTTCCATGTGATTAAGTACCTGATTTGATTTCTTCTATTTGGTGTCCTTCATTAGTCACGCTCAGCTCCTTTATGTTACCTACAATTTTACTACCTACCTTTTTATACAATAAGACCCCCTCTGAAGATTTCTTCTTCAGTACTTCTTTCTGTTGCAGCTAGTTCGTATTCTTGATGCTGATTTTCTCTATCCCATTTTAATTCTACCTGAGCTATCCTAGAGTGGGAAAGATCAGAACTGCAGAAGTTCGGGGGGGGGTTTAGGGCAAATGTGACACTTATAATTCCTGATTTGTTCTGTATTCCTCTTCCAGTCCCTTCTGAACTAATTTTCTTTTCCTTTTTGTGAACTGCCAGTGAACTTTAAGCTGATGCTTTCAAACATCTGCTCTAACTTCATCATTTCTTTCATGAGTGGTAATCATCAGTTCAAAGATCATCACCATGTTCATCAAATTAGGATTATGTATCATATGTTTACCAGTGCTGCGTTTCCCCGATGCCCAGTGTCTTCCCCAATCAGTAGGTACCAAGGTAGTAGATCTGCAGTCCTTCACCATGCTGTTGTCCTGAAGAAGTTAGGATGATCAGCAGAAATCATCACCTCGTTCTCCACCTTCTTCTCAAGATTATTACTCTGCGCGGTTGAATTTAACTCCTTTTGTGAAACCCGGCCCTTCAGCCCCTTCTTTATTTCCTATCATTCGACACCACCGAACACCCCTCCAGCGCAGTCCTCCTCCACCCACATGTGTTTGAGGCCGGGTCCTTGTGAGGACCGCATTTTTAACCTTTTTCCATGGGTCTGGGCTGGTGGCACGGTGTCCACCCGGGCTTTGCTTCAGGGACCTCCAGTCTCCCACGGGGACGGCCCCGGGCTGGCAGCGGGGCCGCTCCGAGCAGCAGGTTTCACCCCCAGGGCTCAGCCGCCTGCTCCCTCACGGGATCGATGTGAGCTGCCGGTGGCACCAGGGCTGAAGGGGGCGGCGGGGCCGAGAGGACCGGCAAGCCTGAGGGGACGGCGGCGCGGAGGCGATGGCGGTGCTGAGGGGACTGTGGGGCTGAGGGGAGGAGTCAGCGGGGCTGAGGGGACTGGGGGAGCTGAAGGGACTGGGGAAGCTGAGGGGGTCGGGGGAGCTGAGGGGGATGGCAGAACTGAGGGGACTGTGGGGCTGAGGGGAGGAGTCAGCGGGGCTGAGGGGACTGGGTGGTCTGAGGGGACTGGGGGAGCTGAAGGGACTGGGGAAGCTGAGGGGGTCGGGGGAGCTGAGGGGGATGGCAGAACTGAGGGGACTGTGGGGCTGAGGGGGATGGAAGAGCTGAGGAGGAGAGTGGGGGGCTGAGGGGGATGGCGGTGGCTGAAGAGCCTGGGGTAGCTGAGGGGACGGGAGGGGCTGAGGGGGGTGGTGGGTCTGAGGGGGGTGGCAGGTCTGAGGGGACCCGAGGGAGCTGAGGGGGATGGCAGCGGCTGAGGGCACCGGGGGTGCTGGGGGGGATGGTGGAGCTGAGGGGACCAGGGGGGCTGAGGGGTGAGGGGGATGGCGGGTCTGAGGGGACCGGGGGCTGAGGGGGATGGCGGCGGTTGAGAGGGATGGTGGGTCGTCTGAGGGGAGCGGGGGAGCTGAGGGGGATGGGGGAGCTGAGGGCGCTGGGCGCACTGAGGGGCATGGCGGAGCTGAGGGCACTGAGGAGCTGAGAGGCATGGCGGGGCTGCGGGTGTGCCGAAGGGATGCCGGGGCTGCGGGGGAGAACCGGCGCTGAAGGGATGGGGGGGCCGGCCCCGGCGCGGCGGGCCGCGCGTCGTGAGCCGGGCACGTGCCGAGCTGCGCGCGGGCCGGCACGGGCGCTGGGGGGCGGCCCTCGCGCGGCGGCCGTTAGAACGCGCGCAGATTCCGCGTCTTTCAGATTCCGCGCCCTTCAGATACCGCGTCCTTCACTCCCCGCCGGCATGGAGGAGCCGCGGCTGTCCGCCCCCATCAACCCCAACAACTTCCCGGCCAAACTGTGGCAGCTGGTAAACAGCCCACACTACCGCTCCATCTGCTGGGACGCCCGTGGCGAGGGGCTGCTCATCGACCAGCAGCTCTTCGAGAGCGAGCTGCTGGGCGCGGGGCTGAGCTGCTCCACGGCGCCAGCTGACGATGGCACGGCAGGAGCTGCCGACTTTTTCAAGACCAAGAACTTCACCAGCTTCATCCGACAGCTCAACCTCTATGGCTTCCGCAAGGTCATGATGGGGCCGGTGGGCAGTGTGGTGGGGCCTGGACCTGGGCCTGGCCTGGGGGCTGGCACTGGTGATGGCGGCGCCTCCACCGGGCCCCTGCACCACTTCCACAGCCCCAACTTTCGCCGTGACCGCCCCGACCTCCTCATCCACCTGAAGCGCCTGACGCGCACCAACAAGGCGAAGCTGGCTGCTGGTCTGGAGGTGACCAGCCGCCCACCCAACCGCTTCCAGCGGGTGCTGGGCACGTCGCTGCACATGGACCCACTGCTGCCGCCCTCGACACTTGGCAAGGCCAAACGGCCCGGTAAGGCGGGGCGGGCCATGCGGGGCCGTGGTGGGTTTGAGAAGCACTGGGTGGCATGGGGTTTGAAAATCAGCACTGCCCTGAGGGAGGAGGGTTACCTGTCCTTGCTGTTGGCTGCTCAGTTTACCCGGTGTAGGAAAATGGTTGTTCTTCATGCAGGTAGATCTCCTGCCAGTAAGCATGGGTAACATAGTCCACACAAGTGTTTCAGTCTGCCTGTGGACTACAGTACAGTCCCCATTACATATTACACTAAGAACGCCTTCGCCTGATCTCTATGGAGCTAGCACAGCTCTAACAGGTGAAAGTTACTCCTACTTGCCCATCAGTAGGGATGCTTAATAAGCTCTCATTAAATGTGTGAAACAGTGGGTCATCTGAAGTGACAACTAGAGCTTCCTGTCAGTTTTGTGCAAAGGAGAAAAGACCTGATAGCAAGATTTCTGTCAGCTGTCTCCTGAAAAAGAATTGCAAGCTAGATAGTTTTTAAAGAGGATTGAATGAGTAGGTGAGAGCTAAAGAGAAAATAATATTGTTGAAAAGCCCCAGAACATGTTTCCTTTCTTTCTAACCCTCATTGAGAGGATCTGAGTTTTCCAAGACAAGTCTAAGCTCTCAGAGGATTATTCCACAAATTCCATATAAGCATTGTAGTTGAAGCTGTGTAAGGAAGATGTGAATATCTTGTTTTGCGATGCTCTTTGTTCAATTGAACTGTGGGCTGCTACCAGAAGAGCAGTCCTACTGCCGTTCCCTTGGTCATGTGTTAACCACCATCTTCCTTGCAGCTGATACAGCAACTGTGTTGGTTCAGCACAATGATCTGAAGACAAGACTTGAGCGGCCTGTTTGTGGCTGGCTGTCAGGCCAGGGTGATGCACCACATGGGTGCTGCAAGGCTTGGTGCAGAAGAAGTGGCAGGACTGTGCAATCAGAAGGGGAGAAGCAGTTGGTGGTACTGCTTCCTGCAGCACTAGCCTGCATTTAGAACAGAGTAGGATATTATGATACTTATTCTTGGTTACTGTTTCAGAGTAGGAACTGTCATCTAGTTCATACGGTGTTTTCTATGATGTGTGTGGAACTACATCTGTAATACCAAGAAAACAAAATTAAGCATGTGAGAAGGGAAGGAACTTCTCTCAATACCAAGGCTAGGAAGCATTAATTAAAGATTTGGTGTTAACATTGTTAAGACTAAGATAAGTCATTACAGACGTCTTCAATGAAATCTGGTCTGACTGATGTACTGCAGGCCATTGGTAGAGTAAATGCTAAGAAAGAAACAGCCTTTTAATTTTTTGGCCTCTTTATGGGTGCAGTTTTAGAGAGCTTTTGCTCTAGGAGTCTCAGTTTCTAGAAAGACAGAAAGAACAAGGAAAACATCGGGCTTTATATGCAGTCGAGTTCTGACAGGCTGACCATTTACTGTGTGCTCTGTACTGACTATTTAGGGGCATGCCTTTGCTGTAAATGTGAGGTAATTTGATAGATAAAAGATATTTTTGTTTGCAAAGTGTCAATCTGTTCCAAATGTCTTGCAACATGTAACTCTGTGTTGAACATCCACGAACAATTCCGGTAAAGCCACTGGTGCTTCGTAACTTGGCATCCTGTGGTGTCTTGTTTATGAGTTAAAACTAGATAATCTTAATTTCCCTATCCAAAAGTAAAATATAAACAAAAGAATTCTCATCCCTCTGTTCATTCTCTGTTTTTATATGGTAAAAATACTGAACAGGAAATAGTCTCATACATTAACTCTTACTACATTTTCAGGGCCAGTGCTATTTATTTAGTGATTCTTAATGATTTAATATGAACTTGTAGAATAATGACTGTATGTTACCCATTTCTTGAATTAGTTCCCATCAGAGGAGTGAAAGAGGTAGATGTGAGGCTATTTTGTAAAAAGTCCTTTAGAGTGAGAATTGGGAACTACAGGTCTGAGAAAGCCTGACTTCTCGATAAACCCTGTTGATGTAAATGATCCTGAAACTTATAATTAGCATGGCTATATACAACACCGTGGAAGAGTCACAAATGCAGTATTTCTTTTAGGAATTCACTGAGCATAAATGTTCTTGGTGTTACTGTCAGTGTTTCAACAAAGTCACCAAAACCTCTAACAGAAATCAAGCTGTTACGGTATAAGAACAAATACGATTTCATGAAATAATAACTGACTAAGAGAGGAAACTAAGGGCAGAATAAAAGGAACATCTAGGAAATAACAAAATGGCAAATTTTGGCATATTTTAGTCTAAACAACTATTTGAGCTGACTGGAAAAAATTTGGCTTTGATTTTTTTTTTCTTGACAAATTAAAGGACTTGTCATAAAGTACTTTCAAAGCCACTTGGAGGATTTTGACATTGCCCTTCCCATAGCTGTCTATGAACTGTCAGCTTTGGAGTTTGGTAGTCTTGTTTTACAATTTCTCTTTTTTTTTTTTTTTTTAACTGTATTGCCCAATTTAACACACAGTACTTTCTAAATTACTTTTGTTTGGTTTAGTAAATTACAATGCATTTGATTTATAGCACGTTTCTAAATACTGATAACTTGTTACTGCAAGTTTAAGGAGATTGAATGCTACATAGATAACTCTCCATTGGCACTGCACTCATGCCACTGCAGCAGTTACTGGATGTTCACCTGTAAGAAGGCAGTCTGTTTCTGGATTAAGTATATTGGAGCAAGGGCAGTCTTCCCAAATAATGTTGTAGAGTCTTGGCTCCTCATACTGCCTTTCATTGCCTGTGAAAACTCCTTTCCTTAACACTTGTTCCACTTTATTTTGTACCCACTGCAGGACTGCTGACTGTAGGACAGTTTCATCAACCTTATCCTCAAGACAGTTTCCGGCCTTACTCCTACATATCGACCTCATCCCAGAACAATGGCACTTTACCGACAAAAAGTTTAGCTTGGACTCCAGTGCCTTCCAGAACATGGCAGGGTTCTCTTGGTTTGCTTCCAGGGCATGAGGCTTCCCCAACTTTTCCAAATAGAGGGGTTGCCTTTCCGGTACACCAAGGGTTTTCAACACAGGTCACATACACAGTCCGGCCTGTTTGCTCTGTTCTGCCACTTAAGCAAGGGTCTCAAAACATCACCAGTTCCCTTCCAAAATACAGCAGCTATGCATCTTCAGTGCAGTACTCGCAAGCCTACCATCCAACAGGTAAGAAAAAAAATTTCTGCACTTGCTTTTCAAAAAGATATTTAAAAGTGATGCTTTAAAAAATATTTTTCTATAATTCTCTGTCATGTGTATATCTCAAGTGAGAAATAGATAGAAAGTGTAAAGTCTAAAAGGAAGACAGATCTTTAAACCAAAAAGATTTTCTGTTTCGTATTCCTTTCCTTCCTCCAGATTTTGAGCATCCCCTGGTGATTTTCCAGGTAGCCTCTCTGTTGAGGTTAAAGGGTGAGGAGAAAAACATTTGTCCACAGTGTTAGGTTAACTTTCATATTTTTTTTAATTAAGCAAAACTTGGACAATGATGCTAAAGCACTGAGTACTTGTTGAAAAGTAGTATACTAGTCCCAGGTCTTGTGTTTTCCCAGGTTAAGTTTTTAAAGTTAAAGATCAGTCAAAAGTATTGTGTAGAATATTTCATTGTGCTCATACTATTTTCATATCTTAATTTTTTTTCTTGCTTAGCTTCTTTATGTTGTATTTTTTTCATGCACTGAAGACTAGAAAGCACAAGTCTTCACTCCTTTCTTTTGTCTAAAATGTTTCTGCTAAAATTTTCAGTCTCATTTAACTGTTTTTATTCGTCAGAAGAGAAGTTGAAGCAAATTATTGTTCTTTTCCTTGACCTTACCTTGAATTGGAAAAATCATGTGATAGGTTATTTTTTGGGGGGTGGTTGTGTGTCTGGTTTTTTTTTTAATTTCCCTAAAACTTCTGAAACTCAGAACATAGTGACTCTTTCCTTGAACAAACTAAAGTTCAGTTATTATTCTTCCTTTCTGCCTGTTCCTTCCTTGGCAGCTGCACCTTCACTAAGATAGATATTCCCTGTTTAGAAATCCTACATGTGGTGGCTGCTGTCTTTCTCCAAGTACACAGTGAAATCTTCACGCCTTTTGTGTGTGTCTTCTGAGACTTCTGCTGAGAATGTTTCAGACAATAATTGCTAGTTTCCATAACATCATTTTTATCAAGGATTCTGAAGAGCGAGGCATTTCTTGTGGACACTCTTAAATGTTTCAGAGACAGGCAACTTTTGCCATGTGCTCCTTGCCCCATGCTACTTACAAAGATTACTGTGGTGGCTAGAGCCTGCGTTACCAGCTGCAAACTATTATGTCTCCTACCAGGAGCAGGGTGTCCTGAGAACTGTAGAACTATAGAATGATTTGGGTTGGAAGGGACCTCCAAGATCATCTAGTTCCAACCCCCCTACCATGGGCAGGTTGCCCAAAGCCTCTAGACCAGGTTGCCCAAAGCCTCATCCAGAATACCTGCTTAAGGTGGGAGATGGTTCCCACGTCACATTTCTGTCGGTTACAGAGCATAGGCTAAAATTCATTATACTGAATTTTAGATGTCTATATATCAGCTAGTCCCCCGGAGCTCTTCTGTAGTCATGGTAAGGAAATGGGCATCTTCAGGGTACAATTCCTATAGCTTGGTTTAGAGTTTGTCTTGGGCAGAGATTACTCATGTCCTGGAAAGCGCTGATTTTGCAGTACTGACTGGAGAGGAGTTGAGGGAGGCTAGCGTAGATTTAGACATGAGTATGTAGATCTCTATAACTGGATGATGCTAGTCTCTCTCGCTGGAGTAATAAAAGTTTAAAGAATAAATTGGCTATGTTGTACAGGTAAAATCTTCTGGGGTGGGAGGTGTGGGGAAGGGCATGATGAAAGCGTACCAGATTTTGCAAGGTACAAAAATTAAGGTGTAATTCAAACAAAAATAGAGAAACTTGTGGAATCTGAGGCTTTTGAAAACTCCAATGAATTCATTAGTAGTTCTGAGAAGATAAGTTTGACATTTCACTAGAGAGATTATACATCTTTTGATTTTCACTGTCACTTAGGACTGTATCAGTGTTTTTACTTCTGTCCCTGTGTATCTCAATCTCTCTGCTATCCCTTCTTCTCTATATTATACCATACAGAATGCTGAAAGCTTATTTCTTCATATGTCCACATGAAAAAGTCTGCTTTCCTTCATCTTGAGAGCACAGCACCAAGATTAGCTTATTTCGAAAGTGATAGTTAATCTTAAAATATGTATTTTATAAGTGAGGGGACTAAAGAATATATGTTAAGTCTTATTCTTGACTCTTTTCATTTCACTTTTGATGTCCCATTAGATTAAATCAAAGTAGAACTTTGTCAAAAGATTTCTTTTTATGTATATTCAGACTTGTTTGTTAACTTCAGCGACAAAAAGATTTCCCTGGTTTTTCATTAAGATTCTTATTGAAAGGGCAGTAAAATAAAAGATGCTCATCTGGATCTTTTTTTCCCCACTAGCATTAGACTGTAATTATTTTAAGGATTTAGTTCTGTTTGCTTTCAACTATCTGCAAAACCTTTGATAGTAGTGGGATTGCATCAAAGAAATGCAGTGAAGCTTTATTATCAGTATCCTAATAATGAAAAATCAGCCAAGGAAACTGTGTGAGAAATGTTAGTTACTGGTGCCACCTGACATTGCAAGTCCAGTCATGCCTTTCAAATACATCTGTGGCTGTAGGGTTCATTTACATATGATAACCTTTCTGGTGAGTGGTAGTTTAGGAGTAGTCATGTTATTCTGAATGATACACCCTCTGTTAAGGTAAGTAATTTTCTTTCTATGTAAGGCTTAAAATTCACATGGTCAAAAAGGGTTTCTTAAAATAAATAAGCAGCTGAAAACATCTGTTTTAACATAGCATGAATAGTGCCATATTTTCCCTTGAGAAAAGCAGACTAGATGCATTAGTAATGCACTTGTAAAACTAGTTGTAGGATTCATCTTGCCTAAGATTCATCTGAATGTATAATAGTTAGTTGTATATGCCTGGGCTTGTCATTTAGATTACATATATAGTCAGTAGAGAGAAACAGGCACCTCCCAGAGGTTGAGTCATTCCAACTTTCTTAGACATATGCCTTCGGAAGACAATTAATTTCTTTCTGAAGAACCTATTTGTTCATTGACTGTGCAAAGAGTTGACAACTGCTAGACACCTGAGTCTATGTAGCAGTAAGGCAATTAATCCCACCTAAATGTCTAAGTTCAAACAATATTGTCTTTCCCATTTTCCCTTATTGAAGAGACCTTGGGTATCACCTTAATTTTCATCAGTCTTCTGGTTGGTAAAGGATCGGAGCTTGCATAGTTTTTGTATTCAGGCCCATTCTGATGTGTTCATTGATCTGTCAGGAACAGGCACAGCTGCATTCCCTAATTTCCTGCACAGCTTTGAGTACTGTTGACCCAGCTGTCTGATGAGTACCTGCCTTCTCTTAGGCATAACTTTTGGACCTGACATGATAAGTTCACACTGAAAGGCTGGTCTTAAGGTTCTTCCTTAGTATTTCCCATGTAGTACATGCTTGAGTGGAATGGATGATGCCGGACAGTGTCAGTCTTATGCCATTTGGCCCAGTTGAGCTGATAATAATGCTTATTAATGTCTGTTGCTATCTTGAATGCATAGCGATGATACATGTGTTCCTTCAATTTCCAACAGATCTTTGGAGAAATTGTGGTGTTTTTTCAAGCTTGGAAAAGATATGCTGCTGATCATACTGGGTTTGCATTTATTTGGGGGCTTTCAGCTTTCCTGAGCTTGCATGTAGTATTGGAACCTGTAAAAAGCATGCAGTACAAATGTGTAGACATTGAACTGTAAGCATGGAGCTTTTTTGATGTTCTTAGATTTTATTTACACTTAGGCTCTAACTTCCAGATACATTGGCAAGATATATCTTTGCTAAAAACCATGGCTGAGCTCAAGCATAGCTGTCTGTGTCTATGCTACTATATCAGACTTTGCCAGGAAAAGTGTCTCAGTGTCTTGATCAGTTCTATCATTAGATCATTAGCCTGGTTAGCGCTCTCCCCCAAAAGTGCTGTGCTTAGTTCAGTGGCTGGCATGGGCTTGGGACCATTCCCAACAGGCTGTTTGGATGTGTCTGTTTTGACTTGGAAGAGTAAGAGATTTTAATAGTATTAACAGACTCTCTGCCAGAGAACGGATCTGGAAGCATTTAGTTTACTGGTAGAGCTGTGGCCATCATGTAGGAGGAAGATGTATATAAGAATGTGATGTTAATATTGTCATCTCATTTCTATCCAATTCATCCAACTTTTCCAATGTTGAGAAAACAGGATTTAGTGAATGCCGCAATAATTTTCTAATTAATAGTTCTCTGCTTTGGAGATAAGAATACTAGCCTTGATCAGACCAAATGTCCATATAGCTCATCATTTCCTCTGACGGTAATGTCCAAGGAAGAATGCAGGAGTAGAGCAAGCATGGACTGATGCTCTGCCAAAATACTCTAACAGTGTGGGCTCAGGGAATTAATAAACCATAATATGAGTTGTATTTAATAGCCCTCAGTGGAGTTCACTTCCATGAACTTGTCTGTTTCTCCCGACCAAAGTAGATTTGTGGCATATACATCATCTGTGACAAGGACTTAATTTCACAGTTTAATTGCATTTTGTGCAAAGAGCCACCTTTTCTTGTCTCTTTTGACCCTACTGCATATTCATTAAATCTCCTTTTGGGTTTTGTGGGAATGTGTCTATATCCATATGCCTCTCACTGCACCATTTATGATTTTAAATACTTCTATCTTAGTTCCTTTGGTTGCATTTCCTCTGGAATGGGGAATCCTGCCCCACTTAGCTCTTCCTTCAGGAAAGTGTTCTGTACATCATCCATGTTGCCTTACCTATAACCTGTTCTGTTATTTTCTTACTGAGCTGTAGAGTCCAAAAATATACATGGTGGTCAAGCTATGGGTGAATCATGGATTTATACAGTGGAGTAATAATGTTCCTATTTCATTCTCTGTTCCCTTTTGTATTATTTCCTAACAATCTGGTTGTTTCATTTTTTACTTTGGAGGTCTTTTTGACAGCAGCTTGAGCTGATATTTTTCTGAAACTTGCTACTATAATACTAGTATTATAGTATATAAATACTAGTATTATAGTTTATAAATAATCTAGTTCCCAATTATTGATTGACAACTAAAACCCCATCATTTTCTGTGTGAAATTAGTTTATTTTTCCTAAGTGCAGAGCTTTATCTGGTGGGTGGTGGCTTTGGGCAACTCATAAGATGGGTTTTTTTCAAATCTTCGTAGCTGACTGCTCTTTTCTGACGTGAATAACCTGGTATTATCACCAAGCATCACCTCACTGCTCACCTCAATTTTTAAAGTACTTTATTAAAATGATGAGCCGCATGACCTCCAGTACAGGTCATTGGGGAACCTCCACTGGTGACCTCACTTACCTGTGAAAAGTGACTATTTATTCCTATCTTCTGTGTTGTATCTTTAAAATACATTATTTTCTAAATTACAGCCTTCCCTCTCATGCTGTTGTTGCTCAGTTTTCGTAAGAGTTTCTGATGATGATTTTGTTAAAAGCTTTTTGGAAATCTATCGTATCAGCAAGATCACAGTTATCCACGTTTGCCTATCTACTGGAGGCCTTTCAAGACAACAATGAAGAATGACTTACCTTAAACAAAAAGTAGTCTTGTTGACTCCTTCCCTTTATATATTATCCAGTATCAACTAATTCTCTATTCCATTGTATTTCCTTCTAATTTTTCTTATTCAGCTGTCAGATTTATAGCTTGTATTTGCTTATACATTTTTTGTTAACATACTTCTAAATAACTTCCTTTAAAACTATTGGTTTCTTTGCCTGATTTATTTGCAACCTCTTTGGATATCCAAAGGTATTTTCAGTAAGTTTGAAACATGGTCATTCGACTTGTGTGCAAGAATATTTGTGATGCAGGATGTCCAGTCCTTTCCTTGTTCTGTGAACTGTGCTCTTCATTGATCTCTGCTTGTTCTCAGAGGTCCGTTACTGGGTTGGTTATAGCCCCACTGACAGCAATTTCATTTTCATAAATCAGTGTTCATATTCCCCATACTGTGTCCTAAAGAGTGTGTGAAAATTTCCATCTGTAGCCTGTATGGGCAGAAGTACGCCTCTTTTTTGGCAGAAACCAAATTTATTTTGAGGCTGATCCATCTTGTTTGATGGAAGGGGCTGTATCTTTTTCTTAATTTGTTCAGTAATTATTTATTTATTCCTTAAGAAGCCATTCATCCCTGTCTCCTTAGTATTCAAATGAGATCCGTGTTCACTGTCAGTTATTTCATAACAGCCTGTGGCAGAATGTGCGTTAGCTGGTAATTTCTTCTGGGTATGACTAGTTTAACTATATCTTAGACAAAAAAACTTAGAAATTTCTTCTCTCCAATTAACAGGGTAGGACAAAAGCGTGTGAGTGAAGCAGGTGTGTTTCTTGAATCTTGATTCAATTTGAAGACTTATTATAAAAGTATAATTATAAAATTATAAAAAAACCTTATTATAAATGAAATATTATAAATTAATCAACACCTTTGCCTTTGATAACACTGCCTGTCACTAAATGCTTTCTTCAGTGTTATTTAAAAAGTTGTTTGGATATATGGTGACTGTCCATAAAAAAAAAAAAAGTTGTTGTGAGTGCAAACTATTCTTTTTATGCAATTTTCTGCATTTCAGAACCATTCAGAATCGGTCATCAGTCTAGTCTTCTGCATAGTTATTTTTGTTCTTCTCACTTTGATTTACAAACATAATGATTCATTTGATTAATGAGTTGCTTTTGCTATAAGCTCTACTAACTGTAAAAATACTGTCATTTATATTTTACTTGCAGCTTTTTATAGTATATGATCTGGACTTAATATTTTACACTTACCTACTATTTCACAAGCACTTTTTCCCTTCAGGTCCTTCCTTTTCTCAGAAAGTAGGTTCTTTGTAATATGTGTTTGTTTTTCCTTAGAATCACTCTAGCAGGTTACAAGAAATTTCTCCTTTGTCATTGCTCTCTTGCGTTGTTTTTACAATAGCCCTTCAAAAGTTTTCTTTGGTAGTTTTCTTGGGTTTGTAAACATACTTTGGAGTTTCCAGTGAGTGAAACGCAGATATCATTTAGGTTTTTGGCAATATCCAGAGTTGTAATATGTTCACAGTTCACAGATGTTCTTCTGAAAGTTGTCCGGACTTCATCATAAAGTTGCTCAGAATTAGCTTTTGAAGTAATGAGTCATACACATATCTCATGCTTCTTTAGAAGGATGTCCACTAGCTCTTTCTGTGTTGTTTAGCTCCTGTGTTTGTTGCTCCAAACTACACAAAAATTCAGCAACATCATAGTAAAAAGGGCAATAGGTATAGATATTAAAAAAACATATTGGTTGTCATAGCAACTGTCTCATGTGAAATCCCATGTAAGTGTCAGGCATTGCAAATAAGTTGATCTGATCTGTTTGCCATCTCAAGTTATACTTATTATATTTAATTATTATGAACAGTGGACTAAATATGATTTCATCAAGGATTTCTCTCTCTCAGAATGACTGCAGATTTAAACATTATCTGTTCTGCAAATAATGCCTTTACTTTTAAATTATCTCTGCATGTGACCAAAAAATAATACCTGCAGAATACTGCCTCATCTACAAAGTTGCTTTTTACAACAAAATAATTGTTTAATTTCAGAGTGTGTTTGTGTATGAACAACTAGGCTCTTCTTATGTGAATCGACTTTCTGCGGTATGTTGTGATGAGAAAGTCAAGCAACCAAATTGAATAGGTGTTATTAAGATACAGAAGATTGTGATTATGAAGTTTCTGTGTCTGTGTGTATCAATTTTACAATATATGTTTTTAATATATGTACACATATATTGGAATAACTATTTTTAAAGATTAAAAAATAATTTTTAAAATTACTTGGGAGGTAATAATACATTTCTGGAATTTAGTTTACTTGCGATTATTGAAATGTTTAATCAAAGTAAGCAATAGAACTCTGCATACCAAACACAATTTCTGGAAGTCTGATAACTGTGTTTGAATTCTTGCAGCTACAATGCAGTGTTCGACACCTGCCCACGTAGATCCTCTGACTGGCTGTGCTAGTACTACAGCTTCGACATACACCCACTGCAGCTTTTTCCAGGTGAGTGTAGCATACGGAAATCAGGTGAAAGCGGAGGAGACTGTATGAATGAACTGTAGGTTTATCGACTTCTGGAATGAAGGATATACATTTGAAAATTGATCTGCTTGAGAAAGTGAAAGTAATGTGGTTTACAAATATCGATTTCAAAGAACGACTGAACATTAAACAGGCAGTTTTGTAATTCAAGTTAGGTTTCAGGATAGCAGCATAATGGGTGTCCTCATCAGTGGATTGCTTTTTTTCTGTATAAGTTTTTTGCTTGACTTCACCAGAATTTGTTTTATTTAACGAGTCTATGTTTATCTTTGAAGAATGTCCTTGCCTGGACAAAAAGAGATTCTTTAATATTATGAAAATACTGGGAAACAGCTCCTCTTTTTTTGTCCCAGACATCTTTCTGCAGTCCTGAGTTTCATTTGATGAATGAGAAAAACTAAGGTGACTTTTGGAATTGGCCCCACCTCAGAGATGTCTTATTAAAGATAACTACAATACTTACTGTAAATGCTTTATATAATTCCAGTGGAAACTACACCTTATTTGGAGGGCCTGGCTTATCAAATATCAAAAGATCTGAAGTGAAAATGCAAGGGCTTCCTTTTCTATTACAGCATAATGCATATACTTTTTTTTTCCCCTCACAGAGGACAAGCAAAGCAAGTTATGCTTATGTGTGTTGAGAAAGGGTTGGCCTACCCAAGCTTGATCATCCAGTTTCCTGTCTTGCAAATATCAACCTTTGTCTTTTATTCATGATATTTTTTATACAGTGTTATCCAAGATGGCCAGGTTAAGGCCAGGATAACATGTTAGTGTAAGGATATAAATAGCCACTGACCAATCATGCCATTGATACTCTAGTATTTATTTTTCACACAGTGTATCTTTGTCCTCTCACTTTCATCATGAGCTTCTTTTTAATCCAGGACATGAGGATCAGTCTGAGTGATGGGAAGTCATAATCAAGTAACTTCTTATCTCAGAAGGCTGAGATCAATGTTTGGGGTAGCAGATCATTCCAAAGGAGTCATCAAGGGTGGTGGTGTGGCTAGATTGAAAGATAATATAAATACACTGTCCAAAGGATCTAGTAAAAATCAGTTGTCTGGAGAAGCAAGTCCATGAGCAGTGTTTGGAATCAAAAGAGATTTAGGCCACTTGCTAGTGGATGCTTTGATAATACAGCTCTAACAAGGGAACTCCCAATCAAAAGCTGCTGGTGCATCTGGGCAGAGATTGCTGGCAGGTAATCCTCTGTGTGAGCAGCCCAAAAGCAAGCAGTGGCATCAGTCAGTTCTACCAGGTCAGTAACTGGCTCTCACTGAGCAGGGTAACACAAATATCATACAGAATGGATCAACACGACTTCTTGAGATTTCTGAGTCTTAGTGTAACATAGATCATTTCTCCTGGAATACAGTGACAGAGGCTGTGCAGATGGTACAGAAGACAGCAGTTTGCCTGTGGTTCTCACTGAGCTGTAGGGAATAATCAGATTACCTTTTGTGTGCCCTGGGGTAGGTACTTCCCCAAACTCCTGCTGAGGAATGCAGCCAGCTACAGTATTGATCGTCCTGCCCTGCTTGTGTATCGATCATCAGTAACCCTCAAAGGCAGTAAAATTAATCAACCCTGGCCAACTGAGCATTTTGATCATTCTTCACAAAAAATAGAACTTTTGCATTGTATCGTTCCACTCAATATCTTCCACCAGTTGCAGGAATTCAGTGCAATGCTGTTGAAGGGTAGTCTGTAGGGCATTTTAGGCTGTTTGTTCATGCTGTGGGCTACTAGATACTACTGGCAACATCTATACGGAACTGCTGGACCAGTCCAGAAGACAGTGAGCTGTATCAGCACACTGGCAGCAAGCTGATTATCAGCCCTGTTTCTGTTGGATCCAAGCAGTACTTTGTGGTCTCAGAAGGAAAACCAGGCACTGTTGGACAAGAAAGCCTAAACCTTGTGCTAGTCCTTATTGAGTCTTGCAGAGAGCATGACTTTTAAGTTTAGGAGAGATTAAGACAGGTACAGTTTCTTGGGGCTTGGAGGCCAGCTGCTGGGCTTGTACAGTACACACTTGACCTGCTGAAAGCGTTAGGTGACCCTGGCTGGAACATGGGCAGACAAGGCCAGTAAGTACATGTCTGACTGCCTGCGATTTGCTCTCCAGAAAAAGCTACAAAGAATTAATGTATGGAAGGGCAAGGGGATATAGATGGTTATACCCAGTTATAGTGGCTGATGAAGGTACATATATCTCTCTTCAGGCTTCTGAAATCAAGGTTTCAGGGATTTGTATTACACCCTCATCACAATTGGTTACAAAACTCAGAGCTCAGGTACAGCTTCATGCTACTTTTCATTTGGGATGTCCTGAAGTGGGGTGTGGATCAGTGTGATGAATTGATATCCTTGGATAGAAATGAGTCTTGTGAGAGAAAACTCCTGCTATCCTCTGCAACAGCAGTTCTGGCAACTCACAACCATTAGTGCAGTATTTCCCTGCTGCTTTATCATAGGTGTGAACTGAGGCTACACATTGGCTTTTAGTGATTTTTTTCTTTTTTCCTTTTTTTTTTTTTTTTTTTTTAGTTTTAACTAGCAGCCCTGCTATTTGATTGGGCTGTTAGCATTCTTATTAAGCTGCCAGTATTTTCTTGTGGAACTGAAGCAAGAGGTAACTGGAAATGGAAGAAATAAATGTGGGAGAAAAAAGAAGAAGAGAAACTTTACTGACCTTAAAAGCAGTTCTAAGTAGTTTGCTTTTATTTGTAATAAGAATGATAATCAGCCATATTATTTCAGAATGAAATTGAATCTAAATTACTTCTGAATGATTGCCCAAGCACTCAAGCCAGATTGTTTTAGTCCTAGCAGTCCCTGAAAAGGTGTGGTTGTGCTCTACTTCCTGCGTACACTATGCTAATCTTATAAGTGAAATGCCCATCTTCCCTTTCACCACTTTTGCTAAATTAGATTATTTTTCCTTTTGAGCTCAAATGACCAGCAAACTATTAGTCTTTTGAGTCCTGACTTCTCAATTTTTATCACTTTTCATTGTTTCATTGCTGCTTCACTCCCATCCTTGTCTGTCATATCTTTTCTAGACAAACTAGAAGGATTTAAATTGTATCTTTGTGTGGGCACTTTCTTGTATTGGAAATGCGTACAAGATCTTCATCCAAGAAGATGATAGGTATTATAACAGCTTCAAGATGACGTCCCCTAAGAAGAGGCAGAAGAAGTTGCAGTTGATTGGTTGGTTTGTTTGGTTTTGGCAGGGATGATTTAATCCCTGGACAGTTGACTTGGTAATCCAGATCTTACTTAAAATCCTGGCTGCTTAAGACAATAAACAAGCAATGCAACAGAAGTGAAACACCTTGTTAATATTTAAAAAAATACAACTGAAAAAATATTAAAGGAAAGGAACTATGTTTAAACCTCTAGCATAAAAATATAAAGGTGGCTCGCCTTTAATGAAAAGACTGCTTAACTTAACCTAAATTTCTCAAGTTCCAGATTTTATCTTCCCCTCCCTTTCCCCCTGCCCTCCACAGTTTATGCCTATCTGCAGACTGGCACATCAACATGAAACCACAACAGGACTTGACTTCATACACCCAGAGGAAGGGATCTCATCTCTTTGTTGGTATTTCCTTCAGGGGCTTCTGATGTTCATGCTGCTGAGAGACCAAATCCTTCACTGGCACTTGATCTGATTATGGCTTTCCTAGTAGGCAATCCTGTGGCTTCCTGTTCTCTAATTTATTCATTTATGGAAATAGCTTTTTATTAACCATTACCTCAGCTAGAAGGTCTGATAATCAGGCACTAAGGCCTAATACTTCATACTAGATCTCTTCCAAAATAAGACTGTATTTTAAATATACCCGAGTTTCTGTTCAACATCATTATATGACTCGTATTTGTCAGAAGAAATTACCCTTCCAGTGTCCTTTAACTCTGAGTCATCTCCAGAAGAAATAGCAGTACAGACACTGGCTGTTAAAATGTGATTTATCATTTCACTTGGGAAGGACTTGCTGCTTTTGAAAAACTCTTCATTGTCTTCTTTCTGCTTTAAACATTCTTTGATTTATATGAATTCTGCTAAAAATAACATCGTTGGAATGCTGACTGCGTCCTGTCATCTTGTGATGTCATTACTGTGAAATATTTTAGTGGTGTTCAGACCTGCTCTGTGATGGCAAAGGCAGCCTCTACACATTCCCCAAGAAGTGTTTCTGGCCTGAAGATCTGTAGGGCTTTTATACAGATTTATGCAGACTTTGAGTCCTGCATTTGTGGGACACTATGTCATGACAAGAGTGTCCAGATGTGAGGCTGTGACAGACAGGGCAGTTCTGCAGTATTTGTTTTCATAGGTATCTGAACTCCCATTCATTTGGGGACTGGAGCATCCCTGGGAAACATCCCTTGTGTGGATGTGTATATGGACAATCACTTGAAGAGGAAAAAGATGTTATTGGTAAGTAACTGCGAGTTCCTCGACGTATGTTGTCCATATGCACATTTACAGCATACATAACTTTTTCTCTTGCTTAAAAATCTTGTGGTTTGTGCTGGTTTTGTACACAACAGGAATGTTTGAGTTTTAGAAGAACTGAAGGCAGATAGATTTGCTTTATCATTTTCTATCACATATGTGGCATGGGAAGGGGGTGGCTCTAATGCACCCCCACAGGTCCTACTAAGACTAAAATTCTCTGGCTTGAATGCTTGGGTATACTTATACCTGCAATGCACAGGGTATGCAGACAATGCATCTGAAGGAGTACACAGCTACTGGTAAGTAACCTTCCCTCCAGGATAGACAGTGAATAAAAGAAAGCAGGCGTGCCAAGAGTAAGATGGTTAATGAAAAACAAGACAAAGTAGTAGACTTTTTTTTTTCTTAAATTAAATCTGCTGTTTTAAATTGAAAATAACAGACAATCTTTCAAGCTTTTGGATAAATGAACACTTCAGTTGATTGCTTAGGTTCATTTCCAAAGCCTTACAGAACCAATATGTATCCTGTCATTGTAATTTTTTGATATAATAGTTTGCTGTATTTTATTTCTCCCAGAGTCCTCCAGTGCAGTCACCTTGTACAGATGAATTTCTGCCCTCTGACTGGCCATGTAATACATCTGATGAAAACAAGGAGATAGAATTAAATCTTGAAGCTGTGTTTCAGATGGTTGATGAGATGCATTCATCACCCAAAGCTGAAATTGTGCAAGTGGAACCTGTGGAGAGCCAGTGTTCAACCCCTCAGTCTAACAGAGGTCAACCACTGCTGGTTAATAGTGAGAACAGTTATATACCTTCTTCAACTGGGGAAAGCCAACTGGAACTTCTTACTCCTGTAGCTGCAGACACATCATTTGTGATGGGAGAAGATCAAGCAGTAACTTGTTCTCCATTACTGCCTTCTGAATTTCTTTGTGCTACCCATACCACTGCGTTTGTAGAAAGTGCTGCTGCTGAAGTAGTGCAAGAATCTGTGACCACACAGGAAGCATTTGAAAACCTGAGAGAGGGAGCAGATCAAGCAGTAACTTGTTCTCCATTACAGCCTTCTGAATTTCTTTGTGCTACCCATACCACTGCGTTTGTAGAAAGCGCTGCTGCTGAAGTAGTGCAAGAATCTGTGACCACACAGGAAGCATTTGAAAACCTGAGAGAGGGAGCAGATCAAGCAGTAACTTGTTCTCCATTACAGCCTTCTGAATTTCTTTGTGCTACCCATACCACTGCGTTTGTAGAAAGTGCTGCTGCTGAAATAGTGCAAGAATCTGTGACCACACAGGAAGCATGTGAAAAACTGAGAGAACAACTGGATCACTGCCCAACTCTGTCCTCCCTAATGTTTGTTCAGGAAGGACCATTCAGTTCAGAGCAGGTAAGGGGTAAAGGGAGATAAAACAACATCTTTTTTGAGATAACTATATTCGATAGTAATGCTAGGGTCTGGACTGATAGCTTTTTAATTCTTGCCTGCTTAAGAACTAAAGGCTTCTTTAATTAAGCTTTTATTGGACAGTAGAGGGTTTGCTTGGTAAGGCAAGATTTAAAAAAGGAGAGGGACTGAAAAAGTACCCCATGTTAATGAGCATGAGATATGTTAGCTTGTGTTGACCAAGTTAGGGTGCTCATTTGCATGGGAAAAATAGATAGTGCAGGTGTATTCATGGTGATGAAGTGGAAGCTTTTTTAGGTTATACTATCTTTAATCTTAAAAAAAGAGTATTTTGAGAATTGCCACTGAAGGCAAAGATTTTTGTTTAAAATTTAGATAATTGGTTAGATTGTTTCTGATAAACAGTTATTAAGTTTCTGTTTTCTGTGGAAAGTATAATTTATTGACATTTGAATGCTATAAAGCACCTTCCTTTGTTTATACTTTGCCGTGTCCGACAAGTTGTAATTGTACTTTGGTTTACCTGTGCCTGGTCTTCCTTGTATACAGAATTGTAAGTCTCATGTGCAGTGAGGGGCATTCTAGATGTTACTCTGTTAAGGCCGAAAATGCACGCTTTACTTTTTTTGTTTTGAAAACAAAGTAAAAGCAAGAGATTTTACTGCATCTGTTTCTGCTACATGAGACCTACGTTGCATGTAGGCACTCAAAATTTCATTGTATGTGTTGAAGCTATTGTTCTATTGTGCTATCAGTATCTTGATGCCTTCAGTAAGGTTTATAGCTTGGAAATCCTCAGCTGGTGCAAACTTGATTGCTCTTAGTCATCTTCCTCTTGGGTATCTTTATAGAAATAGATGTATATTCTGATCAAGTCTCCACAAAGTAGAGAAGGGCACATCCTTGTGCTAGTGCTTATAGAGTTGGCAGTACTCCTTAACAAGCGTCCACTCATTAAGTGTTGACTGCACTTTAAACATTGTCAGTTTTGACAACTTTTGAAGTGCATTTTTAGCAGTATATTTTTCCATCGTTGAAGGCCTTTGAAGTTGTGGTCCAAACTCTCTTGATAAGAACTGAGGGATTAAGCGTGTGAACCATGGAGTTGTTTGAGGGGGAGGTGTTTTGATTTTGAGGCCCCATTACTTGTGTAATTGTGGAGAATCCCAACCTTGGTCTTGGTCTGTTTATCTGGATGTTAACTGGTTAAATAACTGGGGCTTATTCTGTGTTGAAAAGGAATTCAGGGACTATTAGGCCTTTTGTTTGACAGTTTCCCTCTTTTTGTTAGAAATACTCTTACTAGTCTCCTCTTCCCAAACTGAGGAGAGGCAAGGCTAACTTAACCCTGCAGCTGCCTCTTGTCTAGTGGTGTTTCCAGAGTCTGGGATCATGGCAGGTGCAGAACTCTGCGGAGAAGGTTTCTGTGCTTGTACTCCCATCAGGCCCCTACATAGTTTGCTATCTTCCTTATCCCTGAATCTGGAAGCCTTTTGAGGCTTTCAGTAGTTGTCAGTGCCACGTAATTCAGAGCAGGCTTACGACAGAATAGTGGCCATGCACAGAAGAGAGTTTTATTCCTCTCTGTAGGAGAAGAGGAGGAACAAATTACTCCAGTCTTAATACAAGAACATCAAAACAGCTCTGCTGAGTCAGATCAAAGGTCCGTCTTGCCCAGTGTTAAGTCCGAAGACAATAGCTGTAATCTGATATGTAGGGAAGAGCAAGAACAAGGCATGCAAATAGAACAGGGCATTCCTCCTTATACTTTGCAACTACTTTCAACTTGAGGACTTAGAATGATACGCTATACTTAATCTTAGGTTTCTCTTCTGTGGACTGAAGTCAGTCCTTGAAACCATGTCAATTTTAGCATACAGTATCTGACCAAGCAGATACTTTGCTCACGATCTGTTGCACGAAGAGCTTCTGGCTGTTAGTAGCTTCATGTGATGCTTCCTGGTTTCTGTCTCAGAAGAAGCATTCAGCTGCCATCCCTGGCCACTTACTGCATGTCACTTGTGATTTCACAGATCCCTTACCACAGCTGCCTCAGCAGTCTTTCCCGACTGTACAGTCCTGCTGTACTTTCCTTTGCACAGCAGCTGCTCTGCACTTCTGGTTAGCTTTGGGTTTGTTCTCAACTTTTTCCATTTCTGCTACATCCTGTTTTGAAATGAAGAGAGCATTGAAGTTGTGGGAAAACTATCCATTTTTACAGTGGCACAAAGATGTTTTCTGTTTTGTTCTCTATTTCTGTCACAATATTTCTTAGCATTTATTTGCTCTTGTGACAGCTATTGAGCCTTGAGCTGTTCTCCTCATAGACCTTACAGTTTAGTAGAAACCTGCTTTATTTTGCTTTCCTGATGTCCTAAAAGATAGCAAATTAAAGAGCAATTCGTTACATGAATGGAGTTACTACATTCAATAGTTCAGATCTAGTGTTGTCCTCTTAGCCTCAGTGAATTCCTGTCCTAGACTTTTACAAGTTTTGGCCTTTAATGGGCATATTTTATTCCATTCCTACTCATAAGAAATATTTTATTTTCTTCTTAAAGTAGAAATACAACCTTTCTGTTATGCTTGATCAAAAGGAATTTGCCTCCTATTTTGTTCAGTCTCCTTGGCAGTATACCTATCTGAAGGTTGAAACTCTTGCTTTCTTTGGTGGTTAACCCAGCAAACTCCATTCATGTGAGTTGTTAATTTTAGTACCTTAGCTTCTCATCATGGTTCCAACTAGGTATCGGTATAGTCCAGTCTCTGTCTCGTAAGTCATGTAACCAGTGAGATGCAGCAGATTTGGGATTTTTCAATAATTGAAGTGAAAAGTCAAATCTTTCACATTCATCAGCTTTGGTAACTTGTTTGATTCTCCACCAAACAACGTTTGTGACTTGGAAATTGCAGAGTACTAAGCCTGAGTGAAGAGTCTGTCCAGAGGTGTGGTAAATCCATGGTCAGAAGCATGTTCACTTAAAAAAACAAACAATAAAAAAAAAGAGATAACTTGGGAACTAGATTTGTGTGGGCTAGGTTGATCCTATTACGATGAAAATCTTACTATTGCCTTTTTAATATTAGATTACTAAAGAGTTAGTCTGTAAGATCCTATAAACACAGTGATAAAAAGGATTCTGAAAGGGGTACTGTGCAATATCATCACTCTTCAGTTTCCACACACACAACTGTACAGCTTAAAATCAGATACAGCGTTGCAAGTACAGATTCATGAGCAAGGCGGAAATGAAATTCCCTCAGTTTGCTGGCCATGCTCATCCCTGTGCAGCACAAGGACGTGTTAGCCTTACTGGGCACTGCAGCATGCCCAGGTCCTTGGTAGAAGAACTGCTAGTCAGAGTGTCTAGACTTCTTTCAGCATGTAGGCTAGTAATAATTTTTTAGTAATCGTTATCCCAATATGCATTTGTGTTTTGTTTATCAACCAATGCAGTTTGGTTTCTACATCCCCTGTCTGATATTGCTCTTCAGTTCATAGTGTACCTATTTTTCTCTTTTCAAATAATGACATTTGTAGAATTGTTTCTAGAACAGTTGTCCTGTGGGGTATGCAAATTAGGATGCTTCCCTCAGAAATCTTCCCTTCTCTCATTAGTTGGTTAAGGCTGCTTACTCATTTTTCTAGAACTTATTATTATGTAAATGTCATCAGGAATGGAGACGTTTAGTTCATCACTCATGAAATCTGGATTCTAGCTGGTGAAGGTAGTGAACTACAGAACTCCTTCCTTCTCTTTGTTTTTATGCCTAGGAAGCAGTTGTGGTTCAGATGTTGGACAAAAGGCATTGCTAGCCAAATTGTTTTCACATGGCCTGGTTAATAGTACTAATGCAATACATACAGACAACACATTTCAAAGAACAAATACTACAGTAAAGTGGATATCTAGCAAGTGCAGGAGGCGTGTTGGGGGGAATTAGGTCTCCCTGGAGTATTCCGTTACTGTATTCACACAGGCCTTTTTGAATATTATTATACAACCTTGACAAAGAATGTATACATATTTCTATTAATATGCATACACATTGTCTTTTATAAATTTAACACTGAGTAACAACAGATGCAAGGCAGACAGTGTGATTTTTGGAATTACTAATAAATTATTACCAAGTGTGATGACCTTTTGTCTCTAAACTCACACATACCATTTTTGAAAAGCACTTTTTTTCCTTAATAGAAGGAATCATTGCAGGCTTTGAACAATCATTCATCTTTAGGATATTGATTGATAGGATTTTGCAGAGGATATGAATACTCTAGAACAGGTGACAGTGAGAACATCTTTAAAGGTAAACGCCAAGTGCTTAACTTTGGGCCTTTACTTCCTCAGTGGAATAGAAACATAACTTGATTGTTTGGCTGCTTTTTTTTTTTTTTAAGCTACAGATTTTTGCCACATGATCATGGAAATACACCAGTTCAGTAAATGGTTGCCTGCAAAATACATATGGAGCAGCAGCAGAGGGCTCCAAAAAGCAAGGAACACATTATAATTTAACGTCTTAACTATTGGATAGGGTGGGGTAAGATTCTCAACCAGAAATGTGTGGTTCAGATGTGTAGTTTTGCATCACACAGCTTTGTCAAGTTGTTTGAGCTAGATCTGTCATTACTAATACACGTGTTGGTAACAATGAGTGCACCTGGATTTTTTCTAGCTTATTTCTTATAGCTAGTTTGATAACTGAGGGCAAAGTTCAAACTATGAGGACATGTACCCTAATTTTGTATATTCTAGTTTTCTGATCTCATCTTTTGCTTAATAGGACATTTTGTAAGAGCTTGAGTTTCAATTTGGCAATCTTAATTCTGAGTTAAAAACACTTATTATGTAAACCATCTAGGCAGTGTTCAACACTTTTTAGATGTCCTTTTGGAGTGGAGAAGAATAGTTATTATTTTGTCCCTAAAGGGATTACAAGAAAATATTGAGTGATCTTTCGTTTTATTTCTTTTTATGTTCCTTTTTTTAAGGAGAATGTTAGTGTTAAATGTGAATCAGAGACAGAAGAGAGACAATTCACTTCAGGAACTGAGCCTGTGAACAAATCTGTAGAAGAGATGGATTCATCTGTAACACCTAGATGCGGGAAAAGAAGACACAGTTCATGCAATGGCAAGACCCCTGGTAAGAAGAGATTCTACATTTTTTTAGAGATTACTGAGACAGCTACTCTGAAACTAACTTATTACAGAAAGGGGAGATCAGAATAGTGTAGTTATTGTCTGCAGTATAAGTACTTCATTGTGCCTTCAGTTAAAATATTATACTTGTACAACCTCTGAGTGTGCTTACCAACACTCTTCTATACATAATGCTTATGCTAATTACTGTGGTGTGGAAAAGGGTATAAATTGTATCGGTAAATAAAACCTGAAGTTCTAGGACTTGTGTCAGAAACCTGGATGTCACAATATTGAGATGAAGTCCATAGATATGTTTGCCAGAGGGTGACAGTGCTACAAAGGAAAACACTGAGTAATGAGGTGACTATTGAAGTCACAGGGAAAAAACCTGCCAAACTGATGAAGTAACTGTAGAAGTCCAAACTTTTTGTCTTGGATCACTAAATAAATTTTGTACCAATCTGCTGATCTGTATGCTGAAACACATGAGAAAAAAAGCAGCAGAACATCTGAGGCCAAACAATTCACAAATCTAGTAACTAAAGGAAAAACCTAAATGTCCAAAGATTAGAGAGACATAAGAGGACACATAGAGTACTTTGGATCCATCCTAGAGGAAAAGTTGGTGCAGCCTGCAAGTCTTGTAAGAAGCTATTTCCCTTACAGCTGTTCATCAAAGAGCTGATTGTAGAGTTTGAAGAGCTGATTGTAGAGTTTGAAGAGCTGCTGCTCACTTCAAAGGGTAGTTTCTAGATTCCAGATAATGATGCTAGTTAATAATTCAGTTCATAATGCCCATCGGTTTCAAACATTTGAGTAAGGAATAAAGTCTTTTTGTCAGGAAGCTGAGAAAAAAGGTTGGATGCCATCTTGAAAGAAGACAGGCTTTTGTTTAAAACACAGAATTGAGAGTTCTTGTTCAATTACTTCCTGGCATCATGGATAATTAGCAAACTTCTCAGCTTTAATATCTAATGCAAAACATTTGCTTAATATGCCAGTTATAAAGTTATATGCAGGAACATTTTGGAAAGCATTTCCTTGGGATTGTACCACAGAGATAAAACACTGTTACTCTAATGCTAATCAACGACAATTAGCATAGAGTCTGCTCTCTGGGAAGTGTGATAGTCATCCAGGTCTGTTTTCACTGTTGTACATTTTAGGCTTGGTGTACATGTAAAGGGTAGAAGCAGACAGCACACCTGAGCCAAACATGATAAGGCTCAAGTTGGCCCAAAATAAATTGGGCACGACACAAGCCTTGAAGCTGGCATAGCCCATCTCCTGTATTTCAACTGTAAGCCTGAAGCAGACAGGTTTTAAATAGAAGCTGACTTCTGTTCCTCTGAGTACATGTTTGTCTGTCAGTACCTCCTTTCCTCTGTGGGTCTTTGGAAACAACTTCTTCCTTAATACTTCTGTGCTGAAACATTGCATGATGACAATTTCCAGGTGTCTTCACAACTTATCCTCTGAATGTGATTGAGTCCTATCCATTTTCCTCTTTTCCTTTGGGCACTCATTTACAAATTTTCTGAGCCTGCACTTTGATGTATATCCTGCTATAGAAAAGGCTTTTGTTCTATCTATTTCAGTAGGCTGGTGACATGTCACTTTTCTTTGTTACATGGTGACACCAAGTTCTAGATATCACACAGCTAGAGCCAACGTAATGTGGTGCCAAAGGCCAATGCAATAAAGATGGAAGGAGAGGTCACTTCTGTGACTGGGAGCAGCTGTGGGCCAAAACCGAGGTGGAAATTGACATAAATGGGCCAAGAATCAAACCCTCCCTTCTGGAGAAGGCATTACTTTCCTTTGAAGAGCTGGACAGGATTTCTTTGCATTTTGCAGCTATTCTGTAGCCAGAAAGACAACCATCATTTTACTAAAACACAGTCTCCAGGATTTCCCTCCATAGCTGCCAGCCCATCTTTGCAGCACCATAAATCACTGAAATACGTTATTTGTTTTCTTCAAATGAAAACCAATATACTTAACTAACTTTCTCAGCTAAATTTAGTTTACCAGTTTTAAGAACATCCTGCCAACCAGGGTCAAGATGAAAGGTCTCTCTAGTTCATTGTCTTGTCTCCAACAGTATCTTTGGCATTTTTGTACTGTTAAGTAGAAAAGGCCTCAGTAAACTTTTCTTCAGTTAATTTTTCTAGTCACTTTTTGAAGCTATGCAAACATTTAGTATCCATGTGGGGTTTGTAAGTTAATGTCATTAACATAGGTTAATTACACAGTGGGTGAAGAACCCTCCTCTTTGTTTTGAATGCAAGTGTTTGCTTTAACCATATCTTTACACCTCATGCACTAACCATCTTTGTACCTGACAATTTGACAGAGGGACCTCATTTTCTTTGGTAGCAGCAGGATAAGAAGAACTATTTGTGAGTTCTCCCAGCAGTCAGAGGCTGCAACAGAAGGTGCAGAACTTAATTCAGCACTAAGACATCATTGCAAACGAATATAGGCTGTGTCATCTGTTCCCTTCCCACCCTTTTTTCTTGAGAGATGGTGGGTATGGCTCTCTAGTTCCTGGCGTTTTCATCCCATTGAGGTGTGAGGGATATTCACCTTTGAGGTACTGCTTTTTTCAGCCCCAGGCTCTTTCTTAGGACATCAATTTGAAGGTGCTGATAATGCATCTTCTTTCTTTGAACTCATCTATAAAATGGAATTGTTGGCATAAATCTGTCTGGTTATGTTGGCAGCATCCACACTTGCAACAGGAGTCCTTTTGGATTTCACAAATGATGGATAGGAACTCTGTAAATTCTTCATATATTCTTGCCCATCTCCTCTGCATTGTACTCCACAGGTACACTCAGTGAATATAGCTGTACTGGACCTAATATCTGTGGTTTGTGCTTCCTCTTCTAACAAGAGGAAGGACCAGAAGAAGGACCAGATTCTGATTGGAGAAATTCTTGTTTGCAGCCCTTCTTCCTGGAAATAGGGATCTCATTGTGGAGCAGGTGGAATTTGTTACTTCTGGACTTCAGCATTTAAGCATACTGATACATTAGTAGGAAAAAGCTTTCTTTCTCAATGGCTGGCCATATATTTTTTGTGAGTCAACTAGTCCTTCAAATAATCTGCAAGTTCCTGTAATTTTTTACAAGAGCACGATCTTATTACTGAGATGCTACTGAGTCAGATGAATCCACCATTGTCATGCTGCAAGGTGCCCTAGACATTTACCACCCACTCCCATGCAACTACAGTAGTGTCACTATGCATTCCCTCTCATTCACTCCAAGGTAAAGAGATTTATATGTGCAATTGCTAGGGGCAAATCTTCATTCAGGCAAGGTCTCCCATGCTATCATATGTTCACCTGAACTATTTCCTGCACCTGCCAGCCAAAAATAATTTCACTGTTTATTTAGTTTTCCTAAGTAGGTCACTGTGAGGTCTCCTACAAAGGTGTTAAGTGTTAATGTGGGGACAGGCCTGGCCCTGAACTCTTCAACATCTCCTGTCTGAAGCCCAAAGTGAAGTTGCTCTCAGGAGTTTGAACTGTAGCTTCTTGCTCCAGCTCAGTTTCCATTACCTTTACTTCATTATATATTCAGTGAAGGACTTTCAAATGACCTGTCCTGGCAGTCTGCTCTTTTGGATGAGTGGATGTTATACCCCGTCTTCTAACTTTACATGATTTAGAGTCGCATTGTTACTAGCCTGCTCATTTCTCCATCCCTATGCTTTTTCAAGATTTGTTCCCAACAGAGTCTGCTTTGACAGGAGGCAAATGTCAGAAGGTGCAGAACTGGTGCTTACTGGGCAGGAACTTTGTAGTATAGAAAAAGAACAAAGGCTGGAGTTCTTTTCCTAAGACGTGAATGTGTCTGTTTAGAGATTAAAGTTCACATGGGTGACATCTGCAGTGGTAGGGCTGTTGTGACTTTATCAGGGTACTTGTCCACTTTCTTGTCCTGCAAGGTCTGGCCATACATTGGAAGTATCTTCATTTTGCTGTGAATCAAAGTACTTTTCAAAAAGGAGTCTCTTGTTTGTCGTCTTAGTGACACCACAAGTTTTCTCTAGGATCTTGGCACCAGCTATGGCGTACTTTGAGGCAATTGTGCCTTTTATGGACAAATGAAGGCACATGTCACAAGCAGAACAGGTATTTCTGTACATACTGCCAGGGTTTCATAGTAAATAAAGTTTAGTAGTTGGCATCCATGGTAGTGAATGCACATATAAATAATATATCTTGAAAAAGGGGAGCACTTTTCTTATGATTTGTTTTGTTGTTATTTTATATTTAAAGTTTTGAAAAATTATAGTAATTCCTATTCTTTAAACAGTAGGCCTCAAATTCTCAACTTATAGTCTGCCTTTCAGGCCATATTTTACAGTACCTGATAGAAGTACTGTGTATGCTGCCAAGAGAAAAATATACAAGGACTAATATTTACTCAGTATTCCCTTTTCTTCCTAGATCTCCATCTGCCGGTAGATGTGCCTTACAAGCGGGTGTGCCTTGAGAAGGAAGAAACAAGAGAGTGAGAAGTGGGTGACAAGTACATGAAAATGTGCAACAGCTGCCAGCTGGGTTCCCTTGTCAGACTCCAGTGGCAGTGCTTTGCACACAACAGACACTTTGGATCATTTCAACTGCGTTTTAAAAAAAAACCTCTATTTTTTTTGCTTTCATTTTAACTTTGTAGGTTATTAGTTGCTGCATTTTTTACACCTCTTCCGTTACATTTTCTACCTGTCAAGTTATAGAGCGTATAGTGGTCAGAGTATTTAATAAGAAGTAATTAGTTAGCTGCTTGTATTTATTAGATATGGGAAGCCTGAACTTTTTCTAAACAGGATTTTTACCTTTTCCATTACATTTTCTACCTGTCAAGTTATAGAGCGTATAGTGGTCAGAGTATTTAATAAGAAGTAATTAGTTAGCTGCTTGTATTTATTAGATATGGGAAGCCTGAACTTTTTCTAAACAGGATTCTTACCTTTTCCATTACATTTTCTACCTGTCAAGTTATAGAGCGTATAGTGGTCAGAGTATTTAATAAGAAGTAATTAGTTAGCTGTTTGTATTTTTTAGATATGGGAAGCCTGAACTTTTTCTAAACAGGATTCTTACCTTTTTATTACATTTTCTACCTGTCAAGTTATAGAGCGTATAGTGGTCAGAGTATTTAATAAGAAGTAATTAGTTAGCTGCTTGTATTTATTAGATATGGGAAGCCTGAACTTTTTCTAAACAGGATTCTTACCTTTTCCATTACATTTTCTACCTGTCAAGTTATAGAGCGTATAGTGGTCAGAGTATTTAATAAGAAGTAATTAGTTAGCTGCTTGTATTTATTAGATATGGGAAGCCTGAACTTTTTCTAAACAGGATTTTTACCTTTTCCATTACATTTTCTACCTGTCAAGTTATAGAGCGTATAGTGGTCAGAGTATTTAATAAGAAGTAATCAGTTAGCTGTTTGTATTTATTAGATATGGGAAGCCTGAACTTTTTCTAAACAGGATTTTTACCTTTTCCATTACATTTTCTACCTGTCAAGTTATAGAGCGTATAGTGGTCAGAGTATTTAATAAGAAGTAATCAGTTAGCTGTTTGTATTTATTAGATATGGGAAGCCTGAACTTTTTCTAAACAGGATTTTTACCTTTTCCATTACATTTTCTACCTGTCAAGTTATAGAGCGTATAGTGGTCAGAGTATTTAATAAGAAGTAATTAGTTAGCTGTTTGTATTTTTTAGATACGGGTAGTATTAACTTTTTGTAAACAGGAAGCATTAAAAACTTTCTCAAAACTTTCTTACTGGGGAACAAATTGGTTTTAGTGCTGTATTTGGAATCCTTTTATTTAACATTGTTGGAAGCTACAGTATGCTCAGCATAGATGGTGTTTCGTGCTCTCACTGTCTTTGCTTGAAGTCATACTGTGGCCTTTTACTGGGAATTGTGTATTAAACAAAAGGGTAGGAAAGTCACAAGATTCTAGGTCTGAATGGGTCAGGGATTTCAGGAGAGCAGCTATAGGAAAGATGAGCTAATTTTCTGAGTGATTAACCAGGAAATGCTCTTCCTTCCTAAACCAATGCTCTGTTTCAGCAGCAAGTGTATCCTTTATGGTGGGTATCCATTACATATGACAGCTGCTGATCTTTTACATTAATGGAGAATTCTTCTGTTTTCAATTCTAATGGTATCTGTAATGATAAGATATTTGTTATTTTTGTACTTTGTTTTAAATAGGTCTTAAATTATTAATTTCTTAACTAAAAATATGATTGTATTTATATTGATAGTAGATCTTAAGTTTTTAATAGCTATGCATTTGTACTTATGTTAAAATACTGTTTGAAGGATAAAGGGAGCACATTCTGTATTTGTTATGTTAGTGAAATAAATGTTGAAGAGCACTTAAAACATAAATTTGTTTCATGCATGTTCATATTGGTTTTATAATTAATTAGAGCAAGGCCTGAGCAAAATGCACAAGAACGGAGCAGAGAGAATTTATCAGGACCACCTCAGTTATGCCCTCCAGAGCTTTGTGTATCCTCTAGCTATGGTCAGGATGTCCTAAGTGAACACTGAACAGTAGGATGAACCGAGACAAAACCTTTAATTATTCACGAACAGTCCAAACTAGACAAATGCACTCAGAGGACACTGTTAGTAGGGCGAGTGGGAGTGTTACCACACTGATTGTTCTTGGATTTGTTTATTCTTTATCATATATTATATCCATGCAGTGCAATTTCAGGTGACGTGAATAGTGAAAGGCTAGGTGCTTACATTTACATCCTCCTCCTCAAATGAAACAGTGTGGAAAGCATTTCTGAATGAATGCAAGTATTCAGGCAGTTAAAAGGAAAAGTTTGATAACATTGCTGCAGCTTTGTCACCTGAGTTTGGTTTTGTGCTCCCCAGCTGGCATGGCTTGAGACTGTTGGGTAATATGCCGTGGAAATAGTGGATGGTCTGTATGTCCTGTGGCAGTTTGTTCCCTTAAGAACAACAGGGTTTGAGAGCATCAGTCTAGCCTTCCTGGATTCAGGGTGTGAGGAGACAGAAATCACAGGAATCCAGCCTTATCAAACTGGGGCCGCTGCCTCTTAAATTCAAATAAAATACAAAGGCAACTTCTTAGCTTACCTTTCTTGCTCCTGTTTACCACCAAAAGATTTGATACTTTCAGAGGTTTAAGTTAGTGGAGCCTTACTGTCTTAATGCTCTATGATTCTAAAGACAAATGATGAAATCTTTGTATTAAATTTTTTTAATATGCTAATTTTAAAAGGCTATGGAGCTGGATCTCCTGCAGTACAGCACTTTCAGAATACACATGCATGTAAACTCTATTTATCCTTAGGCAACTGTGATGGGTTGACCCTGGCTGAACACCAGGTGCCCACCAAGCCGTTCTATCACTCCCCCATCCTCAGCTGGACAGGGAAGAGAAAAATATAACAAAAAGCTTGCGGGTCGAGATAAGGACAGGAGAGATCATTCACTAATTACCGTCACGGGCAAAACAGACTCAGTTTGGGAAAGCTGACTCAATTTATTACAAATCAACCAGAGCAAGGTAATGAGAAATAAAACGAAATCTCAGAACACCTTCCCACCACCCCTCCCTTCTTCCCGGGCACAACTTCACTCCCGGATTTCACCACCAAGCCCCCCCAGCAGCACAGGGGGACAGGGATGGGGTTTATGGTCATCACACGTTATTTTCTGCCGCTTCACCTCCTCAGGGCGAGGGCTCATCACACTCTTCCCCTGCTCCAGCGTGGGGTCCCACCCACGGGAGACAGTCCTCCACGAACTCCTCCAACGTGGGCCATTCCCACGGGCTGCAGTTCTTCACGAACTGCTCCAGCATGGTTCCCTTCCACAGCGTGCAGTCCTTCAGGAGCACACTGCTCCAGCGTGGGTCCCCCACGGGATCACAAGTCCTGCCAGAAAACCTGCTCCGTGGGCTCCTCTCTCCACAGATCCGCAGGTCCTGCCAGGAACCTGCTCCAGCGTGGTCTTCCCACGGGGTCACAGCCTCCTTCGGGAACCCACCTGCTCCGGCGTGGGGTCCTCCACGGGCTGCAGGTGGAGATCTGCTCCACCATGGTCCTCCATGGGCTGCAGGGGGACAGCCTGGGTCTCACCAGGGTCTTCACCACGGGCTGCAGGGGAATCTCTGCTCCGGCGCCTGGAGCATCTCCTCCCCCTCCTTCTTCACTGACCTTGGTGTCCGCAGGGTTGTTTCTCTTACATGTTCTCACTCCTCACTCCGGCGGCTGTTTCTCCCTGTCCCAACTTTTTTTTCCTTCTTAAAATGAGGCGTTACCACTATTACTGATTGGCTCGGCCTTGGCCAGCGGCGGGTCCGTCTCAGAGCCGTCTGGTATGGGCTCGCTCTCTCTCGAACACAGGGGAAGCTTCCAGCAGCTTCTTACAGAAGCCACCCCTGTAACCCCCGCCCCCCCCCCCCCCCCCCCCCGCTACCAAAACCTTGCCAGACAAAACCAATATAGCAACTTACTGACGTACTGTGAGAGAGCAGAGGAGAAAGGGCACTTGCTACTGTAGGAAATCTGTATAATCTTGCACAAGGCCTCACAAGTCTCAGGTACTCTAGACTGAATGTCTAGCATTTCAACACCTTAACAGGGATGTAGTTCAGTCAGTAAATAATAAGTAACTTCTGCAATAAGATGCTTTTAACTATATTCTTCTAATGGGAACAGAGTGGGATTTGTTTTACCTCGAGGATGTTCTTTTATACTTGCTTAGGCATCGTTGCAGCAATCTGTAATAAATTAAGCCTTTAAACTGAAATGGGTGTTGCATTTATATTTTCTCTGTGTTTTAAATTACAAATGCTAGAGTATCACAGTCGAAAAAAATGCTTCATGTTTCAGTAGTTCTTGCTGACCCTTTCATCAACAAATAACCATTACCGCCCAGCCACGTTTAAAAAGAAGTGGCCTAATGCTTCGTTCGCGTAATTTATTAATTTCTGTGGAGTGACTCCAGGGATTAGTTTGGTCGCACGTGTAACAAAAAAACCCTCGTTAATCCGTTCGCTTTCTGGAATGCGCTTTTCCATGAGCGCTGGGAGCGACGGCGAACGACTCCCAGGACGGCTGGATGGATCGTACACGCCTTCTGCGGACGGTGCCTTGTTTTCGCGTTGACTGCCGAGTGCCCTCTTGAAGCACCACTCCATCCCATGCCGATGTACAGATTTCCAGTTGCAACCTTACTTTGAGGTTATAGGTCTGACCTATAGTATTATTCACCTCTCGGTGATGTCAGAGGAGAATAGCAGTTGAATTCCAGACCTCTGACATCAGCCTGACCTGAAACCTCCTCGCGGCAGCAACTCGAAAAGGGCTACTGAATCTGAATTAGCGAGAGCCGGAGAAAGGCAGCGCGTGAAATGGCCAGAGCCCTTCCCAGGCCCGCAGACCCACGGCTGCCATCCCTCAGGACGCTCCAGCGTGGCAAGCAGCTGGGGACGCCGGCTGGCCGCCCTCCCCCCGGGACGCCCGGGCTGGCGCTGGGTCGCGTCCCGGCCCCCGGCCCCCTTCCCCGTCGTCCCCCGTCGTCGTCGTCGTCGTCGTCGTCGTCGTCGTCGTCGTCGTCGTGCCCCCAGCCCCGCTCCCCGCCCCCGCTCTCCGCCTCGGCGCCGGCTGCCGCGCCGGGGTGCCCCCGCCGGGGCCCGGGCACCGGGAGCCGCCGCCGAGCCGCGCTGCAGGCGGGCGGCGCGGCGGGAGGGGGAGCCCGCGGTCCCGGCCCGGCGGGGGGGCGGCGGCTCCGGCTGCTCCACCCTCACTTTGTGTCAGCAGGTAGGAGAGCGCCGGCCGTCCCGGGGGAGGACGCGGCCAGCCGCAGCCTGCCCGCGCCGGGGGCCGAGCTGCCGCGGGTAGGTGCAGCTTTTCTGGAAGAGAGACAGACCTTTCTCCGCAGCAGCTCTCGGGGCTGTCCGGCCGCTGGCAGCCCCTGCGCCCGCCGGAGCGGTTGCCTGCCCGATCGCGGTCAGGCAGCCCGCCGGGCTGAGCTGCCGGGTGGCCGCTGATGGTCCAGGTTTTATTTTCCTTCGCGCTCCCTGCGTTTAGAGCCGATAATTGCGTCTGCTGTAGCGAGAGGAGAGACTTCGGGATTTTACAGGAGCTTTTCCGAAGTGTTTTGGGGTTCTTTCTCGGGTCTGCGGATTACATGCGGACACTTCACTTTCAGCCATGCCTGCCCCGGGAGCTTTCTGTCTGCAGTAATTTTCTCCCTTTGATCTTGCTGGATTCTCTTTCGGGCTGCGGAGCTCCGCTCGCACCTACCTGCCTGCTGCATGTGTGCGAGAGAGCTTGCTTGCTTCTTTTTTTTTTTTTTTTTTTGTAAGTATTTTTTTATTATAAATACCGATCGGTTTTTGTTTGGTTGGTTGTTTTTTTTAAAAAAAAAGACCGAAGCCAAACATCATCAGACCCACGCAGGTTTTTTAAGCTGCTGGAAATAACTTTTGCCTAGGATTTACAGCAACATTCCCATCCGTCCCGGCCCCTGCGGACTCCAGCAGGCACACTGCCTAACAGGTTTGCAGATTTATTTATTTTTTATTTTTTTTTTAATCGCTTTTTCTCTTCATAGCTGTGTGATCACTGTAACTTTGGTTTTAACTGAAAATAGCCTCTGTCTAAAATCTCCCAGTTATGAAGACTCCTCGATACGTTCCATGTGACCTTCAGGCAGACCATGGAACTTTATATTTTATTTTGTGGGGCCTTTCGTCGGGATCTCCTTAATGTGTGCGTGGAAGTGGTTGTAACAGAACTCAGGCACGCACAGAAATCGTGTGAGAGAAACCAGATATGCTGTAACTTTTTGCTTGATACCTGTTTGGCTTGGTACCTAAACTTTTAAAGTGTTTTGGGGCCTTTTTATTCCCTGGGAACTTGAAACTATGAAGAGAAGCTCCCTGCTTTATTAATTGTCCTGGAGAACTGCGCCCAGAGTCAGACTCTGAACATGGACTGCTAGGAGGAAAGTAAAGCTGATCTCCAAACTTGAATGAAGCACTTCTGGCCTGAGAAGGATGGAAAGGATCAACTCGATTTGGAGGAGAGTGGTACAGAAGCAAACGTTCTTTTCACCATAAATTCAAGAAATACCTCCTGTGTAGTTTCCGAGAAGGATACCAGTAATTGCAGATAACATTCAAGGTGAAGGGCTTGAGCTCGTGTTGTGGGAAATGCTGGCAAGAAGGTGAGGTGTCTCTCAAGGGTGTTTGAGATGGATGTTTTGAACCTGTGGATCTTCCTAACCCTTGGGCAGGGGACACGAGGACACCATGTCCGCGGGGAGATCTCCCCACGCCTCATCTCCGTGGGACTGATGAGGTCCTAATTGCTCCCTGGTGTTCCCGTATATCTGAACTGATTTCTTGCTTGCAACCTGTTTCGCTGATCTTTCCGGATTTATCTGCTGGAGGATGGACTCATAATTCGGGCTTTTTTTTTTGTAGTCTGTTTGTTTAAAAAATGCCTGCGAGCTCCCAGCGGCCTTTGAGCACGTGGCGCCAAGGAAGAGAAACGGTGATGGCGAGAACCGGAGAAGTTGTCCGGTAAGCAGCGCTGGCGGCGACCGAGCCCCTCTGTCCTCTCTCCCCCGCCTCCCCGTCGCTGGGACCGCACGCTCAGAAGCCCGACGAGCTCTGCCGACGGCTGGAGCCCGCCGCAGGGTGAGGACACGTTCCTGAGCGGTATGTGTGGCCCGAGCCCGCTGCTGCAGCTGGTAGCATGAGTGCTGGCCCCCAGCTGCAGCTGGCTGTCCTCTGGCCTTGGCTGCTCATGGCGACCCTGCAGGCAGGACTTGGCCATACAGGGCTGGCGCTGGTGGCGGCGGTCGAGTCGGAGAGGTCGGCGGCGCAGAAAGCCATCATTAGGGTGATCCCCCTGAAAGTGGAGCCGATCATACTGGAAGGGGAGTTTGCAAACGTTGCCGAGGTGACTCCGGCCGAAGGAAAACTGCTCCAGGTAAGAGCAGCTGTATTTTATCCAACTCCATCTGCCTTACCTGCCCGCTCCTGTCCTCTCCCCCCTTTTCCCTCCTTGCTGCTTCAGCTCCCAGCACAGCGCATTTGACTTTATTTCCCGAGTGCGGATTTATAACTGAAGCAAGGAGTCATTTTTTATGTGAGCTGTCCACCTGCGTGTTTTGTTCCTTTGTGTTCCTGCCCCCCAGCCCTGCGCGCTGTTTTGAGGCGGAAGGGATCATGCAAATGGTTGTTGATTCTTCATTCAGTCACGATCTGTAGCTGCGCTTGTACTAATGTTGCATGTTGGATGTGGTCGGCTGATCCCATGAAGATTACTGCATATCTTAATTGATGTTACAAAGCTGAGTGTGTCGAGTCACATGCTGGGATGCTAAACATCGGACAGAAAACATGATTTTTTTTCTTGTCTTTGTGAAACCCCTAAGGTTTTCTACACACTTCTGCTGATAGCTGGGGGTCTGTTACAGCTAAAATACACATCCAGACTTTGCACGCCAGAATTACTGACCCTGCTACTTGTTGTCTTGTGTATTGCCTGTACGTGAAAGTTGAATTTCACCCATACAGTGGTTCCTGTGGTGTCACCACCACGTATTTTTATAAGTGAAATTAATGCTGGTTTCTGACCTTTACTAAGGAGAGAGCATCTGAATGTCTCACCGTGAGGTGCAGATGCTGCTCAGAAAGAGAACTGAGCTATTTGGTGAACAGACCTATCTCCTGCATGTGCTAAGTTTTGAGCACAGTTTCTTGAGACCTGGTGTGTACTCTCTCGTTTCTGTTGGTAATTTGCTCGGCAGTCATGTGCTCTATTCTTGAAAACAAAAAATAACAAAACAGCCTGCGTTAATATTAAATCTTAATTTTTGCATGGCTTTTTCCAGTCTGGACTTTCCAAATGTGGTATGTTGTAATCTTAATTAAACTTGTAGCTTGGAAATTTAAATTAAAGTAATAAATTTTGTACGGTCTTGTAAGAAAAGAAATACAGTTGGGCCAGCTTTAGAACATGGTCACCTATCTGAAAATGAAAATGGGCAATTTGTGACATTTATAAAGCCTGTTTTTCCACGCCTTTTGAACCACTCAGAACGAGAGCTATGCTGTAAAATTATATTACCAGGCTAAAAAAATCTTAGACAAATGTACTCAAGGTCCTGTTCTGTCGTGAGGCAATGTCCAGGAAAGTCAATATTTATTCCTTACAAAAACTACAGTGGTGTTGCAACTGAGCACAAAGTATAGAGTGTGGGCCTTTTCGAAATGAGAAGATGATAATCTCTATTGTGTGATGTGTGGACATTTTTAACCAAATGCAGTGATACAAGGTGGGATTTTTGTATTGCCTGCCATCACAGCAGCACAAACGAGGCGTTTTGAGTAGTCAGCCGTAAATAGTGTCAGATTTACAAATGGACTTTATCCTTTAAAAATCATCCTCAAAAACGGAGAGGTTGGGGAAACACTAATCTAATCTATTGAGTTTATGTACACAGATGCCGACCTGCACTGTATATGTTTTTAGGCCTTGATTCTGCCACTATGTGTGTGCAGGGGATCATTCCTGTTCTGTATCCTGCTGAATCCAGTGTGGAACATCATCCAGGTCTGGTTTCAGATGGCAGTGTTGGGATCGGGGGGTCAGGCTGTGCCTTCTGCAGCAGGATGTTTGCCCTGTGCCAGGCGCTGTGCTCTGGGAAAGCTTAGTCAAGTGTACCTATGACCTCTCCTGTATATCTTATGGTGTAGTTTCTAGTTCGGCCGCTACGTATCGAAACTCAGAATATAAAATGCCATTTAAAATTGTTTGGGTCCTGATCCTGCAGTGGGTTCCTGCCTCTGGAAAGACAAAATGGGAAATGGAGCCGTAACTGTTAAGGTATAAAATAAGTAAGAAATGAATGGGAAGAACTGTCTTTAGTTCGCATTTAGATAGTCAGATATTAAATACACCTGAATTAGGCTTTATGGGGACATCTCATTTTACGTGTCAACAGCCCAATCTTGCAAAAACATTAGGTCACGTGCTTAACTTTGATGTCATTGGAACTCTTATTTAAATAAACTTAAGCCTGTTCACACGTACCTGCACAATTGGTTCTTTATATGTAATTCAGGTACATAACATGATTATCTTTACAGTTAATGAGCTAAGAAGTCTAGTTTTTACACCATTTTTTTGAAGAGGTCTTCCTGGTTATGTCAGACCCTGTAAGATGCAGTCAACCCTCATGCCCGTCGCAGGAGAACACAAACTGCAGAGCTTAGCTTGGAAAAGAAGAGTGGATGGCCCGGTCCCGTTTTCAAAGCAATGCTCTCTTAGTTCAGTGGTATAATAAGATTGCTTAAGGATAAGTGGTGCAGAGTTAGCCCTATATTCAAGTAAAGTTCTCTTTAACTTATAATTATCTTCATAGTGTTCTGGTCAATATATTTTTAGAAATACATTCTTAATTTAATATAGAAAGTCCTGCATGTGAGTGACGGAGCCTCACCAAAGGTACTTTTACCAGAAAATTTTCTTGATTTCTTTTCTCCCTGCCATACTCTCTAGGACCACAGTGTGTTACATTCTTAGAAGCTAACTTTAAAAATATCTCCTTTACCTATAATAAAATAACCCCAGTGTCGAATTCCTCCTCACACCCCTTGCCCCTGTGACCGGTTCTTCTGGGAAATCTCTGGATTTTCAGTTTTGCAGGTCACTGAACAGTGGTGGGTGGGCGGGTAGATGCCAGGAGGCTGCCCGGGACCTGCCTGCCGTCCGCCACTTTCAGTTTAACCCAGGCAATGTTACCTCTGGCACTCCGCACGATGCAGTATGATGCAAAAGGAGAGGAATTTCTCAAGTAGGCAGAGCCGCTTAAGACTTTATAGGTCAAAAAACCAACACCTTAGACTTCTTACAGAAATCGTCTTCAAGCTTGTTCAGAGCTCAAGCTTGTTCGGATGGCACATGCTCTAAGCATTAACTATTGCTTAACACAGGAGAAGTCATGTTGTGAACTAGTTTGCAGTTTCCAAATGGCTGGAAGTTCAGATCTCTGTTGAGCTTACTGCAGTAGCCTGGAGTTCTTCTGAAAAAGTCCCAGGGAAGTCAGAAAATGGCCCTGTGTTAAAGATGGACGAGCCAAACCTTTTAGACAAGTAGGTTGGAAAGAACGTATTTGGATCTTACTCATAATGGGCGATTCACGAGCAGCTAAGGATTCAACATGCCCTCTGAAGTGCAGTTCCTACAGCTGTCCGTAGATAAACTCCCTTTAATATGATTGCTAATGCAATATTTACAGCCTCCGTTTTTAATACTTTTGCTGTTCTGTTAGCTGATTTTTGAGGAATAAATCCGGTTTCCTTCTTGCCCATACTTCAGTCTCCACTGGATGCTGGAGAGAGTTGATGATGTTGGTTTGAAGATAGGCAGGAAAATAAGGAATGTCTTGGAAAGAAAAGGAGAGCGCCACTGTAGAGACTTGAGAGAAAGAGTTTTAAGATTTTTCCAAACTGAATTACACCAGAATTCGCATGCAGACCTAATTGTGGAAGAAAAAAAAACTTTTTATCTGAGAAATAGTTCAGCACTTAAAGTGTACATACAAGCATACATAATTAAGACTGAGCATTAGTATCTTTTAATTGAGTGTATATAACTCTAATCTTGTATACAAGGGAAAGGATGATACTGTGTTAGTTAGTTACAGTCTCTAGTTCTGGGGCTAGTATTTTGGAAATAATGTTAAAAGTTTGGGAAAAGTCCCAAACAATGATATTTAAAGAGAGATAGATAAACTCAAACTACTGTATTTGCTATAGAGAAGGCAAAGCAATCATCAGTCACGGATCACCTTACATGCCTACATGTAGAAGAAACATGTAAATATGTAGAACAGTGGAACAGTCTTCTTATTTAGCAGGCAAAAGTTTTTCCAACATGCATTATTTTATCACAAGTCTCACAATATTTTGTTTCATTTCTGTATAATCTTAGCAGTTACATAGGTGATTGTAGGAGAAAGTCAACTTCCATTTACCCACTGAGCACCTTCTTTTAACTTACGACTGCAGGAAAAAACCTTGAGAACACAGAACAAGCTCCCTAAAGGCTCTGAAACCCAAAAGCAAGGATTATCCTCTTTCCTCTCCCTGCAAAGAAAGAAAGTATTTTAAAAACATTATTTTTAAAGTCAATCTTCTATTTATGGTGGAATGAGTGAGAATTAGAGGAGGATCCTGAATCTTGATTTTTAAGGTGTTGTGTACAATTCAGAAGCTGAAAATCACACGTAGATATATTCAGAAAAGAAGTGTGGTGCATCTTCATAACAGCAATGACAATTAACCCTTGAAATTGCTACAATGAACCCAACATGATCATCCTGGAAATGGAGAGTGTTTCCAATGTTACAATGCAGAATGCTATTGGGGAAAGGATAATCACCTACTTACCTGCTTATAGAGGGTTACGCTCCCAACCCAAAAGAAAGTAAATGTATTAGTAGACTCCTATACTACTAGCTCCTGGATCAACAAAAGGATGTTGAGTGCATAATGTTGACAGAGATCAAAGAAGTGGGAAAGTCTAACCAAATGATAATGGAGACTTAAATTACCTGTGAATAAACTGGTCAGATAGCACAATAAGAGTAAGTTCAAAGAAGCAATTTCTGCCTCTTGGAACAGCTAATACTAGAGTACACAGAAAGATATTCTTGACTTAGTGTTAAGTAATGTGCAAGAACTGACTCAAAAGCTAGCAATAATTGAGCCACTTGTACTGACTGCAGCATAATAAAATTTGTTGCCTAAGTACCAAAAAGTGGAATTCTGACGCTAACCTTTAGAACGGGAAATTGCACTAAAGTGAGACAGTGGGACAAATGGCTCTCACAGCTTAGAAAACTATCTTTAGACGTGACATAGATACTACTCAGGAAAGTAAAAGCAGTCTTGGGAAAACATACAAAGCATTGAATCAAAAAGGCAGCTGTAATCCAATACAAATATATTGGTAGTGTTGAAGAAACAATTTGGGCCAAACAGAGCTTTTAAAAATTGGACAGACAGTATTAGTATAGGATTGGCATAGTATGTAGTATAGCCTGCAGTGTAGATTAGTATGGTATTGTATTAGTATAGGATTTAAGTGTAGCTGATAGGTGAGCCATTAAAATCCAGAAGCAGAGTAGGGGGTCTCAGCTAGAGTTAGCTGCTAGGAAAAGCTGAGCTTAGAGGCTGTTTCTGAACTTCCATCCCTCTCTTGAGCATATGCAGGGCTGAGTTGGAGCTTTGCATGGTGTCTCTTCTTCCCTGATCCAGATAACATGGGGCGGGAAGCTGTTCTCCGTTGAAGAAGGAGTTTGAAGGACTTTAAACCTTAAATCTTCCAGCTCCCCAGTGCACCATCCGGTGCTGGTCATTGTCCCAGTAGAATTATTTATGACACATGTAGGTGTAGACCCATCCTGAATTGGAAGATTTTCAGTCCTAAAAAGGTCATGGATCTGGAGGCCCAAGTAATTACATGGGGCAGGCATTAATAGGAGAAACAAACCCAATTGCAGCAGAGCAAAGATACATGGTCAGAAGGCTAAATCAACAGGGCTGGAGTGAGTGACAGTCAACAGAGGAATTCTGGCCACATACACCCGTCCTGGAATATATCCAAGGAGCAAGTGGACATTTCCCAAAGATAAGCTGGCAGAGGGTTGAGATTACAGAAGAAGGGAAATGGGCCTCAGTCATTCCTGTTGGCTGTAGCTGGGCTGGATTTGTGGGTGAAATGGCTCTGAACCATTAGAGAAATTACTTTTTGTTCTGTGCTTCCATAAAACTAAAGGTTTGGTAGGCATTTCATATAGATTATGGAAGGCTATTCAGGATTGCATGCAAATTCATTATTTTTAAATGAAAACTTGCAGAATTGTCAAAGTAATACAAATGTCACAAATTTTGTATGATCAAAGAGAACTCTATTGTATTAGACTTTAATTTGGACAAAAATTGACATGCATTTTTATGTATTATATCTCTGTATTTTTCCATGCACAGAGCTCTCAAACATGCCTAAAAGCTTTCTGTGGACTTTCCCCAGAAGTCTTATTTAGTCTGAAAACAAGCAAGTTTTAACCTAGAAGGAAACAAAGTAACACATAGGTGCAATGGAAAATGAGCAGTGTAGTTTGATCTTCAGGTCTGTCTATCTTCAGTATCATAAAAATCTGTGTTGCAGGGGTTGCGAAGAGTCAAATATATGAAATTTTGGTTTATGAACAAAACAGAGTTGTAAGCCGAACCTCAATACAGGGGTATATATCACACTTGAGCAATGCACATTCGTATTTTATCACCCTTTTGGGCTTCTCTCCATTCTAGGTTTTGAGATTAGATATAGACAGGAGGACAGGGCATAAAGTAGGCATAAGTGGCGGGGATGGTCATGGTGGTTTGTTATGTCTGTGAGTTCTGTGATTTTTAGGTGTTTTTTTTTTTTAAATCTGTTTATTTTTCCCTTATTTTGCCGGCTGTAAAGAACAGGAAATGTTGTACTGCCTTTCATTTGCCCATAACACTTTCAGTCTGCATTAAGGAATCCTAATCACATCTCATGCTTCGGAGCTTTGGGCTTGCTGCCAGCATGGGTCAGGCGGGAGTTGGCCAAGAGTTCTCTTGGGACCTTTTCACCTTTTTTTTAGGAGCATCAGGGATTGGCCTTACCTCGAAACAAGGAGCTAAAACACGTTCGTGTTCAAAGGTGTAGGAGAGAGAATATTGTTTCGAATATGCTTAGGTTGTGTGGATTACTCCCATGCACAAGATGGAACAGATCACCAGATTTAAGTGGAAGACTCTCTTCCCCCCTGCAGCCACCCTGTTCAAATCATCTGAAATTTTGGGTGTGTATCTTCTTCCTCTGCAGCTTGAGACATGAATCATCTGCCTAGATCAATGGATGTATTCTCATCTCATCACTTCCCTAACCCTAAAGGGGCTAGTTAAGGGCATTAGTGAGTGGCCCTTTGATCTCTCTTTTGTTCTCCATCTCAGTAATTTGGTCTCCACTGATCAAATAGATTAATCTAATGTGTATTACCGTGCTCAGTATCAGGATAGTGGCAGAAATGTAATGGATTATCCTATACAGAAATTCTGACTAGATGGCTGAATTAATTCCTCTGCTATAAACTCTATGAAACAAATTATAAGGTTTTTACCAAGTTCAGTTATGACACCTTAATTTCAAATGTCAGTAAAGAAGTTTGGGGATTAAATTTGCTATTGTTTTGACAAAAGGTATGTGAATTCTAGTTCAAAATTACACGGAAGAATAGAATTCAGACTTTCTACTCCTAAAGCACTTCAGCAGCTGTGGTTCCATGGCGCCTTTGTTCAGCTAGGTGGATTTGCTCAAGACCACCGGTGCATCACTGTAGAAGGGATACACACTGCAGAATCTCAGAGAGAAAGACATTGGGATTGAATTGGATCCAGATATGAAAAATGCACTCCAGTCCTATTACAGACGTGAAGCGGTTTTCCCTACAAAGGCCAAAAAGCCTAATAACAGAGCAGAGCAGGTGCAGCGAAGGCACTGTCTGAAAGAGGGTTTTGGGGCGATTGCCACATGGTAGAGCTGAAGAGACAGCTTGAGGAGACTAGGTAGTGGATGGAGGAATGTTGGTTCTTTCGTTAGTTGAATTTTGTGCAGGATCCTGCACAACAATGTTGCTTTCAGATTGTTTAAATATAGGGAACATCTGTAAGATGTGAAAGTCAAATAACAAAGAGTGCATTGCAGCAGTTCCTGTAACTTCCTGAATGTCAATTTGCATCAGAGATTAATGCTTAGCAAGTTAGTCTCTTTAGACCACCATCCAGTGTAGACATACAACTTGAGAAACCCTATACTGACTATGTTTTAAAGTAGTAAAGAGAGTTGACTTCTGTATATGTGTTATTGCTTCGGTCTTAAATCATATTACTTGCAAAATTGTCTTAATAACTTATACTTACTAAGACAGTTTTATGCCAAAATAAGTGGAACCTCACAAAGATCCTGAAGAGATAAGAAAGAGTTCCTTCTCTTCCACTTGTCATGCTGCACCTCAGTTATCCTTTTGTTCCGTAAATGTCTTATTTGAATGGTAGTCCTCATTTGCAGCCATGCTGTGGGTGCACATGTATCCCTAAACATCAACACCAGAGACTTCTGTCCAAACATTTTCCTAGGGCCACAAATATATCTCTGTCCTGCCCGTTACCCTCTATTTCAACTCTGCTATTTTTTTTTCTACTCATCTACTCTCCGAAGTTTCTGTTATCTTTTATCTTTTATCATTTTCGTCTTCCTTTTTCCTCAGAACAATGTTTATTCTTGTTATTTTTCTGTATGTGGTCTTCTTGATCACTACCGGTGCACAAAATGGTTTAGACCGTTGCCTGGCATCATTTGCCTCCAACACTTTGCTCTCCTCCGTTCTTCTCTGTGATCATCTGGTCTTTCCATTATCTCCTTCAGAGTACCTCTGACCTCTGTTTCTTCTCTCAAGAGGAAGGTGGCTGTACCAAAAGCTCTTGTTTGTAAACTTTGTACAAAGTACATACCTCCATGAGAGATGCAGTTACCCGATTTAAGTGATGGACAAACCCCATGTACTCGTACAGCATGCAGCTCCTACAAGCCCTATGTTAAAAGTGTCGTCAAAATAATTTCTGTGGGCTCTTGGTTGAGAAATCACCGCGTGCCATTTCTGACAGTTGCACCTAGCTGTGGCCTGAGTTGGTGCCAATCCATGTCTTCATGCTCCGTTGCTGACTGCCTCTTTTATGGTTGCTTTCTTCATAAAACAACGACTGGAGAATGCCTGTAGGACAGGTCCCTGCTGAGCCTTCCCTGAGCAAACCAGCTGTAGCTTTCTATTGCTGAAGACACCTGAGTGGAACATCTTGGCTCCACACAACACTGCAGAGCCTTCAAGCGGCCGGTAACTTCTGTGAGTTGAGGGAGATCAAGAGGCAGGAAACGCGGCGGTTATGGGGAGCTTCAACTACATCCATTACACTTCAGGGAGCTGCTGGTCAGGTAACCAAGAGGGGGAGAGGCAGTGCTGGCCTTGGCCTTTTCCAGGACCTCCTTCAAAATCGTGCTTTTGAAAACCTGCTCTGTAACGGTGACAATAATGTATTTTGTTCCTGCAAAGATGTTGAGAGAGAGGCCAAAAAGTTGTCCATAGTTGTGTTTTAATTCAGAAAGGGGAGTTACGTGAAACTGAATAAGGTTGTTATAAAGAAGCTGAGAGGACAAACAGGAGTTATATCCTTGCAGTTGGCATGAAGGTATTTAAGGAGACTGCGGTAGCAATTAAGAGCAAAGAAATACTTGAAAAATTATAAAAGGATATTAGCATACCTAAACATAAAGGTAAGAAAGTATATGAAAGCATCCTGAAAAAGCCAAAAAATTGGTAAAATGAGAGAAAAGAGGAACAAGCTAAAAATATGTAAAAACATGGTGAAAAGACAAAAAGAAAAATAACTTGAAAATTATGAAAAAAACTAATAATAGATTCTTTTCAGTCACATCAGAAGCAGAAAGCTTGCCTGACAATCTGTAGGGGCTATAAAAAAATTGAAGTCTAAAAGATGCACTTAGGGCAGCTAAACTCATAGCAGAAAAATGAATGCAATTCTTGTTGTGCTTTCATCTGTCTCAAGCTGAAATGTCTGTAGATGAGATGATGATGTAGATAGACAAAATTAACATTATCAGTCTCTGGGATCAGATGGTATTCACCCAAGACTTGTGGAGGATGAAATTGTTGAACTATTAACTATGTATATGAACTCTTGTTTAAAATCCCTGGAAAGTGGCTGATGCGATACCAGTTTTTCTCTGGGCTCCAAGTCATCCACAAAAGCCCAGACCAGTATGCTGTAAAATCTGTATGGAGTAAATTGGTAGAAGCTATAATGTAGAGTGTAATAAGTGGGTGTGAAGGAGTCAACGGAGGTATCGGCTGGGTAGGTCCAGCTGAATTTTCAAAATGCCTAAGTCCCTCAGCAAACACTTTTAGGGAAACTAAGACATGGAATAAGAAGGAGGCTCCTGGATAAGCAATTATTGGAAGATAAGAAGCAGATGGTAGGAATAACTGGGAGATTTTCACAGTGGGAGAAGCTGATGACTGTAGTTCTGCAGGCAGTGTGTGTGGTGGTAGCTATGATGTCCTGTATGTTTAATAAGCACGTGGAAACTGGGTGCTTGGTAATGTTTTACAGCTTTCCAATACATTAACTAATTTGAAGTAATGAAGACAAGGATCAGCTATGAAGCATTGCAGAAGAACCTTATGAGACTAAACACTGTAAGGAGATGCATGTGGAAAATCAGTCGTTTCTTTACGTTAAGTGATGGGCTCTGATTTGTCCATTAATGTTTAGAAGCTGTATCTTGTGATTATAATAGATTGTCCCATGCAAGTGTCAGCTTAGTAATTGGTGGTTGTCACGAGGACAAAGAGAACATTAGGAATGACAAAAAGAGAGAATAAAACAGAGAGTATCTTTAAGCTCCTGTAGAAATCCAGGATACATCCACATGTTGAATACTGTGTGAAGTTCTGCTCCCCACACCTCTAAAAAAGATGCAGTGGTATTGGAAGAGGCTTGGAGACGAACACGAGGATAAGAAAAAGTATAAGGTACAAAGTATAAAGTATTTTGTACAAAGAACAACTAACTGGACTAATACTCTTCTGGCTGGAAAAGAGGCAGCCAAAGGGTAATATGAAAAAGATCTACCGACTCATCAATAGGGATTGACTGTTAATCTCTTTCAGTGTGAAAATAATGGGGCATCACGTGAAGCTACTAGGAGCCAGGTTCAGAAGGAAGTGCTCTTCATACACTGCAGTTAACCAGTACAATTCCTTGCTGCAGGAACTGCTATGGATGCTAAGAGTTTACAGAGGTTCAACAAACACTGGAACTAATGAATGGGAGAAGACTCCATCAATGGCTATTAAATAACCAGTCCCAATTTTGTCTCAGGAAGTCTATAAAATTGCAGCTTGTTGGAGGCTTGGAGAGTGTCTTGGGGAGAAGCCCCACATGCTTGTTCTGTTCTTACTTCTCCTTCAGAAATCCATTGCTGGCAACTGTCAAAGCAAAGATCATGGGCTAGATGGACCTTTGGTCTGAATCCACACTGCTGTTCTTTTATTCTCATCTTCTACAGAACACTTTTTCAGCCATTAGGCCCACCACCTTCAGCACTAGCCCTTCCATTCCACCTTTGCTCTGTTTGGGCAAGTATCTGTGGAAGAACTGTGATAAGTACATCCTTCATCATCCATTACTCAAACATCCATTTGAGATCAGCTTTTCATTCACTTAGAAAGCACTATACAGTTTCTTGGGATCCATTATCGCAAATCTCTTCAACAGGTAGCTCTCAACTGGTGCTGTTAACCAGCGTTTGATGCCCTTGACACTTTGGCCTTCCTATCTTCCTGGATGTACCATTTTTATCACTCATCACCCTCAATCTGCATGATCCCGTCAACTGTGCTCTATTGATGGGATAATAACCATTATAATTTAGTCATGTATGCTCCCTGCCTTTGTCTGTTCTTTATTGCAATAGTACTCACCTAACGAAATATCAACACAAATGTGCTATAGGTTCTTATTTTTCAGAGCAACACCTGCTCCTCCGAATGGCTAAAATGATCCTGTGCATTCTGACTCTTACTTGTCCATCTTTATATCCAACCATGCTCTGCACACTTACAGCCTGAAATGCATAAGCAGTGGAGGAGGAAACTGCTATTTCTTGAGAAATAGCACAGTAACTTCAACCCCAGTGGCAGCAGAGGCAGGCAGTCCCATGTGTGGTAGGGCCAGGCTGGCTGTATCTCATGAACATAGGATGAGATGCAGAAGTTCTTGGTCTTAAACCTACACTACTAATTCTCATCTTTAATAGCTTCAGAGCTACATTTGGCCTCTTCATAATGGTCATCCCGCATAAATTTGTTGTGCCCCTTTGGAATAAAGCCTGTCTTCCTGTCTAGCAGGTGTACCAAGATGACTAAGATTTCTCAGGATCTTGTTTAAAAAAAAACAGAACACCCTCTTAAATTTTTTTGAGTATTCTGCATTTTTCAGTGCAGAATGGACAGCCCTTATCCTTCTGAATCATGCTATCCCAGCTTGGATATTCCAGTTTTGGCAAAGTTCAGAGTTTGTGCAACCAAATTCTAGCAGGGTGGCTAAGTAATATTTATTGAATTATTTATTGAACTTTATTTACTCACTGCATGGGCTCCATCTGTGATTAGATTAAGTGCTCAACTGAGTATATTTCCCCTAATATTGAAATGATGTTGTCCCAACTCTAAATAGCCTTCAGGAATAGCAAGAATTGTCCTGTAGGCAGCAGGGATGTGTCTCTTGTGACTCCTGACTTGGTACATCCAGCGTGCCTTTAGAAGTCAGGTCTTCCTAAAGAGGTAACTGTCTTTATGGAAGACTTTCTTCAAGGGCGTAGACTTCAAGGGTGCAGACTAGTAGGATGCACCATGTCTTTAACTCACGGAAGAACTCGTGTGCTGCTTATGTTCTTTAGGAATCCTATCTTTGGTACCAGCAGAAAGACCCCAATATCAGGTGCATTCGTTAGGAGTATCTTTCCTCTCCAACAACATTAGCCAATGCTGAATTTCGGAACCTGTGACAAAACCATGTTCAGTTCTGTATATCTAAACCTTGCAACATCCTGCTCCTATGCACTAGATCTCAGGATATAACCAAGGGATCTTACTCCTTCCACCTGTTTCTGCCATTTCTGTCCTCCCTCTTCTCCCCTTTTTGGGTAGACTAGGAACCCAGCTGGGGCCAATGCCACAGCTCCCAATCAGTGCTAGGGAGTAAGAATGAGATGTATACTGTTCAATTTTGCAGCTTCCTGACCTTTTCAAGGACCTCTGTCAAGGTCCTGCCACGAGAGACCATTGTGGCAGGAGGCTGCTTACTAGCACTGGATATAGTCATCCCTCCTCATGTTCCCAGCGCGTTTTGTATGTTGCAGGCAACAGAGCTTGCACCTTTGATACCTGCCAGCATGTTTGGGTAGCGTACCTGCTCTTGGGAGTTAGCTTCTCTTCATAATAACTGTATCTCAATAACAGTCTGATATTCCGGTGGCTGAAATAAGAGCCTCTCTCCGTATTAGAGATTATTTTTTTTTTACAGGTCTGTTGGCATATATACCTCTCTCTTTGCCTAGAGAGTGAATCATGGTAACCTGTGTACATCAGGTATTTGGTCACCAAAAAGAACAGTTGATGTGTTAAGCCCAAAATAGTTTCAAAACCTTGCCAACCATACCATTTGCATTTTAAGGTTTTCATGTTCAGGTAGTGTCAAACAAGATATTCTGAGGTCCCGTCCTTTCTGTCTGCAGCTATGGAGCCAGGGAATCCAGTGTGCCTGGTGGGAACCCAGCACTGGGAATGCTGAATATATCAGTGGTAGAAAGCTGTTTTATCTGACAGGCTACAAATGAGGAATGTGGGATAACATCTGAAGAGACGGTTTGCAGAAGCTAGGGGTTTTGCAAAATTGACTTCTTTTCCTCAGGTGCCAACAAGTACCTGGCTCCATTGCCTATAGGCCAGACTGTTTCTTGGATTCCTGGTAACCACATTCTTGATTCTGTAGTCTGAAGGATTAATTGATACCTGTCTAATCCTTTTTCCCCTGAAAGCCTACTACAAGATAAGGCAAGCTGCATTAGTGGTGATCCAACAGACTTCAGTCTGGCTGGGACAGGCTGAGGAAACGCTAAAGCCAGAGTTACCAGGGAAGTTTGCCTGTCCTCCTAGGCTGACTCACACAGAAGTCAGGACATTTGCTCCAGTCCCTTCTTTGAACTCCTACCTCTAGATTTTGATGCTAGATAATGGTTGTCATTAGAAGAAGCCCCTCTTAGACCTCTCATCCCTACATAGACCTGTGTTTCAGTGATTCTGGACTGTTCACTAGGACTAATGAGCAGTAATGTATAGATTACATCAGTGCAGATACCTGAGCAACTATTTCTGTCCATCTGAGCGATTTACAATTTTATTTGACCCCCTGGTCCTAAAGTTCTGTATGGAGCTTTGGTAAAAGAGTGTTGACCTCTATCCCAGCATGGGATCTTAAGCAGGGTCTCACCATCCAGACAGCACGATAACATGAGCCTGTGGCGGCTTGTTTATTATGCTAACCATGTTCTTAAATGTGACTTTCCTGGTAGCAAGAAGTTCTGCCAGAGGGCAAGAAAGGCCCACTGCTAAATGTCTAACATCCAGTATCTTTATTCCCCCTTCCCAGATAAGGTTTCTTATGTGCTTTCCTAAGGTCATATCTAAGTTTCACTGGAGCCAGAAAATAGCTCTTCTTTTCCCCCCAGTGAACCCCAGACCCTCATGGACAAAGTGGTATGCCTCCTCAGACATTTGATGTCAAGCAGACCATCTCCTTCCTGTCTGCACAGAACCAAACCCGTCAGGTGGCCTCTGTTCATTTGTATCATGAACTGGGAGATAAAAGAGGTGCAGTGATACTGGTAATTGCATAACATATTGTATCAGGAGATGTTATGATACTGCCTAAGTGTTCGTGCCTCTGGCCATCAGTAAATTCCATCAAAGGTCAAGTTGTACAACAGTCTCTCCAGAGGATGTCTCCATTCTTGACATCTGCAGAGCTGGCATGTGGAGTTCCATTAAACTCTATACCATTACAGATGCTTCCAGGAATGATGCCAAATTAGGCAGATTGTGGTTTGCAGACTACTCTCAAATGCTTCAGACGCCCCTCCCCACTTACTTGTGGGGAGAGACAGAGAGGGAATTACTGCTTGGAGTTACTCACTTTCTGAATATGTATGTGGATTGTCATTTGAAGAAGAAAAGAAGATAACATGATAGTAATTGGGCTGTTTTGAGATGTATAGTATAAATCCACATTAACTGCTCTCTTCACTTCAGTCTTGTGGTTGAGATGAGTTGTAGGCCCACAATGAAGGGTATATCCATGCTTACTGTTCTGAATATAAACATACTGACAATGTGCATCTCAAAGAAGACTGCTTAATGATGGCAAACTTGTCTTCTTCTTCCACAGCAGTAGTCTGAACCTTGTGCCATGACTTACAAAGTGAGGGGAAAAAAGGTGAAATGAGACTGGCAGTATTTATGGGTGGACATAGCTTTGAGTAAACAAGATGAATGCTCGTATTGAGGAGCCTGATGTTTCCATGAAGGCAAACTTCCTTATGTTTATTTAATTCTGTTGACCATGTTAAGAACTTTGAGAGATTTTTAATAGCTTATAAACTCTGGTTAAGCATCTGTATGAACATGCGTTTAAGTAGGTGGGCTGAAGAACTGTAGATGTTTTGTTAATATTGCTGTGCTTCTCTAAAGTTTATGTAGGACTAGAAAAGTCCTGTAGAACCCAGGTGAAAGCCATTGACATTTACGACCTTTTGTTTTTTTGGGGGAATGAATTTAAGTTAGCACAGATTTGAAGGAGATTTAGGAATATTTTATGTTGAATTGTGGCTTGTTTGTGTCCTGGTGGAGAGATCATACTGTCTGAAGAGGTTAGTGACAGTCTGGCTGCCTCTTGGCCATGCAAACCAGTCCGTAGTTTGGGTGTATGTTAAGGATTTCCTTTGATCCAGTATGGCAATTCCTGTGATCTGCAATCTCCTCAGTCTAAAGTGTACTCAGAGGATCACATTTGACCTTTTGACCATGATATCACACTGCCAGCATATGTTCATTTGTTATTTCATCATGATACTGTCCTTTCATTGACCTTTGGTTGTTTTCAGAGTCGGTGCTTTCAAGGGTACAAGTTCCTCATCCTTTGAGTATTTTCTGAGCTCTTCGTTCTTGTATTATATTGCTGTCTGTGACTATATCTGGATGTACTAAAACGTCCATTGTTCCCATGTGGCCAAGACATCAGAGCTGGTGGCAAGCCTTGTTTTTGACATTATTTATGATGGACTTTGTGTTTTCTACAGCAAGATTGCCAGAAGGAAGTAATCGTAAGTGTCTCCATTTGATTGACTTTTCCAGTTAAATAGGTAGTTCTTAAATTGTCATTTCAGTTTCATTTAAATGATTAAACTTAAGTGATTAGAGTAGGGTGAAGAAAACAGAACCATGTATGTGCATATTGAATGCCATTCTGATTTATTCTTCACCTAATGCCTCACCTGTGGATACTAAGTGTGTAGAGTCTTGTCCGCATAAATGTTTGAAGGCTGCGTGTTACACATACCTGAATTGTTCATTAAGAAAGTGCATCTCTACCAAATTTCCTTTTCTCTCTTCAGTTGAGAAATGAAACATACTGGTGTAAGGAACTAACTGAAGTGTCATGTTTATCAAATGTTTTTGTAGAAGTTTTTCTTTTTGTTATGCTTATATTTTGTGATGCAACACCCAGCCGAGTGATGTGTTCACCCAGTTTTGAAGGAATCTGTGTCATTTTGTCTGTAACTGCTACAATGATGAAGTCTTGCAATATAGAAATCATACAGGTTTTAAAACAAAAGTGTCATCTAGTAGGAAAAAAAACATAGCTTGTTTGAATTGGTTGAGTCCAGTGCTGATTTCTGCACAAAAGATATCCATGAGCACTGACAGAGGGGGAGAACTTTGAGTTTCAAAGTAATTTCTCTTTCATCTTTAAATTTTGATATTCAGTTGTGTTTTGCCAGAGTTCAGAGTAACTTCAAGAATTCAACTGTCTTTAAGCTATATTTACAGGGAAAATATATCTGTCATTTCCACTCAGGCTACACCTGTAAGCTGATATCCTTGGGTTTCTCTTGGTTTCACTGTTTTGTTTTGCTTTGTTTTCCACCATGTTTTAACAAGATAAGCATCTCTCAGCGTATTTCCCCTTAATTTCAGTAATTGCCTTCTCTAGTGACCGATTTCCTGTGCTCTTCTGTTCATGTATTACAAGATCTTGGTGTACAGCCTGCATAGCACCAGTGCATAGAGCTCTCAATCATATTATCATCTCAGGTAATTCATTAAAAGCTCCTCAGAGCATCAAATGAAAAAAAAAGCACTGATTTCTCTGAACTCACTCCCCAAAGACACAACCTGTGTAAGCAGAGATGCTTACCAGATGCCTGGAAATTTGACATCATCAAACACTGAGGTGGGAATTGAGTTTCTTTCAGGTTTTTAAAGTTCTTTCACTGAAATCATTCAGCCCTCTGAAAATTCTATCCAGGTGTTACAAACTCAGTGTTTGCTGCTGTTCTGACTTGCTGCAGAGCAACATAGAAAACAAAATAAGTTTGAGTATATATAAGATTCAAACTATAAAGGAATTTGTGACTAAAACACAATAATTGAAGTTCTACATTAAATAAACTAGGAAACAACTTTGTCTCTTGAAGCCAAAGATGATACACTTTCTTAAAATGAGCTAAGCAAGTGTTCAGCTATATTCTGCATCCTCAGAGCTCACTGTAGGGATCTTGCCTGATAAAAAAATACCTAGATAACCGCAATGCAATCTCATCAAGAAGCGAGGAGATGGCTAGCTTGTAGTAACGTAAGAATGCAGTGTACTTTTGCCTGTTATCAACTGGAAGTTCAGGATCAAATGAGAAACCACGGTTGTAAATTCGGATAACCGAACAAAAGTCAAGTTGATAATGCCTTTTCTCTTTCTTCTTATTGCCTGGTAATACTGTTTCAATCTTACTTGGACAGTGTTTGGTCAATGTTTATATAAGCATAATACTGTCTGGAGCCAAGCAAATACAGATTATTGTATTGGATCTTCACTCTTCCAAGGTGTCCAGCGAACTCGCAAATGTGCTGAAAAGGGAGGTTAACAAGAATGAGCTAAACCAGTCTGAGGACAGCAGGAAAGAGACTGTGCTGCACCTCTTCTAAGGCCTCCCACAGAGATACCAATGATAACCCCAGCCTTGCTAAACTGTGTGATTGGTTTAATTATTTGACATCAAAGCCTGGAGCCAGATTTAAAGGAAGTATGAAAGCCTGAGTCAAGAGTTTAATTCTGTGTATGTTCTTCTATGTTGTTTATTAGCATATTAGTGTTGAACCTCTTCCATCAGCACACTGAGCAGCATGGGTACCTACGTTCATAAACTGCTTGGTTTGTCATCATCTCTTTAGGGTCAGGATTTTTGTGTAGAAGAGTGACTTGCTTTGCAGGTCTTCAAAGCATAGTTTTCTCATCTTTGTTGGAGAACATGAAGTCAAAGGTGTCTTTACCCAGAAGTGAAAAATACGATCTGCAATGATGCTTATTTCTTCAGGGAATCCAGTCCATACTGTTAGACTTGGTCCGTCCAAAAGGTTGTCTTCTGTGCAGATGAGTTTTAAACCCTTCTGTGGAAAGTCACTGGAAAGGACTACGACTTCTTGGGGTTGAATCTGATACTGATCTAATACAGCATAGCCATCTATCACGGGGCAAATGAACCATGTATTATAAGGGCAAAGTGGTTTGGGGGTTTGTCTCGAAAGGGAGGTGCGGCAACTAGCTCAGCAGTACATCGGCTGCATATATAGGTATGCATGGTAGATGCTTGAAGTTAAGAGAAAAAGCCCAGTAGGAGAAAAAGATCAAGGTGGGTATGTCCTTCCAAATCCCAGCAGTTGGTGGTTTTGGGGGCACCCTGGCTGGAAATGACAGACAGGACACTTGGACTATTAGCCAGGATGGATCTTGCCCATGTGGCTTTCTGGATCTTTTACACCTCATCATCTTTCACAAGGGAATGTAACTCTGGGCCTGTGAAAAGAATTCTTTTTGTTTGCTTTAGACCTGTTAATTGGCAGTGGTTTGAGGAGCCCCCTTCATCCTTGCATTATGAACAATAGTAAATAATTATTCTATATTTGCATTATTTACAATGCTCACAATTTTACAAGACTGTCTTCTTCCAGGTGGAGCATCCTACGCTCTTCTTATACACAAGCCATTCCACACCTTGTGGCTACCTGTCTACTTTTGCTACCGGTGTACTTTTTTATATTTTTCCATTTTGAGACAGAGTGACCATTACCGAATGGACTGTTCGGCTATAAGTGTACCTCAGACAGTACTTCCTGGTTCTCTTTTCCTGTACATTCCTAACTTCATTTGCTTTTTCGGATAGTGCGGAAATATATATAGGAAAAAAAAAATATACAGTGCAAACAAATAGTATGATGTTTTCAGAAAATGTTCCAGAATAATTCCAGGACATTCTCCGAGTTTAATTCGCTATTTTAAAGCCTATCGTTTTGTCTTTGCAATTAGAATGATTGTTTCCCAGGCACATCCCTTTGCACTCAGATACTGATTTTCACCTGTCATTTTATCACGTAGCCATTTGAGCTGCAGTTACACATACAGCTGATCCTAACTGATGGTTCCTTGCTGCTGAAAGGAAGAGGACTTGCTCTTCTCTCTTTTTTCCCTAATTACTGCTTTACCCACCCCTACTTTCCTGGTCATAACTCATCCCTCATTTGCTGTGGCCCCAGTCCTTGTAAGACCCTTTCCCAAACCTGTCCAACTCATTAAAACTACAGAAAATGCTCAACTTTATTCGGTAGGTTCATTTTCTGATGTTTTCATATGCTAGATGAGCTCATGGAGAAGTCAAGGATGGGGTAAGCAGTGGGGAACGTGTGGCCAGGAGCGTGGGAGGAGGTGGGAGCTATTGGCATCCTGTTGCTCATTAAACCATACGCCGCGTAGCCTGAGATGCTTCACACAAGTCTTCACAATCAGCTTGAGATTGGATAATTCAAAAAAATGTTGTTTCATCTGCAAATTTTGTCACCTCATTAATTTACCCTTTTCCGAGTAATTTATGAACATGCTGAAATGCTCTGCATGGGAACTTCCTGACTTCCTCTGTAGTGAACCATGATGCAAATAATTCATTTAGCTTTTTTTGCAAATATTTTTTGAGTGCATCTTTCATTCCCTATGTTATTTGTTAGCCACAGAAACTCACTAATAGGCTTCCTGCTTCTGATGTGTTGAAAAAAGCTTTATTGTTTGTATGTAAGCCCCTAGCATGTTTTTGTCTTTTGACCAGTCTCCTTAACTTGCCAGGATTACAGTCTTTTCTGATCTCATAATTTGGATGCAAGTTCCACATTCCAAAGGTTGCCTTTTCCTTCTGGTATTCTCCTTTCCTTTAGTGTTCACTGTTGGGCTTTTGGGGTCCAGGTAGGGTCCTTTGCTCGATGGCATAGGTTTACTCTGAGCCTCTAGCAGGAGATCTCTAAACAATTTCTGTATCGCGCGGAAACATGTTACCTTCTCATTTGCTTTCTGAAATGTTTTTTCTAACTACTTTCCTTATTCTTAGGATTTTTTTATGGTTTGAGGGTTTTGTTTTATTTGTTTATTTAATTTTATTTTCCTTTCCTATGAATAGGGGAATTTGAATATATAATGGTCATTATTACAGAAATAATCTGTCTTCAACCAAAACCCCTGTGTAAAATGCAGGATTGCATCTACTTTGGAGGTTTCTCCAAATTGCTCCATAAAGAAGTCAATACAGGTATCTAAAGCTGTCTTTTGGTCAGACCTCAATACAACATTTGCTCTGCCTGTATGGTGATGATTGAAGTCGCCCACTGATACTGTGCTTTTCTACTTTTCTAACCTTCCTAACTTCCTTAGCCTTTCCTGGTCTCTGACATCACTGCAGATAGGTGGTCAGCTGGTAGCTTTAATACTTTCTTTTTCCATACAGTCATGGAATTTCAGCCTACAGATCTCTGCAATTCTTTCATACAGTTAACTGTATATACAGTAACTATATATAGTTAACCATATATACAGTACAGTCTACTGTATTATTCCTGTATCTCTATTATTACAGCATCCTCTGGATTAACTCCCTTACCTTGAATTTCCCAGATGCTTATGAAATTAATATTCTAATTTAAAAGTAGGCATTTTGTTTTACCCATCTTAACTTGAGGCTTGGATTTTGTGTTTGCAAGATAGATATTTATATACATAAACACATAGAGATGTATATATCTGTATGTATATATCTATATAGATATACACACACACACACATATATATACACATTTACTGATACACGTAGCATTCTTGAACGGTGGGTATCAGCGCAATATCCCATTTTTTACCTGTGGGAGACAAATTTTATATCCAGATTCCAGCTACAAATGCATAAAACCTGACATACAAAATTACTTTTGGAATCTAAAAGAGCAGTGTGGTGTGGTGGGTGCTGCTCGAGAGGGGAGCACCGAGCGCTCTGCATTGCCTTCTGAAAGTGCGATGAATTGGAAAATGCTCACTTAAGTCACTAGCCCAGAGCGAGGCAGAGGCAGAGCTTGAGTCAGGTACAGATGAAGGTACCGATCGAACGTCTGCAGTACTTAATCTCTGCAAATGTTAATAAAAGTATTAGGCAGGCAACATGTTTCCTCTTGTTTTGTTATGGTTGAATTTCATATGCAGACAGCATGCCACGAACCTCATTTTCCCTTGCCATCCCTTCACACCAGCAGCAGCTTTCCCGAGCCTCAGGCACCACAAGCTCTGACTCATTTACTTAATATTCCTCTAATGAAACTGCCCAGAGCTCTGGACCTATTCTCCTCCAAAACAATCTTTCTCCTCCCTATTTTTCCACACCCTACTCTTTCTTCTCAGCTCCCGTCACGTTCCTAATCAGACTTTAGCTGAGCTTCCTTGGGCAGACCTTCCCTTACCGCCAGCCCTTCCATTGCCTGCCCAGTCCCCTCCACCTCCTTCAGGCCCAGCTGCGGCAGACGGGCTGCGAGGACCAGCCCACGGGTCAAGGCTGGTGGTGTGAGATGGCAGCGGAGGTACCAGACAGCCTTTATAGTGAAGCCAGGAGGGCAAGAAACAAGCAGGAGCGTTTCTTCAGCCATGGTGTGATGGGGAGGGGGGGACAGCCATCGCAGTCTCCTCCCTACCTTGGCTTTCTAGGAGGACCCAGGGTAGCTTGAGCTGCGCTAATTTATAGGGCATCCTTTGCCGGAGGACCACGGGGGCTGCAGCAGGGAGCTGGAATGAGCACAGAGCGTTCCTTGCAGAAAGGATGGGAATGGCAGAAAAGGCTGTAACTGGCCTGTGGGAAAATCCACCTCCCCAGGGCTATCTGTAGTGCCTTGGTGGGCTGGAGGGCACTGGGAAGAGCAGAGCCCCAACTGAGAGGGCTGCTACCAGAAGCAGCCAGAGAGCAGCTGCGGTAATTTTTGGCCAGCTTTGATGAGGACCACATTACCACCTGAAATCCACAGGTGACGAGGGGGATAAAGGGAACTGCAGACCTTCAGCACTCGTTTAGTTACAATGCTGGGGTTCAGAAACAGGGGATTTCAGCTCCTTCCCCAGGTCCGTTGGCTGTGCTTTTTTTTCTTGCTCAGAGGTTGGTACTGGACATTGTGAGCAGCAGAACAGCTGGGATGCAGCTACTGGTTTATATATTTTATATATATATTATTACATTAGCTAGTAGCACTGCATGAGAGACTGTGAAACCTGACAGGGAAGCTGTGTGGTTGGAGTAGAGGGAGAAAGAAAACACATTTAGAGGCAACCAGCACACCTGTGGGTTTTCCTGGATGTGGGACACAGATGGTGCTGGAATGGGTCTGACCGTAACTGGACTGCTCAGAACAGCATGGCTGCATCAAGAGATGCTGGTGGGCTAATGGTGTTACCATTACTCGTGATGTAGACATTTTCAGGAGGAATCTCAAACCTCTTCTTAGATTTCTGCATTGTTGATGGGTTTTTGCCTGTATTTGTCATTTTACTGAAATGTACAGTCCCGCTTTGAATGACTTTGGTCCTCGTGGAAAGAAGATGGGGCTGATCCAGAGCAGGGCTGGCTACCCAAGTCTGTGAATCACAGCAGCTGTTATGAAAAATACAGGAACGGTGCTTCTTCATAGGGCTGAAAACATAAAGCATGCGAAGCTTGGCTTCTCGAGCTCAGCACTGATTAACAAAATACTTGCTCCTAAGGAACATGTTCCACCCAATTTGCAAAATGGGGGCGCTTTATGATCCTCAGGATTTCTTTTTATAAGCGTTGATTTGACAGTCACAGGTTGTTCAGTGGCATCTGCAGAATCACTGCATCCAGTCCTTGCTGCGGGTGGCAGAGTGATTTGGTGGGTTATTGATATTTAACAGCCAGGTGGGTGCCCCTGACCAGGTTTCGTGGTCAGTGGACGGAGGATTTGTTCCCCCTGAGCAGCTCTGGGAGGATGCACAGGTAGGTTTTGAGCAGAGGGAGAGGAAGATTTGTTTTGGGGTGGATGATCCGACTGGCGAAGGGCGCGGGGGGGTGGGGAGGGAGGCAGTGGAGGCTGCCCAGGGCAGGTGGGTTGGGAGGTGCTGGGGAAGAGGTTTGCCTCTGCGGAAGGGGATTAACAGGGTGAGGAAGACGAGGTCAGTCCAGGGGTGCAAACGGGAGGAACGAAGCCATTTTACACGCACGGTGCAGAAACTGCAGCCTGTTAGTGAACCTCGCACGTTGCGCTGGCAAGGAAAGGGCTGGTGTGTGTTATTGTCGGCGTTGCACACACAAAGCTCTCCTGGGCTGGCTGCTCCTGCAGCCTGTACAGACAGGCCTGCGCTCCTCAAAGACGAGGGATCGGATTCTTGCCCTCCGGGGGTTTCCAGCCAGCTTGCAGTTCAGAGGAGTCCTTTCTTTCTCCTGCTGTTCACGCCCTGCAAAGAATTTTCTATCAACAAAAGAAATTGTTTTATAATCAACTTGATGTTCATCCCCAGTCCTGGGGTATGAAAGGGGTTTTGAAGGACCAGGGAAGTGGAGCCTGGAAATCGTGGAAGCAGGGGACGGCAGCCAGTGGGACAGCCCTGCCGTGACTGGGCAGATGAATTTTGGGGACACTCCAGAGTCAGTGGAGCTCTTGGGTGCAGCCCTAGGAGTGGGAATAATTGGACAAAATGCCAGAAAAGGAACAGTCCCTAGAAAGAAAGGGTTGGGGGATCCCTGGTATGCGCTCTGGTAGGCTGAGAAGGCTCCTGCAGCTTCTGTAACTGGACTCTAATGTCTCTGTTGAGTGCTCCATCACATGAAGATCCTTGAAATGTTGGTTGTAGCTTGGGCTGTACCTCAGAGTCAATAGAACCAGATCAATCTCAGAAGGATTTTCTTTGAACGCTGTTGGTCATCATTCCAGGGAAAAACCAGTCTAGCTGAATCCTACTTGACGGCAGCCTTGTTGTGAATCTTCTCTTCCGTGCAGAGGTGCAGAAGTGGGATGTCACGAGAGGCTGGGGAGGTCTCATCAACATCAAGTTTTAGAGCTGTGGGGCAACCTAGGGAAAGAAGGAATTTTTCTCCTTGAAGATAACATGTTCTGTGGGTTTTGCAGTGCACGGTTTTCAGAACTGCAGCACCTAGACGTGGGTTACCAGCAGATTTTAGTTTGTCCCTGCCAGTGGAGGTACTGGAGAGTGCTCATGGCACACAGCTGGCCTTGCATCTGGGAAGGAGAGGTGTCATTCCTGTCCTCGGGAGTGTGAAACACGTGTGGTCGGCGTGCACGCTCTACCAGCTCTGAAACAGCTGCCACCAGCATCTCCTGGAGCAGTTACCTGTCTGCCATCGCCATTACAGTTTATAATGGGAGATAGAGAACTTGCCATTTTTACCACAGAGAGATGCCCTGCAGTCTCCTCTTAAGTGATGGAAATATTAGATGTTTCCAGATCCTATTTCTGTGCATATTACAGCTTCATTTGTAGCCCAGGTCTCATAGTCCTACCATGAAGCCAGTAACTGTTGTTCATTTCTTTGCCCTTTCAGGCTGCAATTATATGTATGTTTTCAGCCTCCTAAACCAACAATTTCTCAAAGCTCAGAAGAAGCTGGGGCTCAGACAGCCCAACTGTGTTTTCGGGATGAAGACAGGCAGGGCAGCGGGCAGGTTGCTGAGGAACATCATCAGGAGGAAGGGCCTCCAGGTGGAGGGACAGCCTCCACTCTCAGGACTCATGGGGTTGGGGGGGGAGAGGGGGGGTGGCAACCTCAGGCTGGGAAGAAAAACTGTTTTGAGTTACCTGCCCATACTTCAGGCTTTTGTAAAGCAGCTCTTGCTTCCCTTTGCAATACAAATGTCCCTGCCTGGGTCTGTGGTGGTGGAACAAATATTTTTAGAGAAAAATGGAAGCGTGGGCTCAGGAGCTGGACTCGGTTACCTGACTGGTTTTCTTGGCTTCCATGAATGTGTCCAGAAGCTGGTAAGTTTGGAAAGGAATTTTTTTGTGCTTATGAAAGGCAGTTTTTAAATGTCAAAGTTGAAAGTACTTTTCCTTAGCAAAAAAATCAACACCAAGCCATCCAGAACTGGCTGGGCACACAACTGTCTGAACAGCTGGGCCGACTCCATGGCATTTTGTAGGAGATTTTTAGGGCTTTAAAGGCAGCCCCATCTTGACGTTGTATCTCCTAGCCAGGAGCACACACTGAACAACACACAACAGCCTTTGAGCTGTTTGTGTCAGAATTGTTTGCTTGCTTAATTTTAAAATGACCACATCCACATAATCAGAGGGATTGCCACATCATGATGCTCTGAAAGTGTCCTTTGGCACTTGATTTACAACAGCTAAATAGCAATGAGGTCAGTGGCCAGCTGGCCACCGAAGCAGGAAACTGAATGACAACGAGAATAAATAGCATTTCATGGAGCTGGAGTGTCTGACAGTGCTAGAAGCTGTGAGGACGGATCAGCCTCCAGAATATTAACCATGAAGAGGGCTCTCGATGGTTGCTCAGCTGTCTGCCAGCAGTGATGGCCATGGGAGCAAACAGCATATGGATTCATACCCCCTCCCTGCACACACATATGCCCCTGCAGGAGCAGAAGCATTGTATTGCCCACTAAGAAGATGATTTTTGTTGGGAATGGAGGAGGTGGTTGATACGGTTGTACAGAAGTGGCATCTCTGCAGGTTTCCGAAGAATGAGAAACAGTCATCCTTGGACAGATCTCTAGGAGAAGAAGCAGTGTTTGGGAATTCCCCAACCCCCGGTAGCAGAAGTGATTGATGTGAGCTGTGGGATTATAGGATTGGTAAATGAGAAATACTTTTTGGACTGTCAGCCTGCCCACGCTGTGAGGGGTGCTCGTGATTAACAGCGCTGTCATTTTGTGTGTGCCAGAAGAATGGCAGGCGCTTTGCAGACATAAGGACTTGATCACAGATGCGGGAAGAAAGCTCAGGCCAAGAAGAGTGGGAAGGAGGGGCTGTGGCACTCTTCATGTCGATTAGATTCAGCAAGGAAGGTCACTTCCAGACTATTTTTTGGTGTTAGAAACGGATTTTAATGCTTCTCCAGGAAAAGTGCCACCCCCACTACCCCACAGTAGTTTGTCCAAGTTGACCTCAGTGGTTTCCTGCCAAAAATACCTGTGAACAATAATGACTTGTTAATGATTTATCCCTGTGTTCTCAAGTGCTGCACTGATTCCTAATACAACAGAAACCATCGAAGCAGTGCTCTGCAGGCTCTAAGGTTTTGGCTACAATGGCTTTTTGTCCTTACATAGTGACAGTGATGCAAATTGCATGAGGAAACCAAGGGCTTGTTGTATTGGGCAGTGTAAATGCACATTGTTCAGTGTAGTGTTAGGGAGTATTGGTAGGAAAATCAAGTGAATTGTACTGGGGGAGAAATCAACTGAGCTGTAACGAAGGATTGTCCAGTTTGCAGACAGTCAGCTTCCACGTGGTAAAGTCAATGCCAGCAAGGCACAGCTGTATGGAGTTTGCTTTCTGCAAAGGGAGCTGCAAATTCACATTGCATGGACCAGGCATGGCTCTGGCGATGGCAACTCTGAGAATAAGCTCTCTCCTTCCCTGCGAGATGGGCACCTGCCATTTTCAAAGGTCATCAGGGCTGAAGTACGGAGTCCTATGGCACGGAGGGATGAGATACAACATTAAAAAACTGTTCTCCATGTGCTTCCAGCATGGCTGTGTTAACAAGCCCTTGATCAGACATCCTGTCTCAGTGAGGGGGAGCACAGCAAGACGAAAAGCAGCAGATACAGAGGGAGAATCTGTGATTGCAACAACCACCTCCACCCTTCAGAACAGGAGAAAAGGCAATCAAGCCTAGGAACCTGAGTCTGCATGAGTCAACTCAAGGTGTAGATGGCTGATTTTACACAATGTAGCATAGTTTTATCACTGAGCAGCCATATAAGAAGCTCTAGACAGTGCTAAATTGTCTTCTCCAGTGGTCTTTCTCTAGCAGGGACCAGCATCATTTTAAAGAAAAAAGCAGGAAAAAAAAAAAGCAGAATTGGCAGGTGTCAGGCTGGCAGCTCTGTGCATCATGTCTCCTAATCTGCAGCAACCAGAGATGAGAAAGACTTCCCTCCTGTGAGCAGGAGGGCTTTTCTCCTTTCTGAACTTCTAGTCCTAACTACCTTGACTCCAGATGTCCTCATTATCTTGGCACTCATCCTCCTTTTGGACCTCTGTTCCCTCTCGAGGAGACGTGGGTTGATGAGAGTTGGATCCTCCAGTGGAGGTGATGTCGCAACTAACCTACTTTCACTGCTTCAAACAAATGGTCTGTGAATGGCTCCCTTTTCCCGTTTTGCAGAGTGAAAAAAGCTGTTAGACCTCAGTCAGTCTGTACCATTTTAAAGTAATATTTGGCCAAATTATTGGGTGTCCTCAAGTAAAGATAGTGTGTAGGTAATCTTCTACTGGATCACATTCTGTTGAGCAGGGAAGTTATTTCACTTTCTGCCCTGTTTGTCTTTGATCCTGTGTATTTGCGGCTCTGTGCTGCTCTGAACACTGCAGCAGAGGTGGCTGAAAACGGAAATTTCTTCACCTTTTTGGACTCAGCCTCTTGAGTACTGGGCCAAGAGCTGTGTCATCCTCATCCCTAAGAACCTCCACGTGGAGACATGCCCTTTGGTGATGAATGCTGGAGTGTTCAGAGGCTCCCAACAGGCTGAAACTAAGGGGAAGAGTTTTATGCTTACCTGCTTCAAGCTCCTTTCAGCATGCCAGTCCAGCTCTTTGAATGTCTGTGATATCTTCAGTGGCTGGACTGCCCAGGGTGCAAGCTTGGTTACATGCAGCAAGGATGGTAGTAGTCAAAGGTGCATCTGAGAGCTAACAGAGGTTGCTCTTGGAAGTCTCCTGTGAGAATATCTTCAGTCAAAAAAGTAGTTATTGACTTAGCTGAAATCCTTTGTGGAATTCATTTGCAGAGGATGTTATGGAAGAAAGTATAAATGGGTAAAAAAGGGAATGAGGCGTGTTTGTGAAATCCTTCAGGCTATTAACTACCCTGCTCTGGGTACGTCCTCTAGATCAGTAACTCCAGTAATGCTGGAAAGGTATAAAAAGTGGAAGACCACTCTTTGAGTGGTTTCTGCTGGCTTATGAGAGACAGGTCACAGGGTTACGTCAATTTGGGGTCTGACCCCATGTGCCTGTGCTGAAATTCTCGCTTCTGCTCAGCATCTGAAGACATTGGTGAAATAGATTTTCAAACAATTCCAACTTTGCTGTTTAAACTGGTGCAACCTTGTGTGACCATGTGTTGTGCATCCTTAAAAAGAGCACATACATGTACGTTGGAAGGGGAAGGCTGTAAATGAGCCAGGACTGCGACCCAGACACCCCATCTTTCGTGCCTCCTGTAGCAACCGATGAGCTCAGCATCCCCAGAAGCCCGGAGCTGCATTCTTGGCATTCCTGCAGCTCCTTAGATGTCAGTGATGTCATCGATAGCAGCCAGGGAATTGCGGATCCCAGAGGGCCTGAACTCATGTCTTAGCAAGTAAGCGTAGGAGGAACCGATTTTTTGTAGTGTACTGCACTGTACTAGCAAGTTTTATTGAATCAAATCACAGCAAATATATTTGCATCTACATTTCTGTCTCCTGGCAATACTACAACATCCAACAAGAGAGACACTTGTGTCCTTCACCAGCCACTCTCTCATCCCTATTTAAAAAACCTACATCTGAGCAATAAAACAATGGGAAGCCAGGATGGTACGTGATTAAAAAGCAAGTAATTTATTCCTTTAGCGGTTCAATTTTCACCCTTATGCCTGGGATCTGCTGACATACATCATATTTCAAGCACACAATTGCCACCATGTGAAGACATCAGCCCTTCTCTGGAAAGCATCCCTTGGAAACTCTATCTCTTTTCAGCCTGTGAAAGAGAGGCTTTAGCATTTTCTGTGCAGGACAAAATGCCTCGTTTTGGGAACGTGGGAGCAAAATTTTAACAGAAAATTTCATACTTTCATTATCTGGCCTTTCCTACAAAGAGCTTTTGGATGATGGCATACCAGCACTGCTGCAGCCTCCCGGTAGGCATGGGATGCATCAGTTCAGGCTGCTGCTGTAGCTGGGAGTTTTAAACCCCGGGCTGGACTGAAGCAGAGGGTTTTTAACAATGGTCTGCAGATACCTTGAAGCCATGGTAGCTCAGCCTGCAGATGGTCTAATGAACAGTCTTAAATAGCATTTTATAGCCTGAAGTTCAGTGGTAAGGGGGACCGACGGTCCATGAGGCATGTTTCTATCTGAAATTGAGATTTTTTTTTTTTTTTCTTTTTTCTACTTGTCTTTAGGAAGTTGCTTCTGACAGAAACTTCCAGGAGCAATGCACTGTGCAAAGGTTAGCTTCTGCTCTCACCAAACATCCCCAGGTTTCTGTGGGTGCAGGACCGCCGGTAGGATGGAGCCGTCCTCTGCAGCTGCGGTATTTCCTGCCTCGGAAGCAGTTTGCTCTGTAGCCTCAGTGCTGCTTGAATGTGGCTCTGTGTTGCTCAGCTGTAATTAGAGCAGCTTGCCAGTTCTTGATTTCATCCCTTCGTTTCAACGGGATTTCCAGACTTGGTGTAGTTTGCCCCAGAGAGCTGGGGCTTGTTTTCTAACCCAAATCTAGCCAGACCGTATACCTACACCTGCATTTTTCCAGCTACAAATAACAATGGAAGTGATTTTATCTAATCTCCCACCACCTGGTTTGTTCTTGTCCACACTCTTAGGCATGAGTGTGTTGAAAATGCTTTTGGCAGGAGTAGCTTTAAGCTGTGTAACCACCAGCATTAACACAACCACCCAGGCTACGTGTAAAAAACAAGGTATGGACGGCAGCGACCTTGTGCAGGGAGGGAAACCTGGACAGCCAGAGCTCGTGGGCTGTGTGGTGTCCTCCAGTAAAGTCTGGAAGCCAGCGCAGGCGAGGCCCTAGGTGAGGAAGAGCCCATCCTGCATGGACCCCTGGGGCACGAGGGGCTTTAGGAACCTCTTGGGTGTTCCCGTGTCTCTACGTGATTCGGCAGCCAGTCCCCAGGACACCTCGCCAGAGCAGATCTGTGACTCTCCAGCTTGTGTTTCATGACTGAACACTGAAGGCCCCTCCTCTACGCCGGCATTTCGGCGCTGTGCTTTGGAAGGACTCCAGACCAGCAGTGAAGGGCTCTTTGATAATATCTGACGGGCGGGTAAGAATTTTGGGCAGCAGCCAAGGTACACATTGCCTGTAATCGTTAACTCAGTCTGTAAACAGTTCAAACGGCACTGAAGAGGCCGTCAGTTATTACATTAGAAAAAAGCCTTTCATCTCCCCGCGTAGAAGCCAGCCGTACAGTACTGGCCCCTGCTGAGCCAACTGTAGCTGCAGGTCTGCAGGCAGGGCAGGCAGTGCAGGCAGTGCTTGGTCATACAATGAGCGCCGCGCTGAATGGCTGACCTTCAAACCTTCGGCGCTGAAGCAATAACTAAATCATTAGTTTCCTTTTGTTCTGCACCTGGCTGAGGCAGTGGAGCCCAGGGATATTCAAGGGGGAGGGGATCAGGCAACGTTCCCCCCCCGGGGTGCAGCGCCAGCTGGGAAGGCTCAGCAGGGGTGACTACTCCACCCCATGCCCATCTCCTGCCTGCAGCTTTTCCCAGGTTCACGTGCAATCATGGCAAATGCCCATGTTTCACTTGTGACCAGGTAAGGCTTCCCGGCACCGTTGCTGCTTTCTCCAGAAATGGCCACGGTGGTGGTTCAGATCCATGTCAGGGCCCTGCGATCTCCAGGCAATGGTGGAGGCAACACCGCTGCTGAGCTTCATCTTCAGAAGAGTCCTAGAGGATTCCCCAGTCCGCATCAACCTCGGGAGAGCCCTGTGGCCTCCTTCCAGGAGCAGTTCAGCCCTCCTGGAGATGTGTGATGCTTCAGAAAAAATTATGGCATAATCTGCCCCAAGGAGAATTTCCTTGTCACTCTTTGCTCTTCTAGATCTCTTCTGTCCTTTCTAGAAGAGCAAGGATGCTCTTTCTGGTATCCACTTTCAGGGTTTTAACTTTGAAACCCATTGTGGAAACTTGCTGGTTGAGGAAACGATACTCCAGTCTCTGCGGTAAAGTGATCTGGATTTGGGTGAGTCTTTGTATCTGGCCCATCACTGCAGAGTTGCTTTTAGGGTCGGAGCTGTCTCCTATAAAGGTGCTTGACGTATCTGTTGTGGAAGACCTCGTATGTCTGTGCTACCCATAAGTTGGTCCCAAGTGACAATACAGCTTTGTGCTTTGAGTGGTAGGAAGGATGCCACTGGGCTGCCATGCTGTCTGCAGAGCTTGGGTTTTGCCAGTGCTTTGAGCTGTTGCTGAGGGGGAAGACTTGCGTGACTTCTGTGGTATAGTTTTAACCTCTGAACGACTGTCAGCACAGTGCAGAAGGTCATTGTGTAAGAGGGCCTTGAAGTATGGAGATTGCCGGTGGCATTGGACCCTAGAGTGGGGACGAGGTGAGCCTTCTAAGTTATACGAGATGAGCAGGTCAACATGGGTTAGATGCTGTTCATTGGGTTTTGAATCCAGACTGCTTGCAGCATGCTTGGAGGCAGCAGGAGTGTGAGCTGTTCTCCCGTGACTTGGGCCAGCTTGCCTTTACTTTCCTTTAGTGGTGTGAGTCAGGGCTGACCAGAGAACCTCCCTTTGCCCTTGATGTTCCAAAATGGATGTGTGGACCAGAGAGAGAGAGAGAGAGCTTAACCAGACATTGTGATGAAACTTTGCCAAAGATTTCCTTGTTGGCCCATACTATCACCATGGTAGCTATGCTACGAGAGGTGACACTTGCTCCCCCTGTGTTGGACCTCTCTGTCCATAGGAGAGCAAACTTCAGCAGAGCTGTCAGTAGGACGGCAAGGTGTGTAGTGAGAGTTTTCTCCAACACCATGGCCATGCTTATGTAATTATACAGAAAAGATCCGGACTCAGTGACTCACCTAAACCATTTAACTCTGCACATGTGATAATCAAATAAACATCCCTCTTGGGGTTCAGCACTTCTCTTTGTTGCTCACCAGCTTTGTAATGAAAAGGAGAAGGAGATGCAGTTATTGATTAGGGACTGGTTTGGTGTATCAAACCCTTGGGCACTGCTGACCCTAGAGATGGGCCAAAGATAGGGAAGCTCATGAGCAGGTGTAAAGGAACAAGCATAGGAGTATTGCATTGGCAGCTTGTAGATCCTTTGTCTCCTCTCCCACTTCTTGCCACTCCTTCAGGGGACTCCGATGGTTGTCTGAGCTATTCGCACATTGATTGAGATAGGACCTGGGTCTCTCTAAGAATAATGTGTTTGTTATCAGTGAACGTGTTTGTCTGTGACTCACATGTGGGTAAGGTGTGTTTGCTGTTATAACAGCTCTTGAAACTTTATGCAGGTAAATTAAAAAGCCCTATATCCTGATGGCTAAGCTTCATGCCCAGGAGTCATGGAAGCTGCAATTTTTCCTCAGGCCCCTTGAAACACTCTGCCATTCTTTTCCAATCAGCCTTTTCCATTTTCTTCATAGTTAACATCCACTTCATATCCCTGCCTCACCCCTGCTCATTCTCCTATATCCTTCCAGCAGCATCCCGCAGCGCTTTTCAGCTCTGCTGTAGCTGCATGCTGGCCTCCTGTACCCTTGGTAGCATCCCCTCATTCCTGCTGCTGTGTCTGTGAGTACAGCGACAGCTACACACTGGAGTGATCTTGGTGTAAGAGGAGCTTCTGTTGAGCTGATAGAGCTGAAGCGTTAATATAAACTGGGCAGAGCCTCTCTTGTGTGGGAATAAAGATGTTCACGCACCATAAGCACTGGGGGAGACCGGAGGAGGAACTTCTGGTGACTGGGGTGTCCCAGCAGGGCAGCATGGCTGGCAGGAGCATTCCTCGGGCTTGCCCTGTGCCGTGGGAGCACAGCACTTCCCCGCGTAGCAGACTGAGCCTGCTAAGGGCCGTCAGCGCTTCGGTGATGCAGCATGTAACTGAGAAGACTGGGGAAGCACACGTGCCCTGTTCCCTCCCAGCCACACAGAGGTCCCCAGAGGTTGCCCTGGTGCCAGCAGTTGTGACCGTGTCTGTGCTCTGAAACTTCTGTGAGAGGCACCATGCAGGTGCACGTCTGGCTTTCAAAGCTGGTACCTCTGCCCTGCTCCTTCCTGCAGCAATCCTATCGCAGGTTCTCCATCTCCTGATAGATGCCAGGAGAGGATCTTGCCCACTAATTCTCACAGCAAGGTCATTGTTAGCAGCAAAGACGGGGAAGAGGGTAGTAAAGCACTTCCACTTGTGCTTTTGAAGCCTATGAAGGAATATAATTTAGCTCAGAGCCTCACTGACAGATTTCAGCAGGGAAGAGAGTGTATTAACCCAGACGTTGATATCCACAAATACAGAAATGTCACTATTCTGCCCTCACGAGCTCTGTGACAGAGACGCGGCACAACTGAGTAAAGCAAGCAGGTCATTGGGGAGTGAGCATCACTGAGCAACAAGCAGAAATGGCATGGTGATGCCCAAGATGCTGTGTACCCTCAAAAGGCCTCTGTGCCTTAAGCTCCTCGCTTATCTCCTTGTGATGCCAGGCTTTTTTCTGTTTTGTTGTGTAGCTCACCTTGAGGGAGCCTTTCCAATGTGGCATTTCCATCCGCTGCAGTCTGCAGCATCAATGCTGCATGCAAAATGCTCCTGGCATGAGCTGCAGCGGTGGGAGGGCTTGCTGTCCTGAACAAAATCACTGCACACGTCTCCAGGCCCTGCACACTTCAGTATTGCCCCAATGTCTTGCATGGGTTTACAGCTGCTGGCATGCCTGTGGGAAGGAGGGCAGGAGAACTGGTGCTGGGTCACGGTCAGAAGTCACACAGCTGTCCCCCATAGGTAAGGTAGTGGCTGGCCCTGCTAAGGTTCTGCAGGAGCCCACAGGGTGGAAGAAGCTCTTGCGGCTCTCTGGCACTGACCACAAATCTCAGCTTTATTCTATTATTTGGTTTCTAGCCCAAATATCTGTGGGAAATGTCTTCCAGCGGGAAGGTGAGGGTGCAGCCCGTGATGCTGCCTGGGGAGTGCCCACACAGGTGCACCAGATGCGGGGCAGAACCCCCATGGCTGCAGTTCCCCTGCACAGCCCCAAAATGTGCAGCAAAAGGGCAAATACCAAGTGATGCTCCTCTGCGGCTCTCCGGCTGCCGGCAGGCTGGGCTCAGAGACAGCTGGTGTCCACATCTTTGTATTTAACAACTCTTTGTAGTCTTTTGTTCCATGAAGTCTCCATATTATTCATAATTTCACATAGCTCTAACATATGCCATCTCCACTGAGCTGAAGAATTCTTGTTCATTTAATCTCTTCTTGTACAGAAGTAGTGCCCTCTGTTTAAGATGGAGTCAGCAGGACTTCTTGTAATATTCAAGATGTTGACACACTGCAGCTTTATCTAGTAGATTTTCTTTCTTCTTTTTTTTTCTAAAATTTTTTCCGGTAATGCCTAACAGTCTATTTGCCTTTTGACTGCTTGGGGTGATTCAACAACAGTTTCCATAAAACTCCCCGTCATGACTGCAAAATCTTTCCTGTTTCTTAACAGCAAACCTAGAGCTCACCCCTGTGTAAAATAGCTAGATACATTTTTTCATATTTGCATTTTTTAACATATTTTATCAGTCCATCACTCAGTATCCAGTTTTTATATTTTGCAGCCAGTTTTAATATTTACCTACTTGAATATTTATGTATTATTGAAAAACTTGGCCACTTCACCATTCCTCTCATTTTCCAAATCCTTTGTGAACATTTGGACAATACAGTTTACTTGTGGCACTGTCCTGGTAAGTTCACTCCATTGTAAAGGCTGACTTGCTTTTTTCCTCTTCTTAGTTCTGGAGATGACCCTGGGTCATACTGCATGATGTTCTGTCATCTTCCATAGCCTTGACCTTGTAGGAGAACAGAAGAGGAGATACCAGTGTACAGCATTAACTGAACTACCTTTATTCCCACACTTACTGATTGTTTTCAGGAACCCCATGGGTCTGTGAAGCATCACTCTCCTTTTCCAAAGCACTGTTAGTTCTTCCTTTCTCTTCCTCGTACTGTTTTCTACCACTTGTTTTTTTGGCGGGGAAGCCAGGATTTTTGATCTGCCTTTCCCTACATCGCTCGTAAGTTCTTCAAATTCAGCTTGGTATTTGCAACCTGGAATTTTTCTGGTATTGTGGTCAATTTAGTGATGAGTTATATGTTGGTGTTAACAGTTCACCAGCTTCATCTGTTATTTTTTGAGAGCCCTCTGATGAATGCTATCTTGTCCGGTTCTCTTCCTCTCTTTTCCATACCCCTTACTGGTTAGTTATAAATTTTTTACAGATACTTCAAATAAATCAATCCTTTTGACTCATCCCCCATGAAGGAAGGGTGTGAAATACTCTATGAGCTCCCTTACAGAGAAAACTGAGGCTGTGAGGGACTTGCTTCTCCAATTCCTTTTTTAGCCCTTGTCCCTAAAGACTCTTTCAGAACAGAAAGATGTTTAAATGCTTCTTGGGCGGGGGGAGCGAATCCTCTCTTTTCCATGAGCATAGTCAATTCAGTGAAAATAAATAGGCTTAGACTGCAGCAAGACCAATTCAGATCAGGCTTTAGAAAATACTTTCCGGTGTGGAGAAGGCAGCCCTGCCTGGCTTGCCTGCAGTGGGTGAGGAGTCTCTGGTTTTGGACATCTCGAAAACAGGTTGAGCAAGTGTCTCCGAGGAATGTTTTAGGTCTGGCTGATCCTGCCTTCGGGCAGCAAAGTGGGCTAGATGACCTCTCAGGGTCATCTTTTTTTTCGACTGTTTTCTAAATGAAGCCCCCAAGTGAGAATCAAGGACCGCACTATGCCTGGCTTTCCCCGGGACCTTTCCACATCCCCTGCACTGCTGCAGGGGTGCTCCTGGCTGCTCTGTACAACCTGTGAGTGGTGCTGGCATGGTGGGAGGGGCGCGTTCGTGTGAAGATAGTGGGTCTAGCGGGAATAAAAGATGGCATCTGCAAAGATGGCAAGGATAAGTTAGAAAAGAGAAATTCAGTATTTTAGGAGAGGTGGTGTGGATGGAAAAGGTAGAAAAGGAGGAGATGCCATAGGGTAAGGAAACAGGGGAAAAAAATAATGTGGTAGCAAGCCCATATGGATGCAGTGGAACTCTGCATCCTGCTGAAGGGTGACAGGAGGGATGTGGTGACAGGGAGAGATGGAGTGACAAAGCCAGGGGATTCACAGGTCTGGTTGACAGTCTTACAGGCAGTGCCAAGGCTAGGGTATGGGCAGAGCTGGCAGGGCTGAATTGCCCAAGATTGGGTCGAAACCCTGTCAGGGAACTAGCTAATCCCAACCCCACCTCTGGGATCCCAGCAGCACAGAGCCAGGTAGGGATCATCCTGGGAGAAGGGTCTGGCAGATCATCGAGGTGACTTTGAACAGGGAAGCCCCAGCTGGAGCAGCACTGCGGGATCCAGTGTCAACACCCATCGACGTCCTTCTGCAGATTAGGAGCCCGCAGTAGCGGGGAGTGCTGGTTCAGGACCGTGATGGGATTTAGGCAACATGCGCAAGAACTCCTTTTATTTTGGATATCAACATACCTCCTCTCTCCAGTGACTGGATTTTGCCTGTCCTTCGTCTACTAGATCAGAGAGGCTTTCTGTAAGAAGAAACGGCTTCTTGGTTGTGACAGTCGGTGCTACAGAGGTGCCCAGCCCAGCAGAGTGGGGGATGCTCTGCCTGCAGAAACCCATTGCACCTGCTGTCAGTGAGTCCATCTACAGCCATGTACGCACAGGTCTGGTTTCAGAGGGAGTGAGGGATCCTGACTCTGCAGCCAAGGCCACCTCTTGGGGCATGAGTCCTCTCCATTGAGGGATCTCACAATACTTGGTTTTCCACATCATCCTTAGATTATTTTTCGAGTCTACTCTTGTCCTTTGAGCACGATGTGCAACCATGATCGCTTACATGAAGTGCCAAGAAATGCAATTGTAGGATGTAGACAGTAACAGCCAGTTCTTGCTGCTTTGCTGCTGCTTGAGGAGTTGCCTGTATAGCACCAAATGGGAGGAGAAGATGGTAGGAAGAGAGAGAAGAGGTGGTCTGGAGCAGAGACAAATGGAGCATGTCGCTTGGGTGGATGACATGTGTGTCCCTTGCATGAAGAAGAATCCTCCTGAGCTGCTCCCTGGTCATCTTGTACAGGGTGCTCAGGAAGGCACCTGGACTCTCAGCCTCCAGAGGTGGTTAGTGTCTGATGAGGGGCTCGTCACAGAATAATGAGGGGGCAGCCAGTCTGCCACAGCTCCATGGGCAGCTGCCCACATGAGGAAGGGTCTCAGCTGGCAGGGATCCTGCGTGGCTGTTGCTCTCCCGGCGCTCTCGGCTGCCTGCCGTGCCCTTTGGGGGTGCAGTTGTGCCCGGGCAGGAATGCCTGAGGCAAAGGCCCCTTGCTTGGCCAGGGAGCATGGGTGTCCCAGGGGGAAAGAGGAAAAGACCACCGTGCCCAGTCTTAATAGAAAATCAAAGGGAAGGTTTTGGTGCATTCCTCAGCAGGTCTTTTCCAGATTTATCAACTGGGTTCCCCTCCAGAACAGCTGCCAGCATTTTATATATGCTCCTCATGCTCATTTGGAGCTGCAGAAGCTTAGCTCGTTACTCTTATTCCCAGTGTTTGTCATTAATGCTGCGATCAGGCCCAGCACTCCTCGCCACAGAGAAGCTGCTCCATGCTCAGCATGCAGGACTGTCCCTCGCCCTGTAGAGTCACTGCCCCAGGAACATCACGGCACCCCAAGCCATTCCCACCCAGGGTCATCCACAGCTCCAAGCAGCGCCAGGAGGTGCGACTTCTTCCCCAGTGCCGGCAGCCTGGGCTCCTCCGGGCTCTGGGGGCAGCCCGGTGATGGCTTGATAACGACCAGTGGGAGGATTATCTCTGAATTATTAGAAGTATCGTGAGACATGCTGTTTGCGCTTCCTGTTTTGTGTTTTTCTGCAATTATTAAAATGATACATTAACCAAAAGCCAGTGAAGCAGAGTATGAAAGTAATGACATTGCTTGGTAAAGCCAGCAGGATCACAGGCACTTCAATGCCGTGTTGGTGGGGGCAGCGCCTGCCGTTGCTTAAGTGAAGCCCAAGATTATTTGGGAGCCCTTCCCTGAGTGCTCCCAAGTCATAACAGATCAGATTGCTTTCCCAGAAACTTGAATTTCTAGAGTTTATGGTGCTTGGCTCGGTACAATTGCACTGTCTCGAGCATCTTTAAGTCTGAACTATATAGCATTTTGACATTTTTCTTCTAATATCACTATGGATTAGAGAGGAACACTCCAAGAGAAAGATAGATGAGGGACTGCCAGTCCAAGGCACACAGCAGTTCATCAGTGCTGAGGTGCCCTGTGCAGTATTTTAAAGTGTAGCAGGTTATGTCTTAGCTCATACTGGTGCTGCCATCTCTTACACCTCGGTCTCCGAGCTGCCGAGCGTTAGGTGAGAGTCTGGGGTTTGATTCCTTTATACCCTTGTGACTGACTAGAGGTGTTACCTACCTCAAAATCTAGGCAACTTGCAAATGTCTGTGGTTGTGGGTTTGTTGTGGTTTTGGTTGGGTTTTTTTGGGTGTGTGTTGTTTTTTTAATCCTCACCATTTTAACTGGCTTTCACGACTTTGTAAGACCTATTCTTGTCTTGCAGCCCAAGACTTAGCGCTACAAAATGTAGCGCTATGATTTTGTAGTGCCTCCTGATTTTGCAGTGCCGGGGTGCTTGTGCGTTCGGAATTGGTGCCGGCTTGTATCACAGCACAGGCTGCACCAAACCACCCCCGTGGCCGCCAGCAGCGTGCCTTGCACTTTTCTAACGGGTATAACCATGCGACCAAAGGGGCAACCCCTGCAAATTACGCCCCCCGCCCGTGGAAACCCCGATGCCCGCGGGCTCAGCGTAGGCGCAGGCGGGCAGCCAGCACGGGGCCGGGTGGGGGCTGCTCGGGGATGGGGAGTAACGGCGCTCTGGTCCCCGGCAGGAGCCTCCGCCGGGCTCCAGCCGGCCTCCGGGGGTCTTCGGCGGCCGCAGCCGGGCTCGGAGCGGCCCCGGGCGTGCCCCGCAGCCCCCCCCCCCCCCCCCCGCCCAGGCCCCCGGCCGGGGCTCAGCCCGTGAGCTCGGGGAGGGGCAGGATCCGGCCAAGAGCCCCATCAAGCGGTGGCAGCTCCTGCTGCAGCCCCGGCACTTCGGCGGAGCCGTTGGGGTGAAGACCGGCGTCTCTTGGCCCCGGGGACGGTGGGCTGGGAGCTGGTGGGGAGATGCAGGGCAGGATGCTCCGACCTGCACCTGGACCAGCTCCGAACACGCAGCCCCGGCCAGTTTCGGCACCGTCCACCCCGACCTCTCCGGCCACAGAGGGTCCGACAGGCAGAGCTCTCCTCTCCCCGTACCCAGGAGGGCCAATGAGGCCGTTTTTCATCTCCAAGCGAGCAGCGGTGCTCCCTGTCTCCTTCAGCTTTCAAAAGCTTCCATACAGATGGCTGCGTCCGAGCAAATCGGCTACGCTCCTTTATTGTCAGCAGCGAGAAATGGGCACGGTGCATCTTTTCCTGAAGGACGTGACTAAAAACAGCCCAGGTGGGTCATGCTCCCTTGCAGGACCTGTTCCTGTGACCCGCTCGGACAATAAAAGGTGACATCAGCATATCTGAAGTTAGGTGAAATGAGCCCCGTTCTCCCTTGCCCTCACCGTGGGATTTCTGCAATAAGCAGCTGGCAGGGAGGAGGAAACATCATCTAGCTGTTCCCGAGCCTGCCCCATTCCCCAGCGCCTGCCAGCCCTGTGCTGAGGGGTGAGCACGCATCTCTGGGTGCCCTAGGTCCATGCCAGGGTATGCAGCAGCCTGAGGATGGGAGCAACGCTGCCTTGCAGCCCCTGGGGCAACAGGGCCAAGTGCGGACAGAGGGTGAGGAGTGCCCTTGGTCTGCTCTGACAGTTCCTCCCTGTTCTTAAATCTGCCAAGACAACAGCCTGTTTTGCACAGCACTGGGATGTTGTTGCAGGGTTACCTGCAGGGTAGGCAAGCCTTCTAGGCGTGCTTCTGGATGGACACCAGATACAAAGCCTGCCCTCATCCTCCTGGTTTATAATGTAATGAGCTTTCTTGATCGTTTCCCACACTGATGCAGTAACAAAAGCTGTCCAGCAACCCTAGTATTTACAGGCTTTTCTGTACCATAACCTGTGTGCTTCATACACCACAAGGTAGACATAGAGGAGGAAGCCAGACAGCTTTTTCAGGAAGAGCTTGGAGGCCTCATGTAAGATGATAACAGCTGAATTGCCGTTTCCTTCAACCTCCTGCCATCCATCACAAGATCATCATCCCTCTACTGCTAGATTGAAAAATCAGAGGCAATCCCACACTTTCCAGGCAGGGATCCAAGCAGTGCTCTGTGGATGTCATCATGACAGTGAATGCACAGGAATGAGGTGCGGCCATGGGCAGAAGGGACTGCCCATCTGAGCTCTGCCCTGGTGGCAGGACAGCCTCACCTCCAGTGGACTTGACCACCGAAACCCAAACCAAGTGCCACTGACGGGAGCGAGCCCCACAGCTGTAACATGCTGGGGCACGCTGTATCCCCTTCTGTAGGATGCTCTGCAGAGGTGTGTACCCAGACCTGGTGCCTCGACCCCATCCCACCTCAGCTCCCCGCTGCCAGTGGTTTGGCTCAAGCTGAGGAATGTTTTTCCAGGGCTCACTGGGGATGTGGTTCTTGGGATCTTTTCTTCTTTCTCATTCCTGGTACTTCTCTACCTGCTTTCAGTTTTTTCACTCCTTTTGGCTTCTCCTCTGCAAATTTATCATAAAGTTGTTGGGTTTGGTGGCTGAGAAACAAGAAGTGCTGAATCTTTGAGGGCACCAGAAGTTTTTGTTGTGGTCGCTTTGTCTTGCCCAGAGCACTGGCAGGGAGCAAGCTGGCAGACAGTCCTGTGGCCCGAGGATGCCGGCAGTCCTTGCAGCACCGGGACCTGTGCTGGTGGGATGCTCCGTCCCAGAAGTCAAGGGCTGTGGTCTCATGGGCTGCTCTGGCTTTGAATATCTGTGACTTAGACAAAGCCAGACCTGAATGCAACCTGGGATAAAAACTCCACCTTTCTCTGGGACATTTTCCTGGTGGACTGAAACTTTGACAGTGACTTGTTTTTTGTGGCATTCAAAGCCTCACTGACTCTCAGACAAGGCCATGGGATGTAGCAGTGGTGGTAATGCCTACCGCAGGGATGTCCTACACCCTCTGAGCAGGGCCTTACAGCACAGAGTTTGTGGTGGGCTTGAGTCATCCTTTGCAGTGCTGAGCCCCAAGATCTGAGTTTGCCTTTGCTTTTGTCCTGCAGTCCCACCCATTGTCCCTGTGCAACACCAGTGAGGATGAACACACCGAATCGGGATTCATCACCATCGTCAAGCTTGAACAGCCGGATCGGGATCCCAACCCCTGCCTATCGCTGGCTAACAAGGTAGGTACAAAAATGCCCCCAGTGGCACCAACCTGGGAAGTGAAACCCGTGGTGCAGGAAAGAGTAAGAGTAGGGGGAGGCAGCAGGGTTGGAAAGAGCTGTTGGAAGGTGGTGAAAAGGACAAGGACAGACCAGGGTCCTTGGGAGAAGGTGTCCTTTGGGAGACATGCTGTGCCAGCCATCCCCAGTACCCACCCCTCCTTATCTTCTGGACTACCTGGCTTTCTAAAAGGTGTGGACTTTCCCTAACCTGACTGCTCTGGGATGCTCAGACCTTACACCAGCATCCCATAGGCTTTACTGCCGGGCAGCCTCATGCCCCTCCTGTTTTGCAGCCTCCCATTGCTTGCTGGCCTGTTGGGAGGATTTATGTTTCTCCGTGTCCTCTGTCCTGTGCGAAAACATGGACACAGAAAACATCTTCTGTGGCTGTCTTCAAAAATAATACTGTAATACTTCACTGGATGAGGCACATGAAGAATCAGCACTGAGCAATTCAGACAGACACAAACCAGACGAACTAGTGGTGGGACATGACTCGTTAACAGCATGGGCCACTATCTACCCTACACAGGGATGGGACATCTCAGAGGTCTTCAGATCAGGTCTCTGGTGAAAGAGGTACCTTAGTGAAACAGCAGTTACTGCGTCAAAAGCTGAGGTCACTGGTACAATCTCTGGTAATAAGGAAGTTAGGTAGGAATGAGTGTCATTTTAAGCCTTAAAATCTTTGTGTCTCTGATAATGTTAGCCTTATCCATGCAACTTTAGCTTTTTCTTCAGTGATTCACTGGGTCCTTTTATTGTCCCTGTACGAAATGTTGTGTTATTTTCCACAAGCACTGTACAAAATCAAGAACTTCTTGTTTAGCTCTTGGCTTTATCTGGATTGCATTCAGTGATGCTACTCCTGTTGTCTGCTTTCTGCTGGTAGTGACATGCTGGGGAGGGGAAGGGGTCCTTTTCTGTCCCCCTGCAGCTTGGCTGAGGAGGGCAGGCAAAACTTGTACCAAGCACTTGTTCCTGCACAGCAGGTTTTTTTCGCAGAGGCTGTGGCAACAAAAGCAAGGAAAGGGATGTGATGCTGTGAAGCATTTGCCACCTTGGGGCTGCTTCTCGCCAGCTGCGTGGGCAGCCAGGCAGCAATGCCTATCCCTTTCTGGGCCAGGGTGGAAGCTTAAGTTTGGTTTGCTGCTGCTCTGGAGCTGATGCCAGCTGTTAGCACAAGCCAGCACTGTGTGTGCTGGAGTTATTGATCTGCTATGAGTTAACCCACATCTGGAAAATGGCCTGGCCCCACCTGTGAGTGCTAATGATGCAAGAGGATGGTGGGATAAAGAGCAAACCCAGTGCAGCTTGTGACAGACATCAGAGCAAAGGCTCTGCAGGTGCCTTAGGGAGCACAGCTGGGTACTCCAGCACTCCAGTGTCCACCCAGACATGACCATCGCATTATAGTGGTCCAGGCTGCTGCATCTTACAGGGGGGGATGCTGGGGGTGGAGGCAGCAATGGCTGGTTTGGTCAGTGCAGCTACTGTGGAGGATGTTGAACAGGAGGAATGAACAGCCTCAAAGACTCATCTTCCACTTAAGTACCTAAAAGGTTTAAAAAATGGTTTGCTAGTTTTGACCTTAATCTTTGAGTCTCTGATCACAGTACTGGAAGTACCAGTGTGTTATTGAGTCCAGGGATCAGCTGAGGAAGGTCTGCACAGGGAGGACAAGACACGGTGCATTGCTGCACTGTGGTCATCCTCACTAGCCTTGATCACTTCTCCAGGACCACTAACCCCTCGAAAGCAAATAAACCCCTCAGTTCATTGCCGTGCTCATGACTTGATAGAGTGACAGTTCATTGGCCTTTAGTCATCATTGCTTTGCTACCAGAGCTGAACCCAACACTGGATTTTGAGATCCAGCTGAACATGACATCGGTCACCATCCTGCCTGAAGGTAGTCCTGCTCCAAGATCTCACAGGGAGGCTCACAGCTCTTCTCCCCCCAAATAGGACGGACTAGTTTAGCCATGAAATACAGGCAGATGCTCCTTAAGCTGGCCACATCCCTAGACCCTGCCTTGTACTTTGGTTTCTCCATCCCCCTGCAATTGCTGTCTGGCTGCTTCTCCATCTTCCTGAGGGCTCTGCCAAGCTCCTTCCCTCCAACATCATACAGATCTCTTCCTCAAAATCCCTGGACAACACTTCCCCTCAAGAGCAGAGATGTAGCTGTGGGATGTGGCTGGTGCTCGCTGGAGCAGGAGCCTTGTTTTCCTGGCATGTGTTTCTTGTGGTAGAGCTTTTCATGTTGAATTGCAGCGCTGTATCAATGATGATAAAAATAGCCATGTGCAAAGTGTTATCATAACCTCTGCTTTAGCTGTCACCCAGCCAAGCAGTGCACACAGACAACCCTGTCCAGCCCAGCACGAGGATAACTTCACCAGCCACCTGATGCACTTTTCTGCTTCTCTCTCCTCTCTTAAATTCTAGCGCTGCTTCAGCATCCAAAGCTAAAACCAGTAGGGAAGGTGTTTGGTCTGCAAGGGGAGAGGGACCTCTGGAATCAATTCAAAGTGATTTATTTTTCTTTCTGATGCATCATCTGTCAGGTTTTGGGCGTATTTTTTCTCTGAGTGAACCATTGATTGTAAGACTGGTTGACACACGGCTGAAACCTCCTAAATTATCCTGTAAATACATATTTGCACCAAAAGTGTTTTAGTCCTCAAAGAGGGAGGTCAGCTGTACCATGTGGCTGAAGAGATCCGACGCAAAGACAGCAAGCACTCAGAAAATGACTGCATCAAGCAGGTTGTGAATAGCTTGAACTAAAGTTGTGTCCTTTGCGACAGGAATCAGAAAGATGTTGGGAAGAGTCACTTGTCCAGCGTCAGTTGTTCATTTCCCCATCGTCGGTGTCTTTAGCAGGATAAAATCTTTGTAGAGCTGTTCATTGTTCATCAAAGCTTGACTGGCTTCAATGGGTGGAAGTCACTACCTGAAAGTCCTGTTTCTTCTTCAGTTCTGGCAAACACTGAGGCTCCTTTGATCCCAGGCAGGACCCCAGTCTCTGTTCCCTGCCCCGAGCCTCTGATCCCACTTTTCCAGCTTCCCCATCTGGTATACCAAACCCGAGAGTGTCGAATCCTATCAGAGCCGTCAGCCCTGCTTCCCTGGTTTTCCCAACCATCTGCACCTCCATTCACATCCTCATCCCTGTCCCCAGACCCAGGCACCCACCTCTGGCACCCTGCTTCTCCCCAGCGAGGTGCGTGGCGGTGACCAGCACCTGCAAGTGAGGCATAGAGCTGAAACTGCTGCGCCACTGCTTGCGGCGCCAGGAATGCCCCTTCCCTTGGCTCAGCCGGCACCCTGCGGTTGATACTGCAGCTGGGAAGTGGCGGCACTGACCTCTGGCCCCCGAGCTGGGGTTTGGCAATAGAATGGATAAACTGCTGCAGCAGCTCCGGCAGCTCCCTGTTTGCACAGGCGCTCGGGGACGCACAGATCAAAGGGCTCCACATGAGTAACAGCAGCCCAGCCCTGCGCTTTGTTCACGTTCCTGTCTCACTTTCACAAGAGGTTGCCTCTGCCTGCCTGGAAGGCTTGAAGGGCTTGGTGGGAGGACGTGGGTGACCCCACAAGGTACTCCAGGCAGTGTGCTTTGACCTCACCAGGGTGGTATGTATACTCATTTGGGTGGGTCTCAAAGCTGTTCTCCTCAGACCACAGCAACTGGTGGGCTCTGAAAAGCCATCTCACTCCTAATCCTAGACCAGACCTGCAGCCCAGGCATCGCCTGAGTTTCCCCCTGATGAATGTGGGGTACGGGGACCAGGGAGAGCAATGTGTATGGGAGTCAGGCCCATAGACAGCCCACGGCTGGTGCACCCACGGTGGGATGTGGAGACCTGCAGAGGTTTTTGCTGTTCTGGGACAGGAGGGTTGTGTAGCAGTCAGCAGGGCTAATGGGGCTGCAGATCCCTCCCCAGCAAATCCAGCTCTGAAGCAAAGGGGCACATGACACAGACAGCTGGGGAATTTGGTGTTTAGGTTTATGGGTTGCTGTGACTGCAAGCCCACCAACTAATTTCCCTCCACAGCTAGAGGGAGAAACTGTCCATGAACCGCAGAGCTCTAGCAAGAGCAGGAACTGCAGCTCAACACAAGTACAGAAACCAAGGTGTAAGCTATTTTCTCAATCTAAGCAGCAGGTGCTTCTTTCTTCTGTGAAGAGCCAGGGAGACAGACACATATCCAGATGGTAGATGTTAATACAGATGTACAATACAAAACGTCCACTGAAGCTTCCGTTCTTTTGGACAGGCAAAGCTGGCGGGGGAGCGTGGAGCCCGTGCAATCCTTTTTGACATTACCGATGATGAAAGTGCTGCTGATCAGGTACAAACCCCATTGATATTATCTGCTAAACCCCAGTGCCCCTGTCCATCCCAAAACATGCCCAGGTCAGGACGCACCAGCTACCAACAACACGCAGTGGGAGGTTCCAGAAGGATAACTGCAGGCTGGCTTTGAACGGTGGCTCTTACCCAGCTCATCCATGCACACAGACAGCGCTTTTCTCTTTTGCTCGCTCCGTGGCACGTCCAGATCTCCACATAGCACAAGCAGGCCAGCAGCTTGTGAACAGCACCTTGCTGCTCTTAAAGGACATTGTCTGGTCAACGGAGCTTTTCTGCCAGGACCTGGATGCTTCCTCTTAGGAAGTGACAGATTACCCAGTCTCATCTAGTCCAGACAGCCCTGGTGTACCTTCGGGGAAAGATGATTTCTTGAGTTTTCAAGCAAAAGTCACGGCCACCCTGCTATGCTGTTGCTGATAGTCCTGCTGCAAGTTTAACACTGGTTTAGAAACCTCCAGAGGTCCCTTCCACCAACACTGCTGTCATCTCTGGAAAGGAATAGATGCCTCATCGAAATAATCAAGAGATAATGAAAAGCATCGAGCATTAGATAAGAGGACAGATAGGGGAGCTGGTGCCTGACCTTATCAAAACTCTGGGCTGACTCCTGCTTGCTGGATACATCCCTCATGGTTCCTTCATGCACTTATAGCTTAATTTCTGACACCAGAGAAATGCAGCAGTGAGTGCAGGCCCGTGGGGTGATGCTGAGGTTGCTCAGTAAGGGTATGGGAAGTGGTTAGTGGGTCAGATGGCCACCCTGGTTCAGGTCAGTCTGGAGGAGAGGGCAGACTCGGACACTTGCCGAGCCAGCCTGCGCCAGGCTGCCAGGACCGTGGTGGAAAACTGCCGGTATGATCAGAAACAAGCAGAATGTCCTGCAGATCACAGAAGGAGGAGGGGGAACACTGATGGGTCTCACAGGAAAAGAAGAGGAAGCATCTCTGTAGTGAAGGCAGCACTCGGCAGTGTTGTTGGCAGTCACCATGTGGAAGAGGAGAGACCAAGAACTTTTGCATAGGGGCTTGAAAGAGGAGCAAAGAGACACTGAGCAGTGTCCAGTTGTGCATGAGGAGGCACCATGGAAGGAAATGAAGAAAGACATGCTGAGAAGTTGGTAAAAAAGGAGGAGCTTCCATCTGATTTCATCATAGAGGGATAGTGCAAGTCTGGGAGAGCAGCCAGTCTCTAAAGTGTGTGCAAGAAGCATTGGGAGGAACCGGATGTTCCTGGGGGCGTAGGATAGTCCTTGTTTCAGGCTATTCTGGACCATCTCTCACTGTGTTTGTTTCTTTACAGCTGAGAAAGCCCAGAGGTCTGAGTCAGCCTGTGGTTCTGATCAGGGGCCATGATGCTGAGCTTCTCATGGGTGTTGTGAACAAGAACAGAGAGGCCCACGTGAAGATAGAGGTCAAGGAGCCACCAGCTTGGGTGAGAGACACACCATTCCCACTGCCTTCTGTATCCTCCCTCCCAAGCTGCCATGCCATGGAATAGGACCTTCCCAAAGATGCTGAGCTTTCCTCCCCAGGGATGGAGATCACAGCTCTCTTTGCAGGAGCTGCCTGTCTGCATCATTCAGATGACGTGCTGCAAATAAAGGCCCAAAAGTGCTTTCAGCTTATTTAGTTTCTTTTGCTTAAAACATCATAAGTGAGGCGAGGGGATTCCCTGTCTCTTCAGGTGAGAGCAAGCCTTGATTTTGTCATCTTGTGCTACCTTAGACCATGGCCTCTAGGGAGCTGAGATGCTGCAAGACAGAGAAATTCCATTCCTGCTGGGATGTGCAGAAAAGACTGAATCCTTTTTCTTTTATCTGTAAAGAGAAAGGTGGTAGAGCTTGGCCAAGGATCATGTATTCAAAAGCTGATGGTCAGGAAGAGATCAGGATTCCCCTGCCTAGCCTCTAATTCCCATCCCTGCCACGTGAGAGTAACTTCTTTCCTGTTTCATCCAACAGCCAGACTATGACGTGTGGATTCTTCTCACGGTGGTCAGCACTGTGGTTGTCATCATTTTGATTTTTGTTGTCCGCACAAAGTGCCAGCTGAACAGGACTCAGGTAGGAATCTCAAAGATGTGTGTGAGCAAACAGAAACACATGAAGGGCAGGACCAGACACAGTTTGGGAAGGGAAGTGTGCCTCTCTATGAACTGAAAATGTGGCCCCATGAGGCAGGAGCAGCCCAGGGACAAGTGGAGTGATCTTGAGATGGGCTGGCAGTGTCCCTCGTGTGGTGGCCTTGCTCTCCTCCTGCCATACCACCAGCACTGCAGCCTGCAGTCCCAGCACCTTTTGGAGCTTGTCCCAGCACCCAAAGCTGCAGAGCTGGGCCACAAGCTCTTGATTTCAACAGTATTGTCTTTATTGGTAGAGAGTAGAAGATTTAGTATTTTTAATAGAAGCTAACAAATTAAATAATCATCTTTCCAGTGTCAGATGTATTTCCAGATTTGAGAATACACCGTTTGTCCTATAGAAAGACAAGCCTTTGGGGCTCAAAAATCCAGCACTGCTGAGTGATTTTGAATGTCCACTGCCAGATGTCTCCTGCTGGTGACAAAGCCGACTCTGGCTAAGTCAGGTTAAACAAAAAGTCACCTCTACAAATACGTACCGCCCCCAATTTCCTGATAATCCCATTCTGAAAATGGAAGGGCGGCAAGAAGTATGGCAATGTAAGGCTGAGCCTCTCCTTAAAGCTTCCTTTCTCCCTGGCAGGACTCCTTGCAGCAGCAGACCATGCAGGCCATTGGGCAGCTGGCCACGCGCAAGTACCAGGCAAGGTGCCGGCAGACGTCGCGATGGGACTCGGCCAGCAGCTGCAGCTCAGCCCCGGTCTGTGCAATTTGCCTGGAGGAGTTCAGCGAGGGCCAGGTAGGCTGTGGGCATGGCTGCTGGTTAGCCATGGCTCTGAGCTTCCTGGCCACAGTCAGATTAGAGCTGCAGTGGGAGCTGGGCAGTCTGGCAGGGGTGGGAGGCCCTTGGGATGTTTCCTTCAGCAACTCCTGAGGGCTGGGAAAGGACCAGCACTGATGGAGGTCTGCCTGCCCCTTGGCCAAAAAAGCCCTTCCCCTGCTGAAGTCACTTGCCTGCAGATTCAGATTCCCTGAAGATGGGTCTCCAGCTGTTGCAGTAGGATAAAAATACCCATGATACGTCCATGTTGAAATAACGGGTCAAAAGTGGGGTTCGCTTCTCCAAAGCACTCAGCCTGAAACCCTCCTATTTGCGAGGGCTAGCACCTCTCTGGACCTTCACACCCCAGAGCTGGATGCAGCGAGCAAAATCAGAGCTGCCAGGCTGCTGCGCAGCCTCCTCCATGCAAAGCTGGGCTGCAGATAGCTCGCCGTTAGACATCTTTTCATCCTACAAGGCTTGCTTCCATCAAGAAGGACCCATCCAGGTCTTGGGAATGGTTCTTCTTGCTCATGCTCCTCCTTGCTTATACTCCTCCTCTTCTCTCCACCTCTCTCTAGGAACTGCGGATCATCTCGTGCTCCCATGAGTTTCACCGGGAGTGTGTTGACCCCTGGCTGCAGCAGCACCACACATGTCCGCTTTGCATGTTCAATATTCTTGGTAGGGCTCAGACACAGCATTTCCCGGCCAGGGATGGGCTTGGGTGCAGGGGTTGTACCCAGGAGGTCCATGTACCCTTGGGCAACGCATACATGGGTGCATCAGCAGGAGCGTGCATCTCCGTGCACGTGGGTGTACAGGGCACTGTGTGCATGGAGAGGGGTCCCTGTGTGTGTGAGCCCCCGCAGTGTTACAGCGAGGTGCTGGGCTTGGGCAGTGACCTGCAGCAAGAGGAGGGGTTTCCAGTCCTGGGAGCTGTGGGGAAGGGAGGTGGGATCTGAGGGTCAGGGCAGCAGGGAGGGTGCTGTGTGTGCAGGACCATCAAGACGGTTTGGTGGTGGCAGTGAGTTGCAGGGCACGGATGGGACATGGGACTGTAGTGGCAGTGCAGGGGAGGCTCGCCAGTGGTGGGACTACTGCAGCTGGGCTGTGGGACGTATGCTGGATGCTCCCTTCTCTCTCCATAGCCAGAGACTCAGTGGACCAGGCCGCAGCCGCTGGCTCCAGGCTGGCCCCTCAGGACATGGAGCCTGGACGGCGACTCCACCTTTTCCGCCAGCACCCAGGACATGCCCTTTACCACCTCCCACACGCATATCCTCAGAGGAACCTCAGGAGCTTTCCCCCAGAGCCAGCCCATGGCAACCCCTTCTTCCACTCTCCGGAGCTCTCCCAGCTGGATTTTGGCACCATCCACTACATGCCTTACAGGCCAGCCACCTCCCTGCTTGCCTGTGGCCACCCACCTCCCCTTGCCCCGGGCCTGCTGGGCCAGCAGCACCCCAACCCCTCGGCGTGCGGGCAGATGCTGCCACCCCACAGGACTTGTTCTCTCCAGCCCCAGCCCCCCTGCCTGGGGCTCAAGGCAGCCCTGGTGCACAAGCAGCACCGTGTACCCGCCCTGCGCCGGGGGGTCAGCCACGGCCACCAGCACAACAGCAGTGGCTCTGGGGAGAGCTATCTCACGGACCACAGCGGGTATCTGGCAGACGGGCCAGGCAGTGACTCCAGCTCGGGGCCCTGCCACGGTTCCTCCAGTGACTCCATGTTGAACTGCACGGACGTCAGTCTGCAGGGCATCCATGGCAGCTGCTCCACGTTCCGCAGCTCCCTCAGCAGCGACTACGACCCCTTCGTGTACTGCAGCTCGGAGGGACCCACCACAGACAACGGCCAGGAGCAGCCACAGCCGCCGAGGGAGACGCGGCCCAGGTCCGTGGACCTGATGGTGCCTGGAGGTGCTGCTCCGGCCAAGGCCCAGGTGCTCAGCCACGTCCACTACCACCACCACCAGCACCACCACTACAGAAGAGACATGGAGTGTCCACCTGGGCGTGCTGGGCAGGGGCCTGGGCAGCGCAAATCCCGGTACTCTGGGGCCAAAGTTGGCTTCCACGGTTCTCGGACACAAAAGAGGAGCGAGAAAAACAATCACTGTCAGCAGCCTCTGGAAAGCGGCGCTGTGCTGCAGGAGGCAGCTCCGGCAGGACAGCCAGCCTGTACCCAGCAAGGCTGGGAGTCCCCTCATGCCCCCTCCGCTTCTCCAAACAGGTTGGACTTCAGTGTAGATGCCAACAGACAATCAGGAGCAGCTGGCACATCCCCTGTCCCACTGCCCCCGAGACACAGCTTACAGAGCCGTCATCACCGAAGGAAAAGAAAGTGTCCCCTGGAGCCCAACCCTGCTCTCCTGCCCGAGGACTCAGCCTTGCCCAAAGCCTGCGATGCTCACATTCCTCACGGCCATCCCGCTGGCTACCGCTGCTCGCCCGAAGTCCAGCCTCTGATCCCAAGCGCTCCCCTGCCCTGCGGCTTGGGCTCTCGGCCGCTCTGGAAGTGTTTAGTGCTGCAGTCCGACACAGAGCTGAAAAAGCAGGAGGAGGGGTTGTCAGGACGGGAGGGAAACTGCACGGTTCCTGCTGATTTCTCAGGGACGGGCAACCCCAGACACAGTCTGAGTCTTCACCTTCACTGCCCGTCTCAGCAGGGTAGTCAGGGTAAGTCTGGGGTTTGCCTCTTCTTGCAGCAAGCAGGTGAATAAGGGTGGTTTGCTGAAGGTACTCTGGCCGCCAGTAGACCTGGTGTCTTCACAGTGAGCTTTCCTAGAGGACCACTGGCAACAGATGTGTTTCAGAGCTCACCTCTCTGGAGATGATGGCCTGAATGATTAGCAAGTCTGTTAATGAGTGCACCAAACCCTGCAGTCTCATGCTAAATCATACAAATGAGAAATAAGGTGGCTATTTTTAACTAAGCATCTCTAGCAGCTGGAATATCTCCCAAAGGAAGGGGCAGTGTGTCCTTACATCAGGCTGGATGTCTTACTCGCAGAGTTGTTATCATTAAGGCTTATTGGGCTCTAGCTGTTTTAGCCAACCCCAGCTAACCGGAATCAACAAGGAAGTGTGCGTGGCCGGTGGTAGTAGGAGAACAAACTAAATGAGTTTATGGATTTGCACATCTCTCATTTCTCACCTGCCTCTGTTGTGTGGGAGTTGCTTTTTAGTGTCTTGGAAATCAGACATAATTAAAGTTTGGCCCTTTGCCTAACTGCTGTACATCTCTCGCTGAAAGAGGGAAAATGCATTTGAGACAAGGCCGTTTGAAAGAACCTAACTGAGTTTAGCTCCCAGGTCTTGCTCTCTCAGGCTTCTCTGAATACCGCAGCCTGGGAGTCAGCATGGGCAGGTGCTGGCTCTGAGCAGAGCCTGGCTCCCTTCCTCACCCTGGCACTGACTCACTGAAGGTCCTTGGGCAAATCATTTTGATTTAGGCACCAAATACAGATCTAGCTGCCTAATTTCTGTTGAAATGCTGGCTTTAAACTCGTGACTCACCATGCCCATTGTGCCACAGAGATAATAACTTCCTCCACATGCTCGTCTATCCAGCCCTACACCACACCCAGGCTGCTGGTGGTGGAGCGCGGGCCGAGGAGGCAGCAGGGAAGGGGGAGAGGCTGGATGGGGCACGGTGCTCTGGGCTCCCAGGAACAGATTTTTTTTTTCCCAGGTGCAGAAGTGCCTGACACTGCAGATAGGTGGTATGGAAGGTTCTTCAAAGGGCCCGGGGGGATGCTGCTGTTTCGAGAGATAAGGAGGCAGCAGTGCAGAGCTGTCTCTCTGGTTTGCAGGTAGCTCTGAGTGCTGATGTCCCCTGAGGTGGAGGTGGTGGGAGGTGATATTGCCAGGACACAGTCCTCCCAGGGTCACAGCAGGGGACCTCCACATGGAGCGAGCCCTCCTGGCATGAGGGCAGGCTGCTCACGAGTTGCTTTGAGCTCCCATTTCAAAATGAAACTGGGAGCACTCCCCAAGCCACCAGAGCAGGAGTCTGTGCACCTAATGTGGGGCACTGGGTGCTGCAGTGTCCAGGGCATTGCAAGGGTCCGTTCTGTGATGCCTCTGTCTCTTTGTAGATGGTCCCAGCTGCCCAGATCTGTGCCTACCTCCTGATGGCATGATGGGGGAAGGCTCTCTGACACCCATCCAGAGCCAGTGTGCTTTGCCAAGCTCACAGTCTTCATTCCCTCTTACCTCTGTTTACCAGTAGCTGGAAGGACCAATGTGTCTGAAAGCAGTGTGACTCTATGGCTATTTGACTACAGTAGCTTCTGTAGATGCTTTCAGGACCAGCCAGAGAGTCAGAATCTCATTGTAAGATTGAGAAAATACATAGAAAGGAAAGATTTAACTTTGTTAGGAACTGACGACAGTTGAAGAGAGTGGGAGCTCATGCAGAAAAGCCATCAAGCTGAAAACATGTTAGTTGACACAACACAACCTTTGAGTTATAATCACGTTGATTCTTTATCTTAGAAAGGGACTGGACATAAATCAATAGAGAACAAGTAAAAAGAGCAAAGAACAATCTCTATAGACAGTCCCATGTAAGCAGGACACAAAAAAATAGACAAGGAGACCAAGAAGAAATGCATATATGCCTCTAGATAAATGTTGTAAGGCTGAAATGTAAGTGGATGAATTAGAAAGCCCAGCTTTAAATTAAAGTTTTGACATATACTTTTCAGAAACCCAGTTTAAAAAAAAAACACAAGCAGTGGGATCCTGTAATTCCCAGGTGAAATTACAGAGAGGAGAAAAGTATGTCTTTTCTGGTTGCATGGGAGGGACACTATGCATTAAGGAGAGCGTAAAGTCCAATGACAAGTAACACAAAAATCCCCAATTGTGCCTAAGTAGGAGGAGTATGGTATTAGGGTTATAATACACTGCTTTAGCACAGGCTGCAAAAGAGGAGTCTACGTATACATGAGAATCTTCTTCAAATAATACTAAAAGAAACAGTCAAAAGAATAAGATACTTTTGGGCACAGGGATCATTTAAAGCCCCAGAAAAGGGCTGGCCAAGCAGCAGAGCAGAGAGGGCAATTTGAAGCAAGAAGCCAATCTTCCAAAGTGAAGGTGTGGCTAGACAAAGAAGCCAGAAAAGAGTTGGATGCAAAGCTAAGTGCAGAGCCACGGTGAAGCAGGCCAGGAAAGATTTCTGTGAACAGCTTGTGAAAAAGAGAGAGACTATTAATGCAAACGTTTTCAACTCCATAGGAAGGAAGAAGGCTGCCAGAGGCTCTGCAGGTCTAGGGAGTAACAGAGGTCTAAGAGGGATGTTCAAGGGCTGTAACCACATAGCAGAAGAGCAAACTGAATTTACTGCATTAGTGATCAGTGTGGAAGTGCTTGAGGAGGTTCTCACCTTGGCGCATCTTTGTTCATGGCATGGGGTAGATGATCCCTCATAAATCACCAGTTTGAGCATTTCTGAAATGCATCAATAAAGTGGATAGTAACAAATTGCCAGGGCAACAGATCACTCACCTGGGCATTGTGTAGGGGCTCAAGCGCAAAACTGCTAAATCACGAATGTGGACTGCAATCTGTTACCCATGCCCAGAGCCAGAAGGAAGAGCTGAGGGCAATATCAGCTTGAAATAGCTGAAGCAAGAGAATGATGAGCCTGACTTTCCTGCCAAGCAAATTGTTAAAAATTCAAATACAGGGTCTGACTTGTAGGCACATGGCTAAATGTGAAAACCAGGGAAGGAGGCAACACAACTTTTGTAGAGAGATAACGCCTTGCAGATCTTTTAGGGGAATGAAGCTCTCAAAGGACAAAAGGAAAAGTGCTCTCATAGGTAAATAAGTCGCCAAAAAAAATAGGAGACAAAGTGCAGATCAGTCTTAATGGAGGAAAGTTATTCGGAGAAGGAGGAAAGTCAAATTCTGCAACTGTCTGCACCTTTCAGCAAGTTCATAAATATCCTGGACAAGGAGAGGAGATAGCAAAGTTTATAAAAGACAAAATCCTTCAGGACTGTCAGCTTTAAAACTGGTTACAAACCATTACAGAAGGATCTCCTGTTGCTGTGTTATCAGGAATAGAGTGGTAGATGAAATCCCATGTAAGTAGCACAAAATGCCACACATGAGCAGAACCGCTTCAAAGTAAAAATCACATTATTACTAGGAGCTAGCTGGGAACAAATGTGGGACAAGCAGAGTGCACCATGATGCAGCTGCCTACATCTGTGATGCTTTCTCAGCTAGCATCCACCACGGATCACCACTTCCCCAAAAAAAGATATAGCAGACTTGGGAGAAGTGCAGAAAGGTATCAGTACAATCACAACAATGAGGTTTTTCTGAGAAAACAGAAAGAATATAGAGACTTTCATGTGGGAAAAAGATGATTAGCAGAGGATATGAAAGAGAGGATATGAAATCAGGAGAGCAGGGGAGAAGGCAGATGAGAAAGACTCACTGGTGCTTATAACAAAATAAGTGATGGCATCAAATGGGAACCAGAAGCTTTAAAACACCCAATAAGGTAACACATGGTGTGTAATGAAACTGGTGCTTATTGCCCAGAGGAAGTAGGTGCCAGAAGTAAAATGGGTTTGAGAGCCTAGATCAAGAGCTATCAAATGCAGATATGCAAATACACTCTCTGGCTCAGGAAGTCCCTAAACCAGGGTTTCCAGAAGCTGACAGTGCTCCTGTGGGATGCAGCACCCTCCAGGTGTGTGCTTACCTTGCCCAGCTGCAAGGTGAGGCTGAATCTTGGTCCACTGCCCCTGGAAAAACTCCACTTGTGCAAGCAGTGCCATGCATTGGCATCGCAAGGAATAACACTGCCCACAGCCATTGCCAGTGTTCTGCAGATGATCCCGAAGGTACTTGCATGATCTTGGAGTTTATGCCGCTTCCTTGAGCACCTCCACCAGCTTTTCTTGGTGGGGTTTGCATAAAGATACATCCCTGCCTCTCTTGCCTGGGAGACTATACCTGGGAGTTGTTTCACTGAAGAACCAATCCTCAAGCAATGCAGAATGGATCCTCTTAAGAGAAGTCAGACAACTAGCAGTGAATTACAGCTAGATGGCTTCCTAAACCACCCCAGCACGCATGTATCTTGTCCCAGAACAGCCAGATTACTCTCAGCACAGGCTGATGAAATCTCTTGATTTCTCTCTCTGGGAAGTCTCACCTCCTGCAGCATGCCGTCAGCATCCTCCCCCTCTCCTCCATCTCCTGCTCATCCTTTTAGCCATTCCCTTTTATGTCATGTCTTTGATCTTTGCTAGAGAGGGGGAGAGGGTTTAGAGGGCAGAAAAAGACCAGTGTTAAAACCTAACACCCAAAGAACAAGATTTCTGTTGTATCGCCAAGGTATGCTCCTTCAGGTCATTGCCCGGTGTGGGTCTCAATGGCCAGTTCAGCAACTGAGGCTCTACCACCTCTCCCAGTTCAAGACCTTTTTTTAACTTTCCTTTCTGTTTGTATAATAGGGGACACTCACACAGGCATGGTTTTCAGAAAATATTTTAATAATGCTATTTGAGACTCAGGGCATCTGACTAATCACAGAGTGATCAAAGCTGTACAGTCCCTTTTGCATTGCACATAAGCTGGTGTACATGAGAAGCAGTTGGCAATGGCTTATTCAATGTACCAGTGACACAAATCACAAATGCCGGCTATGTTCAAATGCTGTCTTCTGGTACTTTGGCCATGCCTGCACATATATCTATAACACTGTGTCTGTACATTAATTTTCCCATGTTGATTAGCTACATTTTCTAAGCAGAATCTCATTTGCTTGTTTTCTTCCCATATATTTAATTTTCAGAGGTCCTGTTCCTACAGCTGGTGATTTATTACAAACAAGAATTTGCTGTGACTTTTGAAAAGTTGTTTGAATTGCTCTCTATGAGTATCTATATAGGCATTTGTTTCCTGTTGATCTCAGGAACATTCAGGAAAAGGGAAATGTGAAAAATAATGCATGTATGCCTTTACTGGGCTATGCTGACCCTGCGTGAGAGCTCTAGGCAGACTTGAAAGACATCTGGGAAAGGGACTGTGGTGTGTGCGTCAACACTTAGTCACTTAGAAAGCGACTATCTGAAGCAATACCTCAGGGTGTACCATTTCTAGGCAGCCCTTATGTTCAGTGTTTCAAAGTAAACTACTCAGCATGTGCCTGTCAATAATTCACCAGGCGGAAGGAGTTGGTGAAGAGCTTGAGCTGCAGTCTTTGCTGGCTGGGCATGAAGGATTGGCATTTATGGCCAACCACCACTTACTGGGTTTGGCTTGTTTGGGACTCGGAAGCAATTTGTGCAACTTCTTGAACACCATGAAACGCACGTGCCATCCCTTTCTTGCACACACACATCACTTGCAGTCTGCTTTTGTTGTCTGGAGTTTCTGTTGTTGTTGTCACCTGTCCCTGGAAGATGCTGCCTTGGCACTGTGTGAGTATGAATTGGTGTTATTTTCTGTTGCTAATAATTTTTAAAATGGCTGTAGAGATTTTCCTTAAAGAGCAAGCATCAAAAAGCCTCAAAAGCAAACATCTAGTAGCAATATGAATGCTGGGGTGCACCATGCCCTTAGCCTGTACCTTCTGAAATATTTGAAGGGTAGCTTGACATTTTATCTTTACATTTTATTGTGCTTTAACTTATAGGAATAAACTGACTGGGGAGGTGGCCAGAAAAGTCCCTCCAAAATACTGGGAGAAACTTGGTGGCTTTCCCTGCAGCATCTGTTCTCTGTATTGCAGGGTCAAGGCCCCAGCAGCTGCAGAGTCTGGGATTGTTCAGCTAGTTGCAGCTGACACTTTTCTTTTTCCTTTTCTTTGAATGCAGGATCTGAAGAGGAGGTCCAGGATGTCCATGAACACTCAGTTTAATAAAACACTGGCCTGTTTGCTTATGAGAGAGCTGGAGTGGACAAAGATGTTCAGCGCACCAGCTGTAGAGGAGCTCACATCTTGCTCTTTGCACAGGCAATGCGTAATAACCAGCCCTGACCTGCATGGCCCACGCCAAGATGCAGACTGCAAATAAGCAATGTGACACTTGTGGTCTCCTCGCATGGTCCCAGGTTGCAATGGTCACACAAATACAGAGCCGTGTTCTCCAGGTCCCATTGTCCTTTGAAGGCACAGGCAGCCCATCTTCATCCTGTGGCATCTATCTGCGTGGGCTGGTTTGCTCAGAGAGCGGCCTTGGGATTCACCAGCTGGAGAGCTCGCGGAGTGAGTGCAAGCTGCTATTTTGGCATGTTCATGCCACAGAAGGTTTTGCTAAAGACTTCAAAAATAAACAAGCCTTCGAGACCAAAAGCTGCAGAAATGACTTTCTGTGGCCTGGTAGCTCCTGACTTCATTTCCTCACTTAGGTCAAAAGCCAGATTTCTTCACTCAACTTTTCCACTCTTATTTCAGACACAGGAACAAGCTATTCTCCATCTCACCACTCATAGGTCTGCCCTGCAAGTTGCTTCTTCTGACTTCATTGGAAACCAACAGCTCTCACCACTTTTGATCACTTTGTTGTCCCTCAGCTGACGCCACCTCGGCCATTTGCTGCAATCTGCCAGCAGCAGGAGAGGTGAAGACACAGGGACAATGGCAGGGAAGGAGCTGGGTCAGACTCTATTGCAAAGAATCCACCCTCTCATCTGGCAATGTGAACAAGTCTCTCACTCATCCTCTAACTCCTCCACCTACCCTCAGAACAAGTGTGATGGCCAGCCCTGTTAAGAGCAACTCATTTGTTAGGCATATTTCAAACCTGAGATGCCCCAGTCACAGGAGTCATGGAAAATCCTTGAGTTCACGTGGCTCCTGCTTCTCTCCTTCCTCCCTTGTTGCCCCAAGACACAGCAAAAATTCCCAGCAAAAGCATTCATAATAAATGCAGAGCAGAGCCCCATCCATCACCCAGCCATATCTTCGTATTCCTGAGTCACCTGAAACGGTCCTGCAAAAGAATTTTTCAAAATACCCTTCTGCCTTTTCTAACTTTTTGATGATGGAGAGAGAAAACTTGAGAAATTGCTAGGCTCTTGGTTTATTACTTCCCCCCCCTTCCCATTTGTGGGGGTTTTTTTTGAATGTCACTACTTCTTATTTCCTACATCATATAATTTGGGGACATTCAAGTAAATAAAACCTGCCAAATTCAAAAGATACAGAACCCAAACAGTTTTCATACAGCAGGGACTTAGACTGTCTGAGTTCATTGCCCTAAATGATCTTTCAGGCCAAAGAATTAGCCAGATTCCCACATGAAGTGCACGTTTATACAGCACCAAGTGTTTCCAGAGTTAATGCTAATGAAGCATTGGTGAGGACAGTACACTGGAGCTGAAGGTAACTCCTGACAATTTGAAACCCTGTGTAGGGACAGACTTCCCCCATCTGCTCAGTAAGCTTTCTCTGTCTTCCTCTGAAGCAGCAGCTTCTTCTCCAGTTCAGGAGAGCGCACTGGTTATGTAGTCCCAGTTCAGGATAATTCTGCCTCTGCCTTCGTTGGTGAGGAAAGCTTTTTATGGGGTTTGCTGCCCTTAATCTTTGAAAAAGGCATCTTTGTCCCAGCTGCTAATCAGTCACTGACATTCAAGTGATGGTTTGAAAAGTCAGCCAATAGCACTGTTTTGAACAAAACACTATTCCCTTGTTAGTGTTCGTTTCTTGTCTCCTGTGACCAAGCCTCTGCAGGACCTTTCGGTCTAGAGAAGAGCTGAATTTCTTTCATGAAAGAACCCAGCAGAACTATATTTTAACCTTTCCAGGCTCTTCTTGCTTGTCCTACAGAGCAAGCTCGCAAGCAAGACACAAGCTCAGATGTTTTCTCCCTTGCAGGGAAGTCAGTCTTAAACTAGAGGAAGAAAACCCAGCAGTGGGTCTAGATTCCCCCTGTTCAACTTCTTGTGCACGTGGTCCATGGCTTGTCTCAACCAGCTCCCTACATTCTTGACTATCCTGGAGGACTCCAGTGACTTTACAGAGGGGAGGGTCATGAAGTCTGGGTGCGCCCAATGGTTTCTTTAGGAGCCAAGAAGGCTGAGAGCCTCCAGGGATGCATTTCACTGCCTCAAAGGAACAAGCATCTAGTTTGCAGTCTAAAAGTCCTCTTCTCTTTCCCTCCTTATCCTTAAAAAAAAAGGAGGGCTCTGAATCTGTGGCAAACACCAAGCTTCTTGGAGAAAGTGGTCAGCACTAACGCACCCTTTCCACTCCCTATTGCAGTATTACCAGGCTGTGCAGGGCAATGCCTGCTTTAAAGTGGTTTCCCTTCCAGATGTTATGCTGCTGCTCCTTTTCATCTAGAAAATGGCCATCCTAGATGCTGGGCCCCCTCCCTGGGGCTTGCTGAGCTGAATGAGAGCGTGCAGGTCTGCCTCAGTGGGTTCTCGTGGGAGGAGAGGGAGGAACTCTCCGGGAAGGTAGTTTTTAAGAACCTCTTCAGTAGACGGACTACCATCCTTGGCTGCCTGGAAGGGAAGAAGCAATACCTGAGAAAATGGGGAATGGCTCCTCTCAGTTCTGTACCTCTTGCTTCTGGGCAATGTTTTTGAGTGCTCAGTACCCTTGGGCTCCATCACCCAATTTCTTCAGCATCACCACAATGAAGTGGAGCTCATTTTCCTTCGTTGCGTCCAAAGTCCCAGCTGAAGACCAATGGAAGCCGGAGCATCCCAAACTCCCTCTATCCAAAACCAAAGCCCCAGCCCTTCCCCAGGGACCGGACCTCCCACCCCACCGAGATGGGTACCGTGGGCCAGGCTGGGTGGACCTCCCCCCTTCCTGCACAGAGCCTCCGCTCTCCCTTTTATGTTCAGATCCTTTTGAAATGTGAATATAGGTTTGTTTTTTTTGTTGTTGGTTTTTGTTTTGTCTTTTTGCTGAGTCTGTCCTGGCTCTTGGGGCTTGGGAATAAATTATGACCCAAAAAAAAGGAAGAATACGTTTTATATATATGCAAAACTGTGTATTTATGTCCGATAGAAACAAAGATGTGTGGATATGCTGATGTGCTCAGAAATATATTTATTTACTAATATATTTATCCATGTACCCGGTCTGCTCGCCTGGTTTTGTTCTTTGTACCGAGCCATCGGGGCTGTGCCTCCGTCCAACGCCACGGAAATAAGTCGCTCGGAGGGCGGCCCCGGCCCCGGGCCCGGCGAGAGGGTCTGCGGCCCGCCGAGTGGGCCGGGCCCGCTCTGACGGCTGGCTCCGGCCGGGGCGCTGGGCCGGCTCTGCCCGTGCCTGGAGCCCCGGGGCCCGCCCGGGCGCTGTTGGCCGCCCCCCGCTGCCCTCGGCGGCTCCTCTGCCGCCCTCCGCCGGCCGCGGAACCTGCGGAGCGGCGGGCGGAGCCCATACAGCCGCTCCCGCTTGCCCCGCCGCCGCCCGGCCCGGCCCGGCCCAGCCCCGCTCTGCGCCTGCGCGGCGGAAGCGCGGGCGGCGGCGGCGGCGGCGGCGGGGGGATGGCGCTGGAGACCGTCCCCAAGGACCTGCGGCACCTCCGCGCCTGCCTGCTCTGCTCTCTCGTCAAGGTGCGACCGGGACCGGGACCGGGACCGCTCCCCGCCCGGCCCTGGCCTTCCTGCCCCGGCCCGGGCCTTCCCCCGCCCGGCGCAGGCCCTTCTCCCCGCCCCCTCTACCGCCCGGCTCGGGCCTCCCTCGGCCTCCGGCCGCTTCCCTGCCCGGACGGGCCTCCCCGCTCCGTTCCCCCGGCGCGGGCCTCCCTGGCTCCCGCCGGCCCTGTCCGGCTCTCCCCTCCCTCCGCCAGCCCCTGCGGCCGCCCCGGTCCCGGCCGAGCCCCGACCCTCCTCCCCCGGCCCCGCGCTGACGCCTGTGTCCCCCTCAGACCATCGACCAGTTCGAGTACGACGGTTGCGACAACTGCGATGCCTACCTGCAGATGAAGGGCAACCGGGAGATGGTCTACGACTGCACCAGCTCCTCCTTCGACGGGTGAGTGGGGCCCGGGCCCGGACCGGCCGCGCTCCCCAGGGTGCCTGGGGACGCCGACGTGGCACTGCCATGTCACCTGGCCGGGAAACATCACCTCACTCCCATCCCTCCCACAGGATCATTGCAATGATGAGCCCCGAGGACAGCTGGGTCTCCAAGTGGCAGCGAATCAGTGAGTGTTTTTTCCCAGCTGGTTTGGGAGCCCGAGATCCCATTTCTCCAGCAAACCCTTGTCTGGGGCAGTGGGAGTTGCTGTTCGGGCTGCGGAGGGGGTTTCTGCTCCCAAAGAGGGGTCATCCGTGCACGCAGAGGCTGGCAGGGATGCTTGCCCACCCGGCTGATGCCGTGCAAGGTAACACAGTGTTTTCTTTCCCCCAGGTAACTTCAAGCCAGGTGTCTACGCAGTGTCTGTGACTGGCCGCCTGCCCCAAGGTAACGCTGTCAGATCGTGTTAAGGGGAGGCTCCTGCATGGATGGCAGCTGGGGGGATTATTCTGCACGTTAGATGTTGGGGCTGTAGCCATCTCTGAGGTGACAAACTGGGAGGTGCATTGTGCTGTACCTGTGTGATGAAATCAGGATTTGGAGGTTCAGTAAACACTGTGTGTTTTGAACAGAGCACACGCCTTGTGGGTGAAGGAGTTAGCAAGGTGACAGCAAGAAGGAGATGCTGAATGGGAGGGTGGTTTCAGGGTTCTGCAGACAGGTTTTCTACGTGCAGTCATTTCAGCACTATGCCTGCCAGAAGTTGACATTGAAGATGCTGCTGACTAAAACCTGTGACAATAAGCAGGCTATCAGAGGGTTAGATTGTGATTAAAGGGTGACTCCAGAAAGTGGGTGCATTTCAAACTGTTCACCTGCAGGGAAACATGAAGGTTTGTCCATAGAAAAGAGTTTTGCAGGTTGGGATGCTGTTATGGCAATCTCAGTGAGCAGATACCCCTTTCCATCATCATACTGCACTGAGGGCTTACAGTAAGGTGGGTTTGGTGTGGTTATAAATGGAGCGGAGGGTGTAGAGGGTTGGCCTTACCCTCCATAATGCAGAAACGTCTAGCTGAGAGTCCCTGCCCTGTACATAGCCCCAGGGCAGACTCCTAACCTTTGCCCCTTCCCAGGAGTGCCGCCATCCCGTATCCCCAGGGTGAAAGCTGTGCTTGTGCCTGGAATCCCAGGCTCCTTATTTCTGACCTGAGCTCCTCCATCTGTGGTGGGAAGGAGCTGGAACATCACAAGGCTTGAAGCCAGGGCCTGCTGGCACAGCTTTGGGCACATCCGAAATAACTGGAGTGCAGCAGGTGATGGCATGAGCTCAATGGCAGCTGCAGGCAGGGAGCACAGGGCAGCAGGCGGAGAGAGTACAGGTGGGAGATGCTGTCTTTGGTCTCCCTCAGCCCATTCTCACATCACGGGGAGGAGTGAGAGGACTGGGGAGCATGGTAACCAGCAGGCTGCACTCGTGGGCCTTGCAAGCTGTCATTTGGCTGTCCCTTGGTGCGTGGCGCTGGTGAGAGCCACGCTGAACCCGATGGTGCTCCTCTGATGTCGCTGTTCTTAAGGGGTTACTGAGAAGGTGGGACATGGCAGGCAGGTCACAGAAATGACTGAAAGATTGAAGTTGTACCCTTAAGAGCTTGACTGTTTAGCACAGTCATAATATTCAAACATTTTCAGGTAGGAAATAAGGTAAATGAAATCTCTACCTGGTTCTTTCCCAAGGCAAAACAAGAGTTGATGTTTGGGAGCTCTATCTAGACATTTAAACTAGAAGAGGGAACACTCTTAAGAGTTCTGTTAGAAGAAATTAGGATGATTGTCCCGTTCTTGATCTCTGCAATGAAGTCTACATGACAGAGCAACCAGATTTTTTCAAGGCTCCTCATCCCTAAAGAATACTGAAATGTCTTTGTCTCCTTGCTGCAGGGATTGTCCGAGAGCTGAAGAGCCGTGGTGTGGCTTACAAGTCCCGAGACACAGCTATAAAAACCTAAGGGGCTCTTGTGCTGCCTGGAGGATTCCCCAGTGCTACGTTTGGAGAGGCAGCAGACATGCGGGGCACTGCTCCGAAATCTTTTAGCTCTAGCACATGGGAAAGTGAGCCTGGACTTGGAGGGAGCTTGCTGGCTCGGCTCTTCTCGCTCAATACCTCTGGACTCTGCCATACCACGGTCTGCCCACACAGACCATAGACATTTTTTTGAGCCTTGACAAGTGGGAGGGCATGAGTAGGTCTGGGAAAGTGGTGTGCACAAGCTTTTTTTACAGTTGGTGTGGAAGAGAGGAGAGCTGGGATATAGCTATGTAAATATTTCAATAAAATGTACTGCCTGATCAGAGTTGAGTCCATCTGTATGCTCAGTCACTAGTTTCACCCGCTGCAGGGCGCGGATGGTGCGGTGAGGGGTTTCACACTCAGCCCCCTGCCCTGCAGACTGTTTGGAGCCTAGGACTGCCATCACTTCTTATGCCATGGACCACATTCCTGCCTCAAGAGGGAGATCCTGCGCTGGCTGAATTGGGGTGTCCTCCTCTGTAGGAACAAGCAGACTAACGATTTGTGCCTTACAGCTCAGGGCTGGATGCAATAGGTAAGATGATGTGAAGTATTTCATGTGGAGGTAGTTATCTGGAGGTCACAGTGCCCTGGGCCTGCAGGATCCTGTACAAGCGACATGGAAGCAGGCCTGAAGGACCTTCAATTGGCTGTTGCTGGCCTCCAGAGCAGGCAGAGCAAGGCCAGCCTGTTGCTGGTGTGGTTGGGAGGCAGCACCAGGCCTTGCAGAGGAGAGGGATGGATGAGCAGGGGTGGAAACACCCATCCAGCCTCATATTTGTAGAGATCTGTCTGTTTCGAGTGTCAGCCTGGGTACTGTCTGCATTGCATAGGCTCCTGAGAGATTTGGTCTCCTTAGCTGGTGGGTCTTGCCTAGCATGTTTTGCTCCAGTTCAGCAGCAGCCTCCAATCACAAAGGTGGCTTGTCCAAGGGCAGAGTCCTAGATCAGTACCTCTGTGAAATGAGCATTTTATTTTATTTTCTGAGATAATCCTGTAGCTGGAAAGCTCAATTTTTGTTTTCTGTAGACAAATAGTGGAAAAGCAATACAGCCTGAAAACTGCATTTGATCGGGCATGAAAGCGGCTGCAGCAAAGGGAATGCATCGCTGTTGGGGAGTGACGCTGTCAGGAACACAGAGGCAACGTGCTCTCTGTCCTGCTCTGATTTGTAGAGCTGGCCCTGAAAGAGTTCCAAGCACTACAGGTCAGCCAGAGCATGGCTTCCTGTGGGGTTTCGGAGCAGATATGTGGCTGGAGGAGACTGCTGTGAGCACAGGGGGGCTGTGTGGGGGCCGCAGTGTTAGTCGAGACATCTTAAACCACGTTTCTCCTGGGGACTTGCAGACATGATGCTGAAGTCAGGAGCATTTGCTCGGTGCAGACCAGGAGCAAGTCAAGTTGGTGGTGGGCTCTGAGCTCCAGCAGATCCCTCTAGGTGCAGATCGCCTTTTGTGGGAAGAGCTGAGAATCCTTCAGCCCCTGGCCAGGGGGTTAGAGCATCCTCTTGGGAAGATGGAGCAGCAGGTTCATGTCCTCGGGCAGAGGAGGGAGTTGACTGTGATCTTCACGCATCCGTGGTGAACGTCCAAGGCACTTGAGTTACCTGATAGTTATCCTCCAGGCTTGCTTGGTTGCAGAGACTGGGCAGGAGATGTACCTTGGAAATGCCCAGTAGGTCAGGTCTGTGGGAGAGAGGTGCAACTGTCCCGGCAGCCAAGGGCATGACTCCACAGGATGCTCAGGTTTAGACATTTTGGCCATGGACCTCTGGACCCTGGAGGGCAATTTTGGACCGGCTGTGCCATGAGAGGCAAGGGGTGAGCTGGGATTCCCCCCAGGGTGCATTCATCCCCTGCAGAACAGTCCATGAAAGCTGCAGCCAGTGCTGTCTGGGCAGCCGTGTGAGACTGATGAGAGCTGACAAGACTCAGAATGAAAGGGGTCAAGGAGGATGAAACAGGCGGCTCTTTCTCCTGCTGGAGGGAGATGGATCTGGGGAGTGAGGTTTTGGCTCCAGACAGGTTGGAAGGACGTTGGGAATGATGAAGATCAGCGGCACTGGCCGTGCCTAGCCCTGGAAGCCTCACCCTTCCAGTGCCACGGGGTGGCAGCAGGGCTTTGTGGAGCAGGGCTGGAGCCTGGCGATGGGATGGGGTAGAGCTGCTGGGGATGGACCTGGGCAAGGGAGACCTGAGGCACATCTCCATTTTCCACTGTATTTCACAATGCCTTTCGCTCCCTACTAGCTTCCCAGGTTGTGTCCCCCTTCCCTGGCTCCAGGGTTGGGTATGGCCACACTGGAGCTGCTCCAGTGCTGGAGGCTCATCAGGACCCCTTCCTCCAGTTCCAGGCCACCTTGTCCCCTGGCCCCATGGTGCAGAGGAGATGAGGGCTCTGCACAGGACCCCAGGCAGGGTGGGCTTGTTTGGCTGGGCTCCAGGTGTGGGTCTGCAGGCATGGTGTGGTTCATGTCCCCCTTCCTGGGAAAGTGCAGTCTTGCAGTAACACGGTCACTACCCAGGGCTGCGAACTTTGCTTAGGAAATTGTCCCCAGGGAGTAGTGTGCATTGTCACTGTGCTTTTCAGGGCAGGTGAGGGGGCTTGTAAACCCCGCAGGGACCTCACCCCTTACTAGGAAGCACAATCGCTCCAGGTCATACAGAGTTAAGACCGGTGGGGACTGCAATGCAAATGCAATAGAGTCAGAACAGCAAGGCAAACGAGCTGAAGGCCGGTGGTCTTTCAGAGGGAGCTGCACCTCCTCTGCCTGCAGCAGCTTGCAGTGCTCCCAAGAACCTGGTGCCTCCGATCAGGCTGGCTCGGTGAGCCTCTTCCCTGTGAGCTTGCTTGCTCGCTCGCTCGCCCACACATGCACCACGTCTCCCAGCCCACGCCACCCGAGTGATTCATTGCTCCCAGGCTGCCGAAGCTGAGCATTGGACCTCTGCAAAGCACCTGAAATGAGTGTTTTAGTTAGGCTCCAGCCCCAAAGCTACCAGGTTTTGTAGCAGCAAAAAGCAAACGGATGCAGAGCTTTATTTGCTGAGAAAAGTAGGGCAGGGAGCTCTCACGTTGAAGAAATTGGAGGAAAAATGTGTAGCGGCAGCCCAGGCTGTCAACCAGGCAGGGAGCTGTAGATCTGAGTCAATTTAAGACGGCTCCTCCCCCTGCACCAAATGACGTTAAAATATTTCAGCCAGGCCTGAAAATCCTGCAGGTTTGGCATCTGAAGCAGCCTGGCTGCTCTCCGGCAGTGGGGGGGCTGGGGGAGCCCCTGGCAGTGCAGGCAGGAAGCACGAGCCAGTGGATTTCTTCGTGCGGGTTTTGAGAACCGATACCCCATCTCTCCCTCCAGGCGAGAAAAGTGACTTTCCAAAACCGCAGAGCACACGGTGTTTCTACGTGATGCAGCTGCCGGCGGTGCTGGGAAATGCCCGGCTGAGCCGTCCCCACCTGCACGGGGCCTCTCCGTGTGCCTGCCCACGCACGCTGCTCCCCACCGTCCAGGGATGAAAGCGGCTCACGTTGGCCTTTGTCTCGTAGCTTGGGCAAACTGGGCTTCAGATGAAGGGGGACATGTGTTAGAAAGCGTTGGGCTCCGGCCAAGGGTGACTGTGCTTGAGGCAGGGTGACACCCCCCCCCCCCAGTTTTGCTCCTGTGGATGCTCTGCACACGCTGTGGCATCCTCCCTCATTGTCACCTCTGTGCTGATGTGAAGGTCAGCAGGCAGAGGTGCTGCTCGGGGTCCGGCTGCAGCAGCATCAGGCCTGCTTCACCCTAAATCCGCTTTCACTTGCAGTCTCGCTGCCTTCCAGCACGCAGACTCAGACTTTCCCAGGTGCCTCTCAGCTGTCCCTGTGCACCTGGGGGGGCTGGTTACCATGGGGGTGCAGAGCCCCTTGGTGGTAGGTGCTGGGAGAAAAAACCCAACCAAAACAAATCCCAGCTTAAAACTGTTTTCTTTGGAAACTGGCTGAGGAGATCTCGGCAGGAGAAGATGACCTGGGTTGTCCTCCTGGTACCTGTGCTGCCTGCCCAGGGCCAGGGTGAAATGCTGCTGGAGCAAGGATGGCAAAGCCACGGTGCGTGCCATTAATGGGTGGCCCATTCTGCCCATAAACTCTGCATCAGGGTTCATGGGGAGAAGCCACCGAGGCGCCCAAGTGTGTCTCATGTGGTGGAGAGAGGAGGAGGCCCTACAGCCAGCTTTCAGCAGCAGCGGTTTGGACAGTCTGCAGAGGGGATGGGTGCAGGTTTCAGAGGCTCAGGCAGCTACAAAAGCTTTCAAAGTGTGGCAGAAGAGAGGCACGACTGCCACGTGCACCGTCCCAAAGGGTTCCTGGTGCACTGGCAATGGAAGCGGGTGGGTGAGGAACTGGGACATGTTCCCCGCCGAGGGGATCTGCAGGGAAAACAGGGAACTCTGATGTATGATGGGTCCTCTGGGTGTTTGCCCCTCAGGAACTGGAAGGAGGAGACTCTGCTTTGTGAAGGAGAGACAGGCTAGTGGGCCATCAGTTGCTGAAGTAGGCCTGCAAAGGACATGCGAAGATGGTACTGCTACCCCTTGCAAGCTGTCTGCGAAGAGGCCCTGAGCTGCTTCATGGTGGACACCTCTAAACCCACTGGTCTGCCAACAGAGTTGGGGTTTTGGTGGCTGGGGGGGGGACACAAGAAGCTGGTGGAGGGTCCCAAGCCTCCTCTTGGCTGAGACCTCTCGCCTCCCTGGTCTTGCTCCTGCAGCTCTGCATCATGGGGAGGGGAGATGCCAAGGGCTGGTGGGGCAGAGAGGGGTCTCACCCTGATGGTGGATGTTGCTGGGGGTGCTGAGGGCATGTTTCCTTAGGGCAAATGGCAAAGTGAGACCACAGCTGAAGTCACAGGAGGGATTTGAGAACCTGATGGTATCTACCCCGACCCTGGGTCTGCTGGACCTCCTGCTGCATCCTGGGTGGTACTCGTCCTTCCTCCTCCTGGCCAGATGTGCATCACCTAGGCTCTGACCAAAGCAGGCACTGGGCTGGAAGCGGCTTTTTCCCCTCAGGGGAATGGTCCTTCTGTGTGGGCAGTTGCAGTAGAGGTGTTGAGTGCCCAAACAGAGCCCTGGGACACATGCTGGGCAAGGGCGTTGCACCTCCTCTGGTGGGTCCCCAAACAGCCCAGGTGCCTGGTACAGGGCAGGGTGTCGGCATGTCCTGGTGGCCACAAGATCCAGCCCTTTGGCCAGGCTGGGGGCTTTGATACCGCTCTCCCAGCATCACCTGGCCCAGCTGGGTTGGAAAGGTGTCATCAATGCCAGGTTTGGTGAGATGCTTCCTGGCAGCACTGGGTGCCTGTTCCTCCTCCTTGGGGTCTCTGGATCTTGGAGATGCTCGGCTCCTCGCATGCCTTGTCCTGGGGGGGGCTGGGGACTACTGGGAGAGGAGGGACTGTTACCACAGAGCTCAACCCTGCGTCTCCTGAGCCTATCCTGCCCCAAGAGGTCCACAGCCCAGCAGGGCGGTTCTCATCCCTCCTTCCTCATATTGCTGCTGGGCTCTGTCCTGGAGCATCCTTCATCCCAGACAAGCCCACCCTGGCACAGAGCACCCTAGGAGGTTGTGCAACTCTTGGATTAAGGTGGGAAAGGGGAAAACAGGAGTTGCCCATCCGTGCTGCTGCAGTGCAGTGCCGGGTGCCATGGGCTGCCTCTGTGGGGGTGCCAGGGCCCCCGACCCATGGCCTCCCCTACCCCCACCTGCAAAGCCGGTTGCAGCAGGTGACATGGAAAATGACGGGGCACTTTGTGCCCCGCCGGCGCCAGCCCAACGGTCCCGCGCCCGTCATTGGCGCAGATGGGCCACGATTTGTCTATATATGGGCAAACTGAGGCGCCCGTGTTAACCCGTGTGTCCCCCTGCGCCCGCCCCAGCGCGTCACTTCGGCTTTTTGAGGTTTCCCTTCGCGCGCTCATTTGCCTTCCGCTCGCCGCCTGTTTCACCCGGCAGTTTCTAGTTGACTCACTTTTAACGGCCTCGCTCCAACCCCGGCCCCACCGGCAGCGGCGCTTCCCAGGGGGACAGGCAGGGCACGGGTAGCAGGGTCAGCCTGGGAGCACATGGGGACCCCCACCCCAGCATCCCGCCCGGCGCCGGCAGTCTGGTGCTCGGTGGTGAAATGTGGCTCAGCCCAATGGGTCTCACCCTGAGCCCAGCCCTGTGGGATGGCAACCCATCTCTTTTTGGTGCAGAGGTGGGTGCTTGGCTTTGCCACAGGTGCTGCGGTTCTTCCTTGTGCCCCATTGTGCCTGGCAGGATGGTGGCAAACAATGCTCTTCCCACCCAAAAAATTCTCAAGAGCTGGTTTTGGCATCCTTGATTTTTTTGGTACAGCGGCAGCCCTCCCCACACTCTCCAGGAGCATTGCCAGGTCAGACCCCTCTGTCCCAAGGCTCTTTTTGAGGCCACCCTTTGCGCTGTAAAGCAGGGTGAGCTGTGCCCGTCCCTGTGCCTCTGTCCCCTGTTCTCAGAGGGGATATGGTGGCTTGTGTTGGGAACACAGTCATTAGGCTTCAGTGTTAACAGTGACATGACTGAGGCACTGTAGCTCTGTTGGGGTCTGGCAGAACGATGGCCAGGAGATGCTACTGGCTGTCTGTGCCACTGGGGCTGTGGACCCAGTGGCTAGTGAACCCCCTTTCCCACTAGCCCCAGGACAGTGGAGGGGGCTCAGGGAATCTTTGGGTGAGAACACCCCCTTCCTCCTCCTCCTCCTCTAGCACAGCTCTCTGGCCCATAAGGTGCTGGATGGATGGAAGCCATGTGGGCACGGCTGGGCAGCAGGCAGCTGCCTGTCCCCAGCACAGAGCTGTGCCCATAGGCCAGGGCGCCGGCAGGAGTTTGTCTCCTTTAAAGACAGCGCAGGGCCAAAGGCAGCTGGCCTGGCCACCACTTCCCCTGCATGCAGGGAGCACTGTGACCGCAGGCGAGGAGGGGAAGTTGCTGCAAGGCACGATAAGAAATATCAGCGCTTTCGCAGCGCCTGGGCTGTGCTGCCTGACAAGAGCCCTTCCCCCTGCCCATGGGCCAGGGCCGGCGGCACTGCTGCCCCCCGAGCCCACGGCTCCCACTTCCCTGCACTCACCGATACTGAGAGAGTTACTGGAAAAGCAACAGCCCACGTCCCACGGGGCAGCGGGGAGACTGGGTCCTGGGGGGTGGCAGCGACGATGCACCCTTGGTGCTCAATACAGAGCAAAAACTGGGTGTCACCCCTGGGTGCATGGGGATGCTGCGGGTGTCTGACCTGCACCTGGGTGCCACGAGACAAGGGCAGGGGGAGGGCAGAGCCATGGGAGCAGTGCCATGGTGGGAGACGGTTTGGGTTAGGGAGCTGTGGCGGGTCAGGGATCTGCACCCTGGGGAGCAGCAGCACCTAGTACCCTGGGGGTCCATCAGCAAGTCCCTGGGTGACACCGAGCAGGTGGACAGGGTGCGGAGAGGGGCCTCAGGAGCGCTGGGACCGGACGCTCTCACAAGGTCCCAGGGGAGGAAACGCAGCTGTTTCAGCCTCCCCCAACCCCAAAAAGCGTCTGTCCTCTCAGCCCTTTAGGAGCTATTTTAGCTGGGTGTGCTGAGCAGAGCAGGACCAGCGATTCAGAGCCACGGGCTGGGGCAGAAATTCCCGCAGCCTCGTTTGCTGCTCGGTAAAATTAACCAATGGCCAGGGGATGTGGTAAGTTCATCATCAGTTGGAGACTTTCAGACCTCCTCGTCTGAGCCCAAGGAACCAGATCTGCTGATTTCCTCCTTTGCAAGATGCAGTGCAGGCAGTGGGTGGCTGCTGCTGGCAGAAGGAAACCAGCTCGGGACATCCAAAATGTCATGTCCCCCCATCCGTGCTCAGCCGGGGAAAGAGGAAGTGTCGCCTCCCCCCACTTCCCTGCTGGGAAAGTGCCTGCGGCCCTCCTGCACAGCTCCTCGGCACTCGGGCGCCTGGCTGGGTGCAGGCAGCAGCACGGGCAGGCGGTGAGCAGCGTTCTGCCAGACAGCCCCATTTCGGGAAGGCACAGCTCCTTCCCCGCGGCGTCCGCCAGCACCAGCCATGTGCTTCGCCCTCCACCTGACGTCTTGCCCTCCGCCACGGTCTCTTCAAGTCGCCTCCTTTAGAAAACACATCCTCATCTTGCTTTGCAACGTGGTTAGCTTTAAATGGACCTTTTCTCACGAGGGCCTGGCTTCTCACCGTCACCTCCTGCCTCCCAGGCCTCTGTATTTAGCAGGGGCTGGCTTGTCGTCGGAGCAAGGCACGCCATAAGAAACATGGCCTTGACCTCGGCACACGGGAAAAAGTCCCTCAGCAGCACCTCTGGGACCAAAGCTCCCTCTGGCTGCCCCAAAAAAGGCTCCTCGGCTCTGCTGTAAGAGCACGCTTGCCTGTGCCCTGTGCAACTTAGTCCCCCCCGTGATGGCATCCACTGCTGCTGGGGACCATCCCATGGCACCGAGGTGGCTAACAGCGCTGAGTGCTGTCCCCAGGGGAGTCTCTGGGTTGGGAACAACCTGCTCACACACCCAAAATGATGTTCATGCATTTCAGGTGTCACCAGGAGGGCTAATTTGGGGAGCTGAGGAGGCACCTAGCCCAGCTTCACATGGGACCGGCCGTGCACGTGGTGGCCCCCACCGCCGGTGAGGAGCTGCTCACCACATGGCTCTGGCAAGGCAGAGGGATGCTCTCCCGGGTCGGAGCTGCGTCAGCTGCCAAAAGCACCCTCTGGAGACATCACCAATAGCAGCTTGGATTTCCCTGTTGAATTTCTCACTGGAGCGGGGAGCATGATGTCCCCAGCCCAGTGACCATAAGGGATGGAGATGGGCACAGGGCCAGTGAAGGATGGGAGCCAGGGCAGCCCTCCGGGAGCCAGAGGTGCAGGGATGGGGTCGGCTGGGCAGGTGGATGGGCTCGCTCCAGCCATTTCTGGGTTTTTTTTCCAGTGAAACTCTTGGAGCAGTTCAACCTTGGTTTGGAGTTTCCTGACCAATTCCCTATCCACCAAAGCCCCGTCTACCTGCTGTCATCAGCGCACATGCTGCTCAAGTCAAATCATTTCTGACTATGCCATTGCTTGGTTATTTTTTACTTTGCTCTTCCTGTGCCTTCTGCAAACCTCACCAGTAGGTTTATTTGGTTTTGGGGTTTTATTTTTCATTTCTGTCCAGATTATCAATGTAGAGAGTGCATTGCATTAGCCTAAAAAAGACCCTTTCTCAGACCCACATGAAAACCATTGCATGGACCGACGTAGTACCATTTACAGTCACTTTTATGGATTTAGCTCACAGTTTTTAATCTAGTTTAATGGGCAGCTTCACCCAGCACTGGGGCAGGGTGTCCTCCCGGCCCAAAGCACGGTGCTGGCTGTGCAAACTCCCCCTGCTCCACAACCTGTGGCTGCTCTGGCCCCAGTGCCATTAGGCACTAAAGGCCACTGCGACCTGAGCATGCAAATCCTGCAAACCCAGCTTTCGGTTTTCTTCCTGGGGCCCTCACGTCCCTGTTGGCCGTTACAGCTACCCGGGGCCGAGGGAAGTCTGGTGTTGCAGAGCACCAAGCGAGTGAGAGGCTCCAGGAGGTCTCTGGGGCAACACATTTCCTAAAGAGCAGGTTTAGGGCTCGCAGCCTGCTGGTACCCACGTCCCCACCTGCCTTGCCTTTACCACCAGGCAGCACCTTGAATCCTGCAGACCCCGGCCACGGGCTGCCAGCCCCTCCATAAGCTCTTTCCGTGGTCAGGAACATCTTGCTCCTGCGCAGGTCCCACCACCAGAATGGGGCAAGGCGACATGATGGAGCTGCATGGCCATCCTGGCCCCCACGCAGCCATGTGTGTGGGGTGGATTTGGTTACTGTCACCCTGTGCAAGCAGCCTTTTTTTTTTTCTTTCTTTCTTTTTTTTTTTGCACAAACATGTTTGTCGCTCTCAGCAGCAAAGCCCAGGAGAGCGTAACCGGCTGCTCTGCAACGGCCCCCGGTGCTTCCGGCGCTTGGCGGCGGCCACCCCTCGCCCCACGGCTGGGCTGACTGCGGTCAGGCTGCGTGGTGGCACTGGGTGGGACCATGCACCGTTATCTCTTCGACAGCTACGGCTCTTCCTGTGGTCGGGGCCACGTGGGCAGGATGGGGTTAAAAGCGGCTTCGTTCCGCTGCAGGAGCCCATTGCTCCCTGGCAGCCACCACCACCCCATGCAGCACCCCTCCGCACCGGCACCCAGCATGCGCCACCGGCACCCGGCATGGGTCACCAGCACCCAGTGTGGGTCACCAGCACCTGGCACGGGCCATTGGCACCCAGCGTGGGCCACCCGCACCCCGACCTGGTAACGGGGGGACCCATCTGAGGCACCCACGCGGTGCTCGAGATGCAGCATGGGGTCTCCTGGGGTGATGGCGAATGTGGCCCCGATCCCACTGCGAAGGGGGCAGTGGGTGCAGGGGGCGGATGGCAGGTAAGGGGGTGCCCCCCCATCCCGGGGAGCAGGGCGCAGGGTGGAGGCGTGGGGGAAGGACGCACCGCGCTGGCGGGTGGGCGGAGGCGGGAAGCGCCCAAAGCAGAAGTGCCACCCAGGGAGCCTTCGGTGGCAGTGGGGACGGGACCGGGCGGACAGAGAGGCTGGCGGGGCAGGTGAGGTGAGGCTGTCAGGGCTGGGGTCTGCGTGGCTTTGGGTGAGGGGACCTCGGGGTGACCCCCACCACACGGCCCAAAGGTCAGTGGGGGCATCGAAAGGGTCTCCGTGTGGCTGGCAGATGGGGTGAGGTGGAGTGCCCCATGGGTCTCTGTGGCCTCAGGGGCAGGGGGACGGGACAAGGGTGTCTTTGGTAAAGGATGGGGGGAAGAGGTGGGGTCCCCCATGGGGACATTGTGATATGGATGGTGTTTGCCATTGGATCCCCGCCATGAGGACGAGGGAAAAGGGTCCTTTGTGACCAGAGTGGCATTTAGGTGAGGTCTCCACCATGGGGACAAGGCAATGCAAAGGGTCCCCATCACGTAGGTGGAGTTTGCCATGGGGTCCCCACCAGAGGGACAAGGCAAAGGAGTCCTCTATGACCAGGGTGCCATTTAGATGGGGTCCCATCAAGGGGACACGGCAAGGGGATCCTCTGACGCAGATGGGATTTGAGGGACAATGATGGAGTTTGAGGTGGGATCTCACCCTTGGGGATCCAGGCGAGGGTGTCCTCTGAGACCAGGATGGGGTTTGAAGGGCGACAATGCATTGAATTCAAGGTGGGTTCTCTCCCATGGGGACAAGGCAAGGGGGTCCTCTGTGAACGGGATGGGGTATGAGCTGGAGGTCTCCCTATGGAGGCAAAGTAAACACACCCTCTGTGCCCAGGATGAGGTCTGAGAGGGGATGATGGGGTTTGAGGTGGGGTCCCCACCAGCAGACGCAAGGCAATTGGGTTCTCTGTGATCAGGATGGCGTCTGAGGTGGGGTCCGCTGCTTTGGGGACAAGTCAAAGTGGTCTCCTATGACCAGGATGGAGCATTAGCTGGAGTCCCCCCTTGGGGGAGAAGTGAAAGTTGTCCCCTATGACCAGGATGGGGTATTAGGTGGTTTCCCTGCTTTGGGGACAAGGTGAGGATGTCCCTTGTGCCCAGGATAGGGCTCGAGGTGGGACAATGGGGTATGAGATAGCGTCTCACCCATGGGGACAAGGTGAGGATGTCCCCTGTGCCGAGCATGGGGTTTTAGGGGAGACAAGGGAGCACACGGCAGGATCTCCCCTGTGGGGATGAGGATGTCCTCCATGCCCGGCACAGCTCCCCGAGGCAGGAGGTGACACTGGCAGAGACTCTCTGTCACCAGGGCAAGACCAGCCCTGCAATTTTCATTCCTGGCCATGCTGATGCCAGAGGTGGCCCCATGGCCAGGCCATGTGGCATGCGGGAGGTGGCCCCGTGCGGGCAGAAGCAAGCACTTCGCTGGAGGAGAGCAACCGCCGGACACCGACTGAGAGACAGTGCAGTCACCCATAAAGTAGAAAGCACTACTAAACAGCACTGCAGGGTGTAGTGTTTCCTACTTTATGGATGAGTGTACTGTGGGCTACGGAGAAGAGAGCACCGCCACGACCCATGTGCCCGTCACGAGTTGCGCGCGGTCCAAGAGCGGAGGACAGGCTGTGCCTGGCTCACGGGAGGGTGCCCACACTCAGCCACTTGCCCCGTGGGCACCGCCACCCTCCCCAGGCTGTGGATGCACTGCTCGTCCCTGCTGTCCCTCTGGCACCTGGGGACCGGCCATGTGGGGAAGAGGGGCTGCATAGCCCTGCACCCCACGTGCGTGGTGGAGGGGCCCATTGGGTCGGAGCGAGCAGTACGCTGTGAGGCCAGGTAGGTAGCAAAGCCTCCAATTCCCATTCCCCCCCCCCTGCCCCCCATCTTCATTTTCCGTGTGGTGAAATCCTGGGAAAAGCTGGGCAGTGGCGGTGGCCATGTGCAATGGGGGGAGGCATGGTAGGCGGACAGGGGCTCTCAGATGGCTTTGTGCTGCCAAAGGGTTGCTGGGTGCAGCGGGGCAAGGGGATTGCTAAATAAAACTCTTTCCGCATTGACTTGTGGACTTTTTTATTCTGTTCCTGGGAAATGCAAAACAGGGGAAGAGACGCTTGCAGCAGGGTTATTCCGCAGCAGAAGGCACCACGAGCTTGCACGCTGCTGGAGACCATGTTCAAAGCCCTGGGGGAGCCTTGGTGGGACTGTGGGGGGTGGTGGTGGAAATAGCTCAAGAGGAGCCAGCAAATCTCAGCCCATCAACACAGGGGTCTCACCTTCAGTCCCCCAAGGCTCACTGGCAAAGCTGCTGTGTCATGCGGCACCCCCGGCCATGGCCGCAAGGCCATGTGGAGCGAAGAGCCCCTCCTATGGTCCCTGTCTCCCTCCAGCCACGCACCCCTGGCCTGTTCTTCCTTGGGGGGGTGGGGGTGGGGGTGGGTGTTCTAAAACCAGCCCGGCTTCCAGGGATGCAGGGGGAGGGTCCATGTTCCCCAAACATCAGCTCCCAAAACCCCAGGCATCTTCACCCTTGGCTTTGACTGATCTCCTGCCTGTGGGAGAGGGCATCTAAAAACAGTAGAAAAAAATACATTAAAAATACATATTTTTTCCCCCTTTTGGAGCCCAAATGTTAATGGAAAGTTCCCACATTTTGTAAAACTTCTTGTGCTGGTCTCGAGAATGCTTGTGGGTGTTTTTATTGAGTTTGGGGGTTTTTTCTTTCACTTTGAGCCTTCCCTGGGCTGGCCAGAAAGGACCAGGGTGTTTTGCTTCTCTTCGCTGTCCCGGCTTTCCCACGTTCCCTGGCTTTGTGACTGTTCAAAGGGATGCGGAAGGAAAAAAAAATCAAATCAAAACTGTCGTCATGGTCACAAGGAGGCAAGTTTTTAAACAGTAAAACCAAAAAAGGGCTGACCCACCCCCCCCCCCCCCGACCCACACCCCCCCCCCCGGCAAGCAGCCAGTGGACACCGCCCTGAACAGCTTTCATTTTGCTGCATGCTGGAAAGGAAAAGCAAGTCCGAGTTTTTAGCATGCAAAAGTTTTGAAAGTTCACCTCCTAATAATGAATATTCAAGTATTAGGAAGGATAAATACCAAATGTTTTTGATGGAGGACTATTGTGGTTACAAATATACCACAATACCCCTAGCCACTCAGCCTTCACTGCCGGGAGAGATGTTTGGAAACATGTTTCTTGCTGAGAGCAGCGAAACAGAAACTGCCACTTTTTTCCTTTTTTTAAAAAAAAACAACTCCATTTTTTAGTGCCCTCCCTCTGTACTGAATGCATTTTGGCAGGTTCCCAGAAGAAGTGTCCTCTCCCTGTCAGGGTGATCTCCTGGTCTCCAAAGGACCTCGGCTCGTTTACCCTTGTCCCTGTTTGATGCTACAGGGGCGAGCAGGCTGCAGGGGCCCCTGTCCCTTACTGCCTTGCAGACCCAGAAATGCCCCGAGCAGGGCAGGGGCTGGGGCTGAGACCCCTCGGGGTGCTGTGGAGGGTGTGGGTGCCCGTCCCAGAGCTGTCAGGCGCCTCTGTGGAGGGCTATAGGCACTGACAGCCGCCCGGCCAGGCCCTGCCGGCATGCGGGGTAAGAGCCAGTTTCTCCCACACCAGCTCCAGTGCATGTAATGGTGTTCCCACACTGCGCCGTGCTGGGCCACCATGTCTGGGGCGGCACTGTGACCCCCGGCAGGGCCGGTCCGTCACATCCCTTTTTCTGCTAGGTTATTTTTAACCAGGGTTCGGTCCCCATGCTGCTCCACGGCACGGTCCCACCAGCGGCCATGTGCTGCTGGGGGTGGCAGGGTCAGGGGGAAGGGTGAGTGTGGGCAACGTGGCCACTCGCACCTCCTCCTCGGAGCTGCACCAGGATGTGTCAGAGCAACCCCCTGGGCACAGGGTGGGTGCAGAGAGGTGGGAAGCAGGAGATGAAGGACTCCACTGGGAGAGCAGGCATCTACTCATGTCACTGCACATTCCTGCAGTCACCAGCATGAGCTCATGCACAGAGGCAAGAGGGGCTGTCTCGCTGGGGCCGTCCCCAGGGATCTGCCATCAAGAAGATAGAAAAGGGCTGGCACTGCCAGTCACCTCAATCTGGAGGTGCCCATGAGTGCTGATACATGTCATCATCCCCGCACCGATGTGCAGGTCACCCAGGCCTGGTGTGGCCCCGGGTGCTCAGCCTCATGCTTCCTTCCCCAGCTGAGACCGCAGTGGAGCGCCCATGAACCCCTCCTAGTTCCTGCCAAATGCCATCCCCAGAACCAGAAGAGGAGCTCAACAGGACCTAGCAGGCACTAATTGGTTTTAATTGCCCAAAGCAGCTTCACCTGGGGCCCCACCCTGTTGACCTGCTGCCCCTGGGCCAGGAGCATTATTTAAGCTCAGCTCTGGGTCTTTGGTCCTTGTTTGAGTTTTTGTAGAGGGGAGTTTCTCTTTGGTCTTGTCTCCTAGCTGGCCCTTAGATGTGGGTTGTAAGATGCTTGTCTCTAGCTGTGTCTTCTGGATTGTTCCTAGATCCATGTTGCAGGTAGCTTTTTTCTGGCCCTGCACCCTGAATGGACCCCACACCTCTGCTGTAGCCTTGTCTGTAGTCCTGGCTCTGTCTCCTCTTTCTCCTGGCTGGGCTCCCTGGTCCTGGTTCATCTTATCTTGTCTGGGGCTGCCAAGGGATCCTGTTACTAGTGTCCTGCTCAAGAGCTGTGGGATGACTCCTGGGTTTTTGAGGATGCTGTGTGTGCAGGGGTCACACTTGACTTCTCATCTGTTGCTCACTGTGGAGCAAGTCCAATCCTTGCTGCTCCCTGACAGAAGAGCAGGAGGCCCTGGGGGACCATGTGCTGTATACCTGTTCTTGCACCACCAGGAACAGGGCTGGCTCCTTTGGAGAGCAGTGGGTGCTGTTGGAGGGCTCTGCTGGGATCCTTTTGCATCTTCCCAGACTTGAGCTGTTGATCCTGACCTCCCCAATATTGGCCACTTTTCATGAGTTGCTGTATAACATCACCTGTTTTGCCTGAGCATGTGGCTTCCCCTGTCCTGGGAGAGCTTCAAGGATCTTTCTAGGAAGTGCTTTGACCCATCTCCTCTACAGGGAGCACAGCCCCACAGCAGATCTCTGGGTGACCTGGAGGACCAGGTGTGCCTGTAAGCACCCCATCGCCATAGCTCTCATGAAGACTTCCTTGACTTGCAGCCCGGGGAGCTCCTGAGCCACTAAGTCTTTGTTCAATAGCCCAGATGAATTTCTCTTCTCTCCTTTCTAAGGATGGTCTATAGCCGTGACTTATCCAGCTGGCTAAATAGCTGTAGGCTGGCCAAGGTGTGAAAGATCATCTCCGGCTTCCCAAGCTCAGGGACCCAGGAGACATCCTTTCCCCAGGGTTGGTGGTGGGGGTGTGTGGACATCACCTCACCTCACTGGGGGTCTTCCGTAAAGGCTGTGGGAAAGCCAAAATTGAGCCTGGGTTGGCCTGGAGTGTTGTCCCTGGCCCCTCTTTCTCCAGGGTAGCAGGTCCTGAGAGTGCCCTGGAGCCACGTGGGTCTGGCAGTGGTGAGTGGGAGAAGCGGAGAGCTGCCCAGGGGACTATGGTGGGAGCGGGTCACAGATGAGCTGAGCAGAGACCATGAGCAGCACATGGCAGTGGAAGTACAAAACAAGACATGTCGGAGCAGGGTTTCCAAGGAGGCTGTGCTGTGAGCAGCATGCATGCTGCTCGCAACCGCACGATCTTATCAGTGGTGCATTTTGCTTCCCACTGCTGGCTCTCACCTCCTGCTAATTAAACCCTCTTGTTCTGTCTTGTCAGCAAGCTGTGCAGTGCCTGGGCCTTGTTCCGCACTTGTGCAGCACCTGAAGATCTTGCCTGGTGTCTCCCCATCGGGGGAAACAGTCATGGGCAGGGACTGGAGGGGATCCCAGCAGTGGGAGGTGGTGGGACTCCTCCTGAGCTGTTCCTGGAGGGGAAGGGGTCAATGAAGCTGGTGTTTTGAAGGTACACAAGTACCAGAGAATGCCAGAAGGTGGGATCAGTTGTCTGGAATCTTCCCTCTTGGCTGCATTTGCTACTCATTACCAGCTTGGGGCTTCCCCCCACCATGCACATGCACTCCTTAAAAATGGACAGCTTGGGATCTGGAATTCAAGTGGGATAGCAGGCCCCTGCATGCTGTGAGGTGTGAGACACTTAGACCTGGTGGTAACTCCCTATGGCGCAGGACTCCATGTAAGCGGGTCACCTACACCCTTTGCAGTCAGTGCTGAGAAATAACTGTCTTCGTGGTGATTTGCCTGTGCTGTCTCTGCTCAGGCAGAGATGGCGTATAGCCAACGGCATCTGTTTCAAGAGCTGGTGCATCTGCAGAGTTCCACATCTGGATGGGCTGATGAAGCTCTCGAAGAAGGTGCTCACAAAGTGGTGTCTGAAAGGGGCACCAACAACCCCCTGCCCAGTACCTCCCCTGGAGCAGGAGGCCCAGAGCAGGTTCTTCTGGTGCAGGAGCCGTGACCACAAAGGGAGCGACGTGCTGTGAAGTGCCAAACCCTGTTCCCACCCTGCAGTGGGGAGGTACCAGTAGTGGGACTGGGAGTTGTTGCCACACACAAGGACATGGGGAGGGCAGGACCTGTCCCCAGCTGCTCAGTAGTGGTATGAGGCCTGTGCCACCCCTCTTGGTTTTGGGGTCATCAAACCTTGCTCTGCAGTGGGTCATGCTTTGAACAGAGATGGGGAGCAAAGGACAGACAGATGAGCCCCAGGGTGGCCTGGTGGCTTTCCCCTGAGCATCGCTAGCACTGTGCAGCCTGATGAATGAAGTGATCTTCCTCAAAGACGCAGCGAGGCAGGGAGTAGACAGAGACAGAGCACGCCTCTGCCTGCTCTGTGTGTGTGTGCACGCTGAGAGATGGCAGTGCCCTGCTTTGCTACAGCGTTGTGTTGCCAGCTCCTGTCTCCCTGCATCATATCAACTCCCTACCCTTCCATCCCTGCTCACACCACCCTCTGCCTCTTGCCCGCTGCAGCCCCTGCCCTGGGCACGCCGCAGGCAGGGCCCAGCCTGCGTTTTCGGCAGCAGGTTATTTCCAGCATGCCACACCACGAGCAGTGTCGGTGGGGGGGGACCCCGACGTTTTGCTTTCCCAGAGGGAAGGTGTGCGAGCACCCCCGGGGCAGAGCCGAGCTGCCCATTCTTGTGCCCAGCGGCCATCAGAGCAGGAGGGAAGGGGGAAAACCCGCTGGATTTAGGAGCGGACTTGCTTGCCCTGCACAGGGCCCTGCGGGCCGGTGCTCTCCCCAGCACCCCCATCCTGGCGCGGCGCGGGGCTCTGAGGGACCCCGACCCCGGGGCGTGGAAGGTGATGAGATGCGGGGGGCTACGGGGGCCAGCCCGGCCGCCGCTTCCCCCCCCCCCCCGCCGCCGCCGCCGCCGCATCACCCCCGCCGCCTCATCAATGGGCAGCAAACCCCATCCCCGCACCGTTGCCATGGAAACCGGCGGAGCCGCCGCTATTGGTGGCCCGGGGCGCGGCGCGGCCCCCCGGGGTGCACGGCCCGGCTTAATATTGATGAGTCGGCAGCGTCTGCGCTGGGCCTGCCCGAAGGCACGGTGAGGGGCTGGCAGCTCCCCCGGCCCCTCCGCTACGTCATCCCGGTCCGGGCGGGCGGCGGCGGGCATGGGGCCGGGGGCGGCGGGGGGCTGAGGGCAGCGGGCAGCAGCCTTTGTACGGGGGGTGGGGGGGCGTGTGTGGAGGAGGGAGGGGGGGCGGCAGCCGCCCGCCCGCCCGCCGAGCCGGCGGATCCAGGCGGGGATGGAGCCTCCCCCGGCGCAGGGATGCTGCTGCTGCTGCCGCCGTCGCTGCCGCCGCCTCCGTCTCCATCCCCGCCGGGAGGGAGCGCGGCCCGGGCTGCTCCCGCCGCCGCGGCTCTGATGCCTTCGGGTTTTCCGTGCCGGCTCCCGGAGCCACGGGGAGCCCTCGCCGTCAGCGGGTGAGCCCAGCGCCCTGCCCCAGCCATGCAGGAGCCGGAGCCGGGGGTGTCCGGTGCGGACCCGCCGCAGCCGGCAGCGGGGCAGAGCGGTGCCCCAGCAGCGGGCGATGCCGTCCCCGCGGCCTCCGCCTGCCCGGACCTGGACACGCGTACAGGCGTGGGGGGTGACAGTGACGGGGCGAGCGGCCAGCCGTCGCCTGGGCCGGAGGGGGCCGGAGCAGCCCGGCCCCAGGAAGAGCCCTCGGGGACCCTCCGCGGCCCCCCTGCAGACCCCCAGCGGGTTCGCTCCGCGCCGGAGCTCGTTAGGCCGCTGCGAGCGATGGATGGGCTCGGACGCGACCGGACAGAGAGACCCCCCCAGGTAAGGCGGCTGCCAGGGTGCGTTTGCTGGCAGGCGGGGTGCGGCGGTGCGCGTTTTGGTGGGGGGAGGCACCGGGGGGATGTCACCTTGGTACGAGACGGGCATGGGAAATAGCTGCGCTTGGCCGTGGCTGAGCCACCCACGAAACCTTCCCTGTGGGGCTGGGAGCTGCCAGAGCTGCTGTCATGCACCGGCGTGGGGGAGAAGGGCATGCTGCCTTCGCTGCCCTTCCACAGGGATTTCCAGCTGCCTCTCCCCTGGCCGGTGCTGGAGCTGGTGTGGGGTCTCACCAGAGCCCTGGCAGAGCCCGCTCGATGCAGACACGGCCCCTGCACCAGCAAAGGCTGAGCTGTCCCTGCGGCGGCTCCTCGCTCCGGCAGCATCAATGGCTCTGCAGGTAGTGGCAGGGACGCGATTCACTGCCACCCCTTTCCAGAGCATCCCCCTCTCTGCTCAGGGTAGCCCGGGAGGGTGTGGGGCACCTGCGCTGCAGGCAGAACCTGTCCCTGTAGACAGCACCGGGGCACCTCGAGGTAATGAAATGCCCGGCCCCTTGCACATCTCTAAAAACAACCCAAAAGACTCCCTCGGAGTCTCACTTCCTCGATCCAGGCCACAGAAGTTCATCAGCTTATCGTGCTTAGGACAGCTTGCCCTCCTTTCCCATAGGTAAAATTAGTCATCTTCCTGGGATCCTCTGGGGTGTGGGGTAGCTCCATGGTGCTTTCAAAATAGGGGAGGACTAAACTCTCAGCCTGTTCTTCTTGAGGATGAGAGGTAAGAGCTGGCAGAGCTGATGGGCGTTTAGCAGGAGGTTTTTGAGCCAAGCCTGTGCTGTGTTCCTGAGCCCGACTGGAGAGCAGCCTGGACCAGCCCACAGGAGAAATGGAGCTGCTGGAAAACCACTGAGAGAGAAAATGGTTTCACTCAAGCACAGTTTCTTATGTGTCTTTTTTGAAGGGCTGTTTATCATGATGCTTAGGGAAGCACCACGTTTAACCAGGCAGTCCTCAGTCTGCCTCTGACCATAGCCCCTACCTGTTCCAGAAGCACCTCAGCCAACAAATGGAGCACTAGATTGAGAAGCATTTCTGCTCCCACCCTTCTTTTCCATCCATCCCGAGAGTCAAATCAGTTGCACCAGACTTACTGTCTTCTTTCCCTTTGGGAGAGCTGGCTGGCGAGGGAGGGGGTAGGCACTCTGTCTTGGTGGGGGAGCCCAGGTGGGAAGGCTGGGAGTGGCAGGGGGGGCAGGTGGCTGGAGCAAAGGGGTGTTCATGGGTGCTCCAGCAGCCAAACAGCATCCTGTGGGGTGGGGGCCATGCATCCAGCTCTAGCTGATCCTTGCAGTGGGTCCCCCATGCACCGGCTGTGCACATGGGTGGCAGTGGAGGGGGTGAGTACCCTGCTTGGTTTCTACGGTAGTGACTGCTGAGCACCAGCTATTCATCTTCCCTTCGTTCTTGGGCTGCTTTGAGTGTTTGCCCATGATCTGGGAGGCTCCTGGCTTGGTGGGTGACTATTTCCCTTCCCACTCCTATGGGGCTGTGGCAGCACCATGGCAGTATCATCGCAGTACTGGTGTACTGGGGCAGTACCATGGTGGTACTCGATGGTACTGATAGTGCCATGATGGTATCAGAGCAATGGTACTGCAGTACCTGGTGGCACTGTGCTGTACTGTGGTAGTGCCATAGTAGTACTGTGATGTTGCTGTGGTGGTACTGGTGGTACCATGGCAGTACCATCCTTAACATTGACATTGATCCCCAGAAAGTCTAACTTGTCTTTTCCTGGAAAAAAATTCCAGTATTTCCTCCTGAAGTCAAGTGGTTTTAGTCATGTTGAAAGGCTTCCAGTTCAGATCCACGAAAGAGCTCAGTGCTGCTGTCCCCGGCAGAGCAAGCGCCTGTGCTGCTGGGCTGTGGAAGCCACATCCTCAGACCCACTTCCTAGGGAACAAGGAAGCGGGGGACAGCGTGTTACAGCGGGGGACAAGGGGATGCTTACATAGCTCCCCTCCAAAAGCGTGGCTTTTCCTGGCCAGGCTAGGACAAGCACTACCGTGTGTCCTGCTGCTGGAGCTGGGCTTCCTTTAGGACATCTGTCCTTGGCATGTCAGTGCTGCATTATGCAAACAGGACAGCTGCCTCCAGGGAGTAATCTCCTAGTGCGGGGAAGAGCCTCCTGAGGGCTCATCGCTGACAGAGTTGATTAAAGGTGTTGATTTTATGGTGAAGCTCTTGCTGTGTGTCCCAGCCTCTGCCACTATTGCTCTGCCGTTCTCTTTGTGGACAGTCTGTGGGCAGATGTTAAGACTACCCATAGGTGAAGTTAACCTCAGCTTTCTTGCTCAGGTCCCTCCTGAGTGCCGAGGGTGGAGAGCTGTTGCTCTTCTCCCATTTGGGAGCTGGCAAGGGAACTCTGGAGTTGGAGAGGTGGGTAGGGGACACACACCTGGACCCTCCGGAGCAGGGCTGGCTCCAGAGCTGAAAGAGGTTGCTCAGGGCCTGACCAGGCAAGTGTTGAATATCTACAAGGGCTGGGATCCCACCACTTCTTAAACCCTGTCCTGAAGCTGCAGCACTCTCGTGGAGAGGAATGTTCTCCATAGGTCTGGTGGGAATTTCCCTTGTTGTGACTTGTGCCCAGGTCTTGCCATCCATTTGCTGGGTGCCTCTGCATCCTGCAATGCACTGCAGGGTTTCCTAGCTCTTCTGCAGAGTCATGCGTCCCACCATGTTACCACTGAATAATGCTACCTGGGAGTTTGCTGTCACAAATGTATTCTTGGTCCTGGGCCTTCGAAATCGCTCTGGTCTTGCTTTCCAAAATTTCTGCGTGAACACAGGAGGTAAGAAATTACTTTCCTGCTGAGAATCTCCAGGCACTGCAGGTGTAGGATCCCAGTCAGAATAATGAATATCAGAGAAGGTGAAAAACATCCACATAGAAAGAATGGGGTTAAAGTGGCACAGATACAGTCTGGCTAGAAATCGGAAAGTTCCCATAATGCTGTCAGATGGATTTTAGAGCACTTCCCACAAGAGTTCAGTTGTCTGCATCTCTTAAGGGATGCTGTGCCAGTGGGATCTGCTTTGGCCCTGGAAACTCAGGATGGTTGGGGAACAGGTTGCTGAAGTGAAGGCTCCTGATGCCCTAACTTGGCAGAGGGGAGGGGAGCAGTCATTCAGTTTTGGTATATTCCCTGTGCCCTTCACTTCCAGGGTTACTCATCCCTCCCAACCTCCCCAGCTGCGCTTACAGAAGGGATAAGCTCAGCGGCTGACCACGTCCCTGTCGTGACATCCCATGAGCCACACAGGCAAGGAGCACAGCTAGAGTGCTCACAGTTGGCTGTTGTGACTACTTCTTAATCTTAAGAGGTCACTTAGGAACTGAATTTCTTAAAAGCCAAGCCTCAGCTTCCCCTGAGGTCAGATGGAGCTGAGGATATTCAATAACTCTGTAAAACCCAAATGAAAATGTTTAAACCAAGGAGCCCCCCCAGTCAGTAGGAATTTAAATATCCACAAAATAACCTGTTGCTTCCAGTGGGGCTTGATAACACAAAGCACAGACACAGTAAGAATTATAAAATGCTGGTGAAGACCTTCCATGTCAAGAGTTCAGGCCAAGCTGCAACAAGAAGTTGCTCAGTGCCTTTTGCAGGAATTCATGGCATTTCAAGAGCTTTGGATTTTCTACTGGCAAAGATGGAAAACTATTAATTTAATGTCTGAGGGTGTGTAGAGCTGTACCCTTGACTAGAAAGGGTAGGTCAGCAGAATAAAAGACGGCACTAGGGTGAGAAAGTCTTCCTGGGAAATGACGCCAGTTCTTGCTGTTACAGGCACCATTTCCTACAATTCCAATTAGAAAAAGACCGTACTCCATCTTGCTCAAAATCTGAGTAAATTAATCTTTCTTGTCTTGGCAACGCTCAGCCTCATGCAAATGACTCTAGTGCTGTTTTCTGCAAGCACTATGAATGTATGGCCAACCTCAGATAGCCACCTGCCATGAAGAGCCAGTGTGACTTTATTTGTAGGAATGAATGGAAGAAAACACAAAGCGAGACTGTATGAAGGATAAGTAATTTTCATTTTAACTGTCTCTCTAAGTAAGCTCATATTCTCTGTACAATGACACGTCCAAATGGCTCGGCCAGGTCACTTGTGTGGGACATGGAGGACAAGGGACACCAGCCATGCCTACTAACTGTGTCCTTGGCTCCTCTGGACTGGTGATGACAAACTGGATTTGGGACAGGGCTGTCACATCATGTTGCTGTTGGCCATCGGTGCACCGTGATCTTTCGCCGCAGCACCTTTCTCATTTCACCCTCTAAATTTTTGGTGAGGGTACTCACCAATGTCTTTGCTTCCTTGTTTTGGGTGTCCTATGGCTGTAGACTTCCTTCCTGCTGGAATAATGTAAAGACAAACAGCATCTGCAGTGCTGGCAGCCTTGTTGCCCTCCTCCTGCTGTGAGTGCAGTCTTTCCGCATCCCAGCTATCTGCTTAGTAGTTCTGGGAAAATACCCTTTTGGGCATCAGTTTGTAAGTCTTGTGCTGCTCTTGCCGTTCACATTTCCATACTGACCACTGAACAACACCTCTGGCTCTTGTGAGTGGTGCAAGTGGATGATTTTTTCCCTCCATTTCTTAGCTACTTGTTAAAGCCCTTGGAGATTTGGGGCTTCTTATTCCAGGACAAAATCCTTTAATTGCCCCAAATGAGTTCTTGCTTTACTATGAGCAGCAAAGAATGCCGTTCCTGATGTGTCAGAGTCTGGGCAATTACAACAGGTTTTAAGCCAATGTGACACAAGCAGAAAAGGTGCTCTTGGCCCCTGGGAAACTGCCAGTAATTTGGAAGAGAGGGACAGGTGGGCGAGAACTGTGGAGCAGATATCTGGGCAAAAACCGAGCTGTGCATACAAAATCAGCCACTCTAGCTCCTTGATACATCTTCCAAGGTGGAAGAGCACATCTGCCTCTTCAGAGCTGAACATGGTAGGTAATCCAGTCTCTCCACTCAACAAAAGAAAACTTATGAGACCACAAATAGTGTTGCTGAGGCTCTGAGGTAGGAAGGAGACCTGGTATTAACTTTTCAAGCTATGATCCTGTTAGAGGGCGATGGCACTTCCGTACGGGCAGGGGATTTACTGAAATGCATCTCTATGGCTTCCCAGGGTGAAGCCCTGACACAGCCCAGTGCCATGCACTGCGGACAGGCACTTTGTTCCCAAATGCATTCGTCAGTACCAAAGTCTCATGCCTTTCTAGGGAGTGTTTCTTTGGATTAGAGTTTCTGTTACAAGAAAGATGAGATATCAGAGAACAATCGTCCCTGCTCCAGCCATCAAAATACTAAACCTGGAAAGAGCTAAATTTTTATCATTCTTCCCCAGGGGTTTTTTTTGGGTTTTTTGTTTTTTGGTGGTTTTTTTTGGTTTTTTTTTTTTTTTTTTGCATGCTTACAGACTAGAATTATCTGACACGTGGCATCCAAAAAGAGTCCAGATGCTCCATGAAGACCTTGGGGCTGCCTGGGCCTGAGCCTGCAGTGCTGGGAGCTGCAGGCTGACCTTTGTTCAGACCTAAACAACAAAAAGCCCCAGAAATTTCTATAGAAAGCCAATACCCATGTCTTAGCTCAAATGATTGGCAACATGCATGAATACACAAGAAGCAGAGGCGGTTGCAAAAGTCTTACTGTGTTTGCACTGAAGATGTTAACACATTTACTTCCTACTTCTTCTACGTTTTGCGTTTTTCTAGTGTAAATACTGTTGCTTGTGCCTACTTCTCTGCAGATTCAATGACTTGCTCAGCAGCACCCAGAAGAAACTGCAATGGGGGGAAAAGGTAGCTTGGCTGTCTTGGCTCCTGATTGGGCACCTGAATTTTACAACCAAACTATGTTTTACGATATATAGCCTGGCTTTCATACGTTTCCAAGCTGTGCAATGAAACAGACATGCTGTTAGTGTCCCCTGACTGTGGTGGGGATGCAGCACAGTCCTGCTTTACCAGAGTGGGTATAGGCCCATTCTTTCTGAAAGCTGATAAGAGACAAGGGAGAAGTTTGTACATCAGTGTTAAAATGGTAGTTGGAAGAACAGGCTTTGTATGTGTTTCTCATCCTACGACATGCGGACATCTTTCTCACAAGGCGTGTAGGTGGTAAAAGACCCCACAAGGGACACGGGGTGCCCAAGGGTCACAGAATGACCCAAGGGCAGGAAGGTGATGTTGTTGTACTTGAGGAGCTTGCTTTGCACAACCCTGTGCTGCAGGTCATCTGGTAACCAAGATGGAACATATCCCAGCAATCATCAGCTGCAGTTTCTGGCTGCATACATCCTATGTTTGCAAAACGATTTGTGTTTAATGTGGAGAGAAGGTGGGTCACAGCTGGGGAAAGCCTGTCCGGGGCCGTGCACGCCTTGTCATGCTTCTGCTTCAGGCAGGTGATGGCCAGCTGGAAGGAGGATGGGTTACAGGTCTCTGTACCACACTGGAGAGTAGGGCGAGGAGCAAATTGAGGACTTATGATGCCAGCCACGATGATGTTCAGCCAGATGAGCACCTGAACCCTGCACAGGACCTTTCCCCTGTGAAAGTCCCCACTGGGTCCATCCCTTGGAAGACTGCTTGCTCTGGGTCTCTGTGCTGGGCTCTGCAGCATGGGGACAGGCTAGCCTTTGGGGAAAGGAAGGGTTTCTCCAAATCCTCCATCCCTCTCAACTGACTGCCCTATTTTATGTCTGATTGTGAAAGCTGAAGAAACAAGTGCGCAGTACATCAGGAGCGGTTCAGAGCTGCCTTTCTAGCAGCTGTGCGGTATTTCGGTGTCATTTTCTGTCATCTGCTTGCAAAACCTCTTGTATTTTGGCTTTGCTGTTAAAGGTGAGAAACTGTGCCTCACTGCACGCTGGACCTGGCTGCAGCCTTGGATTTTGGAGCGCTGACGCTCTGCCTCTGCCCTGAGAGCTTATTTTCCACTCACATTCCTCCTTGTCTCAGTTTTGCAGGACATTAATTTCTCCCTGGTTGGGGAGATTGGAGAAGCTGAGCTCATCAAAGGACAGCCAAGCCAGGGCTGTCAGGGCTACTGAGCTGATTTTTCTCCTCCTGGAGTATTTTCCTGGGACTGATGATGGTGCTTTCATAAGAGGCTTTAAAGATAGAGAGGACCCAAATTTGCGAGTCTCCAATTTTAGCTGCGTATCTCATTTTAAACACACTGTGAGGAACGTACGAAGAGCTGGCAGTGGTCAGAGGGTGTGCAGGAGAGGATGCCTGGGCAAAGTGTAAGAAAGAGCAAATAGATAGTGAATGTTCCCCTGAATATTCTCTTAATATCTTGCAATTTGTGGCTCTAGCACTCCCCATGCTGGAGGCAGTATCTTTGAAGTTAATAGCCTTGGATGGATTTTTTCTTCTGTGAATTTGTTACATGGGGTGATAAAAATCAGATAAATGAGGAAATCGCATAAATAAGGGCAAGTAGTAGGCTGGAAGAGGGATGGGCAGCAGGAGAAAATGCTGACTCATGGAAACGGGAGTTGGCAATGTGCAGGGCAAGGAGCTGGTGGGGAAGTGCCATGAAGTTGACGGAAGAACAGAGATGTTCATATCTGAAACCAGGAACCCGGCGCAAAATGAAGGAAGTAGAACAAGTGCTGTAGGACACAGACTGCCTATCAAAGGAGTGGCAGAATAACCATGACTGCATCCCAGGCATGTCTCTTACTTCTCCCATACCTTTAACAAAAATATCCCTTTTACCTTCACTGGGATGATGCTCGCTGTGGCGTGAGGCACGCTCGCTGTGCTGGCAGTGACAGCGGGTGGGTTTTGCTCTCGCTCACTGACCAAACAGGAGGTGATGCTATTTTTGTCTTGCTTTTGACATGCAGCGAGGGCACTGCAGAAGAGCAGCCTATGGAAAATAACTTTGTTCTGTGAGGGAGCTGATTCCCTTGAAACTGGGTGGAAGAGGAGAAAATGGATTGGCAATGACAGGTTTCATTTCCAAGTGGTGAGGATTGAGAAGCTAAGGAAACTAATTACCAAAGTCAGCTGGAATGAACAGCTAAAGGGCTTTGACATGGTGGAGGCTTGGTGACAATGATTTCAAATGAAGGAGAAGCGGTGGGTTTAATATATCCAAGATAGCAGGACTGCTGGTGTAGTTTCACCTGGGAAATAGGTCTGCAAACTGTCTCCGGGGGGGCTGGTTTTCAGAGATGGCTTTTGCAAAGCAAACCCAGCAGCTGGACCTATATCTGCTGCAGATGGGGAAGTCACTGCAGGGACATCTTGAAACTGTATATGTTTTATAGATCTTGAGATTGTGTATGTTTTGAAATCAGTCATGAGACCACCTGTTTCCAAAGGCCACCTGAGACCTCCCGCTCACGGGGCCACCTGATAAATTCCTCCTCTCCGTCTGGATCTCTGCAGGGATTTTAAAACAAAGCTGGGCTTAGACTTTGGCATGTTCCCCAGGGCTGGTGTGGGGGAAGCCCTCTCAGCCGGTCCATGCCAGGCCGTGCCGCGAGGCACCGGCAGCCCGAGCCGCATTGCAGAGCAGCCGCTGCAGGCAGCGTCTGTCGTCCTCTCCGCAGTTTGATTTACTGTCCCCCAAATGGCTTCCTGCAAGTTTTCTGCAGGGCTTTAAAGACTGTGCTGGATGCTCTATGCTCCAGGGGCATTTTGACTGCGTGACCCATTTAGCAGCCTGGCTGGGCACCTCTCCCTGCAAAAGTTGCTGCAGGTCTCTGTTGCTTTTTGAAGTTTTCAGGTGAAAAAGCACCAGCTTTCTTCCAGCTGCCCTGCTGAGGCTTTTCTTTGTTTGCTCATTCTCAACGCATCCTGAAGAAACTGTATTTTGGGCTCTAGCTGCCAAAAGAGGCGACACATGATGACGATTTCCCTGTAACAGGAGGCTTCAAAGCTATGTGCCTGCCTGCTACTCCTCCCTCAGCATCCCTGCTGCTCTTCTCCTGCCTTGCTCTGATTTTAGAAAATTTCCCCCATAGCCAAAGAACATGTCACTTTGCTTAATTTTTTATTGGATGAGGGTGCTCCTGATCTGGGGGATGCGACTTCCCAGAGACCCTCCCTACCGCCCCACAGTGCCAGCTCTGCCTCAGCTCCTGCTGACTCCAGCTCACTGAATACCTCCCTGACCGAGGGATGCTTTTGGATTTCAGCTCCTGCCAGTACTTCTGCTTGTCTTTATCAAGAAGAGTTGCTTCGGAGGCAGCCTCTGTGCCTCTTTTCCCAAATGATTTCCTCAGCACCCTTTGAAAAGCACTGTCCATGGGGGCCACGAGCATGGCCTGCAGCAAGGCTGCACCACGCAGTGCGGGAACCTTGAGGGACAGTGGAGCGGTTAATAAATTAAAAGCTATTTCATTATAGGAAATGAATGTTTAATGAGCGTGGGATGACGTCTAGACAGTCCTTCAGTTCCAGGCTCTACATGGTCTTGGAGGAGGGTTCAGCTGATGCAGCCAGTGCTGGCTCAGTGCCGGGCGGAAGGTTTGGCAAAGCTTTCCCGGGCAGTGAGGTCCTGCACGGGACAGACATCCTGGCACGGCAAGGATCTCCTGTCTCCACGTCTTCTCGCTGCAGATGCCCCTTGTGCCTCTCTGGGCAAAGCCCCAAGGAGCTGTGGCTGCAGTGGGACGTGCTGGCAAGGGGGAGGCTTGGCTGCGTGCCTGGCTCCAGCCTGAAGCACACAGCCACGCTCTCTTACTCCGTGGCACCTTGCCTGGGGGTCCTGCAACACTCAGGGAGCTAGAAAGGTCTCTGCATGATCTAGGACATTCCAGCCTTTGCCATGCCGTGGGCTCTGGACTCATGGTACGAAACCTGGGCTGAACTGGGGACAGCCTGGTAGGGTGGGGGTGAGTGCTTGTGAGTCTTTGCATCCTGCCCCGATGAAGATGATGTTCTATAGCTACAGAAAAGGGCTTTCAACTGCAGAAATTTGAATGTAGGTCTCCAAAAGGTCCCCCTGCCGTGCTGGAAGTGCTAATTGTCCCCTGTAGAAACCCAGTGCTGATGCCGTCAGAAGTCTTGGCTGCCTGATGGGGAGAGGCAGGAACGCATCAGCTCCTCCACAAAAGCTCTCCAGCTCCTATCCCAAGCACGGAGGTTGCTGGCTGAGTTTGCTCAGCCTGTCTCAGTGCAAATGACCACAGACAAGAAGCTCGAGGCATCTCAGCAGCGGCACGGAGATGAAAATAACGCATTTTAACTTCATCCCAGGAGCTACCTGCTTGCCTCTGGAGATGGTTGCAGTGAACCAGCCCAAGGTGCACAGCACGGGAGATGCTGGTAGGACCTCCCCTGCCTCCAAGCACCCACCCTCCTCTGTCCCCCCATCAGCATGTGTACTCAGCCTAAAGAAGTGCTTTGCCATTCCTGGAGCTGGTGATGGGGGAAATATTCTCTGGGACACCTCACTGTCGCTGTAAAGCTGCAGGGATGGGACCGATGCCACAGGATCTGGTCTCTGGGCCCAGAGCACTGCATCGGGCAGGGTGCATGGCTCCCAGGGGAGCTTCTTGGCTGTCCCAGACTGCTGAGTTTGGGGATCTCCTTGGTTCCTGGGCCTGCCCTGACCACCCTTGGGAGCAGCCCTGAGTCATTGGAGAGTGGGAGAGGGCACCCAGGTGCCTGGGGTACTGTGGTGTGATGTCCCCGAGGACTGCGGCAGTTACTGCACCTTTGTGCCTAGGGGAGAAAAAAAAAAAGAGGAAAATAGGTTTTTGCTTTCCCACAAGTGGGAAGTGGTACAATCTCTTTCTGTGGGGCATTTCACTCCAGCTTTCTCAAACCTTGAGATTTCTGCAGGGTGAACACCTACAAACCACTCTGCCAAAGGCCTGTCAACTCCTGGCACCCAAATATCCCCTCCTGGTGTCTCAGAGGGCTGGTGGAATCTGGGGACACCGTGTGAGGCTGATGGAGAGGGCTGGGTGTTATCTTCTGACGTTTTTTGTTGTTGTTGTTGTCATTCTTTTCCCATTGTGTTTTCCCTCCTTGCTTTGCCAAGGCATTTCCATACAGGCATGAGAGGTTGGGAGAGTCATGGCATGAGCATGGCAGCCACGCCAGGGGATTCAATGGGGTGGACTTTGTGGCACTGGTCTCCTGCCCTATTTCTCCAATGGACGTGATTGAGAAGCCAAAATATAGTATTGGTCCAAAGTGTAGTGAGTTTTAGCCAGCCTCAGGCCTCCGAGAACTTAGCACCCGAGTGCTGTGAGCCGCTTGTCTGACTTTTTGCTACCAGGAAAGCTCGGGCAGCATTTCTTCGGTAGCCAAGTGATGTTTCCCTTGTAGTCTTGGCTTGCAAATGGCAGAAGCAGAGCTGTGGACCGGGAAGGTCACGGCTGTTCAGCGGCACCAGCAGACTTGTCGGGTACTGGGAGTGGGTCCTGCAACTCCTGCCTGGCTGCTGGGAAAACATCTGGCTAGGTCTTCCTGAGATGTGTGGCTTGCTGCTGCCGTATGGCAGCTGTGAAGCAATCGCTTGGCTATGAGCTTTGCTAATGCACAAAAATACTTTCTGGGAGCCTGCTTCAGCAGCGAGCCTGTGGCGAGCTGCTCTGAGCAGGAAACAGTAACCACAAAGCTATATATACAACTCCCGGCAGAGCTGCTGCTGCTTTTGATGTGACAAAATTAAGGTGGTGTTTTGCAGAGAAATCCAGCATGTCGCCTTCTTCCGGAGCTGAGGCTGACAGAGAGAGGGCAGAGCCCGGGGCCTGGCTCCTGGGCGGGCTCCTGGGCCAAACCAGGGGAGCTGGCGTGGGGAGGGAAGTGGGTGAGAAGCTCTCGTCACCTCTGAAAGCCAGGCGGTGCTGGAGGCCACCAGGTCCCTGAGCCGTGGGGAGCAGTGCACATGTCTGGGGTGTCATGGCTTGCGCTCTGCCTGCCTGGCTCTTGCTGGCTCTGCTAGTGTTTAACTTGAGCTAGTTTAGATGGTACCGTGGCAAAAAGCAAGCGGCTGAGGACGACATGAGGGTCTGGGCTTTTTCCCCAGGTGCAAGTTGAAAGCATCTTTAAAGCTATGGAGACAGTAGCAGTCACCCACAGGAGATATAGCCTGGCCCCGAAGGCCACTCGTCCCCCCAGGGGCATGCAGCCCCTCGCCTCCTCCTGAAATCAGCCTCTGCATCCCACCCTGCCCCTTTGCTGCCTGCACCCCGACCCTGCCAGCCTTCCCATGCAGCCAGGCTGGGCTCGCTGTGGGGCCAGGGCAGGCGTGCATCTGCAGTCCCTCTCCTCCTCGCCCCAGGCAGGTGAAGCCCTGCCTTGCCTCTCCCGCACTGTTTTGCAGAGCGTGGCTGACTACGGCTTCCTCGTGAGCCAGAACACGAAGCTCCTGAGTGCACTGGAGGACCTGCGGCACCGCTGCTCCAGCCTGGCCGAGGAGAACAGCTTGCTGGTGAGCAGAGGATGTGGCCCCATCCCGCGCCCTGGCGAGGTGCTGGGCCGGCTGCCGGCACAGGATGCTCTGTGGGGAGGGAGTCCCGGCCAGGGCAAGCTGCTGTCTGCTGCCAACACCAAGAGATGCTAGCACACGGGAACTCCCGGGCAGAGCCAGAGGGGAAAGGGGGCCTGGGTGCTTTGGGTCTCCTGGGTGCCTTCACACTGCACCCATTGTTGGCTCGAGCAGGACCCCTTCCTTGCGATGCAGAGCAGAGCCAGGACCCTCCACTGCCCTCTGACATCTTTGTCTGGTGCCACTTGGCTGCTGGAAACCACAAGAGGTTTTAAGGCAGCCGCCCTGAGAGCAGGCAGAGAGCAGCGAGCTGACAGCAGGGGAGAGGGAAGTCGCTCTTGTTTCCTCTTTAATTGGAAAAGCAGAAACACTGATTCACTCGGCCTCGGCTTTGGGTGACAGTGCAGCACTGCCCCCTGCTCCCATGGGAGCTCCGCACCCGGGTCCTCCCCAGCTGCATCCCCAGCACCCAAAGCCAAGCCATGCTGCCACAGCCTGGGCTGCCCATTCTGCCCCGCTTCCCCGCCCCTGGCTCCCCAGGCCCATGGTGGGCAGCCAGCACCCTCAGGAAATACGCAGAGGGGATGCTCCCCTGCTGTATCCTCCCTGGAGAGCATCAGGCCCTGGCACAGCCTGGCAGCTTGGGGATGTGACCACCCTGGGCCCCTGAAAATTTGATTGCTCAGCATTTCAGATTTATATCACCAAATTCAAAATGCATATGTTAGATAATTTTCTTACACTAAAAGCATAAATCCAGTATGACCTGCACGCTGGGATGTTACCCCTTATCAGTCATCTGGATTTTAGCAAAGCACTGCCGTGTAAGCTCTCATCAAATCTTACTCTCAAAAATCAGCCTCAGTCTTCTGGCTGAAGAAAAGCAGTGAGAGCAGCAAGCGCCTATGGTGTGATCTCACAGGGCTAGGGAAGAAAATAATTGGAAGCATCAGCTGACCCGACATTTTTGCTGATGTGAAAAGACAGCACAACACATCTGGGTACAACCTTGAAAGAACGAGCCATCGGCAAGTGGCAGCTTATTGAAAAGGACAGATAACAAATAAAAGAGGATTAAGAGCAAACAGAATCAATAGGAAGAAAAGGGAAATTTGCTTTGCGAACATCATAAAGTCCTTTGCCGCTTTCTCCCCGTTCCCCCCCAACTCATGCTTTGGTGTCATGAGAAAAAGGACAACGGTGAAGCTTGCAGTGGCAGTGCAGCACAAATCTGCAGCGATGTGTTGAGTCCTGTAACCCCAGGAAAATAAACCGGGAAGACTTTGGAAGAGAAAGCCCAAAGGGTGGGTGGCCAGGCCAGACTGATACTGGAGGTGCGCTGAGTCCCAGCTGGCTAAGGCAGAGCCCGCAACAAGCATGTTGCGGATGGAGAGGGACCTTGCAGCATGGCCTGGGGTGGGGTGAGGGGCATCTCATAGGGACCGGGAAGTCACGTTAACAAAAATAATGGGAAAAACACAGGTTTAAGTGACCGGAGAGGTGACAAGAGCAGAGGTTGGTGTTTAATGTTTGAGACAGTTATAGGAGAACAGGCCAAGCCCTGGGTGGGAGAAGCCCTGTGGGTGCAGAGCCCATCAGGCAGGGCCGGAGAGTTTGGCTTCCCCTAACACCCTAGCAGGCAGCTTCGAGCTGAGTGGGGGCTTCATCTTGAACCTCTCCTTCTGTTATCTAGCGCAGGAGCTGCTTTCCCCAGACGGAGGAGAAGGTGAAGCACCTGAAGAGGAAGAACGCAGAGCTGGCAGTGATTGCCAAGCGCCTGGAGGAGAGAGCCCGGAAACTCCAGGAGGCAAACCTCAAAGTTGTGAGTGCGGGGGCTTGCCGCTGCTGGGAAGCCGAGCTAGGAGAGCACCTTATCGCCGGGACTTCTTGCTTGCTACTTCTATTGAGCTAGAGGCCTTTTCTTTCCCCCTTCCTTTAGCCTGCAGCAGACGTGCTTTGCACATCATCAGCAGGGCAAGAATCACGAAACCCCGCCATCGCCAGCTGCTTCTGCTTGTTTGTGGGGTGCTGGCTTTGAGCAATTCCTCCCTGCTTGGTTTCTCACTGTAAATGTGCTGACCTACCTTGTGGTGTTAGTTTAAGGTAGTTAGTTCAGCTTTCCCTGAGCAAGTCGTGAAAATAATGCATCTGACTTCACCAAAGAGAAACAGGAAATATTTGAATAAGAAAAGGAGTGCGGTAAAGCAAAACAGGAAGGGGTGAGGGACTCTGATCTGCCCCATCCACACCTCGCTTGCATTGCTGTGCAAGCCGCATGGTTTTTGCTTTCTCCAGCCCAACAGCAGCTTGTTGCAAACCCTGTAGTATCTGACATGGTGTGGGAGTGGTGGAAGATGGCTGTAGGTTGTGGGATCTTCCATGAGCTTCCTAATTGCAGTGGAGTAAGGGAAAACCTTTCTGCCATTGGAAGAAAACCAGGGATTGTGATGGGGAATTCAGGCCCTTTAGGACAGAAGGGAGGAAGTGAAAGATTTGCTGAAGAGAAGGTAGGGGTTTTTCCTGGCGCTGCCTACCCTCTCTGCCCCCAGGCACTGCACCACCCCTCTGTCACGGGGTTTTCATACTTGCAGGTCAACTGTTGCTGCCATATGGGCTTGTCAGATACTGTGTTAAGAGAAATCATTTGATATACTTCCAACAGCTATGCAGACCCTCCAGCAACTATACAAATACTGTTTTATTTTTTTCCTGAGTGAAACTTTGGTTTGATAAGCCCAGGGACTGGATGTGGCCTCACTGCCCAGAGGGTTGGGGTGAGCAGGGGAGCACGAGCTGCCCCTTCCTCCAGCTCTGCGGTGCTGGTACCCAGTGGGACGGCTGGCCCCATGGATGGGGGCATATGTTGAGAGCAGACATCCCAGGGAGACTGCAGCTGGGCATCCTCAGCTCCTTCCGGAGGCCTCTGCCCAGAGCCTGTGCCCAGCCAGCTGTCCGTCCCTGTCAGCCCTGCTGCCCCTGTAGCACACTGCTGTCCCTACCCCGGCTCTTCCCTCACTCGCAGAGAGCACGTGAAGCTGAACTGCTTCTCCCGCTGAACATCCCCCAGTCCTTCCCTGGCTGTGCTGGCCCTTCCGGGGCTCTCTCTCTTGCCTTCCCCTTTGCCTGTATCTTCCACCCATCCATGCTGAAGCCCTCTTTCCCACTGCCTAGAAACCCACAGAAGCTCCATTTCTCTTCCTAGTTTGCTCCCATGCTCATCTTTCCTGCCATCCTCCTCTCCTCCTCTCTGTTGCCTTCTCCTGTCTTTCTGCCTCTGTTGTGTTTTTCTCTCCTCTCCCCACCAGCTGTTGCCCTGCCTGCACCCTCTGTGCTGACTATACCCATTGGCCTCATCTGCTGAGCACCTTCTCCTTCCCACCTCTTCTCTGATCCACTTCTCCATTCAGCTTTTCCTTTCTCCTCTCACTTTTTTGTACATCTGTCATGCTCCTCTGCTTGTCTGTCCTTTGGGGCTAGGCTGTGTTTCTCGACAGTGCTCCCTGCCCGATGGCTGTTGCAGTGATGGGGTGGTGGTTAACAAACACCAACACATGTGGCTTTCTCCCTTGCTGCTCTCTCCGGTGTAGGTCACTGCTCCGGTGCCTCTGAAGGGCTCCAGCCTGGAGCTGTGTAAAAAAGCATTTGCCTGCCAGCGTGCCAAGGACCTGACAGAGCAAGCCAGTGCTCTCCTGGCAAAAGACAAGCAGATTGAAGCTCTGCAGCAGGAGTGCCGGGAGCTGCAGGCTAAACTCATCGCAGGGAAGGTAAGACACTTTTTGGGACATCAGTCAGTGGCTGGGGACAAGCAGTGCAACAACAGTGATGGGAACCAGGCTCCAGGAATCAGGATGAGGGCAATTAGCCCCAAGTGCAGATTGAAAACAGAGGGCATTTGATGTATGATTTGGATGGCAGACATTGGGTGAGTTGTGGCAGAGCTGGTGTCCGGTCCCCTCCAGAACAGTGTGTTGGGGGACACCCTGGTTGTCCCTCCATGAATTCATGGGTCTGAGCTGTCATCTTCAGCAGTGACTAAAACTACCCCCCTGGGAAACCCCAAGAAGCCACAAATACAGGATGACTTTTTTTTTCACAGTGCTGAGCTTCAAGGAAGATGTAGAAGCAGGACCTCCTTTTAAAGTGTTTCTTTAAAAAGTAAACCAGCTAAGCATGTTCCCAAGAACCAGTCTAAATCCCGTGTCTTGAGCTGCAGGTTTCCGAGTGCTCACAGCCACCATGAGACTGGTGACAACTAGGTACATCCTTGTATGACTATGACTAAGGGTACAAATCGTTAGACAGGGGTGGGTGTTCATGAAATCAGTCTACAATGCTGATGCCTGCACCTGGGCTGGTGACCACGTTCCCCTCAGCACCAGCACAGAACTTGCCAATATAAATGATGTAATAAAAGGGATAATTCAGCTGATCCCAAGACAGATGTCTAAAACTGGTTGGATGTGTCGCTCCCTCAAAGCACAACTTCTCTGCGATGACTCTGGAAGGAGCCTCTGCAGACATCTGAAGCTAGGTGAAATGATTCCCACTCAAAGTGACTAAAGCAACCTCTTCTGGGCATATCACATATGTCTTTTGTTCACGAGCTGTATGTTTTTAGTTCAGGTCAGTTAATAAACTCTCATGAGAAGCTCACTAACACTAGGGCTTTCACTGGATTCCCCCTGTTCTGCTAATGCAAATGTGGTCAAGTGCAACCCTATGTTCCAGCACCCAGCTGAGCTGAATTTCTACCTACCCTACTTACATGATATTTAGGTGACAAATACTTCCTTGCTGAAAGCAGTTTTATTTCTGTCCCTGACCTCCCCGTATGTTCACTTTAACTATGGGTTTGAAGGTAGATTCTCAGTCTTTCCCTAATGTAGATCTCATCAGAAGAATGATCGGGTGTTTGCTGTTTGTACAGGTTGCCCCACTGATCCCTTCTGGCATTAAAACACAGGAGAAAGTTATCCAGGTCTGACTGTGCTCTATTGTGTCACCAAGAAGAAATTCCCTTTCTGTCCTCTTGATTTCTCACCGCAGACCCCCACAGGAGTGGGAACAGACCCTCTGCAGAACAGTCTGGTTTTCCTAGCAGAGCATGCTGGGCAAACTGAATCTGCCAGGGACAGGAGTGACAAATTGTAGAGGAATGTGACAATGGCGGGTGAGCAAGATTCATTACTAGCCCAGGAAATACACATGGGTGCAGTCCTCAGGGTTGATGAATTCAGCCGCTGCCTTGCTAGGGATTGGGTGACCACCCTGGTTCAGCAGGTGAGACCAGACGGTCTGTTTGTGTAACCGCTGAGGGACCAGTAAAGGGGGCATCGATACATGAGCAGAGAATCCACAGAGAAGAGATCATTCTGTCTGATCGTGTTTTTCCCATTTCCCTTCCAAGCAAGCCACTCATTAAATTTTAATTTTCAGCTAGTTGAAATTCAAAATTCACCTAATCTGTCTGCAGCATGCAAAATGCACTATGCCAATGAAGGGGTTTATATGCAGAGATATTATGTGCATGCTCAGAGTTTGTAACCAAATCAATTTTAATCTAGGGTATTTAAATCAGCACAATTTTTCCAGTAGCTATGACATGGATCTACTCATTTCCTTTCCAGTGGCAGGACGGACACTCTGCATGCCGGGCTGCAAAAGCATTGG